>NC_040904.2:116088729-117479562 GCF_004126475.2 Phyllostomus discolor
TCATACCAAAATCTTGCTCTGTGTAACAATATGAAATAAGTCAGACAGAGGAAGACAAATGTCAGATGATTTCATTTATATGTGGCATCTATAAAACAAAATAAATGAACAAGCAGAACAGAAACAGACTCATAGGTACAGAGAACATTTTGACAGTTACCAGATGGGAGGAGGGTTGGGAGATAGGTGAAAAAGGTGAAGAGATTAAGTAGTACAAATTGGTTATTACAGAATAATCACAGAGATATAAAGTATAGCACAGGGAATATAGTCAATAATATTCTAATAATTGTGTTTGTATGGTATCAATAACATTCTAATAAGTATGTATGGTATCTAATGGGTATGAGATTTAACAGGATAATCATGTCATAAATTATATAAATGTCTAATCACTGTTACACACTATAAAATTTTTTAATTATTAAAAATAAAATGAACTATTATGATGATATAGATGTTCTCTTTTTAAAAAGTTACCTTAAATAAGTATACACATATACTATATAGGTCTAATGTGTTAACAGTCATGGCAATCATCCAGGTGAGTGAAGTCTATGTGGACAGCTAGTACAAAACACAAAGAAATAATACCCACATCCTGTTTGCTCCCAAGGGGAATTCTGTAACAAATAACTTGTTCTGACACCACGGGATTGAGATGCATTCACCTACACCATATTTATAAATGCTATTCCTACTCTTTTCTAATACAAGGTATAATGAAAAAGGAAGGGAAAATACATACACAGGTCTAAAACCCTGTGCCAGAGCCAGTGAGGCCAGATACAGAATTCCCAATTTTTTTTATTTTTACAGAGGAAACACAGGGCAATAATTATATAATATTCCTAGAGTGGTCTAGAGAAGCACCCTATACTTATTCAGAAACATTAAGAATTCTACAATAAACTCTACTGTTAAAAATTCTAAGAAAAAAAATTTTAAGTATAATAAAGACAACTGCATCACAACTCTTTGAATTGGGTTTTCCAGTCAAAGGAGTATCCAAAGAAATCTTGGTTCTCAGGTTTGGGGATTTTGGAATAGTGAACCTAGTATTGCAATATAAGCATGAGGCTCAAAATATGTAAATCTATCAAAGAAGAAGAAGAAACATAACATACTCTATTTCTTTTAGGTGGCTACTGCAAAATATGCGGTGGCCTTTGAACACACAGTAATGTACAGCTATGTGCTACTTCCTCACACTGCTTACACAACTTGAACACATTTCTATTCTGAAGAGAATGAAAGTAAAATACAAATTAAGACAACTCTAGTTTTCTTCAGAAACTTATTGCAGTATGCTGTTAGCAGCATAACATTAAATTTTAGGCCTACAGACAAAACCCTGTATAAGAAGATCACCTTCCGTTATTCACCACATTTAAAAACACTGGATGTGAAGCAAGGATCCTTTCTTGACCTTTGGTCTCAAAACTGTGCAATTTGTTTAGAACCAGAAGTTATTTCCTATATCTGATATTCACACTTACTATGGAAAACAGGCTCACTCCAGATTCAGACACACAGTTCCAGTTTACCTAAAACCCCTAGAGAATTATCTGCTGTTCTAAGATAATTCCAAACAACTGATGAGTAGTTACAGTATTTAACACTTTAAAAACACATGAGAAGTGTGTACTGAAACAGGCCAACAATGCATAGAAAACAATTTCTGTTCATCTGCATATCAGCATGATCTATGCATATATGCACCATGTCTCAGAGTGTTAATTCACTTATTGGAGACTATAAGAAAAGAATAATGTCATCCTAATTATCATACATAAAACTTTATTAGGTGTATTACAACAGATACCCAAGTTTCAAGTGGCCTGTTCTTTTTGGGTCTGGTAGTTTTAGAGAACTTGATAATTTTTAGGAACATATCCCATTATAGCAGAAGCACCCCTACAGAAGAAAAGAAACTCAGAAAATCCTTTAAAGTATTCTAGTATTTTTTAATAGACTAAGTTCTTTTTTTGTCTTGCTTAGTAAAGAAATAATTCATTATGTTCCACAAAGCTATCTTTAATATTCTTGAAGTACAACATTTTTCTGTCAAAGAACTACCACAACAATCTCTCTCATTAGCATTATATTCAAAAGTAGACAACAAATTACTAACCTCCTGTATCCCAAGGCAAAGATAATAGATGCTGTCGGGTGCATAACTCTCTCCATTTGGCCGGCGGATCTCATTGACAAAATGAGCTAGTCCATAGTTCAGCTCAGCCGTGGTGTGAGACAGCAGATCCTCTTTTAACTTTACTGATTTAGCTAAAAAAAATAAAATGAAAAATTAGTAATTGCTATTATTTACTGTATTAAGATTAAGAAACTCCCTAAAATTAATTTATTCTATGTTAACAACTTAAAAGTAATATAAAAGCTAAATTTAATTAAAAAAAATTAAAGGTAGCTAGTAACAAAATTTTTGCTTTTAAATAGGGTGTGGAGGAAACAAAATCAGAACACTTACGAGATTTTAGCTCATCTAATACCAGAAGATCTTCATCAAGTTGTCTAGTTTTGACCCAGTGTTTCCATGCGTTTACACCATACGTATATTTGAAAGGAAAGCTGCATTCTGAATTATCAGAACTATCATCATGAGACTGGTATCCTGATACAGCTTTTCTCTTGGTTCCCTAATAGTAAAACACCACTGTAAGTTTCCTTTTGTTTAAAATCTATAGTATTTCATGACTTTACGTAAGCCATCAATCAAAAATGCAAATTAAAGAAGTATTATCCAAATGGTTAGAATTGACTGGTATTCCTGCCTTGAAATGTATTTCCATGAATGCCTGTGTACAATAAAATTTTATTAACTCCTGCTGAGAGTTAATGATGAGAAAATAAATACGACACAATAAACTAATAACCTGAAATAAAAGGATTGTAAATATTTAATGTAAGAGAAATTGAGGAATCTTTCAATAATCCACCATATAGGGAATGACCCCTCAACTCCTTTTCACTTTCTTGATGGCATTGTTTGCTGTACAAAAGTTTTAAATTTTGATGTAATCCAATTCATCTTGTTTTATTTTCTTCCTTGTGCTTTTGATGTTATATCCAAGGAACTAGACCTAACTAAAGAGAATTAAAAACTGAAGCCTGTTTTCTTTTAATAGCTTTATAATTTAGTTCTTACATTTAGGTCTATGACCCATTTTGAGCTAACTCTTTTGTGGTATTGGGTAGGAGTCCACTTCATTCTACTGTAGCGTACCCACTCCTTTTTCAGTTTCTTTCTTTTGGGAGAAATTTGTGAAAGTCATCTTTCTTTCTTTCTTTCTTTTTTTTTTTTTTTTTTTTGCTTTTGACCATACTTTATGTTGGAAATCAGAAACAGAGAAAGTTGTTGATAAAATCTTTAAAACAACTATACCTGTTAATACAATTAGATTTCGTCTACCTAAATTAATATTAAAGACTCTGAGATGTCTATGTGTTGGCATGCTTAAAAGAAACCAGATATAATCAACTGTGTACTCCAACCTCACTGATTAGTCTCACCAGAAATAATGATGGAAAAAACAGCTCCTTAGAAAAGTCTCAATTCTTGTGAAATAATTGAATTTGGCTGCAACTACATCAACCTTTTATATAAACCTTTTATCAACAGAAAACTTAAAACAAAATCTAAGTGGCAATAATATTCACTCCTCTTCTTTGAAGTTACAATTAAATCTGAGACATTTTTACTACCTAAAAATGAAGTAATAGAGTCTAGCCCTTAAAGTCCTTTTAAATCAAGAAAATAAAATATCTTCCCATAGTCACAGGCATAACTGAAAACCACTGTATCCTTACTCTATGCCTGTATAAAGATATTACTATATAGAGATATTAACCAAATGTAAAAATACTATTAATTTCATACCTTTTTTTTAGATCGAGGTCTAGGCTGTTCCTCATATTCTTCTCCAAAAACAGGTGGTAATAAAAATTCATTTTCCATATCAAGCTCCTCGGCAGCTGACAATAAAATCAGAATAACTTGTATTCCAAATGTAATAGCAGAGGCTTATGTTACATAAACACAGCCAACAAGGAAATAACCAGAGAATGTAAACAGGCACCCTTATGTGGGGACAATCTGCACTGGGTTGAAGAGTTATGATCTTCCTTATACTCAACATGGTCTATGAGTTCTGATAAATCCTGTTCAAATTCTTTAAAAACATGTATAATGAAGATCAACAGAAAATTCTCATGTAAATATATATCAGAAAAAATTAATTACAACCTGAAATTCAATTTTAAGATCTAAATGGTCTCAGTACAAATCTGTTTCAATCTATTAAATCTTTCCTAAAATAAAATGCTTTATGCTCTATCCAGTGTGCTTATTTGCCATAAACAGATTAAGAAAAATAATGAAAACAGAACATATTACTTTTACAACACAAGATCTGAAAATACTTTTTCCTTTTGAGGGTCAAATTAATTTTCAAAAAGGTCTTAAACATGGTATTGATATTTACATTTTAAAGAAACACACAAATACTTCTTTATCCTTTTCTCTATCTTTAAAATTTTGCATCATGAGTTACTTTGAGAAAATTTCCTTTTAAGACTTTAAAAAATTCTTAAGTCCCTACGAGTCAATCCTATGCCTCATTTCAGAAGTTAACTATTCAGTTTTATTTGGGTAAAAAGAAAAGACAAATATGAACAATAAAGGCAATGACATGAACACAAATTTAGTTATGATTCCATAATTAAATTCCATAACCATAATTCACATTAAAAGAATAAAATAGCATTTTAAATACCTCTGGGAAAATCTATTTCAATATCCAAGTCTGGTTCATATGTTACATCAGGCAGGCTGGACTGTGTCTCTGGGTCAGAGTTCTTCAAGAGATCTGAACCAATTATGTCTGTCTCAGTAACTACACCTGTAATCAATCCATACTGTCATTTGAAATCAAAACAAAAGACCAATGGTGCCTATACCTGGCAAAATAAAGTCAGTTAATTATAAATGCAAAACAATACTTACATTAACTACTATAAGTTTCATAATCATTAAGAGAGTCATAAGTACACAAAGACTTTTAATCCTGTAAGTTTTTGACCTCCCCTCTTCAAAAGTTACTAGGCATGCTTTGCTAGTAAAACAACTCTAATATCAGAGTTATTTCTAAAAGCAATCTCTTGTCAAAAGTAAACTAATGAAGGTGGGTAACAGCAATGTTCAACTTTTTTCTTGAATTGTGACTTGGGTGTTTCACATCATTCAACATATGCTTATGTACAACTGTCTTCAAATATTTTCATCAATTGATTTCAAACATTTTTGTGTAGTAACCCATGGTAAGAAGTGTGTTCCACTACATTTAAAATAAAAATAAAAAACACTAGTTTCAACCCATTGAATTAATTTTACAACTCCCTAACAAAATGCTTCAAAAATACTGTCACATCATGAAATACACAGAACTTAATAGTGTTCCTATTGAACTCTAAAGGGAATTAGCTCATGGATGAAACAGGACTCTGTTGTCACGAGAGGATTAAATATTCTAAGGGGAGGAATAAATATTCTACGAGATACAGTCGTCCACAACACACTCATCACATTGTACCATTTGGCAAGCAGTGCCCTACGGGAAGTTACAATAAACCCTTGTTTAGAACATGCAAGTGACCTCAGTATAATCAATAAAACAAAACTGGGAATAATTATTACAAAATAAGAGTCTAGATTATTATTAAGCCTACTACAAATTAGTTTTGTGACTGAGCTACTCCATTAAAATAAGAATAATTTTGAGTTAATCATACAAGTCAAATCCTGTTACAATTTAAAAAGAGGTTGTACAAATCTCTTCTTGAAATTGGGCTTCACAATAGAGAACACCTAAATAGATATAGCTTGACTCTCTTGCTATAAAATACAGTTTTGTTACAATGCTTCCGACTCCTACATCAAGGATGAAAATGCCCTATAACAACTAATTGCACTTAGTAAAACCCAACAACACACTCATCCACAAGGTGTAAACAGTGTTACTCACTGTTGATGTTAGCAGCATCTGTTTTCCCCTGGTCTTCAGTCATCATGTCTGTCATTGTAAGAAACTCAGTATCAAGAGAATCTGAAGAAACTTTGCTCTTTAGCTCCTCAGCTGCTGCAGGGTTCTTCTCACTGCTGTCCACCCGAGCCGGCAGAAAAACAGGGACTGGCACCTAATTCACCCAAGTTTGCTCAACATTAAAAGGTATTTTTCTAAAGCAAAAATTATTCTGACACGTGGTCTACTTTATCATTCTATATGGATAAAAGCTTTGGAAAAAAACACATATCAAAACTAAGATGTCAACTGTCACCCCCCAAAAAAGCCCAAAATACCAGCAGCTACTTTTTGAAATAAAAAAATTTTTAAGTAATTTTTGAGTTATTATCAACACAGCATTCCATAAAAGGATCGTCAGAGCTGGCAAGACAGATGAAATTTATTTCCTTTCTGTGGTCTGCTTGTCTACCAAGTTCCGTATTAAAATCTGAAGATATGTATAGATGAATAAGAAGCACCCTTTGCCCTCAAAGAATTTAGAACACAGTTGGGAAGGCAGATATAAACCAGCAACAGTGATACAATATGACTGGTGTTATAATAGTAATATATGTAAAGTATTATGGGGGTCTAGAAGCTAGAACCGTGTGCTACTCTGCTTGGGGAATAACAATGATTATAAGGAAAACACCTAAAATTTATTAAGCTCCAGGTGTTGAGTAATGCAGAGATGGTGATGGGTAGGCAGTGGCAACCCTGCTCCTCCCACTATGCATATGTATATATGTATTATAATATGATATATAAAATACATGAAATATGATGTGATCATAAGCACAGAGGGGCCACCTGGAAAAAATCTCCATCAGTATTCATGTTTGGGGTACAGGTTAATAATCTATTCTGGCAAACTGATATATAATCTTTAAAAACTACTGACAATTTTAGAGCTGGAATGACATTACAGATAATTTATTTCTACATCTTAATTTTAATGTTAAGAAACCAATACCTATCTCCCAGGGAGCTACAATATGTAAGCCCTGACACAGAGTCCTAAGTACTGCAAGGGATTTAGATTAAAATAGAATGGTATTTCATTCACAGCTCTATCCCACGTTACAGTTCTAAAGCTTCAACAGCTTCACAAATATTTCTTTCTACAATGAATTCAAATGTATTATATAAAGTACATGTCCTGGCTGGTGTGGCTCAGTTGGTTGGAGCATTATCCCATACACCAAAAGGTTGCAGGTTCAAATTCTAATCAGGGATCTTGTAAGAGGCAACCAATTGATATTTCTCTCTCACATTGATGTCTCTCTCCTCCCCACCCTCTGTTCCCTCCATCCCCCAATTCTCCTCTCTAAAAGCAATGAGAAAATTCCCTTAGATGAGAAAAAAAATTGTATTTAAATAAAATTTAAAAATATGATGTGCATAAAGCAGACACAGACATCTGCTGTTATTCACTCTCAATAATGAATACACGCCTAGTTCAACACAAAGCCATCACCAACAGAGATTCAAGCACACCTAAGTTAACTGTTGAAGAAAGGCTGACTCAACCCCGTTTGCTAGCTTCACTGAAGCATAAGTGCAGCATTGCTCTCCCAGCCAAATCTCACAATAGAAAAGAGGCTGAGCCCTGGCTCGTGTGGCTCGGTGGATGCAGCGCCAGCTTGCAAATCCAAAGGTCACTGGTTTGATTCCCAGTCAGGGCACATACCTGGGTTGCAAGCCAGGTCTCCAGGTGGGGCATGTGAGAAGCAACCAATCTATGTATCTGTCACACATCAATGTTTTTCTCCCTCTCTAAAATAAATAAAATCTTTATTAAATAATTTTTTAAAAGAAGTTGAAATACAACTTACAGGAACAGGAACTGTAGTGGGAACGGGGATATTCTGGCTGTACATGTGCATGGGTACTGGGATATACACAGGCACAGGGATAGGCACTGGGACAAACTCTGTCTTCCAATTGTCATCTGCAAAGGCAACATGTAATGAGAGAGCTCATTAACTAGCACTGATACAAAGTGCTCAATGTTAAAATGATGTGGTAATTAAGAAAAGCTTAAGTGCCTCGGTACCCGTTTAAAATAAATTCCCACTTTTCACAAAATTAGGTAACTTAAAAACAAAACTGAGTGAAGAAGCTGTTCTGCTTATAGACAGAATAGAATTTAAGCACTCCTTTAGTAGAATGAAAAAACCTTTTAAAAATATTACATAGTTCCTGACACCCTACGGATTCTTTCTCACCTCCCCACAAAAAGATTTATTTAATCTAACAATTAGAATACAGCTATAATTTACATTTGGTGAAAATATATATTTATTTCATCTCATTCTGAGAAGGAAACAGCATTGCTATTATTACAAACCAAGTCAGAGATGCTGTTCCAAGGGAGAACTGTAAGTCTTAGCCCCAATACAAGTTTTGCCACAGCATTATTTCACCAGTTACATTGATTTGTATCCTAGACCTTTAATAAGAAATTAATTTTCATCAATGATTATAAATAATATGCTATATATATGTCTTTGAGATATATATCTCAAAGTGATATCTAAACTTAGGCAAAATCAATAGAAAATGACAAGGTGACTAACAATCTGTACACTATTACTTGAGAAAACCATGAATTTCATGAAGTGAGGTATAAGTACAGGAAAGTATATAAGTCAAATTCCTCAACCTTACCTGTCTGACAAGATTTGGTCTGCATGTGAGGTTTACAGTAAGTAGCTTTTGTCATTGTTAAAGGTTTGCAAAGAACTGCTTTGTTCTTCATCTCTTTGTTAGGTGTTGGAGAAGGGGGTGGTGCTGAACCCTAGAGAGAAGCAAAGAAACACTTTATTTTTACCTCTGATTTTTATTACTTCCTGGCGGGAATGATTACGTGGTTTCTAAAGCTGTGGAGGGAACACAGTATGAGTATAACTAAATTGTACTATTAATATCATGTTTAGGACTTCTGGTCAGGATGGAGGAATTAGGTAAACAAACTTCACCTCTTCCCACAACTACAGAAAAAATTACAACTAGACATAAAACACATATAACCCAGAACATCGTTGAAAATCAACCTGTATAGAAGCCGGACAAGCAAGGATTTAAAGAAGCCACATTCGTCCAGATGGGTACACTCTTCTACAACAGGCCATGCTACTAAGACAGGAAGTCAAAGCAGTTCTACCTAATACACAGAAACAAACATAGGGAGGCTGCCAAGTTGAGGAGACACAGAAATATAACCCAAATGAAAGAACAGATCAAAACTTCCCAAAAAAGAATTAAACAAAATGGAAATAACCAACCTATCAGATGCAGAGTTCAAAACAACAGTGATCAAGACATTCAAAGAACTCACTGAGTATGGCAAGAGAATAAAAAAGACCCAGGCAGAAGTGATGGTTATGTGAAGTGAAATAAAAAAAAAAAAAAAAAATCTACAGGGAACCAACAGTGAAGGGAAGGAAACTAGGACTTGAATTAACAATTTGGAACAGAAGGAAGAAATAAACATTCAACCGGAACAGAATGAAGAAACAACTGATAAAAATGAGAGGTAACCTCTGGGGCAACTTCAAACATTCCAACATCTGAATCACACAGGTGCCAGAAGTAGAGGAAGAGCAAGACATTGAAAATTTATTAAAAAAAAAAAAAACAATAAAGGAAAACTTCCCTAATTTGGTGAAGGAAATAGACATAAGAGTCCAGGAGGCACAGAGAATCCCAAATAAGAAGGACCCAAACAGGACCACACCAAGACACATTTTAATTAAACTGCCAAGGTTAAAGATAAAGAGAATCTTAACAGCATCAAGAGAAAAACAGAGACTTATCTACAAAGGAGCTCCCATAAGACTATCAGTTGATTTCTCAAAAGAAACCTTACAGGCAAGAAGGGACTAGCAAGAAGTATTCAAACTGTTGAAAAGCAAGGACCTACAACCAAGATTGCTCTATCCAGCAAAGCTATCATTTAGAATGGAAGGGCAGATAAAGTACTTCCCAGAGAAGAAGATCAAGCTAAAGGAGTTCATCATCACCAAGTCATTATTACATGAAATGTTAACGGGACTTGTTTAAGAAAAAGAAAATCAAAACTATGAACATTAAAGTGGCAACAAATTCACATCTTTGAACAAATGAATCTGAAAAAACAAACTAAGCAAGCAACTAGAACATGAACAGAAGGACAGATATGGAAACACTTGAAGGGGAAAAGAGGAGAATGAGGGAAAAGATGAAAGGATTAAGAACAAAATTGACAGAAGGGTGTCAAGAACAGTATAGGAAATGGAGAAGCCAAAGAACCCATGGACATGAGTAAGGGGGGAACTAGCGGAGAGTATGGGGGTACCAAGAGAAGGGGGACAATGGGAAAAATTAGAACTGTAATAACATAATAAAATATATATTTTAAAAAATATTATATTATCACATCCTAATCTGACAGAATCAGTTAGTATAGAACAAATATGTCCTGAGCATTAGCAAAGCAACACTGGTCCGTGTTACCTTCAAAGTATACCATCAGCATACCTTTTAAAAACAAAATGCAATTCTCACTTTTAAGTACAAAAGCAAGGTTATGAACCTGAACTTTTTAAAAATAATTTGACTCTCACATTTATTTGAGGAATAAATAAGTTCTTGCAGTTAGTATGGCTATGCGATACTCTGTATAAACAGCTTATATATGGTACTAACTTTGAAAAGATAAAAATGATGAAAAAAATTACCAAAAATATTACTAAACTTTAAGTTGTGCACTACCCATGTCCCAGCAATTATAATTTAGAAACTTATAGTCTCTCAGATATTTTCAGTAAGTTCAGAGTAGCATTATTTGCAATTGAGAAAAAGAACACACACACAAAACCTAACAAGTCGAAGCTCTGTGCAAAAGGGACTGAAGATAAGGTGCTCCCCATACCACCTACTGACACGAGAAAAACTGACAGAATACTAACACACTCAGTTACCATTACTTGGCTAGTTCTGTTCTACATAGTCACTGTGAGCAATGAACAGTTGCTCTAAAAGGAAATAGAGCCCTAGCCTGTATGGCTCAGTTGGCTGGAAGGTCACCTAGTGTACCAAAATGTCATAGGTTCAGTTCCTGTTCAGGCCACATACCTAGGCTGCAGGTTCTATCCCCAGTTGGGGTGTGTGTGGGAGACAACCAATCAATGTTTCTCCCTCACATCAATGTCTCTCTCTACCCACCCTTCCTTTACTGTCTCCCTCCCTCTAAAGTCAATAAAAAATAAATAGAAGGAAATCCAAGGATAGGTTCCTGCCAGCCTCTGGTCACAATACTTTCATTAATAAATCAATACATAACCTCGTTTCTGTTGAAACACTTTATTTAATACCTATTCCTTACAATAATGATATGCAGCATTTCTTTATAACAATATGATCACAGCACTTTGTATAATGTGTTCCACTCAGACATGTACGCATACAGTACACACATATTGCACAGTACTTATACCCAGTACTGTGAACACATATGTCAGTGATGCAAATCAGGTCCTGAACAGACTTAGCACTCAAACTTTTGTAAGAACATTAGTGCCTCAACTGTTGGCAGAGCTGCAGGATGTACACCAGGCAAGTACACTGTGGGGTGAGACTTCTTGACCTTGGCATACCCATGGACACCAAGGAAGATGTAATGGAGCTTATTCTGTAGACAAGAAAGACATCAATGAGAGTGGCATAGTGACATCTGGCAGCTGTACCTCAAAAGTTGGGCTCTTGCAACTTGCTGAATATTAGCGAATTTCCCTCCCAAACTGAGTTCAAAAATTATGTAAGCTTTGTCTGCTGGGCTTTTCACCTCACGTCTTTTGAGCATTTTGATGTAAGGTGCACACACAGTGGTGCTCGACTTGAAGGCTTTGCTCAAGCATAGGGTCTCATGCCTCCATGTCACTGACAACTTTTCCAAGGCAAAATTCCACTCCAGTATTTTGGCTGCTGTTGGAGGGAAATTCTTGGGAATCCTGCTAACTTTTTTTTTTTAAGATGTTATTTATTTATTTTTAAAGAGGGAGGGGGGGGGGAAAGAGAGGGGGGGGGGGAGAGGGAGAGAGAGAGAGAGAGAGAGAGAGAGAGAGAGGGAGAGAGAGAGAGAAACATCAATGTGCAGTTGCTGGGGGCTGTGGCCTGCAACCCAGGCATGTGCCCTGACTGGGAATTGAACGTGCGATGCTTTGGTTTGCAGCCCACACTCAATCCACTGAGCTATGCCAGCCAGGGCATCTTAAGCTAATTTCATCACTGAGTCTGACGCCTTGTTTTTCTATCTTGTCCAGGTCATTAGTGGGCTCCTGCATTCTCTGCCAAACCTTCCATCACGTCATCATCTTTCATGTCCCCAAAGGTTTCTCCATTTATTCACGAATGATAGGTACTGTTTTTAACACTGTTTTTTTTTTTTTAATTTTCTGTAATACCTTCCAAGACTTTGAAATTTCTCACATAGAGTCTGGTCAAACATTTCCTAATGGTTATTCAAAAAGCCTGCTGATGCTGTCCTGGGCTGTGTTAACACAATCAATAATGTCACATACTATGAGTGAGTTCCAGAATACCATCATGGTGTTTTCCATGTTGGTGTTGAGAGCCTTGTAAGCTCTTACGAGTAAGCCTTGAAGGCTTTCAACATGACCTGACCAAGAGGTTGGATAAGACATAGTGTTTGGGGGACATAAAAAGAACTACAGTGAGGTGAACATTTCTGAGCTCTTCCTGGCAACAGATAAATAGTAAAACTTTGAAAGCAAGGTTTTTATTTTGAGTATAGTGTTCAACCTCTAGGATAAAGCAGTTGGTAGAACTAATCCCAGACACCCAGGCAATATTTCATGCTTTTTTGTCCCACCTCCAGTGATCTGCAGACAATTCAGCTTTTCCTCTTTAAGTGCTTATTATGGACTGTGTATGGGTTCTATACACCAAGAGGAAATTTATGCTTAAAATTACCCTTGGCATTGGCACACAATAGCACAGTTGTGTAGTCTCAGAATGATTTAAAAGTCAGGGACTTTGGAGACCACTTGTATTATATAGTTCATTTGCCAAAGACCCTGTAAAAAGACAACCAAGTCTTAGCAGTGTTGAAATCCCCTTGTCCACATAATCCTTTTCCTGCATAAACAAATAACAGGTCTTCTCCCATTGCACCCTGAACTGCAAAACCCACCTTGTCTGCCAGTTTCACAGTTTTCATACCACATCGCCTTAAAATGTGTAAGCCAGACAGCACTAGGCAGGACGAAGTTAACTTCTTCTTGCCCTGGGTAACATGTGAGCCAAAGTCTCACAACAGTACTGTTCACTAAGCTTTTAAAATTAGGTGTAAGCTCATGAATCAGTAAGTCATCAATACTCCAACTCTTCCACAGCTTCACCACACACTATAGCTTGACTTCAGCACTTGGAGATGCCATCCTATACAGACTGGTGAATGTCTTGTTCCTTTCTTGGGTGTACTGTATTGCTCATGCATGAACACTGAACTCACAGCCAACTGAATGGAGTTCAACCAACAACACATGTATCTCCTCCATAAGGCACATAAAAGATTTTGGGTACATAGGACCAATAGACAGCACTTCAGCATTAGGCTTAAAGGATCTTTTAAACAGCAAAATCACACACACACAAAAAAAGGGGGAACAAAAAGATGAAACACGTACACTAATCAGACTATGAAAAGGACACCTGTGTACTGTGGTATTAACTAGACAAGAAGGCAAAGCCTCCCCCTTGTCAACCTGGAGGAGAACATGCCTCAAATGATTCACATTTTTCACTGCTCTTCACATGTTTGCAAAGTGACCTCGAAAGTGCCACGGGTAGTGATGTAGGGTTACAAATAAATTTAGAGAGTAAACAAATTTGCAAATAGGAACAATGAGGATCAACAGAACTTAAATAAAGCACTTAATGTTTAACATGTTTACTTGTGCATATTTAAAAGTCTAAAAGGGAATAAGTAAAAAACTGTTTATGATAGATACTTCACAAGTTACAAATAATATATATGGCCAAGGGGACTGGTACCAGTATGAGCTTATTCTAGGTTCCTCAGGATTTCAAACCACATAATTAATCAGCTGTAACACAGAGTTTTGAACAGGGGCTAGGGAACTTGGTTATATAACACTACTGCTGCGTAGTATCAAGTAAGTAATTCAATCTCTTGTGCCTCAACTTCCTCAATTGTAAACTGGGAATAATTTAGCAAACAGTTACTGAGTATCTACTAGATCCCTACTAGCACTTGGGTAACCTTGGTCTGAACTGAAAATACTTTAGCATCCCCATCTTTGATGTTATACCCCTTGTTCTTAATGCTAGAGTATTAAGCTTGAGTCTTAATGCTAGATTACTCCTATCATTCTGCCAATGTTACATCATGATGATGAAACTATGCCACCTGGTAAAAGCCTACATTT
This sequence comes from Phyllostomus discolor, assembly GCF_004126475.2. NCBI lineage: Eukaryota > Metazoa > Chordata > Mammalia > Chiroptera > Phyllostomidae > Phyllostomus > Phyllostomus discolor. Next base: position 116,103,263 of record NC_040904.2, read on the forward strand.
GATAAGGCTGCTTACTCTTCTGCTAGTCAATAAGCAGATCTATACCCATTTATAATGAATACTGAGGGACCCATTATATAAGTTTAATAATATGGAGTGCATAAGGGAACTAAATGGTAATGGAAAAAAAAATACAGTAAAGATTAAATCCAAAAAAAGAGAGAAAATTTAACAATAAAAGCTACCATCTGTTGAGTATTTGCTATATGCCAAGGACAATGTGTTATAGACAATGTTTGTGTCCCCCTAAAATTCATGATAAAATCTAATCCCCCAGGTGATGGTATTTAAAGATGTGGCCTTTAGGCAATGATTGGTCATAGGAGCAGAGCCTCCATGGATAGGATTAATGCCCTAATGAAAGAGATCAGAAGTTAAGAAAAAGCCTTTGTTCTTAACTACCAGACTGCCTTTGTGAGGTGTTTAGAACTTACTATGTGATAATCCCCCAGGCAGATACTATCTTCATCCCCATTTTACAAAAAAGGAAATTCATACAAAGCAGTGAAGTGACCTGCTCAAAACTATATAAACTAAGCTCTCAACATTTGAAATTTATGGGTGTAGAAGTAAAAGATTCCAAAAGCTTACAAGGAGGAAAAGATGGGAGAGGACTTTACTGATTTATCCTCCCCGACCGGTAATGCTCCTCTGTCTGTCATATGATAGGGTTCAAGTGCTGGTAGAGTTTCCTGAAGCCTTGATCAAAAGCTTACATATATGAAACAAGGTTGGCAAGTTGCTTGATAGCTGCACAAAGATAACAGAACAGGGAGTGATCTCTTTATGTTCCCTGGCATAAATCAAAATGCATGGTATTAAAATCAGGTGATTCATGTCCTGGCTGGTGTGGCTCAGTGGACTGAGCGTGGACCATGAACCAAAAGATCACCAGTTCAATTCCCAGTCATGGCACATGCTCGGGTTGCAGGCCAAGTCCCCAGTAGGGAATGTGGGAGAGGTTACCACACATTGATGTTTCTCTCCCTCTCTTTCTTGTCCCTTCTCCTCTCTCTAAAAATAAATAAATGAACTATTTTTAATATAATAAAATCAGATTTTTCAGCTGAATACTTTGATGTATTTCTGAGTTACCTGACAAAAGTGTATTCCCACAGGAAAAGGCATTCTTACTTTTTTAGAATTCTGTCAACTACTAATATCAACGGGTATAATACTTTAAAAACACCCATGTTTCTGTGTCAGTATCAGTGATCTTAAGCTGTGGTTACACATTAAAATCACTTGAATAATTTTTCAAAAACACAGAATCTCTGAGTTGAGGCCCAAACATTAGAAGGTTTTGAAAACTCCCCAGGTGATTCTAATGTATAGCCAGACTTAGTCCTTCTTACCAGAAAAAGAACTAGCCCAGACACTTACTGTGATGCCAATAAATGACTTCCTATAGAAATTCTCTTGGCTAAAGATGCCAGCAATTCCAGTACTGAAACCCCAGCGATTACTGCTAGAATCAGCAATGGACAGGGCAGACTCACTGCTCCTCGGTGTGGCAAAATATTGCTCCTTCTCAATTCATGGCATCAACCTATAGAAGTCTTAGAATGCTAACATAAAAGATGTATTGGGGGAAAAAAATCCAAAGGAAGAATACACTATGAAAGTATTTCTCAAATTTAAAATCTCCCAAGACCCTTATTTCAGAAATAAATGCTCAAAGCCATTAATAATCAGACCCAGCCCATCCTTTCACCCCCATGTCCTAAGATTCCACCACAGGCTCCATGAAACTTGGCCTTAATAAACAGTTTTATCAAATATGCATGCCCTTTGCAAATTATCATTCCTCTTCCTTTTCATCCCAGTCTACCTTCTACTTTAACTGTTTAGAAAGTTTCTCACAGCTGCCAGGAACAGACACACAGGGAATCATTTCAAACACCTTTTGCTACTGCCTTACAGATGCAACTATTATGGGTGCTTCGACTCAAATATACAAGGTAGGGAGAAGCCATAATTATTCACTTTTATCTTCCTTAGATGGTATGAAAGTATTTGTTTAATATCAAGTAATTCAGTTGAACACTTCAACTATCTCAACAGAGCAAAAGTAAAAAATCTCTTATTATTATTATAATCAGATTGAACTGATTATTTACTTTTTATATCCCCACATTGTAAAAATAAATGTTTAGCCCTGGCTAGCGTAGATTGATCGCGGGCTGGGAACCAAAGTGTCCCAGGTTCGATTCCAAGCCAGGGTACATTCCTGGGTTGCAGGCCATAACCCCCAGCAACCGCACATTGATGTTTCTCTCTCTCTCTCTCTCTCTCTCTCTCTCTCTCTCTCTCTCTCTCTCTCTCTCTCTTTCTCCCTCTCTCTCTCTCTCTCTCTTCCCTCCCTAAAAATAAAAAATAAATAAATAAAATCTTAAAAAAAAAAAGAACTGATTTAAACAAAAAAATAAAAAAAATAAATGTTTAACACTTTACTTAAGCAATACCTACCATCATTTTGGTTCGGGATGTCTGGCAACCATGATCTAAAAAATAAAAACATAAGCAAATTTAAAAAGAAACAAATATCACTTTCTTCAGAATTTTCTAAGTCTGCATTTGTCATTAAATTTTAATGTTTTAAAATAATTACTAAAGAAAATATTTTAAGCCATTTTAAGTAATGAATATCAAATTTGAGACCTGAAATACAGAGCTAAATAAGTGAAGTTAATACTGTGTCCCCTCAACACACACACATAGTATTAGGGGCAATAGTACCTTCTAGATTTAACCCTTAAGTGAGTTACAGCTCCTTAAGGGCTTTTGTTGTTCCTTCCAACTACCCCCAGGCACATACAATTTGCTGAAAATGGTTTTCATTTAAAATTGTAGGAGACACATAATAGCAAGTTGAATCTTTTCATATTTTTGTTATAATTCTGTTTAGCTTCTCTCCAATCCCAACTAGACTCTAGTTCTTAAACCAGCATTAAATTTTTAAAAGAAAATAAAACAAAAAGCAACATATCTATAGAAACATCATACTGGGCACCTGCACCCAAAGAAATATGGAAGTTGCTGTTCAACTATCTCCAAAGTCAACTATTCATTATCATACTTTGAATTCGGATCTAAGAAACTAAAGATTGCTATACCCTTTTTTTCAAACTGCTCCCTAAGTAATGACATACCATAATTCAAGTTTTCAGGTCCTTTCTGAGTTGTCATGTTGGGCTCATTCTGCTGGCAGTAGAAGCGCAATAAACAATGCTGGTCACAAAAATGCTTCATTTCCCCACGCCATTGCACACGCTCTTTAAGAGTTCCTTGAGATTTACAACAGTCACACCTTGCAGCCTTAATTTGGGGGAAAAAAAAGGGGGGGGTGACCAGAGATCTGAATTACAAGGTTTAAAAAGTCAGATATGTTAGATTAAAAAATGTCTCAAATTTTGTCAGTAATTATTGCCAAATGTGATAAAATAATGTCTGATAAAAAAATTAAATTATAATATAAATCATAAATATGCAGTAAAATCCAAAATGAAAGTGAAAGAAATATAGCCATTTTCCAAATTGTCAAAATCCCTTTCTATACTTATCAGAAGTCAAAGACCTGCATTACAAAGATATGATAAAAAAAGTAAATACTGGTAAACCAACTGGTACAATATATTTTAATATTTTAAAATAATTCTGAGGGCCATAATGATATACTGGTAGAAGCCTCCTGCAATTATATTACATTGAAATCTCTGATTAATGAAGAGATTTCCCAGGTTTCACTGGTAGTTCATAATAAATCAATTTAAAGAAGTTGTACAAGACCAGAATAATTGACAAGATAAATTTGAAAAGCTCTATGCACTGATTTAATTTTAATGACAATGTCATGTTCATGTTTTAAAACACTCTGTTTCATTAAAAACAATTATATTTTAAGACAACTAATTTGTCCTACGGCTAGGAAAACAATCACCCCTAACTGGTCTACAATATGCAAAATAAAACCAACTAAAATTCATACATAAAAAGTTATACTTTATGATGGGGAATCAATAATCTAGAGACAGATTTTAATTTTTTTAGAGATCCCATTTGACCTAGATTTTGCCCATTTTCACTTTTTCTTAAATCTTGATCAGTGAGTAAACCACAGATAAAAATTATTAATTTCAAATACTTATTCCACAATTAAGAAATTTAATTTCTGATCTAGTTAAGAGTAGAAATTACTATAATTTTTAAATCACCCTTTAGTTTGAACTACTTAAGACATTTTGATAAAAATATTCAGCATTTTGTAGATCATAATAATCATAGCTGTAGCTTTTCTTCAGTACCCTAATTTACTTAGAGTTTTATACTGTGGGTTTTGAAATTTCTTGCTTTATGTCTCAACAGGAGTTATATGAATAAATACCACATCAAAATTCCTAGTCAGGAATATAACAAACAATTGTGTTGGTAAACAGGTGTTATATAACACACATACCCTAAAGTTAGAACACAGGTTCTTTTTTTTCTCCAGGTCAGATATTTCTCCTGCTGAGTGAATGTTAAATGAAGGAAGATTTATAATATAAATTATGACTATTCAGTGATGCCATTATCACATCTCTAGTCCCAAAACTTGCGAGTTCAAATTTAATAACGCTCCCCTAGCTGGTGTGGCTTAGTGAACTGAGTGCTGGACTGCAAAGGGTCGCTGGTTCGATTCTCAGTCAGGACACACTCCTGGGTTGCCAGCCAGGGCGAGTGAGGGGAACCACACATTGTAGTTTCTCTCCCCTTCTCTCTCCCTTCCCCCTGTCTAAAAATAAATAAATAACAATCTTTAAATAAAATGTTTAATAATACTGGTAATGTTATGTGGTAGTCTCAGTAACATTAGCACTTTATATTAACTAGGTCATATTCCCAATAAAAAAAAATGTCCCTATGTAAAATTCTCACAGCCAAAGACTGTTCTTTAAAGTAACAATTCACGTATTTCAGACTTCATTTTTTTTACCTATTTTTATATTTTATACTCAAAGAAAAGACAAAGGAGGAAAACTAAAAGCATAATATTCTATTCATTGAGTCTAAACAGTGCAAGAACATGATAAAAGTGAAGTTGTAGCAGAATACCTCATTCATTGAGAACCTAAAAAATAAAAGGCCAGAACGTGATATACTCTCTGTAATCCTTACAACAGTACTGAAAACCAAGCTCAGTGTCAGAAAAGTAATTTGTCTGAGGCCAAATATTAAAAATGCAGAGACAAGATTCAAAGTAGACTATCCACCAGGTTATAAAGACAATGGAAAGACAAAATGAGTTAATACAAATAACCAGAGAATCAAAATTCTAGTAAGTAAAATGCTGCTGCAAGAAGTTTCTCAATGTAACATCTAAAACCCAAATGAATTTGTATAAAACTTATTCAAATCACTCCAAATACTTGGCTGACTCTTAGTACATAGTGGTATTACCATTCACATAATAATTTAGAAGGCCAAAGGCATAAAACCAAGAACATTCCACCCAAAGAATCTGAACAATGAAATCACTTCAGTATTTTGTTAATTATAGACATTTAGATTTTATAGTAACAATACTTGAAGCTCCTTGCTTCCGGAAGGTTCAAAACAAATTCAGATGATTTCTCTCTATCCGAAGAAAAAGGAGCAAAATTAATGCCAATTTGTACATGAAAATAAAATAGGTATTTATTTTTTCAGGACAAAATAACAGAACTCTATACTAACTAAATGCCATAGACTTCAATGCCATAATCAAAAATTTAAAGTTGTGAACTTCCTTTTTTGTTCCTTACCAACACCACTCCCAACCACAACAGAACTCTTAAGAAAGCTTAACATTTCTATAGCACAAAGTGTGGCTAAGCTTCTGGTTTAAAAAATACTTTTTTAAAGTATCCTATCTACTCACTGGTCTTCCTGTCACTGTGGAACATCAGGGACTATATATTTGGGGGAGGGGGGTTACAGTCATATATTTGGGGGCAGGGGGAACAGTCAATAATAGGCAGGTAGTAACTAAACTCTTAAAAATCACTTCTTCAATAATTAACAAAACATTCAGCTTATACTATACTGATGTAATACCTGTAACTTTACATTAATCGGACAGTTTCAACTCCTCATTTTTGGTTGATACATATATATCCACTGTTCCCCATTACACCAATCAGACCTATTTTTGTAGGGAGTCAGGGAGAGGAAATCATGAACATAAATGAAATCGGGGACTTTATAGTCATTTTCAAAAGAAATTCTTTATGATTCCCCAAGATATCTTTCTGAATATAACAGAGTAATTCATTTTTTTAAATGCAGTGATAAAAGAGTAGGTGATTGATTACTATGCAAAGCATTAAGTGACAGGAATTACAAAAGAAAATACGAAGCCCTAGCCAATGTGTCTCAGCTGGTTGGAGCACCATCCTGTAAACTGAAAGGTCTCAGGTTTGATTACAGGTCAGGGCAAATGCCTAGGTTGTGGGTTCAGTTCCCAGATGGGGCGCATATGAGGCAACTGATCGATGTTTCTTGCCCTCTCTCTAAAATCAATGGGCATGCCCTCGGGTGACAATATTTAAAAAAAGGAAAAGAAAGAAAATAAGAAGAATTTATTCAAAGAAAGAAGTCAAATAGGGAAATACATTGTTTGCTGTGAAGAAAAAGCAAAATCGTCCAAGAAGATTATTTTAAGAAATAAAAGTTTTGATTCAGAATTACACAATGAAGCAGAAATTTATAAAATAAAATGACAGGAAATCATTATCAGACATTAACAATTCTGTCTCAAACTATACAATAAATTATGAAAAAGATAACAGATAGAGTAAAGTAGAATTTCCACATATGTAATCACTAAATACCTTTACTGGCTGAGATTATCCAAAACAAATTTTCAAAAATAAAACCTAATTAGTGGAGAAGAAGCTATCTCGTGTGCACTAAACTAAAATGGAGCACTTACTAAAATTGAGCACTTAAAATTCAGCCATTGAAGTAACATTTTCTGAGTGATTTCTCAAAATTGCGACTGTCTACCACAGAACAGGACATGGATTTAGACTAAAAGGAATGCATGTTAGAGGATGTCATTATGCCTGTCCTAAAATTTGAACCTTTAATCACAAGCAACAGTAAAGTAGTGAAGTAACTTAAAAAGTGTACCAAAACTGGCCCTGGCTGGTGTAGTTCAGTGGAATGAGCGCGGGCCTGCAAACCGAAGGGTTGCCAGTTCGATTCCCAGTCAGGGCACACACCTCGGTTGCAGGCCAAGGCCCCAGCTGGGGGCATGCAAGGGGCAACCAACACATTGATGTTTCTCTCCTCTCCTCCTTCCCTTCCCCTCTCTCTAAAAAATAAATAAATAAAATCTTTTATATATATATATATATATATATATATATATAAAGAAGTGTGCCATAACTCTTAGCCTTAACAATCTCTGACAAATTGGAAAGTTATCTTCTAAATGTTAGTTAATATTTTGAGCTTTAGATATTCAAGAACTTCACCAAATATTCTTACAAGTCTTCATGTCATTTCAACACTACTCACTTTCATTAAATGAACTAAATAATAGTCTACATACTTTAACCATTTCACTGTTTGTTTCTCTGGTAGTATTTTGCAATATTGAAGTTAGGATGACATCTGTTTTCACATGCTTCAGAACTATATCCGTAATGAAAATTTTTACATGGAGATAGCTTTCCATGTTAAGGACAAGAAATCAATGCTCCTGGGTGATACCTGACTAACCAAAGCACCAATTTACACTCATTTACTTATCCAGAAAGAAGTCAATGTAATGCACCAAAGGGCATTTGTCTTAACTTTTTAAGATACAGATTTTAATGAAACACACACACATTTACAGTTTCAAATTAAATGTTTTTTGGTCTCTATTGATTCATATAGGCACACTTTCGATTTGAAACTCTCCAAAGATCAGAACTAAAAAGGCAAAAATGATACACCTTAAGTATCCAAAACAATTACCTAATAATGTTCAACACTGATTAAGTAGTCATCAAAAATGTTTCTATTGTATTTAGTGAAATAAAGGCAACAAATTTTAGAGAAATAATCCATTTTGTTAAGCTACATTGCTGAAAATACAGGCATAGCCTAGTTTTGGGTAAAAAAAATCATTTCAAGTTATGAAGAACAAACTAAAATGACAAAAATTTTAATGAACTGTATAATCTGGGCTAAGTCCAAAGTGTGTACTTTTTTAAAATAAGTAAGCTACCAGAACCAAAATGGCAATAACTACAATGTTTTTTTAAAGACTGGTTAAAGCAGTGATTTTAATAAAGATTTTGAGTTACTTGCCTTGTAGTACCAATCCTGAAATTTTTTACAGCAGTCCTCACTACAGAAATCTCTCACAACACCATCCAATTCTTTAGTTGCTCCCTTCTTACATAGTTGAGAGCAGTAGTTACAAGTAACACATCTCAATCCTAAGCGTCTTGCAAAATCCTGTTTGTATAATAGTTTGCAGCCTGAAAAATAAAAGGTTTTAATATTGAAACAAAAAAAACACACCAAAAGCTACTTTTGGGGTGAGAATTTATGGCAAACAGATCATAAGCTTTAGAAACTGTATACATTCACATATAAAGTCCTCTTTCTCTCCTGATCAAAACTATGAAATCTCCTGTGATCAACACCAACCTGTAAAAATTCGAACAAGACATGGAATATTATATTGGATACCATATAGGTTCAAACAATTAGTGTTCTAAGACGCTCAAATCTGATAATGTCTCAGCACTGTTTTATTGGCTCTATTTAAATATAACCTTGCTTAGGTATTATAAACACACCACAAATTAGCATTTTAATAAATGAAATGATGTAGATTCTTGAGAGTGAAAGATGAGAATTATGACATTAACACTTTCACTCAAAAAGCAAACTTAAAGATATAATTCAGCTAAGTACGCATTTTAGACAGATTTTCTAGTCTTATTTGTCTCTGCCACCCTACATGGACCTTCAGGCAAGTAAAACTGGTTTATTCACGTGTAGACAGAAAACATTTTGTCGTTCTATTCCTTCAGGAGAATATTTTTTTACCTACTATGTAGGCGCATCACCTTAATTTTTTTAGGTATCTATTTTATTTACTCCCTATATTATCTCTATGAGGATTAAATAACCTTCCATACTTTACTCATGCTGTGCCTCTTAAAACTGACTTCCTGCTCCTTATCTACTGAAATCCTGCCATCCTTTAACAACAAAGCTCAAGTTACATCTCCTCCACAAACTCTGACCTCATCAACCTACTTTTAAATGACCTTTACCAATCATGAACTCAAACTGCAATTGTTTTATACATAATGTATTTTGGCAATTAATCTATGACTTCTTTTCTGTTACTCTGAACTATATTTATAAACATTTACATTATTTCACCTTTATTAGCTTTAACTTGCTAACTAGATGGAAGGACCAGGTAGTATATGTTTTAATGGAAGGACCAAGTAGTATATGTTTTATTATTTCTAACAGGTTCCAGCAGATAACCAGATACAGTTAGAGAAAGCACAAAATATATTAAACAGAAAAGGAGACACAGATCCCTTTTTTAGGCTTTTACTGGCACCTAAAGTGGTAATAAGTCCCTCTGAACGAAAATCATTTTCTTAAAATAAACATCAATTATCTATTTGCTGGTACTTGTCTGTTCATTTTAGTAAAATCCACATAATCCAAATGGTACAAGATCACTGATATGTATGTTAGCCATTGACACATCAATGCACTCATATTAAGGAATCACTAAGAATGTCAGGGAACAAAAATTCAGGTGTAAAAAGAGTTAATTAAGAATCAACCTTTTCAATGAAACACTATGTCACTTTTCATTATAACTGTGATCTTAACAGTAAACATGGTACCCTTTCATACCAGGTGAAATGTACCAATTAAACCTATAAAACTGAATGCTTTGTTTTATAAGCAGTATCTTCTTACATACACAAACTTCTATGTAAAATATACTCATATAATGTTGAAAGAGCTGATAATCTTTTAGTATCGCTGTCATTCTCTACTGGCATTTAGGGTTTCCTAACATTTTCTCCCCCAAAGTACAGAGTTCTTGTATTTTTTCACACTTATCGTGCCATGAATTCATAGGGAATGGGTTCCAACAGCTCAGGCTCTTTCCCATCAGTTCTCACAAAATGTGTTTCTCTGGGTGGAGCAGGCTGGTGCTTCAGGCGAACCCAGATACCTTCCTCCTCTTTGACTTCCTTGTTTTTTTGATCATTTTCCTTCACATATTTTAGAAAGCTATCTCAGCTCTTAAAGTGCTTAATATACCCAATACATACATTAAATTCTCTTGGCAAGAATCTTGCCCTTCACTTCTTTGTTTACAACAATGCCCACTGTATACCAGGTGACACTGTCCAGGGGTGTCCAAACCACAGCCTGTGGGATGCATGTAGCCCAACACAAAATTGTAAATCTACTTTAAACCTTTTTTTTGTTTTTGCTCATCAGTTTTTGTTAGTGTTGGTATAACTGATGTGTGGTCCAAGACAACTCTTCTTCTTCCAGTGTGGCCCAGAGACACCAAAATGTTGAACATCCCATAGACTTCCAGTTTTGCCATAGTAACATTTGTGGGGCATTCATTTTTGAATAGTGCCCATTCCCTTGAGGTCTACAATATCACCTTTCTTATAAATTTGTGTGTATGTGGCCAAAGGAACAACTCCATGTTTTCTAAAACGCCTAAAAAATACAAAGTGTGTGCCTCTCAACTTTCCCTTTGTGTTAGTCATTTTGACAAATTACTGGAAGATGGTAGTTCCCAGCCAAAAAAAAAAAACCCACCTTTTCCATGCCCCTAACTAGCAAAAGAAATCCACGGAAAAAGTGGACTCAGGGGAAAAAAACCAATGGAAAAATAATAGATGAGGATAGCAGACAGTAAAGCTGGGAGATCAGTGTTTGGGGCCAAAGACAGAGTAGAAAGTGAAAGCCAACATCAAGCAAGAATATGACATTTGGGGAAAAAATAATAACCACAAGAGCCCAAAACCTATAGTGACAATCCTGGTTCCTATCTCTGGACAATTAGAATGAGGACTAGAGTCCATTCCTATAATCTGCTGCCGGGCCCCAGAGCAAAAGTGTAAATGAGAAGAAAGAGAATTCCAGAATGCACTCTAACAAAAGTCAGTGTTTCTCTGGCATCCCAAATTGAAAACCTGAGTATTTCTCCCTATTATAGGAATGCCACATGCCACAGGTAATTTTCTTTCTGGTCTATTGAAAACCTCTGAAGACTAGGCAGTTCACTGAACAGAAAAATAGATCCAATAGAAAAGAATTCTAGTCTGCTTGGAAAGTCAACTTTTAGGTCACCAATTCACATGTTTAGAAATGACATGGTAGAATAGTGGGTTTTTTATCTCAAACTTCCCTGAAATGGAAAACAGATTACTAACCTTTTACAGATATAACACCTAAGATTCAAAGGTCTATTAAATATATGTAATAAAACAAGTCAACAGAAAGCAAACTCAATTTTTCATGTTCAGCTACACTAACATTGTATAGCTCCTCTGCACATATGTAGTTATATAGTTTGAAAATATTTTGGCAAAAAATTAGTATTAAATATTAATAAGTTATGAACAACACTGTATGTACACTTGCCTTCACTACAGAAGGGTCTCTTAACGCCAGAGAAATTTACTGTTTCATGAAGAGTCTTCTCCTCTTGACAGTACTCGCAATATGTAACTATGCAATGCAGCTTCTTATAGTCGTCTGAGCAGGTTCTGCTGCAGAATTGATGCACTTTATTCTAAATGCACAATGGGAACCTTGGTAAGCAGAAGACAACCATCTCGAGAACAAGTTTAAGAAATAAATAAGCCACATTTACAGAAACTAAGTTAAATCATGTACCTACTTAATATTATCTTCCTTGGGAATACATTTCTGATAGACCACAGACACCTAGTTTAACTAATTCACCGAGCTCCACAAAATGTAATACCATTGACTACCCAAAAATTATAGTGAAAGAGTAAAGCATCACCAAAGCAAGAGAGCAATCTGGTGTTGCTAACAGAACTGTAGAAATGGGAAGAAAACAATGGAAGATACAACATGGGTAAGCTACAAAAAGATAAAAATTACTAAGTATAGTCAAGGCTCAATCTCATTCCTGTCACAGCTTAACAGTAGCAGACATATTGTGGCTAAGATATTCTACTTGGGGCTATCACACAATGTGCTGCTAAACTTTGAGACTGAGGGGGCTCCCTTGAATAGAGCAAAGTTAGTAATTAGTTATTTCTCCTGGCCCCAAACCCATAATAGCCAGAGATACTTTTCAAATATGCAGCTGAAGAGGAACAAGTTAAAACCTCCCAGGCAGCAGTGTTTCCCATGCTATTATGGAGGACACAGACAAGGTCTAAACCATCTAACATTAGCAAAGATACCTGATGACCCAGAAAAGAAAAAGTGAAAGAGCCTAGGAAGTACCTCAAGTTAGTAAGGCAATCATCAGTGTAAAGATGTCCCATCAAGGACATGTAAGTATAAAGGAAAAGAACCTCAGAAGGAAGAGGCCCCAAGTTCTTAATCACCTGGGGGGCAGGCACAGCATTTATTCAATTTGATGGAGTTTCCTAACAGCTTCCAATACTTGCCCGCCACATAAATGAAGTAACGCAGCAATATGACTGCAAAAGCAGCTTGGTGCTGACATGGAGAGGGTAGGAAGGACCTCATTTTCTTCTATTATCAAGACTCAGTTTATGCAGGACCTTCGTCTCCCGTATGATACTATTCTACATGCTTGCACATGGGCCCTTTTCCTCTTTCCCCACCATTCCTTTATCCTTTCTTAATGGACCTTCAACATTCTTCTGGCTAGGATGTAAGGAGGGTTTTAGTCACTAAAAATCAACACTGGGTGCCATCAACAGTCTCAAAGAATGACTAGTTAAAATGTTGTTGAGACTATACCAATGAAATTAACAAACCAGAACATTTGCTAAGAACTAAAGTGTTAAGATAATGAAATTTCAGCTTTCCAAAGTACTCTAAAAATTGTGTAGTCTGGTTATGGGCACCACCTTTTACCTAAAATTTGCCAACAGCCACTAAGTTTTGGCTCAGGAGCCATCTATTGTCAGTACTACACTTCATACACCATTTTACATACTACATGCCCTCAAAACAGGTAAAAGAAAGAATGGCCAAAGATGAATGCCCAAAAAAAGCAATGTTCAGCCCTGACTGGTGTGGCTCAGTGGGTTGGATGTTACCGCCAGTTTCATTCCAGGTCAGGGCCTGGGTTGCCTGCAGGACAGGTCCCCAATTCAGGGTGAAGGAGGTGAGAAAGGCAACCAATCAATGTTTCTCTAGCTCATCGATGTTTCTCTCCCTCTGTTCCCCTCCTCTTACCCTTTCTCTAACAATAAATAAATAAAAACCTTTAAAAATTTTTAAAAGTAAAAAAGAAAGCAATGTTCAGCCAGGACCATCTTGTCCATCCAGCCACTATTACTGTCCCTTTATGGGAAGAAAAATTAATGATCACACTTTTTGCTAATGGCAAAAAGATATGACCAATTAATAAAATGGTGAACACAAGAGTGATGAGAAGGGAAAATAAATTTATATTAGGATCCTTTTATTAAAACAAAATTATAAACTGTTAAATGACAACATAGTAAATGACTACCAAATTCTATTCTTTAGGTAGCAGACAATACAAGATACTAAGAGTTCACAGAAAATATTTACAAGGACAGGTAGAGAGAAGAGATGGTGAAAATACAGTACAGATACTCCAGAAACATAGCTAAACAAAGTGACATTCCATATGCTACTATGAATATAATATATAGTGAGTATGACTTCAATAATTTGGTTTACATTTAAAAAAAGATCCTTTGTTGGTGCCACTCCCACATAAATAATTCAAATATGATGATGCATCATATTTAATGACAGCATCCTTTCTTTCTTAATGGTACACATAATATGAAAAAGTTATCCTTCTCCACCTAGAACAGATTCTCAAATGGAAAAGCCAAAGTTATTTTACTAGACTTTCTTTAGCAGTAGATAATAAACATAACAAAATATGACTTGCCTCCCATTCCAGGATTTCTGGCTTTGAACAAAAGGAATTTTTGCAATAGTTGCATTTCAACTGAATATCACTTGGAGCTACAAACTGGCCATTCGGAGATGACTGCATACTTAGAGCCTTAAACAAAACAAAGAACAAAACACACTGAGTCTGATGCAGACTTTAGAATTTTTGTAACAACTGTCAAATATGTAGAAAATAGTGTGTATTTTAAGTATTTCAACACACAAAATTACATTTCTCAATTTTGTCTTTAAAAAAAGTACATTATTCTACATACGTCCTCTGAGATTAAAATTCATTTATCACCAGAATTACTAATTTTAAAAATACAAAAAGCAATCATACCAATCATGATTTCTTTTTTCTCATTAAGAAATCGTAAGCAAATAATAGTGATGTTGTTTAACCAAGTTCTGAACTAGTAAATAAAAATTTAAACTCTAGGTGCTAGCTGGTAATCTCGGTTGGTTAGTGTTGTCCCAATATACCAGGTGCAATCCCAAATTAGGGTACATACAAGAATCAACCAATGAATGCATAAGTAAGTGGAACAACAAAACTGATGTTTCTTTCTCTCTCACTCCCTCCCTCTCTCTAAAATCAATAAATAAACTATTATTCTTTTAAATTTAAACCCTAGCCCGCTGCTCTCTAATAGCTGACTGACTGCTGATCTGTCCCTCTTGCACTGTTGCTATCCTTGTCATTCCAAGTCCATCAATGAAAACAGCCCATGTTACTTTTTAAAGGTGATCATTTCTTATACAAAATTGAGGGGGAGAGATTTATAGACTGGTACTAATAGTAGGAATTTTTTATTTTGATTTTATTATACCTCAAGTTACACCCATTTACAGCACAGAAAAAGTTATAAGCATACATGGGCTTTAAAACTTTTAAACAAAAAAGAAAAACAACTTTTAATCTAATCTAAGTGGGTAAACTTAGATACACTGATACTTAATATTCATTCTTTAATCCATATTACATAATCTTCTCAATGTATGAAATAGTTCATAATTTTTTTTTCCAATGTGAACAGAAAACAACCTTTATCTAAATTTTTTAAATTTCACTGTGCCCTGGCCAGGTTGGTTGGAGAGTCATCCTATACACCAACATGTTGTAGGTTCAATTCTCAGTCAGGGTGCTTTATGGGAGGCAACCAATTGATTTTCTCCATATCGATGTCTGTCTATCTCTCCCCACCCCTTCCCCTCTCTATAAAATCAATAAACATGTCCTTAGATCAGGATTAAAAAAAAATTTTTTAAGCTTATGCATTATTCAACACAATTAAAATTTGTGAAAAAATAAAGCATGCAGATTTAAGACAGTAACTATCAGGTGAATAAAATTTTCAAATAAAAACCACTTTTCCCTTATTGTTTTCAAAATACCTTCAAGTCCATTAAAATTTATTATTTTTTAACAAATGAAATACCATCCTATTATCTTATTTTGTATAAAAAATCATCTTATGAAGATATAGAATTCAAAATTTATGGCTGGCTTTAAGATAAAGAGAAAGGGGAAATGATGTTTTTCTATTTGTCAACCTTGTATTACTTTTATATGGAGTCACAAAGTGAAAAGGCTGCCTACAGACTTACTTGCATGCATCCCTCAGAAGGCAGAGTCTAAACTCAGTGTTTAAATATACAATATATTGTTATACAAGCAGCCTCATCAAATCATGGGCAATACAAGTTTCAATTAAAAGAAAAAGAGCAGTTAAAACATTTTCAATTAACATTTCAGTTTACCTAACAACATCAAAAGGAATAAAGTTATAATGTGACAAACAGAATGCCAAAGACACTGTCCTTTATTCATCTAATTACTCCTTATTCCTTAATTTCTACTTTATGAAAAGTTAACAAGTCAGTACCAGTATTACCACTCTAAGGGTGTTATCAATGGCCATAATCCCAACTTGCAAAATAAAACTTGAATCTTGAATATGGGTAATCACCTTACCTCAGATGAGCATATAAACTACTAACAAAAACATTCACCAGGCTGAATTGAAACCCACCTCAACTTAAATGATAACTGTTAACTACTGTAACATACATAAGAGACAGAGTTTTCATTTTAACTAAATTAACAGAGAGCACATTGCCTGCAACACAGAACAGGTCAGAGCGAATGACTCATGACTCTGTGCACTGGTGTGAAATTATGTCTAATACCCCGAATTTTTCACAGAGCAGGTAGTAAACCTACTCACCCCACTTAACTAACACTAAATCCTCTTTAAACTACCCTTCCTAGTGGTCAAGGGGTTTAAGTTTGAACACTTCCAGTAATACTGTCTTCGCCAACTTTGAAGAACTATGTAATTTACCAAAATAAAAAGTTTTCATTTACCAAAATGAAAAATGACTTCCAGAAACTTATCTTGTATTAATTTAGGGCATACTATAACAAACCCAATCCCCTTTCTACCAGAAATATTTCTAACGTATGAAGAAAACATTTATGCTCATCAATTCCAGGTTAAATATACCTACATCCTTCATAAAATGGAATCCCCCAATAAAAGTCATATGATGTTATTCAAACCATCTACTAAGAAAATACATCAGGCATTGAGCTCAATTTTATTTATTTTCCTTCAAAGTCTATGTCATAAATACAATTAAAAACTCAATCAGATCATGTAAGTAGAGAGCTGGAGGCAGCCATGTCTACTAGTGACTCTAGAATTTCCATCCCCCAATGTGACCCTCAAAAAACTGGACAAATTAACACATTAAGTAAGCATATTACACTGTTCATTTTCTATGTCTACTTTATTGGGGTATGAGATATGCAAAATAACTATCAAACCTGAAATTTAGCCACACAACTGGAATTGCAAAAGTTATACAGTTTTCCATCAGGCATTGTGGCTTGATATTGAGGTAAAGAGTTTCGCTTACAAAAATGGCAAATAATTCCCAAACCTAGGAGAGAAAAGGTATATATCTGATTACTTTATAAAGTAATAAAGGTTTTTTAAAAAAATCTAAATTGACCTCAAAATAATTTCTTAATGGAAACTTCTATAAACTATCCTTTAATTTCCAAGATTATTTATATGTTAAAAAAATACCATCATAAAGAAGTCTACTATGTCTCCGAACACACACAGACACATGGGAAAAGTCTGAGTCTGAGATAATGTTTGGATGGAGAAACAGTTTCAGCTAAGAACAGACACGGACAGAACTTCAAGAATAACTGAAAAATTCAATGAAAATTGGAATTATCAAAGTTTAAAAAGTTTTCAATAATACACTTTGGTTATAATAAAAATAAAGTTTATGTAGTTCTTAAAAAAGCATAAAGTTTAAGGAGAGAAAGTAGTTAGAATATTAAGCATGTTATTTATGTTTTTAAATTCCAAAATTACAGAAACTTACTTTGTGATTTTGCATATTTTGTCTTGTGACTGTTCATGCAAGCAGTGGAACAGTATGGCTCCATGTATCCATTAGGACCTATACACTGAGTCATGTCAAAGAACCTGCACTGTGTTCGGCAACCAGTACAAGTGGTCAGTTTTCCATATTTCTAAAATTTTAAACATGAAAAGATAATTAAGAAAACCACATTTAATTTTTAAAAATTACTGTATTTTTCATTACACCCTTTCTCTCTGCAAAACAATCTCTAATCAGGGTTAGTGGGTCTGAAATACAATGCAGCTAAATCAGATTAAATCAAAAGTAATGATCTGAGCCAAGTTTCCTTTAAAAACAGTGTTTTCTTTATTAATTTAACAGAATCCCCACATATAACATACAACTGAAAATCAAAGCAAGGCACAGAGATTTTTTATTATGATAATGACACACTTCTTTGTCATTTCACAGAAGAAATTAAATAGACCTTAAAATGTAAGCCTTAATAACAAAATGAATATGGTCCTTCAGAGAAATAAATCTGAAGACTAATACTTATTCTATTGAACTGCTGTTGTCCAAGCACTCTTGGAATGTTTCTTAAAACTGATTTAAGACTTCCAGCCAAGATGGGGATGTTGGCAGATACACTTTGCCTCCTCCCACAATTAAAAGGACAACAATAAATTTGAAAACTAAAAACAATCAGAGTGCCAGAAAATTGAACTTTATGGAAGTCTGACGACCAAGGATTTAAAGAAGAAACATTCATTGGGACTAGAAGGGTGGAGAGGAGTTCCACTAAGGTGGGTAGGTAGCTGGAGAACTGGTGCAGGCAAGGAGAGGCTGGCAGAGTGGGCAATCTGACATTTGTGTGCAGATAAACCAGGAGGAACAACTGGAGAGTGAGACAAACCACGCAAACCAGGGTTCCAGTACCCTGGTTTGCTCCAGTACGGAAAAATAAAGCCTCAAAATCTCTGCCTGAAAATATTTGTGGGGGTTGTGGCAGTGGGGGAAACTCCTAACCACACAGGAGAGCTCACTGGAGAAACCCACAGAGTCCTAGATTGTACACAAAACCACCCACCCAGGAATCAGCACCAGAAGGGCCCAATTTGCTTGTGGGTGGCAGGGGAAGTGACTGAACGACAGCCAAGAGCGAGCAAGCGGCATTGTTCCCTCTTGGACCCCTCCCCCTGCCACAAGGTAGATGTGGGTTGCCCTGCCCTAGAGAATACCTAAGGCTCCACCCCTTATAATGTTACAGGCCTGCCAAGACAAAAAGATATGGCCCAAATGAAAGAACAGATCAAAGGTCCAAAACTACAAATAAGAGATGAAGAGACAGCCAACCTATCAGATGAAGAGTTCAAAACACTAGTAATCAGGATGCTCACAGAATTGGTTGAGTATGCTTACAAAATAAAGAAAAAAGTGAAAGCTATGCAAAGTGAAATAAAGAAAAATGTACAGGGAACCAACAGTGATGAGAAGGAAACTGAGACTCAAATCAATGATGTGGAGCTGAAGGAAGAAATAAACATTCAACCAGAACAGAATGAAGAAACAAGAATTCAAAAAAATGGGGAGAGGCTTAGGAACCTCTGGGACAATTTTACACGTTCCAACATCCAAATCATAAGAATGCCAGAAGGAGAGGAGGAAGAGCAAGATATTGAAAACTTATTTGAAAAAATAATAAAGGAGAAGTTCCCTTATCTGGCAAAAGAAACACTTCCAGGAAGCTCAGAGAGTCCCAAAGAAGTTAGACCCAAGAAAACACACACCAAGGCACATCAGAATTACATTACCCAAGATTAGAATGAAGGAGAGAATCCTAGAAGCAGCAAGAGATAAGGAGAGAGTTACCTACAAAGGAGTGCCTATCAGACTGTCAGCTGATTTCTCAAAAGAAACCTTACAGGCAAGAAGGGGCTGGAGGGAAGTATTTGAAGTCATGACAGACAAGGACCTCCATCCAAGATTATTCTATCCAGCAAAGCTATCATTTAGAATGGGAGGGTAAACTGCTTCCCAGATAAGATCAAGTTAAAGGAGTTCATCACCAAGCCCTTATTACATGAAATGTTAACGGGACTTATCTAAGAAAAAGAAGACAATCAAAAATATGAACAGTAAAATGACAAAAAACTCACAACTATCAACAACTGAACCTAGAAAAACAAAACAAACACAAGCTTGGCAAATAGCTAGAACAGTAACAGATTCACAGAAATGAAAATCACATAGAGAGTTGTCAGCAGGGGATAAGTGACTACACAGAATAAGAAGCATAAATGTTAGATACAAAATAGACACGAGGAGGTTAACAATAATAGGGGAAATGGAGAAGCCAAAGAACTTGTATGTATAACCCATGGACCTGAACTAAGAAGGGGCAATGCTGACGGGAGGGGCAGTGCAGGGCCGAGGTGAGACATGGGGAGGAAAAACATGGACAATTGTAATAGCATAACTGATAAAATATATTTTAAAAAATAAAAATAAAATCTTAAAAGAACTGATTTACTACCTACTACCCATCTACTACATTTAGAACCTGATTTTTGGCTATTAACCACTGTTAACAATTAGTCAACAGATAATAATCAAGTCAATCTTTCTGCTAAGGATGACTATTTCCCAATACTGATATAATGGAGAGAAATGAGACAGAATATATGATGGTAAGATATAGGAGGTACACTTTGAAAAATGCTGGATAAAAGCAGTGTCACTGAGATATAGTCTTAAAAAAATAGAATTTGCATGAACTGGTGCATTTGTATTAAAATATTTACTTGATAGTCACAATCAGATATCAAACATGAGGAACAAAAGCTTTTTAGAGCAACTCTGATCTCTTCTGAGTATTTACAGACCCGCTCATCTGCATACTCAACAGCATCTAGTACAATACGATTATATAAGACCTCAAATGTTCCATGGATGGGTGAGTAACAGAGAAGATGACCATCAGGCCAAAAATAACACAAAGTAGGTAAGTTTTCTGGATAAATTTCACAAGCACCAATGAATTTTAGAAAATAAAGGTAATAAATTATAGGTTAAAACAATAACCAAAAACAAGTACCTAACCTCAGTATCAAAAAAGAAAAGAAAAAAAGAATGACTTCCTCAGCACAAAACAATTATGTGCAGAATGGTTCATTACATTCATTCTGGTATCATAAAGTATAACCCATGCTGCCTATTTTCCATTTACTTAACTATCGCTTCTTATAGGAAGCCCTAAATTTTACTCTCGAAGTGGAAACCCACTCATTCTTCAATCTGAGAAGCTCCAAAAAGAAATAATTATCAACAGCAAAAAAACAGTAACAAAAAAGAAGTAACAGCCATAATAAACCTATTAATCTAATTATGACTTCCCCAGTGTTTGGAATGGCAACATATTTTCCTGAGGTCTACATAATAATTTAAATTGTTATACTGGGGAATACAAATCAATAAAACAATGGAAAATGAAAGAATGTTACAATCTGATACCACAGTACAAATTAGGAATACTAGAAACATCAGAACGCCTATCACTGTATTGCAGGATCATTCCCAGTAGATATGCACATAAGACTTCCAGGTAATTGCACCTACAAAGAATTCTTTTACTAATAATTCAATAAATGAAATCTCACCATCTAATCTAATCTTGGATTAGTTCTTTTAACTTACTAGAAATGTCCTTCAACTTGACAATGATTTTATTGGCAGAATGGTTATAATTAGTAAGTTTCAAGACATAACATAATAAAAAATAGACCAGTTGAATTGGGTGAAGTAAACAAGGAGCTAAGTAACTGGCCTACATTGACAAATACTTTTATCTGAAGAGAATGAGAAGGTACTATCAGAAAGAAAGAATCATTAATATTGAAAATGTTTCAGCACAGCTATTTTCATAGCTACCACTATTTCAAACACAGGACCCATTTAACAGAAAGACATTAGCAAAAACAAAAGAAATAAATGTTCATGCTTTATATGAAAAAAAATTAGACTAATAAGCACATTTACATTTCATGCACCCTATAAATATGCACTGTGTGATTTAAAGGAATAAAATTAAATAGAACAAATTTATAATTAATATATTCCCCATCCAGGCATGGGGAGAAGTAAACCTACTTATAAACTCAGGGGAAAAATTAAGATAAAACAACAAAAACAAGATACTAGTAGGGTAAAAGGAAAATATAATGGTAGTTTATAGCACATTGGCTCACCTTCAGGCTACTCACTGAGAAAAAATGCTTTATATTTTAATTTTAACCAATTCCACATGAATATCAAAACTAACCATCACATGATTTAAAACTTCCGCTAATTTTTCTTTTTACACATTAAGTAATACATTTCATTTAGAACATTTTGACAAAGTAAGTGAACAACATGTGTAGGTAAACAGAGATTAAGGTTTCATGTACTTGCTGCTGCAAATCTAATCTAGGAAATGGACATCAAGATAAAAATCAGCACATAACCTACTTCCTAGCCAAATTCAACTACAAATTAATTTGGGTCTATAGTATTACATGGAAAAAATGTATTATCCTTATGTGCAATAACGTCTACCTGAAATGTGGCATTCTCTATCGTTCTAATTGGAGGCAACTAAGCACATTAGTTTTAGAGCCTGTGAATTCATCAATAATAAAAATGCTCTGCTTTTTGTATTACTGGCAGACAGGTCAATCTATCGTCATGTTGGACATTACTTCAAAAAACACTGTAGTTGCCCTCACCAGTGTGGCTCAGTTGGTTGGAGCATCTTCCTGTAAACCAAAGTTGCAGTTTTGGTCCCCAGTCGGGGTGCATGCAAGAGTCAAACGATCGATGTTTCTTTACCTCTCTCTACTTTCCTTTCCCTCTAAAAATCAATAAGCATGTCCTCAGCTGAGGATAAAAAAGTAAAAAACACTGTAGTTATCAACCATACTATTTTATCACTTAGTGCATTAATAAAGTATACATCACATTTAAAAAATTAAAAAATTTAGAAATGTTTTGATAACTACTTTAATATATTCTAGCTGTAATAATACTTTATTTTATGCATTTAATAACCATCTGAGAACTGGTCTATCCTTATTACTAAGGGAGTCAAAAGCACAAATACAGTTAAGAATGCTGATTAGAGGGACTGGTGATGAAACTTCAACACAACATGATATTACACTAATTTTTACAGTAAGATTAAAAAACTAAATTCAAGTAAAACTTATACATCATTCATTCAATAAAACCCTAATAATATCTCTTTATTGTCAAGATGTTCATGCAGGGGAAAAAAGGGTCTAAAAATTTGACAAACCATTGTGTTTTACTTTTCCTCACTGCTGTATAGTTTACAATTTTTTTCAACACACATACACTACTTTTATTTTTCAAATTTTTCTAATTGACAATGGATGCTAAAAATAGCGGGTGAAAAGTCTGCTGAGCAACAGGATCTTTAGAGTATAACATATACAACAAAAAATTTAATAAATACAGAAAAAAGAATAGCAACCATACCCTGTATAAATTCAATAGACATCTCCTTAACTAAGTGAACCAAGTCAACATACAGACATTGTGTGCCCTCCGGTGTGATGCACTAAAATGGGTACAGTATCATTTACAAGGTATTCATGCCAAAAAATGCATGATTTCAATATATGCCTGACAAAATATCAGATGAACCCACACTAAGAGGCACTCTACCAAATGTCCCGCAGTATTAAAAAATGTCAAGTTGTAAAAGATAAAGACTGGGAAACTGTTTCAGTTTAAAGCAGGCAGCACTTCCACCCTCAGCCATGATGGAGTAACAGATACTAGATGTAACCTCCCACCTTTAATTACTAGGAAACTAGACAGAAGGCATGAAACAATGGCTTTCAAACATTGCACAAAACACAAAATAATTCGTTATTTAGAAATTTTAAAAATTAAGCTGTAGAAACAGATCTAGAAATAACAGGACACAAACAGTATATAAAGATACTAAAAGAGAGTTATGATAAATACGCTGCTAGAGTCAAGAAATCAGTAGGGAAAAACATGAATATGAGGCAAGGAGTAGAAGATATTAAAAAGACCCAGAAAGAACTTCTAGAAATGACAAATACAAGATCAGAGATGAAAAATAAGCTGCATTTGATATGATTAAGTTTATCAGATTAAAATTAGTAAAATCAAAAATACAGTAACGGAAACACTTTAAAATTAGGCGAAAAAGAAGCTAAAAAAACACTAGTAATAGACTCATGGTGATTATAGGACAATAGCAGGAAGTCTAATATACCTGGAATTGAGGTTTCAAAAGAAGAGGGGTGGGTGCAAAATAGACAAAATTTTTTGATGAAATAACAGCCTGCCACCCTGGATTACATAGAACTCAGACTACTTTGTATAATTTTTTCTTCCATTTGCTATAAGGAATGTTAATAGACAAAATGTGAATAAGGTCTGTAGATTAATCAGATAGCAGCATATTAAAATAAAATACCTTATTTTGATATTTTACTAGTTTTTCTTAAGTGTATGCATTTTATACATGTGCTAATTTATTCATCCAGATTAATGAGAATACAGATTTGAAAATGATTTTGAACAAAACATTTATTTTTCAAGCAGGCACACAAAAGAGGGACTTTGATATCCTAGAAATAAATAACTACCGTGGACAAGGTACTGTGCATTGAAAAAATATATCTAAAAATAGCAACTAAATACCTAAAAACAAATAATCTTATCAAAAGAAAATACATGTAAAAATTTTTGAAATAAGTCTGTGTATGTCATAGAGGTAAAGAAAACAATCTGATATATTTTAAGTGCATAAATTTTAATATACAAGCATATCTTGTTTTATTGTGATTCTCAGATACTGAGTTTTTTTTACAAATTTTGAATACCCTCCACCAGCAAAAGGATCACTGAAGGCTCAGATGACAATTAGCACTTTTTAGAGATAAATTATTTTTTAATTAAGGTATATATGTTATAATGCTATTGCACATTTCAAATGCAGTATAGTGTAAACATTACTTTTCTATGCACTGAGAAACAAAAAGCTCCTATGACATAGTTTACTGAAATATTTGCGTCCTTGTAGTGGTCAGGTACTGAAGCCCAATATGTCTGAACCATGCTAGCACTCAGAAAGTACAGGCCTGTTCAGATACACCTTAACAACAGTGGCAGTGCATGAAACTGTCAGACCTTAACCCCTGCTACATTCCTACTTACTTCAGGCTGCATCAAGAAAGAGTCTTGCATGTGATCTCGAACCTCCTTCAGGAAGCTTGGATGGCTACCTACCTAAAATAAATAAATAAATAAATATTTATTTATTTATTTCAAACACTTTATAAAAACATATAAAGAAAGTCTACTACATTGAAAGGTCAGTAAGCAAGCTGTAAAAGTTGATTCTTAATTACCTATTCTGTGACTTACAAATTCATTCCAACTTTTAAAAATGCCTATTTGTTGTAGCTCCAGTGCCACTGCCCAACTTAGACAAGAATTTTTAAGTAAGCGTAACTATCCTACAGAAAAAAATCAGGATTGGCTGGGAGGAGGAGGGCAAAGGGGAAAAAAACTGGGACAACTCTAATAGAATAACAATAAAAAAAAAAGAAAATTCCTCTTGTTTTAGTCTAATAGTGAAGGTCTGTGGGCTTACACTACATTCTGTTTTCATTTTTGGTTCTCTTCAGTTTGTATTTATGTGGTGCTGATTGCTGCATTTTGTTTTTACATTTCTAATTACTATTTATTATTTACATAGTGGTACACATTTTTATTAAACAGAACTTTTTTGTTGTAATTTGTCATACCAGAAAAAATTTTAATTTCAGGCTCTGATAGTACATCATTTCCTTGTATTTGACTTTAAGCATAACACAATGATGGAAAAACTCTTAAGCTGCATTTAGTATTTTAAATTGTATAAGTAATTTCATCTAATAAAGCATTTGTGGTCTAATTAAAAATAAATAAATTATAAAACAATATAATAATGGGGTAAGGAATTAAAAATACAGCTTTAAATCTGGCCAGCCTATAAGTAGACTGTGCAAAACATCGCTTATTTCTCTTAGATGACAAGATCTCATTAAAGTCCATTAATACTTATGATGATATCAAAGCATTTTAAATTAAGTAAAATGGAGGTTATGCAATTATAATTTTCATCATCTGCAAATGGTTTGTTTTGGGAACTTATCTGAAGGAACATATGACAGTTTCCAGCACAAATTTACATCCTCAGTCCTTGCAGAAAGCATCCTGCTTTCCATGGAAGTCAAGATACTGTGCAAGAAAATGAAAGTAACTTGAGAGAAGTGTTAAGCATTTTATACAGTCTCAAGTACCAGCATTTGGTATACCCCAGAAACTAAGCAACAGGGACATAGGTAACAATGGCAGCCAAGGTCAATGTGAGAGACAAGGATCAAGAGGGGAGGGAAGGGACAAAAAAAGATCCCTAGTTCCCAAGCTCCAGGAAAAGACATCACTAGAGTGTCTTGTGCAGTGGTCTCTAAACATGTCTGATTGTGCTGCTTTATCAGTAACAACAAATGCGTGGGTTTCCATTTGCTTACTTACGTATTATTAACAGAGTATAGGAATTATAAAATATATGAAAATATTTTTAAAATGAAAAATGAAACAATATTTTACATTAATTTTTATTTTATTTAATGCAAGAAAAAAGAATAGTTTTATATGCACTCAAGTGGATTCATGTGGTGTCAGTGGAGGCTCTGTGTAGTCAGCCAGAACCCAGGGAAGAGAGGAACTCCTATAGCCACCCAGCATAAGGAGCCCCTCCCCACCACAGGTGTCAACAGAGGCCAAGTGAGAGCCTGACTTCTACCTCCACTTGGAAATAATAAGATTTCCCTAGCAGAGCAGTGTCAAATAAAACCAGCTAACATAGAGGTTTACATACGATCCAGAGTATTGTAACGCAATATACCAAATGTCTGGGCTGCAATTTTAAAAAATCACTTATCCTACCAAAATCCAGGAAAACAACAACGTAAATGGAAAGAGACAATCAACAGATGCTAACACTGAAAGTACAGATGTTAGAATTAAGTGACACACAAGCAGCCATGATAAAACTGCTTCAACAAGGAACAAAAGCCACATAACAGTGAAGAGAGATTCTTATCAAAAACATTCGAAGACAGAAGAAGAACCAAATGGAAATTATAACTGAAAAAAACCATAATAGAAGGTGTTTTGGTTTTTTTTTTTAAATCATGGTCAGGTATGTCAAAAGAACACAGGAGGCAAGTGAAAGTGCTGTCAATGGCCAACGTCAGAAAATTATGAGCAACAAATTAAATAAAGCAGTACTACATTATAACCCAAAGCATAAAATTAATAATACCTATGAGTCCCTCCTGACAGTAATAAGTGACTGAATAAATTAATAAATGTAGGAGACCAATTTACTATGCAGAAAAATCCCAGTTATCTACATATTGCCCACGAAAACAGAACATGATTTCACTCCAAAGAGTACAACATGGAAACAGGGAGAGTAAGAGAGGGAGGGTAAGTGCCTGACAATGTAGAATTCTGATAAACACTATGTCTGCAAGGTGATAACATCAACTTCAATGGTCATAAACCATGCTGATAGATTTGCCCTTGTATGTAATGAAAATGGTAACAGTATTCAAGTAAATACCTCTGCAATCTTCCTCCTAAAAACCCATACCCCAGTCTGTCTAATGATGACAAAAACATCAGAAAAATTCCAACACAGGGGCATCTTAGAATATACCTACTCCTAAAAACTGCCCATGGTCAAAGAAAAAAAAGGGAGGATAGAAATGGGGAATGAGAAATAAAAAAAAAAAAAAAAAAAACCTGTTAAACATCATCAAAAACAAGGGATCTGAGAAAATGCCACAACAAAGAGGAGCCTAAGGTGATCTGATTACTAAATATAATGTGGTATCCTGCATGGAATCCTGAAAAGAAAAAACATACTATGAAAACAGTAAGGAAATTCAAATGAACTATGAACTTTACCTAATAGTATTCCTATCACTTGATTAATTATAGGTAATATAGCAGACTAATTAAAAGTATCAATAAAAGGGCACACTGGGGGAAAGGAGGACTATAACATGAAAACTCTATACTATCTGCTCAATTTTTCTGTAATACTAAAACTGTTGTAAAAATATTAAGCATTAGTAAAAAAATAACAAAAGCCTCTAAAAAGAAAACCCCCAATGGAGGAGACTAATAGCAGAATGGAGAAGACAGAGGGAATAATCAGTGAGGGTAAAACAGAAATTATGCAATCTAAACAAAAGAAAACAGATTTGGAGGGGAAAAAGTTCTTTTAAATGGAGCCTCAGGGATCAGTAGGACTATAACGAAAGATGTAACTTTCAAGGAAAAAGAAGACAGGGCTGAAAAAACATTCAAAGAGGCCCTGGCTGGCGTAGCTCAGTGGATTGAGCGCAGGCTGCGAACCAAAGCATCGCAGGTTCGATTCCCAGTCAGGGCACATGCCTGGGTTGCAGGCCACGGCCCCCAGCAACCACACAATGATGTCTCTCTCTCTCTCTCCCCCTTCCCTCTCTAAAAATAAATAAATAAAACCTTTTAAAAAATTCAAAGAAATGTCTGAAAATATTCCAAATTAGGCAAAAGACAATAACCCACAGAAAGACGAGTCTGAGCAAACCCTGGAAAGGATAAACCAAATCACAATACAAATTTCTTTAAAAATCTGAATGAAAATTGGAATTAAAATTTGAGTAAAAAAAATAAAGACAAAGGAAAAAATCTTGAAACCACTGAAAGAAATGGAGAAATACAATTGGAATGATAGCCTAGGAAGACAAAAACTTTTAGACAATAGACCATTTACTCCATCCAAATACCACAGATGGTAAAAAATGTGGCGCCAACTCCACCCACACCAGCAAAGGCCAAGTAGAAACCTAGACTTGCACCTCGGCCTGGCTTCAATATAATGACCCAGCATCCAGCCAGGCAACAGCACAAAAAGACACGTAGGGAGCCTGAATTTCTAACCATTAGGAAGTGGTTAAGTTCCCTACCTCCTACACCCTCAAGATGAGTATTGAGAGCCAGGACTTTCACCAATAACTACCAGTAATTAAGGCCAAAATTACAATTATAGAGGCTGAAAAGACAAATAAAAAAAGTGAACAAAGTCTAAGGGAACTGTGGGACAGATCAAGTAGACCAACACATGTATTAGGAGGGACCCAGAAGAAAAACAAAACAAGACTGAAAGATTATTTGAAGAAATAATGGCTGAAAACTTCACAAATTTGATAATGAATACAAATCTACAAACCTAAGAATCACAACTTACAATTGAGATAAACTCAAAAGAGAGACACAACAGGATACATTATAATCAAACTGTAGAAAAACAATCTTGAAAGCGGGAAGTACCAGGAATCCTCAGTAAGATTTCCCACCAATTTCTCACCAGGAAACACTGGAAACACCCAAGGGCAGTGATGATGACATTATATGAAATACTGAGAGAAAACACCTTTCATAAAAGAATATTATCTCTCCAGCAAAACTATTATCCAAACATGAAGGAAAAATAAAGAAATACCCAAGTAAAAGCTGATGGAATTCTTACCACTAGACCTACTCTATAAGAAACACTTGAGAGTCAAAGAGTTATAATGAAATAACAGTAACTTGAGCAGAATGAAGGAAAAAGATCTTTAGTATAAGAAACTCCATGTGCAGCCCCAGCTGGTATGGCTCAGTGAATTGAGAGCCAGACTTTGAAGCAACAGGTTGCCAGTTCGATTCCCAGTCAAGGCACAGACCTGGGTTGCAGGCCAGGTCCCCAGTAGGGGATGTGGGAGAAGCAACCACACATTGATGTGTTTTTCCCTCTGTCTCCCTCCCTTCCCCTCTCTCTAAAAATAAATAAATAAAATCTTTAAAAGTAAAGAAACTACATACACAGATACAAAATGTAGTATTATTGTATTTTATAAGTATACTTTTTATTTCCTACATGATTTTGAAGGCAGATATACAAAAAAATTATAAATCTGTTATTAAGCATATAATGTTTAAGATTTAATTTATTACACCATAAAGGAGGATGGGGCTATACAGGAACAATTTTTAAATGCCAATTAAGTTGTTTTCAAATCACATTAGACAGATATAAATTTATGTAAACGTAATCCCCATGGTAATCACAAGGACAATTATCTAAAAATTATACACAAAAGAAAATGAGAAGAGAACCAAAACAATTCACTACAAAACAAAATCAACTAAATACACATACAAAATACAGTAA
Organism: Phyllostomus discolor; assembly: GCF_004126475.2. NCBI lineage: Eukaryota > Metazoa > Chordata > Mammalia > Chiroptera > Phyllostomidae > Phyllostomus > Phyllostomus discolor. The sequence goes on from NC_040904.2 coordinate 116,133,150, forward strand.
TGGAGGGAATGGATTACACAACAGGTATTAGACATACAGGCAGGAAAAAAAGGCAAAAAAAAGTCCTATGTCAGAAATAACTAAATATAAAGAGATTAAAGTTTCTGATCAAAAGGCAGACATTGGTAGAATGGAAATTAAAAATGATCCAACTATATGTAGTCTACAGGAGACTTCACATCTCACATACAAATTCACTAGTATTTGTTGCTATAGTAATATAAAACACAAAATAAACTTTTAAAAATTTTATCAAACCCTGATGAGCCAAAGAAAAACAATATATACTGGCAAGAGGGTAAATTCATCAAGCAGATATGGTAATTATAAAGATATATGCACCAAATATCAGAGTCCCAAAATATACTAAGCAAAAACTGACGAATCTGAAGGGAAAAATAGGCAAGTATAGATTTATAGTTAGAGAATTCAATGAATATACCATTTCCAATAACGGATAGACCATCCAGACAGAATTTTGGTAATTAAATACAAGATGTGAATAATACTGTAAAACAACTAAAGCTAACTCCACCTAACAATAGCAGAATAAATATACTTCTCAAATTCACATGAAACTATTCTTCATGTGATAAGATTAAAGATTAAAAACACATGGTATCTTTTTCAATCATGTGAATGAAACCAGAAATACATCACGGAAGGAAAACTGGAAAATTCACAGATATTAAAATTCACACACTTAAACACTGATTCAAAAAAGAACTCAACAAGAAATCCTAAAAATACTTAGCAGACAAATGAACACCAAACAACAAAATAACAAAAGTGATGGGATGCAGAGCAATCAGTGATCAAAGCAAAATTTATCATTGTAAATACCTATCACTGTTAAGATATCAAATCAATAACCTAATGTACACCTCAAAGAAATAGAAAACAGAACCCAAAGCCAGAAGGAAAAAATAATAAAGATTAAAGTGGAGATAGGCAGAGAGGGCTCACCTCTTCACACAGCCACATCAAAATTACAACTAAGATGTAAACATCACTCAGAACAGTTAGAGATGCAGCTGAGTAGAAGTCTGACAACTGCAGAACTGAGAAAAATCACAGTCCATCCAGACTGCTGGGAGGGACACAGACGGAGGGCAGGGTGGTCCCTCTCACCCACCTGTGGTGGACAGAAGTTCAGGAGGGATATCTCAGGAGAGAGGAGTCCCAGCCCCACACAAGGCTTCCCAACCCAGGGTTCCACAGCCAGGAAGATAAGGCTCTGCAACTTCTGGCTGCAAAAAACCAAAGCAGATTGAGGCGGTGGAGGGAGACTGCTAGAGCCCCAAGCAGTTCCTCTTGGAGAACCCATACGTGGACTCATCCATCTACTCAGATTCATTCCCTTTGAGCTCCAGCATAGGAGTTGCACCTTGAAAGGCACCAGTAGCATTAAGGTGTCTGGCATCAAGGCAAGAGCTCAGGGACAGCCTTCTCCCAGATAGAAAGGCAGGCAGAGCCACAGAGCCAGCAGTCCAGTGCCATATCTGAGACTCCATCAACCTGGCTGACACTGTTTGACCCACCTTGGAGATCCCCAGAGGCTATGCCCAACCCAATTTACGGGCCAATCCAAACTGCTTTTCCATATGAATGGCTGGTCTTGGCTCAAGCTTCACAACATCCTAAATCCTCTAGAGCAAGCAACTGCTGACTTCAGGAAGCCCCAGGCCTGGCACTAGTGGCAGGCAGCCTAGATTCTCAACTTGGCTTCACCTGCTAATCTCCAAGCCCAGCATAAGTAGCAGTCATCTCAGATTGCTTTATAGCTCAGACAGGGTGGCCCCAGGCAAAGCAAAGGTCAGGGCTGACCTTTGCCTGCACCACCCAGGAAACCCCAGAGCCAGCGCATGCTGTGGACAGCTACAGACCATGTTGGGAGCACCACCACCATGATGCTACACAGATGATCCTCCATGGAGGGCAGAGGTTGGTGGTAAGTGATTACAGCCAATCCTTGCAGCTGACTGGTCTGAGTAAATCTCTCCCATTGATCTGCCAACAGCAATCAAAGCTACACTACAACAGGAGGGTATACTTAGCCCACACAAAGGGTACCCAGCTTAGGTGATAGGGGAGGCTGTGCCACTGGACCATACAGGACACCCACTACATTAGCCCATACTACCAACACCCGGAGTCAAAGTAGCTCTACTTAATATACAGAAACAAACACAGGGAGGCTGCCAAATGAGTAGACAAAAAAACATGGCCCAAATGAAAGAACAGATCAAAACTCTAGAAAAAGAGCTAAACAAAATGGAGATAAGAAATCTATTAGGTGCAGAGTACAAAACAATGGTTATAAGGTTGCTCCAGGAATTTAGTGAGGACTTCAACAGCATAAAAAAGATCCAGTCAGAAACAAAGGATACACTAATTAAAATAAAGAACCATTTACAGAGAAACAACAATAGAGTGGGGGGAAGCCAAGAATCAAATCAAGTGTGGAGCGTAAGGAACTAAAAAACAACCAACTGGAACAACAAGAAGAAAAAAGAATCCCCCCCCAAAAAAGGAGAGTGTCACAGCCCCTGGGACAACTTCAAGCATTCCAACACTTGCATCATAGGGGTGCCAGAAGGAGTAGAGAAAGAGCAAGAAATTAGAAATCTATTTTAACAAATAATGAAAGAAAACTTTTCTAATTTGGCAAAGGAAATAGACATGCAAGACCAGGAAGCACAGAGTCCCAAACAAGATGGATGCAAAGAGGCCCACGCCAAGATTCATCATAATTAAAATGCCATAGTTTAAAGATAAAAAGAGAATTTAAAAGCAGCAAGAGAAAGTAAGTCAGCTACCTACAGGGTAGTTTTCATAAGACTATCAGCTCATTTCTCAAAAGAAACTTTACAGGCTAGAAGGAACTGGCAAGAAATATTCAAAGTCATGAAAAGCAGGCACCTACAGCCAAGGTTGCTGTACCCAGCAAAGCTATCATTTAGAATTGAAGGGCAGTTAAAGAGCTCCCCTGACAAGAAAAAACTAAATGAGTCCATCATCACAAAATCATTATTATAAAGGGCCTTCCTTATTTAAGAAAAAGAAGATCTAAAGTATGAACAATAAAATGGCAAATGCGTATCTACCAAAAACTGATTCTAAAAAACAAACCAAGCAAACAAGAACAAAGACAGAATCATGGATCTGGAGAGTGTTTTGATGGTTTCCAGATGGGACAGGAGTGTGGGAGAGAGGGCCAAGAAGTGAGGAGATTAAGGGAGTACAAATACACAGTTACAGAATAGCCATGGGGATGTAAAGTACAGTATAGGAAATGAAGTAGGCAAAGAACCTATATGCCTGACCAATGGACATGAACAATGGTGGGGGGATTGTGTGAGGGAGTGGGAGTGCTGGGTGGATGGGGGCGAAGAGGGAAAAATCAGGATGGGTAATTATATAATCAATAAAATATAATTTTAAAAAGATTAAAGTGGAGATAGAGAATAGAAAAATAGAATCAATGAAACCAGAAGTTGATCATTTGAAAAAAGTTGACAAATCTCTTAGTTAAACTAAGAAAAACAAAAGATGCAAAGAACAGAGAAACAAAAGAAGGGACAATACTACACATTATCCACCCGCCCCTCCGCAAAAGAACTGATTAAATACTATGGAGAATTATGTACCAACAACTTGGATAACATAAAAGAAATGGACAAATTCCTTAAAACACACAAACCACTAAAGCCAATTCAAAAAGAAACAGAAAATATCAACTGGCCTTTGAGAAGCAGAGGTTAAATCAGCCATCACAAACCTTGCAATAAAGAAAAGCTCAGAACCAAATGGCTTCACTGGTGAATTCTGAAACATTGAAAGAACTAATACAAATTCTTCTCAAACTCTTCCAAAAATCAGAATACAATGAAACATTTTGCCATCCCTATTCTATTAGGCCAGCATTATCATGATTCCAAAGACAGACTAAGACAACACAACAAAGAAAATTACAAATCAGTGTCCCCTGTGAATATACACACAAAAATCCAGAATAAAATATTACTGATTAAGCAGCATATTAGAACTATTATACACCATAACCAAGTGGAATTTATTCCAGTAATGCAAGAATGGTTCAATGTAATACACATGAATAAAATGAAGGTAAAAACCATATGAAGGAAAGGAAGATTTTGACAAAATCCAAGGTATAGACTCTCTATACTACAGAAAACAGACTGCCTGCTGTAAGAGGGGAGGGGGATTGGTGAAAAAGGTGAAGGAATTAGGCAAAGAAAAAAACCTCACAGACAACAGTATGGTGATTACCATAGAAAATAGGTGGTAGGGGGAGGCAGAAGAGGGTAAAGAAGGGATAAATGGTGATAGAAGACTTGAACACACAATACAACATACAGATGATATATTATAGAATTGTACACTTGAAACCTCTATAATTTTATTAGCCAATGCCATCCCAATAAATTCATTAAAATTTAAAAACTCTTGAAATTAAAAACTCTTGCCCTGGCTGGTGTGGCTCAGTGGACTGAGCACTGGCCTGTGAACCAAAGGGTCGCTGGTTCAAATCCCAATCAGGGCACATCCCTGGGTTGTGGGCCAGGTTCCCAGTAGAGGGGTGCGTAAGAGGCAACCTCACATTGATGTTTCTCTCCCTCTTTCTCCCTCCGTTCCCCTCCATCTAAAAAAATAAATAATCTTTAAACAAAATAAATAAGATAAAAACTCTTGTATATGCAATATATTATTAAGAAAGTAAAAAGAGCCCAGATGTGTGGCTCACTGGGTTGGGCATTATCCCACAAGCCAAAAGGTCACTGGTTCAATTCCAGGTCTGGGCACATGCCTGGGTTATGGGCCATATTCCCAGTTGGGGGCATGGGAGAAACAGCAGATTGATGTTTCTCTCACACATCAGTGTTTCTCTCTTTCTCTTTCTCCCTCCCTTCCCCTCTCTGTATACATAATAAAGTATTTTTTTAAAAAGAAAGTAAAAACACAGTCTACATGTAGCAATTATTGCAACCATATATCAGATAAGGGATTTACATTCACAATATATAAAGAATTCTTACAACTCAAGAACAAAAGGAAAAACAATTCCAGCATAGGCAAAGGACTTCGATAGTTCTCCAAAAAATACATACATGGTCAATAAGCACAAGAAAACATGCTCAACATCATTAGTCTTTAGGGATATGTAAATCACAACCACAAAGAAATACCAGTTCACACCTACAAGGCAACTATAATCAAAATATTTTTAAAACAAAAATAATTGTTGGAAAGATGTATGGCAAAAGGTAACCTTTGTGTATTGCTGGTAGAAATTGTAAAATGATATTGTTATTGTGGAAAACAATTCAACAGGTCCTCAAAAAACTAAATGAAAAATTATCCTATGACCCAGCAATTTCACTCCTAACTACCAAATTTTGCAGTGTATAATGCACATTTTTTTGCCCAAATATTAGAGAGAAAAATAAGGATGTCCATTATACATGGATAAAATGACTACATACCATGGATATAATAATAGGAATAATAATTTTGTGTATAATGTGCACAAAAATGTAGGTGTGCATTAAACACGGGAGCACATTATACACGGCAAAATATGGTGTATATACCCACAAGAATTGAAAACCAAGACTCACACTGATACTTACAAAGCAAAGTTTGTTGCACCATGATTCACAGTAGCCAACAGGTGGAAACAACCCAAATGTCCATCAATAAATGAAAAGATACACAAAATATGGCATATACAAACAATGAATTATTTCATCATAAAAAGTAACACTAAAAACATGGATGAAAGTGAAAATATGATGCTAAGTGAAATAAACCCACAAAAGGATAGCTACTGTAGGACTCCAGTTATATGAAATATCTAGAATAGACAAATTCAGAAAGACACAAAGTAAAGACTATCAGGGATAGGGGGAAATGAGGAGTTTTTGGCCTGTCAATGAGTTTCTCTGTGGGTTCTGAAAAAGTTCTGGAAACAGAGGTGATGGCTTCATATGATAAATAAATGCCACTCAAAGTATAATTTAAAATGTTTAAAATCAGAAACTTTATTATACATACTTAGCACATTAAAGAAATAAGTTATTTCCCTCCTTTTTTAATTTTCTGGAATGGTTCAAATAACACTGAGATAACCTAGTTAAAAAATTTCATTTTTACTTTATTTTTATTCTTTACACTATTACAGATGTCCCATCTGTCCACATCTCCCCCGCCCCTCCCTTCCCTCTGGCAATCACCACACTAATGTCTAGGTCTATTTGTTGGAATTCTGAGAGATCATTTGAGCCTATGTCTTTTTGTGGGGTAGTTTTTAAATAATCTCTCTTTCTTCTATAGAAATTTCTCTGCTTTATTGTACATGCTCTGGAATCAATTTAGGGAAATTATATTTTCACATTTTATGTAGGGTTATATAATGTGGTTCCTTAACTACTGATTTTCAACTTTCCCTGTTTTGATGATTAAGTACAGCCTGTCATTTCCAATTTTTTGAATTTGTGCATTTTAAAACCTCTTCTCATTATATTAACTATTGGTTTTTAAAAGATTTTATTTATTCATTTTTAGATAGAGGGAAAGGGGAGGGAGAAAAAGAAGGAGAGAAACATCAATGTGTAGCTGCCTCCCCTGTACCCCCTACTGGGGACACGACCACAACCCAGGCATGTGCCCTGACTGAGAATCAAACTGGTGACCCCTTGGTTCGCAAGCTGACATTCAATCCACTGAGCCATGCTAGCCAGGACTAACTACTGGTTTTTCTAGTTTTCCAAAGACCTGATTTTTCATAGAAGCAGCATTCTTAATTATTTTAGTACTGTATTTCCTAATTCATTATTTTCTACTCTTATCATTATTGCTTCTTTTAGTTTGTTTTCCTTATAAACTTTTTGAGTTGAATACTTAATCCACTTATTTCCATTTTTACTATGAATGTTCCTGAGCATTTTTATAATGCAAAAATAACACTGATATCTTAAAGACTGCATCCACCAAAAAAGGAAACTAAACACCAATCTCACTTATGAATACCAATGGATTCAAAAATCCATTAAAATCCATTAATAGATTTAAAAGGAGAAAAAGATACATAATCTCTTCCACAGACACTGAAAAGATCTTCAAAACTTGATACTCATTTCTAGTCAAATGCTTAATAAAACAGAAATAATGGATATTTCTTTAATATGATAAAATATATTTACCTCAACCCTAAAGCCAGCATCTAATTTAATAAGGAAACACCAAATGCATTCCCACTAAAAAAAGAAAAAGATATTTACTATTTCCACTATTTAAAATTATACTGGAGTTATTAGGAAACACTGTCAAGCAACAAAATAATGGGAATAAGAATTAGAAAGGAAGTTTTTAAACCTTATCTTTTTACAGGTGATATGATGGGTTAGTTTAAAAAAATACCAGATACAAATTGGTAAAATAGTCACAGAGATGTTAATTATATCACAGGGAATATAGTCAATGTCAAAATAACTATGTATGGGCCCATGTGGGCACTCAAAATATCAGGGTACCACCCTGTAAAGTACATTACTGTCTAAACTTTATGTTGGGCCTCTGAAGTTAATACTGAATAATACTGAATGTAAACTGTAACTGAAAGAAAAAAATATGAGAATTAACCAATAATGATGATTCAGTTAAGTAGCAGGTATTTAAGATCAATAAAATTATATATGCACACATTATGTACACATACACACACAAAAGGATGGAAGACCTCACTTAAAATAACAAAAGATAAAATACCAATAAAGTCAACAAGAATACTAATAGAACAAGTAGAATGAAATCCCTTGTTCTATAAAGTACACTTGGACATCAAAAAGATGCTCAGTATGCTGAGGATGGTACGGCTCAATGGATTGAGCACCAGCCTGTGACCCAAAGGGTCACCGGTTGGATTCCTAGTCAGGGCACATGCCTGGGTTGCAGGCCAGGTCCCCAACAGAGAGTGAGTGAGAGGCAATTACGCATTGATGTTTCTGTCTCTCTCCCCCTTCCTTCCCCTCTGTCAAAAAATAAAATAAATTTTTAAAAATCATAAAAAAAAAAAAAAACAGATGCTGAGTATGATGAGTCTCAAGGTCAGTTATTTGGAAGCCGGTATTTGACCCTCAACTCAACTGTAGATGAGAATCAACTCCAAATGGGTTAAAGATTTAAATGTTAAAAGGAAGCCTTATAAACATTACAAGAAAACATGGAAAGTATTCCTTTATAGCCTAGGAGCAAAAAAAAAAAAAAAAAAATATATATATATATATATATATATATATATGAAGCAAAACCTAGAAGCAATAATAGAAAACTGTTAAGTCTGACAATATTAAAATTTAAAATTCTACATGATAAAACATTTATATAAGCCTCCAATCACAGTTATATGTAACATGGATGACTCTTATCACATATTAATGCCATTTACACAGAGTTAATAAATCAAACCATGAAGTCAGAAGTCACAATTAGCAGCTTACCTCTGAGGAAGGGGAAAATAATTAGACAAGAGTGCAAATGGCCTGATGGAGAACTAGGCGTGTTCAGTTTCTTTTCTTTAATCAAATTGGGAAGTTTTGTGTGTACATATATTTATATATTTGTATTTATATATAAATATATATAATATATATTTTAATTGATTTTAGAGCAAAGAAGGGGGAAAGAGAAACATCCATTTGTTGTTCCACTTATTTACGCATTCATTAGTTGCTTCCTATATGCACCCTAACCAGGTACTGAACCTGCGACCATAGAGTCAGGTCAATGCTCTAACCAACTGAGTGACCCAGCCAGAGCTAGTGTTCCGTTTCTTGAAGTAGGATCTTAAAAATCGAAAGACTTAGATTTGATTATTTTAGTAACAGTACGAGACAGGAATTACTAGTTCTGCACATGAAAATGAGGCAAGGCACAAGGAAGTTAATTTGCCCAGGACACACATGATGACTGGGGGGGCCAGGACTTTAACCCAAGCCAACTAAAGCCTGCATTCCTACCAAAATCGTCAACATCAAACACTGGAGATTATCATTAGTCTGATCCTTTCCATCACCATTATAGCCTTCTTTATATTACCAAATTTGAAATATGCCTCCCCAATGCAAATTCTATGAAAGTGAGCCCCAACGCAAATTCTATGAAAGTGAGCAGTACGCCTACTTTACTTTCCACTGTACTATTCCCAGCAACTAGCACAGTACCTGCAACATAGTGAGTGGCCAGTAATTGTTTCATGAACAAATTACCAATGATTTTGTTCATTAAAATAAATGTTCAGTTTAAAAGGGAAAAAAAAAGATCAAAACCCAAACAAAGAAAAAAAGAGTGAAAGAGGCAAACAATTCACAGAGAAAACAATTACCTCTGAAATACGATAAACCTCTCATCATCATTCCTAACAAAAGGAATGCTGTGTTAATCTTTTCTGCTGGAGAAGCTATAGACAGACACTTCCACAATATTACTGAGAAGCATGCAAACTGGTACAACTCTTAACACAGGGAAATTTAATAATGCCTAACAAACTAATGTATGTGTTTACTTTTGACCAAGTAATCCTGCTTCTAAAAGTTTAACCTGAAACCACACCTTCTCAAATACAAAGTCGAGATGTATGTACCAGATTACTCACCATCTATTATTTCTAACAGTAAAAGATTGGAAATAACCCAAATACCATCACCAACAAAGTGATTAAGTAAACTAGTACACAGCCCAGTGTTGTCTTGTATGTGATTAACCACAGCTCTTGGGATGTGAGGGAATCACACCATAATTTGCAGCATTTGCCATGAAAACACTACCACTATGGCTTAATATCAAGTGGCCAACACAAAACTGAACCCAAAATTGGGAAAAGATGCACAGAAGTACACCATTATGTATATTTGCATCATACAAATACAGAAGTTGGAAATAACCTCAAGAGCACAGATATATAATAAGTGTATAGAAGTGTTAAGTTCTGAGTATTTATTTCCTTTTTTCTCAATAATGTAGTGGTCTCAACTGTGTTCCCCCAAAATTTGTATCTTGAAGCCCTAACCCATATTAAACTCTATTTGGAATAGAGCCTTTAGGGAGGCATTAGTTAAGCTATCTACAAGCCTGGAAAAACAATCTCACCAGAAGCCAACCAGGAAAAACATCTTATTTTGGACTTCTAGCCTCCAGAACTATAACAAAGTAAGTTTCTATTATTTGAGACCTCCAGTCTTTGGTATTTTGTTATGATGGCCCTAGCAGACTAATACAAATACAATGTTTCTATCCATTTCTATAATTTAATTTTTAATAACAGGTGTTTTTAATAATTGGCTCACAAAATTTGTGAAAATTTAACTGTATAGCCATAAAAAAGAAAACAGTCTACAGATATAGAATAATTTCCCAGACACACTGTGAAATGAAAATTGGAAGATACAGTACAGTATATACTGTATGGTGCCCTTTGGCTAGGAAAAAAGAGAAACTAAGAATGAATTATATATTTCCATAATTTTTCAGACAGAACAGAAAACATACAATAGTAACAACTGAACAATGATACCTATAAAGAATGAATAGGAAATCAAGAGAAGACAGAAATGGGAGCTGGATTTTGCTGAGTTTATCTTTTTATGTACATTTTACTTGTGAACCATGCATATAAATTAAAAAATAAACTAAATCAAAAAGGCCTTAAAATTGAAATCAACCTTCAAAACTAAAAAATGAGATAATCAGTCCTAAGCCAAGCTTTAACAATTTGAAAAATCATATTTGTAACCCCTCCAATCGCCCAAAAAAGAACACTCAAAAGAGGAATCATTCCAGTAGCATTCATTTACCTTTATATATAAAAATGACAAGTTTATATCCAAAATTCTGCATAGTATTTGAGATATTTCATTTCTAAGATATGAAGACAATAATGGAATCAAATGAGATTATAAGATAAATCTGGTTAATGCTGTTAAAGAATAAAATGATTAAAACTATTTACAACAGTTTCAGAAGAATGGCTGGTTTTGATCAGATCATGAATTACCTGTTTGTATTCACTGACACAACTTTGGCAGCAAAATCTTTTCTGCTGACCATCAATCACCAGGACGTTGTTTCCAGCACCTTTGCTGGGTAGGTATTCTCCACATTGTTCACAGCAATTCATTATCAGACCATTGGCCATTCTGTATCTATTAAAGCAGTGGTCACTGCAGAGCTTATGAGTCATATTTTTAAAGCTAACTTCATGGCGAATCTAAAAGAAAAACAACAAAAATTTAAAGAACAAATGAGTATGACAGGTAGACAAGTAACAAGGTACTTCAAGAGAAAAAGAAATCCCTCAATAATTTTTTTTTGTGGAATGCTTATGGGAAAAGACAAAGTATATTTCATTATTCCTTGAACCATCTGTATACACACAAGGAATACATGTATGACGCAGGGAGGACCACCAGCGACATAACTACAAACTCCTCTAGAGGTATCTAAAAATAGGAAACAACCCAGTTTGGTTATTGTTAGTATAAAGCTTGTAAAAAGGAACTATGAAAATACGCTGCTTTACAAAAGGGAGGAGAGAGAACCAATATTATAAATTATTCCCACTTTTCTTTTTTAATCAAATGCAAACATTTTAATACAATATTAACAATGTGAAGTTACCAGAAAATATTCCCTCCACTTTCTCATTCTTTTTTTTTTTTTAAATCTTCACCCAAGGACATTTCTTCATTGCTTTTTAGAGCGAAAGAGAGAGAAAGAGAAAACACAAATGTGAGAGAAAAGCATCGATCGATCGACTGCCTCCTGTACACGTCCAGAACAGGAATCATATTCCCTTGGACAAGGCATCATTGCAGCCGGAGGAGGAATCAAACCCACAACCTTTCAGTTACAGAAGAACACTCCAACAACCTGAGCTACACTGATCAAGGCCACTGTTCTACTTCTTAAGCAAGATTGTTGTCTTACTACTTTAGTCATTCTATTGGCTTAAACACTGGTTTTGACCAGAAGGGTTCCCAACCTCAGGAAAAAAAGTCAATTCACATTATATCATATTATAATTTTTCCTAAATCATTCTCACTATAAAAAGAATGAGAATTAGATCAATTTTATATATCATCACATTTAAAGAAATACACACTGATAAGAGTATAACTGTTTATAAAGTTAAAAATATTTCCATTATTTAGAACTAAGTGATAAAGCACAAAAATACAAACCTCTGTTAGTTTACCACAAATTGTACATCTTGATTTATTTAGAGCTCCTTTAGTAGGGTTTTGCTTGTCTTCATAGAGAGACAGACAAGACGTACTACAGAATTCCTGGAAGGACTCACTTGAGTCCACTTGAGCAACAATGGTTCCTTTCATTGTAGTTATATCTCTGAAAATAAGAGGAACAACTTAAAGTAAAATTCTATTTTAAAAAATAACAAATTTTTAATTTCTATAGAAACAGAACTATTTTACACTTTTAAATCCTTGCCACTACCTAATATATTCTTAAACCTCTTAACAAGGCTTTCAGATATTAGTAACACTTTAAAAAACAAAATGGCTGTTATCATTTATATAGAGTTTAATTTAATGTTAAGACCCAATTTACTGAGGTATAAATTTACAATACCCCCCAAAAATTACAATACCTTTTCAATTCCCCTTCCTTGGGTAAGTAGAAAGCATGAGACATCTAAGTCACAGGAACACGACAAAAATAACCCCACCTACCATTCTATACAACTCTCTAACTGCAATTAGAAATGTTAAGAAATGACATTACTGATAATCTTTGAAGTTTACCTTTAATTCTTAATTTCAAGATCCTACACTGCAGCATGTAAGTCTACTTTAATGCAATGTAAAATTGTGTATAACTGTTCCAATATCTGACTTTATTAAACTCATACAAAACACTACAACCTTTCTACAGCTCTAAGATCAAAAATATCTTCAAATGTCAGCTGCCCCAAAAGATGGTACAAGAAAATCCACCTGGTTTCATCTTGCACATAATATACCATATCCCATTTATTTTTAAACCAGCGAAGCCAGACCTAAAAGTTGGCAGAAAAAAGCATCCTGCCTCTCCAAGGCTGTCAAAAACTTTTATCTGAGTCTTGAAATAGTGAGTATTCCAATAACTTAATGTTCAAAACACACCTAAACAAACACATAAAATCCAAAGACTTGTCAATTTTAATTCTTAATATGAAGACATTATAAAACTTGACCTATTTTAATAAAGAACTACTCATATATAAACTGCTTAACAATTTTATCTAATTAATAAGTATGTAATTTTACAAATTCAAGGAGTAAGATAGAAACTACAGAAAAAATTAATTAGAAGGCCAACCTCAAAGCCTATCCAAATAAAAAGGCTTTTAATCATAAGCCATCTGGGCTTGATGGAGAACGCTCTAAAACCATTATAAATTTCAGTCTGGCTTTAATATTCAATCAACTTGCTTATCAATTTTGAAAACATGGTAATTCAGATCTAACAATTTTCCTAAAATTTTATGCCACCTATATTCAACCATATGGAATTATGTTGAAAAGTAAACCTTACTTTTTACACATAACACAGAGTTTCTTTGGAGCAGGCTTGTGAGAGAAGGAGGAAAGGCAGGTCGTAGAACAAAAGAGATGAGCAGATCCTTTTCGTTGATAAGCTGTTTGTCCCTTTTGTAAAGGTTTTTTGCAGTTTGCACAAGTGACTTTAACTGGTTTAGTAGGTTGCTGTTGGGCAGAAGGCTGGAAAATCTGTTTAGGAAGCGAGGCCACTGGTGATAAAGAATCCACCCCTGGCTGTTTCTGATTTCGAGGAAATGAGGCTGACTGGGAAATCCAAGAATCTTAAAAACAAAATGCACATGAAAGAGTAATGAAACAAGTATTTTCACACAGTGAAACTTGTATCAGAGAAAGAGCTTTAACTTCCCATTTTGTACAAAGACAAGACATTAACAAGGCAGCAGCACAGCAAAGATGTTACAGACAGAAGTTCTGGAGTAAGAATCGCTGATTGACATTCAGGCTCCATTATTTGCTAGACCTGGAAGTTACTTAACCTCTGTACCTAACTCTTCTCTAAACTAGTAACAACATCATATAAATGCTAGACATTAAATGAGATAATACATGTAAGAAGCCACAGTGACTACAACACAGGAAGCACTAAAAAATATTAGCCTTGCCCTAGCTGGTGTAGCTCAGTGGATTGAGTGACAGCCTGTGAACCAAGGTGTCTGTCACTGGTTCAATCCCCAGTCAGGGCACATGCCTGGGTTGCAGGGCAGGTCCCCAGTGGGGGCACACAAGAGACAACCACACACTAATGTTTCTCTTCCTCTCTGTCTCCCTCCCTTCTTCCCCTCTCTCTAAAAATTAAAAAAAAATTAAATCTTAAAAAAAAATGACTCTAACCTCTCGGTGTTTAAAAATATATATCTGATAATATATATTAGCCTTTAGTTATTGAATAGGAAGAATTAATTTGCAAAATATTACTTTAAGAAACATATACATTAATATAAAAGTGTAATAAAATCTTCAACAACCAGAACCTTTGACAAATATAAGTCTTTTAAAGTTTACATACAATTATATTCAGAACATCTTTTTAAGACCAGTTTTTTCATATATACACTCAGTTCCATTGCCTCTAATTATACCATGTAATAACAAAGAAATTAGAGTGTTACACAGAAATGACATTAAGCCAACATACAGTAACAAATCCAACATATTGCTCTACCACTGTCAACAGTTTGAACACAGCACAGAATTGAAGGTACATGTTGCATTAACACTGGAGTGCAGTTATTCATCTGTCCTCCAACAGTGAGCTGCATTGGTACTTAGTTGCAGTCTCTAGCTTACTGCAGAGTTATAGTACCACAGACCTCTCATTACACTACCAAAACCATAATCTTTTTTCATTATGAAACTTTTTAGGCTACAATTTTTTCCTTTCTAATTTCTTCTGAATTTCAAGGAGAAATTCCATATATAAAAAGCTGCCCTGCTATATGCTAAACCATTATTTTCTTTCAACAGTAAGTATAAATTATATCCAGAGCTCAGGAAAACTTCTTTACTATAAAAATTTGAGGAAAGCAATTTCCTAGTTCTGTCCAGTCCACAACCTATATGGTTTCAACAGGCTACACACACTGCTATTCAAATTTTACTGTATTTCACAATCCCTCCAACCAAAACATATATATATATTTTATATACAGAATGAACAATGCAGTCTACATCTTGTTATCCTGCTATCATCATCCAGGTAACTGCACAGTTTTAAATATTGGTAACAATAAATCACTGAAACAACTGGCAATTTTACCTTCTGTGAGGCCTCAATCAAAAACTGTTTGAACATATGCTAGAAGGAATAGTTTTTTTGCAACACAAATACTAGCTCCTTAGGATTTTCAATTTTGTAGGCTTAACATTGCATATATCAGGTCTGTCCAGAAAAAGTCCAGCCATTGTTAATATAACAAGAATGGTTTGCAACAACAATGTAACCTGGCAACCAAGGAGAGTGGACTGGAATGCCCATGTGTAGACAATGACAACTTCACTGTACTCGTCAGTGAGGGCAGCAGGCACCACTGAGTGAGCATGTGTGGCCATCGAATTCAAAATGACTGAGTGAGTAGAGCAATGAATCTGCATCAGATTTTGTGTTAATCTTCACCATTCCTCCTCAGAAATTATTTGGATGATTCAGAAGGCTGCAGCCATTGGCAACTGGTGATTGGCAGTGTCATCATAACAACACACCTGCTCATGCATAGTGTCTCATGCAGAGCTTTTTGGCAAAATATCAAATCATCCAGGCGACTCAGCCCTCTTACAGCCCAGATTTGGCACCCTATGACTTCCGGCTTTTCCCAAAATTAAAATCACCTTTGAAAGGGGAGCGATTTCAGACTAGTTTAGGAAAATATGGCAGAGAGGCAGCTGATGGTCATTAGAAGAACTGTGTGAGGTCCCAAGGTGCCCACTTTGAAGGGGACTGAGGCATCATTGCATCTTCTTTAATAAATGTCTCTATTTTTCATATTACATGGCTGGATACCTTCTGGACAGACCTCATATACTTCAAGGAACCTATTTAAACTTAAAACATCTATTAACTTGACCTTGAACAAAATGGTGCTTTTATTTTCAATTTACTTTTAGGCCCTGTATAAATAATGTGATGGCTCCATTTACCCATATTTCAGCTGTTGAATTTCCCCTACTTTCAAATTTTCATGTCCTCCAATATCAAAAGACCTTTAGGAATATAAGGGACTAATCATTTCATCTAAACTCTCTATTTTATACAAGATACATCATGCATTAGTAGTATATGAGTCCAAGAGCCAGTACACACAGCCAAGATTTTATAACTCCCTATTACAAATAAAAACAGCACATAAACACAAGAGCTAATTCATAAATACATCAGCAGCAAGTATATCTATTTAGTTTTTCTGATGAGTGCTTTACACTCCCTCGTGTTTGAGTAAACAGAAATGCAACTCTTATAACATGTCCCTTTGAGCCAGTAATATTCTAAATAAATATGTATCCCAGATGCATTCATAAGAATATTCATAAGAGTTATTTGTGTAGTATAACCTGGAACTGAGCTAATTAGAGAATTAACAAAATCAAGCATACTTTTAATATGGTCAGAAGTTCAAGATTTATTGCTAGATATTTAAGAAAGTAGGAGGAGGGGCGAGTTTGCAAAACTCTACCTACACTATCCAGGGGTATCCAACCTTTTGGTGTCTCCCAGAGTATCTCTGGGAGAAGAAGAGTTGTCTTGGGCCACACATTAAATATACAAACACTAAAAACTGGTGAACAAAAAATAAACAGTTTTAAAGTAAATTTACAATTTTGTAATGGACTGCATTCATAGCAATTTGGGCTGCATGCATTGAACACCCCTTCACTCAAGATTAAAATTAAATATGCAATTCTCAATGGTGATGTTGAATGTTATTTTCTTTTTGATACTCTTGCTTTTAATATACTTATAAATTATAAAAAAGACAAAATAGCCATTTTAAAACTAATTTGAGCACTATCATTTCTTAAACTTATGTGAGTTGACAAGTTACAATGAAAAACACTCTAATACACAGCTGATAGTAGTATAAATTGACAAGAACTTCCTGGAAAGCAATATAACAGACAATATATTTCTACAACGAATACCCTACAAACATAAATACACACACACACACACACACACACACACACACGGGTAAAGGGTCTTCAAGGGCATGAAAACTTTTCAAAACTCAGTAAAAAAAAACATATTGCTTTCAAAACCACTATTAACCATGCATTTTTCTAAACCAAAAATCTCTAGGGGGACAGGAACAAGTAATATCCTTCAGCTCAGTAACTTCATTTCTAAGAATATACTCTAAAAAAAACTATCAGAAATTTGAACAAAAATGTTCATCATAGATGTACAATAGCAAATATGGGAAAAGCCAAATTCATACCCGTTCATTAGCAGCCATTAAAACTTTTTGTGTAGAAATGTTACTGATATGAGAAAATACAATGTAAAAAAAAACAGAAACAAAACTATACAGAGTGGCATTTCAACCAAGTTAAAAAAGACATAGGAAAAAGACGGAAAGACACCCACTGAAAGCATGAATATTTAGTTAGTAAGACTACAGAGGACATTTTCCCTCATTTTTAAGATTTTATTTATTTATTTTTAGAGAGGGGGGAAGGGAGTAAGAATAAGAGGGAGAGTACCATCCATGTGCAAGTAAAACATCAATCCAATGTCTCTGCACACGCCCCAACTAGCGAGTGGGCCAGCAAAACAGCCATATGCCCTGACCAGGAATCAAGCTGGTGACCTTTCACTTTGCAGGAAGATGATCAACCAACTGAGCCACACTGGTCAAGGCTCCCTCATTTTTTAACTATAGATTTTCCAAACATTCTTTAATAATTAGACATTACTCTTGTAATAAAAAAATAAAATTAAAAAATGGCTAGCATTCATAAAGCATTATACACTGCCTAGGTTTTAAACATTTCTTATTTCCTCCACAATTCCTGGGTTGATAAAGCTGATAATGAACCTAAAATGAGGGAAGAATAAGACACACACAGAGCTATAGAGATAGATGCAGATACACAAACTGGGTTGGGGGCAGGTGAAAGAGAAAGGGATACAGTCATGAGAAAGCTAGAATTCTTATGTTTTCAAAGAGCAAAGCTGCTCAGAGAAAACCTTTATTTGAACCTTCAAATATAAAAAGTATAATAAAAAGCTAATAAGTAAAAATGAAAATCAGTCAAAATTAAACACAGAGAAAGTAAAATAAATCTAAGTGCAATTATACCCTATTATACTGTACCTTAAGTGTGCTAATTTATCTCTTTGTTCTTTATACATTAAAACAATACAACTAAAAATGTATTAGCAAAAAGTAAGTACATGACACATAAGATGCCAAACTGCTAGAATTCAGTGGTGGTGAATATAAGGAGTATTTTTTTAAAATCCTTTAGACATAAGTTTCCAGTTAATTTTCTAATAATTATGGAAAAATATTGTATATAGTTTCATATCTCTTATTAGCTAAGACTTCAAACTTAGAAGTTAATATTACATGAATAAACTAACAAGGTGGCACCAATTACTACAAAAGGAAAAAGCATCAGCCAAAGTTCAAATCCATTTACACGAGGTGGAAGATCACTCACGGCTTACCAGGACTATGATGACTTGCAGATTCTCCATTCTGAAATACATCGCCTGCCACATTCATTCTACCAGGATTAAAAGGTCCTACTCCAGTCTTGGTCTGTGAAGTTAAAGATGGGGTGTATGTTTGTACATTAACACCAAAATTACTTGACTGCAGTCCGTTAGAGACATCTCCCAAGTTCGTATTCTGCAGTGATGTTACATGTGTAATCATTAAGTTCATATCTCGCCCATCGGTATTTTCTAATTGGCCATCATTCACAGAGCTTACACCTGTTTCTAAGGTTGTAACATTAGCAATCTGAATTTCAGAGTCTGGTTCTGTGGTGATGCCACTATTACCCATTCCTGCATTTACCTTACTTCTTGAAAAACTGGAAGTGGAGAAATCTACATCATTGGTTCTATTTTTAGTCTCAGGAGGTTTCCGAGGTTCAATAAAATCGGAAGAATTTTTCTCTTGCCCTTGATTTGTTTCCATGTCCTCTTCATCATCAATGACAATTGTCTCACTTACATTTCCCTTCTGAGAAGCCAAGTCTTTTGAGGAAGGAAGAATTTTGGAATCATTTCCTTGTAGTTCTTCATTTTTTGATGATGTAAATGTTATGGTTCTTTGATCAGTTACCACTGGTGCAGAAGGTAGGGGAGTTTGAACAGGTTCGATAAAAACAACATCATCATCTTCTTCCACTGATGAGTTTTGAAATTTATTAGCTCTAGAAACTAAAGGATTAGATGGACCACTGAATGAATTTCCAACATTCGTAAGACTAGTTGCCATGGCTGTAGTCCCTAATAAAACAGGAGTCTGATCAGCCAATTCTAATTCTCCCACTGAGCCTGTGTCCATGCCAAGGAACCTGTTAAGGAGACAGAAAAAAGAATACAAATGTCAGTACATGACATGTTATATGTTACTCTTACTTGAAAGAATTTTTTTAAGTACCCTTAACTTCCTCTTTATTCTAAATGAAAATGACTCCTTTCTAATATCCAGGAAAAGTTTGATATCCACTCTGTGATCTCCTCTTATTTACTAATTATTTCATGTGAACCTCTAGCAATATAAAAAGAAAGGTAATTATTCACTTTTTAGCAATATTTCCACTTCCATCAGTACCTTTCCATTACACTATTCACTATAAACTAACACTAAAAACAGATAAGCCCTCTTACATACATTTGAGCAGGAAAATAACCAAAATCTAACAGTAAGAATCCCTGATTTATACATTTATCCACCTGTATTAAATAAAATTATATGGCCTAGTCCCTAATTTCCCTTAGCTCGTCTTTTTTTTTTATTAAATCCCTTCTCATACCCTCTGCCCCCATGTAACTGTATGATTAAATCCTTCTAGGAATATAAAATCCTTCTTGACTCTATCCAAAAAGCTTAAATTCTTACCTGTCAGGCACTATGAAGTGTGCTTTACTTATGTATAATTCTCAGTAATGGCCCTCAAAGATACCAAATCCAAATCTGGGAAACCTGTAAATGTTACCTTATATATATATAATATATATATATATATATATTTTTAAAGGGGTCTTTAAAGACTTTGAAGATATGACTCAGGATTGAAAAATGAGATTACCTTGGTGGGGCCCTAAATGCAATTATAACTCCCTTTATCAAAGAAAGGTAGAGGGAAATTACAAGCACAAGAAAAGGCAGTGTGACCATAGAAGCACATTAGAGGAAATTGAGCAATGCAGCCAAGGAATGCTGGCAGTCACCATCAAGAGGCAAGGAATGGATTCTCCCCAAGAGCCCCCTCCACAAGGAAGCATAATCGTGCTGACACCTTGATGTGAGAGCCCAGTGTCACTGATTTCCAACTTCTGACCTCCAGAACTGTGAGAGACAAAATTTCTGTTGTTTCAAGAAAACTTGTTTACCCTCAAGTTTGTGGTAATTTTCTACAACAGCTATAGGAAATAAACACAATCCACTTTTTAGTTACAGCTTCAAAACAACCCTTGGTATAGCTATAAACTGTGTCCATTTTAATGATAAAGAAATTGTGGCTTAACCCTGGCCAGTGTGGCTCAGTTGGTTGGAGCATCCTCCTGAAAACTGAAAAGTTGCAGGTTCTATTCCCAGTCAGAGCACACGCCTGGGCTGCAGGTTCAATCCTTCATCAGGAAGTATGTAAGAGGCAACTGATTGATGTGTCTCTCCCTCTCTCTCCCTTCCTTCCCTCTCTCTGAAGTCAATAAGCATGTCCTCAGGTGAGGATTTAAAAAAAAAATTTGTGGCTTAGAGATGCTAACTAGTATGCCCAAGCCACACAGCTAGAACACACACCCAGGTCTGTATAACTCAGAAATTTCAACTCTTCACCATTCTGCTATTTTCAATTAATATTTTCTGAACACCTACTATATATGCAGGGTTGTACCAAAAGAGATAGCAGAGAGTTAATAGTAAAGAGACCCAGAAAAGAAAGAAAATAAGTTCCTAAGCAGATGGAAAAGATAAGGTTATGGGCACAGATGGTAGAACACTGAATATGAATCACCTTAATCTCAGAGACTAAACAGGGAGAAAAAACTAGAAGGGTGTATAGATTGTAAGTAATCTGTAGATGGGATGAATGAGAATTTGAACTGGTCTGTGTAAGACAGACTCATTTTTAAACAGTAGGTTGTCTGAGAAGGTGAGGACACAATGGTAATGCAGGTCTTAAAGACTGGTTTAAAAGTCCCAATGCCAGCTCTTGAACCCTTTGTAATTGTCTTTCTAATAAAGTTACTTAGCCCAGCTTTTTTTTTAAAAAGGTTGGTTTAAGAACACTTACTACTTCATACACATTGTCATTTGCTTATATTGCTATAAAGAGACTCAGGAAGGATGAAGACATCAATATAATTACCACTTTGGCAGATGGGACCTAGAGATGAAGAAAGTGTTCACTGCTTATTTTGTTGCATTTTCTTAATTTTTGAACATGCTTTCTCGCTTACTTTTAAATCTAAAGTTAGCCCTGAGCCCTGGCTGGCATAGCTCAGTAGATTGAGTGCAGGCTGCAAACCAAAGTGTCGCAGGTTCGATTCCTAGTCAGGGTACATACCTGGATTGCAGGCCATGACCCCCAGCAACCGCACATTGATGTTTCTCTCTCTTTCTCCCTCCCTTCCCTCTCTAAAAATAAAATAAATAAAATCTTTTAAAAAAATTTTTTTAATTAAAAAAAAAAAAAGTTAGGCCTGGCTGGTGTGGCTCAGTGGACTAAACACCAGCCTACGAACCAAAAGGTTCGATTCCCAGTCAGGGCACATGCCCAGGCTGCAGGACAGGCCCATAGTTGGTGGTGTGAAAGAGGTAACCAATCAATGTATCTCTTGTACACTGATGTGTACACTGGATTATTATGCCCCCTTATTATACCCATGGTAATACGCATCCTTATTTTTTCCTTCTAAAATTTGGGCCAAAAAAGTGACCATTATACACAGCAAAATATGGCATAAACTTTATCATGAAACAGTAGGTCGAACCCATTAGTTAAAGCTACCCAAGGGCCTAAATACAACCTCAGGACTCAAACACTGTGCACAACTTAATTCCAAAAGCAATCTTCATTTGTCTTAGAACAAGCAAAAGGTGTGTCTGTGTCAAAAGGAAGGCATGCTAATATTGTAAAATTACAAAAGAGACACTTATATCTGCTTTAAAAAAATGGATAACTATTTAAAAACTTAAGGGGTGACCATGTGCTTTACCAAAACATCTATCAATTTCCATTCCATACACTAAGACATTGTAAGTATATTTCCAAACAATAAAATATATACACATTACGTTAAAATAGCTTCTTACTAAGAAAGACTTCTTTATGGTAAAACAATAATAGCATACGCTAGGCACACATGGCAAAAACAAGGCCCACAGGCCGAATCCAGTCCTCCGCCTTGTTTTATCTAGCCCAGCACCTTGTTTCTACCTGGTGGTAGTGCCAAGATCTCGCTTAACTGTTAAAGAGTAGTTACATTTATACAGTCCTAAAATTACACTCGGCCCTCTGAAAGCAACCAGGAGGCTGATGTGGTCCCCCCATGAAAATGAGTTTGATACCCCTGTAGCTAGGGGAACCTTCATAAGGCCTTCACATAATGTTAAGCAAACATGAAAAAAATTTTAACATGACCACTACAGAAAGTTTAAAAGTATAAATATGCTGAATAACATTTAATTCAAAATTTTTATAACTCAATTAAAATGTTTAAATTAAAAATACATTCATTCAATAAATTTTTATTTAATGACGATGACCAAATATTCACATCAGTTATACATTAAAGCAACCCCATGAAGTAAAATCATCATCTTCCCTACACAGATTTTGGGGGTGGGGGGGGAAGCCCTCAAAAAACAAGCTGCCCAAGACTGTGCGGCCAGGAAGGGGTGTGTATTACATGCCAGAGTTGGCTCCAACTCCTGGTGACCACACGTGATCTCCACAATGTCCTGTCCTCAGCAGTCCTTTCTAAGGTCCTGTGAAGTCATGCCTACAACGTCTTTTATGGAGTCAACCGGCCTCATATTTGGTGTTCCTCTTTTCCTGCTACCTTCTACTTTTCCCAGTACTACTGTCTTTTTCAAAGAACCCAGCCTTCTAGCGATGTGTTCCAAGTACAGCAGCATCAGTTTTGTCACTTTTGCCTCCAGCAACATTTCAGGCTTAATTTGCCCTAAAACCCACTGGTTCAGCTTTCTGACGGTCCAGAGTGTCCACACAGCCCTCCTTCAACACCATATTATAAATAAATCAAATGATTTAAAACAAATGAAGTAGTAAGTCAGAATTTGAATATTCATAAGTACTATGTATATGTAACAAAGTATTAAACAATAAAAATATAGCAAAATTCTTATTTTTAAGAGTTTTTTTTTTAATTTTTAGAGAGAAGGAAAGGGAGGGAGGGAGAAATGGAGAGAAACATCAATGTGCAAGTTAAACATCAATTGGTTGCCTGGGAGTACACATACTGACTAAGTGAAAAGTGAACCCACAATCCAGGCACATGCCCCATTGGGAATAAAACAAGCAACCTTTTGCTTTTCGGGACGACGCCCAACCAACTGAGCCACAACTGTCATGGCAGTAGAGTCTATTAATTAAAAAAAAAAAAAAAAGACTGTGGCCATTCAATAAAACAATAACCCAATCAATATTTAAAATATACATGTATGAAAGACACAAATATCAAATCAAAATGACAGGCTAAAAGGGGATTTAAAAAATAAATGGAGCATCTAGCATAGATTATCAGGGAGACTGTGCCCCTGAGCCCCACAAGACACCTACTACATAAGGCCGCCCTACCACAACTAGCAGATCTACCTAATAACAGAAACAAACACAGAGAGGCAGCCAAACTAGGAGACAGAGAAACATGCCTCAAATGAAAGAACAGAAAAAATCCCCCCCAAAAGAACTAAATGAAATGAAGGCAAGTAATCTACCCGATAGTTAAAAGCAATGGTTATGAAGATGCTCCAGGAACTTAAAGGAAGAATGAACTCAGCAAGAATGTAAACAACAAAATAATAAGCATAAAAAAATGACATAAAAATTATAAAAAACGAGTCAAGAAATGAAGAATATAATATCAGAAATGAAGAATACACAAGAAGGGATTAACAGCAGGTTAGATAAAGCAGAGGATCATATCAGCAATTTGGAAAACAAGTTAGCAAAGACATCCAATCAGAAGAACAAAAAAAAAAAAAAGCATTTTTAAAAACCTTTCAGACGTTAAGCATAACAACATCCATATCACAGGGGAGCCAGGTAGAAGACAGAGAGTAAGGGACTGAGAACCTATTTGAAGGAATAATGACTGAAAATTTTCCTAACCTGGTGAAGAATAAAAAACACAAAAGAAATGCAGTGAGTCCCAAAGAATATGAACCCAAAGAGTCCCACATCAAGACATATCATAGTTAAAATGGCAAAGGTTACACAAAAAGACAGAATTTTAAAAGTAGCGAGAGAAAGGCAGCTACTTATATACAATACTACCAACTGATTTGTTGACAGAAATATTTCAAGACAGAGGACATTGGTATGAAACATTCAATTTCTCTAACCTGGTGAAGAAAAAAAGACATACAAGTCTAGGAAGCTCATAGTCCCAAACAAGATGAACCCAAAGAGGCCTGCGCCAAGACACATCATAATTAAAATGGAACAGGTTAAAGACAAAGAACCTTAAAGAAGCAAGAGCTCCCATTGGACTGTCAGCTGATTTGCAACACAAACATTTCAAGCAAAACAACTGGCACAAAGTGATGAAAAGCAAGGATCTACAACCAAGAGTACTCTACACCAAGCAAGGGTACTGTTTAAAATTCAAAGTCAAATAAACAGCTTTCCAATCAAGAAACGTTAAAGGAGTTCAATACCACCAAAAACATAAAAAATGTTAAAGAAACTTGTTTAAGAAGAAAGAAAAAACAAAAAAGAAACTTAATAATTAAAGAATAAAATGGTGCCCTGGCCAGTGTGGCTCAGTTGCTTGGATTGTCATCCTTTGTACAACACCAAAGAGGGCAGTTTGATTCCAGGTCAGGGCACATAGCTAGGTTGCAGATTCGATCCCTGTTCCAGGAGTGTATGGGAAGCAACCAATGGGTTTCTCTCCCACAATGTCTCTCTCTCTCTCTCACTCTCTCTCTCGCTCTCTCAAATGAATAAACATATTCAAAATATTTTTTAAAACAATGAAACGGCAATAAATATGTACCTACCAAAAATCACATTAAATGTAAAAGGACTAAATGCTCCAGTCAAAAGATATAGGATAGATGAATGAACAAGAAAACAAGATACATATTTATGCTACAGAGATGCTCCTCAAAACAAAAGACACACAGACTGAAAGCAAAGGATTGAAGAGAGATATTTTATGCAAATGAAAAAAAAACTGTAGTAGAAATAAATTTTTCAGACAAAACAGACTTTTAAAACAAAGGTTATAATTAAAAGACAAAAAGGCCACTATATCGTGATAAAGGAATCAATCCATCAAAATGATGTAACTCTTGTAAAAATGTATACATCCTACACATGAGCACCCAAGTATATAAAGCAAATACTAATGGACAAAAAGGGAGAGACTGACAGTACTATAGTCCTAGTAGAGGACTTTAGCACTCCACTGAAATCACTGGATAAATCTTCCAAAATGAAAATCAAAAGGAAATAGCAGCTTTAAATGACATGAGGCCCGATGGACTTAATTGATACATTTAGACCACATCACCCCAGAAAAGCAAAATATACATTCTTTTCAAGTGCACATGAAATATTTTCCAGGATAGATCGACCACATGTTAGGCCACAAAACAAGTCTCAAATGACTTCAGAAGACCGAAATTATTATCAAGAATCTTCTCTGACCAAAATGTTATGAAAACTGAAAATAAACAACAAGAGAAAAAGAGAAAAACTTACTAACACATGGAGGCGAAATAATATGTTGCTAATTGATGAATGTGTAAACAATAAGATCAAGGAACACACTGATAAGATCAAAAGATACACTGATGTCTTCTGGCCAAGGTGGAGGCATAGGTGGACGCACCGTACCTCCACACACAACCAAGATTGGAACAACAAAAATTTGGAGGCAGAATAACACCCAGAACTGACAGAAAACTTATCTGAATGGAAGTCGGACAGCCAAGAAGTTGAAATAGACCCGTTCATCCAGATCGGTAGAAGGGGTGGAGACAAGCAGCCAGGCACCCGAAGCGACTATGACAGCAGAGCAAGTTGGGTGCATAAGGCAAGCAGGGGCATGTAAGGCATCTGGGGGCACAGGACTGCAGCGGGTGGACCCTGAGTACGCAAGCAGCAGCTGGCAGACCCAGTGAGGCAGTGATTGTGGAGCAAGGCAGAGCAAGCAACCCAGGATCCCAAAGAAGGGACTGAGGTCCCACAGAGAACAGAGCTACCATCATTGTTCCCTCTCGACCCCGCCCCCATATACAACGTCACAATCTAGAGACTGGGGTGCCCAGCCCTGGTGAAGACCTAAGGCTCCACCCCTCACTGTAACAGGAGCAACCAGACAAAAATAAATAAATAAATAAATAAATAAATAAATAAATAAATAAATATTTAAAAAGAGAGAAAGAGAGATGGCTCAAACAGAAGAACAAATCAATGCCCCAGGACTCATCCTTTTAAGCAACCCAGAGATAGCCAATCTATCAGATGCACAGTTCAAAACACTGGTGATCAGGAAGCTCACAGAATTGATTGATTTTGGGCACAAATTAGATGAACAAATGCAGGTTACCATGAAAGAAATGAAGGAAAATGCACAGGGAACCAACAGTGATGGGAAGGAAATTGGGACTCAAAACAATAGAGTGGACCAGAAGGAAGAACAAAATAACCAAACAGGAAAGAATGGAGAAATAAGAATACAAAAAAACGAGGAGAAACTTAGGAACCTCCAGGACTTCTTTAAACGTTCCAACATCTGAATTATAGGGGTAGCGGAAGGGGAAGAGGAAGAGCAACAGATTGAAAATGTATTTGAACAAATTTAAAGGAGAACTTCCCCATTCTAGCAAAGGAAACAGACTTCCAGGAAGTCCAGGAAGCTCAGCGAGTCCCAAAGAAGGTGGACCCAAGAAGAAACACACCAAGGCACATCATAATTACATTAGCCAAGTCAATAAAACATTACATAGTCAATAAAATATATTAAAAAAATACACTGATATACCCTGGCCAATGGTTCCCAGTAAGCTGGAGGGTTATCCCATAACCAAAAGGTCACAGGTTCAAACCCCAGTCAGGGAAAGTTCTAGAAGCAACTGATTGATGTTTCTCCCTCACACTAATGTTTCTCTCCCTCCCTCTTTCCTTCTTTCTTCCCTCCTCTCTAAAATCAATGAACGTGCCCTTAGATGAGAATTAAAAAACAAAACCCTACCTGGTGTGACTCAGTGCATTGAGCAATGGCCTGAGAACCTCTATACCCCAGGTTCCCCCCTCAGTCAGGGCACATGCCAGTGTCGCGGGCCAGGTCCCCAGGTGGAGGCATGCAAGAGGCAACTGTTCAATGCATCTACTGCACACTGATGTTTCTCTCCCTCTATTCCTCCCTCCCTTCTCCTCTCTCTAAAAGTAAATAAACAAAAATCTTTAAAAAAAATACTTCAGACAAATAAAAATGAAAACACAATGACCCCAATCCTATGAGAAACAGCAAAAGCAGTCCTGTGAGTGAAATTCAGACAATATTCCCTACCACAAGAAACAAGATAAATCTAAAATAAGCAATAACCATACACCTGAACAAACTAAAAAAAGAATAAACAAAGCCTCAAGTTAATAAAACAAAGGAAATAATAAAGGCCAGAGAAGAAATAGTCTAAAAAAAAAAACAATACAAAAGGTCAATAAAACAAAGAGCTGGTTCTTTAAAAAGGTAAATGAGACTGATAAAACATTTTTTATTTATTTTTATTGTATTTTTTGACTGATAAAACTTTAACCACAATGAATCAAGAACAAAAGAGAGAGGACCCACATAAATAAAATAAGAAATGGAAGATGGAGGAACAGGTGGACGCATGGTACCTCCTCGCACAACCAAGATTAGAACAACAATAATTTACAGTCAGAATAACGCCCAGATCCAGAAGAGGATTTATCTGACTGGAAGTGGGGCAGCCAAGAAGTTGAAGTACACGCGTTCATCCGGACTGGTAGGGGATGACGAGCCGGGCGGGCACGGGCACGGGGCTCGCCCGGGTCGGTGGCGCTCGGAGGTCGGGGAAAGTTTGGCGCGAAATCGGCGCGACAGCCATCAGAGGCACAAGAACGCAGTGGTGATCCCTGAGTACGCAAGCTGCGGCTGGCAGACCCAGAGGGGTAGCGATTGTGGACCAGGGCAGAGCTTGCAGCCCGGGAGCCCAGAGAAGGATCTGAGTCCAGGAGAACGGAACTATCGCCATTGTTTTCTCCCGTCCCCGCTTCCACCCCACCCCCACATATAACGTCACAATCTAGCGACTGGGGTGCCCAGCCCTGGTGAATACCTAAGGCTCTACCCCCCACCGTAACAAGAGCAACCAGACCAAAAAAAAAAAAAAAAAGGAGAGACAGGGGAAAAACATGTTTTCAACAGAGCAGATCAGTCCCCCAGGACTCATCCTTTTGAGCGACCAAGAAATAGCCAATCTATCAGATGCACAGTTCAAAACACTGGTGATCAGAAAGCTCACAGAATTGGTGGACTTTGGGCACAACTGAGATGAAAGGATGCAGGTTACCATAAAAGAGACGCAGGAAGATACGTGGAGGAGGGCCAATAGTGAAAGGAAGGAATCTGAGTCTCAAAACAATACAGTGGACCAGAAGGAAGATAGAATCAACCAAGCAGGAAAGCATGATGAAATAAGAATTCAAAAAATCGAGGAAAAGGTTAAGAGCATCCAGGACACCTTTAAACGTTCCAACATCCGAATTATAGGGGTACCAGAAGGGGAAGACCAACAAGTGGAAAAGTTATTTGAACAAATAATAAAGGATAACTTCCCCAATCTGGCAAAGGGAACAGTCTTCCAAGAAATCCAAGAAGCTCAGAGAGCCCCAAAGAAGTTGGACCCAAGAAGAAACACACCAAGGCACATCATAATTACATTAGCCAAGGTAAAAATGAAGGAGAGAATCCTAGAAGCAGCAAGAGATAAGGGGACAGTAACCTACAAAGGAGTTCCCATCAGACTGTCAGCTGATTTCTCAAGAGACCTTACAGGCAAGAAGGGGCTGGAAAGAAATATTCCAAGTCATGAAAGACAAGGACCTACATCCCAGATTGCTCTATCCAACAAAGCTCTCATTTAGAATGGAAGGGCAGATAAAGTGCTTCTCAGATAAGTTCAAGTTAAAGGAGTTCATCATCACCAAGCCCTTATTTTATGAAATGCTAAAGGGACTTATCTAAGAAAAGAAGATAAAGAAAAGACATGTATAGTAAAAGGATGGCAAACTCACAATTATTAACAACCACACCTAAAGCAAAACCAAAAGAAACTAAGTAAACAACTAGAACAGGAACAGAACCACAGAAATGGAGATCACATGGAGGGTTAGCAACAGGGGAGTGGGAGGAGGAGAGAGGGGGAAAAGGTATAGAGAATAAGTAGCATAGAATGTAGGTTGCAAATAGATAGGGGGAGGGCAAGAATAGTACGAGAAACGTAGAAGCTAAAGAACTCACAAGTATGACACATGGACATGAACTAAAGGGGGGGAACGTGGGTGGGAGAGGGGGTACAGGGTGGAGGGGAGTGAAGGGGGAAATAGGACAACTGTAATAGCATAATCAATAAAATATTAAAAAACATATGTTTACTGATAAGAAAGAGAAGAAAAAGAAGAGAGAGAGAGAGACACTGATGTCAGAGAGATACATTGACTGGTTGCCTCCCATAGACTCTCCAAGAGAAGACTGAAGCCACTATTTAGGTATATGCCCTGAGCAGGAATCGAACTCCAAACCTTTTGTTGTACAAAATGACATTCCAACCAAATGAGCCAGACCAGCCAGGGCTGGTCAATTACTACTTGACAAAGTGGGCAAAATATACATTGGGGTACAGACAATCTATTCAATTAATGGTATTGAAAAACTGACCAGTTACATGCAAGTATATGAAACTATTCTAGCACCATACAGAAGAATAAATTCAAAATGGATTAAAAACTTATACGTAAGACCTGGAACCATAAAATTCCTAGAAAACACAAGCAATAAAATTTCTAACATTTCTCTTAGCAATATTTTTGCTGATGTTATCTATCCCCTCTGGCAAGGGAAACAAAAGAAAAAATAAACAAATTAGACTAAATCAAAGGCTTTGCAAAGCAAAGGAAACCATCAACATAATGTAAAGACAACCTACTATATTCGGGAGGATATTTGCTAATAATACATCTGATAAGGGGTTAATAACCAAAATTTATTTAAAAACTCATACAACAGGCTTGGCTAGTGTAGCTCAGTGGATTGAGCGCAGGCTGTGAACCAAAGTGTTGAAGGTTCGATTCCCAGTCAGGGTACATGCCTGGGTTGCAGGCCATGACCCCCAGCAACTGCACATTTAAGTTTCTCTCTCTCTCTCTTTCTCCCTCCCTTCCCTGTCTAAAAATAAATAAATCTTAAAAAAAAAAAAACCTCATACAACACCGAAAAAAAATCCAATTAAAAAATGGGCAGAGGACCTAAATAGATACTTCTCCTAAGAGGACATCAAGATGGTCAACAGATATATGAAAAGATGCTCAACATGACTAATCTTCACAGAAATTCAAATTAAAACCATAATGAGAGTACCTCACACTCATCAGAATGGCTATCATCAATACATCAACAACAAGTGTTGCTGAGAATGTGGAGAAAATGGGTCTGTTTTGCACTATTGGTGGGAATGCAGACTGGTGCAGCCACTGTGAAAAACAGTATGGAGGTTCCTCAAAAAATTAATGCAACTACCTTATAACCCAGTTATCCATCTGTGTATATATCCAAAGAAACCCAAAATACGAATTCAAAAAAATGTATGTACCCCTATGTTCATTGCAGTATTATTCACAATAGCCAGGATATGGAAGCAACCCAAATGCACTTCAGTAGACAAGTGGATAAACGAGTGGTGGTACATACACATATATAATGAAATGTTACTCAGCCATTAAAAAATGAAGTATTACCATTTGTGACTGTATGGATGGATGCTAGAGGATAATATGCTAACTGAAATACAGAATAACAAATACCATATGAGTTCACTTACATGTATAATCTACAAAACAAACAAAACTGAAAGCAGACTTGCAGATAGAGAGAACAGACTGAAGGATGCCAAAGGTGACAGGGAGTGAGAGACTGTGTGAAAAAGGTGAGAGGATTAAGAAGTATAAACTGGAGCCCTGGCCAGGTAGCTCAGTTGGTTAGAGAATTGTCCTAATATGCCAAGATTGCAAGTGGGATCCCCAGTCAGAACACACAGAAGAGTCAACCAATGAATGAATAAATAAATGGAACAAATTGATGTTTCTGCCCCCCAATTCCCTTCCTCTGTCTAAAATCAATAAATAAAACAAAAAAAGTTTAAGTACAAATTGGTAGTTACAAAATAGTCATGGGGATGTGAAGTACAACATAAGGAGCATAGTCAATAATATTGTGTTGATTGTGTAAGATGCCAGGTGGGTGCTGGAAATGTGTGGGCCTGGGGCGGGGGAAAAGCACTTTTTGATATATACTGCTGGCCACTGTGCTGCACACCTGAAACACAAAATAATGTTGAATGTAAAGTGTAATAAAAAATGTAGCTGAACTTGTAGTTAACATTCATTTGCTACAAGGCAGGAAGTACTGTATCAACTTAATTTTCAGAGGAATGAGGCATAAAGGTACTGATGTTACAAAATGCACAAACTTTTAATGTATGAGTTCTCAGAATCCTTTCTATGTTTTAGCTTATATAAAATAAAAGAATTTTTCAGACAGAAAAGCTAGAACTGACTTCACAACAGACTCTTCTCAGAAGAAAACAGTGGAGGGAGCAATAAATCAGACTTTCCTTATCACACAGTTCTCTGCAGTAATCTACCTCTCAAAACAGTATTGCAACTGAACTTGTATCAGCTATTTTCATATCCTAGACTGGAAATAAACCTGGTCACTTCTCTATATCACTGACAATATGTTTCAACCAACCAACACTTATTTAGTCCTATACAGAAAAGACAATCCAATTAAAAGTTGACCACTCCTACATTACCCATATAAAATCTACTCCATTTAACCACTTTTCTACATCAAGTCAATTCTAATTAGCTATTAAACACTGAGCAAATAACTTCATTGCTCTGAGCTTCAGTTTTCCCTAAAATAAATGATATAAAAATAGTTCTCCAGGTTTTTCTTAGATTTCAAAAAATAAATGGACGTGAAACCAAAAGCTGGGGTAGAAATACTTATACCAGACAACACATTTTAAAACAAAGACTAACAACAGACAAGGAAGTACCCAGCAAATCCACTTCTGGGTATTTACCAGAAGAAATTCAACACATTAAATCACAAAAGATATATACATCCATGTTTATAGCAGCATTATTTACAATACCCAAAATATAAAAGTAACCTAAGTGTCCATCAATAGATGAATGGATAAAGAATTGGGAGGGGGGGTGAAATGATTCAGTCATTAAAAAAGAATAAGATCTTGCCATCTTTACCAACATATATGGACCTAAAGGGTATTGTGCTAAGACAAAGAAAGTCAGTGAGAAATAAGTCAGACAGAGAAAGACAAATGCCAGATGATTTCACTTAAATGTGGAATCAAAAAATAAGTAAACAAATAATCAGAACAGAAACAGACTCATAGAGATCATTTTGAGGACTGGCAGAGGGTAGAGAGGTTGGAAGGATCCGTGACAAACATGAAAGTGTTTAGAAGGACAAATCAGTAGTTACAGAATGGTCACAGGGATGGAAAGTACAGCATAGGGAATATAGTCAATAATATTATAATAACTATATGTGGTATAACATGGGTACTAGATTTACCAGGGCGATCACTTCTGTCTAATCACAAGGTTGTACATCTAAAACTAATAATATTGTACATCAACTTATTTAAAAATAAAAAGGTAAAAACATAAAGATAAGTATATTCTTTAACTTTTCTGCATAGCACCATTCTGGAGGTACCAGACAATGAAATGTTATGAAAAACAAAGCCATAAAAATGTGAAATAAGAAAAATTGTGTATCTATGCAAATTATATTATTCTTTACGTCAAAGACCCAAATAATTTACCTGCAATGCTACTACAGTGAGATAATTTAGTGATACTAAAAATCAATATGTGGAAATTAATATTAAATTAACTGAATAGCCAATTGGAGACAGATAATAAAGTTTTGGTTATCCAAAAGTCAACTAAGATTTCCGGTCAACAGGAAGTGTAAGAAAACATGGCTCACTCTCTTCATACAACCACGGCAAAAATTACAACTAAACTACAGCACAGCTATCACCCAAAACCATCAAAAATCGAACTGTACCGAAGTCCAACAACCAAGAATTAAAGAAGTGCCCTGGTTGGCGTAGCTCAGTGGATTGAGCGCGGGCTGGGAACCAAAGTGTCCCAGGTTCGATTCCCAGCCAGGGTACATTCCTGGGTTGCAGGCCATAACCCCCAGCAACCACACATTGATATCGATCTCTATCTCTCTCTCTCTCTCTCTCTCTCTCTCTCTCTCTCTCTCTCTCTCTCCCTCCCTCCCTTCCCTCCCTAAAAATAAATAAATAAAATCTTCGGGAAAAAAAAAAGAATTAAAGAGTTATATTTATTCATTCAGACAGGTAGGAGAGGTGGAGACCGGAACAGGCTGGTCCCACGCCCATGTGTGGTAGACAAAAATCAGGAGGGATATCTCCATAGGGAGAGATCCCAGCCCCACACCAAACCATCCAGACCAGGGTTCCAGTTCCAGAAAGATAAATCCCCATAACTTCTGGCTATAAAAACCAGTGGGAGTTGGGGCAGCCAAAGAAATTGCAGGATTATCAGGGTCTCCTCTTAAAGGACTCAAAATGGACTTAAAACATACTCAGCCTCACTACTTCTGGGCTCTAGCACTAGGGCACCAGCTTGAAAGGACCAGTAGCATACAGGGAGAAACTGAAGTGTCTGCCATCAGGGTGAGTATCATGGGACAGCTTCCTCCTGGGCACAACACCAGAGGCCAGGCAGCAGCCATTGTTCCCTTTCTGAGCCCTTTGCCACACAATACTACCATGCCTAAGACTCCATCACCTGGTTCACACAGGTAGCCCTGCCCTGGTGATTACCTAAGGCTCCACTCCATTCAATTTAAGAGTGCACTTTCCTACATCAGGACACACTACAAAGACGGGGACTAAAAGCAGCTCTACCTAATACATAGACTCAAATACAAGGAGGCTGCCAAAATGAGGAGACAAAGAAATATGGCCCCAATGAAAAAACAGAACTCCAAAAAAAGAACTAAACAAAAGGGAGATAAGCAATCTATCAGATGCAGGGTTCAAAACACTGGTTATTAGGATGCTCAAGGAACTCACTGGGTACTTTAACAACATAAAAAAGACCCAGGCAGAAATAAAGGTCACACTAAATAAAGAAAAATTTATAGGAAATCAACAGTGGAGTGGATGAAGCTGAGAATCAAATCAATGATTCGGAACATAAAGAAGAAAGAAAAAAAAACACTCAATCAGAACAGCAAGAAGAAAAAAGAATTAAAAAAAACTAGGATAGCCTAACGAGCCTCTGGGCAACTTTAAATATACCAACAAACGCAAATCATAGGGGTGCCACAATGAGAAGAGCAAGAGCAAGAACTTGCCAGTCCAGGAAGCACAGAGTCCCAAATATAGACCCAAAGAGACACATCATAATTCAAATGCCGTAAGTTAAACATAAAGAGAGAATCTTAAAAATAGCAAGAGAAAAGCCAATAGTTATGTACAGAGGAATTTCCACAAGATCAGCTGATTTCTCAAAAGAAACTTAACAGGCTAGAAGGGACTGGCAAGAAGTATTCAAAGTGATGAAAAACAAGAACCTACAACCAAGATTACTCTATCCAGCAAAGCTATCACTTAGAATAGAAGACATATAAAGTATTTCACTTTATCTAAAGGAGTTCATCATCACCAAGCCATTACTACATAAAATTTTTACAAAAAAGGAGTTACTTACAAAAAGGAGTGATATCAAAACTATGAACATTAAAATGGCATTAAATTCACCACTATCAACACGTGAATCTAAAAACCAAACTAAGCAAACAAGTGGAACAGACACAGAATTATAGATATGGAGATCATCTGGAGGGTTACCAGTTGGGAGCAGGAAGGAAGAGAATGGGATAAAAGGTGCAGGGATTGAGAAGTACAAACTGGTAGGTACAGAATAGGCAGGGAGGTGTTAAGAACAGTACAGGAAATGAAGCAAAGAACTTATAGGCATGACCCATGGACATGAACTAAGGGGGAGGGGGAAAATTGCTGGTAGGAATGGATAGTGCTAGGTGGAGGGGAACAAAGAGGGGGAATATGGGACAACTGTAATAGCATAATCAATAAAATATATTTTAAAATAAAATAAAAATCAACTAACAAGGAGATTAAAAAAAAAAGACAAATCCACAAAGACAAGCACAACAAGAATCAACAGCACCAAAATTTGGAACAGGGAAGGTAGATGAGCATGTATTCATTCTGACTAAGCAGACCTCAGAAAGTACACTCTGAACACAGAGTAAAGAAAATTTTGAAATGACCAAATTACAAATGAAGCTAAACTAGAGATTATAAATGTAGTTAAGGTAGGAAGTATCCTGATCAATATACTATAATTATCAAAGGCATAAGGCAAAAGACCCTTGTAAGTATAACATAAAAATAAGATGAAGACAGATGTCACACAAAATAGCAGAGTGGGAAGCTCTAGGCCTGGGTCCCTCCACCCAAAGAACTGACCACTCAGCTGGAAAGAATGACTGAAACCAACTATTTTGAATCTCTGGAACCTGACTGGACACTTTTAACAAACAAGGGAGAGCTTGAAAAAAAGAAGGTGCTAATCAAACTTAAGTGAACAACATGTATGAACCAATGACCATGCCCCATTCCTCACCCCAACTTTGCCACAGGAATAGCATCCTGCATTCCTGAAGGGTCTGCATGGACACAAAACTGCCAGTGACAAACTTCTAACAAAATTTGGGATTATGTTTATAGTGTGGTCTGGGCACCAAGAGCTTTCCTGGAGGCATCTTTCAGATTTAATGAGACACAGCCTTTTCTTTCATTATTTTTTATTCCTCACCCAGACATTTGAGAAAAATTTTGGCAGGTCCTTAACTCACCACTGGGATAATGAAACTTCAGTGACCATAAACAACAAGAAATACACACTTTGCAAAAAAAAGTTTAGGAAAGTAAAAACTGAAAGGCTCCATCCCTCAAAAGTAAAAACCAGCAATCTGTGAAGACTGGGAATATCATAATGCAGGCTCATAGATAACATACTCACAAAGAAAAAGCATACCTATTCACAGGAATAAAAAAATTTCACAGAAACAATTCCTCAGGAATCCTAAATATAGGAATGACTAGTCGAATTAAATCAACTCTCTTAAATACGGTCAAAGAGCTAAAGGAAAGCATGAAACAAGAACTAAAAGGAAATCAGCCCTGGTTCGTGTAGCTCAGTGGATTGAGCGCAGGCTGCGAACCAAAGTGTCGCAGGTTCAATTCCCAGTCAGGGTACATGCCTGGGTTGCAGGCCTTAGCCCCAGCAACTGCACATTGATGTTTCTCTTTATCTATCTCCCTCCCTTCCCTCAATAAAAATAAATAAATAAAATCTTTAAAAAAATTTTTTTTAAAGATTAGTTTCATTCTTTAAAAAAAAGAACTAAAGGAAATCAGAAAACAACGTATGAACAAAATGAGAACATGAATAAACAGATACAAATTGTAAAAAGTAAAAAAAATTCTGGCGATAAAAAATACAATAAAAAATTAAAATTTAGTCAAACAAATCAACATCAGCTTTGAGCAGGTAGAAGAATCTATAAACTGAAAAGACAGAATAATTTAATTAT
Source organism: Phyllostomus discolor (assembly GCF_004126475.2). NCBI lineage: Eukaryota > Metazoa > Chordata > Mammalia > Chiroptera > Phyllostomidae > Phyllostomus > Phyllostomus discolor. Next base: position 116,170,669 of record NC_040904.2, read on the forward strand.
TCAACCTGACATGCAGGAAAGAATGAACAGAACCTGGAAATCTGTAAAATACCAAATATACCAACATATATATCACAGAAAAAGGGACAGATAAACATATTTTTTTAAAAAACAGATGAAGCCCTAGCCAGTGTGGCTCAGTTGGATGGAGCACTGTCCCACAAATAAAAGGTTGTGGGTTCTATTCCTAGTCAGGGCACATGCCTAGGTTGCAGGTTCAGTCACCAGTCCAGGCACATGAGGGAGGCAATTAATCAATGTTTCTCTCTCATTGATGTTTCTCTCTATGCTTTTTTCTCTCGCCCTTCCTCTGTCTCTAAAAGCAATGAAAAAGTGCCATCAGGGAATGATTAAATAAATAAATAATTGATAAAAATAATAATACATGAATACTCCAATGTGAACATGAATACACACATCCAAGAAACTCAACAAACTCCAAGCCAAATAACTCAAAAATATGCACACCAACATATGTAATAATCAAATTGTGACATCCCAAAGATAGGGAATTTTAAAAGAGAGTGATTCACCATGTGCAATGGGATCCTCAAAAAGATTATTTAGATCATCAGCTTATTTCTATTCAGGAGCCATAAAAGCCAAACGATAACTGTATGGCATATTTAAAGCCATGAACAACAAAAATCTATCAACCAATCGTCATACATCCTGTAGAAAATTCCTGAGAAATTAAGACATTTCTAGATAAACAAAATCAGAATGAGTTCAATACCCACAGACCTACCCAATATGAAACAATAAAGGCAGTCCCTCAGGAAAAATAAAACATACTAGAGAATAAATTGAAGACACTGAAATAAAGAACACAGTGAAGTTAACTATATAGGTCAATATAAAGCCAGTACTAATGCACTTTTGGCTTACAACTATTTTTTCCCTCTGATTAAAAGGCAAATGCATAAATCAATAACTGTCAGTACATGTTAATAAGCACTCAAGTGTAAAAATGTATTCTGAGCCTTGGCTGGTGTAACTCAGTGGACTGAGGGTGGGCCCTGTGAACCAGTTTGGTCACCAGTTATGGACCAGGTTCCCAGCTTGGGGTGCGCAAGAGGCAACCCACACATTGATGTTTCTCTCCCTCTCTTTCTCCTTCCCTTCCCCTGTTAAAATTAAATAGAATCTTTTTTAAAAATCTAAAAAACAAAAAATGTTTAAAAAAAACGTCTCAGCAAACAAATGTCTTTGACTGAATAGCTTCAAGGTGCTTCAAGGGGAATTTCACCAAACATTCAGAAAAGAACTAACACCTATCCTCAAACTATTCCAAAACATTCAAGAGGAGGGAAAACTTCCAAGCTCTTTTTAAAAAGCCAACTTTACGCGGGCTGGGAACCAAAGTGTCCCAGGTTCGATTCCCAGCCAGGGCACATTTCTGGGTTGCAGGCCATAACCCCCAGCAACCGCACAGTGATGTTTCTCTCTCTCTCTCTCCCTCTATTTCCCTCCCTTCCCTCTCTAAAAATAAATAAATGAAATCTTAAAAAAATGCTTTAAAAAAAAAAGCCAACTTTATATTAATTCAAAAGCCTGATAAACCACAAACAAAGAAAATTATAGGCCAATATCCCTGATAAACATATATGTTAAATCATGAACAAAATATCAGCAAATCAGATCCAGCAATACATTAGAAAGATCATACACCATGACCAGGTGAGATTTATTCTGGAGATGCAAGGCTGGTACAATATTCACAAATCAATAAATGTGACATGTCACATAAACAAACAGAAGAATAAAAATCACATGATCATATCAATAGATACAGAGAAAGCATTTGATAAATCCAATAGCCATTTATGATAAGAACTTTCAGCCAACTGGGAATAGAAGGACCATACCTCAAAACAATAAAGGCCATATATGAAAAACCTACCGCCATCACCATACAAAGGGCAAAACCTAAAAACATTTCCCTTAAGATCAAAAACAAAACAGGGATGTGTGCTTTCACCAATCTTATTAAACATAGTACTGGAAGTCCTAGCCACAGCGATCAGACAAGAAGATGAAACACAAGGCAAGCAAACTGGAAATGAGGACGTAAAATGTCATTATTCGTATATGACGTGATAGCATACATAGAAAACCCTAAAGACTCCAACAAAAAACTACAAGATTTAGTAAATTATTTGGGCAAAGTCTCAGGATACGATATTAATATCCAGCAATTGGTGGCACTTTTATATACCAATAATGAAGTATAAGAAAAGAGATACTAAGAAAACAATCCCATTTACTATTAGAACAAAAAAAAGAAGGTACCTAGGAAAAACTTAACCAAGCAGGTAAAAGACCTGTACTGAGAGAACTACAGAACACCAAAGAAAGAAACATAAGACACAGTCAAGTGGAAGCATATACCTCGTTCATGGATTAGAAATATTAACATCATTAAAATTTCCATACAACCCAAAGCAATCTAAAGCATCAATGCAATTCCTAGCAAAATATCACTGTCATATTTCACAGATCTAGAATAATCCAAAAATTGATATTAAACCAAAAAAGATCCTGAATAGCCTCAGCAATCTTGAGAAAGAGTGAAGTTGGAGGGCCCAAAATACCTGATATCAAACTACACATATACTACAAAGCCACTGTCATCAAAACTGCCTGTACTGGTACAAGAATAGGCATTTAGATCAATGGAACAGAAAAGAGAGCCCCCCCCCCCCTCAAAAAAATCAACCTACTCCTTTATGGTCAGTTAATAGTTGACAAAGGAACCCAGAGCATATAATGGAGTAAAAACAACCTCTACAATAAATGGTTTTAGGAAAACTAGACTAGCACACACAAAACAATAAAAATAGACAACCAACTTACATCATATAAAAGAATGAACTCAAAATGGATAAAAGGCTTAAATGTAAGTTCACAAAACCATAAAAATTCTAGAAAAAAACAAGAAAGTAAAATCTCAGACATCTCACATAGCAATATTTTTGACAATATATCCCCTAGAAGGGGAACAATGGAAAAAATTAACAAATGAAACTAAATGAAACTAAAAAGAACCCATTAACAAACTGAAAAGGAACCCACTTTATGGAAGAACATATATGCCAATGATACATCTGATAAGGGGTTAATTTCCAAAATATATAAAGAAGTTATACAACTCAACACCAGGAAGACAAATAACCCAATTAAAAAATAGGCAAAGGACCTAAATAGACAACAAATGTGGAGAAAAGGGAACTTTAGTGCACTGTTGGTGGGAATGCAGACTGGTACACCCACTGTGGAAAGCAACATGGAGTTTCCTCAAAAAATTCAAAATGGATCTGCCTTTTGACCAGGCAATCCCACTACTGAAAATACATTCTAAGAATCCTAAAATATCAATCCAAAAGAATATATACACCCTTGTTTTAGCAACATTATTTACAGTAGCCAAGACCTGGAAACAGTCCAAATGCCCATTAGTACATGAGTGGATAAAAAAGATGTGTTACATTTAAACAATAGACTACACAACTGTTAGAAAGCAAAAACTTTTGCAAGAGTACAAATGAACCTGGAGATTATGTTAAGCAAAATAAACCAGTCAGAGAGAGAAAGACAAATACCATGCGACAGGGGTGTCTAACTCATTTTCATTAGGGGCCACATCAGCCTTACAGTTGCTTTCAAAGGGCCAAATGTAATTTTTTTAGGACTATATAAATGTAACTACTCCTTAACTAGAGGCAAGGAGATTGGCACCACCACCGGACAGAAACAAGGTGATGGACCAGATAAAACAAGGTGGAGGGCCATATTCAGCCTACAGGCCTTGTGTTTGCCACCTGTACCATATGATCTCACTCATGAGGAATCTAATGAACAAAATAAAACTAGAGGCATGGTTACACAGCACAGAATGACAGATCTCAGAGGGGAGAGCACTGCATGGTACTGGAAGAAATTAACCAAAGAACATACATGCACATATGCATGACCGATAGACACAGATGACAATGTTGTGAAGGCACGGGGAGGAAGTGGAGCTGGGTGGAGGCGGATGGGGTGGTGGCAATGGGGGCTATCTGCAATAGTGACAACTGTTAACAAATAAATTTAAAAAAAGAAGCCACCAAAGAATGCCTAAATAAATTGAACAAATCAATATTTTCCTCATTCTATCTGAAAATCAATTTTAAAATTTTTCAATATATATTTTTATGCTATTACAGCTGTCCCATTTCCCCCATTCACTCCCCTCTGCCCTGCAAACTCCCTTTCACCCACATTGCCCCCCTTTAGTTCATGCCCATGGGTCATACATATAAGTTCTTTGGCTTCTATATTTCCCATATTATTCTTGCCCTCCCCCTGTCTATTTTCTACCTACCATCTATGCTACATATTCTCTGTACCTTTGCCCTCCTTCCCCCTCTCACTCCCCTGTTGCTAACCTTACATGTGATCTCCATTTCTGTGGTTCTGCTCCTGTTCTAGTTGTTTGCTTAGCTTGCTTTTGTTTTTGTTTTAGGTGTGGTTGTTAATGATTATGAGTTTGCTGTCATTTTACTGTTCATATTTTTTATCTTCTTTTGCTTAGATAAGTCCCTTTAACGTTTTATATAATAAGAGCTTGGTGATGATGAACTCCTTTAACTTGACCTTATCTGGGAAGCACTTCATCTGCCCTTCCATTCTAAAGGATAGCTTTGCTGGATAGAGTCATCTTGGATGGAGGTCCTTGCCTTTCAGGACTTGGAATAATTCTTTCTAGCCCCTTCCTGCCTGCAATATTTCTTTTGAGAAATCAGTCTTATGGGAACTCCTTTGTGGGTAACTCTCTTTTCTCTTATTGCTTTTAAGATTCTCTCCTCTTTAATCTTGGCTAATGTAATTATGTTGTGCCTTGGTGTGGTCCTCCTTGTGTCCAACTTCTTTGAGACTCTCTGAGATTCCTCGACTTCCTAGAAGTCTATTTCCTGTGCCAGGTTGGGGAAAGTCCCCTTCATGATTTGTTCAAATAAGTTTCCAGTTTCTTGCTCTTCCTCTTCTCCTTCTGGCACCCCTATGATTTGGATGTTGGAATGTATAAAGATGTCCTGGAGGTTCCTAAGCCTCTCCTCATTTTTTTGAATTCCTGTTTCTTCATTCTGTTGTGGCTGAAAGTATCTTTCTTCCTTCTGCTCCAAATTGTCGATCTGAGTCCTGGTTTCCTTCCCATCACTGTTGGTTCCCTGTACATTTTCCTTTATTTCACTTAGTATAGCCTCCATTTTTTCATCTAATTTGCGATCATATTCAACCACTTTTGTGAAGCGTCCTGATTACCAGTGTTTTGAACTGTGCATCTGATAGGTTGGCTATGTCTTTGTCTCTTAGTTGTATTTTTTCCTGGATCTTTGATCTGCTCTTTCCTTTAGGCCTCTTTTTTTTTTGTCTCTATGTGCCCGTTAGGTAGTAAGGGGCGGAGCCTTAGCTGTTCACTGGGGCAGGACACCCACAGGGCTGCACTGTGACACTGTATGTGGGGGAGGAGTCTGAGAGGGAACAGTGCTGCTTGCTCTACTCTCTGTTGGATTTCGGTCACTTCCCCCACTTCCCACAGGCAAATTGGGCCCTTCTGGTGTTGATTCCCGGGTGGGTGGGTTTGTGTACATTCTAGGACCCTGTGGGTCTCTCCAGTGAACTCTCCTGTGAGGCGAGTTCATTGAACTTGCTGGGAGTTTCTCCCTCTGCCACCTCAACCCCCACAGGTATTTTCAATCAAAGGTTTGAAGCTTTATTTCCCCATGCTGTAACCCTGGGTTGCACAGTCTGTCTCGCTCCCGTTGTTCCACCCAGTTTATCTACACAGGAATGTGGTACCGCCCAGTCCACAATCTGCCACCTCACCGGGTCCTCCAGCTGCCTCCTTGCTTGCCAGCCACAGCCTTCCCCACTCCAGTCCTCCATCTACGGCCTTGCCTCAAGTCCTCTCCCCCCGGCTGCCTGTGTCCACCCCACCAGTCTGGATGAATGGTTCTTCTTTAACTCCTTGGTTGTCGGACTTCCATACAGTTTGATTTTCTGTCAGTTCTGGTTATTTGCTTTTAAATTTGTTGTTGTCCTTCTTTTGGTTGTGCGAAGAGGTACAGCTTGTCTACCTATGCTGCCATCTTGGCCAGAAGTCCTAATTTTAAAATTTTTAAGTAAATAATTTTAAACTACTGAGGAAAGGAAAGGGAATGATACACTAGAAAAAAAAAGAAACAAAAAAGGCAGTAATAGAAGAAATGCAGGGAAAACATATAAAGCATATGGAAAACAAATAGTAAAAAGGCAAAAGTAATTCCTTATTAATAATTACTTTAAATGTAAATAGACTGAACTATATTAAAAGACAGAGATTGGCGGGTTGGATTAACATGATCCAACTACATGTTGTCTAGAAGAAACTCAAGATACAATGACACAAAGTAGTGGAAAGTGAAAGGATGAAAAGATACTCCATGCAAATAGTAACCAAAAGAGAATTGGCATGGATACAGAAAACATCTGAAAAAATAAAATTTAAGTTCTAAAAGGTTACAAGAGACAAATAAGGACACTATATATTAATAAGCCATTCCAGCAAGATGTCACAATTCTATACACAACTAATGAAAGCCCCAAAATGTATAAAGCAAAAATTGTCAAGATTAAGAAGGAAAAATATAGTTCTGTGACTAGCTGGAGATTTCAATATTCTACTTTTAAGAGTAGATAGAACCAACACGCTGATCAATAAGGAAATAGAGGGCTTGACCACTATAAATCAATGACACATATAAGGTACTCACTCCACTTAGCAACAGCAGAATATACATCCTTCTCAAGCACACATGGAACCTTCACCAAAATAAGCCAGATGGATAGCCACAATTCTTCAAAAATTTAACAGAATCAAAATGATAAGTGTTTTTTCTGATCACAATGGAATGAAACTAGAAGTAAACAGAAGCAAATCTAAAAAAATCACAGATAGGTAGAAATTAAACAACACACAAACAACCAATGGGTCAAAAAAATCACAAGAGAAATGAGGAAAATGTGAGACAAAAGAAAACAATAGAACATAACAAAACTTACAAGATACAATGAAAGCACTGCTCAGCAGGAAACTAAGGAACACTGCGTTATAAATATCTCAAGTCAATAAACTTTATGACTAAAGAAATCAGAAAAAGAGCAAACTAAACCCAAAAGTAGAGTAAATGAAATAAGGAAAATTAGTGTACAGAAAAACAGAATAGAAGGGGAAAAATCAACAAAATGAAAAATGATATTTTGAAAAATTAACATATCTTTAAATTGACAATGAAAAAATCTCTAATTATTAAAATTTTAACTAAAAATATAACATTGCTATCTATTTTACAGCAATAAACAGAACTGTAAGAGGATACAATGAGCAACTGTATGCCAGCAAAATGAATAACCAAGATAAAAATGGACAGCGCTGGCTGGTGTGGCTCAATGGACTGAGCACCAGCCTATGAAACAAAGGGTCACCAGTTCAATTCCCAGTCAGGGCAGATGCCTGGGCTGCAGGCCAGGTCCTCAGTAGGAGACACATGAGAGGCAATCACACACTGATGCTTCTCTCCCTCTCTTTCTCCCTCCCTTCCCCTGTTTAAAAATAAAATAAATACAATCTATTTTTTTAAATGGACAAACTCCTAGATATATACAAACTGCCAAAACTGAGTGAAGAAATACAAAATTTGAATAGAACTGTAACAAGGAATGAGATTAAATCAGTCATCAAAAATCTCCCAACAAAGAAAGGCCCAGGAACAGATAGCTTCACTGGTAAATGCTACCAAACACTTAAAAAAGAATTCACACTGATCCCTCTCAAACTCTTCCCAAAAAACTAAAAAGGAAGAAACACTTCCTAACTCATTCTATGAGACCAGCATTCCCCCATACCAAATCCAGAAGATATTGCAAGAAAACTACAGGCCAATATTCCTTATGAATATGTAAATTAATACATATAAAATATGTAAAGACCCTCAACAAAAAAATAGCAAGTGAAATTCAGAAACACAGTAAAAAGATTACATACCAAGAGGGATTTATCCCAGAATGCAATGGTAGTTCAACACAAGAAAATCAAAGTAATTGACCAAAAAGGAAAAAATACATGATCATCTCAACTGGAGGAAAAAAAACAAAGTGTTTTACAAAATACTTTCATGATAAAAACAATAAACTAGAAAGAGAGGAAAATGTCTGCAACAAGACAAAGGTCATACATGGAAAAACCCACAGCTAACATCATACTCACTGGTAAAAACCAAAAGCTTTCCCTCTAAGATTAGGAACAAGGAACTGATGCCCACTTTTGCCTATTTTTGCCTACTTTCACCACTTTAATACAATACAGTACTAGAAGTCCTGGCCAGAGCAAATAGGCAAGAAAAAGGCTAAAAGGCATCCAAATAGCCATAGGCAAAATAAAAACATCTCTGTAGATTACATGATTTTATATGTAGAAAACATGTAAGCAAAGTTTCAGAATACAAAAACCTATAAAAATCAGTTGCATTTCAATACATTAATAAACAACTGAGAAAACTTAAAATCATCCATTTACATTAACATTAAAAAGAATAAAATACCTGGCTGGCGTAGCTCAGTGGATTGAGCGCGGGCTGGGAACCAAAGTGTCCCAGGTTTGATTCCCAGCCAGGGTACATTCCTGGGTTGCAGGCCATAACCCCCAGCAACCGCACATTGATGTTTCTCTCTCTCTCTCTCTCTCTCTCTGTCTCTCTGTCTCTCTGTCTCTCTCTCTCTCTGTCTCTGTCTCTCTCTCCCTCCCTTCCCTCTCTAAAAAAATAAATAAATAAATAAATAAATTTTAAAAAAGAAAATCTTTAAATTAAAAAAAAAAAGAATAAAATACATAAAAGTAAATTTAACCAGCCCTGACCAGTATGGCTTAGTTGGCTGAACATCGTTCTGCAAAGCAAAAGGTCAAGGGTTCAATTCCCAGTCAGGGAACATGCCTGGGTTGCAGGTTTGGTCCCCAGTCAGGATGCATATGAGGAGCAACAAGTCAATGTTTCTCTCTCACATCAATGCTTCTCTCCTTCCCTTTCTCCCTTCCTTTCTCTCTCTCTATAAAATACATTTAAAAAATCTTTTTTTTTTTTCAATTAACCACAGAGGTTGGAAGACTTGTACAATGAAAACAGGCAAATATCCCATGTTCATGGATAGCATGATTAATAATGTTAAGATGGTAATACTACTCCTAAACCAATCTAAAGATTCAATGTAATCCTTATCAAGACCCAAAGCATACTTTTTGCAAAGAGAAAAATCTCATCATGAAATCCATATATAATCTCAAGGGACAAAAATCTTGAAAAAGTAGAACACAGCTGGAGGGGTCCCACACTTCCGATTTCAAAACTTCCTCTAAAGCTACAGTAAGTCAGAAGAGTACAATACTGGCATAAAGCCAGATAAAACAATCTGAAATTATTTTAACAGAGAAAATATTTGGAAATCATGTAACTCATAAGGGATTAATATAACCAGAATACATAAAGTCTTATAACTCAACAACAAAATAAAAATGGCCAAAAGACTTAAACAGATACTTCCCCAACCCCAAAGAAGACAAAAATGACCAATAGGCACATGAAAAGATGCTCAACTTCATTAGTCATTTGGGGTATGCAAATCAAAACCAGGAAATATCATCTCACATCCATTAGCATGGCTACTATTAAAACAAAACAAAAATTAAAGTAACAAGGTTGGTGAGAAGAAACTACATGATTGCTTGGTTGGCTATTTTAAAAACTTGATCCCTTGTGCACTGCTGGAGGAGATGTAAAAAGGTGCAGCAGCCACAGAAAACAGTATGGAGATTACCCAAAAAATTAAAAATTGAACTGCTATATGATCTAGCAATCCCAATTCTGGATATATATCCAAAGAACTGATAGCAGGATATCAAAAAGAAATTTGCACATTTATGTTCATAGCACCATTAGTCATAATAATCAAGAAGTAGACACAACCAAAATGTCCATGAGCAGATGAATGGAAAAGCAAAATGTAGGTATACACATACAATGGAATGTTCAGCCCTAAAAAGAAAGACATTCTGACATAAAAGGGGGGACCCCAAAAAACCCATAATTATCTTCTGGAGGGCAGGCCCCTTATAGTACAGGCTTCCCCCACTAGGTAAGTGTTCTAGGAATTCATCTGTATCAGTGTACCAGCTGGCATTGTGGTGAGAGGCTGCATTTGGCTGCAGTGAATTTTTTTCTGAAGACTTTCAACGCATTTGCCCATTTCATGATGGGTGATTTACAAGTGCACCTCCCCACGTGACACAGAGTGTTCGGCTGTGTTTGACCAAAAATGCATGATCCCTATGTCCCACCCTCCCTATTCACCCAATCTCACCCCAAATGACTTTTTTTTTTGTTTCTCTGGATGAAAAAAGTCATCAAAGGGAAACGTTTTGCCAATGTTGAAGAGGTGAAATAAAAAATGAAAGAAGCACTAAGACACATCAAAATTGACGAGTTCAAAAGCTGTTTTAAGCAGTGAAAAAAATGTTTCAATGGGTATATAGCATCAAATTGAGAGTACACTGGAGATGATTAACGTTTAAACGTGTAAAAATAAATACACAATTTTTTATAAATTTCAGGTCTTTTGGGGTCTCCCTTCATATGCTTCAACACAGACAAACCTTGAAAACATACTACATGAAACAAGCCAGACACAAAGGGCAAATATTTTACAGTTCAACTTAATTGAGGTACTTAAAACAGGCAAATTCATAGAGATAAAGGGTAGAAGAGAAGTCACCAGGAACTAGAAGATGGGAGGTACTGGGCATTATTGTTTAATGGGTAGTTTCTATTTGGGATGATGAAAAAGTTCTAGAAAAGAATAGTGATTATTTTTGCAAAACTTTTATAGTTAATGCTACTGAATTTAAACCTAAAAATGGTAAATTTTATGTTAGTATATTTTTTCAGAAAAGTTTTAAAGAAAAAAAAATAGAAGACATCTATATGGAGGAAAATATCAAACAAAATGATTAACTATGAAGAAAGTATTTGCAATTCATATCCTAAAAAAAATGAAGACAAAGAGGTCCTCTAACAGTGAGACAAACGCAACAATCAAATGGAATAAAGGGAAAAAAAATAAAAGGAAACAGTGCACGTGAAAAGGAAATACAAATGACTCTTAAATGTGTGAAATATTTAACAGAAATGTATATTTAAATTCTAAAGGACCACTAATTCTCTCCTACCTTTTGATGGACAATGATCAAAAGGTCTACACCATGGTTAACTGAGCTCTCAGCTGATACTCTCAGTTATCAACTGATCATTGATAACTCATGCACACTGCTAATGAGTATGAAATAACACAATTTCTATGGAGAGCAACTCAAAAATATTTCTTTGACCAAGCAATTCTACTTCTAGGCATCTTTCCTACAAATACATTGTACATTAGTATTAAATACATGTTTTTAAGAACAAAAATGTAAAAGGATATTCATTGAAGAGTTAAAAGATTAAAACACCCTAAATGTCTCTCAACAGACTACTGATAAAGTAAATGACAATAAAGGCAAATGAAGTATTATGAAGCCTTGAAAACAATGAGGTAACTCTAAATGTACTTACATAGTAAAATGTAGTAACCTCCACATAAATTAAGTGCAAATAAGGTACAGAACAATGGATAAACACACAGAGAGTCATACACAAAACAGACATAAATACACAGATGACTGCACAGAATACTTCTACATAAATATCTGAGAAAATGACAACAGTGGTTTGCTTCTAGCGAAGAGAACTGTGTGAATGAGGGAGGGGAAAGAAGACTCTTCCTTCTCACTTTTACCCTGTTTTACCTTTTAAATTTGGTTCCATATCACATACACTAGAATTTGACTGGGATTTCATTGAATTTAGAGATTTAATTTGGAGACAAAAAAATTAACACTTTCACATCATTGAAGTCTTTCCATCCAAATGTACACATCTTTCCAGTCCAGTTTTCTTTATGGTCTATGGCATTATTTTACAATTCCCTTCATATAAGCCTTGCATACTTGTTATAGTTACTCCTGTTTCTTGCAACAGTAAAATTAATTTACCCCTTACATTAAAAATGTTTACACAGCAAATAAACACTATAATGTATAAAATATGCAAAAAGCATTATATATTCATATAAAAATATGTAAGAATTGATATATAACAGTTACAGTTTTACTTTTAAAAGAACACAAATTAAATTGATTATGTGATAATATCCAGTACTTGCAAGATTGTGAAGAAATAATAGAAATGCAGTCATCATAGCAGGCCAATGGAAGACAATTTTGCAGTATCTACTGAAATGTAAAATAATGTACACAAACTCTGATTCAGTAATTCCTATTATCAGAATCACATGTAAAGAGAACAGACATGAACCCATAAAATCTTCTACACAATATATTACATGCAGCATTATCTACAAGAAAAATTGAAAAATTAAAAATTGTTGAACTAAATGTCCATCAACAAAATGTCTTAAACTGTGTTATATCCATACCATGAAATATGACACAACAGTTAAAAAAAACATGGTAGATCTTTTTATATAAACTCAGAAAAACATCTAAAACCTATAGCTAGGAGAAAAAAGCAAACTGCATGCCCTGGCCAGTATGGCTCAGTTGGTTGGGCATCCACCCACAAAGGAAAAGGTTGCTGGTCTGATACCCTGTCAGGGCACATGACTAGACTGCAGGTTTGGTTCCAAGAAGTGTGTATGAGAGGTAACTGATCTATGTTTCTCTCTCACATCAATGTTTCCCTCCCTCTCTTTCTCCTTCCCTTCTCTCTAAAAATAAGAAAATCTTAAAAAAAAAAAAAAGCAAGTTGCCAAAAAGTACATATTGTATACATTTTTAAAATGCACAACAAGTTTACTGTTTAATTCATATGGGTACATGATAGTACATCCACAGAAAAGGATTTGCAGCAATGCAAGCTAAATTGGTAATACCACTAATCTCTGGCAAAGTGAGAAAATGGACCAGGGGACTAATGACAGATGACATAACAGATTATGCCTTCATGCTGCTTATAGTCTAGTAACAAAATTTTCTTAACGTATTTTTGTAAGATGTCTAAAACAATGCTACTCTAGCTTTAGAAGCTAATAGGAATGATGTGATTAATTTATTAAAAATCCATCTAAGGATTATAATAAGAATCTAAACAAAAATCCCTTTTGATATAATAAACAAATGAATAAATCCATTCATTCAGGTTATCTAGGGTGTGGAATTTCTAGGGGGTAAGGAACAATCTCTCCTTGCTCATAAGACCAAAATTTAACTGCAAGGTACTTTCAAGTAATTTTAACTGTCTTTGGGGATCCCATCCATTCCCACAATTTTAAATACCTCAATACCCTAGACTCTTTAATTTACCTCAATCAAGATGTGTAAAAGCCCCCAATCTACCTATTTCAAATTATTTTAACTTGCTTTCGCTCTGTACCTGCCTGCACCTTCTCCAGTCTTTGCCTTTTGGGAAGTTATGTATCTAACTACTCATAGAAATCTGGAGTTCCTTCTTAACCTCTATACCTCTCTTCACTCACAACAATACTATCCATCCCCAGGACCTATTCTACTTAAAACATAAATCTTGAAACTGTGCCCTGGCTGGCGTGGCTCAGTGGATTGAGCACCAGCCTGCAAAACAAAAGATTGCCTTGCCTGTTCAATTCCCAGAGAGGGCACATGCCTGGATTGCTGACTGGGTCCCTGGCTGGGGACATGCAGGGGTTGGCCAATCAATGTTTCCCTCCCTCTTTCTTCCCTTCCCCTCTCTCTAAAAATAATAAAATCTTTTTAAAAAGTCTTGAAACTGTCCACTTTTATCTCTTTTAATACTCCTTTAGCTCTAGAAACTAACCATCATTGTTCTCTGAGTGCCTTTTTTTAAGATTCCCCAATCACTTCTTACATGGCTTTCCAGTGTACTTAGGATAAAACATGAGATTCTTCCCCTGATCTGTAAGATTCCTGGCTGATGTGACCCCCGACTGCATGCTAGGTTCGCTTTCAGCACCACTCTTCCCCACATTGTTCATTAAGCTTCTGCTTTTAGCAGAAGCCTTCTTTTAGTTTGGGGAGGACCCAAGATCCTCCTTACCTCAGAAGGCCTTTGCACATATTCTTTCTCTGCCTAAAATGTACCAAATGTTCCCTTCTGAACTCCTTCCCAATCTCAACCTATTTTTTTATTATTTTTTTTTATCCCCACCCAAGGAAAGAGAGAGGATCATCAATGAGAGCAAAGCATCAATCGGTTGCCTTCGTACATACCCAGTGGGGATCCATGCTAGGATGGGGATCCATGCCAGACAAGGGGGAGGGGTGGAGGTCACATGCACCTACACCTGGACCAGGAATAAACCAGCAATCTAGGTATGTGCCCTAACCGAGAACAGAACGCACAACTCTTCAGTAATAGGATGATACTCCAACCACTCAGGCACACCTGGCCAAGGCCCTAGTCTCAGCCTAAAACTCACTTCCTTGAGATCCCACCCTCTCAAACACTTCACTAACCCCTCCCTGGTCTACATTAGATCTCCCTTGTTATACACTCACATCATCACTCACACCTCCTCAACTGCACTCACCCAATTTTCAATTATATCTATAGCAGCTGTAATCTGTATCGCCCATTAGACTGTGTGTTCCATGAGTACAAAGACTGAGGTTCTTATTGCCTATCACCATGTCCCCTGAACACAGTTCCTGGCCAGTAAATGTTCACTAAATATTTTTATCTAATAAAGGGAAACAAATGACTTTTCTGAATTGGGTGATTGTTTTTTGCTGCTAACCCCTCCACTATGTCCCCACAAATGAATTCTAACTATACCCCTCCTTCCCTTCCTGAGAGCCAAAGGACAATACCTTCACAGGGACAATCCCTGTGGGGAAACCAGTTTCCCCATTATAAGACAGAAAATTATGAGAATTTCCTCAAAACATACAACAAGAAAAATATCTTTGCCCTGTCTTTGGTCATGGTTTTTTATTACTTCCATATTCAATCTCCATGATTAGTAGATTAGTAGAAATATAGCCTTTCTTAGTACCTAATAAAAGGTTTTCATACCTTATCCCTCTTTAACCCTTAACCAAAGCAGCTAAAGGAACCCAACTTCTTTCTCCAAACATAGTTTAAAAACTAGGAGAGCATTAGCGAACCTGAACCATATATATTAATTCAAAAACAAACATTTATTTATTCTTATGATACTTGGTCCAAGCTTATGACCTAGTTTAGTGACTGTTTTTTTTTTAATAATTTTCTTTAAAGATTTTATTTATTTCTTTTTAGGGAGGGAGAGAGAGGGAGAGAGAGAGAGAAACATCAATGTGCGGTTGCTGGGGGTTATGGCCTGCAACCGAGGAATGTACCCTGGCTGGGAATCGAACCTGGGACACTTTGGTTCCCAGCCCGCGCTCAATCCACTGAGCTATGCCAGCCAGGGTTTAGTGACTGTTTTTAATTCCAAATTCTCCCTGCAGTTTAAAGATGATGACACAGAGGACTTAAAAAAAATAATAGCAACCTTCTTTAGGTCAATTTAAAAGTTCCATGATTAAGACCTCACCTCACCTAGAGGACTTTTGGCCAAGATGGAGGCATAGGCAGACACATTGTGCCTCCGTGCACAAACAAAATAGGGACAACAACAAATTTAAAAACAAAAGACAACCAGAACTGACAGAAAATCGAAATATATGGAAGTCCAACATCC
This sequence comes from Phyllostomus discolor, assembly GCF_004126475.2. Taxonomy (NCBI): domain Eukaryota; kingdom Metazoa; phylum Chordata; class Mammalia; order Chiroptera; family Phyllostomidae; genus Phyllostomus; species Phyllostomus discolor. The sequence goes on from NC_040904.2 coordinate 116,186,512, forward strand.
AACAAGTTAAAGAAGAAAACATTCACGCAGACTGGTAGAAGGAGCAGAGACAGGCAACCGGGCAGAGAGGACTCGAGGCAAGGCAGTGGTGGCTGGAGGACTGGTGCTGGCAAGGCAGTGGCTGGCAGACCAGGCAGTCCCAAGTTCTCATGCACATAAACCAGGAGGAACAACTGGGGAGCAAGACAGACCTCACAACCCAGGGTTCCAGTACAGGGAAATGAAGCCGCAAAGCCTCTGATTAAAAATACCTGTGAGGGTTGAGGTGGTGGGGTAAATACCCAACCTCCCAGGAGAGTTCACGGGAGAAACCCACTGGATCCTGGAATGTACACAAACCCACCCACCTGGGAATCAGCAACAGAAGGGCCCAATTTGATTTTAGGTAGTGGGGGAAGTGACCAAAAACTGTTAGAGAACCGAGTAGGAGGCACTGTTCCCTCAGGCCCCTCCCCCACAGACAGCGTCACAAAGCAGTCTTGGGAATTGCCCCACCCTGGTGAACACCTAAGGCTCCACCCCTCGTACGTAACAGGCACTTCAAGACAAAAAAAAAAAAAAATGGAACAAATGAAAGAACAGATCAAAGCTCTAGAAAAAATACAACTAAGAGACAAAGAGATAGTCAACCTATCAGATGCACAGTTCAAAACACTGGTAATCAGGACACTCACAGAAGTGACTGAATAAAGTCACAAATTAGAGGGAAAAATGAAGGCCACGCTATGTGAAATAAAGGAAAATGTACAGGGAACCAACAGTGTCAGGAACGAAACCAAGACTCAAATCAACCATTTGGAGCAGAAGGAAGAAAGACACATTCAACCACAACAGAATGAAGAAACAGGAATTCAAAAAAATGAGGAGAGGCTTAGGAACCTCCAGGACATCTTTAAACATTCCTACATCCAAATCATAGGGGTGCCAGAAGGAGAAGAGGAAGAGCAAGAAACTGAAAACTTACTTGAACAAATCATGAAGGGGAATTTCCCCAATCTGGCAAAGGAAATAGACTTCCAGGAAGCTCACAGAGTCCCAAAGAAGTTGGACACAAGGAGGAACACACCAAGGCACATCATAATTACATTATCCAAGATTAAAGAGGAGAGAATCTTAAAACAATAAGAGAAAAGAGACAGTTACCCACAAAGGAGTTCCCATAAGACTGATTTCTCAAAAGAAATATTGCAGGCAAGAAGGGGCTAGAAAGAAGTATTCCAAGTCATGAAAGGCAAGGACCTCCATCCTTGCCTTTCTATCCAGCAAAGCTCTCATTTAGAATGGAAGGGCAGATGAAGTGCTTCCCAGATAAGGTCAAGTTAAAGGAGTTCATCATCACCAAGCCCTTATTATATGAAATGTTAAAGGGACTTATCTAAGAAAAAGATAAAAAATATGAACAGTAAAATGACAACAAACTCAGTTAATTAATTGGTTAATTAACAACCGAACCTGAAACAAAAACAAAAACTATGCAAACAACTAGAACAGGCACAGAATCACAGAAATGGAGATCACATGGGGGGTCATCAGCAGGGAAGGGGGAGAGAGGGAAAAAAGGTACAGAGAATAAGTAGTATAAATAGTAGGTAGAAAATAGACAGGTGGAGGTTAAGAATAGTATGGGATATGTAGAAGCAAAGAACTTGTATGTAGGACCCATGGACATGAACTAAAGGGGGGGAATGGGGGTGGGAGGGGGTGTGAGGGCGGAGGGGAATAAAGGGGTGAAAATGTGACAACCATAACAGCATAATCAATAAAACATATTTTTTTAAAAAAAAACCTCACCTCACCTAAAGAAACAGCAATATTGTCATCAATAAGCCAATGGGCCCTTGCTAAGTGGTTCCATTTGTTGGTATGTCCTCCCATACACCAAAACATAGCAGGTTAAATTCCCAGTATGGCACATACCTAGGCTGCAAGTTCGATCCCCCACTGGGACACATACAAGAGGCAACCAATCTATATTTCTCTCTCACATCAATGTTTCTCTTGCCTCACCCCTTCTCTCTCTCTTAAAGAAAAATCCTACAAACATATCCTCAGGTAAGGATTAAAAAAAACAAAAATAAGTCAATGGGACCACAAACTCAAAAAGGCTGAACTTAAGGCTGAAGTACCTGAACTTCAGGTACTAAGGACTAAAGTAGTCCTATTACTAAATAAAATTTTATTTGTGGTCCTAGATAAAATTTATTTATTTAGTAATAAATTATTACTAAATAAAAATGTATGACCTCCATTTCATGAGACTCAAATCTCATGACCATTCTTATCAGCATTCTTTCCCAGAGATACGTTCTTTAGATGTTCACTTACTGGTCTCAAAAATCAAAGGATCAGAAAAAGAACATGGACTATACACCAAAGGAAATCCTTGGGTGTTTTTTTCCCTTAGGAGACAAACTTCGCAAAGTAAATAGTCAATCCTACCTATCATTTACAACTCGGTGTAGTTTTGTTTAATTATCTAGTAAGTATTATAAGCTCTGAAGCAAAGGTGCTCATTAAGTCTTACTTCATTTCTCTCCTTCATTCATTCCTCATAACTTGAGCTCTACTTTTGTCTCTCAATTCTATCACACATTTAATACAATAATAACAATTACCATTTATAAAGACATATCGATACTTGGTACCACACTCATTGAAACTACCTTAATATATAGGTATCTTAAATATATGAGGGGGACCCAAAAAAGACCTATAAAAAATTGTGTATTTGTTCTTACATGTGTAAACTTCAATCACCTTCAAAGTACTCTCCATTTGATGTAATACATGTATTGAGATGTTTTTTCCACTGCTCAAAACAATTCTTGAACTCATCAATTTTGATGTCTTTTAGTGCTTCTGCCATTTTTTGTTTCATCTCTTCCATATCAGCAGAACATTTCCCTTTAATGACTTTTTTAAGGAGCTGGTGGGGGGGGGGGGGGGGGGGGGGGGGGGGGGGGGGGGGGGGGGGAGACAGAAAAAAAGACACTCCGGGCAAGATTGGGTGAATAGGGAGGGTTGGGCACAGGGGACATGCATTTTTGGTCAAACACTGCTGAACACTCAGTGTGATATGGGGAGGTACACTTGTAAATCACCCATGATGAAATGGGCAAATGCGCTGAAAGAGTCTTCAAAAAAATTTCACTGAAACTGAACGCAAACTCTCACAACAATGACAACTGGCACACTGATACAGATGGGTTCTTAGAACACTCACGTAGGAGGGAGGCCTGTACTATAAGGGGCCCGCCCTCCAGAAGACAATTCTCATTTATGGGTTTCCCCCTCGTATTATGACCCCATTTTGTAGATGGTAAACTATTGTGTTATCAGATAACTTTCCTATGGCATACAACAGGCAAAGCCACGGTTTATACCTAAAGTCCATATAGCTTTCATTGTACCACATTATCCCTCAATCATATAGAACCAAGGTTGTGAACTAGTCTGATACACTGACCACTAGAATTCAAACATTAATCAGCTGAATGCTTTTACAACATATAAGGATAGGTAAGGGATTATAAGAATTATCACACCTGCATCAAAAATGTCAATTGTTGGTAATAGTCTATATGCAGACAAATAAGAATATATTTTAAAATGCAAACACTGAGCCCTGGCTGGCGTAGCTCAGTGGATTGAGCGTGGGCTGGGAACCAAAGTGTCCCAGGTTCGATTCCCAGCCAGGGTACATTCCTGGGTTGCAAGCCAGAACCCCCAGCAAACGCACACTGATGTTTCTCTTTCTTTCTCTCTCTTTCTCTCTCTCTCTCTCTCTCTCTCTCTCCCCCTCCCCCTCCCCCCCTCTCGCCCCCCTTCCCTCTCTAAAAATAAATAAATAAAATATAAAAAAAAATTGCAAACACTGGTCTCAAAAGAAATGGATTATGGGAAACTTTCATTTATCACCTCATATATTTCTTTACTACTTGAAGATTTTAAGAGCATCTTTTATTTTTATAAGCAAAATATTCTTCAGAACTGTCCTGATACGCATACAACTATTTCTGTATGTCTATTATATTTGTTTATATTTATTCATTTCCAGATTCTCTCCCCTAAACTGAACACTGAGAACACACCTAAAAACACAGCACATTTCCTAATGGATTTCTTCTTTTTAAAGTCCAGACTAGTTTGTATTTTGTTTCATAAGCCAACAGGAATCCCTCCTCAAGTTTCTGCAAAGTGACTGATCCAATCAGTTCAGGCTGGGCTTTTGAAAAAATTGATCTGGCAGTAGGCTAGAATAAGGAACAGGGTGCATGTGCACTATAAATACACATAACACCCTATATTCTAACACAATGAACTATGGTTCAAGTACAAAACAAGGAATAGCTAATTATCTTGGGAAATAAGGACACTTAAATGTCTCAACATTTTGGGGAAGTGAAGGAGAAGGTAAGTATAAGAATAAAACCATATTAAGTTCAAAGTCCCAGGAGTCAAGAGAGTTTCAAAGAATATAATAAATTTCAAGTGTTCTAGAATACAAAAAAAAAGAGGCACTTGTAGATTTGACAAAAAGTCACCAGTGAACTGAAAAGGAGCACATCTGGTATAGTGTTGAGAGTACAAGTCAGTGAACTTCTTTTGAAAAGTCTGGGAAAAGGAAAAAGTTTGTTTTGGAAAAGTTGCTTAGATTCTGGAGTATAGAGCACTTTAGCCCACTTTTAGGCTAATAAGGTAGCTAAATAAGGGAAGCTGTTGATATAATCCTCCTCTTTACTCTAAGATGAGTATTCAGTGCGTTTACTGTACTAGTGGTAGCAACAAATTCATATTTGGTCCATACAGATAACTGTAGCTGCTGCTAACTGAGCAACTACCATTGGCCAGTCACATAGCCTATAATGGTGTTAATCCTTATCTCATAAGCAATCTTAGGAGAGCAGGCATTAATTACTATACTCATTTGTCAAAATGAGTAAAATAAGGCTCAGAGGTGAAATGACTTACCACAGATCACCAACTTGTAAATAGTAAATCAAAACTGGGTTTTAACAGTTTTATTGAGGCATAATTTGCATACAATAAAATTTACTTATTTTGTGAAATCTTTGAAAAATTTTAGTAAACTTATGTATTTACAGTCATTACCACTATATAGTTTTAGAACATTTTCATCATCCCAAAGTTCCTTTGTAGGCAAGACAAATTTGAACCCCAACCCAACTCCAAAACTCCTGTCATATTGCAAATCTCCTGTAACACTCAAGTGACAAAAATTGATTTCACCAGAACTGCAAAATTAAGTCTCACTAGATCCCTTTCCATATGAAGTTCCAATATACCATTAGAACCACACCCACATTGCATCTTTGACCAAATTTTTTTTTAACTAGAGTTACCTCTTTTTTTTTTTTTAAGATTTTATTTATTTATTTTTAGAGAGGGGAAGGGAGGAAGGAAGAGAGAGACAGAAACATCAATGTGTGGTTGCCTCTCGGTTGCCTCTCGGCGTGGCCCCCAATGTGGACCTGACCTGCAACCCAGCCATGTGCCCTGACTGGGAATCAAACCTGTGACCCTTTGGTTCGCAGCCCACACTCAATCCACTGAGCTACGCCAGCCAGGGCTTTAACCAAATTTAAGTTTACTAAAATTTCATATGCCTCAAATAAGTACAGAAAAATTAGACTTAGAACATACGATACTATTACAGATATTGTGTTGCATTTTTTTTTTTTAATGCAAAAGGAGTTAGGAGAAAGATTGGATGAAAACAGCTAGGCAAGGACATCAAGGATGAAAATGTGATGTACAAGCGAAAAGAACAGAAAATAAGAGAAGTCAGGAGTTTGTCTCAAGGAAGACAAAGACTAATTTGAACAGAAGCTTCTCTTTGATGAGCAATGCAAAAACACTGTTCGGAGATACATATGTAATGATTTATTAGGCAGGTATTAAACTTATCTGATTAAGAAACAGAACTAGAGACCGAACTGGTGTAGCTAGGTGGGTTGGACGTCCTCCTGCAAACCAAAAGAACCTGGACTGCACACCAGGTGGCCAGGTTGGGAGCCAATGAGAGGCAATCAACAAATGTTTCTCTTGCACATCAATGTGTCTCCCTCTCTTCCTCCCTCCCTTCCCTTCTAAGAATAAATTTTAAGAAATCTTTAAAGTAAAAAAGAATAGGAGTATACAATATTAAAGACAAAAAACATACAAAGTGAGACAATATTCACTGTAATGATAGTTGTAAAGCTAAGACAAGTTGAATTTCATAGTAATGATATAAAGTAACTAATTAAAACAAGGAGCCCTGGCTTGTGTGGCTCAGTGGATTGAGCGTTGGCCTGCAAACTCAATTCCTGCTCAGGGCACATGCCTGGATTTCAGCCAGGTCCCTGGCTGAGGGCTTGCAAGAGGCAATGAGTAGATTTTTTTCTCCCCCTGTCTTTCTCTCTCCCTTACTCTCTCTCTAAAAATATATGAATAAAATCTTTTAAAAGAAAAAAAGAAAAAAACAAGGACCAAATTTCCAATACTTCAAAACAAACAAACACAGAACCATGAACATATAAGAATTCTGGTATCATATTAGGGCTAGAAATAAAACAAATTAAAATAATTTAAAATAAAATATGACACCCTGGCTGGTGTAGCTCAGTGGATTGAACACAGGCTAGTGAACCAAAGGGTTGCCAGTTCAATTCCCAGTCAGGGTATATGCCTGGGTTGCAGGCCAGGTCCCCAGGTAGAAATGCATTGATGTTTCTTTCCCTCTCCTTCTCCTTCCCTTTCCCTCTCTATATAAATAAATAAATAAAATCTTTTTAAAAATAAACAAAAATAAAATAAAATATTATAAGTGTCAAAGAAAAAAATACAAATACAAATGTAAAACCAAAAGGTATAAGAGGACACCAGGTCAAGATGGCAGCATAGGTAAACATTGCTCAACTCCTTGCAAAACCTCATATAAATTACAACTAAAATATAGAACCACCATGAAGCAGAACCATCAGAAACAGAATTGAATGGAAGACTGACAATTACAGAATTAAATAAACCACGTCTATCCAGACTGGTAGGAGGGGCACAGACGTGCATTGGGCTGGTCCCACATCCACAGGTAGTGGATAAAACTTCATGAGGGTTATCTCAGGAGTGAGAAGTCCCAGACCCACACCAGGCCCCCCAGCCAAGGGTTCCACTGGTATGAACATATAAGTCTCCATAACTTATAGTTGCAAAAACCAGCAGGAATTGAATAAGTGGAAAAAATTTCTGGAGTCCCAAACAGTTCCCCCTAGAAAAACCACACCTGTACTTACTCAGATTCACTCCGAGATGCAACACTGAGGTGGCAGCTTAAAAGGCACTAGTGGCATAAGGGGGGGAACTAAAGTGTCTGGCATCAAGGCGGAAGCTGGAGGACAGTTTTCTCTCCAACAGAAAGGTGGGCCAAGACCAATGTCCTGTTTCTGAGCCATCCCCGCACAGAGCCACGGTGCCACAGAGCCATCAGGCTGGTGCCATATCTGAGTAACTGTGATGTTTCCATATGAATGCCTTGGTCTTGGCTCAAGCTTCACAACTCCCTAATTCCTATCAAACAAGCAGTAGCTGGCCTCTCAGAGCCCCTAGCTCCACCCAGTATCTCTTGCTAAGGGGCCCTAGGCACAGTACTAGCAGGAACCTGTCTAGATTCACTGAGTGGGGGTACTGGGTAGGGCGGGTAAAGGAAGAAATACTGGAACTGTAATAACATAAGCAATAAAATATAATTTTTAAAAAATGTATAATTTCAAGAATAAATGACTTCTGCACTGCCATGACTGATTAGCGTGAACTATTCTTAGTCTGATCCAGCTCAATAGTCCAAAAAATGCTCTTCCTAGGCCTCTTTGAAATGAATGATTTATAAAATTATTCCAGCATTACAAGAAGTTTTTTTAATGTTGTAAGTTAGAAAACCATGATTTCAGTTCCGAATGCTATAAAAATAAATCCATACAAGGTATGTGGGTAATTACAGCAAAAGTAATATACATATGGCATTGTAATAAAGTAAAAAAAAAAACATTTGTCTCACTGAATTAGTCATCTTTTATAAACTCTCTTCTGTCTGAAAACTCTAACCATACTTCACAATTTTACTTAAAATAGCCATTTAAGCATTTTTCCTATCCAATCTAAATTATTTAAAAGTTTACTGCAAGAATTATGACAGATCTTTCACAATTTTTTTAATTTGAGGTTCCAACAATTAATTCAACTCCTAGTAAATTTATCTTAAAATTACAATTTAACATTAACTTTTTTAAAGATTGATTGATTGAAGCCCTGGCTGGCGTAGCTCAGTGGATTGAGCATGGGCTGGGAACCAAAGTGTCCCAGGTTCGATTCCCAGCCAGGGTACATGCCTGGGTTGCAGGCCATAACCCCCAGCAACCGCACATTGAAGTTTCTCTGTCTCTCTCTCTATCTTCCTCCCTTCCCTCTCTAAAAATAAATAAAGAAAATCTAAAAAAAAAAAAAAAAAAAAAAAGATTGATTGATTGATTTCGAATTGGGGTGGTGTCCTATGAACCAAAGGGTGGCCAGTTCAATTACCAGTCAGGGCACATGCCTTGGCTGTGGGCCAGATCCCCTGTAGGGGGCACATGTGAGGCAACCACACATTGATGTTTCTCTCCCTCTGTCTCCCTTCCCCTCTCTCTACAAATAAATAAAATAAAAATTTTTTTTAAATTTTAAATCATACTAAAATAATAATTTAAGGATAAAATATTTTAAATATTTTTAAATTGAGCTATAATTGACATACATTATATTAGTTTGAGATATATTTATTTTTTTAATCTTTAAACTTCAAATTCACAAAAACAAATTTGACTTCAAATTCACTAGGTACACTATTGAAAAAAAATCTAGAACCCCTGGAGAAGAAAGAGAAACCTGATCCTTGACAGCCTACTGATACTAAAGATAATGGTTGAGCCATGGCCAATGTGGCTCAGATGGTTGCAGCGTCATCCCATAGACTAAAAGATTCCAGATTTGATTCCCAGTCAGGGCACATACCTAGTTCGTGAGTTCAATCCCTGGTTGGTGCACATACACGAGGCAACCGATCAATGTTTCTGCCTCACATCAATGTTTGTCTCTTTCTTTCTCTCTGTCTAAAAGCAATGAAAGAAATGTCTTTGGGTGGAGATTAAAATTTTTTTTAAAGAAAATGTTTGAAATTCTCTATAATCTGATAACTTCAACAAAAATAAACAAAACCAAGAACATAAAACAATGAAATATGTCTTTTTAAACCAGATCAATTAAATATTCGTTATTTATTTGTCCTAATATCCCAAGTTTATTTTTAAATCACTTTTTATAATAACAAACACTAAGACCTACAGGACACTAATGAAATCATTAAAAATAAACCCCAACAATTATACCTTCTTCCAAATTAAAAAACATGAATTTCCTTAAATTTTATTACTTCTGCGCTGGCTGGTGTAGCTGAGTGGACCGAGTGCCAGCCTGCAAACCAAGGGGTCACAGGTTCATTTCCCAGTCAGGGCACATGCCTGGGTTATAGGCCGGGTCGCCAACTGGGGGCATGTGAGAGGCAGCTATTTCTCTCTTTCACAGAGATGTTTCTCTCCATTTCCTTCCCTTCCCCTCTCTCTAAAAATACAGACTTTTTAAAAAAATTTATTACTTCTAATTTTCAATGGACTGCTATGAGGTTAAAATAAAAAAATCCCAAACTAGCCATGTGATCAAGAGATTTTGCACACCCCTCTAAACATCTTTTTAACTCTAAATTAATTTTTTAATAGTATACAAAAATTTCTTCTAGACTTCCAAATACTTCAAGTATTATTAAAACTTGGTATAAAAATTAATATATTTTAAAATATGCAATAAAACAAATATGCTGAAATGTGTTTTTAATCCAAATTTTAATTCACACGGAGCTGACCAACTTATCTTTTTTTTTAATTATTGATTTTAGAGACAGAGAAAGAGAAAAACATCAATTTGTTGTTCTACTCATTTATACATTCATTGGTTGATTCTTTTATGTGCTCTGACTGGGGACTGAACATGCAACCTTGGCATATCCGGACAATGCTACCTGGCCAGGGGAAGATGACCAACGTATCTTGCTACCAGTAAGTGTTTAGTGCTGGCCTCAATAATGCTCTTCCCATCTCTATATTTTAACAACAGAAATCTAAGATTATAAAGTGAGTTGTTTAAAAAGAGGTTGCAAATGTGAAAATTTGCAACTCCAACTATGTAAAACAGTATTTTCTTGCTGTATACAAACAAACTAAAAAATACAAATAAACTACAACTGTTACCTAGGGTCCCACAGTTCAAAATTATGGCTTTATCTAACAGCAGTTTTTCTCACTGACAACTTCATAGGTCTTTACACACTACATAATTTGTGCGTAATTTTAGGTCTGCTTAGTTCAAAAGTCCTGTTCAAGTCTACAAAGCCAGTTCTATGTTCTGACAGAAATAAAAAATCAATCAACTAAAATTTTTTAAAATGGAAAATGCACTGAATCGAAGCCATCTCTCTGTCTACTTGTTTCCCAACTGAAAATGCCCTGCATAAAATTACTGTTCAAGAATCCAATGGGTGTTTGGACTCACTGCATTCCCTAAAAAACACAAGCAAGTTGAATACGCCAAAAGTCTTCTTGTAGTAAGTGTTATTCAATATAATAATAATCCATGTTTCAAATGTTGTTACATGGAACAAAGACAGATGTTATGCCTAGAAAGAGAAACACAAAACTTCTAATTATTCCACACCTTTTGACAACAAAGAGAGAGCTCCAGAATTTCACATATATTCCTTGTATTACAGTAACACTACAGCATCTAATTAAAGGTAAAGATTCACTTTATCTCAAACGCAAAAGTATAATGAAACTTTTAAGACTATAAACACTTATACAGGTGGTATGTCAAAAAATATCCATCAGCACTTGTGTGACATCTAAGTGATGTAGGGACTGTTGTCACCAAATGAGGTACAAAAGTCCAGCCTAAGAGATTATACAAAAGTAGAACATGGTGAGGCCCTGGCTGGTGTGGCTCAGTGGACTCAGCACTGGCCTTCAAACCAAAAGGTCGCTGGTTTGATTCCCAGTGAGGGCACATGCCTGGGTTGCAGGCCAGGTCCCCACAGGGGAGCATGCAAGAGGCAACCACGCATTGATGTTTCTCTCCCTCTCTTTCTCCCTTACCCATTATCTATAGATAAATAAATAAATAATCTTTTTTTGGGTGCGGGGAGAACATGGAAAAGTAGGGAACACCCAGTAACTTTCCCCCAACTTTTTAAAAGGACAGGTGGGAGAGGAGTGTGATACATACTATTAAGAATGCTCTAGGGGGAGGTGGGGCAAAAAAAAAAAAAAAAAAAAAAAAGAATGCTCTAAAGAAAAACCCCATAAGTGTGTATTTTAACTGTCAACATAGTTCATAAGTGTATCTAATACCACCTAACTCATATTAAGTGCCCAATAAATAATAAACTCATTTAGTCAAAGTCAATTAAAAATTCTCAGGTTTTCTTCATCTTGTCTGACACATTAAAACACCATTAACTGGCATTTTTAAATAATTTTTATTCCAAGCTAAATCATTAAGCAAGACAAGAATGACATTTGGTATTATTCTTCCTCTACAAATTAGGAATACAAATAGTACCTATATCACTGGGTTTTCATGAGTATTAAATTACTTAACACATGTTAAAATTAGTTTGGACATGTGTACAAATTAGAGTATGTAAATGATACGTACACAGAGATTCAGTATACTACTCTCACTCATAAATTTGAAAACTTCTAAATCAACTTTTTAACTTAGTTTATAATAGTGCCGACATACAACTGGGGTTCAACACATGCTATTTTTATTACCCTAGAGGCTCCTCGCTAAGATTAAAGGAAATAATACCTGAAAGTGTTGTGCACTGTGCCTATGACTGCTGATCTATTTAATATGAGCTGTCACTTTTAAATCATCCTTTACAATCAGTATTCAGAAAATATTCACCAATTAACTGTCCTCCGACCCTTTTGGGACTTCATAATTAAGTATAAGCTACCATACTTATGACTAGCCTCTCACAGAGATCTTCAAGTTACAGTATCAACTGTCAATGGACTCCAGAAATACAATGTGCCTATAGTGCTAACTTCACTGATATTTTATAACTAATTTTAAATGATGGAAGTTTTGATTGATTATGTTTATGTTACTGTAAAGAACATTATCAGACTGCCTTAAAATAAACAAATTACAAGCATTAAACAATACTCTCAGATAACACATTTAAGAATGACTCAAGTGAAGACTACCGAGCTCAGAAGATGGACAACTAGAGTAACTGAAGCAATGGGCTGGTGTGATCAGCATACTATTGATAATTGGTGGACTAAGAGTATTAAAGGAGTGGACTTCATGCCTAGGCAGACATGAAAGAGATCAACCAACTCATGAACACGAAGAGTCTAAATCTGAGTTTTAAATAAGACACAAACAAAAAGTAAAATGTTTATTTCTATTTTTCCAGTCCTTCAATCAATTATCTATTGTAAAGGTAGAAAAAAAGGTTAAAGAGGGTTGCTTGCATAGCTTTTAAAACAAACTTCAGTTCCCACTGTGGAACTCTAGAGGGCACCAGAAATATGCCCTCGGTCCCTGCAACCCTCCTCTGAGTAGCGTAGCTAGCTGCAGGACCAACGTCTGGTTGCTGAGGTTGGTGTTGCAGCAGCAGGGACATATCTGCAGCGGTACAAATGGCAGTGCCCACTCCCAGATGCCTCCCCAACCATTAACCAGGCTTCGGGCCGGTATGCTCCTCCCCATCAAAACAACGGGAATAGACAGGTCCTAAGGCTGAACCCCTACAAACTGACAACTTCCTCTAAGAGCAACAAATCAGGGGTAAAAGACTCACAATGAGGGTATTTTCCTTCTCTCCGTCTGTCAAAGATGCACCACACTGGGTTGAAGACGATTTCTGCTCCTGGGGTAAGATGAAAAATGAGAATTGTTTAAAGAACAATATATCCAGGTGGGCCAAACAAGCCTTCCCACCAGAAGGAAACAGATAAGGGAATAGAGGTCAAGGAGGTTCGGCTCTTCTGTTATCACTGACCAGCCGAACAATCCCTCAACAATCCCTTGTACGTAAAGCGAAACAAAACGACGTAAAATAAGAATCTGGTACCAAAACCCAAATGAAAGATAAAATCTGGAGGGAGAAGGCGGAGGGCATGCAACCTGCCCCAGGGAAGGGAACGGGGGAAGGGCAAACATTGCCTCGACGCCAGCAAGGGAATAACATTTTCTCCCAAATGGGCCCACCCGGAGCCTCTCCCGTCACTCCAGGCACCAACTCTAAGGTAAGAGTGGCTCACGTCGCCGCTAGGATGAAGTCTCCAATATTTGCCCCAAACGTCTGCCCTGGGCCCGAGACTCGCCCCCCCCCCCCCCCCCCGCAGTCGGAGACCGGCTGCGCTGCCTCCCCGTCCGCCATTAGAGACCCAGCCAAACAATACGTGCGGAGCAGGGCCGCACAGTACCAGGGACGGGAGAGCGGAGAAGAGCCCAGCGCAGACACTGACCCTCGCCCCCAAACTTGGGGGCCCCAACTCCAGCCAGTCCCGGGAGCTGAAGACCGGCCGCCCCTCCCCCACCGCCCCCCGGAGAAAAAGAAAAATGCCCAAGACCACCCCCCCCCCGCCCCGGCGCCCCCCTCCCGGCCTGCTCACCGGGCCCTCCCGGCCTCGCCCTCGGCCCGCAGCCCTCCGGCCGCACGCGACGGCGCTGAGACATGAGCCAGCCCGGACCAACCCCCGGGATCCGACGCGCAGGGGAGACGGCAACCGCGCCGCGGGGGTTAGTCCCGGGCCGGTGGGAGGCTCCGGAGGCCGCCCTAGCTCATCTCCGCCTCCCCGGCAGCCTCCGCCTCCCGAGGCTGCGCTGCACCCACCCACCCCCACTGTCCGCGGGCCCGGACTGGGAAGACCGCGGGGACGAGCCTCACCCGGTTCTGGCTGCGGCTCCGTGAACGAACCTCCCCTCCCCCGACCCACCCCCTTCGGCGACGCGCACAACTCCGCTCGGTCCAGTCTCGGGTTTAGTGCTGTGAGCAGGAGCTGGAGCAGTAGCAGCGGAGGAGGAGGAGGAGGAGAAGGAGGAGGCGTCCGCGGAGGAGGTGGAGGCGGCGGCAAGGCTGAGGCCCAAAACGCCCCGCCCTCCGAACTCCAATTGGCTTGCGGGGAAGGCTGGCTTAGGTGCCCGGGGCACTTCCATTGGTTGGGTCTCCCTTCCTTCAGGAACCCCTTGAGGGGATGGCCCGAGAGGCTCTCCATCAAGCGCAGATCACACCCCCCACCTTTTCGATTCCCTTTCCCCTCCGCCAGCCCGGGCCTTCGCCCCCGCCTCCCGCCCCGCCCCCACCCGGTCCATCAGGTCAGCGGCCTGACTTTCTTTGCGGCCGCGCCAACCTCCCACTCGGCCCTAGAGGGGGAATAAGGAGAGACTGTCCAAGGTTCTGGACGGGTCGAGACGCTGAGGCCCGGCCGCCTGCTCTCTATCGAGCCAGGGAGTACAGGCCGCCGCATTGGTTCCCAGGGTTCTGCTTGGGGAGGGACGCGGCCTCGAAGTCCCCAAAAACCTTCCTGTGCAGGTCCTGGAGACCCCGTGCGCGCTCCCGAATAAGGATTGGCGCGGGCCAGGGGTATGTGGCGGCGGGCGAAGGCGTTACGGAGTGATTTGGGGCGGACGCACGTCCACCCGCGCCTCGTCCTGTGAGGAGCAGCCCCACCGCCCGTCATGGCTGCGGAAGGAGACGGCGTCCTCCATCTTGTCGGGGCCCACTCGGAACCGAGCTCGTGGGGCTGGGCGACGTGTTCCCGAGCAGCCCTCTCTGTGCTGCGCCATTCGGCCAAGGGAGATCCCGCTCCCAGCGTCCGCGTGGGGCTCGGGGACAGGAGACAGCGGGAACTCCCAGACGCCACTACCCGCCCCAGCGACCAAAATGGAGGCGCTGCAGGCACCCCTGATACTGGGCCCACGGATGGACGGACAGGGGCCACCGTGTGTTCTTGGAGGCTTCCGCCGCCACCCTGCACCGTCTGGTCTTCCGGCGTCAGGGGTCAACAGCCCGTCCCGTCGCCCCGGGGAGCAGCGCACCGGCCACAGCTCCTCTTTTGTTCCCGTCCACCCCGACGTCTCAAGCGCACGCAGGACCGGTGAGGTTCCAGGACTCCAATCTGGCCCTAGCGGCCGATGGCGGGATAACAGCGACGGAGTTGGGGACATGGATGGATGAATTAAACTTAGTTCCATTATCCTCCACTGCCTACTAATGAATAGACGTGTGATATTACCATTGAACGTTGTACGAGATGAGGTGAAGAGGACGTTTGTAATGAAGTTAACCATCCTCAAAGGTCTCGGTAAAAACTGACGATAAACACTGTACCGACTTACAGCAAAAGAAATTGAGATTCATTTATGAATTATGAGTTTAAAAAATAAAGTAATTCTTCCAGCTAGGGAGAAATCCAATAAATATAACTCTAAGCTTAAGAATACCCAAGATGTATTTAAACCAGCTTTCTCAAAATAGTATGGCTGCAGGTTGGAGAAGGGTAGCAAAACTTTTATTTGATAACTGTAAACTTTTCTCACTACAATGAAACATCCTTATAAGACTTCATAATACACAGCTCTGTTTTGCATTTACATTCTTTTTTAATATAGTTTATTGATTATGCTGTTACAGTTGTCCCATTTTCACCCCTTTATTCCACTCCGCCCTGCACTCTGCCTGCCCCCAGCATGCTCCCCATTTAGTCCATGTCCATGGGTCCTACATATAAGTTCTTTGGCTTCTACATTTCTTATTCTATTCTTAACCTCCGCATGTCTATTTTTTTACGTACGGTTTATGCTATTACTCTCTGTGCCTTTTCTCCCTCTTGCCCCCCTTTCCCACTGATAACCCTCCATGTGGTCTCCATTTCTGTGATCCTGTTCCTGTACTAGTTGTTTGCTTAGTTTGTCTTTTTTTTTACGTTCAGTTGTTAATAGCTGTGAGTTTGTTGTCATTATACTGTTCATATTTTTTATCTTTTTCTTAGATAAGTCCCTTTAATATTTCACATAATAAGGGCTTGGTGATGATGAACTCCTTTAACTTGACCTTATCTGGGAAGCACTTCATCTGTCCTTCCATTCTAAAGGATAGCTTTCCTGGATAGAATAATCTTGGATGTAGGTCCTTGCCTTTCATAACTTGGAATACTTCTTTCTAGCCCCTTCTTACCTGCAAGGTTTCTTTTGAGAAATCAGCTGACAGTCTTATGGGAACTCCTTTGTAGGTAACTGTCTTCTCTTGATGCTTTTAAGATTCTCTCCTCTTTAATCTTAGCTAATGTAATTATGATGTGCCTTGGTATGTTCCTCCTTGTGTCCAACTTCTTTGGGACTCTGAGCTTCCTCAACTTCCTAGAAGTCTATTTTCTTTGCCAGATTGGGGAAAGTCCCCTTCATGATATGTTCAAATAAGTTTTCAGTTTCTTGCTCTTCCCCTTCTCCTTCTGGTACCCCTATAATTTAGATGTTGGAATATTTAAAGATGTCCCTGAGGTTCCTAAGCCTCTCCTTATTTTTTTTAATTCTTATTTCTTCATTCTGTTCTGGTTGAATGTGTCTTTCTTCCTTCTGCTCCAAACGGTTGATTTGCGTCCCTGTTTCATTCCTGTCACTGTTGGTTCCCTGTACATTTTTCTTTATTTCACATAATGCAACCTTCATTGCTGCCTGGGTCTTTTTTGTGCTCTTGAAGTACCCAGTGAGTTCCTGGAGCATCCTGATAACCAGTGTTTTGAACTGTGCATCTGATAGGTTGGCTATCTCTTTGTCTCTTAGTTGTATTTTTTCTGGAGCTTTGATCTGTTCTTTCATTTGGGCCATTTTTTTTTTTTTTTGTCTTGGCTCACATTACGTAGTAAGGGGCAGAGCCTTAGGTGTTCACCAGGCCAGGCCAACAGGGTCTGAGAGGGAACAATGTCGCCTATTCGGCTCTCTGCCGGTTTTTAGTCACTTCCCCCACTACCCACAATCAAATTAGGCCCTTCTTATGCTGATTCCCAGGTGGGTGGGTTTGTATACATTCCAGGACCCTGTGGGTCTTCCAACAAACTTTCCTGTGACGTTTGCAGTTTCTCCCACCACCTCAACCCCCACAGGTGTTTTCAGTCAGAGGCTTTGAGACTTTATTTCCCCATGGTGGAACCCTGGGTTGCTCAATCTGTCTTGCTGCCACATTGTTCCTCCTGTTTTATCTGCATTCGAACTTGGGACCACACGGTCTGCCAGCCGCCACTTCACTGGTCCACCAGCCACTGCCTTGCCAGCCCCAGTTCTCCAGCCACTGCCTTGCCCGGAATCCTCTCTGCCTGGCTGCCCGTCTACAGCCCCTCCTACCAGTCTGGATGAATGTGCCTTCTTTAACTTGTTGGATGTTGAACTTCCATACAGTTAGATTTTCTGTCAGTTCTGGTTGGTTTTTGTTTTTAAATTTGTTGTTGTCCTTCTTTTGGTTGTGCGAGGAGTCATAGTGTGTCTGCCTACACCTCCATCTTGGCCAGAACTTTGCGTTTACATTCTTGGTAGCGCTACCTTCATAATAGAAATGGTCTGTTACCAAATGCAGAGCAACATTGTAATAATCCCATTTTCTGGTACCTTGTACCATTGTGGTAGCTCCTGCTTGTTGATTTATAGTTAGAAGGCTTAGAGATACTTGCCTTTGTTAGAGAACAAACTGACAGTGACCACAGGGGAGGAGAAAGGGGGATAACAGGGAAAACGGGAGAAATATAAAGGAACCTGTATAAAGGACCCACGGACAAACACAAAGTGGGAGGGAGGGGTGCATTGAATGTGGGGGGGGTGGAAGAGTTGGGCAGAGCAGAATAATGAGGGGGGAATGGGGACAATTGTAATTGAACAATAAAAAATATTTTAAAAGATTTTATATCTTTATTTTTGGAGAGAAAGAGGGAGAGAAACATCAGTGTGAGAGAGATACATTAATTCCTTGCCTCTCACTTGCCCCCAGGCACGGTCCCTAACTAGGAACCAAACCAGCAAACTTTTGGTACACAGGCCGGCACCTAATCCACTGAGCCACACCATCCAGAGCATTAACTATTATTTTTTAAGTTTCTGTATTAGGTAGCTATTCTTTAAGATATTAAAGCAAGGTTAATAAAATAAAATAATTTTTCAGTATTTTTTTTCTGTTTTCAAAGGTAATAAATGCACACTTAGTGATAAAAAAATCTTAGCCTGTAAAAGTGCAAAGAAAATATTCCAATTATTCTTGCACTCAAGGATGACTACTGTTAACATTTTTTTCACCAGACCTTATTTTTTAGAGCACTTTAAATTTACAGCAAAATTGATCAGAAAGCACAGTGTCACCATTTACCCTTCTCCCCACACGTGGACAGCCTCACTAGCAACATACAGCATCAGAGAGGTATATCTGTTACAATGGGTAAACCTATGACACATGATAGTCACTCAAAGTCATTAGATTACCTTCTAGTACATTCTTCATATTGTACATTCTACAGGTTTGTAAAAATGTAGAATGACATGTATATCCCCCATTATAGCATCACACAGAATTATTTCACTGTCCTAAAACTCCCCTATGCTCTACCTAGTCATGCCCCCTACCCACTAATTCGTGGCAACAACTGACCTTTTTACTGTGTCCATAATTTCCCAAATGTCAGAGTTGGGGTCATATATTATGTGGCCTTTTGCAACTGGCTTCTTTCACTTAGCAATAAGCATTTGAGTTTCTTCCATGTCTTTTCTGACTTGATAGCTCCTTTATTTTTACCACCTAATAATATTCTATTGTCTGGTTGGAACATAGCTTATTCATTCACCTATTGAAGGACATCATTTTATTTTTTTAAAAGTTTTATTCATTTCTAGAGACATGAAAGGGAAGGAGAAACAGAGGGACAGAAACATAAATGCATGAGAAAAACATGGATCAGTTGCCTTTCACACCCAATCTTGCTTGTTTGAAAGTTTTATTTATTGTGATTAAAGCTGCTATGAACATTCACGTACAGGTGTTTGTGTGGACATAATTTTTCAGTTTATTTGGATAAATACCAAGGAGCATGATTGCTGTATCTTATGAAAAGACTATCTTCAGTTTTGTAAGAAACCATAAAACTGTGTTCCAAAGTGGAAATCTGGTGGTGGTGGTGTTTTAGATTTTCCCCATTATAATAGGTAATGCAATGGTAGCACATGGTTGTTTACATTGTTAGTGTTTTCCTGTACCAATATTTTTTCACTTTATTTTCCACAGAATATTTTTAATTGTATTTTATTAATTATGCTATTACACTTACCCTGAATTTTTCACCTTTGCACCCCTCCACCCAGTACCCCCTAGTTCCTCAGGCAGTCCCACCACCATCGTTCATGTCTATGGGTCATGCGTATAAGTTCTTTGGCTACTTTATTTCCTATACTGTACTTTACATCCCCATGACTATTCTGTAACTACCTATTTGTACTTCTTTATCCCCTCACCTCTTCACCCATTCCCGCACACACCTCTCCCATCTGGCAACCATCAAAATGATCTCCATGTCCATGATTTTATCTCTGTTCTTCTTGTTTGCTTAGTTTGTTTTTTAGAATCAATTGTTGATAGATGTATATTTTTTGCCATTTTATTTTTCACACTTTTGATCTTTTTCTTTTCTAAGATAAGTCCCTTTAACATCTTATATAATAATAATTTCATAATGATAAACTCCTTTAGCTTTTTCTTGTCTGGGAAATTCTTTATCTGCCTTTCAATTCTGAATGATAGCTTTGCTGGGTAGAGCAATCTTGCTGTAGGTGCCTGCTTTTCATGACCTTGAATATTTCTTGCCAATCCCTTCTGGCCTGCAAAGTTTCTTTAGAGAAATCAGCTGACAGCCTTATGGAAACTCCCCTGTAGGTAACTAACTTACTTTCTCTTGCTGCTTTTAAGATTCTCTCTTTATCTTTAACCATTGGCATTTTACTTTGATGTATCTTGGAGTGGGTCTCTTTGATCCATCTTATTTGGGACCCTCTGTGTTTGCTGGACTTGCATGTCTATTTCCTACAACAAATTAGGGAAGTTTTCTTTCATTATTTCTTGAAATACATTTCCGATTTCTTGCTCTTTCTCTTCTCCTTCTGGCACCCTGTGATGCACATGTTGGACCTCTTGAAGTTGCCCCAGAGGCTGCTTATACTGTACTTTTTTTGTTTTTAATTCTTTTTTCTCCTTGTTTTCTGATTGGTTGATTTTCTCTTCCTTATGTTCCAAATAATTTATTTGATTCTCAGCTTCATCCACTCTACTGTTTTCCTGTAAATTTTTCTTTATTTCAACTCATGTACCCTTTATTTCTGACTGGATCTTTTTTACTCTACTGAGGGCCTCACTAAGTAACTTGAGCATCCTTGTAACCAGTGTTTTGATCTCTGCATCTAATAGTGTCCTTATCTCCATTTTGTTTAGCTCTTTTTCTAGAGTTTTGATCTGTTCTTTCATTTGGGCCATGTTTCATTATCTCTTCATTTTGGCAACCTCCCTGTGTTTCTTTCTGTGTATGAAGTAGAGCTACTTTGACTCCAGGTGTTGGTAGTGTGGCCTAATGCAGTAGGTGTCCTGTAGGGTCCAGTGGAACAGCCTCCTCTACTACCCAAGCTGGGTACTCAAGGTGCATCCTTTGTGTGGGTTGAATACACCCTCCTCTTGTAGTTGAGCCTTGATTGCTATTGGCAGGTCAATCACAGGGATTTACCCAGGCCAGTCAGCTGCAAGGACTGGCTGTGACCACTTACCACCAACCTCTGCTCTCCATGGAGGATCAGTTGTGCAGGGGTAAGGTTGTGGTGCTCCGGCATGGTCTGTACATCTCTTCTGGGTATACAGGCTCTGGGGTTTCCTGGATGGGGCAGGCCAAGGTCAACCACCACCTGTGTTTTGTCAAGGGCCACCCTGCCTGAGCTATAAAGCAATCTGTGATGCCTGATACTTGACCTGGGTTTGAAAATTCTCAGGAGAAGCCAAGCTGTGAATCTAGACTGGTTCTTGCTAGTGTTGGGCCTGGGGCCCATTAGCAAGAGATATTGGTCGAGGCAGGGGGAGTTGTTCATTGACACTGGCTGTTGCTTGTTTGATTGGATTTAGGAAGTTCTGAAGCATGAACCAAGACCAGCTACTCATAGGATAAAGCACCTTGGATGGGCCTATAAGTTGGGTGAGACAGAGTCGCTGGGGATTTACAGCATGGAACAAACAGTGTTAGCCACATTGATGGAATCTCAGACATGGAACAAGCCTGTTGGCTCTGTGGCTCTGTGGGGAGAAGGCTCAGAAAAGGCCCAACTTTCTGCTGAGAGGAAGCTATCTCTCAGTTCTTGCCTTGATGCCAGACACTTCACTTTCTTCTTAATGCCTCTGGTGCCTTTCTGGGTGGTACCCTGGTGCTGGACTTCACAAGAAGTGAGTCTGATTACGTCCATGTGTGGGTTCTTTAAGAGGAACTGCTTGGGACTCCAGAAGTTTCTTCAACCAACTCAATCCCTGCCTATTTTGTGCAGGGAGAAGTTATGGGAGCTTATCCTCCTAGCAGTGGATCCCTGGCCTGGGGGCCTGTTGTTGGGGTGGGACTCTGCACTCCTGAGATGTCCCAAATTTTTATGCTCCACAGGTCAATGTGGAACCAGCTTCTACTGTGTTTCAACCCTGCCTAACAGTCTGAATGGATTGTGGTTTCTTTAATTCCATACTTATCAGACTTCCATTTAATTCAATATCCGACATTTCTGAGTGATGATTGTTCTATATTTTAGTTGTAACTTTGATGTGATTGTGTGAGGAGATGAGCCAAGTTTACCTACACTGCCATCTTGACTATAGTCACATTACTTTCTTACAGCAGCCTAGGAAACAAAAACAAATTTCTATATAACTTTTGGCATGTAATTTCCAAAGAGTTTGAAATAATGGAGAGATAACAGTAAACAAGACTTCTACTTTCACCTATTTGTTAATGTTAACAAGTTTTCTCATTATATATATCCATAAAACTGAGAAAGGACTAAGTAGAACCTGGGCCACTCTAGCAATAAGCAAAATTCATCCTAAGATTCATAAGCTCTTTTTAAAATTACTTTCTACAGAATTAAGTGAGATAGTTCTAGCCTAGCTTCTCCAACCACATTGTTGGAGTATGTCCTGTACACCAAAAGTTTGTAGGGTTTGATTCTAGGTCAGGGCACATATCTAACTTGTGGATTCCTTTGCCTGTCAGAAGTTATATGGGAGGCCACCTTACAATGTTTCTCTCTGTCAAAGAAATGTTTCTCTGTCTCCCTGTCTCTCTCTCTCTAAAAACTCAATAAACATATCCTTGGGTGAAAATTAAATAATGAATATATAAATAGATAGATAGAAAGATCTATGAAAATCTACTTTTCATAAATTATTAATTAAAATGTGTAATACATTTCATTAGTTTAATCAAAGAGTTAAGGTTTTAATCCATTTTTCATTGATGTGGCATCTTTATCACAGGCTTCTGAACCTAGAGATTTAAAATTTTGATATATTTACATATTTTTGTTGCAAGACAATACCATAGGATAATCACTAAAACACCTTTAGGAATAAATATACATTAGGACTTCCGGCCAAGATGGAGGCATAGGTGGATGCATGGTACCTCCACGCACAACCAAGATTGGAACAACAACAATTTAGAGGCAGAATAACACCCAGAACTGACAGAAAATTTATCTGAATGGAAGTCGGACAGCCAAGAATGTGAAATAGACCCGTTCATCCAGGCTGTTAGGAGGAGCGGAGACAAGTAGCCAGGCGCAGGTCAAGGCACGGAGAACAGAGAATAGGGTGCATAAGGCAACTGGGAGCGCATAAGGCATCCAGGGCACGCAAGATTGCAGCAGGTGGACCCTGAGTACGCAAGCAGCAGCTGGCAGACCCAGTGAGGCAGTGATTGTAGACCAGGGCAGAGCACGCAACCCAGGATCCCAGGGAAGGGACTGAGGTCCCACAGAGAATGGAGCTACCGCCATTGTTCCCTCCCAACCCCACTTTCACGTACAACATAACAATCTAGTGACTAGGGTGCTCATCCCTGGTGAAAACCTAAGGCTCCACCCCTCAGTGTAACAGGAGCGACCAAACCAAAAAAAAAGAGAGCAAGATCGCTCAAATAGAAGAACAAATCTGTGCCCCAGAACACATCCTTTTGAGCGACCAAGAAATAGCTAACCTATCAGATGTCCAGTTGAAAACACTGGTGATCAGGAAGCTCACAGAACTGATTGATTTTGGTCGCAAATTAGATGAACAAATGCAGGTTACCATGAAAGAAATGAAGGAAAATGCACAGGGAACCAACAGTGATGGGAAGGAAATTGGGACTCAAAACAATAGAGTGGACCAAAAGGAAGAAAGAAACCACCAAACAGGAAAGAATGGAGAAATAAGAATACAAAAAAGTGAGGAGAAGCTTAGGAACCTCCAGGACTTCTTTAAACGTTCCAACATCCGAATTATAGGGGTACCAGAAGGGGAAGAGGTAGAGCAACAGATTGAAAACGTATTTGAACAAATAATAAAGGAGAACTTCCCCATTCTGGCAAAGGAAACAGACTTCCAGGAAGTCCAGGAAGCTCAGAGAGTCCCAAAGAAGGTGGACCCAAGAAGAAACACACCAAGGCACATCATCATTACATTAGCCAAGGTAAAAATGAAGGAGAGAATCCTAGAAGCAGCAAGAGATAAGAGGACAGTAACCTACAAAGGAGTTCCCATCAGACTGTCAGCTGATTTCTCAAAAGGGACCTTACAGGCAAGAAGGGGCTGGAAAGAAGTATTCCAAGTCATGAAAGACAAGGACATACATCCCAGATTGCTCTATCCAGCAAAGCTCTCATTTAGAATGGAAGGGCAGATAAAGTGCTTCTCAGATAAGTTCAAGTTAAAGGAGTTCATCATCACCAAGCCCTTATTTTATGAAATGTTAAAGGGACTTATCTAAGAAAAGAAGATTTAAAAAAAAAAACATGTATAGTAAAAGGACAGCAAACTCACAATTATTAACAACCACACCTAAAGCAAAACCAAAAGAAACTAAGTAAACAACTAGAACAGGAACAGAACCACAGAAATGGAGATCACATGGAGAATTAGCAACAGGGGAGTGGGAGGAGGAGAGAAGGGGAAAAGGTACAGGGAATAAGTAGCATAGATTGTAGGTAGAAAATAGGTAGAGGGAGGGGAAGAATAGTATGAGAAATGTAGAAGCTAAAGAACTTATAAGTATGACACATTGACAGGAACTAAAGGGGGGGAGTGGGTGGGAGAGGGTGTACAGGGTGGAGGGGAGTGAAGGGGGGAATGGGACAACTGTAATAACATAATCAGTAAAATATATTAAAAGTATAAATTAAAAAATAATAAAAGAATAAATATACATTACACTAGGATAAAATTCTGTGGGGGAAATGGAATGCAAAATAGTTTAAAGTGAGAAAAAGGAATCACAAAATTTCCTACTACTAAAAAATGGATAAAACAATATGAATAAGAACCAGAGAAAGTCAGAAATAAGGCTACAAAATTCAGAAAAGAATCACTTCAGAAACAAACAAGAACTAGAAAGAAATACAAAAATGAATAAGCACAGGAAAACGTCAAGAAAAAAATAAGCTCCTGTCCTGGCTGGTGTGGCTCATTGGATTGAGTGC
Organism: Phyllostomus discolor; assembly: GCF_004126475.2. NCBI lineage: Eukaryota > Metazoa > Chordata > Mammalia > Chiroptera > Phyllostomidae > Phyllostomus > Phyllostomus discolor. The sequence goes on from NC_040904.2 coordinate 116,211,397, forward strand.
TGGACTGAGAAGCAGAGGGTCGCTGGTTTGATTCCCAGTGTGGAGAGTGTAAGAGGCAACCACACATTGATGTTTCTCTCCCTCTCTTTCTCCCTCTTTTCCCCGCTTTCTAAAAATAAATAAAAATAAAATCTTTAAAAAAAAAAACCTTCCTTTAAAAAAAGAAAAAGGAAAAAAATAAGCTCTGGCTAGGTGGCTCAGTTGGTTGGAACTTCACCCCAAGGACAGGGGTTCCAGTCAGGGCAGAAACCTAGGTTTTGGCTTTCATTCCCAGTCAGGAAACATATAAGAACTAACCAATCCAAGTTTCTCCCTCATATCTATCTATCTCTCTCTCCCCCTCTCCCTCTCTCTGTTTCTCTCTCTCACCTCCTTCCTCTCCCTCTAACGTAAATAAATGTATGCTTGGGTGAGAATTAAAGAAGAATTAGAGAAGACAGGCAAGGAAGATTCAACATATAATAAATCACCAAATATGAAATTAAAGCAAGGAATGAGAATAAATATTTTAAAATATAATTTTAAGTATATTTTATTGATTATGCTATTAGAGTTGTCGCATTTTTTTCTCCCCTTTATTCCGCTCTGCCCTGCACACTCCCTCCAACATGCTTTTAGTTCATGTCCATGGATTGTACATATAAGCACTTTGGCTTCTCCATTTCCTATACTATTCTTAACCTCCCCCTGTCCATTTTGTACTTACCATTTATTCTTCTTATTCGCTGTACCTTTTCCCCCATTCTCCCTACTCCACCCCCCCCACTAATAACCCTCCATGTGATCTACATTTTTGTGATTCTGTTCCTGTTTTACCTGTTCACTTAGTTTGTTTTCGTTTTTTATGCTCAGTTGTTGATAGTTGTGAATTTGTTGTCATTTTACTGTACATATTTTTAGTCTTCTTTTTCTTAGATAAGTCCCTTTAACAATTCATATAATAAGGGCTTGGTGATGATGAACTCCTTTAACTCTACCTTATCTAGGAAGCACTTTATCTGCCCTTCCATTCTAAATGAGAGCTTTGCTGGATAATCTTGGATGTAGGTCCTTGCCTTTCATGACTTGGAATAATTCTTTCCAGCCTCTTCTTGCCCGCAAGGTTACTTTTGAGAAATCAGCTGATAGTCTCACAGGAACTCCTTTGTAGGTAATTGTCTCCTTTTCTCTTGCTGCTTTTAAGGTTCTCTCCTTATCTTTAATATTGGGTAATGGAATTGTTATGTGCTTTGGTGTGTGCTTCCTTGGGTCCAAATTCTTTGACACTCCCTCAGCTTCCCGGACTTCCTGGAAGTCTATAATCTTTGCCAGATTGAGGAAGTTCTCCTTCATTATGTTTTCAAGTAAATTTTTAATTTCCTGCTCTTCCTCTTCTCCTTCTTGTTTACAGTTGTCCTGGAGGTTCCTAAGCCTCTCCTCATTTTTTTTAATTCTTATTTCTTTATTCTGTTCTGGTTGAACGTTTATTTCTTCCTCCTGCTCCAAACTGTAGATTTGAATCCCAGTTTCCTTCCCTTCACTGTTGGTCTCTTGTACATTTTCCTTTATTTCACTTTTCATAGCTTCACTTTTTCCTCTATTTTACAACAATACTCAACCATTTCTGTGAACATCCTGTTCACAGTATTCTGAATTGTGCATCTGATAGGTTGGCCATCTCTTCATCACTTAGTTCTTTTTCTGGAGTTTTGATCTGTTCTTTCATTTAGGTCATATTTCTTTGTCTCAGTGCACCTGTTACATTGTAAGGTTCAGAGCCTTAGGTATTTTCCAAGGCAGGGCAACCCACTTTGCTGTGTTGGGGCACTGTATGTTTGAGAGGAGTCAGAGAGGGAACAGCAGCGCTGCTTCCTCACTTCCCAGCTGGCTTTCAGTCACTTCCCCCCAGTACCCACAAGCAAATTGGGCCCTTCTGGTGCTGATTCTAGGTGGGTGGGTTTGTGTACATTCTAGGACCCCATGGGTCTCTATAACGAACTCTCCTGTAAGGCTGGGAGTTTCTCCCACACAACCTACAAAGGTTTTAATAGCCGGAGGCTCTAAAGTTTTCCTTTCCCATGCTGGGACCCTGGGTTGCACGGTCTATCTTGCTCCCCAGTTAGTTGTTTCTCCCAGTTTATCCATTTGCAAATGTGGGACTACCAGCCACTGCCTAGCCGCTCATCCTTTCTACCCTGGCTGCCCATCTCTGCCCCTCCTACCACTCTGGTGAATGTTTCTTCTTTAACTCTTTGGTTGTCAGACTCCCAAACAGTTCAGTTTTCTGGCAGTTCTGGTTGTTTCTTGTTTTTAAATTTGTTTTTGTCCTTCTCTTGGTGGTGCAAGGAGGCTAAGTGTATTTATCTATCTATGCCACCATCTTGGCCAGGAGTCCTAATATAATTCAATAAAATTTAATACCAAACCAAAAAAATGTAAAGGACAGCCCTCCCTGGTGTGGCTCACTGGATTGAGTGCTGGCCTGTGAACCAACACTTTGCTGGTTTGATTCCCAGTCAGGGCACATGCCTAGGTTGTGAGCCAGGTCCCCAGTAGGGGTTCCGAGACAGACAACCACACATTATTGTGTCTGTCCTTCTCTTTTTCTCTCCCTTCCCCTCTGTGTAAAAATAGATAAATAAAAGCTTTAAAAAGAATGTAAAGGACACACTGAGCATCTGCATAAATTGGCCCTGAATGACAAACACTGAAACATATATTTTTTTTTTTTAATTTTAGGCTTAAAAAAGAAGGAAAAATTGTTTGAAAATCCAAACAAAGTACAAGTGATGAAGGAAAATTTTCACCATTATTTATTTTAATCCTCAACCAAGGATGCATTCATTGATTCCAGAGATAGAGGAAGAAAGAGAGAAACATCAATGGGAGAGAACATTGATAAGTTGCCTCCCCATCTTCACCCCAACCAAGGACTAACCCTCAACCAAGGCATATGCTTTGTCCTGGGATCAAACCTGTGACCTTTCAGTTTATGGGACAATGCTCCAACCAACTGAGGCACCCAACCAGACACCAGGCATTCTCGAAAACAATATTTTATACTAGTAGACCATAAATATAGGATAAGGAAGGAAAAATGTGAACCAAGAGTCTTTTACCCAGCAACTTAATTTTCAAATCTAAAGGATATAGAGAAATTGTCAACACATAGGCATGGGTCAACAACTTTCAGGAAAAAAAAAACAGACTATTTTTGCTATGAATTCTTACTTCAAGAGCTACTAGAGAATTATCTTTGGGCATCCATAATGGCTGGAATGACTATAATTGACATAAAGAGTGATAGTGAGCACTTTTTGAGATGTAGAACTAATGTATATTTAATGAGTATTTAATGAATGTATGCCTTGAAAAATTAGATACAAGACAGTAGAAGAAATGGTTAAAAGGCAGCATAGGCACATTTTTTTAAGCTGTTTTCAGTGATTATGTTTGTATCATTGTTGGTATTGTTATTCTGAGTCTTATGCATATATGGGATACAGCACATAAGAAATTATAGGGTGGAGCAAAAGTAGTTTACAATTGTAAGTACACAAAACAGAGAGGTTATTTTTATATTATTTATTATTGTATTTTTTCATAGGAAAATAATAAACTTACTTTTGCCCCACACTGTATATTCTAATTACATGGCTCCTGATGTCCTTGAGAATGATGTTTTTAGTATGAGAAAAAGAAGACACACACCTAAGACAAAACAGGTTGTTAAGTAAACATCGTTAGTACTGAATTTGAATTGGACATCATTGGTACTGAATTTGAATTGATAATATCAGTATGAACTCATGAAGTTTTTCTGAGGGGCTTCTTTTATTTAATTTTTAATTTTTAAGTTTTTTTATTTTTCCACTTACAGTTGACATTCAATATTATAAAACTTATGAAGTATTTCATCTTTTCAGGGGAGGGAGTACAGATAGAGATATAGGTCTCTCTATTCAATAGAGAGAACTAGACGATGGATTCCAGGTCTTGGCCCAGAGATGTACAACATGAGCCTAGAACATTTGTCACTCAAGACAGTGAAGACATTATCTAACACTAGTGGGTTTATGTTTAAAGTACTTGACAGCCAAATTGAAGAGGCTCCCACTTGACAAAGATAAAACAATTTGAGCAATAAATAAAATAATTAAATAGAAGTATTCCAAGTCATAAAAGGCAAGGAGCTACATCCAAGATTACTCTATCCAGCAAAGCTTTCATTTACAATGGGAGGGCAGGTAAAGTGCTTCTCAGATAAGGTCAAGTTAAAGGAGTTCATCATGACCAAGCCCTTATTATATGAAATGTTAAAGGGATTTATCTAAGAAAACACAGATAAAAATTATGTACAGTAAAATGACAACAAACTCAAAGTTATTGACAATCACACCTAAAACAAAAACAAAACAAACTAAGCAAACAACTAGATCAGGAACAGAATGACAGAAATAGAGATCACATGGAAGGCTATCAGCAGGGGAGTGGGAAGGGGAGAGAGGGGAAAAGGTACAGAGAATAAGTAGCATAAACAGTAGGTAGAAAATAGACAGGTGGAGGTTAAGAATAGTATAGGAACTGTAGAAGCCAAAGAACTTATATGTAGGACCCATGGACATGAACTAAAGGGAGTGGGGTGGGAGAGGATGTACAGGGCAGAGGGGAATAAAAGGGGGAAAATGGGACAACTGTAATAGCATAATCAATAAAATATATTTTTAAAAAAATAATAATTCAATGGACCAAAACACATTGGATATATTTAAAACCATGAACTCAAAAAAATTTTTAAATAAGGAAACAAACAAGAAAATAAAACCATCAGCTCATTATGAAATTACTTATAGAAAGAATTGCTCATCTTTGGGCCCTGACAGGTATAACAGTTTTGGTTGGGTGTCATCCCTGTGTGAAATGTCACTGGTTCAATTCCAGTCAGGGCACATGCCTGGATTGCAGGCCTGCACATAAGCAAGAGGGAACCAATGGATGTTTCTTACACACACCGATGTTCCTCTCCCTGTCTTTCTCTCTCTCTTCCCCTCTCTCTAGGAATAAATAAATAAAATCTTTTTGTAGAAAAAGAATTGCTCACCTTTGTTAAAATACAAGGGCCTTTCAATTGTTGAGCTGTAAGAGTTTTTCAGGTATTTTGGGTACTAGACCTCATTAGATATATGATTTACAAATATTTTCTCTCATTTTGTAGGTTTCCTTTTAACTTTCTTGACAATTCCCTTTGACACATACAAGTTTTTAATTTTGATGAAATTGAAATTATCTACTTACTCTTTTATTTCTGAGGTTTGGGCATTATATCTAAAACCCACTGACAAATGCAAATTTATGAAGATTTACCCTAGGTTTTCTTCTATGAGTTTTATAATTTTAATTCTTTTACTTGGGTCATTGATTCATTTTGAGTCAATTTTTATATATAAATTATTTTACACAAATTTTTTGTATGTGGGAACATATATAAACATTTTTATATGGATATCCAGTTTTCCCAAAATTACATGTTGAAGAGACTGTTCTTTCCCTAATTTGCCAGAAAAATTAGGTAAGAAAAAAGATTTTGTTTTTTATTTTTAAAAAGCATGGATGAACCTTGAGGATATTATGCTAAGTGAATTAAGACAGTCACAAAAAGACAAGTACTGGCTTTGGCCAGGTGGCTCACTTGCTTGGAGCATCGTCCTATACTTGTGGGTTCAATGACCAGTCAGGGCATACACCTGGGTTACAGGTTCAATCCCCAGTTGAGGCATGTTGGGAGGCAACCAATTGATGTTTGTCTCTTGACATCAGTATTTTTTCTCTCACACTCCCTTCCTATATCTCTAAAATTAATAAACAGCCTTGGCTGGTGTGGCTCAATGGATCGAGCACCAGACTGCAAAGCAAAAGGTCGCCAGTTTGATTCCCAGTCAGGGCGCATTCTTGGGTTGTGGTTCAGGTCCCCAGTGGTAGGTGCATGAGAGGAAACCACACATTGATCTTTCTCTCCCTTTCTCACTTCCTTCCCCTCTTTCTAAAAATAAATAAAATCTTTTAAAAAAATAAAATCAATAAACATAACCTCAGGTGAGGATAAAAAATAAAAATAAAATAACCAAATACTGTATGATTCTACTTATATGTCAAAATCCTAAAGACAGAAAGTAGAATGGGGATTGCCAGGGACAGGAGAAGGGGAGTATGGGGACAGAGTTTCAGTTTTACAAGATGACATATGGGAATAGTTGGTGGTAATGGTTGCACAACAATGAAAATATATTTAATACCACTAAAGAAGTATACACTTAAAAATAGTAAATTTTATGTTATGTGTATTTTACCACAATAAAAGAAAAGAGAGAGAATTTTAACATTGTGTCCATTAGGAGTTCCAAAAGAAAAAATTAAAATTGAGATGAGGCTGTAATTAAAAATCTAACAGTTGAGACTTTTCCCATATGAAAGAAAGACATACAACTCCAGAATGTAAAAATCACACTTAATTATGAACAAGATAATTAAGAACAAAACCTCACCAACAATCACAGTAAAATGGCAGAAAATCTAAGACAAAGAAAAACTTTAATACAGAAATGAAAGTGTCTATACAAAAAGTAAAATTAGAATAATTGTGAACTTCTGCTATGACTAGTGTGGTGCAGTGGGTTGGGTGTCATCCCACTAACCAAAATGTCTCCAGTTCAATTCCCACAAGTCTGGGCTGCGGGCCAGGTCCCTGGTTGGGGGCATGCAAGAGGGAACCAATTGATGTGCCTGTCACACATTCATGTTTCTCTCTCTCTCTTTCTCCCTCCCTTGCCCTCTCTTTAAAAAGTAAATAAATAAAATAGTTTTTTTAAGAATAATTATGAACTTCTCATTAGGTAAAATCCATACCTAAATATGATTCAATAGTATATTTAATGTGCTGAGGGAAAAACAAGGGTCAATTTAGAATTCTATACCTACTTCAAAAATCCTCCAATAGTGAGAGCAAATAAACACTTTTTATGACAGAAACTGAGGGAATTTGATTCTCACTGAAAAAACAAACAAATAAGATACTTTGATAAGCAAGAATTTTAAAGAACAAGAGTAACATCCAGGAAGCAATGGTAAACAAATGTGTGTATACATACTTTGGAGAATATAATCATGTACTATATAAGTAAAATAATAAGAAGAATCATGTTTAATTTGAAAAGTCCCCTATCAAAATAAAGGCTTTAGGCAGTGGCTTAGGCAATTTACCACCAATAGATGAGAAAACCATTAGCTGAAAATGAATGGAGACATTTATCATGGATAGACCAGCTGATATCACCTACGTCAGTTGTCATTTTATTGTCTCTCAGCTCCAAATTTGTCCTTTTTTTGCCAGCTCTGTGAAATGGGTTTGGGTCCTTCAAATGTGTTTTCTTTTATAACTGGCACGATGTTAAGTGTAGTCAGTATAGGGCACTGAAGAGTACGCTGCTGTAGGGGAAGGTTTTGCATTCTGGTCCGAGGGTTTGTTCACCAGGCTCCTACAATGCCTACAACCTCTTCAGCACCTACTTCCTGCAGGCTGGGTGGCTTCTCCAGAATCAGGCTCCCACAGCATTCACAACTCCTACAGGGCCTGAGTCCTATGGTGAAAGAGCCAGCAGCACCCTGCAGACAGTAGTTTCCCTCAGAACCTATTCCCTCATCAGGTTTTGTAGTAGAATGATTCTGGTGAGACAATTCCCTGTTGATAGCTTTCTCCAGTACCCTGAGAAGAGAATCTAAGCAAGTTCTGGAGGGTTGATTTCAGTAAGTTACAATGACACAACTCCAGGAATTCCAGTAAGTTCCAGCAGGCAGATTTCCAGAAAGTTCCACTGATGCAGCACCACAATGAGTGCTCTGCTATGCTGTGAGTAAGATCTGAGGAAACAGTTCCCATAAGAACTGTCCTTACTTCCAACAAGTTCAGGGAGTTCCTAAAACTATCCTCAGTTTCAATAATTTGCTGAAGCACACTCAGAATCCACAGAAAGTTAAAAATATTTAAAGGTTATTACAGGGAAAGGATAAAGGTTAAAATCAGTCAAGGGAGGGAGTACATAGGGCAGTATAGGGAGGATCCAAATGCAGACCTTCTGGTTGTCCACTCCATGTAGAAACATAAGGAGAGTTACCTTCCCCTGGCCATGACATGTGCACAGAGTACTGCCTACCATGTAGGCTCATCACACTTTTGGTGTCCACAGTTTTTATTAGCAATCAATCACATACTGCCCATGTGGCTGACTTTAGTCTTCAGCCATCCATTGTCCAAGTTAATAGCTTACTCTCCATGTCCTCCTGAGGCTGGAGCTGGCATGGCATAGCCAAAGTCCCCATCATAAATCTCACTTCGACTGTCCAGTGGCCAAGGCCCAGACAAACAAAGACACTCCCACCTGGTGTGCCTAAAAATCACCTCCCAGAAGGTGAGGGCAGACCAGACCTCTTCATACTATACACCTGTTATGTTTATAAATTTTTATTAATACTTCATTAATTGGAAAGTTTACATAAAGAGAATCTTTGTAGCAATAATTTCCTTATTCTAATATACAGTTTCCATAGTAAAATAAATCTTGACTATTTCTCTTTATTTACCAGTTTTCAAAATAATTAGTTTTAGAATTATACTTCAAAGGGATTGATTATTTTACTGGGATGAACACAATGATTAACTCAGGTATTGAAACATACATAATAGGAGGACCATATGGCTGTGGCAGTGAGGAGAACCACGCAGCTTTGGCCAGAGTGGGGGAGACACCCCCCCAGCCATGAGAAGAATCACCACTCAGCTTTAGCAGAGAACCACCATGTGGCTTTAGCTGGAGATCCTGGCAACACAGCTGATGGCACTGGGAACCAAGGAAAGCCTACCAGCAGAACATGGATTACTGGGAAGAAGCTCGAGCTGCCTGAGCCATGGATTTCTATTTCTTTCCCTGAGATACGAAACTACAGATAAGGCCCATCCTGGCTCCTGGGAAAAACAGCTGAGCTCCTGGGACACTGATAGAAAATTACTGCCTGGGGACATTTGAACCTTTGTTGCAGGGAGAGCGCAGATGACCACTCCTCCTCCCCCTTGGGAACAGCTAACTGCCCAGGACAGGAATGTTGCAGCTTCTGAATCTCAAAGACCTCACCGCACCTTGTTTGTCCTCCCCCATCCCTTTTATAAAAGATCTGGCCAGGAAAGAGAAGGGAAGATGGTTTGTTAGGGTATGAACCCGCTATCGTTTCAGATCGCTGGCTATCTGAATAAAGTACCCATAAAAGATTAAAAAAAACCATACATAATAGTTTTAATCCACTGTATTATCATTTATTAATAGTCATAATGCATTATCCTTGGTTATTTCAACTTTGCTCCTAAGTCCTTTGATATAATCTAAGTCATCTTTCATATTTCCTTGTTTTCTGTTACAACAAGATATTCCAGGCTCATCTCTTATATTTCTTGCCCCACACATGATGTAGTCATTTTTCCAAAGAACCATTGGCGTTTTTAGTGGGAAATAGTAGTCAGGGACCCTAATCTGGGCACCAGTAATCTTCATTGCTACTAGGGTTGTCATTGTTCATATGTTTTTCAGTGGACATAGCTAAAAATTAATACATTATATTAGGTTACATTATGTCATGCTATGTTGTATTAGTAATATAACATGAGTTCATACTGAACTACAAGGTTTTTACTTAAACTTATTGATCTTACATTTGTATTACCTTTGTTTCATGCCCCAAATCCAATTTCTCAAATATACAAACATAATTCTTATTTGCTTCATCCCACATACAGTCACAATGATCACAGCACAACAATAGACACAATACAATTACTGAAAATAGTTTAAAATTAGTGTGAAGCTAGTTTTTCCTTAGGAACAACTCAACTTAGCATGCTTGATAAATTAATGTATGTAAAGTCACTTGGCATTTCTTGCTAAATGGCTTTGCTACCAGCTGAATACACAAGTTTTACAAGTTTCATTTTGCTTTCAATTTTTATGGATTGCTTTTTAAAATTTAATTATGTTTGTAATACATAAAATACATGGAGTACAGGAAAAAATATAATTAAAATATTGTAAAGTACTTCCATATAATTTAAGTAGATATTTCTAAATCAAGTATATGTGTTAAAATATGTAAGAATAGCTACTAAAGGAATATAAAAATTAATACCAGTGAGAATAAGGGAAACTTGAGCAATCACACAAAAGGCAATATATTAGTTGCTATTAGTATAACTGAAGAAAACAGAGGTTTAGCTGCCTGCCACCACAAAAACCAAACTTGTGAAGCAAGTGCTGGTACAAAAAGAAAGAGGTTTTATTCAGGTGCATCATAGCCTGGGAGAATGGTGGACTCCTGTCTCAAAGACCATCTCAATCTTCCTGCTCAAGCCCAAGGTTCTTATGAGGATGGGGAGGGGAGAACTTTCTCTTTCTATCTGATTGGCACATGTGGGGCCCTGTCCACTCATATTTCTAGCTCTTAGCACTTGGGCCCTATCTACTCATGTCTCTAGCTTTCTGCAGGCTCAGTGTAAGAACCTCTCCCTGATGCCATGTTGGCCAATGGGAGAAGACTCCCCACTTTTTCAACTGTCTACAGTAACATTAGTGTATAACTAATTACTCCAAAACTTATTAGCTTAAAAAAGAAATATGTTTTATCTCACAGTTTCTTAGGTCAGCAGTTCAAAAGAAGTCCAGCTGGATGGATAGATCTCAGGGTAGATGGATAGATGGGGTTGCAATCCACAGGCTGGCCAGTGGTGTAGTTGTCCCAAGGCTTGATGGGGCTGATGTATCTGCTCTGAAGCCCAGTCACATGGCCACTAGCATTTGTCCTGTCCTTTACTAACTGTCTCCAAAGTTGCACACTGTTCCTTCCATTTTGTTTGATTCAGCAGATACAAGTAGCTAAATGCAGTCCCTGTTCAAGGAGATAAGAATTAGGCATCACAGATTAGATGGAAGAGTAGCAAGAATTTCTGGACATGTGTTAAAACCATCATAACCAGCCCTGGCCAGAGAGAGGCTCAGTTGGTTGGAACATTGTCCCAGAACTGAAAGGTTGCATTTCTATTCCCAGTCAGGGCACATACTTAGGTTGCAGGTTCAATCCCCTGGCTTAAAAAAATCTCCAGTTCAGGCACATATGGGAGGCAACTAATTGAAGCTTCTCTCTCACATTGCTTTTTTACTTTTTCCCTTCTCTCTCTAAAAGCAATAAAAAACTTTTTTAAAGTCCTCAGGTAAGGATTAAAAAAAACATCACAGTCAAGAAGGAGAAAAATGCATACACAAAGAACAAACTTAGTAAATAGGAATAACATCCATAAAATGAATACTGTACCAAAATATAAATAATTTCAGTGAGCATAAATAGGTTCATTATGCTTGCCTATTAAAAGAAAAACAAATTCTGAATCACTGGATTTTTTTAAAAAGGCAGCAATGTGCCTTAATTGGTGTTGCTCAGTTGGTTGGGTCATCCTACAAAATGAAAGGTTCGATTAACAGTCAGGACAAATGCCAGGATTGCAGGTTTGGTCCCCAGCTGGGGCACATACAAGAGGCAACGAATGGATTGATGTTTCTGTCACATCAATGTTTCTCTCGCTCTCTTTCTCCCTCCCTTCCCTTGTCTCTAAAAGTAAATAAAATCTTTAAAAAATAAAAGGCAGCAACATGCTGCTTATGATAAACGACACATCATAATATTAGAGAAGGTAAAGAAATTTAAAAAAGAATATATGACAAATACAGCGGGGGCAGAAGTAGGTTTACAACTGTGAGTACATAAAACAAAGTTTATTCTTGTATTATTATTTATTATTATATTATTTATTTGTACTACAACTATAAGCCTACTTTCGCCAATGCCTGCATTAAACAAAAGTTAGTGAAGCAACAATATCATATAAAATAAACATTATTGCAAAATGCATAATAGGTTTAAAAAAAGTAATTTATTGATAAAAGGAACAACTAACCAGAAAAGTAAAATTTTCTGATATTGTATGCACATTATATGCAAAATCTAAAATTATCAGGAGAAAATTTGAAAATCCATAATTATGCCACATTTTGATAAAATCCATTTATAAGTTGCTCCAGAGTCACAGCAACATGGACAATTCACTCACGTAGAAGAGCATGAAGGGAAAAAACAGAACCTTTGAACTTGCAGATTAAGTAACATGTGACATTTGTTTTCCATCTCCAGAAAAAAAGGACTGCAGGCTCTCCATGACAATCACAACAACAAGCAGAACACCCACTGCCACAGTTTTTAAATGCGTGTGATCTCCCACTGTAATCTTCAAAGTTGTCTCAAAAGGTTTTATCCTTTTATTTTTTCCATGTAAAATTTAGGTACAGCTTGTCAAGTTCCACAAAAATCTGAGACATGATTTGGATTGGAATTGCAATCAGTTTATAGATGAACCACAGTGACTTTTTTACAATCGATTTCCCACCAATAAGTGCTACTGGTCCCCTGACACAGAGCTTCTGTTCTGCCCTTCAGTGGTGGTGCTAAAGGACACTGCCCTTAAGGTCTCACACACCTTTCCTTAGATTTATTACTTACTCTTTTTAAAAATTTTATGTTTCAATTACAGTTGATATTCAATATTATTTTATATTATTTTCATCTGTATAGCATAGTGGTTAAATATTTATATAATTTACAAAGTGATCACCAACCCCCGAAAATTCACATACCAATTTGCACCACACATAGTTATTACAATATTATCACTATATTCTCTATGGCAAACTTTGCATCCTCATCACTGTTACGCCAGTACAAATTTGTACTTCTTAACCCCTTCACATGTGCCACCCAGTCCCCCAATTCCCCTCCTCTCTGTCAACCATCAGTTTGTTCTCTGTACCTGTGAGTCTGTTTCTACTATGTTTGTTAATTTATTTTGTTCTTTAGAATCCACATATAAGTGAGATCATATTGTAATTGTCTTTGTCTGACTTCTTTCACTTAGAATAATACCCTCTAACTCCACCTGTGCCATTTTCACACCATTTACCGAACAGACTGTCCTTACCCATTGTATGTTCTCGCCTCCTTTTTCATAAATTAATTAACCATATAGGTGTAGGTTTACTTCTGGGCTCTCTAATCTGTTCCATTGATCTATGTGTCTATTTTTATGCAAGTACCTAGGGACTTTGATTACAACAGCCTTGTATATAGATTGATATCAGGTAGCTTGGTATCTCCAACTTCATTCTTCCTTATCAAAATTGCTATTACTTTTCAAAATGTTGTGTGGTTCCATAAAAATTTTTGGATTATTTGTTCTAGTACTGTAAAAAACATCACTGTCATTTTGATAGGCATCACACCCATTCTATACATTGCTAAAGGTAATATGGACATTTTAATGATGTTAATCCTTCCTATGCATGAGTATTTTATATGCTTCTATTTATCTGTGTCTTCTACAGTTTCTTTATTCAGTGTCTTACAATTTTCCTAGTACATGTCTTTCCTTTTTATTGAATTTATTGGGGTAACATTGGATAATAAAACTAAATAGGTGTCAGGCACACCATTCTATAATACGTCATTAGTATATTGCATAGTGTGTTCACCACTCCAAAGTACAGGCCTTTACCTCCTTGGTTAAATTTATTTCAAGGTATTTTTTAAAGCAGTTGTAAATGGGATTGTTTTCTTAGTTTTCCTTTCTAATACTTCATTATTGATGTATAAAAATGCAGCACTTTAATGAATATCTATGTTGTATCCTGCTACTTTATTGAATTCATTTATCAGTTCTATTAGGTTTTTGGTGGAATCTTTAGGGGTTTTTTAATATGCAATATCATTTCAACTGCAAATAATGACAATTCTACTTCTTTTTTTCCAATTTGGCTGCCTTTTATTTCTTATTCATGTATGATTGCTGTGGCAAGGATATACAAAAGTATGTTTAATAAGAGGGGTCAAGGTGGCCATTCCTATCTTGTTCCTGATCTTAAGTAAAATTCTTTTAGCTTTTCCCCATTGAGTACGATGTTAGCTGTGGGTTTGTCATACATGGCCTTTATTATGTTCAGGTATGTTTCCTCTATTTCCACTTTGCAGAGAGTTTTTATCATAAATGGGTGATAGATTTTGTCAAATTTTTTTCTGCATCTATTGATATGATCATATGACTTGTATCCTTCATTATGTTTCTATGGTGTATCATGTTAATTGATTTGTACATATAGTACCAACCATGCATCACAGAAATAAATCCCACTTGATCATGGTGTATGATGCTTTTAATGTATTGCTGAATCCGTTTGGTAATATTTTGTTGAGAATTTTTGCATCTCTGTTGCATATACTTGTACATATACTTGTTGGTCATCTGTACATATACTTGTTGGTCATTTGTATGTCTTCTTGGGAGAAGTGTCTGCTGAGTTCCTCTGTCCTCTTTAAAACTGGATTAGTTGTTTCTTTTGTGTTAAGTTGTATGAGTTCTTCATATATTTTGGATATTAATCCCTTGTCAGAGCTGTTTGCGAATAATATCTTCAATTTAGTTGGTTTCCTTTTTGTTTTGTTGTATTTTTCTTCTGTTGTGCAATAACATTTTTGTTTGATATACTCCAATTCATCTATTTTTGCCTTTACTTCCCTTCCTTTTGGGGTCAAAATCATAAAATGTTTTCTATGACCAAGATCCATAACTTTAGTATTTATGTTTTCATCTATGTAATTTATTGTTTCATGTCTCATATTTAGGGAAGGCTTTGAGATTTTGCTACCCAGCATCTTTCATCAGTTTGTCTCAAATAAACTGACAAAAATTTTAAAATCTTATATTTAGGTTTTCAATCCATTTTTTTAAGGTTTATTTCTTTATATTTATTTTTAGAGAGGGAAGGGAGGTAGAGAGAGAAAGAGAAACATCAATGTGCGGTTGCTAGGGGCCACGGCCTGCAACCCAGGCATGTGCCCTGGCTGGGAATCAAACTTGCGATACTTTGGTTCGCAGCCCACACTCAATCCACTGAGCTACACCAGCCAGTGCTGTTTTAATCCATTTTGAATTAATTTTATTACATGGGGAGAAACTAAAATCTAGTTTCATTCTTTTGAACGTGGATTTCCAATTTTCCCAGTGCCACTTATTTAAAAGGCTCTATTTTCTCCACCATGTGTTTTTGGCACCTTTCTGAAAATATCTTTGCCCATATACATGGGGTTTTATTTCTGGGTGCTCAATTATGTTACATTAGTCTACATGGCTGTTTTTCTGCTAATAACATGCTGTTTGATTACTGTAGCTCTGTAGGATAATTTGAAGTCAGTTAGTGTGACTCCTCCAGCTTTATTCCTATTTCACAGGATGATTTTGGCTATACAAGACTCTTTTGTGGTACCATATAAATCTGATCATATTTTTTTCTATATCTTTAAAAATGGCATTAAGTTTTCGATGGGGATTGCATTAAGACTGTATATTGCTTTGGGTAACAAGGCCATTTTAACTATGTTGATTCTTCCAATCCATGAACATGGAATAGCTTTCAATTTCATTGTGTCTTTTTAAATCCCTTTTAATAATGCTTTTAATAATCATTTACATCCTTTGTTAAGTTGATTCCTAGTTATTTTATTCTTTTGGATATAATTGCAAAAGGAATTATTTTTTCTTTTTTTAAATTTAATTGTTAATATACAGGAATGCAATAGATTTTTTAAAAAGGTGTTTCTAAAGCCTCATCTAATCAGATGATGTTTACTGATGTTTACTGAAAATCAGATATGTTTACTGATTTTAGAGAGAGAGGAAAGGAGAGAAAAACATTGATCAGTTGCCTTCCAGAAGGGCCCTGATCAGGGTTTGAAACTACAAAGTTGTTATGTGGCCTGAGAGCAGATCAAACCTGCAATGTTTTGGTATACAGGATAACACTCCAACCAACAGAGGCACTCCGATAGGTCAAGCAGCAGATTTTTGTACATTGATTTTTGTATCCAGCAACTTTATTTTATTTTTTATTGCTTGTAATAGGGTTCTTTTGCATGCCTTTTATGTATTACTTTTGCCTGATTGCTCTGGGTAAGACTTCCAGAACTATGTTGAGCAAGAGTAGTGAAAGTGTGCAACCTCGTCTTGTTCCTGATTTTAGAGGAAAAATTTTTCGGTTTTTCACCATTAAGTATAATACTAGTTGAGGGTTTCTTATATATGACCTTTATTGTGGTAAGGTATTTTCCTTCTATACCCGTTTTATTGAATATTTTAATCACAAATGGATGTTGTATTTTACCAACTGCTTTTTCTGCAGCTATACATAAGATAACATGACTTTTATCCTTTGTTTTGTTAAGGTGCTATTACTATAGTAATCACTTTCCATATGCTGAACCATCCTTGTGCCACTGGAATAAATGCCATTTCACTGTGATGTATTAATTTTTTAATATACTGTTGTATTCAATATGCTAATATTTTGTTTAGGATTTTTCATCTCTATTAATCATGACACCAATCTGTAGTTTTCTTTTTTAGTGTTAACTTTGCCAGATCCTGGTGTCAGAGTTATGTTAGCCTCACAAAATGTGTTGGAAAGTATTGCCTCTTCAATGTTTGGAAGGGCTTGAGGAGTGCATTATATCTTCTTTGAAATGTTTATAGTAGAATTCACTAGTGAAGCCATCTGATCTTGGACTTTTATATTTGTGGAGGTTTTCTTCTGTTGTGGTTGTTCAGCTTTTATTTCATAATCATAAACGTAACTCTGCAAGCCAGCTAAACATGGAAGGGTAAAGAAATCATGAAACTCAATGAACTGTGTTGAGAGCATGAAGACTACAGAACATTCCAAGAAGATGGGGTTGAGAGGATGCTCTCCTGAGCTACAGAAGGAATGGTCTTGTGGTTAAGATAAAACACAAGTCAAATTTATTAGAGTTGTCCACAGTCTCTAATGGTGATCTCTGGTTGTGCCATTCCTGGGCCTGAGGTGCTCCACAGCTGTCAAAACATCCATGCTGTCTGTCACCTGACCAAAGACTACATGCTTGCCATCCGGCCATTCACTCTTGGCAATGCAGATGAAAAACTGGGGACTTCCAGCCAAGATGGAGGCATAGGTACATACTGAGCCTCCTCACACAAACAAAAGAAGAAAAACAAAAAATTAAAAAAAAAAACAAACAACCAGAACTGACAGCAAATGGAATTGTATAGAAGTCCAACAACCAAGGAATTAAAGAAGAAACATTCATCCAGACTAGTAAGAGGGGCAGAGAAGGGCAGCCAGGCAGAGGGGACTCGAGACAAGGCAGTGGCTGGTGGACTGGGCAGTCCCACACTGGAGTACAGATAAACTGGGAGGAACAGTGGAGGAGTGAGACAGACTGTGCAACACAGAGTTCCAGTTTAGGGAAATAAAACATTAAAGCCTCTGAAAGAAAACACCTGTAGAGGTTAAAGTAGCAGTGGGAAAAACTCCCAGCCTCACAGGAGAATTCATTGGAGAGACTCACATGGTCCTTAAACATACACAAACCAACCCACACGGGAATCAGCTCCAGAAGGGCCCCATTTGCTTGTGGATAACAGGGAAGAGACTGAAAACCGGCAGAGAGAGGAGCAAGCCCCATTGTTGCCTCTCAGAACTCTCCTTCCCACATACAGCATCACAACCCAGTGACATGGGTTGTGCCCCACCCCCGATACCTAAGGCTCTTCCCCTTACCACATAACAGGCATGCTGAGAAAAAAAAAATACAAATGAAAGGACAGATCAAAACTCCAGAAAAAAAATACAATTAAGAGACAAAGAGATAGCCAACTTATCAGATGCATAGTTCAAACAACTGGTAATCAGGATGCTCACAGAATGGATTGAATATGGTCCCGGATTAAAGGAAAAAATAAAGGCTATGCTAAGTGAAACAAAGGAAAATGTACAGAGAACAAACAGTGATGGGAAGGAAACCAGGACTCAAATCAATGATTTGGAGTAGAAGGAACAAAGAAACATTCAATCAGAACAGAGGAAAGAAACAAGAACTCAAAAAAATGAGGAGAGGCTTAGGAACCTCCAGGGCATCCTTAAGTGTTCCAACATCCAAATTATAGGGGTGCTAGAAGGAGAAGAGGAAGAGCAAGAAATTAAAAACTTATTTGAACAAATGAAGGAGAAATTCCCCAATCTGGCAAAGGAAATAGACATCCTGGAAATCCAGGAAGCTCAGAGAGTCCCAAAGAAGTTGGATCCAAGGAGGATCACACCAAGGCACATCATAATTACATTATCCAAGATTAAAGAGATGAAGAGAATCTTAAAAGCAGAAAAAGAAAAGGACGCAGTTACCTACAAAGAAGTGGCCATGAAACTATCAGCTGATTTTTCAAAAGAGACCTTACAGGCAAGAAGGGGCTGGAAAGAACTATTCCAATTCATGAAAGGCAAGGACCTACATCCAAGATTACTCTATCTAGTAAAGCTATCTTTTAGAATAGAAGGGGAGATGAAGTGCTTCCCAGATAAAGTCAAGTTAAAGGAGTTCATCATCACCAAGCCCTTATTATATGAAATGTTAAAGGGACTTATCTAAGAAAAAGAAGATAAAAAATATGAACAGTGGCCATGGCTTCTGTAGCTCAGTGGATTGAGCATGGGCTGCAAACCAAAGGGTTGCCAGTTCAATTCACAGTCAGGGCACATGCCTGGGTTGCGGGACAGGTCCTCAGTGGGGGCCATGTGAGAGGCAACCACACATTGATGTTTCTGTCTCTCTTTCTCCCTCTCTTACCCTCTGTCTAAAAATAAATAAATAAAATCTTTAAAAAATATGAACACTGAAATGACAACAAAGTCACAGTTATTAACAACAGAACCGAAACAAAAACAAACTAAGCAAACAACTAGAACAGGAACTGAATCACAGAAATGGAGATCACATGGAGGGTTATCAGCGGGGGAGTGGGTGGAGAGAGAGGGGAAAAGATTCAGGGAATAAGTAGCATAAATGGTATGTAGAAGATAGACAGGGGGAAGTTAAGAATAGTATAGGAAATATACAAACCAAAGAACTTATATGTATGACCCATGGACATGAACTAAAAGGGAGGAATGTAGGTGGGAGGGGTGTGCAGGGTGGAGAGGAAGAAAGGGGTGAAAATGGGACAACTCTAATAGCATAATCAATAAAATATATTTTAAAAAGAAAAAAGAAAAACTGGAAACAGTTTGTGTTGGGTCCAGCATTTGCCATGGACAAGATGCCATGACATGTGTGCTTCAGGATGAGATTCTCATCATCAAATTTCTTCCTGTAGAAATGTGCTGCCTGTGCTGTTGTGGCATGTGAAGTCACCACGCTGGCACATAAATCCCAGAATAATTCTGTGAAAGCAGGAATCTTTATAACCAAATCCTTTGTCCCCAGTGCTCAGAGCATGAAAGTTTTCTGCTTTATTTGGAACTTTGTCTGCAAACAAGTTGAAGGAGATGTGGCCCAAAGGCTTGCTGTCAGCAGTAATGTCAAAGAACAAGGTGGAGTTGACCATGGATGGGCACAGGAAGGTCCAAGATGGCAGTGACATCTGCGAGGCATTATTTGGGGAGGTTTTCAATGGTTGTTTCAATTGCCTCATTGTTGATTGGTCTATTTAGATTTTCTAATTGTTCATCATTCAGTTTAGGAAGTTTGTATATTCCTAGGAACTTATCCATTTCTGTAAGCTATTTAATTTGGTGGCACATAGTCTTTTGTAGTATTATAGTATGATCCTTTACACATCTGTGATGTCTGTAGTAAATTCTCCTTAATTTCTGATTTTATTTTTGATATCTTTAATTTCTTTTAATCCTCACCCAAGGACATGATTATCAATTTTTATTTTATTTTTTAAAAGATTTATTTATTTATTTTTAGAGAAGGGAAGGGAGAGAGAAAGAGAGGGAGAGAAAATTCAGTGTGTGGTTGTCTCTCATGAGTGCCCTACAGGAGACTTGGCCCCCAACCCAGGCCTGTGCCCTAGAGTGGGAATCGAGCCTACAAACTTTTGGTTTCCAGGGCAGCACTCAATTCACTAAGCTACTCCAGCAACAACTGATTATTAATTTTTAGAGAGAGGGGAAGGAAGAGAAATAAGAGAAATAAGAGAAAGAGGGAGAGAAATACTGTGTGAGAGAAAAATATTTATCAGTTGCCTCTCATGCATGCCCCGAACATGGACCAAACCTGTAACCTAGGCATGTGTCCTCAACAGGAATCGAACCTGTGACTTTTCAATTTATAGGACAATGCTCCAACCAACCAGGGCTGAGTTTTTTTATGAGTATGTTCTCTTTTTTCCTTAGTGAGTCTAGCCAGGGGTTTGTAAATTTTATTAATATTTACAAAGAGCCAGCTCTATTTTATTCAATTCTGCTTTAATTTTTAGTATTTCTTTTCTCCTGCTGACTTTGAGTTGCTTTTGTTCTTCTTCCTCTAGATCGATAAGATGTAATGTTATGTTGTTTACTTGGGATTTCTCTTGTTTCTTCAGATAGACATGTTTTAATATAAACTTCCCTCTTGTTACTGCATTCCAGAAGTTTAATTTGTTGTGTTATTCTCATTTGTTTCTATATATCTTTTTATCGCACCTTTTATTTCTTAATTGATCCAGGCAATTTTTAGTAGCATGTTTTTAAATCTCTACATATTTGTGGGTTTCTTCACTTCCTTTTTGCTGTTAATTTGTAATTTCAAAGCATTGTGGTCAGAAAATATGTTTGGTTTGATATCAATCTTCTTAAACTTCTTGAGGTTAGTATATGACCCAACATGTGGTCTGTCCTTGAGAATGTTCTTTGGGTACTGGATAATAATGTATAATCTAATATTCTGGGATGAAAGTCTCTGTAATGGTCAATTGTGTTCATTTGCTTCAATGTGTCACTTAAGGCCAATATTATTTTGAGGTGTTTTTTTAAATTGTTCTTCAAGTACAGTTTTCTGCCTTTTACTCCCATCCCACCCCACCCACCAGGCCTCCTGACCGCCCTCCCATTTCCAACCCCTCATTGTTATTGTCAACATGTCCTTTATACTTGTTCCTGCAAAACCTTCCACTTTTCCCCTGAAATTCCCTTCCCTCTCCCCTCTGGTCACTGTCAGTCTGTTCTCAATTTCAGTTACATTTTGATTGTTTGTTCATTTTGTTGATAAGGATCCTGTTAAAGGTGAGATCATATGGTATTTGTCCATCACTGCCTGGCTTATTTCACTTGCCATAATGCTTTCCAGTTCCATCCATTCTGTCTCAAAGGGTAGGAGCTCCTTCTTTCTTTCTGCTGCATAGAATTCCACTGTGTAAATGTACTATAGTTTTCTGATCCATTCATTTACTGATGGGCATCTAGGTGGCTTCCAGTACTTGGCTATTCTAAATTGTGCTGCTATGAACATTGGGGTGCATATGATCTTTTGAATTGGTGTTTCAGGGTTCTTAGGATATAATCCTGGCATTGGAATTGCTGGGTCAAAAGGCAGATCCATTCTTAGTCTTCTGCGAAAATTCCATACTGTTTCCCATAATTCCATACTGCATTCCCACCAACAAGGAACTAGGGTTCTCTTTTCTCCACAACCTCTCCAACACTTGTTGTTTGTTACTTTCTTTATCATGGCCATTCTGACTGGTGTGAAGTGGTACTCACTGCGGTTTTAATTTGCGTCTCTCTGATAGCTAGTGATATTGAGCATCTTTTCATGGGTCTCTGGATCCTCTCTATGTCCTCCTTGGAGAAGTGTCTGTTCAAGTCCTTTGCCCATTTTTTAATTGGGTTGCTTGTCTTATTAGAGTGGAGTTGTGTGAATTCTTTATATATTTTGGAGATTAAACCCTTGTCTGAGGTATCATTGGCAAATATGTTTTCCCATATGGTTGGTTCACTTTTTATTTTAATACTGTTTTCTTTAGCCATGCAGAAGCTTTTTATTTTGATGAGATCCCATTTGTTTATTCTTTCCTTCATGTCCCTAGCTCTGGGGGACATATCAGTAAAAATATTGCTGTGTGAAATATCCGACATTTTCCTGCTTATGTTCTCCTCTAGGACTTTAATGGTGTAACGACTTGTATTTAAATCTTTTATCCACCTTGAATTTATTTTTGTATATGTTGTGACTTAGTGCTCGAGTTTCATTTTTTTGCATGTAGCTGTCCAGCTCTCCCTGCACTATTTGTTGAAGAGGCTATTTTTACTCCATTTTATGTTGCAGCTCCCTTTGTCAAATATTAATTGACCATAGAGACTTGGGTTTATTTCTGGGCTCTCTATTCTGTTCCATTGGCCTGTGTGTTTTTATGCCTGTACCAGGTTGTTTTGATTACAGTGGCCTTGTAATACAGTTTGGTATCAAGTATTGTGATCCCTCCTACTTTGCTCTTCTAAAAATTGCAGCAGCTATTTAGGATTGTTTATGGCTCCACATAAATTTCTGAAGTGTTTGTTCTGTGTCTGTGAAATATACCATTAGTACTTTAATAGGTACTCCATTGAATCTGTAAATTGCTTTTGATAGTATGGACACTTTCATGATGTTAATTCTTCTGATCCATGAACACGGTATATGTTTCCATTTGTTTGTGTCTTCCTTGATTTCTTTCTTCAGTGTTGTGTAGTTTTCTGAGTGCAGGTCTTTTACTACCTTGCTTAGGCTTATTCCTAGGTTTCCTAGGTGTTTTATTTTTCTTCTTGCTATATCAAATAGGTTTTTTTCTTAATTTCTGCTTCTGATGTTTCATTGTTGATATACAAAAATGCCTTTGATTTCTGAGTATTGACTTTGTATCCCTCTGTTTTGACAAATTCACTTATTAGTTAGAGCAGTTTTTTGGCAGAGTCTACAGGATTCTCTATGTCCACTATCATGTCATCTGCAAACAATAAAAGTTTTCTTTCCTTCTTTCTGATTTGGAGGCCTTTTATTTCCTTTTCTTCTCTGATCATTGTGGCTAAAACTTCCAATACTATATTGAATAGAAGTGGTGAAAGTGGACAACCTTGTCTTACCTGTTTCTGATCTTAGTGGAAAAGATTTTAGTTTTTGCCCATTGAGTATAATGTCAGCTGTAGGTCTTTCATATATGGTCTTTATTATGTTGAGGAATGCTCCCTGTATTCCCACTTTGCTGAGTGTTTTTATCATAAATGTGTGCTGTATCTTATCAAATGTTTTTCCCACCTCTATGATATGATCATGAGGCTTTACTTTTGTTATGTGATGTATTACATTTATTGATTTGTAAATATTGTGCCATTATTGCATCCCTGGGATGAATCCCAATTGGTCATGATGTATGACCTTTTTAATATATTGTTCGATGCGGTTCGCCAATATTTTGTTGAGGATTTTAGTGTCTATGTCCATCAGTGATACCGGCCTGAAGTTTTCTTTTGTTGTCTCTTATCTGGTTTTGAGATTAGGATGATGTCAGCTTCATAAAAAGTGTTTGGGAGTCTTCCATCATTTTGCATTTTTTGGAATAGTCTATGAAGGACAGGGGTTAGCTATTCCTTAAATGCTTTATAGAATTTCCTATGAAACCATCTGGTCCAGGGCTTTTCTGTGTTGGGAGTTTTTGATTACTGCTTCAATTTTGTCTGCTGTTATTGGCCTGTTCAGGCTTTCTGCTTCTTCTTCATTGAGTTTTGGAAGATTATATTTTTCTAGAAATGTGTCATTTCACCTCGGTTTTCAAATTTCTTGGTATATACTTCTTCATTGTAATTCTCTTACAATCCTTTGTATTTCTGTGGTGTCAGTTGTAATCTCTCCTCTTTCATTCCTGATTGTGTTTATTTCAGTCCTCTCCTTCTTTTTCTTGATGAATCTTGCTTCAAGGCTTATCGATTTTGTTTATCCTTTCAAAGAACCAGCTCCTGGATTCATGATCCTTAGAATTTTAATTTTAGTCTCTATATCATTTAGTTCTGCTCTGATCTTGGTTATTTCCTTCTTTCTATTTGCTCTGGGCTGTCTTTCTTGTTGTTCCTCCAGTTCTTGTAGGTGTAGGGTTAGGTTGTTTGTTTGAAATGTTTCTATCTTTTTAGGTAGGCCTGTATTGTTATTAAGTTCCCTCTCAGGACTGCCTTCATTGTGTCCCATAAGTTTTGGATTGTTGTGAATTCATTTTCATTTGTTTCCAGAAACTTTTTGATTTCTTCCCTAACTTCATTCTTGACCCATTATTGTTTAATAGCATGGTATCATTCTCCACAATTTTGAGTGTTTTGGGTTTTTCTTTCCTTGGGGTTAGTTTTTAGTTTAAGTCCCTTATGGTCAGAGAAAATGCTTGATATGATTTCAATTTTTGTTGAATTTGTTGAGGCTTGTTTTGTGTCCTATCATGTGGTCTATCTTTGAAAATATTCCATGTGAATTTGAGAAGAATGTGTATTTAGCTTCTTTGGGATGAAAGGCTCTATATAGATCAGTTAAGTCCATTTGATCTAGGGCATTGGTCAATGCCACAATATCTTTGTTGATATTTTTTTTGGAAGATCTCTCCGTTTTGACAGTGCGGTGTAAATCCCCTACTATAATTGTTGCTGTCAATATCTTTCTTGAAGTCCTCTAAGATTTTCTTTATGTATTTGGGTGCTCCTATATTGGGTGCATATATATTTACAATGTTTATGTCTTCTTGGTGGATTGTTCCCTGAATATTATGAAGTGACCTTCTGGGTCTCTCTTTATGGCCTTTTTTTTGAAGTCTATTTCTCTGATATGAGTATTGCTACCCTGGATTTTTTTCCCTGTACTTTTCCTTGTAAAATTTATTTCCAGCCCTTCACTTTCTGCCTGTGTAGGTCTTTTGTCCTGAGGAGGGTCTCTTGTAGGAATGTGTGTGGGTCATGCTTTCTTATCTATTCAGCTATTCTATGTCTTTGATTGGAGCATTAATCCATTTATATTTAAGGTTATTATTGATAGGTATTTATTCATTGCCATTTTCATACCTGTGTTCCTCTCTCTCTCTCTCCCTCTCTCTCTCTCTCTCTCTCTCTCTCTCTCTTTCCTTCCTTTCCTTAAAACCAGTCCCTTTAGATCTCTTGCAGAGCTGGTTTGGTGGAGGTGTATTTTTTAGACTTCCTTTGTCTGGGAAGCTCCTAATTTGGCCTTGTATCTTGATTGGAGAGCCTTGCTGGGTAAAATAGCCCTTGGTTGCAGACCTCTAGTTCCCATTACTTGGAATATTTCTTGCCATTCTCTTCTGGCTTGGAGCACTTCCATTGAGAAATCAGCTGCTAGTCTTATCAGGGCTCCCTTGTATGTTACCTCTGTTTCTCTCTTGCTGCCTTGAGATTCTCTCTTGTCTTGGAATTTTGCCATTTTAATTATGATGTGTCTTGAAGTGGGCCTCTTTGGGTTCCTCTTAATTTGGACTCTCTGTGTTTCCTGGATTGTATGACTTTTTTCTCATCAAATTAGGAAAGTTTTCCATCATTACTTTTTCAAACAGGGTTTCTATACCTTGCTCTTCTTCTTTTCCTTCTGGTATCCCTATTATATGGATATTTTTACATTTCATATTGTCCTGTATTTCCCTTAATCCCTCTTCATTCTTTCTGAGTCTCTTTTCCTTTTCTTGCTCTTTCTGGGTGGTTTTTTTTTTCTACCTTGTCCTCCAGCTCCCTGATCAAATCTTCTGCTTCATCGAGCCTGCTTTTGATTCCTTCTACTGTGTTCTTCTGTTCAGAAATTTTATTCTTCATTTCCTCTTGGCCCTTGTTGATAGTTTCTATTTCCTTTTTCATGTTGATATAGTTTGCAGTTAGATCATTGTAGTTTCCCTGTAGTTGTTGGTAATTGTGAGCTCATTGAGCTTCTTGATAATCATTGCTTTGAACTCCATATCTGATAGTTGAGTTTCCTCTATTTCATTTAGCATTCTTTCTGAGGCTTCCTCCTTTCCTTTCATTTGGGGATTGTTTCTTTGTCTTCCTGTTGTTTGTGAGACTGTTCTTGTTAGCCTCTGCTTCTTAAATTGATCTGTTCTGACTCCCTGGGTTTATAGTGTGAACTTCTATGGTATAATACCTGGGAGATTCGGTGGGGCCATCTCCCTGATCTCCCGAGCTCACTGGTCTTCGGCTGTTGTTTATGTTCACTCTGTGTTTGTCTTTGGGTTTTGATTGTTGTTGGGTCTTTCTTTGGTGGGTCTTTCCCCCAGCTGGTTAACTGAAGGTCACTCTGTCCACCACCACTTGTATTTTGTTGTGCATGTGTGGACAGGTTGTGTTGAAGCTGGTTTTTTCGTGTGTACAAAGTTTTGAGGATTCTCTCTTGCTCTGACTCTTGTTTATTCTCAGTAATTTCTCCACTATTTAGTTGTAATTCTAGATAGTTCCTGGATTGAGGTTAGTGTGGCTTTCACTCCCTCCTTTACCTTCTTCTGTTGTCATCTGTTGGTGGTTCCTTTGTTGGTGGGTTCCTCTTCTAGCAGGTGTACTGGTGTTCACAGTATCCACCTACTTGTCTGGATTTTCAATGTCCACTAAAATTTTTTTGTCTCCTATGCTGGGGTACTGTTGGCTGTTTGCTCTCTTCCTCCATAGATCGGCTATGTTTTTCTTCCTTGTGTAGGGGGAAGTGGAATCTGCTCCCTCCTACCTCGCTGCCATCTTCAGTCTCCCCCAATATTTCTTAATTAATTTTCTATTTGGATGATCTGTCTAGAGCTACCAACGGAGTATTTAGATCCCCAACTATGATTTTGATTTTTGTCAGTTTTTCCATCTAGTTCTGTTAGTAATTGTTTTATATATTTTGGTGTTCCCTGATCGGGTCCATATTGAAAAGTGTTATATCTGCTTGATTGTAGTGTCCACTTTACCATTATAAAATGTCCATCTTTGTCTGTTACCTTTCTTTCTTCAATCTATTTTGTCAGACATAATAAGGCTACACTTGCTTTTCTGTCAATGCTATTTGCTTGGAGGATCATTTTCTAAGATTTCACTTTGACCCTCTCTTTTTTGTGTACAATAGTTTTTAATATCTTTTATTGATTATGCTTTTACAGTTGTCCCATTTTTACCCCTTCATTCCCCTCCACCTTGTGCACCCCCTCTCCCACTGCATTCACACCCTTTAGTTGATGTCCATGGGTCATATATATAAGTTCTTTGGTTTCTCCATTTCTATACTATTCTTAACCTCCCCCTGCCTATCTTCTACATACCATTTATGCTACTTATTCTGTGTACCTTTTCCTCCTCTCTCCCCACCCACTCCCATGCTGATAACTCTCCATGTGATCTCCATTTCTGTGATTCAGTTTCCTGTTCTAGTTGTTTGCTTAGTTGTATTGTTTTTGTTTTTGTTTAGGTTTGGTTGTTAATAACTGAGTTCTTGTCATTTTACTGTTCATATTCTTTATTGACTGCATGCCTGCTATTGAGAAGTTGTCAATGGATGTAAAACACACAATGAGATCCCTGCAACAACTTTGAGAGACCCATACTGCTCTTACAACAGTTCTTTTGGTTGTTTGCCCTGTACCCATGACATTCTGGATTGCTTCTATTATCATTTGTGGCTGAATGTGTACAATAAATAATCTCTTCTTTCTGAAAAAAAAAGTTTCTCTCCTTAATTTTAATCTTGGCTAGTGTAATTATGATGTGCCTTGGTGTGGTCCTCCTTGGGTCCAACTTGTTTGGGCATCTCTGAGCTTCCTTGATTTCCTGGATGTCTATTTCCTTTGCCAAATTGGGGAAGTGTCCTTCATATTTCTTCAAATAATTTTTCAATTTGTTGTTCTTTCTCTTCTCCTCTGGTACCCCTATAATTCAGATGTTGGAATATTTAAAGATGTCCTGGAGGTTCGCTAAGCCTCTCCTCATTTGTCTGAGTTCTTGTTTCTTCATGCTTTTCTGATTGAATATTTCTTTCTTTCTTCCTTCTGGTCCACAAACATTGATTTGAGTCCCAGTTTCCTCCCATCACTAATTGCTTCCCCAGTACATTTTCCTTTATTTCACTTAGCATAGCCTTTCCATTTTTCATTGTGACCATACTCAACATTCTGTAACCATCCTGATTACTAGTGTTTTGAACTGTGCATCTGATAGGTTGACTATCTCTTTGTCGCTTAGTTGTACTTTTTTCTGGAGCTTTGATCTGTTCTTTCATGATGTGGACCACTGACCAGCAAGTGACCTGTGAAGGCTTCGGATGGCTCGTCAACACGCGAGAAAAAACATACACAGAGACAACCAAGTCCTGTGGGGAAGTAGGAATGAATGGCCACTCTCTTCCGGTGGGGAGAGCGCCCTATTCCCCTTCAGAGAGGCTTTTTATTGGTTTCGTTTGCATAAGAATTTGGGTAAAGCTGATTACTGATTGCTAGGAAGTAAGGATCAAACAATAGATGACAAGGAGTCGAGGGCCTATTTTGAGTCAGGATCAAAGAGTTTGTAAAACTTTAAGGAAGAAACTTATTCTTCCTTGGACCCTCTATCATTCAAACAAGAGAATTCTAAACAAAGCAGGTTTCACAGGATTTTTACATATTCCCTTCCTTAGCCCTGATCACCCCGGGAACCCACCCTTTTCAGCACAGACTGCAGCACCACCCTGTCATCGTTCAGGCTTAGGGGAGCAATGGGAACTAAGCAGCCAAGAGATAGGAGATTTCTCCCAGACGGTGAGGACTCAGGCGTGTTCAAAGCCAAGGAGACGAGGGTCTATCACCCCTTTTGCTGTTAGCCCCAAAGTCCTTTCTTGGGGCCTCCCATGTGATCGTGCCTGTCATAGATCATTCTCCCTTGGGGAATCTTACCCATCATTGGCTAACCAACCAAGCATTGGGTTCAGTTATGAATGAAGCAGCAGAAGCAGCGCTCCTTCCAGTGGATAAGCTTTTGTCTCCTTGCTGCCTTATGGTCCAAGGTCATTCCTCAGCCTTAGCCTTGGCAGGTATTACAGCTTCTGACACAAGGCTGGGCGGTCCCCAACATTTCATTTGGTGCCATTTTTTTCTGTCTCAGTGGTGCTGTTACATAGTAAGTGGTGGAGCATTAGGTATTCGCCAGGGCAGGACAACTTATGTTGCTGTGCTGTGATGATGTATGTGGGGGAGGCATCTGAGACTGAACAGTATTGCCTGCTCCTCTCTCTGCCTGTTTTCAGTCTCTTCCCCTGCTACCCATAAGCAAATAGGGCCCTTGTGGTGCTGATTCCTGTGTGGGTGGGTTTGTGTACATTCAAGGACCCTGTGGGTCTCTCCAGTGAATTCTCCTGTGAGGCTGGGAGTTGCTCACACTGCTACGTTGACCCCCACAGGTGTTTTCAGTCAGACGCTTTGAGGCTTTATTTCCCCAAACTGGAATCCTGGGTTAAGCAGTCTGTCTCACTCCCCTGTTGTTCCTCCCAGTTTATCGGCACTCGAATGTGGGACCACAAAGTCCACAAGCCGCTGCTTGTCCTGGTCTGCCAACCACCTCCTTGCCCACTCCAGTCCTCTAGCTGCCACCTTGCAGCAAGTCCTCTCTGCCCAGCTGCCCATCTCCGCACCTCCTACTGGTCTGGATGAATGTTTCTTCTTTAACTCCTTGGTTGTCAGACTTCTATACAGTTCGAGTTCCTGTCACTTCTGGTCGGGTTTTGTTTTTAAATTTGTTGTTGTCCTTCTTTTGGTTGTGCAAAGAGGCACAGTGTGTCCTACTTGCCCCTCCATCCTGCTGGAGGTCCTCTTTGAGTCTCTCTTTATCTTTGCAAATTAGATGTGTCTCTTGAAGGAAGCATATGGTTGCGGGATACCGCTGAGACTTCATGGATTTGAAGCCCCATTTCCCACCACATTCCTTTCCAGTGTTGGTTCCCCAGGCTAGGGCAACCAGATTACACCTTCTCATTTTCCATCACCTCACAGAGATCTGAAAAGCCAGAGAAGTACAAGAGAAAAAAATAAGCCTATGACTCTTTGCCACTTACTGTAAACAATAGAAAGACTTCTTCTTATTTACTAGATAAGTGCCTTTCATACATAGATCCCTAGACAGAGAAGGAATTTATCTAATACTATGAAGAACCAATGTAGTGAGGCTGCTCAGAAAAGAAATGAAAAATCTCTAGAAAAATAACTTAAAGACATGGAAATATATAATTTAAACTATAGGGAATTTAATATTGCAGTTCTAAAAAAAACCCAGTGAGATGCAAGAAATACAGATAGCTAGTTAAATGAGCTCAGGAAAGAAATCAATGGAAAAAAATGAGTACTTTACCAAACAGACTGAAACTATAGAAATAACCAAACAGAAATTCTAGAGATGAGTAACTCAGTAAAAAGATTAAGAATAAACTAGCAAGGGACTTCAGGTCAAGATGGAGGTGTAGGTAGACATACTGCACCTCCTCAGACACCAAAATAAGGACAACTACAATTTAAAACAAAAACAACCAGAACTAACAGAAAACTGAATGGTATGGAAGTTTGACAGCCAAGGGTTAAAGAAGACATATTCATCCAGATTAGTAGGAGGAGTGGAGTCCAGCAGCCAGGGCAAAGAGGGCTTGTGGCCAAGTGGTAGCCAGTGGACCCTGGGCATGCAAGGCTGTGGCTGCCTGACCCAGTGAGGTAGCAGATTATGGAGCAGGCGGGGCCTGGCACACAAGGCAACTGACCAACCAGACAGCCCTACATTTTCATGCAGATAAACAAGGCAAAACTGGGAGTGGGGACAGACCACACAACCCAGGGTCCCAGCATGGGGAAATAAAGCCTCAAACCACAGATTGAAAACACCTGTGGGTTTGAGGTGCCTGGAGAAACTCCCAGCCTCACAGGAGAGTTCAGTGGAGACCCACAGGTCCTAGAACATACACAAACCCACCCACCCTGGAATCAACACCAAGAAGGGCCCAATTTGCTTGTGAGAAACTGGGGAAGTGACTGAAATCTGGCAGAGAGAGGAGCAAGTGCCACTGGTCCCTCTCGGACCCCTCCCCAACATACAGCATCACAACCCAGAGACCTGGGTTCCCTGCCCTGGTGAACAGCTAAGGCTCTGCCCCTCACTATGTAACAGGCGCGTCAAGACAAAAAAAAAAATGGCCCAAACGAAAGAACAGATCAACGCTGCAGAAAAAATACAACTAAGCGACAAAGAGCCAACCTATCAGATGCACAGTTCAAAACACTGGTAATCAGGATGCTCACAGAAATGGGTTGAGTACAGTTGCAAATTAGAGGAAAAAATGAAGGCTATGCTAAGCAAAATAAAGGAAAAGGTACAGTGAAGCAATAGTGATGGGAAGGAAACTGGGACTCAAATCAACGTTGTGGACCAGAAGGAAGAAAGAAATATTCGATCAGAAAAGCATGAAGAAAACAAGAACTCAAACAAATGAGGAGAGGCTTAGGAACCTCCAGGACATCTTTAAATATTCCCAACATCTGAATTATAGGGGGTACCAGAAGGAGAAGAGGAAGAACAACAAATTGAAAAATTATTTGAAGAATGATGAAGGAACAACTTCCCCAATTTGGCAAAGGAAATAGACATCCAGGAAATCAAGGAAGCTCAGAGATGCCCAAACAAGTTGGACCCAAGGAGGACCACACCAAGGCACATCATAATTACACCAGCCAAGATTAAAATTAAGGAGAGAATCTTAGAAGCTGTAAGAGGAAAAGGAGATAATTACCTACAAAATAGTTTCTCATAAGACTGTCAACTGATTTCTCAAAAGAGAGCTTTCAGGCAAGAAGGGGCTGGAAAGAAGTATTCCAAGTCATGAAAGGCAAGGACCTACATCCAAGATTTCTCTATCAAACAAAGCTTTCATTTATAATGGAAGGGCAGATAAAGTGCTTCACTGATAAGGTCAAGTTGAAGGAGTTTGTCATCACCACGCCCTTACTATATGAAATGTTAGCTCTCTGACTTCCGGCAAGATGGAGGAATAGGTGGGCGCACCGTACCTCCTCGCACAACCAAGAACAGAACCACAGTAATTTACAACAATGATTTGCAGTCATAATATCAGAACTGTCAGAGGATTTATCTAAATGGAAGTCGGACAGCCTGGAAGTTGAAGTAGACCCGTACATCCAGACTGGTAGGGGACTACGAGCCGAAGCGAGCAGGCGTGGGGCTGGCGCGGGTCGCAGGCGCGTGTAGGTAGGGGGAAATTTGGCGAGAATCGGTGCGACAGCAATCCGGGACGCAGGAGCGAGCGCAGCGGTGTAGCGGTGATCCCTGAGTACGCAAGCAGCGGCTAGGGGAATCAGTGGGGCAGCGACTGGGGATCAGGGCAGAGCTCACAGCCCAGAAGCCCAGGGAAGTGTCTGACTCCAGGAGAACAGAAGGGTCGCCATTGATCCCTCCTATCCCCGCTCCCGCCCCTGCCCCCACATATAACGTCACAAGCTAGCGACTGGAGCGCCCAGCACCGGTGAACACCTAAGGCTCCGCCCCCCCACCGTAACAAGAGCGACCAGAACCGAGAGAAAAATAAATAAATAAGTAAAATAATATGAGAGAACGGGGAAAGACGTAAGATATGTGTCCAGCAGAACAGATCAGACCCCAGGACTCATCCTTTTGAGTGACCAAGAAATAGCCAATCTATCAGATGCACAGTTCAAAACACTGGTGATCAGGAAGCTCATGGAACTGGCGGATTTTGGATCCAATTACATGAAAAATGCAGATTACCATAAAAGGGATGCAGGAAGACACACGGAGAAGAGCCAATTGTGAAAGGAAGGAATCTGAATCTCAAAACAACACAGTGGACCAGAAGGAAGATAGAATCAACCAAGCAGGAGAGCATGATGAAATAAGAATTCAAAAAATCGAAGAAAAGCTTAAGACCATCAAGGACACCTTTAAATGTTCCAACATCCGAATTATAGGGGTACCAGAAGGGGAAGACCAACAAGTGGAAAAGTTATTTGAACAAATAATAAAGGAGAACTTCCCAAACTGGCAAAGGGAACAGTCTTCCAAGAAATCCAAGGAGCGCAAGAGCCCCAAAGAAGTTGGACCCAAGAAGAACCCACCAAGGCACATCATAATTACATTAGCCAAGGTAAAAACGAAGGAGAGAATCCTAGAAGCAGCAAGAGATAAGGGGACAGTAACCTACAAAGGAGTTCCCATCAGACTGTCAGCTGATTTCTCCAAAGAGACCTTATAGGCAAGAAGGGGCTGGAAAGAAATATTCCAAGTCATGAAAGACAAGGACCTACATCCCAGATTGCTCTATCCAGCAAAGCTCTCATTTAGAATGGAAGAGAAGATAAAGTGCTTTTCAGATAAGGTCAAATTAAAGGAGTTCATCATCACCAAGCCCTTACTTTATGAAATGCTAAAGGGACTTATCTAAGAAAAGAAGATAAAGAAAAGACATGTATAGTAAAAAGGACAGCAAACTCACAATTATTAACAACCACACCTAAAGCAAAACCAAAAGAAACTAAGTAAACAACTAGAATAGGAACAGAACCACAGAAATAGAGGGCACAAGGGGGGGCTAAGCAGTAGGGGTGGCAGGAGGAGAGAGGGGGAAAAGGTACAGAGAATAAGTAGCATAGAATGTAGGTTGAAATAGATAGGGGGAGGGCAAGAATAGTACGGGAAATGTAGAAGCTAAAGAACTCATAAGTATTACATATGGACATGGACTAAAGGGGGGGAAGGTGGGTGGGAGAGGGGGCACAGGGGGGAGGGGAGTGAAGGGGGAAATGGGACAACTGTAATAGCATAATCAATAAAATATATTAAAAAAAAGAAATGTTAAAGGGACTTATCTAAGAAAAAGAAGGTAAAAAATGTGAACTATAAAATAACAACAAACTCACAGTTATAACAACTGAACCTATACAAAAAGAAAAGCAAACAACTAGAACAGGAACAGAGTGACAGAAATGGAGATCACATGGAGGGTTAGCAACAGGGGAGTTGGAGGAGGAGAGAGAGGGAAAGGTACAGAGAATAAGTAGCATAGATGGTAGGTAGAAAATAGACAGGGGGAGGTTAAGAATAGTATGGGAAATGTAGAAGTGAAAGAACTTATATGTATGACCCATGGACATGAACTAAAGGTGGGTAATGTGGGTGGGAGGGGGTGTGCAGAACGGAGGGGAATAAAGGAGGGAAAATGGGACAACTGTACTAGCATAATCAATAAAGTATATTTAAAAGTATATTACAAAGTTAAGAGATTCGAAAAGAGGGAAAAAGAAAGAAAGAAGAAGAAGAAGAGGAAGGAAGGAAGGAAGGAAGGAAGGAAAGGAAGGAAGGAAGGAAGGAAGGAAGGAAGGAAGGAATTCTTTCACAGTTCTGGAAGACAGAGTCCAAAACCAGTTTAAATGGGCCAAAAGCAAGGTGTTGAGAGTGCTATGGTCCCCTCTTGGAAGCTCTAGCAAAACATTCATTCCTCACCATTTTCAGCTTTGGGTAGTTACTGCAGTCCTAAAGAGGCAGCCATATCATTTCAATCTTTACTTCTATGGTCACATTGCTTTTTTGTGCTTTGTGTGTCAAATCTTACAAGAATTATAAGAATACATGTAAATGCAATTAGGCCCACACTGATTATCCCATACTCTTCCTTACTCAAAACCCTTAATCATTTACAAATCTTTGTTATATGAACAGACATTTACAGATTTCAAGATTAGGAACTGATATCTTTGGGAGACATTATTCAGTATACTACTGCTAGTGTGAGCCATTTATAATTGACTATTGTGTACTTTTTTTACTTTTTATTAAAGTTTTTTTTTAAACTTATACAGTATTCAGATTATCTGTTTCTTCTAGTCTTAGTTTTGGCAGAAAGTATCTTTCAAGGAATTAAAACATGAAACAGAGTTTTGGTACTTGGAAGTGGGGTATTGTTGTTATAAATGCCTAAAAATGTGGAAGTTGCTTTGCAACTTGACAGCATGTGGTGGCTGGAAGCTGTTAAAGAAGAAAAATTTCCTGATGAACATATTTTAAGTTAAAGCTTCACTCTGATTTTGCTTTGGGTCTTTCCCACATATTTTGACATTTTGTGTTATTACCCTTGTGTTCTTAAAGATTTCTTCATTTCCTTTACAATTTCCTTTTACCCCAACAGTTATGTAATTTTAAAACATCAATGGTTTCTACTTTTGTTATTATTTATATTTTATTGGATTATGGTTGGAGTACATGGTCTGTATGATATTTTTACAATTCATTAAGGATTACATATGGCTAAATCTGATCTATTGTTGTAAATGTTTTTATTTTATTTTACTTTTTCTCACCCGATGACATTTTTTCACTTGCTTTTAGATGGGAAGAGAGAGAGAGAGAGAGAGAGAGGGAGAGAGAAATTGATGGGAGAGAGAAAAAGAATGGATTGGTTGCCTCCAGCAAGCACCCACACTGGAGATAAGCAGTGGAACTGGAAATCACATGCCTCTGACCCAGGATAGAACCCAGAATCCAGGTATTTTCCCTGATGGAGAATCAGACCCACAATCCAGATCTATGCCCTGACCGGGAATAAAACCCTCAACCTTTGAGTTACCGGATGATGCTCCAACCACTGAACCACACAGGCCAATGCTATGTAAATATTTTTTTTCTGAAGATTTATTTTTAGTGACAGAAAGGGAGGGAGAAAGAGAGGGAAAGAAACATTAATGTGTGGTTGCCTCTTGCACGCCTCCTACTGGGTCCTGATCCGAAACTCAGACATGTGCCCTGACTGGGAATCCAACCCATGACCCTTTGGGTCACAGGCTGGCGCTCAATCCACTGAGCCATACCAGCCAGAGTGTGTGTAAATATTTTTAATGTAAAACTGTCTATTTGCTAATTGTGTGATTCTATATATACATATATGTATCCAGTGCTTATT
Organism: Phyllostomus discolor; assembly: GCF_004126475.2. Taxonomy (NCBI): domain Eukaryota; kingdom Metazoa; phylum Chordata; class Mammalia; order Chiroptera; family Phyllostomidae; genus Phyllostomus; species Phyllostomus discolor. The sequence continues at coordinate 116,247,322 of NC_040904.2, forward strand.
AATCTCCTTGTTCCATCAATTTCTGAGAGTACGTATGTTAAAACCTTCACATGAAGGTGTTCATTGATTTATCTAATTCTTATTTCTTTTCTTTGTTTTTCTTTATGGCTATATTGTTCTAATAGTTTCTTAAGGCTGCCACAACAAATTACAAAAACTTGGCTTAAAAGATTTGTGGGAGTGGAGGATTAAAGGGAAAAGAAACTTGCCCTGGCTCTGGTGGCTCAGTGGATTGAGCGCCAGTTTACGAACCCCAAGGGTCACAGGTTCAATTCCCAGTCTAGGGTACATGCATGAGTTGTAGGCCAGGTCACCACTACTGGGCACACAAGAGGTGACCACACATTGATGTTTCTCTCCCTCTCTTTCTCTCTCCCCTCCTCTCTCTAAAAATGAATAACTAAAATCTTAAAAAGAAAACTAAGGGAATTAATACTTATTTTAGATAAACCAACAACAAAACAAGTGTTTTAAGCAAGAAAATGGAAAACGCTTATTAGAAGAGAAGAAACAAACATTGAAAAGCTTAAGATGGCTGGCTGATTTTTTAATGTTTCTTCCCCCTCTTTTAATAATGTTGAGGATGAATGCAATGATTTCCTACACGACTCTCTAAGATGCTGCAAATATTTTGTATCTGAGTTGCCCAACATGCCAGCTACTACTAGTGAGAGTTTAACTTGTTAGCTGATGATAAAGTTTCAAAGGCAGGCAATCTACCTCCAGAAAGTATACTCTTAGTTCCAACACTTCTGCCTTTCAACAAATGGTGAATCATTAATTACCAAAAGACCCTCCAAAAATAACACTGTCTTGTTCTTATCAGTTTCATACTTTTTAAATTTGGATCTTAACAACATCTTACATTATTATATTATAAAATAGGAAGTGAAGCTGAGAAAGAGTAAAAAATGGTCAAAGATTTGTAATTAGCCATGGACCAATTAAAAATTTGATTTCATATCTTTTGTCCTGGGAAGCTCAATGTCATTCAGCTTCATCTTACTGCTACCTTCTTTTAATTTCCTCTTGCGGTCTGTATAGAACCATTGTGTTTATCTTAGTAAAGAAAATTTATTTAGAGAATGAATTTTGTATGACATTAAATTTGTTAATGTGTATATATCATCAATAAAGATTTTTTGTTGTCCTATATTTTCAACATTCTCTGAAATTGTGGCAGCACACCACAGTTAGAGTTTTCACTGGAAAATGGACCTGGTACTCTGGCCATTATGGAGGAAAAGAAATGTTACCAGTTTTTTTATGTTGAAGAGTATCAAATTCCAGAGAATGATGAGCAAGTTCAGTGCTTCGGAAAATACATGACACATGGCTACTGAACTTGTAACACTTAAAGTCTCTGATAGACCTTACTTTAAATGATCTCCATAGAGCTTTTTCCTATCAACTCAATATACCTCTGGCTTTGCATTTACAAGTACTTAACCCACGAGGGATGACTATAATTAACGACAGCTATGCAAATGTTGGCATTTCTTTTTGTTATTTATTTCCAACCAATAATTGAGGGCTAAAAATAAAAATATTCTTGGTGACACTGTGTACACAAGAAACCCAGGACACTTCTCAATCCATAAACATGCTTTGTCTTAGATTATTTGCATCTGTAACTCAATAAACCTGTAAAACACTACATTAATTATGTTATTTGTATTACTAGACATTATGGCTGAATGTTTCACCAACTTCCCATTAAACCCAACTTCATAGTTGAAATAGCACTACTATCCACTAGGGGGAGACGGAGGAGGGCGGCGGGGGCTACCAGGGAGCCTTGGTGGGCTCAGCATCAGGGGCGACTGCATTGCCTCCATCTTGGCCGCTACGGGGGAGAGCGGTGTCTCAATGTCTCGGTTGTCTCCTTTCCCCGGGCCCCACTCGGACGCTGATAGCGGGCTGTCCTGAGGCTGAATTGCGGGTCACATGCCTTGTCCTGAGGGCTTCCCAGGGACAAGTTGTCCAGCCGCACTGGTCCTGTTCCGAGTGGGTCCCGGCAAGATGGAGGACGCCGTCTCCTCTTGCAGCCTTGACGGGAGTCGGGGCCACCCCTCAGGGACAAGGCATGGGTGGACGTGCGCCTGCCCCACATCGCTCGGGAATGCTTTCGCCCGCCGCCCACTGGCCTGCAGCAGCCCCTGCCCGGCGGCCCACATGGGGTGTCTAGGATCTGGACACTTGTGTTTGGGGGACATCCAGGCCCCATCCCTTCCCAGGCAGGGCCACTGGGAAAGACAGCGAGGGCAGGAGGGCTGGCCTCAATGTCTCGAGCCATCCTGACATGGGTGGCACCCCAAGCTCCTGTTCCTCAGGGACTGACTTAGTGGCCGGTGCAGCGGCAACAAAGGCAACGTCGGCCCACTGACCTAAGGAACAGGGAGGGGGCGAGAAGAGAGGGACTCGTCCCAGGCTAGGGCTGGCGGAGTAGGGAGGCCTTGGAAACGCCAGGGGGGTGTGGCCTGCGCCTGACGGACAGCCTCCCGAGCTGACACTTCAAGGGGACCCTGAAGGAGGGCATATGCAGCCAATGGACTCTCCCTAGGCGTCCTGAATCCTCCCCACCAGCCAATGGGGACGCGGAGGGAGGGGTGTGCTCGGATTTAGCTGCGCCGCAGCCGGTGCCAGCGCCACCGCCTCCTTCGCTTTCTCCGTCTCCCCTTCTGTTCGCAGAGCTGAACTCGGGAGTGGATCTTGCGGAGGTTGTGTGGTTTCCGAAGAGGGTAGGTCGGGGTGGGGAAAGTTCCTACCTGGGAGCCGCATCCAGAACCGGGTGAGGTGCGTCCTCGCGGTCTTAGCATTCTGGATCCGCAAACGGTGTGGCTGTGTGTAGCGCAGTTTCGAAAGGCGGGGATGAGTGAAGGCGGCTTCCGGAGCTTTCTACCGGCCCGGGGCTGGCCCCTGAAGCTCGGGTGCCGTTCCCGCTGCACGTTGGTTCCGGGGACTGGTCCGTACTTGCTCCTGGTATCGCTTGTGGCCTCAGGGCTTCCGTGAGGTGGGGAGGGGCCGGTGAGGAAGCAGGGTAGTGGAGTCGCGCGGGCATGTTCCTTTCTCTACGGGTGCTATGGGGGAGGGGCGCCCATTCCTCTCCTTCCCGGAGCTGAGCCAGATTGTGGCGGGGTCCTCAAGTTTGGGGGCAAGGTTCCGTGTCCACTCTTGAGTCCTGCTCCGTACACTCCTTCAGGCCTTATTAGGGCACGATTTTAAGGCGTAAAGGGACGGAAAATCTCGGGTCCTGGGCAAAACACTTGGGACAAGTGGGAGATTTCAACCCAGCGGGATGTGAGCTCCTACCTTTGAGTTGCTGTCTGGAGTGACTGGAGTGACGCCGGGTGGGCCCATTCAGGAGGGAATGCCATTCTCTTGCTGGTCCGGCACCCTTGCCCCTTACCCTTGAGTTGGCCAGGTACCTCCGTCCCCGTTCTGTAGTTTGAAGGAACAGATTTCATCCTGGTGGTTTTGTCACCATAGATTTTTAAATCTGGTTTCCCGCCGCATTGGTGGTTGGGGAGGGCAAAAGAGCGCTGAACTCCTTTATTCTTTGTCCCTCTGCTTCTTCCCTCTGCAGCGTAGGAATTGTGCAACATCCAGGTTGGCTGCAACTAAAGTGTTTTTCATCTTTTCTCTCATTTTAGGACCTAGAATCACCTTCAGGCCAATTTGGTGACGCTTTGGCAGAAATTAAGGAGGAAAATATACCCTTTGTGAGTAATTTTACCCTGCTTTTCTGTTTCATACACTGAGTGCAATAGTACATTGTTGTTTGTGTGACTTACCTCTCTTTTATCTTGAAGTCAAAAGAGCTAATTGCTTGGGGGGACCCTGTCCCCAGAGTCACACTCAGCCAACATCCTAACAGGAGATAGGTAGTCTAGTTATCACAGTACTCATGGTTTTGAGGTGGAACATTCAATTGGTAGTGACTGCCTGATCCTTTCATTATGACATGAATGTTTTTTCCTTTTTACCAGAAAGTAATCTGTTTGGTGTTTGTTTTGGCACAATAAAACACCCAGTTCTCTGTCAGCTATTCAGGTAACAGTTTTAACACCAATCCCTCCTTGACCCAATTGTATTAGGCTTAAAATGATGATTTTTTTTTTTAATGATTCTACATTCATTATCTGGGATTCTGGTGAAGGTGTCCACAGCCCACAGGTTGCATGTGGCCCAGGATGGTTATGAATGCAGCCCAACACAAAATTGTAAATTTACTTAAAACCTTTTTTTTTTGGCTCATCAGTTTTTGTTAGTGTTTGTGTATTCAATGTGTGGCCCAAAACAACTTTTCTTCCAATATGGCCCAGAGATGCCAAAAGGTTGGACACCCCTGCAGTACTGTCTTTGGTCTGCCTGTTTTGTCCTTTCAAGCTAATCAGATAGTTTCCATTGGTCATCAAAAAGAAACTTGTGGTTGGTTTTCTCCTGTTCTCCTAGTTCTCCTAGTATTCCTGCCTTCTCTTTCTTTGCCCTTGTTGCTCCTGGCCAAAGTTGGCTTTGCACTTACTCTATCATGCTTCACAGCACACCTTTTTAGTTAAGATCCAGGACAGTGTGTCGGGATGTAGAGTGCTATGTCTAGCTTTTAGGATTGAATAGTATTCAGCAGGGTAATTTTCTTACGAAACCTGCAGGGGTGATATTTCACATTCTCCAGTAGTTTGTGAAGATGATGGAATGTAGGTATGATTGTAGAGCTCTGATGGACCGCCTTAGCGAAAGGGAACTAGCAGGGACTGAGATTGACAGGGCAAGTCACTGACCCTGTTATAATCACTTAGAAAAGCCATTTTCTCATCAGAGTGTTTCTAGGGTATTTCATCATGATGTGGAAAAAAGGATCAGGTTTTAGTGGCAGCCAGAGTAGGATACACAACTGCTCTCTTTGACAAGTGTAAACGAAGGGTCAATACTTGCACCTTTGTTATGCATATTCACAAATGCACATTCTACTCAGTTAAATGTTTTTTTAGTATGCACATTTTATAAATGAGTAAGTTATGTTTCTCTCCCCAGGATTGCTATGAAGATTGAAATGAGTATAAAAATTGGTAAAGTGCCTGGCCCATAAATTGTGGGACACACACACACATAGACAGTCAAATCCTTTACTCATCTTGTTTTGACGAGAGAAAAAAATGTTTCAGCACTTGGCACTTGCTCGGAACTCATCCCCTCGCTAGAACTTACATGAGTCACAATGCTGTCCTGCAAGAGAAAATGCTTCATCACTTGTCGCTTGCTCACCATTTGGTGCCCCTCTCTCACGATGAAACACAGGTGGTCATATCATTCTTACAGAAGCCCATGAACATTGCAGAACCCCCACACATTCGTCATTAACTGTCTTGTTCTTTTGTGCAACTTAAGGGCTAACCATGGGTCGTAAAAAGGTTAAGAGTGATACTACTAAGCCTAAAAGGCAGTTAATAAGAACCACAATCGAAAAGAAAAAGAGATTGTAGCTAAGTATGAGAGTGGGATAGGTGTGACTGATATCGCTCTTATGTTCAAGATGCCGAGAACGACAATTTCAACGATAGTGAGAAATAAGGAAGCCATAAAAGCAGCAAGTGTTGCTAAAGGTGTAAAGTCTGTGAGTAAGCAACGTTCACAGACGTTGGAAGAAGTTGAAAAAGTGCTTTACATCTGGATTAATGAAAAAGAGTTAGCAGGTGACAGCATTTCTGAGGCAATAATTTGTGAGAAAGCTAGACAATTGCATGCTGATCTGTTAAAAAACAAGCCTGGAACAAGTGGTGAGAGCACTGAAGTGTTCAAAGCCAGTCATGGATGGTTTGATAAATTTAAAAAGAGAACTGGTATTCATAGTGTGGTAAAGCACGGAGAAGTCAATGATGGAGATGTTGAAGAATTAGTGGAGGAGCAGAGTGCAGAGCTCAGCACTGAGGATCTGCAGGAACTTCCAAAGGAGCAGCTGCAGATAGTGGCTGAGGACATTTCTGCGGGTGATACAGAGGAAAGGGAGGAAGCATCTACTGCATTGATTAAAGAAATGTGTGGTAAATGGGTTGAAGTTCAAAACTTTGTGGAAATGTATCACCCAAACAAAGCTCTAGCAAGCCGGAATGTGGACCTGATTAATGAACAAACAATGTCACACTTTAGAAACATTTTGAAACGTAGACAGAAACAAGTTTCTCTTGATAGGTTGTTAGTTGAGCTCCCTAAATCTGAGTCGCCAGCAGTGTTCAGTGAAGCCAAGAGACAAAAAACAGAAGAAACCCTTGAGAAATCTGAAATTATCTTGGAAGAGAACTCCACTCCCTCTACCTCACCACCATCCCATTATGTCAGGAACTCCTCTCAGTACAGGTAAAGTTAAATTTTATTTTATTTTATATAATTAATTGCTTTTTTATTCATGTCTGTTTAGTTTTATAGTTCTGTATTACAAACAACCTCATTACTTAATATTAGCCCAGTAAAATGTGAAAGTTCTGGGGAACTCTCTTTCTTTCTTTCAAGATTTTTTTTATTTTTATTTTTTTAGAGAGGGAAGGGAGAGAGAGAGAGAGAGAGGGAGGAAGGGAGGGAGGGAGGGAGGGAGAGAGAGAGAGAGAGAGAGAGAGAGCGCGGGAGAGAGAGCAGGAGAGAGAGAGAGGGAGAGAGAGAGAGACACACACATCAACGTGCGGTTGCTGGGGGTCATGGCCTGCCACCCAGGCATGTACCCTGACTGGGAATCGAACCTGCAACACTTTGGTTCACAGCCCGCACTCAATCCACTGAGCTACGCCAGCCAGAGATTTGTTTCTAATTACATTATTTCATATGGGAAAAATTCATTCAGCACTCATCACGTGACTATGAGTATTGAGATACCACTGCCTGTGTATATTGTTAATGATAGCTATAATTCTTATCCTTTATTGTTTGATTTCCTGAAATTTGCTTAGATTTATCTGTCAAGCCTTTTAACTGAGTTTTCCATATCTGCTAAAATTCCTGGAAGGTCTTTTTTATATGAGAAATGTTCATTTTTTATGGTCTTTTGCTCATTGGTGGAGAACCTCTTGAGTGCTTATCTTTAGGTCTTTCTTTTTTCATGGTTCCTAATTCCACAGGGAAGAGTAATTTTGAGAAAGAAGTCTTCCAGGAAAGAGTTTGCTGCCTGGAAGATAGAGGTTTAGATGCAACTCTCTGGGATCGGTGGGATTGGGGTCATTTCATTTACATGGTATTGAAGCATTTGACCTTGGTTGATGAACCCCAAAAAAGATCTTACATTCTATCCTCTCTAGAGAAAAAAGTCGAGAACCTGTTCCAGAGTAGGGAAAGACCTGTCAACATGAACATGCAGGGAGAAAAGGGATCAAGGATTTCCCAGTCTTCTTAGTTTAGCCACCTACCCCTATTTCAAGGGTATCTGAAGCCCTTTGAGGATTCTGCAGCCTAATTCAGATTCCCAGCTTTTCCATCACTGTTTCAGAGTTTAGCTCTTGGGTTGGCTGAGTTAGTTATCCACTCTACTGCTTATAAAATTTTGTTGATTTTGTTTCTTTTTTCCTGTGTGTTGTTTATGGAGACTTTAGAAGGGTGTGAAGTTAGTTGTGTATGATCAATCTACCAACTTAATCTCTGTCAATCAAAATCTCAGTCATACGATCCCCATTTACAGTTTAGAAAATGAAAACTTATTTAGATGAAGTAATTTGCTCAGTGGCACACAGCTAGTTAGCTAAATCATGGTGTTTTTTCTCTTTTTGAATAATATTATAGAAATAATAAAAACTGCCCTAGTTGCGTGGCTTAGTTGGTTAGAGCGTTGTCCAGTGCATTGAAGGTTGCCAGTTTTATTCCCGGTCAGGGCACCAGAGATAATTTGAAGGAAAAAAAAAAAAGAAATAATAAAAACTTTTCTGTAGTCTTGTGTTTATGGTTTTAAGGAAGCGTTTGATGGTTAAGTTAAATGCACACTGGCTTTTCAAGATTTTATTACTTATTTTTAGAGAGATGGGAACGGAGGGTGGAGAGGAACATCGATGTGTGAAAGAAACATTGATCAGTTGCCTCTTGCATATACCCATCTGGGGAACTAGCCCACAACCCAGGCATGTGCCCTAACTGGAAATTGAAACAGCAACCCTTTGGTTTGGAGGCCAGCATGCAATCCACTGAGCCACACCAGCTAGGATGATTTTATTTATTTTTATTTTTAGAGAGAGGGAAACGGAGGGAGAAAGAGGGAGAGAAACATAAATGCGTGGTTGCCTCTCACACTTCCACTACTGGGGACCTGGCCTGCAACCCAGGCCTGTGCCCTGACTAGGAATACAACCAGTGACCTTTTGCTTGGTGGACCAATGCTCAAGTAACTGAGCCACAATGGTTAGGGCTGAAATAGACTTTGTTGAATGTTAATTTTGTTTTAATGAATTTGCTTATTGTGATAAAAGATAAGTGATTTTATAAAAATTGTTTTATACATTAATTGCACGTTACATAGTAGCTATGAAATAGATTCTGGAGTCAAGTTTCTTAGATTTCAATTGACTCTATCCTTTCCAGTAATGGAGACTTGGGCAGACACAGATTTTTTTCCTTCTGAATCTTAGTTTCCTAATTGGTAGAGTGGGAAAAAGAATAGATCCTACCTCTTGTAAGCATTCATTGAAAGAGCATATTATTGACATAGTACCTATTAGGAATAAATGTCACCTGTTACGTGACTATAACTATCATCAATTAAATTACTTGTGAAAAATTTCAGAATAGAACTGTTACTTAGCATATTTCAATATGAGGTATTTCAAATGGAATGATGACTGCCAAATGAAGTTTTTTTAAAAACATTGGGCACCCATACAATTCCTGCCTCCTACACTCTCAAGTTTCTAGCTAGAAAACTGAGGCAAGCGTGGATAAACTTAACAGCTTCCCATCTGTCATTCCTATGTACTTATGTGCATTACAGTTATGCCTGCCTTTTTCCCTCTGGCCTTTTTGAGATAGTGATTCCTATTCAAGATCAATTTAACTACCGTCTGTGCACATATCTTCATCTCTCACCTGCAAGAGCCTTGTGGGGCCTCTTTTTATTCATTATTCACTTCTCCAAATTCTTCAACTGTATCCCTCTGTTAGAACCTTTCTTTTGTCATACTCAAGTGCATAGTAGGTACAAAGAAGTGTTTGTTGAATATAACAGAGTGGTGAATAATTTGTGGCCTACAATTAAAGCCCTGAGTTTAAGCCCCATCTGGGCTTACTCAGAATAATTTAATTAGCTTCTCTTTCCTGATCTGTGAAATGGATTAAATTATATCTGTGCTTCATGGTGTTGTTTTTAGAACTTTACATAGAAAATGTAGCATCATCTCTGACACTTCCTGGACAAGACAAAAATGATTTGGAGGGGGAGGACAGGGTTGCAAGCCTGCAGAACAGTGCCTCTTTGCAGCTGTAGCCCTGCCTCGAGCCAAGAGGCAGCAATGGCCCCCCTCAGGAGACCACTAAATTACCTCTTCACACAGCCTCGCCATGGCAACCTATGGACAGAGCTGTGCGTACCCAATGCATATCCCTCTATCATATGCTGGCTTTGGCAAGGCTGTCAGAGATATTTTCAACAAAGGATTTGGTCTTGGGTTGGTGGGACTGGACGTGAAAACAAAGTCATTCAGTGGCATGGAATTCTCAACATCTGGTTCATCTAATACAGACACTAGTAAAATTACTGGGACTTCGGAGGCCAAATATAAATAGTGTCAGTATGGAACACACTCACAGAGAAATGGAACACTGATAACACTCTGGGAACAGAAATTGTAATTGAAGACCAGATTTGTCAAGGTTTGAAACTGACATTTGATAATCACATTTTCACCAAACACAGGAAAGAAAAGTGGTAAATCAAGTCTTCTTACAAGAGGGAATGTATAATTCTTGGTTGCAATGTTGACTTTGTTTTTGCTGGACTTCCAATCCATGGTTCAGCTGTCTTTGGTTACGAGGGCTGGCTTGCTGGGTACCAGATGACCTTTGAGAGTGCCAGATCAAAGCTGATAAGAAATGACTTTGCAGTGGGCTTTAGGACTGGGGACTTCCAGCTATGCACTAATGTCAGTGATGGGACAGAATTTTGAGGTTCAATTTATCAGTAAGTATGTGCAGATCTTGACACTTCAGTAAACCTTCCTTGGACATTAGGTACCAACTGCACTTGCTTTGGCATTGCAGCTGTTTGTCATTTGGATCCCCTGACTTCCATTTCTGCAAAAATCAACAACTTGCCCTGGCTGGTGTAGCTCAGTGGATTGAGTGCGGGCCTGCGAACCAAGGGGTTGCTGGTTCAATTCCCAGTCAGGGCACATGCCGGGGTTGCGGGCCAGGTCCCCATTTGGGGCCATGTGAGAGGCAACCACACACTGGTGTTTCTCTCCCTTTCTTCCTCCCTCCTCCCCTGCTCTAAAAATAAGTAAGTAAAATGTTTGTGTTTTTTTTTTTAAATCAACAACTCTAATTTAATTGGAGTGGGCTAAACTCAGACTGTGAGGCCTGGTGTGATGCTTACACTTCTTCTGTGGTAGATTGGAAGAGCATTATAATGCTAGAGGCTACAAACTTGGGCTTGCCCCGGAGTTAGAGGCTTAATCCAGCTGAAAGAAAGCTTTGAGAATGGATCAACAGACCACCACCAACAACAACTATTAAAAAAGGAAAAATGGAAAGGGGGGGGGGAGCTCTGGGAATGGATATCAGAAGATTTGGTTTTAATATATTTACATTGTGAACAACAGGCTATTTTCCCCTCTAAGAAGGTGATCAAAACAAAGGCTGAGCTAAACAAGAGCTGTGTTTCAAATATTTACACAGTTATTTGTTGGTTTCAAGTTGAATTGGTTATCTACTTAATAGTGCAGCCTTTGTGCAGTTCCTTATACATTATTTAAATGTATTTATTAAACACACTGCCCAACAATAATGAAATAGACCTTTGTGAAAACTGCAGTTGTGTGCATGTTTGTTTTTATGTTCCTTTTAACATTGCATATTACCATGGAATAAAATGGATCAGTGGATTTAAGATGAGGTTAAAAAATTTTTTGTTAAATAGTAACCATTAGAATCACTTTTGGTAGCCTAAAACTTGACAAATTATGAATAAAACAAGTATACATTTAAAATTATTTGGGCCCTGGCTAGTGTGGCTCAGTGGATTGATGCTTACACTTTCTTCTGTGGTAGATGGGAAGAGCAATATAATGCTAGAGGCCACAAAGGTGGCCTCTAGCATTATATTTTATTCTAGCATTATATTTATATCCATTTTATTCAATGGCAATATTCAATGTTAAAAGGAACATAAAAGCAAACATGCACACAACTGCACAGTTTTCACAAAGGTCTATTTCATTATTGGTGGGTAGTGTGTTTAATAAATAAATAATGTATAAGGAACTGCAAAACCAAATAGTCGCTGGTTCGATTCCCAGTCGGGGCACATGCCTGGGTCGCAGGCCAGGTCTCCAGTACGGGGCGCACAGGGGGCAACCATACATTGATGTTTCTCTCCCTCTCTTTCTTCCTCTCTTCCCCTCTTGCTACACAAATAAATAAAATCTTTACAAAAATTATTTGGAAAGATTTAATCACATAGTTATGTTGGAAGTTTAGAGAATTTGAAAACAATAACAAAAGACTATGGAAATAGAAATTGGACAGTAACAATAATTAGTATTTGTAGTATATTGATTATATTTGGGCTCTAGGTTATTAATAGTTAGATAAGTTATTTTGTTAATGTTTTCTATTTTAAAGGAAAACAGGTATATTTTCCTATAAAGGGTGAGTGAGTTAAATTGAGTGCAGCAGTTCCTCAAATAATGTTTCATTATATTGTTGACGAAATGTTATAGGGACTTAGCTTTTGTTTGTATCAATTAGCCTGTGGTAAAATTGGTTTCCTTAAATATTTTGCGTAAAGTTGCAGAAGATACTGATGTTAAGTGAGGACTATACTGTTAGTTGAGTAGATTTTTTTTAAGGACTACCAAAAATCAAATAATTAGTTTTCATCAAACTCTGAAGAAATAAGCACAATATGGTTAGTGGGAAAGGAAAAACTGAATGGGTGTCTTAAAAGTTCAGTCAGCCTGGCTGGTGCTGCTCAGTGGATTGAGTACCAGCCCGTGAGCTGAAAGGTTGCTGGTTCAATTCCCAGTCAGGGCACATGCCTGGATTGCAGGCTAGGTACCCAGTTGGAGGCATGTGAGAGGCAACCAATTGGTGTATCTCTTTCACACATTGATGTTTCTCTCCCTCTCTTTCTCCTCCCCTTTCCCTCTCTATAAAAGTAAATAAATAAAATCTTTTTAAAAAGGTCAAAATCACATGAATATAACTTAAAATTTCTTCTGTGTCCTTTCTTATAATAATCATAATATACTATAACTTTTTTTCTTTTCTCTGTCTCTTATAGGTTCTTTGGCTTGAACACAGGTTCAGCAGGAGAATTAGACTTGACACAACAGACTCCTGTGTTTTTAGGTAGTAAAGCCATGACAGCTAGTCTCATGAAAGTAGGAAGTTCATTTGGTGACCCAACTAGTCCTTTAGTTAATAGATCTAGAAACTCAACAGTGGAAGATGATGATGATGATGTTGTGTTTATTGAATCTATACAACCTCCTTCCACTTCTTCAGCAATAGCTGATCAAAGAAATTTCATATTTGCTTCATCAAGAAATGAAAAGCTACAAGGAAATTATTCCATGATTCTTTCTTCCTCGAGAGATTTGGCTTCTCAGAAGGGAACTATAAGTGAGACCATTGTTATTGATGATGAAGAGGACATAGAAACAAATGGAGAGGAAAAGAAAACTTCTTCCAGTTTTACTGAATGGGGACTTCCAGAAACTAGAAACAGAACCAAAGATGTGGATTTCTCCACTTCCAGTCTTTCAAGAAGAAAGGTAAATGCAGGAATGGGTGATAGTGTTATCAGTGCAGAATCGACTCTGAAATTCAGATTGCTAGTTTTACAACCTTAGATACAGGTGTAAGCTCTGTGAATGCTGGGCGAGATATGAACTTAATGAGTACACTTGTAACATGACTGTAGAATACCAACTTGGGAGATGTCGCTAAAGGACTTCAGTCAAGTAACTGGTGTTAATATACAAACATACACCCCCATCTTTAACTTCACAGACCAAGACTGGAGTAGGACCTTTTAATCCTGGTAGAATGAATGTGGCAGGAGACGAATTTCAGAATGGAGGATTTGCAACTCATCATAGTCCTGGTAAGCCATAAGTGATCTTCTACCTTAAGTCAGTAAACTTTTGGCTTTAGTACTTGTATCATTTTGTTTATGTTTTATGTGTGGATGTTGTCTTTCTCTCAACTTTCAGGTTAATATAGAATATTTTAGTTAATAAAGCTGTGTGATCTACTTGTTCTCTGAATTTTCAGGAATTACTGTATTTTACCCATTGTGGTTTACATCTAAAGTGTTTTAATTGAAAATCTCCATAACCACTACCCCACCCTTGTTTACTAATATCTATTTTAATGTAAAAATTAGCCCCCCCAAAAGCCCCCACCCCTCAAGGCTGGTATATTTCACCATACCAGGCCCTTTTTATCCTTTCTTGGAGAATGAATAAAAACTTCACACTCTGCAAAAACAAAAGAAAAAAATTAAATAAAAACCATCCAATACTTCTGGCTAGTGTAGCTCAGCAGATTGAGTGCTGGCCTGTGAACCAAAGGGTTGTTTGTTTGATTCCCATTTAGGGCACATGCCTGTTTTGCAGGCCAGGTCCCCACTTGGGGACACACAAGAGGCTACCACACATTGATGTTTCTGTCACTTTCTCTATCCCTTCCCTCTCTCTTTAAATAAATAAATAAAATCTTTAAAAATATATCATCCAATAAAAAGGGTTGAAGTGAAGCGGAAGATAAAGTAATATTACTTAATCGAATTTTGTTTAATTTGTAATTATGTAACTTAAAATCTCAAATTTTTGCTTTACCAGTATTTACTGTTGAACTGCTTGTTTTCTGGTTTTCATTTTTAAATCAGTATTTTATTGCTTAATTTTAAGTTTCTTGCCTTTAATTCAGAGACCTATGTTTTAAAAACAGTCTTGTTCTGATAAAATTAAGATATAAGGAAAGTTATTTGCCAAATAGCAAATCTTTTTTTGTGACTTTTTCACGACACATGTGGTTTGGGGAGGAATTTTTTATATTTAAGACAAGGAAGGTGTTGTTGGTATTGGGTTTTGGCCTTTTTAGTGCTTTTTAGCTATTGACCAACTTAGACTTTTGGGAAAGGACTGAAAAGTAACTTAAATTACTTACTGTAACCTAGATACTTGCTGCTTTAATGGAATGCTGCTAGTAGTTTTTTTCCTTTTTTTTCCAATTAATCTTTTTCTCTGGTTATGCAAATACTATGTGGTTATTGTAGAATATTTGGAAGAAATCATAATACCTGTCACCTTACCCTTCTAACCAGAAGTAAGCACTGTAGAAATTTGGGGTGTACTTTTTTTTGCTTTTAGTCTTTGCTTCTATGGTTGTAGAAAATATAATTCAGAGTATATGACATATAGGTTTGTATTCTGTTGATTTGTTTAGGCTAAATTTTAGTGTGTTATGTCATTTTAAAATAGAAGTTTCATGGCTATAAAATAGTCCTTTGTGTCTGAGATACCTGTTCCTCTACTTTCTTTCAGCATTTATATGGTTTCCCATTTTTTACTGCAGACTTTTTTGGGTTTTGTTTCTGTTTTTGGATTTTTTGTTTTGCTTTGGGTTTTTTCTTTCTTTCTTTCTTTTTTGGACATGGCATCAAAACCTGGCAAATGGTAGTTTCTTAAACATTCTACAGTGAAGAATTTTAAACTATATACATAATGAACTTTTCATACTCTATTAAAGTCCAGGTGGTGAGCTCCAGAACAGTATTGACCAGCTGGTGTTTGAATGACAACCATAAGTGAAGATGATATTTTTTTCTTTTCTGCAAGTGCATGATAGTGGACAAAACTACTCAGCAGTTTTACCCATCATTGCTTTTTCACCAGTGGTGCAAATACCAACACAGTGAACAAGGCAGATAATTTTAGTATTATTATGGAAATATTTTGGCCTCCCAGGTTCTCTATTTATTTCTTTTTCTAATACAATATTTAGTAGAAGTGGTAAGAATATAAACCCTTGTCTTGGTCTTGACTTGGCATGGGCAGGGAGAAGCACTTGACATTTTATTGTTATATGTATTATTAGCTCCTCTCAAATATAATTAGCTCTTTATCTGTATATTTTATTTAATAATCTGTTATTTTAGGCAGTTTCTTAATTGTAAACAGGGTTCACAAGAATATTTGAAACTTGGCACACTTTTTTTCTTGAGAAAAGTTTCTGTAGGCAGAATTGCTAAGTCAAAATGTCAACATTTTTAAAGCTTTTGATGGTTAATGCCAAATTTTCCCCACCAAAGAATTGTATTACTTTCCATACAACAGAAGAGTTTTTGTTTCCATATTGTAAGCTTTCCTCAGGGGTAGGAATGGCATTTAATGTTTGCTAAACTGATCACTAAACTGTGGTATCTTGATTAATTTATACATCATTGAACTTGTAAAAATATATTTGCAAACGTTTTATGAATTTGTTCATTCATGTTTGTTGTCAGTTTACTACTATGTACACCTTTTGTTTATTGATTAAGAGTTGAGCCCGATAGACAGTATCATAAAAATTTAGGATCTCTATATTGAAAGATATGTTAAAAGTAATTGAATATGTTGAAGACTTAAAATAATATCCATTGAAAATCATTCTTTTGGGTATATTTCCTACATTGTTTTTCTTTTTTATTTTGTAATTATTTCTTAAGTTTTAGATGTGTTTGTTTGTATAAGCACAAACTTCATCTTATGTGCATTGATTATTAGAGAGAGAGGAAGGGAGAGAAAGAGCAAAACATTGAAGTAAGAGAAACATCTATCAGTTGTCTCCCGTACATGCTGATAGGAGGTTAAAACCAAGGTTCTGAAAGGAGGTTAAAACCAGAAGTCTTACCATGTATTTCTTTTATGTTTCAGTGTTCCCATTTTTCACCTGGACTGAAATGAAGTTGTTTATTTAATGTTGATGTGGATAAATAAGGTGCTTGTCAATTTTAAAGCATAGCAAATAATTGATAATTACAAAAAAGCAGCCTGTAGTTAGATACTTAATTGTGGACATAATTAAAACTTGCAGACCATTGTTTGCAAGTAGTTTTGATTACTGCTGGATTTTTTTTTATTTTTGTCCTTTTTATATTGCATTAAGTCAAACTAAACTATGTTTAGTTTATACTCTTCTCCTTATATAAATATCAGTGATTTTAAAATGTAACAGAAGAAGAAAAGGGTACTAAAATGACTCAGTTGAACACTCATTTATATAAGTGAAAAAAGTTTTGTTCTGGCTGGGTAGCTCAGTTGGTTAGAGTGTCATCCTGATATGCCAAGGTTGTGGTTCATCCCCAGTCAGGCACATATAAGAATCAACCAAGTGAATGTATAAATAAAATACTGGAACAAGAAATTGATTTCTCTCAAATCATAAAATTAAAATAATTTTTTAAAAGGAAAAATTTAGCTCTGGATGAGTGGCTCAGTTGATTGAAACATTGTCCTGTACAAACCAAAGGTTGCAGATTTCATCCAGTCGGGCACATACCTAGGTTCAGGTTGGTCCCAGTCTCAGCTCATATGGAAAGCAACCAGTAGATGTTTCTCTCACATCTTTGTTTTGCTCTTACCTCTTTCTCTCCCTTCCTTTTGCTCTAATAATCAATGAACATATCCTCAGTGGGACTCAAAAAGTTTCAGTAATGTTTAAACTATAGTTTATGATATGGTACAAATTTCTATTAGCTATGAAGTGTGAATGAATTAACATTCCTGAAGTTCTCAAGAAGTTTTATTTTGGGGGACAAAATTTATAAAACCAGATCCTTTGAATAAATAACATTTAGTCTAGAATTCTGAAAAGAACATTCATGAAGTTGTCAGATGAATTGTGATGAGATATGTTTGTAACTTTCTTAAAAGTTAGGTTACTTGTGGAAAGGACCAAAGGACCTTGTTTTTGTTGCAGTTTTTTCACTCTTTCTTTAACTTGAATGTAACATAGTAAAAAACTGTCTTATTAAAATATATTATTTAGATTTTGTTTTGCTTGCTATCAGCATTAATAAGTGAACCAATTTTTTACCACAAAAATGATAGAATGAGATGGAAAAAATTATTGTTGTTATTGTTTAGAGTCATAGCTCCCCTAGTGTCTTACCCTAGGTGCTCTTTGCTTCCCACTTCTATAAATTGAAGGATTCCAACACAGGACAATAAAAAAGTAACAGCAAGATAAGGATCTCTGGAGTGGAATCATAATTAACTGTAGGGCTTATGGGCTGATATTTCATATAAACATTATGGCTCTGCATTAAGTACACATAAAACTAAGTATTCCATCTTATGAAAAATAAGCTTATGTTCATTAGTGTGGACCTGTGAGGTCATTTAATTCTTTCTTTTTTAATGCTCACCCAAGAATATGTTTATTGATTTTTAGAGACAGATAGAAACATCTATGTAAGGGTAAATCTGTCACTTCCCCTTCTCAATCCACTAGGAGATTGAACCCACAACATTTTTGGTGCACGAACAATGCTCCAGTCAACGGTGCTACCCAGCCAGGGCTCATTTAATCATTTTATTAACCTTTTCTATCTTTTTTTTTTTAGATTTTTTTTTCAATTAAAGTTTACATTCAATGTTATTTTGTATTAGTTTCAGGTGTATAGCAATAGTGGTTAGACAGTCATATACTCCCAGTTTCCCATTGATATTTCCAGTAACCTAGAATTCTACATACTTGTTATAATATTATTGGCTATATTCCCTATACTGTACATTAAACATCCCCATGACTATTGTGTAACTACAAATTTGTGCTTCTTTTTAAAATTTATTTAGTTTTTACACAAAGGGGAAGGGAGGGAGTAAGGCAAGTAGAGATACACTGATGTTCACAGAGAAACATCAATCAGCCACCCCTTGCCTACATCCCAACTGGGGACAAAACCCCACAACACAGTCATGCCCTGATGGGAATCAAACCGGTGACCCCTCACTCTGGGGTCACTTCTCACTCCATTATGGGTTGGGATAATGCCCAACCCATAGCCCCACTGGTTAGGGCACAAATTTGTACTACTTAAATCCCTTCACCTTTTTCACCTGCCTGCCCTCCTCTTCCCTGTTGGCAACCATCAGTCTATTCTCTATTTATGAGTCTGTTTCTGTCTTATTTGTTCATCTGTTTTATATCTTGTTCTTTAAATCCCACATATAAGTGAAATCATGATATTTGTCTTTGTTTGACTTATTTCAATTAGCATAACACCTTATAGGTTCATTCGTGCTGTTACAGATGGTAAAGTTTTCTTCTTTTTTTTAAGTATTTTTTATTGATTATGCTATTAGCAGTTTTTCCCAATTTCTGCCCTGCCCGCCTAACCTTCCACCATTTCCTTCACCTTAGTTCATGACCATGGGTTGTACATATAAGTTCTTTGAGTCCTCTGTTTCCTATACCATTTTTTTATCTCCCCATCTATTTTATGCCTACCAATATACTGCTTCTTCCCTGTACCTTTTCCCCCCTTTTCCTCCCTTCCCCCTCCCACTGAAATCCCTTCATGTGATGTTCATTTCTCTGATTCTGTTCCTGTTCTAGTTGTTTGCTTAATTTTGTTTCCATCGCTCTTCTTTCCTTTAGGTTCATTTGTTGATAGTTGTGAGTTTGTTGTCATTTTACTGTTCATAGTTTTGAGCTTCTTTTTCTTAGATTGTCTGTTTATTTCATATAATAATGGATTGGTGATGATGAACTCCTCTAACTTGACCTTCTCTGGGACAGCCACTTTATCTGCCCTTCCATTCTAACTGAAAGCTTTGCTGGATAGAGCAATCTTGATGTAGATTGTTGCTTTCATGACTTGGAATACTTCTTTTCCAGCCCCTCCTTTGCCTGTAAGGTTTCTTTTGAGAACCATCAGCTGACAGTCTAACGGGCACTCCTTTGTAGGTAAGTGCCTCCCTTTCTCTTGCTGCTTCTAGGATTCTCTCCTTAATTTTAATATTGGGTAATGTAATTATGATGTGCCTTGGTGTATCCTTCTTTGGGTTCACCTTCCTTGGGACTCTCTGGGCTTTTTGGACTTCCTGGAAGTCTGTTTTCTTCATCAGATTGGGGATGTTTTCCTTCATTATTTGTTGAAATAAGTTTTCAATTTCTTGCTGTTCTTCTTTGGGCACCCCTATAATTTGGACATTGGAACATTTCAGGTTGTCTTAGAGGTTTGTAAGACTCTCTTCACTTTTTTGAATTCTTGTTTCTTCATTCTGTTCCCATTGAATGTTTATTTTTTCCTTTTTGTTCCAAATCGTTGTTTTGAGTCCTGGTTTCCATCCTGTCACTGTTGGTCCCTGAATATTTTGCTTTATTTCATTTTAGGTATCTTTCATTTGTTCTTTCATTTCTTGGCCAAGCTCCAACCAAGTTCAATCAGATCTGTGAGATGTTGATTATACCAGGGCTTTAAGTTCTCCATCAGATGTATTGGCTATGTCCTCATCATTTAGTTCTTTTTCTGAGGTTATGCTCTGTTCTTTCATTTTTGGGCCATATTTCTTTGTCTTGGCACACTTGAGAAGGTATAAGGGGGTAGGGCCTTAGGAACTCACCCAGGCCAGTGCTATGCTGCAGGTCTTTGCTGTGCTGTGGGTGCTGCCTGTGCGGGAGGTGCCAGACAGGGAACAATGAAGCTCACCTACTTGTCCCTAGCACACTTTCTGACGGACTCTTGTGTGAGACTGGGAATTTCTCCTACTGTATCAACCCTGAGTCTGTTTCCCCTTAAGTCAGCACAGCCTGAGCAGCCTGTCTCCAAGCCTCGGGCAGCCACATCCTGACCCAAAGGTCCGTGGATTGGCTTGGTTTTTCTCCACGGGCCTACGTTGTCTGCCACCTTACAGGTCTAGTTGTTCTGATTGACTTTTTTTTTTCTTTAATTCCTTGGTTGTTGGAGTTCCATGCAGCTTGATTTTTCTGGCACTTCTGGTTGTTTATTGATTTTAGATTGGTTGTTATCCTCATTTGGGTTGTGTGAGGAAGTGAAAGGTTTCTACCTATGCCTCCATCTTGACCGAAACCAAGCTCGTTCTTTTTTTATGACTGAGTAATATTCCATTCTGTAGGGAGAATGAGGGGGCATCAATAGGTGGTTGCCTCTCACGCCCCACAACGGGACCGGCCCACAACCCCCAGGCATGTGCCCTGACTGGGAATTGACCTGGTGACCCGGGGACCCTTTGGTTCATAGGCTGGCGTTCAACCTACTGAGGCATATCAGCCCAGCCAGGGCTGTGTACCATCACTTTATTATCCACTTGGCTATCTATCGACTCTTGGTTGCTTCCATATCTTTACTATCTTAAATAATGCTGCAATGAACATAGTGGTGCATATAATCTTTAAAATTAGTGTTTCGGGTTATTTTGGGTATATATCCAGAAGAGGAAACACTAGGTCATAAGATAGTTCCATTTTTAATTTTTTTGAGGACCTTCCATACCATTTTCCATAATGGCTGTACCAATCTATTCCCACCTACAGTGCACAAGGGTTCCCTTTTCTCCACATTTTCACCGTTTGTTGATTTCTCTATGATAGCCATTCTGACAGGTGTGAAGTAACAGATCATTGTGGTTTTTGTTTTATTTTTACTAGTATTTATTTATTCACAATTTATTCCCACAACATAAATTAATGTTTTTTATGGGATATTTTTTTTTCCTCTGCATTGCATCTTGGGAGCTTTGTTCATGTGGATGTGCTCAGTGACCAGAGAATCTATAGCTAAACCTTAAGTTCAGCATTACTTTCTGCATTTTTAAGCATGTGCAGCAAAAATTCAGCACTCATTTTGAGCCACTGATCCTGTTTCCACCCCACTGTTTGATGTGGGCACACCTACCAACTCTACCACTGTAATGATACAATGGCACAGCTTCTATAAAGTGATGTCCTTCAGATCCTTGGTGGCTTTTCAAATATGCATACCTTTCATGACCTGGGCAGTTTCTCGAGTGTTCTTAACATGAACACAAATATTTGAACCTCTTGATTTACGTAATTTTGCAGGTTTTTCTAGGTCAAGTGAATGGTGAACCATTTTCAGAGGTCACTTAAGGCCCCTTACAGGAAGCTCATTGTGTGTGGTTTTAATTAGCACTTCTCTGATAATAGTAAGTTGAGTGTCTTTTCATATGTCTATTGGCCATCTGTGTGTCCTCTTCAGAGAAGTGTCTATTCAGCTCCTTTGCCCATTTTTAAATTGGATTGGGGGGGGGTTCAAGGTTTATTTTGTTTCTTGATGTGTTGAGTTGTATGCATTCTTTATAAATTTGGGGTATTAGCCTTTTATTGGATGTATTATTGGCAGACCTTCCCTTATTCAGTAGGTTGTCTTTTTGTTTTGTTAATGATTTCTTTTACCTTGCCAAAACTTTTCAGTTTGATGTAGTAGCTTTTATTTTTTTGTTCTATTTCCCTTGCGCAAGGAGATATATCAGAAAAAGTAGTACTAAAAGAAATGTACGATTTTACAGCCAATGTTTTCTTCTAAGAGGGTTTTCTTTTTTTTTTTTTTTTAAGATTTTTATTTATTTACTTTCAGAGAGAGAGAGAGGGAGAGAAACATTGATGTGCCAGAGAAACACCAGTTGGCTGCCTCTCACAGGCCCACACCTGGAGATGTAGCCTGAAACACCAGGCATATGCTGCAAAAGGGAATCAAACCAGCACCCTTCAGTTTGCAGGCTGGGGCTCAATTCACTGAGCCACACCAGCTAGGGCTCTTGTAGGAGTTTTATGATTTCAAGTCTTATTTAAATCTTTGGTCTATTTTTGAGTTTATTCTTGTATGTGGTGTTTGAGGTGGTCTGGTTTCATTTTTTTGCATTGTCTATCCAATTTTCCAACACCATTTATTGAATAGGCTGTCTTTACCCCATGGTATGTACTTGCCTTCTTTGTCAAATATTAATTGACCATATAGGTGTGGGTTTATTTCTGAGCTTTCTGTTCCATTCCACTGATCTATGTATCTGTTTTTATGCCAGTACCATGTTGCTTCGTTACTATACCCTTGTGGTATAGTTTGATATCAAGTAGCATGATACCTCCAGCTTTGTTCTTCTTTCTCAAAATTGCTGGACTATTTGGGGTCTTTGTGATTCCATATAAATTTTGGATTATTCTAGTTCTGTAAAGTATGCAATTGTATTTTCATGGGAATTGCATTGAATCTGGAGATTGCTTTGGGTAGTATGGATATTTTAATGATAATTCTTCCAGTACATGAGCATTTAAATTCTTCCATGTATTTGTGTCTTCTCAGTTTCTTCAGTGTCTTATAGTTTTCTGAGTGAGGTTTTTACCTCTTTGATTAAAATTTATTTCTAGGCATTTTCCTTTTTTTTTAATGCAAATTATAAATGGGATTTTTTTTATTTTTCCTTTCTGATTGCTTATTATTGGTTTATAAAAGTGCAATCAACTTCTTAATACTTTGCATCCTAATACGTGAAGTTGTTTTAGTTTTAAGGTTCTGTATAACACTATTTTGTTATTTGCAAATAATGACAGTTTTTACCTTCTTTCAATTTGAATGCATTTTATTTCTTCTTTTGGTATGATTGCTATGGCTAGGACTTCCAATACTGTTAATAAGAGTAGTGAAAGTGGATTCCCTGTCTGTTCCTAATCTTAAGGGAAATGCTTTTAGTTTTTCCCATCGAATATGATGTTAACTGTGGGTTGTCATATATGGCATTTATTATGTGAGGTTATGTTCTCTTTGGTTGAGAGTTTTTAATCAAATTGGTGCTGGATTTTGTCAAATGATAATTTTCTATCGATATGTTCATTTTAATTTTTATTCTTTATTGTATTTATATGATATGTCATATCAATTGATTTGCAGATATTGTACTAACCTTGTATCTCAGGAATAAATCCCACTTGACCCTGGTGCATATGATCTTTTTAATGTAGTACTGAATTCAATTTGCTAATATTTTGTAGAGAGACTTTAGTGCAGGTCAGTGTCAGGCACTATCCATGACTGGCCCTGGGTTACCTGTTTGGAGCTACAAGTGAATCCACACTTTGTGACTGCCTGATTGAGCCTAGGTGCTCATGGGAGGGGCCAGGCTGTGTACCAAGGCCAGCTTCCACCTGATGGCTGCCTCTTCGGCTCAGTCATCGAAAGATCCTCTGGCTGTACATAAGTTGCATGATGTTCATTCTCAATGAGTCATGCGGTAGGGGTAAATGTTGTTCACCCTGTTGATAGAGATTCAAACTTGACACTCACGCTGGGTCTGAAATCGCTCAGCAAAAGTCTCATTGTACACCAAGGCTAGCCACCACCCACCTGATGCCTGTGGTTCTTTGTGGTGGGGCAGGGTCTTGGGGAATTGTTAGGGTGAGGTCAGTAGAATACATTAGCTAAAACAGATTAAGATTTGGCAATGTGGAGGGAGGGCTCTGTGCAGGAATGGTGGCGCTGAGTAGGGGCTTTCAGGGGGGAAAATGACCCCTTCGAGAGTCTTCCCCCCAAAATATCTGTTCCTCAGAGCTTCAGCGTAGCAGGGCAGGACTAGTACCTCTTTCTAGCCTAAATTGGCATGCAAGAGAGTGTTTGACCCAGGTAAAAATGGTGTGTATGAGCAGTATGGAAGAGAGACCTAGCACAGGGACATTAGCAGCTGTCCCTCTAGCTTTCTCCTCAAGGCTACACAGCCCAATTTCTCCTTGTATGACTCTGAGCCACCATCCCTCTGCTGGAGCCCAGGGTGAGTGTCCACAAATAAGATTTTTTTGCACTGGCCCTTTAAGAGGGCCCTGGGGGATCTAGCAGACTCCTGTTTCTCCCTGGTAGATACAAAATTCCCACTGGTTTCCTCGGCAAAATTCTGTGGACACCTTCCTGGCACTAGTGCTCTTAGCTGGGAGCCTACAGTGGAGTTGAGATACTAACTCCTTGGGAGGGGGTGGGGGGACCTTTTGTGGTTGCAGTTCAGATAACTTTCTAGATTCTCAACTATCACACATGGGTGCCAGGCCAGTCCTTTTTTGTGTCTCTGATCTTTCTACCAGTCTCAATTGGCTTCATTTGTAAATTCTTGGTTATAACATTTCTGTTCATTTAGTCTTCATGTGGATATTCTGGTTGACTGTTATATAATTTTGTTGTAATTTGGTGTTTTTCCTGGGAGAAGGTGAGTATGACTTCCACCTACTCCACTGCCATCTTGTATCCTTCCATCATTAACCTTTAGGGCAGACTTTTTTTTTTAATTGATTATACTGTTAGGGTTGCCCTGATTTATCTCCTTTTGCTCCTTTCCACCTGGCAACCCCACTCCCTCAGGCAATGCCCCCACCCTTGTTCATGTCCACAGGTCATACATGTAAGTTCTTTTGTTACTCCCTTTCCTATACTGTACCTTACATCCCCATGGCTATTCTGTAACTACCTATTTGTACTTAATCCCCTCACCTCTCACCCATTCTCCCACAACCTCCCCCCATCTCTTTATTTTTAATTTTTAGCATTTTAATTGTGATGTGTCTTGGGGTGGGCCTCTTTGTGTCCATCTTTTTGGAAATCTGTGCTTCCTGGATTTGCATGTCTATTTGCTTCACCAAATTAGGGAAGTTTTCGTTTCACTGTTTTTTTCAAATACATTTCCAATTTTTTGCTCTTTCTCTTCTTCTAGCACCCCTATGTGAATGTTGGATTACTGAAAGTTGTCCCACAGGCTGCTTACAAGCTATCCTCATTTTTTTGGATGCTCTTTTCTTCTTGTTCTAATAGGTTGTTTTTTGCTGCCTCATGTTCCAAATCGTTGATGTGATTCTCGGCTTCACCCACTCTACTGTTGTTACCATATAAATTGTCCTTTATTTTAATTAGTGTATCCTTTGTTTCTGATGAAATCTTTCTTTTTCTTTTTTTGTATTTTATTTATTTATTTTTAGAGAGGGAAGAGAGGAAGATAGAGAGAGAGAGAGAAACCTCAGTGTGTGGTTGCTGGGGGGTTATGGCCTGCAACCCAGGCATGTACACTGGCTGGGAATCGACCTGGGCACTTTGGTTCCCAGCCCCCCGCTCAATCCACTAAGCTACACCAGCCAGGCTTGATGAAATCTTTTTTAGGCTGTTAGGTCCTCACTAAGTTCCTTGAGTATCCTGCACCAGTGTCTTGAACTCTGCGTCTGAAAGATCACTTATCTTCATTTTGTTTAGCTCTTTTTTCTGGAGTTTGATATGTTTCTTTCCATTGGGCCATGTTTCTTTGTCTCTTCATTTTGGCAGCCTCCCTGTTGTTTTTTATGTGTATTAGATAGACCTGCCTGTGTCTTGGTAGTGTTGCCTAATGTAGTGGGGTGTCCCATAGGATCCGGTGGCACAGCTCCCCTATCAACCCACGCTAGGTTTACTTGAGGCACAACCTCCATATGTTGTGAGTACGCTCTCCTCTTGTAGTGAGCTTTGATTGCTATGACAGCTTAATGGAAGGGATTGACCCAGGTCATTCAGCTGCGAGGACTGACTGACCACTGACCACCATCCTCTGCCTTCCATGGATAATCAGCTGTGCAGGCATAGGGTGGTGGTGCACTGTCGTGGTCTGTACCTCTCCACTGAGTGTGCAGGCTCTGGGGTTCTCCAGATGGTGGAGAGTAATGTCAGTCTCAACACCTGGGCCACTCTGCCTGAGCTGTAAAGCAGTCTGAGATGACTGCTGCTAGTACCCAGCCTGAGGCTCACTGAGTCCAGGTATTGCTTGTTTGAGGGGATTTAGGAAGTTGTAAAGCATGTTAAGACCAGCCATTCATATGGAAAAGCAGCTGTGTGGGCCCATAAATTGGGTAGGGCAGAGTCTCAGGTTATCTCTAGGACTGGGCAAACAGTTTTACTCCAGGCAATGGAGACTCAGATATGGCACCAGCTTGCTAGCTCTGTGGGGAGAGGGTTCAGAAAAGGCACAGTGGCCTCTGCTTGCCTTGATGCCAGCCACTGCATTTTCTCCCTGGACGCCACTGTGTCTTTTAGGGGCTGCTTCCCCGCCCCCGCCCCGCCCGATGCTGAGCTCAGAGGGAATGGAGTCTGAGAGGTGAATCTTGTGTAGGTTTCTTCAAAGGAACTGCTTGGGGCTTTAGCACTCCTTCCACCAATTCAATCCCTGCTTTTTGTTTGCAGCCAGAGCAGCTTGTGGGGACTTATCTCCATTGTACTGGAACCCTGGGCTGGGAAGTCCTGTTATGGGGCTGGGACTCCTGGATCCTAAGATATTCCTCCTGAATTTTTATCCACATGTGTATGTGGACCAACCTGTTTCACGTATGTGTCCTCCTACCCTCTGGATGGTTGTGGTTTCTTGAATTCCGTATTTGTTGCACACTTCATTTACTTGATTTTGTCAGTTCTGAGTGATGGTGGTTCTATATTTAGATTGTAAATTTTGTTGTGGTTGTGTGAAGAGGCAAGCTATTTCTGCTTATAACCGCCATCCTGACCACAAGTAGCCAGCAGACTATTTTTCAGTGAAAGTTTTCTGCTTATCACATTTTTATATCAATAGTAAAAAACTCAACATGCAAAATACCTAACCCATTGGGAATGGCTCTTGCATCTATGTTGTATTTTTATTGCAATCTAAACATTTCTGACCATGATACTGATTCTAGGGAGTTCTTCTGATACTGATAAACTAGGTAATTCCTATCCCTCCTGGAGAGAATAATTAGGGAGGAAAAAGACAAAATGTATCTGTTGAAAGCATCACAGAGCTAGAAATATAGTGAAAAACTAGGGTTGTAAGATCTGAGAGGATTCTCAGCAAAGTAATCTGTTACTTGGGTCTGCTTTTCTTAGTGGTATGTGTTTATTTTCAAAAAAAGCTGCAGGGATAGCTCAGCATCTAAAAGGAACTTTCAACAGCCCTAACCAGCATGATTCAGTTGGTTGAGTGTTGTTCCACAAAGCAAAAGGTCCCCAGTTTGTTCCCCATTAGTGCACATGACTGGGTGCAGGCCCAGTCCTCCATTGGGTTTGTGCCAGAGGCAAACCTGTTGGTGTTTCTCTCCTTCTCTTTCCTCCCTCCCTTCCCCTCTCTCTAAAAATAATAGATATAATTATTTAAAAAAATAGATAAAAGGAGCTTTCAGCAGACTCTCAAGGGAACACACACATATACACATAAACCTCCAACCTTTGGATTGGAATACTAACATAAGTCAGAGCCTCGATTTTTTCCTTCAATTTTCTATAAAAATAATGAAAAACAATTAGAGTATGAGAAGATAAGACTATATAACAAAGTATCAATATTTTGCCCTGGCTGGTATGGCTCAGTGGGTTGAGTGCTGGCCTGCAAACCTGAGGGTTGCCAGTTCGGTTCCCAGTCAGGCACATGCCTGGGTTGTGGGCCAGGTCCCCAGTAGGGGGCACACAAGAAGCAACCACACATTGATGTTTCTCTCCCTCTCTTTCTCCCTCCCTTCCCCTCTCTCTAAAAATTAAATAAAACCTTTAAGCCCTGGCTGGGTGTAGCTCGGTGGATTGAGTATGGGCTGCGAACCAAGTGTCGCAGTTCGATTCCCAGTCAGGGTACATGCCTGGGTTGCAGGCCATGGACCCCCAGCAACCGCACATTGGTGTTCTCTCTCTCTCTCCTCTCTCTCTCTCTCTCTCTCTCTCCCTCCCTTCCCTCTCTAAAAATAAATAAATAAAATATTTTTTAAAAAAACTTTAAAAAATATATCAAATATTTTAAAAAGCAGAGAGTGGAGGTGAGCCCACAAGGGTATCTCAATAATTGGATTATCAGACACAGGTTTTAAGAAACTATGTTTTAACTTCATGATGGGACCCAGCTGAATAGAGGATGAGTGAACTTAAGTTATATCACGATATTATCCAGACTGAATCATACCCAAAAGGGGGAAAACACAGAAATGAATATGAGAGCCCTGACCGGGCAGCTTAGTTGTTTGGAACATGGTCCCACACACCCAAAGCTTGCAGGTTCAATCCCCATTTGGGGCACGTATGAGAGACAACCAGTTGATGGGTTTCTCACATTGATGTTTTTCTCTCTCTAAAATCAACAATAAAAAATATCCCCATGTGAGGATTTAGTTTTTTTTTAATTTTTAATCCTCAACCAAAGAGATATACATTGATTCTAGATAGAGAAGAAGTGAGAGAGAAATATTGATGTGAGAAAAACATCAATCAGTTGTCTCCGTGCACAGCTTAGCTGGGACTGAACTGGTACCTTTCTCAGTTCCCAATAAGATTACTGGGCAACCCTCCAACCAACAGAGCCACACCTTCTAGGGCACCAGTGATGATTTAAAGAAATGTGAGAGACCCTATGATACTTGATGAAAAAAAAGGACATGAAATTGATGTCCCAGAAAGAAGAGAAAAGAAATGAGTCAGAAGTACAAGTTTAAACTTTCTAAAATGAAAAAAAAAATTCAGAGTATGATAAATAACTAAGAAACCATTAAATGACAAGCACAGAAATCAAAAATTGGATGCATTCCAAGTGTCCATCAACAGTAGAATGGATAAGTGGTATTAGCCACACATTGGAATACTCCAATCAGTGAAAAAGAATGAACTACTATGTGCAATTGTTGAATGAACCTTAGACACGAGATGATGCCCTGACTAATGTGGCTCAGTAGGATGGGCATTGTATTGCAAAGCATAAGGTTGCTGGTTTGATTACCATTCAGGACACATGTCTCAGCTGCGGGTCAGATGGGAGAGGCAACTGATTGATGTTTCTCTGGTACATCTGTTTTTCTCCCCTCCTTCTCCTCTATATTAAAAAAATAACATCTTTAAAAAAAGAAAGATGTTGGGTTACGGAAACTAGACACAAAAGAGTACATATATAATCTCATGTATGTAAAGCTCAATATAAAACAAAATCAATTTTGAAGTCAGAATAGGGATGGCCTATGGGAAATTAGAGAAGTTTTTGAGTGGGAAAATACCTAAGGAAGGTTTCTGGGCTATTGGAAATTTTCTGTGTTTATCTGGGTGTTGGTCATGCAAATACAGTCATTGTGAACAAAAATTTCACTTGAGACCTGCACGTAAGATTTATAAACTGTGTGTGACATGTTATCCTTTACCAACTGGAATAAAATAAACCCCACCATGGCACTGAAAGAACTTCTCACCAACAGACCCAACACTAAAGAAATACTGATAAAAGGAAGAAAACTGTGCTTGATCAACAATTAAAATTAAAAAAAAAAGTGAAAGGTTGTTTAGGTAGAAGAGTTTAGATGCAGGAAGAAATGAAGAGTACCTGAAAGTCAAATAGTGGGTCTAATACTTACTGGATTTTCGGGCAAATCACCTAACTTGTAGGTCTTAATTTTCTTTGCATATAAATGAGAGACTTGAATTAAATAATATACTAGACCTCTTAAAATGTATTCCAGGAACAGGACATGGAGGAATTTGGAAGTTCTTTAAGTTTAATCTGGCCACACTAATACCAAAAATAAAATAAAAACTTGATAAAATATGAAATTTGAAATTAGGAAGAATAAATAATACAGTATAAACAAAGAAAATATTTGCTTTATTTATGTATGCACCAAAGCTAAAGTGAAAAAAAAATGTCAAGATCTAATTAGTGTCTTGAGCAGTGAAGTTGATATCTCATTTTCCATAATTATAGACATCTATGCCCCTTTAAATATGGATAACTTTACAAAATTAAAAGGCCCAATGTTTTTGTGGTCAGGTTTCTTATTTCTCCCATACTACTGGTAAGGAGAAATCATATAATAGTTGGCTTCTGTTTATTAAATATAGTTTTGCCCTTGCTGCTGTGGCTCAGTTGATTGGGTGCCAGCCTGAGAACCAAAGGGTTGCCGGTTCCCAATTAGGGCGCATGCCTGAGTTGCAGGCTGGGTCCCCAGTTGGCGGGTGTGCAGGGGGCAGCCATGCATTGATGTTTTTCGCCCTTTCTTTCTCTCTCTCCAAAAATAAATAAATGAAATCTTTAAAAAAGATAATTTTAAAAATAAATAAATATAGTTTCTTATCCAGATAATATTCAGAGAAGGTTGATTCCAGGATGCAATCTATGTTTATTTTTTATTTATTTTAGAGAGAGGAAGGAAAAAACATCAATTTTATCATTCCACTTATTTATTATGTTTTCACTGATGCTTCTTGTATGTGCCCTGAGTGGAGATCAAACCCTTAACCTTGGCGTATGGGTAGCTCTAACCAACTGAGCTACCCAGTCAGTGCAACCTATGTTTGTTTTATAGGTAAATATTAATTTTGGGGGGGTGGTGGTTCAGAATGATTTTGTTTTCTAAAGGTATAGCTTCAATTGAAGAAGAAAAATTTAGCAGTAAAGAAACTTCCTTTCTGATTACTTGGTGATAAAAATCCTTTTTTGGCATATATTCCATATTAACTAGCATGTCATCTTGTGGAATGAAATAATTCCTTTGTTACTTCTATTTTGGTTTTGCCTGTAAGATAAAGGATGTCTGGAAATAGAATGAAGAATATTAGAAGCAGGAAATAGAATGAAGAAAATTAGAAGCAGGATGCTCTTAATTAGAAAATTAGGGTGGGAATTTAGAAATGAAAATGGAATTATTAGTGTTGGAAGTATTATAAAAGGCCTCTGGAGCTGTAATAGGTAGAGGGGACCATAGGCCTCATATTGATGACAAAAGCTGTTATTGATGACAGCCTCATTTCTCAAAGTTTCATCATCACCCAAGAAATTCAGAATCTCAAGGTCCTCCCAAGACCTACTGATTTAGAATCTCTATTTAAACAAGATTCCCAAATTATCTCATGCATGTTAAAGTTTGAGAATCATTATTACCTGTACATAATATTACACCATTTTGAAGCCACAGTAATACATGATGGCGTGGGGGGGGTAGATTTCACTGTGCCAACTCTTTCCTGAATAATCTACTACATATATTAATGCCTATGAAATAATATTTTAGAAAGCTAGGAAGTAATTGTGGAAAGACTCAAGTTAAACTGTTATGTCTAAATTGCATGTATTTTGGAGAGAAATGTATTGATGTCTACATTTTACTTGTATTACCTAGGCCTGGTTGATATAGCTCAGTGGATTGAGCATGAGCCTGCAAACCAAAGAGCTGCTGGTTCGATTCTCAGTCATGGCACATGCCTGGGTTGTGGGCCAGGTCCCCAGTAGGGGGCATATGAGAGGCAACCACACATTGACGTTTCTGTCCCTGTCTTTCTCCCTCTCTAAAAATAAATAAAATCTTTTTTTTTTTTTTTTTTAAGAAACACATAAAAGAAGATGGATTGATTATTTAGAGGGATGAATAGATAGGAGGATGTGATAAAGCAAAAAGTAAAAAAGTGTGGAGGGACTGTAAATGTGGTCAAATACATCTTGACAGAGACTAGACTTTGGGTTGTGAGTACACAATGCAATATACAGATGTATTATAAACTTGTATGACTGAAACATATATAATGTTATTAACCAATGTTATCCTCAGAAAATTTAATTTGAAAAAATTGTAAATTACATTAGAATCTATTTGGTGAGCATATGGGAGGGCGTTCACTGTAAACTTCTTTCAACTTCTCTATGTGCTTTGAATTTTTCATAATAAAATGTTAGGGGGGAATGCTGTTATGAAAATGGATATCATATACCACACGCTAGTTATCTTTGTAGTTGCATATTTGCTTCATTTTATAATGCACTGATACTTTGTTCTTAGAGAAGGAAAAATGCTAATATTTTTTTGCAAGTGCCCTGGTACCAAACATAAGGCTTTACTGTAACACAGACACAGTTTAATACACTACTTGCACAACCTAGTAAGCTCAGGATATACCTTTTAAATCTGGCAAGACTGACTTTAGAGATGTCTACCACATAGCACAATTCCAGGCTCACCATTTACATCCTTAGCACAGTAGAGTATCAAATGTTTAGAATACAAAGTGAATAGTTCCCCTGGGGTTGGATAACAAGGCTTCCTGGCCTTAACCACTTGCTTCTATGGCTGCCTCACTATTTTCTTAGACTCGTACAAAATGAAAATTTTAAATATGAAAAATTTTATATTTAAACATTTTAAATATAAAAACATTTCTGATGTGAATTTCAAATTGTTCCATGATGTTTTTTTTCTGTTTTACTTTTAAGATTCTTGGATTTCCCAGTCAGCATCATTTCCACGTAATCAGAAACAGCCAGGGGTGGATTCTTTAGCACCAGTGGCCTCGCTTCCTAAACAGATTTGCCAGCCTTCAGTCCAGCAGCAACTTACTAAACCAGCTAAAATCACCTGTGCACACTGCAAAAATCCTTTACAGAAAGGACAGACAGCTTATCAACGGAAAGGATCAGCTAACCTCTTTTGTTCTACCACGTGCCTTTCC
This sequence comes from Phyllostomus discolor, assembly GCF_004126475.2. Lineage (NCBI taxonomy): Eukaryota > Metazoa > Chordata > Mammalia > Chiroptera > Phyllostomidae > Phyllostomus > Phyllostomus discolor. Next base: position 116,279,960 of record NC_040904.2, read on the forward strand.
TCCTTCTCTCATAAGCGTCCTCCAAAGACACGCAATGTAATGTGTAAAAAGTAAGCTATGCTTTCCAACATGGCTCCATGTGTTTGATAATGACAGTGTAAATATGTGTCCTGGATGTAACTGAAGAGCTGCATAAATTCATGGGTAGAGGTGTCTACAAGTTTATTGAGCTTGAGTTATCTTAAGAATTTGTCAGAGCTCTGGGCTCCTTTACTGTCCTTACTCTTGACAGGAAAATGGAATGTAGATATGGAAATAAATGGACCCACTCCCCACCACTGACTCTATCTCACACCCTCCCCCATCCTCTACCTCAATTCTGCCAAGTTGATACCACCCTTTTTGATTGCTTCTAAAAGTCATCAGAGTCTGTAGCAAGGTTTTTCTGATGCAAAATATTTTTTACCTCCAAATCTTCTCTTCCCGCTTTAGGAACTCTTAGTGATGAACAGTGGATTTTGCTGAATCCAAAAATTATACTTGATTCCTACTGATTAGATTATGAGGAAATGAAGACTGTCCTTTAATTTTTTTATACTTGAAAATAAAATACAGCATTCTTAAATTGTGTTTATCCCTGTGTTTCAGAGATGCACCTGCAAAAAGGGCTAATGTTCCTCAAGTGCAATCGAGCCAGCCCTTCCAGGAATTCTGTAGTGCATACTGTGTGTCTCCCTATGAAGAAAACCAGAGTCTCAGAAAAAGAATTCTGAACAAGTCAAGATGTACAATCTGTAGTAAACTAACAGAGGTCTGAATTTTTATCTTATTTAGGTTATTATCTAGGATAACTTTAACTCTTTAAGTGCTATTCTATGCTCTGCCATCTACATATATAATGTATATGTCCTGAATCTGGACAGTGAAGTTAAACGAAGGAATAAGAATATGTGAGAACTATCTTATAAACAAATGTCCTATTTGCATAGTATGACAAATACACACCTGTTTTTATGGAGTTAGTTGTATTTGTCCACAGAGCAATAGTTATATGGTGAATTTTGTTCTTACAAGAAACGCTAAATAAAAATGTAGTATTCAGGACATGGAGGGAAGCTACCAATCCTGGTGCAAGAACATACAGAACATGTGGACTGAAAGTATGTCGATAACTTTGCATTCCTTAAATGGTATTGCCATCCTTCCAGTTGCTGAAAGAAGAAATATACATACAGGCTTTCCTCACTTAACACAGTCCTTAGTAACTGAGTTTGGTGTTGGTTGTCCCAGAGCTATGCAAATCCAGGACACATAAGAATTCTAAATCCATTTGTTTTAAACAGGTAGTATCAAAATTTGTAGATCTGTTTGATTTTTAGAATGAATAAGTATCTCTGGGGAAGTTATTACTGATTTTACTGCTTTTTGTTTTATGAATCTTTGTTTTCATAAGATAAATCAAAGATAAAAATGAAAGACTAAGGAAATGGGCCTTTTAGTCTTTTCCCTGAATATTTTTTCCTCTGAGAAGTTAATAATTTCTTTTTTTCTATTGAAGAAACTAGTTACCTCATTGCTTACTGTGTTAATGTGGCTCATTTATTTGATAAGTTCTCATTTTTCTTTTAGATTCGCCATGAAGTCAGCGTTAATAATGTGACACATAAACTATGCAGTAATCACTGCTTTAATAAGTACAGGTTGGCTAATGGTCTGATAATGAATTGCTGTGAACAGTGTGGAGAGTACCTGCCCACTAAAGGATCTGAAAACAGTGTTCAGGTGGTTGATGGCCAGCAGATGAGATTCTGCTGCCAAAGTTGTGTTAATGAATATAAACAGGTAATTCTTTTAATAAATTTTAGATGATCAGGTAAACAATAGTTTCTACCTGTTAGCTTACCTTACCCAGACTGATCTTAGAATCTCATTTAGTCTCACTTTTTGTCAGTCTGTCATTGAGCTGTCCCGTGTCAAGTGAGTATTGAAATAGCAAGCTTGTTTTTGTTTTTGTTTTTAAGATTTTATTTATTTATTTATTTGTTTTAAAGAGGGGAATGGAGGTAGAAAGAGAGGGAAAGAAATATCAATTGGTTGCTTCTCACCATGCCCCAAACATGGACCTGGCCTACAACACAGGCATGTGCACCAACCGAGAATTGAACCAGCGACCATTCAGTTTACAGGATGACATGCAACCCACTGGGATTAGAAAACTAAGAAATCGACCCACTAGGGGAGGGCTTAGAAAAGGAATGATGGTCTCTGCTGGGACTTCTGTCTGGGAGAAAGCTGTCCCCACCTCTTATCCTGATGCCAGACAATTCAATTTCTCCTTGTATGTTTTTGTTGCCTTTCAACCTGCTTCCACCATGCTAGAGCTCAGAGGGAGTGAATGCAAGTAAGTCTGTGTGTGGACCTACCTGAGACTCCAGTTTCTGTCTTCCATAGCCTCAATCCCTGCTGGATTTACAACCAGAAGTAATGGGGATTTATATTCCTGGCACTGGAACCCTCTGTTGGGGACCCTAGTGTCAGGTTGGGACCCCCTTGCTCCTAAGATATCTCTCCTGATATTTCCGCTATACATAGGTGTGGGACCAGCCCATTCCACGTCTCTGCCCCTCCTACCAGTCTTGATGTGGCTTCTGCTTTAATTCAGTAGTTGGTTTCTTCTTTAATTCCATAGTTGTAGGACTTCCATTCAGCTCAGTTTCTGAGGGTGCTGAATGATGGTTGTTCTATAGTTTAGCTGTAATTTTGAGGTGGTTCAATGTGGAAAGGCATATTTACATATGCCACTGTTACCAGAAGTCTTCAGCCATTTTTTAAATTGGATTGTTTTTATGTTATTGAGTTACAGAAGTTCTTTATATGTTCTTTATATGTTTTGTAAAATAAATGTATTGAGCCCTTGTGAGGGTTGCTCACTGGTTTGAGCACTGAGCTGTGAACAGAGGGGTTGCCAGTTTGATTCCCAGTCAGGGCATATGCCAGCATTGTGGGCCAGGTCCCCATTAGGGGCAGATGAGAGGCAACCGACCTTTGCTTCTCTCATACATCGATGTTTCTATCCCTCTCTTTCTTCCTCCCTTCCCTTCTTAAAAAATAAATAAACTTAATGTATTGGGAAGATTTTCTTGTGGGCAATATTATGTCTTTTCATTTTCTTAATGTTTATGAAAAGCCCAAATTTTTAATTTTGATAAACTGCAATTTACTATTTCCTCCTCTGATTAATACTTTTTGCATCTTGTTTTAAGGAATCTGTGCCTACCAAGGTTATGACGATACTTACCTTTACTTTTGTCTAGAAGCATTGTAGTTTTAGCCTTTATGTTTAGGTCTATGGTCTATCTTGTTAATTTTGTGTATGGAATAAAGTAAAGTTTAAAAAATTATCATTTTTCTGCCCTGCCTGGTGTGGCTCAGTGGATCGAGCTCCAGCCTGCAAACCAAAGGGTCCTGGGTTCAATTATGAATCAGGACACATTCCTGGGTTGCTGGCCAGATCCCCAGTAGGTTGCGTGCAAGAGGCAACCACACATTGATGTTTCTCTTCCTCTCTCCCCTTCTCTAAAAATAAATAAAATCCTTTTTTTTTTTTTTTTTTAATTTTTAAGAAGACCTTAAGGAAAAACTGAAATTTCAGTCATAAAATGGATAGACTTAATCTTGACCTTACCCAGTGATCTAACCAAGGGTGATTTGTTTCCCAGGGGATATTTGGCAATGTCTTAAACATTTTTAAATTGATTCTAGAGAAAGGAAGGGGAGGGGAAAGGGGGAGAAACATTGAATGGTTGCCTCTTGCATGTACCCTGACTGAGAATTGAGCCAGCAACCTTTTGGCTTGAGCCACACCAGCCAGGGCATCATAAACATTTTTGACTACAACTGTGGGGTTGCTGCTGGCATCTAGTAGATAGGGGTCAGGATTGCGGTTAAACATCTTGAAATGCCAGCACAGTCCCCACAACAGAATTAACTGGCCCAAGACGTCAGTAGTGCCAACATCAAAGTCTTGTAATCAAAGGATAAGTAGGTGCAGGAAGGTGAGTGTACAGTAATAAGCATAGTAAGAAAGATCTAAATTCCTGTCATTTTCATTGAGGACTCAACTGATGATACCTAAAAAAAAAACTAGGAGGAAAAACTAGTAAATAGTGGTGCAGAGATGCTACTTTGATATTTGGAAATAAACACCCAAAGAATCAGTTAAATGTGTTCAGAGTGGCTAACGTATGGGAAAGGAGGAAAAGAGACTAGTTGATGTTTTTTACTAAACATATACTCAATTTTGATTACATAATTAAAATTGTACAATATGTTAAAGATAATGAAATTCAGAGAAAACATCTTAGCCAGAATCATAGCTAGATTTGAACTCACATTTGAAACCTTAATTAGTGCATGATATAAACATTTGATTATATGTGTGCCTCATTCCCCCAAAATAAGTCCATAAGTCCCCTGAGGCAGGATCTATATCTGATTGAATTCAGAAGTCTCAGCATAACTAGCTTTATATGTGAGATGACTAAGCCATCTCACTAGGACACTTATGAGAGTGAAATGATCTTCCGTTAAATGTAGTTCTCTCCATCTTGGTATCTTTCTTCCCAGTGATTTCCCCCACTACCATTTTTAGAGGATTTAATTAATTGGTGCCTATCACCTGCCTTTTATTTGGCTTCAGTTTTCATCCTGATCATCAGTAAAAATGTTCATTTGACAAAATAATGTAGTATAGCACAGAAGTAATTTTGAACTTGATTTTCAAGGAATCTCAGTTGTGTGCCCCTGGAGAGAGAACCTGAGTGACATGGATGGGGAAAGACATTTTGACCTTCACCCTAGAGTATACAGAAAATTCACGAGTCTGCACCATGGAGTAGCTAAATCAACCACCTTTGTATTTTTTATCATCAGTTTTTCACTATTAGACCTTATTAAGTAATTGTCACCTAATTGCAAATGTTCTTGTATGAGTATATGCCAGTAAGGACAGCTAACATGAGTTTATTGTGGTGCCAGAAACAGCTTTTCATGTATTTTCACATTTAGTCATCTTAAGTTTTCCCTAGTTGAGTGCAATTAATGTCCTCATTTTGGTGAGAGGAAACTGAAGCATAGCTAATTAAGTAACTGGTTTGCCCAAGATTGTATAGCTGGGGAGTGGCCCACCCACTGAGAATTATAACATGAGAAACTCAGGTAGGAAAGAGGTAAGATCAGGCCTTGGCTTGGGTTGTGTTAAAATAACACTTCAGTCCCTGGTTTTCTGTGAGGGAGCTCCATCCTGCAGAGCCCCCCCAGCCACTGCAGAAGAGAAAAAATCTACCAAGGCATGATCTGCTTGGAGAGGAAAGGTACCCAATGTCTTAAAGGAGAAGGCCTTCAGCCTCTTTCTTAGTGGGCTTTTATTGTGTTAGTTTGCATAGGAATACAGGGCTTACATGTAAAGCTCATCAGTCATTGTCAGGCAGTAATGATCAAGGAATAGACAACATTCAAAGAGCTATAAGGGCTTATTCTGAGTCAGGGCCAGATAGATAGAGTGAAGCCAAAGGGCCATAAAACTTGGGGAAACAAACTCATTTTATGCTTGGACTCTTAACATTTAAATTGAGGGCATTCTTAGCAAAACAGGTTTCACAGGATTTTATGTATTCTTTCTTAGGCCTGATCCATCCTGCCTTCAAACTGCCTGTTCCAATACAGGGCTGCACCCACCTCCTGCATTGTTTTAGGTTTAAATCAGGTGGGGGAAGTAAGGCAGCCAAGAGATTAGCAGACTCTTAGAATGAAGGCTCAGGCTATAACTAAGCCGAGGGGTGAGGGTCTTTTGTCCCTCCTCCACAATCCCCTAAATCCTTCCCTGATGGCCCCTACGCAACTGTCTGTTTTAGGTTGTTCCTTCTTTGAGCAGTCTTTCCCGTCATTGACAATCCAGCCATCCTCCAGGGGCCAAGCTGGGTGAAGTAAAGAGGTCAGAGGCTGCGCTGCCACAGAGAGGATAAGTTTTGTCTCTTTACTGGCTTATGCCCTTACATTTTTACTCAGCTTTAGCCAAGGAGGGTTACAGCTTTTGAAACTAGGCAAGGCGGTTCCCAACGGTTTTCTATTTCTTTTTCTGTGTGCTCTTCTAGTATAGTCCCCTCTACCCCCACAGTTTCAGTTAATATATGTATTGATAACTTTGAAAATATCTGAAGATCACATTTCTAAATTTTCAGGCCATCTGTAATCTTCATTTGAATGTTTCACACATGCCTCAAACTTTATCGAAAGCTGAAACTCCAAACCTGCTTTCCTTATTTGTTTCCCTTGTTAGTCAATGATTCCATCATCCAGTCACATGCCTGAGCTGGGGTGGAGGTGATGGGATCACTATGAAACATATTCCACCAGAAGTTCTTTGAGATCATGCCGTGGAGGCATCTGATTTTTGAGTATTAGGGTCATTCTCTGCGTCTCCCTCCCCTTCAGCCTCCAAAGTCACTTAGCTACCAACTAACTAATCCATGTTCTACTTCATAAATATCTCTGGAATCTACCCTATCTCTACTATCATCCCAGACATAGCCTCCATCCTCTTGCCAGCATTACCCCAGCTTCCTGATTGGCCCTGTCCGATTGGTCTTTCTTACAGTTGGATATCCATATTGCAATCAGAGTGATCTATATAAAAGTACAGATTTGGTCGTGTTACTTTCTTTTTTTTTTATACTTCATTGCTACCCTACATTGCTTTCAAAATTAAATCAAGATAATGCTCTTTAGGTGGTTGTTTTATTTTGAGAGTATGTTTATGAAAGCTGGGAACACTGAAACAAGGAAGGGCTTAGGACAGAAAAAGCAGCAAGAGAGATCCTAGGTGGGGCTGCCGTTAGCTCATTTCTGAGCTAATAGAAACTCAGAGGAAAGGGAATCTTGGAGACAGGTACAGGGGATTAGCCCTGGTTGAGTTGCAGCTGCCCATTGTTTCTCTTGCAGTTTCAGATGGGATCCCTTATACTTCAGGAGATGCATGCCTGTGGAAGGAGAGGGAGAAAGGAAAGGCACAGTTGTGCTCCTGGAGGGAGAGTATGCCAGCTCTTTATTTCTTAAGCTCCATTGTATATGTTGCAAGTTGTGTTGTATACAGCTATCAGGCTTCCGGTCACATTGTTTACATCTTTATTCTTTTTTGTCTTTATTTTGCAGTTTTATTTTATTGACTCCAAAATAAATAATGTAATCTTTTTATTAAACAGAATCATATATGTGGTACTTTGTGACTGACTTTCATATATCATCCTGTTGACATTGCCCATCTATGTTATAGATATATCTTTGCTTCACTTTTTAAAATATATTTTATTGATCATGCTATTACAGTTGTCCCATTTCTCCCTTCATTCCCCTCCACCCTATACACCCTCTCCCACTCACATTCCCCCCTTTAGTCATGTCCATGTGTCATAAGTTCTTTAGCTTCTACATTTCCCATACTATTCTTACCCTCCCCCTACCTATTTTCTACCTACAATCTATGCTACTTATTCCCTGTACCTTTTCCCCCTCTCTCCTCCTCCCACTCCCCTGTTGCTAATTCTCCATGTGATCTCCATTTCTGTGGTTCTGTTCCTGTTGTAGTTGTTTGCTTAGTTTCTTTCGGTTTTGCTTTAGATGTGGTTGTTAGTAATTGTGAGTTTACTGTCCTTTTACTATACATTTTTTTTTAATCTTTTCTTAGATAAGTCCCTTTAACATTTCATAAAATAAGGGCTTGGTGATGATGAACTCCTTTAACTTGACCTTATCTGAGAAGCACTTTATCTGCCCTTCCATTCTAAATGAAAGCTTTGCTGGATAGAGCAATCTGCAATGTAGGTCCTTGTCTTTCATGACTTGGAATATTTCTTTCCAGCCCCTTCTTGCCTGTAAGGTCTCTTTGGAGAAATCAGCTGACAGTCTGATGGGAACTCCTTTGTAGGTGACTGTCCCCTTGTCTCTTGCTGCTTCTAGGATTCTCTCCTTCATTTTTACCTTGGCTAATGTAATTATGATGTGCCTTGTTGTGTTTCTTCTTGGGCCCAACTTCTTTGGGGCTCTCTGAGCTTCCTGCACTTCCTGGAAGTCTATTTCCTTTGGGGAAGTTCTCCTTTATTATTTGTTCAAATACATGCTCAATCTGTTGCTCTACCTCTTCCCCTTCTGGTACCCCGTATAATTCAGATGTTGGAATGTTTAAAGAGGTCCTGGAGGTTCCTTAGCTTCTCCTCGTTTTTTTGAATTCTTATTTCTCCATTCTTTCCTGTTTGGTGGTTTCTTTCTTCCTTCTGGTCCACTCTATTGAGTCCCAGTTTCCTTCCCATCACTATTGGTTCTCTGTGCATTTTCCTTCTTTTATGGTAACCTGCATTTTTTTCATCTAATTTGCACCCCAAATCAACTAATTCTGTGAGCTTCCTGATCACCAGTGTTTTGAACTGTGCATCTGATAGATTGGCTATTTCTCGGTCGCTCAAAAGGATGAGTTTTGGGGCACTGATTTGTTCTTCTGTTGGAGCCATCCCTCTGTCCCTTTTTTTTTTTTTTTTTTTTTTTTTTTTGGTCTGGTAGCTCCTGTTACGGTGAGGGGCAGAGCCTTAGGTGTTTACCAAGACTGGGCACCCCAGTCTCTAGATTGTGACATATGTGGGGGTGGGGGGAACACCTGCGGAGGAGGGAACAATGGCGGTAGCTCTGTTCTCTGTGGGAACTCAGTCCCTTATCTGGGATCCTGGGTTGCACGCTCTGCCCTGCTCCACAATCGCCGCCTGACTGGGTCTGCCAGCTGCCGCTTGCATACTCAGGGTTCACCCACTATGATCTTGCGTGCCCCAGTTGCCTTACGCGCCCAACTTTCTCTCTGCTCTCCTTGCTGCGACTGCGCCCGGTGGTTCGTCTCCACCCCTCCTACCGGTCTGGATGAACGGGTTTACTTCAACTTCTTGGCTGTCCAACTTCCATTCAGATAAATTCTCTGTCAGTTCTGGGTGTTATTCTGCCTCTAAATTGTTGTTGTTCCAATCTTTGGTTGTGCGTGGAGGTATGGTGTGTCCACCTATGCCTCCATCTTGGCCGGAAGTTTTGCCTCAGTTTTTATTCTCAAATAATATTCCATAGTATGGATAATACCACATTTTAAATTATCCACCATAATGGATTTTTTACTTGTTTCTACTTGTTGGCTATTGTGAATAATACTGCTGGAAACATTTTATACATGTCTGTGTTTGGACGTATGTTTCCATTTGTCTTTGCTGGGTCATATGGTAACTCGAACTTTTGAGGAATTTCATAACTTTTCTGAGCAGCTACACCATTTTAAATTTGCACCATCACCTTAGGAAGATTCCTGTTTTTCCATATGTTTGCCAATAGGTGTGTTGATATTATAGCCATCCTAGAGGTTATGAAGTGGAATGTGTTGGTTTTGATTTGTTCATCATGACTAATGATGAACGTCTTTTCATTGCTTACTTTTCATTACTTTTACACATACTAAATTTTTTCAGTGTTAACATTTTTAAGATAAAATTATAATTTCTTTCTTATTGTTTCTCATCTGTAGATGCTAGAAACAAAATCAAAAAAATTGTCCATATCAGAAAACAGAAAAAGGAAAGCTGTTAGAGAAGAAAATGGAAGAAAATTACATGGGTCATTTAATATACTTTTGGAAAAAGTAAAAGGAATACCAGAAAAAAAAGAAAAGACTTCAGAGTCACAGGTATCAGCAGAGTGCAACACAGATGCATCACTAACCAGACAGGATGTGAATTTACCTGCATCTGTGTCCACTATAGCTGATACATTTCAAGAGCAACTGGAAGAGAAAAAATCAGAAGATTCCACTCAACCAGTTGTGCTTTCTGCAGATCCAGGCACGTGGCCCCGAGTTTTGAATATTAAACAACGGAATATTCTTGTTGAAAATGATCCACCTCAAGTAAGAAATTTTAACTTTCCAAAAGACAATACAGGAAGGAAGTTTTCCGAAACTTATTATACACGAATTCTTCCAAATGGTGAAAAAACTACTAGATCCTGGTTACTTTATTCAACCTCAAAAGATTCTGTGTTTTGTCTATATTGCAAACTCTTTGGAGAAGGAAAAAATCAACTGAAGAATGAGAATGGGTGCAGGGATTGGCAGCATTTATCACATATTCTTAGCAAACATGAAGAAAGTGAAATGCACATCAGCAACAGTGTTAAGTATTCAAAACTAAAATCTGATTTGAAAAAAAAAACTGTTGAAGCCACAGATCACAGAGTACATAAGAATGAGAACAGTGACGGTGTACTGTTGCTGTACACATGATATACCTGACAGGATCTTACGTTCAACTCAGGATATCTGTACCTAATAGTCAGTACCATTGTGTTGTGAGGCTCCTACACAGAGTAACTCAAGTGTTCATTAGCAATAAGCATAATAGCAAATAAATAGTAAAGAATGTTTCTTTCCAAATTCTAAAGCTAGTTGGATTCAATAGTGATTAATGCAGGTTTCTATAAAGGAGTTGTTAATTTTTTCAGGCAGTTCACACCTTTTTAAAATGGCATTTTATAGGTTTGGTTAATTTTCTTTTCTGATTCCCTTGAAAGAGGGAGAAAAAGATTTAAATTTTTCAATACCAGTTTGAACAAAATACTTTGTGAACAATGCTTTTGTGCATACTTTTCTTCATCATTATTAAGATAAAAGCATCAGCCCTGACCTATGTGGCTCAGTTGGTTGTGTGTCATCCTATAAAGCAAAGCATCCTCCTCAGTTTGATTCTTGGTCAGGGCATGTGTCTGGGTGTGTACAAGAGGCAACTGATTGATGTTTCTCCCTCATATTGATGTTTCTCTCCCTCTTACCCAATAAATATAAAAATAAAAATAGATAATTTAATTAAAAACATCCAGAAGCCATTTAAAAACAGACTGGGATGTGAAACTGCAGCTTTTTACTATTAAACCAAATACTCATGATTTATTTCTTTTATTTGAGCAAAATAGCATCATCATTTGTTAAATAAAATTTTAAGGTGCATTTTATTGGTTCTGTTTTAATTGGTAAATGTTTTAGTTTTTATTGTTATGTGAGAACTATAAACATAAAGTGTATACCTATTTTTATGTTGGTACAAATACAAAAAATATGAAAATAAAAATATATTAAGTTAACCTTTAGGTATTGTGGCATTTTTTTTCTGAAGGAGATTTTATCCTTGAAATCTGAGAAGTACTGATGAAAATTAACAATCTCTTTTTTCTCAGGTGGTCAGTCAGTGTTCCCATGACTGTATATGTAATATATCTCCCGTTGTTTCTGGTTTCTGATACCAATTTTATCATATATTAAGTTCTTATATGTACTTTAACCTGTCTCATGGCCCTTCCCAGCAAACATATGAGCAGAGCAAGATGTATTATTCTTGAAGGGGCTGACACTTAGGGTACTTGTTGAATGTCAGTAAGGCTTGTGCTGGAACACCCAGGGAAATAATTAATTTATAACTTTTTTTTGCAGTGATCGTATGAGTCTTTCAGACTTGAATCTGAATGAGCTTTTCGGATGCTTCCAAAAATCCACTTTGCTCTCAGAGGCCCATGATGATATACTAGAAAATATAACAAGTTGTTCTGAAGTTCCTTTGCAAATGGTTAATATACTTAATTCATTAAAGCTAGAGTTAATTCAATGGCAGATTTGTTCTGTGATTATATTAGATAAACTGTTGATTAGCTAAGCAAAGTAATTAAATCAGCCAGGGACCACTTAAATAATTTAGTAAGGTCATCAAATTTATTCAGTGAGAAAACAAAATTAAATCCTCACCTTAAAATCCTTTTGTTCTTCCTGCACACTTGTCAGGCACCGTAAACCCTTCATGTAGTAATAACTTGAATGTAAAAAATTCAAAAGGTGGTCCTGGCTAGTGCCGCTCAGTGGACTGAGTGCTGGGCTGCAAACCAAGGGATTGCTAGTTTGATGCCTAGTCAGGCCACAGCACACCTGGGTTGTGGGCCAGGTCCCCAATTGTGGGTACTGAAGAGGCAACCACACATTGGTGTTTTCCTCTCTCCTCCCTCCCTTCCTCTCTCCAAGAATAAATAAATAAATAAATAAATATTTAATTTTTTTCAAAAGATGTAGATACTGGGTTTATCTGTGTTCACTAAATTTCAACTTTACTGCTGTATATGATGTTTTCCATAATGAAATGTTGAAGGGAAAATTAACTGTAAATTCAGGAGATAAAATTATCTCTAGGCAGAGGAATAACTTTTTTTTTTTTCATTGTAAAATTAGAATGTGTTTGTTATAAAGAAGGAAGGGACAATATGCAATGCAAAGTACAAGTTCTGTTTCCTGTGATGTGAAATAACCTAGAGTTTGTTTCCCATTTTTTTAGTTTCACCCAGTAAAGGCATTAGAAAAATGTATCTCCTACCACTAATTTATACTCAAAATTAGGAAGGACAATTCAGAATAACAGTTCTCAAGAAATGATAATTTTCTCACAAAGTAGAAGTGAATTTTTTTTTCATATACCTCAATTTCAGAATTGCCATCTTAAAAATTCTTAGTGGGAAGAAAAAATTCTTACAGTGAGCCATTTTCTTCCTGTGATTCCCTGGCCCACCATTGCTCAGTGCTATAAGCTAGTGAGAGTTGCTAATAGCTACTTTATGCGTACAATTTGCTACATAGATACAAAAGTGAGTAAGAGGTTGAAGAGCTCAAGCAATTTGGTAGAATAGTGCTATACCTATTTAGGTCATATCATTCACCTATTTCAAAGCTTTGAAGATTCCCGCCACTTCTAGTTTAAAACTCCAACTTAAGATAAAGAAAGGTAGCTACAGTCATCAATGGCAGGTAATAGGGAAAGTTGTAGACAGAACATGAAATACAAAATTTTAGAAATGGAATAGTCCTCTATAGTGCTGAATTATAGTGTGAACATACCAGGATGAAATTAGGAATTTGACATTTTAACTGGACTGAAAGGAAAATCTGGGCCAGATACACTTGTATATGAGAAAACAAGGAGTTTGTTTGAGGAGAGAGCATAATATTGGGGACTAAAGATAATTTTCAATAGCTTGTAGCTATTGTTACTGTGAAAAGAATTAGCCAATGGCATTTTACGAAGTTTAAGGACAAACACTAAATCATCCAATATAAAGGATGGTCACCCTGGCTAGTGTAGCTCAGTGGACTGATGCTGGCCTGAGAAGGAAAGGGTCCCTGGTTCAATTCCCAGTCAGGGCAGTTGCCTGGGTTGTGGACCAGGTTCCCAGTTAGGAACACATGAGTGGCAGCCACACATTGATGTTTATCTCCCTCTCTTTCTCCCTCCCTTCCTCTATATGTAAGTAAATAAATAAAATCTTTAAAAAAAGAAAAAGGGTGGTCAAGTGCCTTGTAATGGGTAATCAGCAGACACTGCAGAGTATAAGGACCTAGCAGCATCAACCAGTCTAGAGAGATAGAAAGATGATAAATAGATGAATAATAGAGCCACATTAAAATGGACCCTGGTTTGACATGCCAGAGGAACTGTCTTGTATGTCTTATGCCTCAAACCTTGAAATGTTAAAACAAGATTGGCAAAATAACCTTTGAACTGAGCCTAAAGCAATATTATGTTCCAAAAAAAAATGTTCACAAAGATAACAAACACCTCTTATGACTTCTAGAATATGGCTATAAGACTGAAACTTAAAAACATAGTTTAGAACTAACATTGCTATGTTAGCTTCCCTACACCAGTAGAAATGCCTTCCTTCTATTGATGTAATTGTTCCCCTTCCTCTCCTCTTTGCCTCTTAATTAGAACACTGTTTGGGCTTCTGCCTGAATCAATGTGTCCTGAATAACCTATTCTTTGATCTTCAAGTAAATGTAAGTTGTCCTGGCTGGTGTGGCTCAGTGGATTGAGCATCGGCCTGCAAACTGTGATTTGCAGTGTGATTGCTGGTCAGGGCACATGCCTGAGTTGTGGGCCAGATCCTTGGCTGGGGCCATGTAGGAGGCAGCCAATTGATGTTTCTCACTCACATCAATATTTCTCTCACTCTCCTCTTCCCCTTTCTCTAAAAAAATTAATGTGTTGCTACTCCCTTTGAAAGGCTTTTTTATTTGTAGGTTAAAAGAACCTCTAAGAGCCTGTGAAATGTAGCCCATGTTTGGAGGGCCAAGAACATGGGAACAGACAAGTTAAGAAGCAACAGTGCAGCCCCTGCTGGTGTGGCTCAATGGATTGAGCACTGGCCTAGGAACCACAAGGTTGCTGGTTCAGCTCCCATTCAGGGCACATACCTGGGTTGCATTGCAAGTACCCAGTTGGGGGCATGTCAGACACCAACCAATGTTTCTCTTCCGTTCTTCCTCCCTTCCCCTGTAAAAATAAATACATAAAACCTTAAAAATAAAAGCAAGTGTGCAAAGTAAACGAACAGAATAGACTAGGAAGAATAGGTAATGGGAACATTTTGATGGTTGCCATGTGGGAGTGGGTTTAGGGGATGGGTAAAAAAGGTGATGGGATTAAGAAGTAAAAAGTAACAATAGTCATGGGGTTGTAAAAAAGTACAGCATAGGGAGTATAGTAAATAACATTCTAGGAACTATGGTGTCAGATATGTTGTGGTCAGTGATGTGGGCTGTGAAAGAATTCAAAGAAGAAAAGGTAGAGAGCAAGGTTTTATTCACTTTCCAAGAGAGAGGAAAGGGGCATGCTGTGGAAAGAGGCACCAGCAGTGACATGTACAGACTTGGAATTTTTACTGTATTTTCTTTTGCCTGCAGCTGTGGGGGTAGGGGATGTGGTTAGTCACATTCTGTTCTTGCTTGCCAGTAATTTCCAGTCCTGGAACATAAGCTCAGAAAAGTAAAATGCCGGTCATAGGCCTGTTTGGCAAATGGTGCCAGACAGCAAATGGCACCAGCTTTATCCTTTCATTTCCGCTTCTCATTTTAAAAGTATTTTATTCCTAATGAACTGGCCAGGTTCTGGTTCTGGGGAGTAGGAATGAAGTTCTCTTTTTCTGTATCTGCTTCAAGCAGGTTAGGGTCATAGGGCTGTTCCTGCCTGTGGGTCCAGGTAAGGGGAAGAGGATGGACTTGGACAGCACAACAAGTGTGAGCTGTGGCTGGAGGCTGTTTGTGGAGGGAATCTCTCAGGGCCTGGATGCTCCATTGAATGAAGGATATGAGGTATTTGAGGAGACATGGTCAAAAAGCAAGAATTAAAAAAGGCTGCTATAGGTCCTATTAAGGGAGTTAGCCAGGAAAACCAGGAGCAGATACTGGTCTTAAAATCCCAAAAAGCGAGAGGCAGAGTAGTATGTAAATTCTCTATGGCTGACACTGCATCAGGATCTCTCAATAATTCCAAGTCAAAGGAAAGAAGAAAAAAGAAAAGGAAGGAAGGAAGGAAGGAAGGAAGGAAGGAAGGAGAAAGAAAGAAGAAAGAAAAGAAAGGAAGGAAAGAAAGAAAGAAAGAAAGAAAGAAAGAAAGAAAGAAAGAAAGAAAGAAAGAAAGAAAGAGAAAGAAAAAAAAATATTAGCTTGGTAGAAAACTAGAAATATTGGGATTTAACTCAGTCTGCGGGTGACAATTGAACATCACATATAAATTGTGATTTCCATTGAAACACAATTTCTCATCCTAAAATCACCCTCATTTTATCAAAGAGACTGTATTAAGTCAAGTTTCGATTTGGCCTGATTATTTGCATGAACATAATAAGAATTGTCATTGGTTACATAGGCTCTTTCAAATCTGCTTTGCTGGAATTTCAGAAGGAACCTTCAGATGGAGTTTTAGTTAGCTCTTCAGGGCACAGAAGCCAAGCCATACAGTTGCCATCGGGATTTGTCTGCAATACTTATAGTTTTGGATGGATTCCTGAAGTTTTTAAGGTGCCCAAAATGCCTTCAGATTCCTCCCTTGCCATTTTCAGGAAAGCAACCTTCATTTCCTACCTGGAAAGAGACTGCCATGAACCACATGACAAAGCAAGGTACCAGGCCATTTCTCCCAGGAACTCTTATTGGCTTCAAAAACCACAATGAGATACCACTTGACACCAGTCAGAATGGCCATCATAAACAAAGCAACAAGTGTTGGAGAGGTTGTGGAGAAAAGGGGACTCTAGTGCACCGTTGGTGGGAATGCAGACTGGTACAACCACTATGGAAAACAGTATGGAACTCCCTCAGAAAACTAAAAATGGATCTGTCTTTTGACCCAGCAATTCCACTGCTGGGACTATATCCTAAGAACCCTGAAACACCAATCCAAAAGAACCTATGCACCCCAATGTTCATAGCAACACAATTTACAATAGCTAAGTGCTGGAAGCAACCTAGATGTCCATCAGTAAATGAATGGATCAAAAAACTATGGTACATTTACACAATGGAATTGTATGCAGCAGAAAGAAAGAAGGAGCTCCTACCCTTTGCAACAGCATGGATGGAGCAGGAAAGCATTATGCTAAGTGAAATAAGCCAGGCAGTGAAAGATAAATACCATATGATGTCACCTTTAACAGGAATCTAAACAACAAAACAAAGAAACAAGCAAAATATAGTCAAAGACACTGAAATAGAGGACAGGCTGACAGCGACCAGAGGGGAGAGAAGAGGGAATTTCAGGGGAGAATCGGAAGGGTTTACAGGAACAAATACAAAGGACACATGGACAAAAACTAGAGGGGGGGTGGAAATGGGGCAGGTGGGGAAGGATGGGTGGGTGGGCTGGAATGGGAGTAAAGGACAGAAAAATGCACTTGAACAATGATTCAAGTCAAATCAAATCAAATCAAATAAAAAGAAATCAATCTTAATTCCTTAAGACTTTCTGGTGACATTCAGAGTCCAGGCATGATTCTTACCGTCACAACACTTCAGACAAAAACTTGGTTAATAAAACCACATTTGGAAACTGGTGCTAATATAAAGAGAAGAGATTCTTGTTGGGCTTATGCAAACAAACATATTGCCATGAAAATAATACTCATTAACAGTCTCGAAATCCTGCAGTAATTAGGGAGAAAAATATAAATGTTTCACTATTGTTTATGAGTATATAAATTGTTAAATTGCTCTGGGGAATAAAACAAGTTTCCTCATATCTGGAAAATAAAAAGATTTAAAATTAGCAATATTTTTAACAAAGTCTAAAGAATAACAATTATCTTTAGTTCATTTAATCCCATATAACCAGTTTTGTTTGTGTTTCAATTACTTACCAGTATTTCCATGAATCCAGTTATACTTTAGAGTTCTATAAAACTTCATTTACTTCAAGGCTTTGACATACTTAGATACCTGTAATTTAGAGTAAGTCAGAGTCCTTTTCATGAACCTATCCAAAGATACACTTGCAAATGCATTAGAGTAAAACAGTGACTGTTCATAAATGACCAAATTTAAAATGGTGAAGTTATATAGATTTGACTATAATGTAATGATAAAGAATATTGCTTTTCTGTAAAATACAACATTCCAAGATAACAATTTCTTGTTATGTAATAATTACTGTGAAATGACATAAAATAGTAATATAAAGCCCATATTTTTAGATTTAACACACAATCTCAATGTATATTAAGACCAAACAGTATGCAAGGTTTTAAAATGCTGTACAGGACTTACTGGAAGTGTGTATTGAGTATTGGAAACAATTTATACATTCCCAATGTGAGGGTTACAAATACACAGAGTACCACTGCTTGATGTCCCCACAGGGAATCATCACTCTTGGCTTGTCCAGTGTCACTGACAGGACACCTGCTACCCCTGAAAGCTTCATACTTGTACTTGATTCTAAATCTTTGCACGTTTCTTCCTAGGACAGGTTGAAATTTTTAGAATATCTATTTTGATAAAATACATGTATATAAGTAGAATATAGTTATTGTTACTTTGTTTGACAAAGTTTCCCATGTAATTTTTGAACATATTAAATAGGCCTAATTAGTTAAAAAAAAACTTCTATTTTTGTAAGTTGAGTGAGCAAGTCTTTGAGGTATTCCAGTGGCCTATTGGGATAACTCAAAGTCATTTTTTCAGTTTTTAAAAATTACACATTGGGAAGGTTATCAAATATACTTAACCAAAAGGTCATAACGAAGTTTTTGTAAAACAACACTTTTTTGGTTATAACCCTAAAAGACATCAGATCTAAGACTGCTTTTAATATCAAGTATCTAAAGATCTAATCAGATCTAAGACTGCTTTTAATATCAAGTATTTTGTCCAGATCATAAGATCCTGCTTAATTTATATAAGTATTTAATTTCTTTAGGCCAATAGAATATCACTAGTTATGCCATCAGGAGGCAGAAAGTGAACCACATGTAATACAGAGATGAACACATATCACATAAAGACCACACACATAAACACTGAACACATGAAGACCATACATATAATTTGAATTACTAATTTTTGTAAAGAAAGCACAAGAATTTTCTAATTTGCTTTTGACAGCTTTTAAGAATACTGGGAGAGGAAGATGGAAGGTCCTGAATACCAAGCAGAAAGACCTGTTGATACTCTTGATTAAAGTTTCAAGGACAGTAAATGAGTGGTGGAAGTAAAGAAAGTCCTGGCTTCAAGGAATCTAGCAGCAGGGAACAGCCTGGGCAGGGCTACTTTGGCCACCTGGAAGGTCAGATACCTGTGGACAGAAGATAACAGGATAAATGTTCCGGAAAAAGGACCTCGAGTTAAGTCTATAACAGCAGTGAAATACAAAGAGATGGATGAGTTTACCCTGTGCCTGAGGGTGACCTTACCAATGATGAGAGCACCAGCCAGATGGTCTAGGAATGGATTTAACCCACTCAGAGGACTCAACAGAAAACCCATTTGAGAGAGCCACACTGGCAGTAGAGAGAAAGCATGTTTAAGAGAGAGCCCATTTGACCAATGAGTGTGTTTACCCCATGCCCTAAGAGTGGCCTTACCAATTACCAGAGGACCAAAGAAAGGGAAAGGAATGGATTCCCTTTGGATGGCAGGGGTGATCATTTCCTGACTCACTGGATTCTGTGTCCAAGGTGTCATCTGGGGATGGTTATGAAGAGTTATTAAATGTCCAGAGGGAAACCTTACCTTCTTGTGTGTGTGTGTGTGTGTGTGTGTGTGTGTGTGTGTGTGTGGTTTTATTCTTTTTTTAAAATATATTTTATTGATTATGCTATTACAGTTGTTCCCCCCTTCTCTTCCCTCCACCCTGTACCCCCCTCCCACCCATGTTTCTCCCCTTTAGTTCATGTCCATGTGTCATACTTACGAGTTCTTTAGCTTCTACATTTCCTGTACCATTCTTGCCCCCCCCATCTATTTTCAACCTACATTCTATGCTACTTATTCTCTATACCTTTTCCCCCTCTCTCCTCCTCCCACCCACCTGCTGCTAACCCTCCATGTGTCCTCCATTTCTGTGGTTCTGTTCCTGTTCTAATTGTTTACTTAGTTTCTTTTGGTTTTGCTTTAGGTGTGGTTGTTAATATTTGTGAGTTTGCTGTCCTTTTACTATACATGTCTTTTCTTTATCTTCTTTTCTTAGATAAGTCCCTTTAGCATTTCATAAAATAAGGGCTTGGTGATGATGAACTCCTTTAACTTGACCTTATCTGAGAAGCACTTTATCTGCCCTTCCATTCTAAATGAAAGCTTTGCTGGATAGAGCAATCTGCGATGTAGGTCCTTGTCTTTCATGACTTGGAATATTTCTTTCCAGCCCCTTCTTGCCTGTAAGGTCTCTTTGGAGAAATCAGCTGACAGTCTGATGGGAACTCCTTTGTAGTTTACTGTCCCCTTATCTCTTGCTGCTTCTAGGATTCTCTCCTTCATTTTTACCTTGGCTAATGTAATTATGATGTGCCTTGGTGTGTTTCTTCTTGGGTCCAACTTCTTTGGGGCTCTCTGAGCTTCTTAGATTTCTTGGAAGAATGTTCCCTTTGCCAGTTTGGGGAAGTTCTCCTTTATTATTTGTTCAAATACGTGCTCAATTTGTTGCTTTTCCCCTTCCGATTCTGGTACCCCTATAATTCGGATATTGGAATGTTTAAAGGTGTCCTGGATGTTCTTAAGCTTCTCCTCAATTTTTTGAATTCTTATCTCATCATGCTTTCCTGCTTGGTTGATTCTATCTTCCTTCTGGTCCACTGTATTGTTTTGAGACTCAGATTCCTTCCTTTCACTATTGGCTCTCCTCTGAATATCTTCCTGCGTCTCTTTTATGGTAACCTGCATCCTTTCATCAAAATTGCGCCCAAAATCAACCAATTCCGTGAGCTTTCTGATCACCAGTGTTTTGAACTGCGCATCTGATACATTGGCTATTTCTTGGTCACTCAAAAGGATGAGTCCTGGGGGACTGATCTGCTCTGTTGAAAACATATTTTTCCCTGTCTCCCCCTTTTTTTTTCCCAGTCTGGTCACTCTTGTTACGGTGGGGGACGGAGCCTTAGGTGTTCACCAGGGCTGGGCACCCCAATCGCTAGATTGTGACGTTATATGTGGTTGTGGGGGCGGGGGCGGGGGCGGGAGCGGAGATGGGAGGGAACAATGTCGGTAGTTCCGTTCTCCTGGGCTCAGACCCTTCTCTGGGCTCCTGGGCTGCGAGTTCTGCCCTGGTCCACAATCGCTGTCCCTCTGGGTCTGCCAGCTGCAGCTTGCGTACTCAGGGATCACCGCTGCGTTCTTGCACCCCGGATGACTGTCGTGCTGATTTCGCGCCAAATTTTCCCCAACCTCCGCGCGCCGCCGACCTGCGCCAGCCCTGCACCCACCCGGCTTGTCTTCTCCTACCAGTCCGGTTGAACGCGTCTACTTCAACTTCTTGGCTGTCCGACTTCCATTCAGATAAATCCTCTGTCAGTTCTGGGCATTATTCTATCTGTAAATTATTGTTGTAAATTATTGTTGTTCTAATCTTGGTTGTGCAAGGAGGTACGGTGCATCCACCTATTCCTCCATCTTTGTGGTTTTATTCTTAGAACCTGGCCAGCCCCGGGAGGCTCACAGAGCTAGCGGCGCCAGCGTCATGTGACTGCCCAGAGTTGGTGCCAGGAGCCAGAGGGGAGCTAGGAACGAAGCCATGCGGAGCAGCGCGCAGCTGGGGCCCAAGCCAGAGCACAGGGCAAGCGTCTGCAGCACGCGCGCCCGTCTCCGTCCCTGTCCCCTGCGACCACCACCACCGCTGGCGCCCAGACTAGAGCACTGACACTGCTGCATTCGCGGGGTCAAAACCTTACCTCCTATCTCAGCATTGATGAGACACGTGTTGATGAAGGATTTCTTCCACAGCTGACATGTGGGTTTCCCAAATCAAATATAATAATATATGTCAACTGTAATTAAAAATATAAAATGTTTTAAAATGGGAAAATATAAATATCTTCCTGAAAAAAAGCAACAGCATCTACAGGTGTTCATTATTCCCACCTTCATTCCACAATTTCTTAGAACATGCCTGTGAAGAAATTGTTTTCATTTAGGAAAGAAATACTAGAATGAGAAATGAACTTGTTGTATCTTGGGCTCTTTTCTTACATGTTTTGATGAAAAGAGCTATTTCTTTCCAGGAAAGACACTTTCTTTACTATGTGATAAGTAAATTTAAATCTTTAGTGTTCCTTCCTTTTAAAAAAATATTTTTAGAGAGAAGGAAAAGGAGGGAGAAAGAAACATTGATGTGGGAGAGATACATGAATCGATTGTCTCACGCCCCCAACTGGGGACTTGGCCCACAACCCAGGCATGTGCCCTGACTGGGAATCAAACCAGAGACCTTTCAGTTCACAGGCTGGTGCTCAATCCACTGAGCCACACCAGCCAGAGCATATTCTTCCTTAAAGCCCAAAATACTAAAATAAAAAAGTTAATGACTTTATAATCTCAGAACATTCAAATATCAGTTCCTTGTGGGTTTTGATCCTTAATTTGTTGTTATTAGAAATATTTTCTGTGACTTTCTCAGAAAGATAATTGCTGTTTTCAGAGGTTTGGAGAAGTATTTTTCCACCTTAGAAGACCTGTGGAGGTTGTTTAATAAACTACAGATTTTCAGTGTGTGGTCCTGGAATATGTACTTTTCACATACTTAAGGAGTGATGCTGTTACTAGGTCACATTTTGAGAAATACTGTCCCAGAGGAACTGCTTCCTTACAACTAAATTCTGCATATGTGTGGTCCCGCTTTACTATGACTACACACCTATGAGAAAGGCCATAATCCAGAACACTGACAACACCAAATGCTAGCAGGTATGTGGAACCTCATTCATTACTGGTTGGAATGCTAAAATGGGGCAAACACTTTGGAAGATAGTTTGGCAGTTTTTTCAAACACCAAACACTTACCATGAAGTACATCTTATGGTTTTCAACTGTAAGGAATTGAAAACTTAGGTCCACACAAAAATCTGCATACAAGCAAAGTTGGAAACAACCAAGATGTCCTCCAGTAGGTGAATGGATAGATAAACTGTGGTACATTAAGACAATGAAATACTAGTCAGAATTAACAAGAAATGAAGCCTGGTCAGGAAGCTAAGTTGGTTAGAGCATCATCTCACTACACCAAGTTTGCAGGTTTGATCTCCAGACAGGGCACACATGAGAAGCAACAAATGAATGCATAAATAAGTGGAACAAGAAATTAATGATTCTCTCACATCAATAAATTTTTTTAGCTTTAATATATTTTGTTTATACACATCAATAAGTTTTCTTTAAATTTTTTAAGATTTTATTCATTTATTTTTAGAGAGGGAAGGGAGGGAGAAACAGAGAGAGAGAAAGAGACATCAATGTGTGGTTGCTGGGCCCATGGCCTGCAATCCAGGCATGTGCCCTGACTGGGAATCGAGCCTGCAACACTTTGGTTCGCAGCCCATGCTCAATCCACTGAGCTACACCAGCCACGGCTGACATCAATACGTTTTTTAAAAATGAGCTACTGAGCCATGAAAAGAATTCAAGGAAATTTAAGTGCATGTTACTAAGAGAAAGAATTCGATCCTGGCTTGTGTAGCTCAGTGGATTGAGTGTGGGCTGTGAACCACAGTGTCGCAGGTTTGATTATCAGTCAGGGCACATGCCTGGGTTGCAGGCCATGACCCCCAGCAACCGCACATTGATGTTTCTCTCTCTCTCTCTCTTTCTCCCTCCCTTCCCTCTCTAAAAATAAATAATAAATAAAATCTTTTTTTAAAAAAGAATTCAGTCTGAAGAGGCTACATGCTATATGATTCCAACCATATGACATTCTGGAAAAAAATGTGTGGAGAAAATAAAAAGGTCAGTAATTGCCCTGGATAGGTGACTCAATTGGAGCATTGTCCCATACACCAAAAGGCTTTGAGTTCAATTCTTGGTCAGAGCACATACCTAGGTTGCATGTTAGATCCCCAGTTGGGGTGCACATGGGAGTCAACTGATCGATGTTCCTTTCAATCCCTCTCTCCCTCTCTCCCCCTTCTGTTAGAGAACAAACAAGGGGGGCCTGGGACGATATACTATTACTGAAAGAAGCCCCCAGGTCTGTTATGTCCACTGCCAGAGGAAAGATGTCTCTCAATGCCAGAGATTTGTGAAAAGGAAAGGAAATGTTTATTTAATGCTATACAAACTAAAGTAGTGACCTAATGTCTTTATCAAAAATCCCAAAGTCCCTTAAAACACCAACAAACAGACACAGTCCTTCCTTCCTTCCCCCTTTGCCCAGTCCAGAGTACCGTATCTCAGGAAAGGAAATAGAAGTCCATGGCTCAGGCAGTCCTCTGGTTATTCCCAGTTAGTACTCCATCTTGACTGGGAGACCTCCCTGGGTTCCCGGCACCCTCTGCTGAGTCGCCGGGATCTCTGCTAAAATCAGGTGGTGGTTCCCCCTTCTAAAGCTGCGGGGGTCCCCACTCTGGCAAAGGCACGTGGTCCTCTTTCCCAGGGCCACGGGAGTCTTCACTCTGCTAAAGTTGTGTGGTTCTCTCCTCAATGGCTGTGATCCTCCCTGCACTTCCACAGCTGCATGGTTCTCCCTCTCAGGGCTGCGCATGGTCCTCCCTCCAATGGCTGCTGCATCTGGGTTTAAATCCCCGCGCCAGTCTTCCTCTGCAGCCCCATTTCCGACTCCTCCCACACTCGGCTTCACATGCCAGAACTCATACCCTTCCAGCTTTACTGGACTGCCATCATGAGTCTGGGCAGGTGTGGCCCCATGTTCTGGAGCCAATCTTCTCCAAGCTCCCACGCAGGTGCTGTAGCTCCGGGAACCTGCCCCAAGTCACATCTTGGTGGGGAAGTTACTTCCATTCCCCTGGCTCAGAGCATGGCCACAGCTATTTAACATATCTAAGCGACCAGCCAAAGGCTATAGATATGTTAAATAAGCACACCAGAGGTTAGCTGCAAGGCTGTTGCTATGCAAAACAGCTCTCAATGGCCCTGCTCCCTTTGTCCCTTCCCCCAACGCACACCTGGGGAGTGGGAGTGAGGACATCCAAAAATCTCTTGGACACCTTGAGTTCTGGACCCCATTTTAAATGCCCATTTGGGGTCCCCCCTCTTGGCTGCACCCTGTAACACTTCCTCTCTCTAAAATCAATAAACAGTGGATCTGCTCACTTACTGATATGCCAAAGATTTAAAGAAAGCAGTCCAGGAGTTCCAACCAAGATGGAGGCACAGGTAGAAATGTTTCCTCTCCTTGCACAACCAAAAGAAGGTCAACAACAAATTTAAAGACAAAAAAGAACCAGAAGTGCCAGAAATTCAAACTTCATGGAAGTCTGACGACCAAGGAGTTAAGGAAACATTCATCCAGACTGTTAGGAAGGGTGGAGACGGGCAACCAGAGCAGAGAGATTGCACAGTCCAAGAGTTGGCTGGTGGACTTGTCAGTCTCACATTTGTGGGCCAATAAGCTGAGAGGAACATCTGGGAAGTGAGACAGACTGCAGAACCCAGGGTTTCATCGTGGGAACTAAAGACTCAAAACCTCTGGATGCAAAAATCTGCCGGAGTTGTGGCAGTGGGAGAAATTCTCCGTCTCACAGAAGAATCTGTGGGAGAGACCTACGGGGGGGGGGGGGGGGGGGGTCCTAAAATGTACACAAACCCACCCACCTGCAAATCAGCATCTGAAAGGCCATAATCCACTTGTGGGAAGTGAGGGAAGTGATGATTAAAGAGGAAAGATTAAGGATAAGGAGAAAATCTTAAAAGCAGCAAGAGAAAAGGAGACAGTTACCTACAAAGGAGTTTCCCTAGGCTATCAGCTGATTTCTCAAAAGAAACTTTACAGGCGGGGGGGGGGGGGGGCGGGGGGGGGGGCGGGGGCTGGAGAACTATTCCAAGTCAGGAAAGGCATTGGCCTATGTCCAAGATTACTCTATCCAACAAAGCTATCATTTAGAATGGAAGGGCAGATACAGTGCTTCCCAGATAAGGTCAAGTTAAAGGAGTTCATCATCACCACACCCTTATTATATGAAATGTTAAAGGGACTTATCTAAGAAACAGAAGATGATAAAAAATATGAACAGTAAAATAAGAAACTCATAACCATCAACAACTGAAACCAAAAAACAAAAACTAAGCAAACAACTAGAACAGGAACAGAACCACAGAAATGGAGATAACATGGAGGATTATCAGTGGGGAATGGAGAGGCAAAGGTACCGGGAATCAGAAGCATAATAAGTAGGCACAAAATAGACAAGGGGAAATTAAGAATAGTATAAGAAATATAGAAGCCAAAGAACTTATATATACAACCCATGGACATGAACTAAGTTGGGGGGAACGCTGGAGGGTGGTGGGGTGCTAGGAGGAAGGGGATAAAGGGGAAAATAAATTAATTAATAAAATCAATAAACATATGTTCTGCTGCTTTGAGGTGAAATGCTCTGAAGATAACGATTAAATCCATGTGACCTAGTGTGTTGTTTAAGGCCACTGTCTCATTGTTGATTTTCTGTTGGACGATCTATCCATTGAAATTAATGGGCTGTTAAAATCCCCCACTATGGCGCATTTCCCTTGATCTATCTCTTTTTGTCCATCAAGATTTACTTTACAGTCCTGGGTGGTGTGGCTCAATGGACTGAGTACCAGCCTATGAATCAAGGGATCTCCTTTCTATTCCTAGTCAGTGCCCATGCCTGTGTTGTGGCCTGGGTCCCCAGTGGGGTACTCTCAGGAGGCAGCCACACATTGATGTTTCTCTCCCTCTTTTCTTCCCTTCTCCTCTCTACAAATAAATAAATAAAATCTTTAAAGAAACATTTACTTTACATATTTAGAAACCCAAAACACTAATTCAAAAGAACAAATGCGCCCCTATGTTCACTGTATCATTATTTACAATTGTCAAAGTATGGAAGCAGCCCAAGTGTCCATCAACAATAGATGAGTAGATGAAAAAACTGTGGGGATAGCCCTGGCTGGTATAGCTCAGTGGATTGAGCATGGACTGTGAACCAAGGTGTCACCAGTTCGATTACCAGCCTGGGTTGCTGGACCAGGTGCTGAGTAGGGGGGCTACGTGAGAGTCAACCACACATTGATGTTTCTCTCCCTCTCTTTCTCCCTCCCTTCCCCTCTCTCTAAAAATAAATAAATAAAACCTTAAAAAACTATAGGGATATTTATACAATGTAATACTACTCAGCAGTAAAAAAGAAGAAAATTTTACCTTTTGTAACAGTTTGGATGGACATGGAGAATATTATGCTAAGCCAAATAAACCAGCCAGAGAAAGACAAATACTGTATTATTTCACTCATATGTGGAATGTAATGAACAAACTGAACTAACAAGCAAAACAGAGACAGACTCATAGATGGAGAAAAGATAACAGCTAGTGAAGGGGGTAGGTTAGGCTATGAAGGAATGGAGCAAAAAAGGAAAAAGGACTCATTGACATGGACAACAGTGTGGTGATTGCTGGGGGTGAGGGGGTATAAAGGCATAAAATGGTAATGGAAAATATACAATAAATATTAAATAAAATATAAAATCAATAAGCATATCTTAGGGTGAGGAATATCAATAAATAAATAAATAAGATCAATAGTTGCCAGGGGTGGATGGGGAGGGGGATAAATAGATGAGGCACAGGGGAGTTTTAGGGTAGTCAAAACACTGATACTATAATGATGGGTAAATGTCATTAAAATTTTTTCTAGACCCATAGAATATGCAACACCAAAAGTGAATTTTGATGTAAGCTCTGAACTTGATGATCAGATGTGTCAATGTTGCTTTATCTTTTATAACATGTACCAGTATGGTAAAAGATGTTGATAATGGGAGAGGCTGGGCAAGTGTGGGGCAGGGAGTGTTTTGGAAATCTCTGTACTTTCCTGTTTTTTAAAAAATATGTTTTATTGAATATGCTAGTACAGTTGTCCCATTCCCCCCCCCCCCTTTACTCCCATCTGCCCTGTACACTCCCTTCTATCTACATTCACCCCTCTTTAGTTCATGTCCATGGGTCGTACATATAAGTTCTTTGGCTTCTACATTTCCTATACTATTCTTACCCTCCCCCTGTCTATTTTCTACCTACCATCTATGCTACTTATTCTCTGTACCTTTTCTGCCTCTCTCCCCCTCCCACTACCCTGTTAATATTCCTCCAATATGATCTCCATTTCTGTGGTTCTGTTCCTGTTTAGTTGTTTGCTTAGTTTGCTTTTGTTTTTGTTTGAGGTGTGGTTGTTAATAACTGTGAGTTTGCTGTTATTTTACTGTTCATATTTTTTATCTTCTTTTTCTTAGATAAGTACTTTTAACATTTCATATAATAAGGGCTTGGTGATGATGAACTCCTTTAACTTGACCTTATCTGTGAAGCACTTTATCTTCTCTTCCATTCTAAATGAAGGCTTTACTTGATAGAGCAATCTCGGATGTAGGTCCTTGCCTTTCATGACTTGTAATACTTCTTTCCGGCCCCTTCTTTGCCTGTAGAGTCTCTTTTGAGAAATCAGCTGACAGTCTCATGGGAACTCCTTTTTAGGTAACTCTCTCCTTTTCTCTTGCTGCTTCTAGGATTCTCCCCTTAATTTTAATCTTGGGTAATGTAATTATGATGTGCCTTAGTGTGTTCCTCCTTGGGTCCAACTTCTCTGGGCCCCTCTGAACTTCCTAAACTTCCTAGAAACCTATTTCCTTTGCCAGATTGGGGAAGTTCTCCCTCATGATTTCTTCAAATAAATTTTCAGTTTCTTGCTTTTCCTCTCCTCCTTCTGGTACCCCTATAATTCAGATGTTGGAACATTTAAAGATGTCCTGGAGGTTCCTAAGCCTCTCATTTTTTTTGAATTCTTGTTTCTTCATTCTTTTCTGGTTGGATGTTTCATTCTTCCTTCTGGTCCACACCATTGATTTGAGTTCCTATTTCCTTCCCATCACTACTGGTTCTCTGTACATTTTTCTCTACTTCAACTAGGATATCCTTCATTTTTCCATCTAATTTGTGACTAACCTGACTACCAGTGTTTTGAACTGTGCATTTGATAAGTTGGTTATCTCTTCATCACTTAGTTGTATTTTTTTTTTTTTGGAGCTTTGATCTGTTCTTTCATTTGGGCCTTTTTTTTTTTTTTTGGTCTTGATGCACCTGCTAAGTAGTGAGGGACAGAGTCTTAGGTATTCACCAGGGTGGGGTAACCCACGTTACTGCGTTGCTATGTTGTGAGCCTGTTTGTGGGGAAGGGGTCCAAGGGGGAACAATGGCGCTTGCTCCTCTCTCTGTGGGATTTCAGTCACTTTCCCCACTTCCTACCAGCAAATTGGGCCTTTCTGATGCTGATTCCTATGTGGGGGTGTTTGTGTATGCTCTGGGATTCTGTGGGTCTCTGCAGAGAACTTTCCTGTGAGGCTGGGAGTTTCTCCCACTGCTATGCTAACCCCCACAGGTGTTTTCAATCAATGGTTTGAGGCTTTATTTCCGTGAGCTGGGGCCCTGGGTCTTGCAGACCATCCGACTCCCTAGTTGTTTCCCTGGTTTATCTGCACATGAATGTGGGACCGCCTGCTCCACCAGCCGCCACCTTGCTGGGTCCACCAGCCACCAGCTTGCCTACCTGGGTCCTCCAGCGATGGCCTTGCTGGGAGTCCTCTCTGCCCATCTCTGCCCTTCCTACTGGTCTGGATGAGTGTGTCTTCTTTAACTCCTTGGTTGTCAGACTTCCTTACAGTTCAATTTTTTGTCAGTTTTGGTTGTTTTTTTGTTTTGTTTTTAAATTGTTGTCCTTTTGGTTGTGGGAGGAGGCACAGTGTGTCTACCTACACCTCCATCTTGGCCGGAAGTCCTGTACCTTCCTCTTAAATTTTGTGAACCTAAAACTGCTTTTTTTTTTTTTTCTAAAACTGCTTTTTATAAAAAGGTCCAAATAAATGGAAAACAATCAGAATAATGCCTGGTATATTTTGGTTTGTCACATCTTGGAGTAGGGTGCTATTGGCACCCAGTTGGTGGGAGCCAGTGATGCCGTTACACGTACTTTCAGAAATAATTATTTGGTCCCAAGTATCAATAGTGTTGAGGTTTTAGAAAACCTTCTCTGATGCTTCTAAGGCACCCTGGTATCTGACTGAGAAATGAGTAGCTAGAGAAGAGAGGAAAGGTGGACTTAGACATATGGCTTTCTAACATATGAAGTGAAGATTCCTACAAAAGACGTTGAGACTATGGAGTGGACAGTGAGGTATAAAAACACCAGAGAATATGGTAGAATGGAAGACAAAATGCTGTTTCAAAAAGGTAGGAGGGAAACGATCAATAATAATTTTATAGTGTCATAATATTTTCCAAAGACTGTAATTAATTCATTTAACATGTACAATAAGCCTATGAAGTAGGTCTTTTTCCCACATTATACAAATGAAACTCAGACAGAGATCTACTATTCAAGTGCTGTTGAATAATCTGAGGTTTGACACTTGCATCTGGTAAAGAAGAGGCTGTTGCCCACTGTAATGAGAAAGGTTTCTGAGGAATGGAATGTCAGGGTAGACATCTGATTAGTGGGGCTTAAGGAGAAATCAAGAGATGAAAGTGAAGAGACAAAGTATAGATGACTCTTCTTTCTTTTGTAAAGAAGTAGTAGCTAAAGGACATGTTATCTAAAGAGTTTTTATTTCTTTTCTTTCCTTTTTTTTAAAAGATGGAAGTTATATCAGCAGTTTGTTTTGCAGCTGGGAATAGTTCAGTACTGATCAAAGAACTGATCATCTGGGAAGGTGATCAGATAAAAGCAATGTACTTGGAAAGAAGATGCTATCCAGCTCTGACTGGGTACCTCAGTTGGTTAGATCATTGTCCTGATACACCAAGGCTGCAGCTTCAGTCCCCAGTTAGAGCACATACAGGAATCAACCAATAAATGCATAAATGGTTGGAACAACAAAATTGATGTTTCTCTCTCGAGCGCCCTCTTTTTTTTCCTATCTCTCTCTGTCAAATCAATAAATTTAAAAATAGATTTTGATTAGAAAAATAAGGATGCTACCCAGTGAGTTGTTATTATAGAAGATCAATGGCAATTCATTCAATGTAACAGGAGGGAAGGCAGTGTATATGGCTACATATGGAGTTAGGTTGGTAGATTTCATGCTTAAAGAATGAGGTACTTTTATTGTGTCTTTTCCTTCAGTGAAATTAATAAAAGTTGGCAATATCAGCTATGAGTGATGTGAGAAGCATTGGTTGGAGGGGAGAAAAAAATGTATGAAATTGTTGCATAGGAAATAAAGAGAAATAACTTGGGGCTGAGGTCCTATCTGATATCTGTGGCCATAAGTTTAAAGAGTCGACAGAAAGTTACTAAAGTGGGAGAAAGAAGGGAATGAAGAAGAGGGGGAGGGGAGAGAGGGAGTTTATGTTGGCATGAGCTTCTTGGATCTGGGATTTTTGTTTAAGGAGCAAAGGATAATGGTGTCCAAGTTTCATGAGATCAAGGAGAGTGTCCAGTGACACATGGGACATAGGAAAAAAACATCCACTTCTAGCGATAGCTGCAGGGGAAGCAGTCTTAAGAGGAAAACCATATTCCAGTTAAAGCAGGAAGGGGAAGACATGTTTAGAGGAGGGATTTTGCTGATGACAGAGAGTTAGTTTCTAAGGACTTTGGAGTGACTGAGCAGGCTGGGAGAAATGGGTAAGTTTGAGGAACTTGCTAAACTGTCTGTAGAGTCTGAGTGATTAGAATTTTGGTAGTAACCAAGGCAGATAGGGATTAGTCCTGTGGTGTTTTTATTTCTTTTGATAATTTATTTTGTTTAAGATATAATTTAAATACTGTAACATTGGCCCTTTTAGTGCCCAGGTTTGAGTTTAGACAAATACACACAGTTGTATAGCCAACACCGTAATCAATATATAGTTCCATTTTTCCAAAAATTTTCCGGTATCCCTGTGTAGTCAACCCCTCCCTGTCTCCCAGCTCCTGGTGACCACTGATTTGTTTTCTGGAGCTACAGCTTTGTCTTTTCTAGAGTGATATATACAGAATATAGCCTTCTGAGTCCCATTGTTGCTATTATCAGTAGTTTATTTTTTTAAATTTTATTTGTTGATTTTTAGAGAGAGAGAGAGAAAGAGAAACATTGATTTGTTGATTCAATTATTGATGCATTCATTGGTGGATTCTTGTGCCTTGACCATGGATGGAACCCACAACCATGGTGTATTGGATAATGCTCTAACCAACTGAGCTGTCTGGCCAGGGCTGTATTAGTAGTAGTATATTTTTTATTGTGTAGTATATTCTATTATGTGACTCTACCACTGTTTATCCATTTACCAGTTGGATATTTGGGTTATTTCAAATTTTTTGCTGATCATGACAAAAACCCCTCAGTTTTGTTTTTTTTTTTGCAGATTAACACAAAAGCCCCTTTAAACATTTGCATATAGATTTTTGTGTGAACACAAGTTTTTACTTCACTTGGCAGTTAGGAGTTGGATTTCTGTTTTAAAGTCATCCTATATGTAACTTTATGAAAAATTGTTGAACTGTTTTGCAATGACTGTGAATTCATTTCTTAACATTCACTGAAGACTTACCATGTACTAGGAGCAGTACTGGACAGCACCGAAGAGTTTATTAGACACTGGTGTGGCTGGCTCTCGTATCGTAAAATATTTGCCTTCAGGCCTTTTACAGAAAACGTTTGTGGACTCTTGTTACAGGGTAGTGCTATAGGAGTTCTGGGGCTGGTTGTGTTACTTTCATAGACACAAGTTATTTTATAGAATTGGAGTGTCTTATTAGGAAATATAATAAAAACCTTGCTCTTGAAACAGGCAAAACGTGTTTCTACTTGTTTCAATTATTGGCAAATACGCTGTTACTAAAAGCCATGCATACAATGTGTAGATTTTCATTTTCCAGTGGTCTTGAATTGGATATTTACCTAGAATATCGTATTTTAATACACTGCTGCGCACATCGCACAATTTTCCCTGTATGTACAACCAAGAATTCCTGTTATTTTAGGGAGTTGGAAAACTACTTGCTTGAGCTAGATGGAATCCTGTAAAGGTAACACTGGTAATACTGCGCGCAGAAGTGTGCTAGCTCAGGTGCGTTGGCGCCAAGGCTGCGCATGCGTGCTGGGGTTAGCATGTGGGCGGGGCTTAAGACCCGCGTCCCTTCCAACTGCGGCTGAAGGCAGCGCCATTTTGAATGTGTAGTGGCTGCGGGCTTGGGGAAGGTCGGGTAGCGCTGCTGGCTTGACCATCTCGTGGTTTTGTTTGGCTTTCTCCTTTTCCAGTACCATCTCCATACGGAGGCACGGAGCCGCAGACATATCTGTAGGGTTGGCTGCGGGCCCGAGGCGAAGCCCTCCGATGATGTTGAGGGGAAACCTGAAGCAAGTCAGAATTGAGAAAAACCCAGCCCGCCTGCGCGCTCTTGAATCGGCGGCAGGGGAGAGTGAGCCGACGGCCGCCATGGCGCTCGTGCTGGCTGGGGAGACCGCGCCACCCACTCCTGCTCCCGCGGAGGAGCGCCCGGACGAGGAGGTGGGCTTCACCATCGATATCAAGAGCTTCCTCAAGCCGGGCGAGAAGACGTACACGCAGCGCTGCCGCCTCTTCGTGGGCAATCTGCCTACTGATATCACAGAGGAGGACTTCAAGCGGCTCTTCGAGCGTTATGGTGAGCCTAGTGAGGTCTTCATCAACCGCGACCGCGGCTTCGGCTTCATCCGCCTGGTGAGTGTGGGGCGGAAGCAGGTCCTCGTCCTCTCCCGGCCGGCAGGTCTCCTGAGGTTACGAGCAGCTTGCGTTGCTGGCGGTTAGTCCTGTCCTGCTGATTGCGGTCACCGATACTGGGAACCAGTGGAGTGGCAACTCCAAGTCCAGGCAAAATGGGTTTGAAAAGAGAATGAATGGGAAAGGAATTGGGAACGGGAACTGAGGCCTTACCGGAAGTTTCATGGGGCACAAAGGCCCACCTAGCAGTCTAACTTATTATAAAATTACCGAAGTCGTCACCTTGGCTTCCACCAGACCTTCAAATATTTAACAGTAAACCCCGTTGTTCTTCACCGTGCCTCGCCTTAGTGCAACCCGCATTTATCCTACATTCCGCAGTGTTGGAACTGTGCTGAATTTATTACCTAGTATAATGTGTCCCCACTAACATTTGGGAAGTTTCCACATTTTGGAATTACATACTATTTTAATACTTACACACTTTAACACTGAATGTTATTTTTTTTGCTCATTTTTAATTTAAATCTTAGTTATTCAATGGGATACACAGTATGTGCCTCCTCTATATATTTTCTAGAGTCTGAACGGTGAGGGTTTACATTAAGGACACAGTATCATCTCCTTTCTGTTCCTAAGTGCTTTCTGGTGATATTCCATCAGTGTCAGTTTTATAGCACTGTTGTAATTCATATTTAGATGCTGAATCCTCCCCCCCCCCCCCATATCTTTCTTGGAGGGAGGCTTTTTACCCAAGTATATATGTGTGTTGTCTTGTTTGACCCTCAGATTTACTGTCAACGGTAGTTTGGGGAAGCTTTCCTATTGGAACTTCAGCTTTACTTTATTTATATTTTTAAAGATTTTATTTATATTTAGAGAGAGGGGAAGGGAGGGAGAAAGAAAGGGAGAAAAACATCAGTGTGTGGTTGCCTCTTGCAACCCCAATGGGGATCTGGCCTGCAACCAGGCCTGTGCCCTGACTGGGAATTGTCCCAGCAACCCTTTGGTTCACAGGCCGGCACTCAATCCACTGAGCCACACCAGCCAGGCCGGAACTTTAGCTTTTACTACTGTGTTC
The DNA here is from genome assembly GCF_004126475.2 of Phyllostomus discolor. Classification (NCBI taxonomy): domain Eukaryota; kingdom Metazoa; phylum Chordata; class Mammalia; order Chiroptera; family Phyllostomidae; genus Phyllostomus; species Phyllostomus discolor. Next base: position 116,314,271 of record NC_040904.2, read on the forward strand.
TCTCAGTGAGTGGTGAAGACAAATTTTAATATGAAGATAAAATTGATTGCGATTAAATGGCACTACTTTCTGGGAGGACATTTGAACGTCCTAAACGGCCTTAAGAGAAGGGGAAATCTTAATAGGGTATTAATGAGATGTGGAAATTTTCTTAACTGTGTATTTTCAACATAAATTAATGCACTTAATTATGTTTTTTAAAAAATAAATTACTTTTTATTGTTGTTCAAGTATAGTTTTCTGCCTTATCCCTCCCCCCTCCCCCCAAGCTCCCCCCTCCTTCCCTCCATTATGTTTTGGGACATCAGAGAAGCAGCCTGTCACTTGGTAAAAGTTGTTTTTAATATATATGTGTTCAGAAGTTTTCTTAAAATAAAGGCGTGTGTTAAGAAGTTTTCTTAAAATAAAGGAAGTTAGGTTTCTACAATAAATATTACTGACAACTTTTATTAAACTTTTCCGAAAGGATGGTATTTAACATTTTCGACATCTTTAGCCTCTAGCATCATCTTAGTCTATGCTGAAGTCGACATTCTGGAAGAATGGTAGGGCTGCATTTCTCTCTTTTGGAAGTCCTTACACTTAAACATTTTATTGACATGGAGAAATCTTTTTCTTATCTTTAATAATCCTTTATAAAAGCTGTGCAACAGAACTGTCTGCAATGATAGGAATGCTGTGTATGTGTGCTGGTGTGCTGTGTAATATAGTAGCCCCTAGACATGTGATTGTTGACTAAAATAAGGCCGTTGTGACTGAGGGGTTGAATTTTAGATTTTATTTATTTAATACTTTATTTATTTTTCTTTATTATATATTTTCTACATTTTTTAAGTTGTTTACTTACTTTTGAAGAAAGAGGAAGGGAGGGAGAAGGGAGGGAGAGAAAGCTCAGTGTGAGAGAAAATATTGATTAATTGCTTTTTGTATGCTCCCCTGACTTAGACTGAACCCACAGCCAGGCAGGTGCTCTGACATGGAGTCCAGTGACCTTTCGCTTCATGGAGTTACACCCAATTACTTGAGCCACACCAGTTAGGGCTAAATTTTATATATTCTTAAATAGACACATGTGGCCAGTGGCTACTACATTGGATAGGAGAGCTCATTGCTTTCTTTTCTTAAAAAAAAAAAAAAATCCATGGGATTATGAAATGGGGAGGTGAGAAGGGTTGCTGTAGTCTTGTGCCTTTTGCATATGCTCCTCCAAACCTATGACCCTAAGTTTTTGTGTAAGAATATTAAAAATTTGTCAGCTGGAAATTACAATTTGGTGTACAAAATTTGACTCTTTGGACTAATTTTATTATTTAACCTGAGCTCTATGCTGCATAGGTAAATGTAAAAAGTTTATGTATATTTGAGCTATTATGTATTTTTTTCTGTTTAGGACAATTATAGAGTATATGCCTGATTTGAATGTAAGTAATGGCATAGTGGCTGTAGTGTGTGTATAGGGGTGGTGTAGTAGCTCTAAAATAGTGATAGTTTTATCTGATTTGTGTTTTTAGACATACTTTTTATGCCCTGGCTGCTGTGGCTCTGAATCGAGTGCTGGCCTATGAACCAAAGGGTAGCTGGTTCGATTTCTAGTCAGGGCACATGCCTGGGTTTGCAGGCCAGGTCCCCAGTAGGGGGCGTGGGAGAGGCAACCACACATTGATGTTTCTCTCCCTTTCTTTCTACCTTCCCCTCTCTCTAAAAATAAATGAAATCTTTACAAAAAAGAATACTTTTTACTCATTTAGTAATTTTAAATGCAAATACATTTTCTAGAATGGTAGTTGTAGTTTGCAGTTAATTGATGAGGTCAGACATGTTTTTCAGGTGGTATAGGGTCAGCATATTACAGGTATGTAATGGTAGGGAAAATAATTAAAATGTATTTATTGATTTATGATAGAGAGGGAGGGAGGGAAAGAAGGAAAGAAACATCAGTTTGTTCCATTTATTTATGCATTCATTGGTTGCTACTTGTTTGTTCCGAGACAGAACAAACCTGCAACCTTGGTGTATTGTGATGATGGTCTAACCAACTGAACTACCTAGACAGGGCAGGGAAAAGAATTTAGGTGGCACTTCCTTGTGGTGACGTCCTAATCCATAGTGTTGAGGCTGTGGTACATTGGGGATGAAATAGACTGTATTTGTATTTTAGACACATTTTTCTGGAATTTTAGACCCAACAGGTTCTTTTTATGTTTTGACTGGTTACTGCCAATTTAGATCGGATACATTAACTCAAAAGTTGTAGTGCATTTTAAAGGTAGTGTAATGTAGTTAAAGATGGTATTTTATCTGGACTTGGTTTCTGCTTTTATTACCCCATCTCCTACTTTTATCTTTAGTAATCTAGATTTCTGGAGCCGTGATTCACAGAACTGTTGGCCCTGTCCAACTGCTTCAGATTTCTTCCTAGTGTAAGCAGAAGGCCACTTAATTTATTTCTCCTACTGTTCATGCTAGCAATGCTTACCTTATACTGTCTCAAAAATTGTCTCACTTCAACAATCAGTTAACTGGAAATTTGTTAGAAATGCAAATTTTAGGGTCCCTTTGTAGATCTACTGAGTCAAAATTTTGGGATTGGGATCCAGCAATTTCTGGTATTATTCTGATGGTAAAGTTTGAGAACCATTTTTCTAGTTAAAGAATTAGAAGTCATCTGGATTTACTTGTACTTATTTATAGGGGACTTAACCACCTCCCCTTGTGCTTTACATTTTTTAAAAAAGGTTTTATTTATTTATTTTCAGAGAGAAGGAAAGCAGGGGGAAAGAGAGGGAGAGAAACCTTGGTTAGTTTGCATGTCCCCAAGGTAGCATTGGTGGGTTGCCGCTTGCATGCCCCCAGCCTTAGACCTGAAAACCAGTGATCTTTCAGACTACAGGGTGGTGCCCAATCCACTGAGCCACACCAGCTGGGGCTTAGTTTTAGTTGTGAAATAATGTATGCTTTTAACAGAATGTTCAATATTCATTAGAGAAGACAATACAAAAGGTACTTAGTGGGCGTGTTCAGCATATGATTTCAAGTCATGTTTTATTTCAGGGAAGCTCTCTTGATTACAGTTTACCCTAGTGAAAGAAAGACCTTCCCTTTTCTAATGCACTTACTAAACATGATCACTGTTAACCTTTGTATATTTTTTCCATAAAAATAAAGCCATACTATGTACATCGTATTGTGATTTGAGTTTTTCATTATTATATCTTTGACATCTTTTTGTTTTACTAGTTTTTTTTTTTAAGATTGTATTTCTTTTAGATGGGGCAGGGGTCGAAGGGAGGGAGAAAAAGGGAAACATTAATGTGTGGTTGCCTCTCATGTGCCCCCTGCTGGGGACCTGACCTGGCCAGCAACCCAGGCCTGTGCCCTGACTGGGAATGGAACTAGTGACCCTTTGTTTCTCAGGCGGTGCTCAAGCCAGTGAGCCACACCAGCCAGGTCATCATTAGATTGTTTTTAATGACAATATTTCACAGTACAAACATACTGCAAGTTATTTCATCAACTTTCTATTGATCAGTTTAAAGGCTGTTTCCATTTTGCATCAGTAGATTTCCTTACAGTTATTAGTACTCTTGCAGTGGGGAATTTTAACCACTAATAAATAGTGAGAGAAAAGATCATGTGCTTTGGAAAGAGCTTTCAGAAGGGGTCTTGTGATAATCATTAGACCCTAGTTCAGGAATGTCCAACCTTTTGGTGTCTCTGGGCCACACTGGAAGAAGAATTGTTGTCTTGGGCCACACATCAAACACACAAACACTGATGAGCAATAAAAAGGTCTGTGCATAATTTCCGTGATATCTGTCACCACAGATAAGCAAAAGAGTAACCCTAATTATGCAGTAGCATAATTAGATGAAAAGGATGATCTTTTAAAATCATTGAGCACCTGACTGATGTGGCCCAGTGGGTTAGGCCTAAAATTGTTGAGCAGGTCCCAAGTTTGCAATCACTAATATGGAAAATGTATATTTCAAAGTAATAAAAGTAAGTAGTGTGTTAAGTAAATTTATGATTTTGTGTTGGGCTGCATGCATAGCCTTTGTGGGCTGTGGATTGGACACCCCCTGCCCTGGTTTAAGCAGTCTCTGTCTTGGGTAGTCACTTAGTTTCTTGTTTTTATTTTATTTTTTTCTATTGCTTTCAGTTAAGAACCTGTAGATTTACTTTTTATTTAGAGTGATGCAGGGACACCAGCTGGAAGGTGGGATCTATGGTATATTAGTGGAGATTGTGATTTGTGTATAGGTTCAAGTCAGCATTTGCAGTGTGTGAAACAACTTACTTTGTAAGACTGCTGGCAAGGATGATGAAAGAAAATATACGTGTGTGTGTGTGTGTGTGTGTGTGTTGTGTGTGTGTCGTAATGAATGGCTGGCATATAGTAACTACTTGGTTACATATATTTTTAATTGATTAAAAATACACATTTAGAGTGGTGGTTTGCAAATAAGGTAATTTTGCTTCCCATGGGATATTTGATAGTGTCAAGAGACATATTTGGTTGTTAAAATTGGGGTTTGGTTCTACCAACATACACATCCTACAATGCACAGGACAGCGCCCACACAAGGATTATCTTGCCCATGATTTCAGTGGTAAAAAACCCTGATGTAAAACCATTTAAAATCATGAACAATATAAACTTTAAAAAAAAAAAGATTATGATGCTGAAAATTCCTGACAGTATAAACACATTTCTTGGGCCAAAAAGTATTAAAAATTGAACTCATTTCTAACAGTAAAAAGTTACTTGATTTAACAAAAATTGAGTTCCTTGCTTCCCCTGGGGAAAAAAAGGGCATTGTTTATGTATTTGAATCTGACAATGTGATTTCTGCTAGAAACACTCTACAGTTTTACCATGTCCTCACTAAGCTCTCTATCCTCCTGTCCCCAAACATTTTGTTGTAAAAGATTTGAGGCAGATCATATATGTGTATATATGCATAACTTACCACCTTGATTCTACAGTTAAATGGTGTTGTATATATTTTTTCACATATCTGTTCATCTCTCCATCATTCATCAATTTATGACTCTTAAACAAAAACTCCCCCATGCTTATTACCTAAAGTCTAGTATTATTTCTTGAGGTACTTGAAATCTGTATTCAGTGAAATCTTCAACTTTTAAGTGTGTCATTTGGTGATTGTAGACAATTACATCAGTCTGTTTAACTCAAACTCTTACAAGGTACAGAACATTATTATCATCCCATGAAATTTCCTCATGTCCCTTCCCATTCCCAATTAATTATACTTGATGGCATTTTAGTTCAAGACTCCATTCCTAAAATCTTCCTTTCAGTTGTTGGATTATTACATATTGGGTACATAGTACCTATTCCTTGTTGGATACTCATTAAATATTTGTCTGGGCTACCACTATTAAGAGTAAAAAACAGTGGCCATTTTGAATATCTGTAAAAAGGTTAGATTCATTTTTCTTTGTAATATTTTGTAGGTAGATTTTTGTGTAAGTGCAGTATTTTAAAGCTGTATGAACATTTTAGGGATTGAGGAAAGAGCTTTTGTGATTTTAAGGCTTTTTTCATAAGATTTTTCATAAGATAATACATATTTGTATTCTTAAGAATGTATGCAAAGCCTCCTTTAAGTCTCCGGACAGTTCTTACAACACAAAGAAAACCACTATATCTGTGCTACTATATTTAGCAGTTTGTTGTTTATTGTTTTAGATATCTATATTCTATACCAGCTTTGAATTCAAGAAGAAACATCTCTTGGGGTTTCATCAGTGAACAAAATTCTAGTTTATATAAGTTCATGTGCATTTATTCCTGTATGAAATGGAGAGAACTCTTATAGTTCCTCTGTGTGTGTGTGTGTGTGTGTGTGTGTGCACACTTCTCAAGTGTAATTGTGAGAAATAGGTAGCCCATGAAAGTATTTCTGGAGAAGTGATTAACAGTACCTCTTAGTAGTTTTCACAGATAGCATAAAAGAGAAATGGAAATAAAAAGGAAAAGATGATTTTCTGACATTGGAGAGGTGATATATTTTATTAAGATATAAATAACCCTGGCCAGTTAGGGCAGTTGGTTAGAGCCTTGTCCCAATACAACCACGTTGCAAATTTGATCCCTTATCAGGGCACATACAAGAATGAACCAATGAATGTGTCAGTAAGTGGAACAACTATTCCTTGTTTTTCTTTCTCTTTCTCCCTCTCCCTCCCATTCCTCTCTTCTCTCTCTAAAGTCAATTAAAAACAAGATAAATATTAAAAACTTAGAGTGCATAGAAAATTTTGTTTTCAACAAGTTTCTAGTAACTGGTACTTGGTCTTGAAAAATAGGTATTTAAGTTTTTGATTTAATCTTTATTGTATTTTCCCCATGACTATTTAGTCTCTTTATACCTACCGCCTTCCCCCTATGTATTTCTTTGGATATATGTAGGAGATTTTTAAAAAAGATTTTGTTTGAATATTTAATAGTTTGTAATTTGTTTATGAGCAGATAATCTTTTAAGTGATGGCTTTTTAAAAATCCTTACGAGAGAGAAAGAGAGAGAAGAGAGTGTGTGTGTGTGTGTGTGTGTGTGTGTGTTTTAAAGATTTTATTTATTTTTAGACAGAGGGAGGGAGGGAGGAATAGAGGGAGAGAAACATCAGGGTGTGGTTGCCTCTTGTGCGCCCTTCACTGGGGACTTGACCTGCATCTCAGGCATGTGCCCTGACTGGGAATCTAACCCATGACCCTTTGGTTTGCAAGCTGGCGCTCAGTCCACTGTGCCACACCAGCCAGAGGTTTTTTTTTTTTTTTTTTTTTAATTGATTTTAGAGAGAGAGAAACATCAATCAATTGCCTCCCATAGGAAACCTGACAGGGCTCAGAACCTGCAGCCTAGTTTTTTGCTTGGATTTAGGATTGAACCTGCAATCCGGTGCATTGGCCAGAGCTCCAACCAACTGAGCCACCTGGCCAGGGCAAAGTGATGGCTTTTAATAGGACATTGGGGTTGGGACCTTGTACTTAGGATGTTTAAAATTATATCAAATAATGCATAAGTGCATGTTATACCAAGATTGAAAGACACAAAAACAAATTGATTCTATTACAAGTTACCTAGCTGACTAGCTAGTCTCCCTAGAAACAAACTGCTATTTCTAATTTTTCTGTTTCTGTCATCTTTAAAAGTAATTTTTTCCTCCTAAAAAGGAATCCAGAACGCTGGCTGAAATTGCAAAAGCAGAGCTTGATGGCACCATTTTGAAGAGCAGACCTCTCCGGATTCGTTTTGCTACACATGGAGCAGCCCTAACTGTCAAGAACCTTTCTCCAGTTGTTTCCAATGAGCTGCTAGAGCAAGCATTTTCCCAGTTTGGTCCAGTAGAGAAAGCCGTCGTGGTTGTGGATGATCGCGGTAGAGCTACAGGAAAAGGTTTTGTAGAATTTGCAGCAAAACCTCCTGCACGAAAGGCTCTGGAAAGATGTGGTGATGGGGCGTTCTTGCTAACAACGTAAGTTGTAAACATTTTGTCATTTTTCTAGGCAGTGACGTACTGGTTTTTCTCTGTTCTGAACTTCTGTCTTTCCTTGTAGTTCATACTGTCTTGGCATATGGTAAGTAGATGTTGAGTAAATACTCAGTGAATATAAATAAGGAATTTGTGTCTACCTCTAGGAATCAGGGTCATACTTTCTTCCAGCAGGAGTTTGTTGATTCATACTTGTATCTCAGGAATGTTTCATATTATGATTTTCATTTAACTTACCGAACTTCTATTATATGCAAAGCAAAGTTTTATACAGAAATACAGGAGATATTGTGGGTTAAATTACTGACCATTACAGTAAAACAAATGTGATGATAAAGCAAGTCACATGAAATATATTGGTTTTCTAGTGCATGTAAAAATTAAGTTTACACTATATTGTAGCCTATTATGTGTACAGTAGCATTATGTCTAGAAAATATACATACTCTAATTAAAAAATACTTTCTTGCTAAAAAAGCAAATGCTATTGGAGAAATGGTGCTGATATATTAACCAATATAGGGTTGTTACCAGCTTTTAATTTGTAAAAAATACAGTATCTATCAGGTACAATAAAAGAAGGTATGACTAAGTAGTGAATAAATGATATTTTAATTAACTTTATTGATGTTTAGTTTACATATATATTTTTAAAGGATTTATTTATTTTTAGAGAGAGGGGAAGGGAGGGAGAAAGAGAGGGAGAGAAACATCAATGTGTGGTTGCCTCAGGTGGCCTACACTGGAGACCTGGCTCACAACCCAGGCATGTGCCCTGTCTGGGAATGGAACCAGCAACCCTTTGGTTCACAGCCTGTACTCAGTCCACTGAGCTACACCAGCCAGGGTGATAATTTACATATATTAAAATGCACCCAATTTTAAATCAGTGAGTTTTAACAGATGTATGTATATTCATACAACTTATGACCACAATTACGATGAAGAATATTTCCATCATCCAATAAAAGTTCCTTTGTGTCATTTTGTTTATTCCCCACTCCTTATCTGTATCCTAGGCAGCTATTGATTTTTCTGTTGCTATAAATCAGTTTTGTCTTTTTCAGTATTTTATTTTATTTTTAAAAAGATTTAAAAAAAAAATTAAAATTAAAAAAAAAAGACTTTTAAAAGTTTTTAATGTTTATTTTTAGAAGGGGAGGGAGGGAGAGATACATTGATGTGCGAAACACACATCGATTGATTGCCTTTTGCACACTCCTAACCCAGGCATGTGCCATGACTAGGAATTGAACCAGCAACCTTTGGGTTTATAGGCTGGCACTCAGTCCACTGAGCTATACCAGCCAGGGCATGTATTTTCTAACATTTTATATAAATGAAATCATATAGTATTTACTCTTTTGTGTCTGACTTATTTTGCTTAGCATGTCATTCTATTCATATTTTCCTTAAAAAGATTTTTAATTTTGATTTTAGAGAGGGGGAAGGGAGAGAAGGGAAGGGAAGGAGAAAGAAAGGGAGAGAAACATTGATGTTGCAACTCAAGACATGTATGCCCTGACTGGATATTGAGCTGGTGACCTTTTATTCATGAGCCAATGCCCAATCAATGGAGCAACACTGCCTGGACTCAGTTTTGTTCCTTTTTATGGCTGAGTTGTATTCCATTGTCGATCATAACCACAGTTTGTCCAGTGACCTTTGGGTAGACGTCTGAGTTGATTCCAGCTATTGACTGTTAAGTAGAAGTCTTCCTGTGAACATTATACTTTTGTGTGTCTTGAATAATAATTTATGAGTAAATGGTTGTATATTCAAGTTTATAAGAAACTGCCTAGCTCTTTCAAAATGCTTATACCATTTAACACTCCCACCAGCACTGAATGAGAAAGTTCTAGTTGTTCCATGTCCTTACCAACACTTGAGAGTCTTCATCTTTGTGTGTGTGTGTGTGTGTGTGTGTGACAAAGGAGTCTTTATCTTTTACATATTCTGAGTATAGGTGTGTCTATTGTGGTTTAAATTTTATATCCCTACGCTGGCTGGGAGGCTCTATTGGTTGGAGCATTATCCTGTGTAAAGTTTGCGGGTTTGGTCCCTGGTCAGGGCACATACCTAGATTGCAGGTTTGATTCCTAGTCGGGTTATATACAGAGGCAACCGATCAATGTTTCCCTCTCACATCAGTGTCTGTTTATCTTTCTCCCTCTCCCTCCCTTCTTTCCTTTTTCCCTGCCCCTCTTTCTCTGAAATCCATAAACACCCTTAGGTGAGGGTTAAAAAAAAAAGCTATGTTAAACAAATTTTATATTCCTAGCAACTAATAATGAACATCTCTTTTCATGTGCTTTTTAGCTATTTTTATATTTTTTGTAAAGCACATTGACAATTTTTGCCTATTTTTTCATTGGGTGGTTTGTCTTAATGCCTTAACAAATAATGGGTACAGGTGTATATTATGACTATTTCTCCTAGCCTGTGGCTTTTTAATTTTCTTTATTAGCATACTATAAAGAAGAGAAGTTTTTATGTTTTGTGAAGTCTAATATCAATGTTTCTGTTTCATGATTTGTGCCTTTTTGTATCCTTGTATGAAATCATTGCCATTCCTAACATAGTAAAGCATTTCTCATGTTTAGTTGAGAATTTTTTTTTAAAAGCTTTTGCACAGCAAAGGAAACATTAACAAATTTTTTTTAAATTTTTATTTTATTTTATTTATTTATTTTTAGAGAGGGAAGGGTGGGAGATAGAGAGAGAGAGAGAGAGAAACATCAATGTGCGGTTGCTGGGGGTTATGGCCTGCAACCCAGGAATGTACCCTGGCTGGGAATCGAACCTGGGACACTTTGGTTCCCAGCCCGCACTCAATCCACTGAGCTACGCCAGCCAGGGCGAGAAATTTTTTAAAAATTGTTTTTATTGATTCTAGAGAGAGGATAAGGGAGGGAGAAAGAGAGGGACAGAGACATTGATATGAGAGAGAAACATTGATAAGTTGCCTGTTGCACGTGTCCCAACTGGGGATTGATTCCATGCATGTGCCCTGACCCAGAATTGAATCGGCAACCTTTGTAGGATGATGCCCAACCAACTGAGCTACAGTGGCCAGGGTTCTTGAGAAATTTTATGGCTTTTTAATTTATCCCTATGATCCCATTTTGAGTATGATATAAGGTAACAATTCAGTTTTTTTTTCATACAGGTATCCCAGTTGTTTTAATACCATTAATTGAAAAAAATCCTCCTTTGTTACTTTTTATCTTTATCAAACATCTGGGGAAAACATCTGCACTGTTTCCTGTTTCATTGATCAGTATATTTTTATACCTGTATTGTACTTTATTTCTTTAGCCTAAACTTTGAAATCGGATGGTATCATCCCACTTCATTATTTTTTTCAAATTGTTCTGGTTATTTTTAATTTTTTTAAAGGTTTTGTTTCTTTGTAGAGAGAGGGGAAGGGAGGGAGGGAGGGAAATACTTTGGTTTGCAGGCCAGTGCTCAATCCACTGAGCCACACCAGCCAATGGCAAACCTTACTGATTTTAAAATTACTCTCCCTGGCTGATATGGCTCAGTGGATTGAGCTTTGGCCTGAGAACAAAAAGGTTGCCAGTTGGATCCCTGTAAGGGTATGTGCCTGGGTTACACACCAGGTCCCCAGTTGGGGGGCATGCAAAAGGCAACAGAATGTTTCTCACATTGATGTTTCTTTACCTCTCTTTCTCCCTCCCTTTTTCTCTAAAAAAAATAAATAAAATCATTAAAAATAAATAAAATCAGTTTGTCATTAAAAAAAACGTGCCACTGGGCTTTTGATTGGAATTGCATTGGGTTTGTAGCTCATTTGGGAAAAACTGACATCTTCACAATATTGACTTTTATAAATCCATGAACATGGGACATTCATTTACTTAAAAACAATATGTAATTAAAATAGTCATTAGACCTGTTGCCAAGGTAACATGTGTTTCCTTTCATTTTGCCCATGAAGAAGTTTTTGATGTTCATCCTTAGTCTTTGACTGGATTTGGTATGAAAGCTTTTTATTTGATTTTTGCATTGATTCCTTTTATCTCTGAAACAGCACCCACCTCTGGCACTTACTTTGTTATTGGTTGGGATCATTCAACTGTTTTAGGGCTTAGGGAATTTAGATATAAAGACAATTTTGTAAAAAAAAAATTGCTTCTTGGCCTACGTGCTTAGTTGGTGATTTGTAGGACATTTTTCAATTTGTTTCAGACAGTTAAGCATTTGTGCCATGTCTGCTGTTTTACATCCCTGCCACGTTGTTTTCTTTGAGTCTTTGGTTTTGTTTCCTTTGCTTAGAGAATTTTCTCCAAATCATGACAGGTCTTGCTCTCTCCTATTTGTTTTATATTTTGCTAAGATGTTATTTCCTCAGAGAAGCTGACTGTTTTATATTGAACCAACCATTCCTTCTATGATCAGTGGCGCTTTACTTTCCAATTTATTTTTCTTAGAGCACTTACTGTTTTAATTGTATGTCTTTCTCTGCAGTAGAATGTAAGCTCCACAAGGCCAGGGCCTCGGTTTAGTTCAACACTGTAATCCCAGCACCTGTATTCTTTTATTTTTTAAGATTGTATTTATTTTAAAGAGAAAAGAAGGGAGGGAGGGAGAAAGAGAAGGAGAGAAACAGCAATTGCTTGCCTCTTGTAGGCCCCCAACCGAGGACCTGGCCTGTTACCCAGGCATGTGATGTGCCCTAACCAGGAATCAAACCAGTGACTGATGTCCACCCAACTGAGCCATATAAGTCATGGCTCAGCACCTATATTCTAGTAATTCCTGGCCACATAGTAAGCTTATAATAATTATTTAATGAATGAATAAGGGAAAGATTGAAAACAATAGGCAAGGTGTGTAATATATTTTTTTCCACTTCTACTTTGGTTAATTGGTGTTTTTTAAAGTTATAGCTAGGTATTAATTAATATGTAACTGTTTCTTACAGGTAGCTTTTAGAATTATTTAAAAACAATTTAAATATATATTTATTGATTTGAGAGAGAGAGAGAGACTGATTTGTTATTCCATTCATTCTTGCATTCATTGATTGATTCCTGTATGTGCCCTGACTGGGATTGAACCTGCAACCCTGGAGTGTCAGGACAGCTCTCCAACTGACTGAGCTACCTGGCCATGGCCAAAAACAATTTTAATGGAATAGGGAAGGTGTTGAATATATATTTTTAATATGTTATTTATTTATTTAAAGAGAGGGATGGTAGGGAGAAAGAGAGGGAGAGAAACGTTACTTGTTCCCTTCTTGCATGTGCCCCAGCCAGGGACCATGTCTGCAACCCAGGCATGTGCTCTAACTGGGAATCAAACTGGTGACCTTCTGTTTTGCAGGAGGAAGCCCAACCAACTGAGCCATGTGGCCAGGGCGGTGTTGAATATTTTGTTATCTGTCACATATTTCATAATCATGATCTCAGATTTCCACAACACTGGTTATTTGCTCCATGAGTCAGGTGTAAAAATTGGCCCAGAGATGTTAAGGAATTTGCTTAATATTGCATAGCTAGTAAATGGTGACATTTAGTTGGAAGCTAAATCCTTTTTATGTTGTGGTACAGGTGGAGTGGTTTATTCCTTCTGTAGAGTCTATGCTCAGGGACTTTGTTAATAAAACTTTCTCATGGAGCTCAGGTTGTTCTTTTCCTTGCTGTTTGATTAGTGGGTCTCAGCTGAAATGTCACTTCATGGAAAGGAGTTCCTGACTGACTTATCTAAAGTGGGCTTCTTCCTCTGTTATTCTTTCTGATGTTTCTTAAAATAATCATTTTATTTACTTTTTTTTTTTTTGTCTCAGAAGATTTCAGGGATTATTTTGTTTACTCTTGTATTCTTGGCCCCAAATACAATGTTTATACTTATTAAGTAATCAGATACTTATTGATTGACTGACTGAACCTCAGGAGATCTGTGATAATTCAAGTGATTTATAGGTTTGGTATCATAGGGATTTAGTTTCCAAATGTAGATGTTGTGTAATCAAAATTTCTATTTAAAACTCCTTTAAATTGTCATAAAATACTGCATATTACACATGGATTATACACTTGTACAGTATATATAATTATTAACATATTGCAAAAGTATGTGTAAATTATGTACTAATGCAGTTTTGAAATTACAGGAGGTGGAAAAATGGAGGGGTTAAGAACTTTTATCTCTGATGATAATGGTGCATCCACATTGTTAAGCATTAGAATTACAACTAGACCATTAGAGGTGTTCGTGCCCTAGATCTGCACAGGCATGGTAGGTGCTCAGTAGTCCAGTTTTTCTTGCTCTAGCTTTTTTTTGTTTTTAAAGATATTGCAGGTCAAGTCAAATGAAAATACAGGGTGGGGCAAAAGTAGGTTTATAGTTGTGCATATGGAAAATATGATAATTAAAAAATAACGAGAATTGTGTTATCAAGTACTCATCTGAAGACCTGTTTTTTTTTTTTTTTTTTTTAATGATTTTAAAGAGAGAGAAAGGGGCAGGGGAGAGAAATAGAAACATTGATCAGTTGTCTCTGTACACACCCCAACTGGGGCTTAGACTCACAGCCTAGGTATGAGTCCTGACAGGGAATTGAACTGGCAACCTTCTGATGTACAGGATGACACTTCAACTAAATGAGCCACCCAACTAGGGATCTTTCTTTCTTTTTAAGAAAGATTTTACTTATTTATTTTTAGAGAGAGGGGAAGGGAGGGAGATAGGGAGAGAAACATCAATGTGTGGTTGCCTCTTGCGTGTCCCCTACTGGGGACCTGGCCTGCAACCCAGGCACGTGCCCTGGCTGGCAACCAAATCAGCAACCCTTTGCTTTGTAGTCCAGTGCTCAGTTCACTGAGCCACACCAGTCAGGGATCTCTCTCTCTCTCTTTTTTTTTTTAATTTATTACATTGGTAAAGATATAAAAATATAAGTGAATGTGAGGACACAGGGAGAAGAGCCCAGGTCTTAGAGACCAGTGTTGCTGACTTGATTTTGGACTTCTAGACTCCAGAGTTGTGATAAAGTAAATTTCTGTTAATTTAATAAAAAAAAGTTAAATAAATAAAATACCCAGTGAATGAAGTGAAGCCAGATGAGTGTTTTTATAACTCTTGTAAGAGAAATTGGTCATTTTGTTTTTGGGAGGGATTTGGGTACTAGGTATAAAAACCTTAAGATTATTTGACTCTCTGATATCATAGAGGTATTCTTGAAGTAAATATTTTAACTGAAAGGATTGGCATATTGTATCTGGTTTATCACTATTTCTAATAATAAAATATTGGAAAAATCTGAATTTCTTCATAGAGAATTGGTTAAGCTGATACTACAGTGGATTAGTGGGTAGTTAATTTTTATAAGAATATTTTATGATACCAGAAAATGTAACACTCATGAAAATAAATTTTTAAAGGTAGGATATGCCATAGAGTACTAGTTGCCAGAGACTCGGGAAAGAGAATGGGGAGTTGGTGGTTAATGATTTTGGCATTTTTTTTAGGATGATGAAAATGTTTTGGTCTTGGCCGGGTATTTCAGTTGGCTTTGTCCAGATATGAAGGTTGCAGGCTTGATCCCCAGTCAGGGCACATACAAGAATCAACCTGAATATATAAATACATGAAACAACAGGTTGATATTTCTCTCTCTCCCTCTGCCTCTCTCTGGGATCAACTAAAAAATATTTTGTGATTACACTGGTTGTACATACTAAAAACCACTGAAATGTATACTTTAAAAGGGTACTTTTTTGGTGTGTGAATTGTATCAATAAAAATGCAAACAAAACTAAAATTATGCACCACATTTGTTTATGGCAGAGCATTTAGCTATAAGTGTTCTAAAACTTTTTTAAAAGACATTTATTTAGCAAATAAAAAAAGGACGCAAAACCAGAGGTATGCTGCGATCCAAATTTGTGTTAATAAACTGATTGTAAATAAAAACAAGAATATGTCAGAAGTTGTATTTGATTTGTGTACTTTTAGGTGTATTGGGGATGAAACAGGTTCCAAGATCACCTTAAGGTTTGATAGTTCCATAGAAGGACTCAGGCCTCAGCATATATAGTTTCCCAACTAAGATTTGTTACAGTGAAAGAATACAGAGCACATTCAGCACAGGAAAAATGCATGTGGGATGAAGTCTGGAGGATACCAGGTGTAAGCTTCCTGTAGTCTAGTCGCATGGGACAGGCCTGCCTCCTACAGCAACTAGTTGAGAGAACAAAAACAAAATGTTAAAACTACTAAAAGAAGTTCATCTACCCCAAGGGGATTTGGGGTAGAGGGTAAATTGTCAGTTTTGGAGTTTCCTTGGGAAAATGGTAAACAAAGGGGTTTTTAAATCATATCATTTATCTTCTACTTTTTTAATTAAAATTTTTTCAATTATAGTTTATCTTTTTTTTTCCTATTCTTGACTTCCTCCTCCCCTCGACTTGCTCCTTGTATACATTATATCTTCTGACTTCCTCTCTTTCTCTTTTGCCTAACTGATATCTTTTAGGTCTCATTTTAGGTTTTAGAAAGACTTTTCTGAACAAGACTGGTTAGACACAGAAAAAGGCTAAAGGTGGGTGGAGATGAGAATTTGAGGTCCTAGGACACAAGGACATGATACTACATACATAAAACATGAGTTAGGTACTCACTCATCCTTTGTACTTTGTAAAGGTTAACTACAGTGGTTACAAAGGCTCAGAGTTGGTTTACTTTTCTGTCATCTTGAATAGATTGTTCTAGAAACAAGGATTCATCTTAGTCTGACTTTGCTGTTCATCTGTGGCACAGCACATGCTAATTGACCGATTTTATGAGTATGTATGATGGCCTTTGAGAACTTCTTATTGAGGGATATTTCCCAAATATGTATCTTGGAATTACAAAAAATTGCTAGGAGAATGTTAATTCCAGACTCTGTATTATTATTAATGTTTTCTACCTATCCAGGACCCCACGGCCAGTCATTGTGGAGCCAATGGAGCAATTTGATGATGAAGATGGCTTGCCAGAGAAGCTAATGCAGAAAACTCAACAATATCATAAGTAAGATTTTATTAATAAAGATATATATATATATATTATCCCCATCCTAGGATATTTTTTTTCATTGCTTTTTTAGAGAAGAAGGGAGAGAGAAATATCAGTGTGAAAAAGTGGCATCAGTTGGTTCCATTCTGTACTCATGTGGAGCAGGCACTGAAACTATAACCTAGGCATGTGCCCTGACTGGGAATTGAACCTGCAACCTTTCAGTTACAGGATGACACTCCAACCAACTGAGCTGCACTGGTTAGATGTGTGCCATCAAGGGTATTTATTATCTCACATTTGTTTTCTAGTATTGTTGGATTATAAAGTGTTCTGTTTATTCATATAATGTGGTTCTTAGAGTAACCTGGTCTACATGGAATACTAGTTTTCTTTGTATATGGCTAAACATCAACTGAATACTTAGAAAAGCCTCTATTTTATAACTAGCAGGGTTGGATTGATAGAACACTGGCAATAATATTTATGCTAAAGTAACAATGAAAACTGAACATCATGAAAATGTTTAATTATTATGTTCAGGTAGAGATTAAAAAGGAGACTTTTTGGAAGGTTGAGTAGGGGAGGTCCTATAGAAATAACTTGATACAATTTTATCTCTTAGAGATAAAAAGGAAAAGTAGCCTATTTTCAAAATGTTGTATATTATTTCACCAATTGCTTTTCACTCAGTGTGATGCAACTTTTAATGTTAAGCTGCCTGTATATATAAATTTTAACCACTTGTTTATTATAATAAATTGTTTTTTATTTATATAATAAATTATTATAATAGTTTATTATAATAAATTGTAACATGAATTGAACAAATAATTGGAATGCCTTTGTGCCAGGCACTGTTCTAGGTGTTACCAGTGCAACTTGGCACTGTTTTTGCTCTCATGACACTTACATTTCTAGTGGTGGAAGATGTATGATAAATAATGAACCATAGAATGGAATATAAGAACAAAAATGAAAAAAAGTAAAAATAATAAACTGAAGATTCTAAAACATCTATTAATTAGTGACAAGTACTATTTAGAGAGACACTAAAGTAAGATATAAAGGCTTAGCTCAAAAAGGATCCATATTTAGACAAATGGTTCTCTAGAAGTATTATACCAGTTTATACTCTTGGTGTATACATAGAAGTGCTTTCTTTCATCCTGACAAATGGATGTTAGGATTTTTTAAAGATTTTGTTTGTTTGTTTGTTTGTTTGTTTATTTTTAGAGAGGGAATGGAGGGAGATAGAGAAAGAGAAACATCAATGTGCGGTTGCTGGGGGTCATGGCCTACAACCCAGGCATGTACCCTGACTGGGAATCGAACCTGCGACACTTTGGTTCGCAGCCCGCACTCAATTCACGGAGCTACGCCAGCCAGGGTGGATGTTAGGATTTTAAGATTTCATATTCTGTGTTCAAAATGGAATTTTATGCATGTTATTTTAAGTATCATTCTTTGATTTTAGTGTAGCTGAATGTTTTTCCCTTCAATAATTCAAATGACAAGTAGGAGTGTGTGTTATATACCTAGTGCTGAAGATGTTTCAATGAACACAATAGAGTAGGAAGTCATGCTGTGTGGTAAGGGGTTGGTGAAAAGACAGGGAAAAGTGGGTGCAGGGGAGCAGAGGACTATGGCTCTTGTACATGAGGTTAGGAAAGCCTACCTGAGACAGTAATATTTGAAGGTGAACAGCTCAAAGTTTGGGAGAGAAGCTGGCTCTACAGCTTGCGGTTGTGGGGAGGACTCTGTCTGGCATCCAGGAACAGTGAAGAGGTTGGTTCAGCTGGAGTCTGGTGAGTAAGGGGGAAGTAGTAGGGATGAGGTAGAGTAAGTGACATATTGGGAGGAGTACAGGTTGCTAGCCGTTACACACTGTCAGGCTAATTTTGGCGTTTGTGTTTTAGGAGAAAGGAACAGAGCAGTGACTTAATTTTAACAGGAACTTGCTTGGCTTAACAGGAGTTTGCTGGCTTTGTTTTTAGAGTAGATTATAAAGAGCCTAGTGTGGAGTCAGGGAGATAAGTTCAGGAGCCTATGGACATGGAAAAGTAGTCACAATGGTAATAGTAAGAAGTTATTAGATTATGGATATAGTTTGAAAGTAGACTTTGGATTTTGCTGAATGATACGGACATATGGGAGAAATGTATGGGAGTTCATATGGGAGTTCAAAGTATGGAAACTACTAATGATTTGAAGACTACTCCTGTAGGAGGAGCAGATTTGTGGAGGAAGATCAGGAACTCTGTTTTGGACATACTAAGTTTGAGATAACTTTTGAACATTCAGGTGGAATATCAAGTCAGTAGCATTTTCATCTGGATTTTAGATAAGCTGTCTGGGCCAGAATTATCTCATATGATAGAAAACTATGTCAAAGGACTGAACCCTGGAATACTCCAGTATATATACTTCAGCTTGGGAAGATTAGAAGGAATCAGCAAAGACTGAGTGGAAAGCAGTCATTGGAGTAGGGAAGACAGCTAGCAGAGTGTATGTCCTGGAAGCAAGGAAGGAAATTATTCCAGGGAAGCAGGATTAGCAGTGATCAGTGGTAATTCATAACCATTTAAATCTCTTTCATGCTATTTTTCAAAAACTTACTATGATATCCTATTCTCTTGACCTTTTTTCCTGGTTATTGCCTATCATTACAAATTTGAAATAGAGTATACCTTTGGATTTAGGAATTAGAAAACTGGAATGATAAGGGTTATAAGAAATGGTATTATAAGTAGTTGTAAGAACTGGAATTTATAGACAATATTTGTTTATATAGTGAGTCAGTTATCCCAGCAAACCTGTAAGGTCTTGTTATAGTCCCAGTTTTATTACTCAAGAGTTACATTCAAAAGGAAATGTTCACAAAGCATAAGAACCACCATTCAAATTCATTTCTAACTCCCCAAATTCATATTGTTTGAAAAGTATTTCTCTTGGGAGAAAGAAGTATTTTTAATATTTATTACTATAATATTATTATCAGTTTGCCTTAGGAACTGCTGACTAATAAACAATTCTTTCATAAAATTAGTGGGTGGTAGATCCTACTATTTCTTCCACTTTCCTAGTCTGTTTTTTTAATAAAGAACAAAATCCAAATCTATTTTAGTGTCACATTACCTAACGCATGGTTAATTTCTATTTTCCTTATATACCTCTAATCCTTGAAGCTGTTTTGTTACTGCATCTTACCCTCTGTGACATCTTCCATGGTTATCTCTGAACTTTGTCCCACTCAATGCAACCATCTTTTCCTCCTCACCCCCAAATAGAAGTTAAATTTATGAATGCAAGGCATATATACTTTTATTGGTGTGAAGATTGTGTTCTTATCAGTACTTTCTAATTGAAGCTATGATAGGCAAATATAATTGAATTTCTTTGAATGTCAGGTATTTTCATACAATTTTATTTTTAAAGAAGTTCAGGTTATTTGTTTGTTCATCATTTATTTAGGAAATATTAAATGTATACAATGTGCTAGGTACTGCGGGTACTTGAGGTACAGCCATTAACAGACCTTTCATGTCTTTATTGAGTTTATAATGTAGCAAGGGAAACAAGTATTGAACAAATAACTACAATAAGTTAGGCCTTTATTTTTGGTCCTAGCCAGTTTACTTAGTACATAAAATTTAATAAATTCTCTGCTTTTACTACTATGCATAAAAGTTATCACTTATAGGGAAAAAAATGTTTCTAGACAGGGCACATTGGATTCGTATGTTGCGGATTGCCTTGTCTAACAACATTTGTTAAATGAATACCAGAAAGGCCTTATTGAAGGTGATAATTAGGGGAGTACAGGTTGTTGCATCCAATTGCTTAGTTTTGAGTCCTGGTTCCATTGCGTTCTCAAACTCAGACTTGTTAAAATTGGCATCACAGTATTGCCACGAGGCAATTTATGTAGAATATTGATGAACTTTGTAAGGGCTCAGTAAATGGTATTTATTTTTAGTTGTTGTTTTTGCCATTTAAACATACATTTCTGTTTGTTTTTAAATATAAACTTAGGGAAAGAGAACAACCACCACGTTTTGCTCAGCCTGGGACGTTTGAATTTGAGTATGCATCTCGATGGAAGGCTCTTGATGAAATGGAGAAGCAGCAGCGTGAGCAGGTTGACAGAAACATCAGAGAAGCCAAAGAGAAGCTGGAGGCAGAAATGGAAGCAGCCAGGCATGAGCACCAGTTAATGCTGATGAGGCAAGGTAAGGTGGGTTCATGTAGATAGGTTAAGATTTCTTTTTCTTGGGGTTCATTTATAGTTCCTACTGACATGTATTGTATTCCAGTTGAGAGTTAGGAGTTTAGATAACAGTTGGAACTCAACACATTAGAAAAACATTTCTCCCTTTTTTGAGAGAACGTCCTTAAAAAAAACAACAGTAAGTTTTCCCTACATAAGTAGTGTTGTTGGAGGTAATTAAGGTTGAATTTTGCCAGTAGCTAATATATGATTCTGATGGCAAAAAAAAAAAAAGACAGAAAAGAAAGCATAGGAGGTAATTCTTGGTATGTAGATAATGGCTTAAAGTCATGAATCAAGATATTTTTTGGTAGAAAGAATGAAGACAAATGCTGTCTACTTAAGATTACTACCACATGCCAAAAGATTACAAATGGATATTTGGCAGAGATAAAGAAAAGATTCATATGTGCTGGTAGATATGTAGAATCAGGAACACTAGATTCTAACATTTTAAACACTTGAGACTGAGCTAATATTTTCTAAGAGCTAATAATAGAATAGTTTACTGTCATTATTACTAGTTAAATACCTAACAACAGAGAAGCTGGTTTTTGTTTGTTTTCTTTTTAGTTTTCATTTTAAAAAAGATTTTATTTACTTATTTTAGAGAGGGGGAAGGGAGGAAGAAAGAGAGGGTGAAAAACATTGAGGTGTGAGAAACATCAACCAGTTGCCTCTTGCACTCCCCCAAGCGGGCACCCCCAACCCAGGTGTGTGCCCTGACTGAGAATCAAACTGGCAACTTTCATTTAGAAGAACAATGCTCAATCCACTGAGCCACACCAGTCAGAGCATGATAAACTGTTTAAATATATACCAAAAGCTTACTTGTCTACTTTTCCTCTTTCTAGGTTTCTTTTTATGCCTGTTTTTATTATTTCTCCTCTCCCTGTTTTTGTTCTTTAATTCTCCAAATTATCTTTTCTGGTTCTTCCTATCACTCATCTTTTTTACTATCTGTAACAGTTTGTATTTCTTAAAATAAGCACCTAGTTTGAGTTATTTTGCTCTTAAATTTTTTGTTTTTGTTTTTTAATCCTCACCCTAGGGTATGCTTACTGATTTTAGAGGGAAGTGGGCATGGGAGAGAGGGAGACAAACATTGATGTGAGAGAAAAACATCGATTGGTTGCCTCTTGCCTGTGGTCCAGCTGGGGAGCAAACCCACAGTCCAGGCACATGCCCTGACTGGGGGTCAGACCTGCGACCTTTTGATTTATAGGACAGTGCTCCAACAAACTGAGCCATGCTGGCCAGGGCTGTTTTTCCTTTTTTAAGTTAGCATTTCAGTAAATGTTTATATACTGTCAGTTGGCTGCCTCCACAGATGCCTGCCTGGATTTCTGCAGCAGTTTTGTTGCTGGATTTTTTACCATCCTCCTCTAAACTATTTTTTCAATACTGGAGCCAATATTTCTTTGAAAGGTGGAAATTTGATCACCACTTAATCTCTGAATCCTTTTGGTAGATTCTCATTTCTTTTAGAATAAAAATCTGGAGCTTTCCCCTTTCTCTCTGTTCAGTAAATGTTTATTAAACAGTTATGGTCACATTGCTGAATAACTACGCTGATGCCGTGTAAGTTAAGACAAAATCTTGCTCAACAAACAGTAGAAACTAGTCAGATATTTCTTTTAGTTTGGACTCTAAACTTAGCAGTTCAGTAAGTTTTCTAGTAAAACTGAACTTATTCGTATCATGTATTATGTTTAAAGATAAAGAAAGTCTCTTGCAGAAAATTTGAAAATTGTTACCTAAGGTAAGATCAAGAATCCTTGGCTGGTTAGAGCTGGTAGAGCTTCAGGTTCATTTAGTCTGGTGGTTTTGTGGTTTTAAAATTTTGTTACATTCTTTCCCAGAATGAACTGGGAATTTAAAAAAACTTTAGTTTCCTAAGCCTATGATTGTTCTGGCAGTTCGGTGTGATAAGGATTGTTCTCTGCTCATTGCCTCCTAGGCCTTTTACGGTGTTACTTTCCCACTATCTACAGTCATTACATGGCTAGGAAATAACAAGTTGAAAGCATTAAAAATACTTTGTTGCTGCTGCTGACAATAGTGTAAGTCATTACTTCAACATGTCCTTAATGTTATTTGTAGGAGATGCTGTTTGAGGTACTGGGGATTTACTACTGATGACAAAGAACAGTATTTCTTTTTGCCTCAAAAAGTTGTGAGCTCTTAGAAAACTTTGCCTTACCCCTAAGAGTATTTTGACTTCTGAAGGATAGTAATTTGCAGTTATTTCCCATGAGCTTTTATTTTATTGCTTTTTCTGGTGTTTATTTATAACCCTTGATCATAATACTTTGGTTTATAATATTAGGAAAGCCATTGCTTAAGGCATCCTGCTCTGTGCTTCTGGGTTTTCTTCTGATGAAGTACATCTTGTATTTCAGCAAAGGTTGCAGGTGATAAATTCTTTTCGTTGTTAGTGTAAAAATTTACAGTTTTTCCTTTTTTGATCTTAAAATTATATATTTCATTTAACAATTCTAAGGATGTATTCAGATGAATGAAGGACTTTAGGTAATTTTAGTTTCATGGGTCTACGGAAACACAGGAGAAAACTCATCAAACAATATGAAAAAAGTCCCTCCTTCCTCCCCTTCTGTTTTCTGTGGGAGTCACTATTTCTTTATTTAAATTTGTTTTCCTTTTTCTCTCTCTCTCTCTCTTTTATTTTTTAGAGACGGGGGTAAAGGAAGGGGGGGGAGAGAAACATGAATTTGTTGTTCACTTATTTATGCATTCATTGGTTGATTCTTGTGTGTTCCCTGACTGAGGATGGAATCCTTTGCCATGGAGTATCTGGACTACTCTCTGACCAAGTGAGCTACCTGACCAGGGCCTCTTTTATATCTTTTTTTGTGTGTTTCTTTAATTCTCACCAGATGATATGTTTATTGACTTTAGAGAGAGAAGAAGCAAGGGGTTGGGAGAGAAAGAGAGAGGAAGGGAGGGAGGGAGAACATTGATGTGAGAGAGAAACATTGATCGGTTGCCTCTAGCATGTGACCTGACCAGTGTTTGAACCCACAACCTATGTTATGTGTCCTGACCAGGAATCAGACCTGCAACCTTTTGGTGTATGGGCTGCTCCTGTCAACTGGGCCACCCAGCCAGGGCCTCTTTTGTATATATATTTTTAAAGATTTTATTTATTTATTTTTAGAGACAGGGGAATGGAGAGAGGAAGAGAAGGAGAGAGACATCTGTATGAGAGAGAAACATTGATCTGTTGCCTCTCTTAGATAGGTGCCCCTTCCATGTACCAAACCAGCAACATAGGCATGTGTCCTGACTAAAATAGAACTGGTAACCTTTTGCTTTGTGGGACAATGCCCAACCAACTCAGCTAGACCAGTCAGGGCTTTTGTATCTTACAGTGGAAAAAATTTTTTGCATATCTTGCTAGTGTGTGTATTTATAACGAAAAAAACCCCAACTCTTTTGATCTTTTTCTGCATCTTTCTTATTTTCATTTCTACATAGGTGCATAGATACAGGGCCCAACATATAAATAGTGCCCCTTTATTTTATTACAAAATCTTTTATCACAAAATCGTATATAATTCTGTAACATAACAATATCACACTCAGGCATACCATATGACATTTTAGGTGAAATGTTCAAATCAAAACTATAAATTATTGCACACATATTTATTACTCTACCAACCACACTCAAGCAGGCATTATTTCTGCTAGACCCTGTATAAATCTGACTCAGTTTTTAAATAGCTGCACTATATTCTGTTAAATATCTGTAATTAATTTGACTCATCTTCCCCTGATTGATATCTAATTCTGTTTCCAGTTTGTTAAAGAAAAGCAGTGCTGCAATGAATATTTATGTATATGTCTTGGCAAATTTTTGTAAATGTTGATTTTTGTTGGACACACCAGCACTTTTGATGATTGCTTCATTTATACTCTATTTAGTTTTTTCCAGATCCAGATGCCTTTTACTCATTACCAATTATCTTTTCTTTCTGTGTCTGTGTTTGGTTATTAGTAGGCAGTTCCTGAATTTTCCTATTTTTGTGTTCCCTTTGTTGTATAATTACAAAACTCTTGGTGGATAATGTTAACTCTGACATTCTTTTTGCTGTTATTCTCCACTCTTGCATCACTGAATTTTATTTGATAATATTCTTCTTTATAAATGCCTTTGTACTGATAAATCAAGTAATAGAAATATATTTATTTCCTCTAAATGATATCTTTTGATTCTTGGTTACCAAAGAAAAAAGAACAAGGAAATAGGCATATTCAGCTCCTCCTTTCTCTTGACCCCTTCAACATTTATTAATTCTGCTTCCAATTTGTGTGGATTTATGGCACCGGTTAATTTTTTAAAGTATGAAGCTAGTTTTACTTATTTTTTAGTGAGAACATTTAAGTTCTAATCTCTTTAAGTAGCTTTCAGTTATATCATACAGTGTTATCAACTATAGTTGTCACCATGTTATACATTGGTTCCATACTCTTTTTTTAAATATATATATTTTATTGATTATGCTATTTACAGTTGTCCCGTTTCCCCCTTCACTCCCCTCCACCCTGTACAACCTCTCCCACCCACATTCCCCCCTTTAGTTCATGTCCATGTGTCATACTTATAAATTCTTTAGCTTCTACATTTCTCATATTATTCTTACCCTCCCCCTGTCTATTTTCTACCTACAATCTGTGCTATTTATTCTCTGTACCTACCCCCCCCCCCCCCCCCCCTGTTGCTAATCCTCCATGTGATCTCCGTTTCTGTGGTTCTGTTCCTGTTGTAGTTGTTTGCTTAGTTTCTTTCGGTTTTGCTTTAGATGTGGTTGTTAATAATTGTGAGTTTGCTGTCCTTTTACTATACATGTATTTTTTTTTTAATCTTCTTTTCTTAGATAAGTCCCTTTAACATTTCATAAAATAAGGGCTTGGTGATGATGAACTCCTTTGACTTGACCTTATCTGAGAAGCACTTTATCTGCCCTTCCATTCTAAATGATAGCTTTGCTGGATAGAGTAGTCTGGGATATAGGTCCTTGTCTTTCATGACTTGGAATACTTCTTTCCAGCCCCTTCTTGCCTGTAAGGTCTCTTTGGAGAAATCAGCTGACAGTCTGATGGGAACTCCTTTGTAGGTTACTGTCCCCTTATCTCTTGCTGCTTCTAGGATTCTCTCCTTCATTTTTACCTTGGCTAATGTAATGATGATGTGCCTTAGTGTGTTTCTTCTTGTTCCAACTTCTTTGGGACTCTCTGAGCTTCCTGGACTTCCTGGAAGTCTGTTTCCTTTGCCAGAATGGGGAAGTTCTCCTTTATTATTTGTTCAAATACGTTTTCAATCTGTTGCTCTACCTCTTCCCCTTCTAGTACCCCTATAATTCGGATGTGGGAACATTTAAAGGGGTCCTGGAGGTTCCTAAGCTTCTCCTCGTTTTTTTGAATTCTTATTTCTCCATTCTTTCCTGTTTGGTTGTTTCTTCCTTCTGGTCCACTCTATTGTTTTGAGTCCTAGTTTCCTTCCCATCACTATTGGTTCCCTATGCATTTTCCTTCATTTCTTTTATGGTAACCTGCATTTGTTCATCTAATTTGCGACCAAAATCAAGCAATTCTGTGAGCTTCCTGGTCACCAGTGTTTAGAACTGTGCATCTGATAGGTTAGCTATCTCTTGGTTGCTCAGAAGGATGAGTTCTGGGGCACTGATTTGTTCTTCTATTTGAGCCATCTCTCTCTCTCTCTCTCTCTCTCTCTCTCTCTTTTTTTTTGTCTGGTAGCTCCTGTTATAGTGAGGGGCAGAGCCTTAGGTGTTCACCAGGGCTAGGCACCCCAGTCTCTAGATTGTGACGTATGTGGGGGTGGGAGGGGAACAATGGCGGTAGCTCTGTTCTCCTGGGACCTCAGTCCCTTCCCTGGGATCCTGGGTTGCGTGCTCTGCCCTGGTCCACAATCGCCCCCTCACTGGGTCTGGCAGCTGCTGCTTGCGTACTCAGGGTCCATCCACTGCGATCTTGCGCGCACCAGATGCCTTATGCGCCCAATTCTCCCTGTTCTCTGCGCCGCGCCCTGTGCCTAGCTGCTCGTCTCCGCTCCTCCTACCAGTCTAGATGAACGGGTCTATTTCTACTTCTTGGCTGTTGAACTTCCATTCAGATAAATTTTCTGTTGTTCTGGGTGTTATTCTGCCTCTAAATTGTTGTTGTTCCAACTTTGGTTGTGCGTGGAGGTACATTGCGTCCACCTATGTGTCCCTCTTGCCGGGAGTCCTCTACTCTACTATTTGTATGGGTTTGACTTTTTTTTTTTGATTCCAGGTGCAAGTTATACCATGCAGTATTTGTTTTTCTCTGGCTTATTTCACTGAGCATAATGCCCTCAGAGTTCATGCATGTTGTTTTAAATGGTAGGATATCAGAATTTACAAAAATTTGCTAAGATACCTGTGTTTCTCATGGCTGAATAATATTCCATTGTGTATATGTATGTATGTTTTTGTAAATATGTTATGTATATATGTGAGCATGTGTTTGTATATTACCACTTTGTGTGTCATGTATACCACATGTTTTTTACATGCACATACATTTTATTGACTTTATTAGGGTGACATTGGTTAATAAAATAAGGTGTCAGGGATACAGTTCTCTTTCACCTCATCTGTATATTGTATTGTGTGTACCACCTCAAGACAAGTCTCCTTCCATCACTATTTATCTTTACTACTACATGCCCTCTTGATCCAGTCATCTGTTGATGGACACTTAGGTTTTTTCACATGCTGTCTAGTATGAATAATGCTACAATGAATGTGGAATACTCAATATATTTTTTAAAGATTTTACTTATTAATTTTTAGAGAGGGGGGAAGGGAGGGAGCAAGAGAGGGAGAGAAACATCAATGTGTGGTTGTCTCTCGCACTCCTCCCACTGGGGACCTGGCCTGCAACTCAGGCACATGCCCTAACTGGAAATCAAACTAACAACCCTCTGGGTCACAGCCTGACTGACACTCAGTCCACTACGAACCAGCCAGGGCTATCTTTTCAATATTATGTTTTCATTTCAACATGTTCTTTAACCTTAATCCTCATGTGTTTTACTGAGTTATGACTTTTTTGTTCATCACTTGATTGTCTGATGTTTATCATAATTTCTTTAAGAAGAGTTTATGGAAACGTTACTGGAGTTCTTGCATGTTGTGAAGTACTGTGTGATCCTTGTATTTTAAACTGACAATTGAATGGGTAAAATTCATGAAATTTTGCCCCCCTTATTTCTTAAGTACTTGACAGCATTTTTCATTGTCTCCTTGCATTGAATGCTTCTATGGGGAGGTCTGAAATAAGCCTGGATTTTTTCCCTTCTTGCAAGTGACTTGATCCTTTTTTCAGGCTTCCATATAAAAATTTTCTCTTTAAAGGCTAATAACTTATTCAAGATGTTGCCCTGCAAGATTTTGTTGTGAGAAGTTTTTTTTCCAAAATTTTCAAAATATATTTTATTAATTACATTATTACAATTGTCCCATTTCCCCTGCTTATTCCTCTCTACTCTGCAACCCCCCAGCAGCAGCCCCCTCCCACCAGTTCATATCCATGGATCATACGTAAGTTTTTTGGCTTCTGCATTTCCTGTACTATTCTTAACCTCCCTATTTTGTACCTACCATTTGTTTCTTATTCTCTGTATATTTCCCCCATTCTCTCCTTCCCACTGATAGCCTTCCATGTAGTCTCCATTTCTGTGATTCTGTTCCTGTTGTAGTTGTTTGCTTAGTTTGTTTTTGTTTTTGTGTTTAGTGGGTTCGTTGCCATTTTACTTTTCCTATTTTTAATTTTCTTTTTCTTAGATAAGTCCCTTTAACATTTCATATAATAAGGGATTGGTGATGATGACCTCCTTTAACTTGACCATATCTGGGAAGCACTTTAACTGTCCTTCAATTTTAAATGATAGCTTTGGTGGATAGAGTAGTCTTGGGTAAAGTCATGAAGCCTTTCATGACTTCAAATACTTTACAGCTCCTTCTTGCCTGCAAGGTGTCCTTTGAGAAATCAGCTGACAGTCTCATAGGCACTCCTTGGTAGGTAACTCTCTCGTTTACTCTTTCAGCTTTTCAGATTCTCTACTTATCTTCAATCTTGGGTAATGTAATGATGATGATGTTCCTTGGTGTGTGCTTCCCTGGGTCCAACCTCTTGGGGACTGTCTGAGCTTCCTGGACTTTTTAGAAATCTATTTCCTTTACCAGGTGAAGGAAGTTCTCCTTCATTATTGTTTCAAAAAGTTTTCAATTTCTTGCCCTTGTTCTTCTCCTTCTGGCACCCCTATGATTTGGATGTTGGGATGTGTAAAGTTGTCCTGAAGGTTCCTAAGCTTCTCCTCTCTCTTTTTTTTTTTTTAAATTTTTATTTTGAATTCTTGTTTCTTCATTGTCTTCTGGTTGGATGTTTGTTTCTTCCTTTTGTTCCGAATTGTTGATCTGAGTCCCCCTTTCTTTCCCATCACTGTTAGTTTACCTGTATATTTTGTTTTATTTATTTCACTTTTCATAGCCTTCACTTTTTCCTCTATATTGGGACCATACACAACCATTTCTGTGAACATGCTGATTACCAGTATTTTGAACTCTGCATCTGGTAGGTTGGCTATTTCTTCATCACTTAGTTCTTTTTCTGGGTTTTTGATATGTTCTTTAATTTGGGCCATAATTTTTGTCTTCGTGTGCCAGTTACATTAAAAGGGGCGGAGCCTTAGGTATTCACTTAGTTGTGGTGCTATATGTGGGAGAGGGTTCTGAAAGGGAACAGTGGCACTGGATTCTCTGGCTGGCATCCATTCATTTATTCTGCTACCCACAAGCAAATTGGGCCCTCTCGTGCTGATTTCCAGGAGGATGGTTTTGTGTATGTTCTTGTAGCTGTGGGTCTATCCAACGGACTCTCCTATGAGGCTGGGAGTTTTCTCCTGTCACCTTAACCCTGACAGATTTTACAGTCAGAGGTTTTGAGGCTCTGTTTCCCCGCACTGGAACCCTGGTTTGCATGGTCTCTCTCACCCCCCCAGTTGTTCTTCCCGGTTTATCCACATGCAAATGTAGCCACCTGGTCTGACAGCCACCACCTTGCTGTGAGTCCTTTCTACCCTGGCTGCCTATCTCTGCCCCTCCTACAGGTCTGGATGAATGTATCTTTACCTCCTTGGTTGTCAATCTTCCATACAGTTTGATTTTCTGACAGTTCTGATTGTTTTTTGTTTTTAAATTTTATTGTTGTCCTTGGTTTGTGGAGGCACAGTGTGTTCCTCTGTCTCCATCTTGGCCAGAAGTCTCTTTATGATAAGTTGTGAACAAAATAACTTAAACCAATATGAAGGTGTTCTCTTTATATTTGTTCTTAAATTTAGATTCTGTTTAACATTTTACCATATTTGCTTTATTACATTTTTCCATTTTTCCTTTCTTGTGTTCAAGATATATTTTATTGTACACCATAATATTTCAGCCTTTTCTGGAAGTAGATCTTTTCAATATGTAGTTTCAATTCTTATATTTTTAGAAAGTGAACTTGTTAGGTCAGAGAACATACATTCAGTTTTCATTACTTGAAGGCTTCTCAATAAGGGAAACAGTTTCCTACAGTCTAGTAAATCAACCTTTAAATTTATCTATAGTTTTCTCTGTTCACTTTTGCTGTGTACCTATATTTATGATATATTGAAATTATAGTGTTAATACAATTTTATGTTCTTTTATCATTAAATTTGTTAGGGTAAGCATTTAAAAATACTTACTTAGTCTAGTCCTGATGGTGTGCCTCAGTGGGTTGGGTATTGTTATGCAGACAGAAAGGTCACCAGTGCGATTTCTTGTCAGGGCACATGCCTGGGTTGCAGGCCAGGTCCCTGGTTGGAGGGGTGTGTGAGAGGCAACAGATTATGTCTCTCACATCAATGTTTTTCTCCCTCTCTTTCTCCCCACCTCTCCTTTCTATCAAAATTAAATAAAATCTTAAAAAATATAAAAATGTTAACTTGGTCTGGTAATCAGTAGTATACTACAGCTAGTGTCTTCTTGTCTATGGATTCCTTTGTGTTATATTTTTAAGCAATATTCCGATTAGTTTGTTATTTAACAGGTCAAAGGATAAAAGCATATCTAGTTATAAATTTTTTTTAGTAATTTTTTTTCCCAGAAGGATATTTTTTGGTAGTGTTTACATCTTAGTGAAATTTTAGGAACTTGGGATATTAACAAAATAAAAGAAATAATTTATTAAAAATAAAATGTTAGTTTCAGGTTGATATTGCTGGTTTTTAGTATCAGATATTTGCTTATCTGATAATTATATTGTCCAGTAGTTTCAGCTAATTTAAAAGAATTTTTAGCCCTGGCTGGCATAGCTCAATGGATTGAGTGTGGGCTGCAAACCAAAGTGTTGTAGGTTCGATTCCCAGTCAGGGAACATGCCTGGGTTGCAGGCCACGGCCCCCAGAAACCTCACATTGATGTTTCTCTCTCTCTCTTTCTTCCTCCCTTCCCTCTCCAAAAAATAAATAAAAATATTTAAAGGAATTTTTAAAAAGTTATTGAATGATTTTCAGAGAGAGAAAGAGAAATAAAAACATGGATTTGTTGTTGTACTTATTTATCCATTCATTGGTTGATTCTTGTATGTGCCCTGACTGGAGAATCAACCTGCAACCTTGGCATCAGGAGTATCAGCATGATACCTAGCCAGGGCTTTGAGCTAACTATTATACCAATATTTCAGGTAAGGAGATGTTATCTGAGAAGTTAAAGCAGTTTTCTCAGCTGGCACAGCTTAAAAGGAGAAGCTCCAGTTGTCTGAAAAGAAATGTTTCTTTTCTTACTCCTTTTCATGGATGAAAATGTATTCCCTATTTTTACTTTCATAATTATATATTGTAGATAGTCTCTAATTTTAAGAACAGCTAACCTACAGCAACCTCCAAAACTATGTTGAAATTGTTACAGGCGATAGTGGGACATTTTTCATTCTTTGGCTTAATGAAGAATTTCCTCTTAGGAATATAAGTGCATTACATTTTCGGTCTCTTCTTGGTTTCTCCTACTAAATTAATTGTATGGTAGTTGCATGGCTCTCAATGTTGGTTGCACAATGGAGTCATCTAGGGGGTTTCAAATAAAAATACTAATGTCTGGTCCACATCTCAAGGTATTTTGATTTAACTGATGTGTGGTTAAAAGGTATTTAAGTAATTCTAATAAGCAGTTAGTTATAGCTGACAACTAATGGTGTAAATGTTTGAAATCATTGTCATATTTGGTGTCCTTTAATATAGCTAAGTGTTATCTCAACTGACATTATAATCATCTGGTCCCTACCCCATGTATCAAAACTGACTTTCCTTAGCATAGTCTCTAAATCTGTTTTTTAATTTTTATTTTTTAAGTTTCCCAGTTGCATCTGATTATCTAGGTTTGGGGTACTAGAAAGTACCCCAGTTTGAAGGAGTATCTGATATTTTGTTTTCTTTGGCAAAATACACAGTTCAGTCTGTTTCCAATGTATGAAATTGGAGGATAATATTCACCTTGTTAGGGCTTTGTTGCCAACCATATTATGGTTATGATGGTAGGGTTATTGCTACATAGAAAGTTAACTGAAACAAACTATTAGTATTATGTAAGTTTTGAATGTAGTGATTTATTAAAAAAACATTTAGGTAATTTGTGTTCATTTTAAAAAATCAGATAACCTGAAGAGACAAGAAAAAATAAAAGTAACCAATAATTGTGCTTTTCAGAGTGTTTTAATGTTTTCGTATTTTTAAATACGCATGTATGCAGACATAATTTGGTAAGATATTACAAAGATTTTTAGCACTTGGAAAGTTAATGTACTACTTCTCAGATGTTCAGAAAAAATGTCCTTTTTATTATCTTTTACTACTGTGGAGCCCCTGTTCTTGATACAGCAAGTATGGTGTCAGTGGGAATGCTTGTCTTATTTAAAATGATCTTGTTCATCTCAGTATTTAGCCTTTTTCCTCTTTCAGGAATTCTTTGCTTGTTGCCTTTTTTCCCCCTAAGACATTGACTTGGTGTAGGAGGAATCTTACACTAATTGTGTTGGGAGGGATGATCTCTGAGCTTCATGCAGTGTCTTACCACTTTCCCTACAATTTGTCTGGTGTGGTTATGACCTGCTGTCTGCTGACATCTCCCAAGGCATCTTTTTGGGCTTTGCACTTGCTGCTGAAAAATTCTAATATAATTAAAATATGTAAGTGAAAATTAATGTATCATTTTATTTTGTTTTTAGTATGTTTTAATTCCTATGTTAAAAAACCTTGCCTATTTTAATTTATGAGCAGAAGGACAAATTTTATTCTTCTCTTCATACACATGAAGAAACAGTCCCAGAAAGGATATTAATTTGATTAGTTAATTACACAGCTTATAATCTTTTGTTATAAGGTGATATAGGAGATACTGGGTGCATGAATATGAATAAATTATATATTGCCAGTAACAGAGAGTTTGTATGTTCATGTATATAAAAATACACAAGTGCAGCTAAAATATTAATGGGACATCAATATTTTATAGATCTCATGAGGCGTCAAGAAGAACTGAGACGCCTGGAAGAACTCAGGAACCAGGAGCTGCAAAAACGAAAGCAAATACAACTGAGGTAAAAAGAAAAACCTGTGTAACACAGATGTGAATACACATAGTCCTTGTGTGTTACTAATAAAACTTCATTCTTCCTTTGGGAACAGATTGTACAGGTTGGAAAAATACAAATAAAACTGTCCATTTTTTATTGTACTTGGGCAATTACTCCACAGACTAGCATAATTCTTTGTTATTCTTAGGATGCATTTAGCTGGTTATTGACACTTTGGTTGCATACACTATGACTTTACATCTGAGGTCTAGGCATTAATGTGTATAATTTAGTATAAGAATGCATCACTGTTTATTTCAGTTTCTCTTTTTGTTTTCCTGTGTATAGCATTGCTGTGAATGGCTTTATGTATAAACAAATTAACAGCTTTCCATATACCTGTAATATTTAATTATGAACTATAATTAGATAAATGTTACCCTTACAAGTTTCAAATATAATAATTAAGAAATGTTATGATCAAAGCTGTGATTAAAGCAAACTTAAAATTTGTTGAAAGTGCTATGAAAGTAGTAAATGCTTGTGTACAAAGTAAGGTGCTCATAGGAAATAAAAGATAAAGCAGAAAGTGCAAAACCATGGATCAGTGTGAAGTGTCTTCACAGTCTGGGGGTAGGTAGTATTCAGTTTATTTTAGTTTACTTTTTTCAACAGTGTATCTGGTTTATAGTCATGCTTCTGTCTTGGAACTATTCTGGTTTTACTTTAACCTACTTGGACAAAGCTGCACCAGCGTTCTAACCTGGGTAATTGTTAGAAAGTCTCAAACTTCTCCCTATAAAGTATAGGGGTAGAGCTTTAATAAATTATCCAGGTAATTCTGGTATACCCTAAAGTTCAGAGTCAATATTGTATACAGCTCCCCACATCAACTCCTTACATGAGGGACCTTTTTTTTTTTTTTTTAAGATTTTATTTACTTTTTTAAAGAGAGAGTTGGGAGGGGAAAAAGAGAGAAACATCAGTGTGCAAGAGGAACATCTATTTGTTGCCTCTTGCAGTGCTCCGAACTAAGGACCTGTCCCTGCATTCCAGGCAAGTGCCCTGACCAGGAATGAACTGATCTTTCAGTTTGCCTGATGACACCCAACCCAGTGAGTCACACCACTCAGGGCTAGGGGCCTTTAAAAAAAAAAAATTATTTATTTATTTTTAGAGAGAGGGGAAGGGAGGGAGAAAGAGTGGGAGAGAAACATTAATGTGGTTGTGTCTTGCGTGCCCACCAATGGGGGCCTGGCCTGTAGCCCAGGCATGTGCCCAGGACTGGGAATTGAACCTGTAACCCTTTGATTAGCAGGCCAGCACTGAATCCACTGAGCCAAACCAACCAGGGCTGGGATCTTTTTTAAGGGTCTGGCTGCTTGTTTTTTTTTTCTTTTTTTTAATGTAAATGTGGTAAAATCTGTTCTACTTAACACAAATTAAAGGAAACCTCCCCTTCTGTAACAAAAAAAAAGCCCTATCTGAATCCAGTTTTCTCCTGTTATATTTATACTTGACAGTTTTTTGTGTTTTTTTCAGACCTTAGTGGTATTTTGTCTTTTTCTAATTTTATATTTCAATTACTGTTTATATTCAATATTACTTTGTATTAGTTTCAGGTGTACAGCAGAGTGGTTAGACAATCATACACTTTACAAAGTGTTCCTTATCCCCGACATTTCCAGTATGTACCTAGCATTAGACATAGTATTGGATTGGCCAAATCGTCTGTTTAGTTTTTTTTGTAAAGTAAAAGGTACATTTTTCATTTCCACCAATAACTTTATTGATTTGGATATCTTGAGTATGTCAGCTATGACTTGCTATTGGCTTCTAGTGGGTGGAGGCCAGGGGTGCTGCTAAACATCATCCAATGTATAATACAGACCCCCAGCAAAGAATTATTTTGGAGAAGTGGTTGATTTTTAGAACTGAACAGTTTAAGATTAGCCTGAAATATTTTTGCCGGGCAGCAAGAACATACTTCAAAAGAGGTGGGGCATGTTGAAAGGATACAGGAGCCAAAAATAAAGGAGCCCCTAATGGCCAAAGTTGGAACCATTTCAACAACAAAGTAAAAAATAATACTATTAGATTTAAATGTTTATAATTAATTTCTTGATTTTTGAGAGAGAGGGACATGTATTTGCTATTACATTTATCTATTCATTCGTTTATTTACTTTTTTTAAAAGATTTTATTTATTTATTTTTAGAGAGAGGGACAGGGAAGGAGAAAGGGAGAGAAACATCGATGGGTGATTGCCTCTTGCATGCCCCTCACTGGAGACCTGGCCTGCAACCCAGGCACATGCCCTGACTGAGAATCGAATGGATGACCCTTTGATTTTCAGGCCCATGCTCAATCCACTTAGCTATACCAGCCAGGGCCTGTTTCACGTATTTATACATTCAGTGGTTGCTTGTTGTATGTGCCCTGAATGGAGATTGGATTTTCAGCCTTGGTGTATTGGGACAATGGTCTAACCAACTGAGCTGCCTATCCAGGGCCGATAGTGTTAGATTTTTAAATTATAGAGTAAATATCCATGAGTCCATATGATAGTAGTAAATAAATGAATGAATAAATAAATAAATGGAGGAGAATTCCAATTAATAAATGCTGGCCCTGGCTGGTGTGGTTCTGTGGGTTGAGCCCTGGCCTGTGAACTGAAAGATTGCCAATTTGATTCCCTCCCTGTCTAGGCATGTCTGGGTATTAGGTTGGGTCCCACATGGTATGCGAGAGGCAACTGATTAATGTTTCTCTTGCACATCAATGTTTCCCTCTCTTTCTCCCTCCTTTCCCCTCTCTCTGAAAAGAAATAAAGTCTGAAAGATAAATAAATAGATAAATAAATAAAGGAGGAAGGAATGCTAGGGAGAGAGAATCACCAGTGGACAAACACTACAGTGATGATTGTTACACACATGGTCTACTGATGGGTGCTCAAGTTGTTATGCCAAACTTGAGAAACAGGATTTATGTACACAGTCTCAAATTTGTACTAGGTACCGAGGGAAAAAAAAGTAAACTTAAAGTGGAGAAACCCAGCAGATACCACCATTTCCAAGTGTTAAGGTTTATGTCACCTGTAATAAGACATTGACACCAGGGCCCCCTTAATATGATGCACTTAGAAGGATAGTGTCATTTTTGTGGTTTTCTTGTCAAAAGCTTATAGCCTCATGCTTGTTAAGAGGAAACGTAAGACAAACCCAAATTGAAGGACATTATACAAAATAGTTCTCTTTAAAAGTGCCAAGTTTATGAAAGATTAAGAGCAACTGAACTGTTACAGACTGGAGGAGATAGTAATTAAATGCAATGTGGGAATTTGGATAGGATCGTGGTACAGAAAAAGGACATTAGTTGGGGAAAGTGGGTGAAATTGGAATAAGATCTGTAGTTTAACTGTAGCATTATATTAGTGTTAATTCCTGGTTTTCATAATTGTACCATGCATATGTAAGGTGTTAGTATTACAGAATGCTGCATGAGGGATATGTAGGAACTCTACACCATTTTTACAACTTTTCTGTAAGTTTAATTAGCAGTAAGGGGAAAAAAGAAAAAGTACCTTAGTTATTGGGGATACAGTGGGGAACAAAGCACATGTGCTGCCACTATGGAACCTACCATTGTATAGAAGGGAAGCAGATACAAATTGGAATAATCAGATGATTAAAAAGCAGATAAAGTGCACAGAACTAGTGTGGAGTACTTACTTGAATTTTTAATAGGCTACGTACTGTCAAAGGTGAAATACTGGTTGCTTGACTTGGTAACCATTCTATGTGTATGGTAGTTTTTTACTGAATAGATTTTCATTAATTTTATTAATGTGCGTGGTTATGTCAGATTCAGTTTGAAATTCAGATAACTATATACTAACAGTAAAAACACATTGATAATTTGATGGGAATTTTTTTTTATGCATCGCTTGTTGTAATTATTTTATTTATTTATTTTAGATAGAAGGGAAGGGAGGAAGAGAGGGAGAGAAACATAAGTATGTGGTTGCCTCTCGAGCGCCCACTGGGGACTGACTTGGCCTGCAACCCAGGCGTAAGCCCTGACTGGGAATTGAACCAGTGACCCTTTGGTTCACAGGCTGACACTCAGTCCACTGCGCCACACCAGACAGGGCTGTTGGGAAATCTTTATGCTTCTTTACATTCTAACAGATAGGGGGCAGTGACAAATTTGTTAACTAGCTTACCTTGTGCCTGGTGGTGGGGAGTTACTTTTGAAATTGCTGTGATAATTTTGATTTAATTATGTGAACAACTTGTCTTCAAATCAATAGTTTTATAGCATGTGTCAAGGGAAGGGGAAAATTGCTGTGTTTGGGAATTTAATTTCATGTGAAATTATGAATTTCATAATACTTGTAAGCCAATAAAACTCTAGTAGTAAAACTGCAGAGTTGCCTGACTGGGCTGCTACCACATAAGAATTGTGAATTGTTAACAAACCAGATAGTTGGGACTGTGCCTTTTTGTTTTAAATTAGTTGGAGATTGAAAAAACTAGTTTAAGAAAGTATATTTTGAGAGAAATTATATGATTTGTGTGGAGTATATATGTATACTTTTCCTTTCAGTGCTACAAATTAATTTAGTTTTTCATGGGTCACTTAGGTCTTCAGAGGCTGTTGCAGTGAAGAAGGAAGGCCAGTACAAAGGAGTTATATGTGTTAGTTCACTTAGTTGTTCATCTGTTGCTTGTTCTTGTGTTCCTTCATTCCTTCTCTGACTGCCCTCCTACCTGCCCACCTAATCACCATTCTTTCTCATTTATGTCATTTGACATAAATATCCTGTGAAAGGTGTCTGGGGCTTAGCGCTGAACAGGAACAAAGAGCAACAGGGCTTTTCTCACTAGTCATATTTCAGCTTAGTGCCTAGAGCCGCTCATTTTTCAGAATCCTACAAAAATATATAAGACCTGAAAACAATTAATTGGCTTCAAGTTAAATCTTGAAATTTAGGTTTTTATCAGTTTCAATTATGTATAACAGGAAGGATGTTAATATTTATCACAATTCCTTATTAGTTCCATTTATGGCCATAGATGACCATTAAAGCATTAGTGGATTAGAAAAAAATGCACATCAGCCTTGTCTGGTGTGGCTCAGTGAATTGAGCAATGGACTGTGAAGCAGAGGGTCGCTGGTTCAATTCCTGTTCAGGGCACATGACTAGGTTGCAGACCAGGTTCCCCAGTGCAGGGAACATGAGAGGCAACCACACATTGATATTTTTCTTTCTCTCCTCTCTCTCCCTTTCTCTACAAATAAATAAAATCTTAAAAAAGAAAAAAAAGGGGGAAAAAGACAAAATGCAAAGCAAACATGTACAATAAAGGAATGTTCCTGTGTACATTCCGTGAATTTAGATTATTGACTTGTGAGTGTTGTATAATCACAGTTCAAAGTAAAAAAGAAACAAATTTATGGAGAAAAGAAAGGAAGGAAAAATAGAAAATGTTTAAAGTGAATTTGCCTTTTTACTATGTTTTTTCTCCTGATTTATAAATCTGTTTTTATGTTATCGGAAAAAGTTGCTTTAGCAGTGGGAGAAGTACATTTTAAATTTTATTTAAAATACTTTATCTGGCCTGGTCAGGTTGCTCAGTTGGTTGGAGCATCAGCGCTACACTGAAAGACTGCAGTTCAATTCCTGGTCAGGGCACATAACCCAGATTGTGGGTTTGATCCTTGGTTGGGGTGCATAAAAGAGGAAATCAGTGTTTCTCTCTCTTTCTGCTCCCCTTCTCCCCCTCATCTCTCTCCTTTCCTCTGTCTAAAAATCAGTAAACATATCCTTGGGCGAGGATTAAAAAAATACTTTATATGGTTTTTGTTTCAAAATGTTACATGTTACAAAATTCACATACATTTGTATGTAAAAATAAAAAGGGCAATGTTCCTGTTCCCTAGATATTTCCAGTGTGGCATAAACTTTTCATGCTCTCTTCTGTGCTCATACAAATTATATTTATTTTTAATTTTAAATTTTTATCCTCAGCAGAGGATATGCTTTTTGATTTTAGAGACAGGGGAAGGGAGGGAGAAAGAGAGGGAGAGAAACATCAGTGTGCGGGAGATACTTTGATGAGTTGCCTCTGCCACATGCCCCAACCAGGGACTAAATCCTCAACCTAGCCATGTGCTCTGACAGGGAATCAAACGTGTGACCCTTTGGTTTTCAGAATGATGCTCCAAATAACAGAGCCACCTTGGGTCAGAGACATACAAATGATTTTTTAAAAATATTTTTACTTATTTATTTTTAGAGAGAGGGGAAGGGAAGGAGAAAGAGAGGGAGAGAACCATCAATGTGTGGCTGCCTCTTGTGTGCCCCTCACTGGGCACCCAGCCCACAACCCACCCATGTGCCCAGCCTGGGAATCGAACCAGCAACCGTTTGGTTCACAGCCTGCATTGAATCTACTGAGCTACACCAGCCAGGGCCATACAAATGATTTTTAAAAGCAGCTATAAGAGTACCATTCTGGTACTTGCCTTTTTTTTTTCTAACAGCTGTACCACATTTTTTTATGTCTACATATATGCACATTACCTCTTTGTGACAGTTGTATTATGTTCCTTTGCTTCAAGAGACCATAGTTGTATCCCACGTATACTTAATTGTGTCTTCAACCTTTTCCATGATATATATCTGTGTATAGACAACCTTGCATATGTGTGCAGATATTTCTTTTTAGTTTACTGGAAATGGACATTTAAAATTATCTTGAGTATTGTAAGTTGGCCTTCAGCAAGGTCATTGTTGCAATTCTGAAGACCAAAAAGCTTTAAAAACCAAAAGCCTTCTCATGCCATAATGTGGTATGATCAGATATGGGTCTATTTGATAAAAAGACCTGCCCTGCCCTTATGTTGTGGTCACGTCAAACCTTTACTATGCCAGTGTAAGAAACGTCCCAACTTGTAAGAATTTTGCAGGTTTATTTGAGCCAAGTTGATGACAGTTACTGGAAAACAAAATCTCAACCAACTGAGAAAACCCCCCGGGAAGATGGGAGTTTAGCACTTTACTGGTCTACAGCAGAATCAAAGGAAATGATATAATGGGGTTTCATAAAATCCTTTGGAGATAGATAAGGGGGCCGGAGACAACAAAGTGGGAAAACCTCTGTGATTGGATAAAAGATAAAATGATAGACACACAGTGTTGCACAGGTGGGTATAGGATAGTTGACAGTTAACATAACAATAATGGGATTTGTGTTCTCCCATTGGTGTAGTACCTGTGCTTTGAAGGGGGTGGTGGTGTGTGGATTTGACATTCCACAGGTATGTTGTTGTAGATGCAAAAAGACAACAGACTAGCTCAGTTAAAGTAAAAGGCCTTTGTTAGGGAAAATACTGGCCTAGGACATGACTACCTGCTGTGAACTGCTTTTACTTAATAAATTTTTTTCATATCATCCTTTGTGGTTAAATTAGGTCTCTGAGTTTGTAAGGCTGATAAGCAGGGCTCCCCTGAGCTTGACTGGTTTAGTGTGTGGCCCCTTTTCTTCCCACAACTGTGTTCACAGAATGTGAATGTTCATTTAATGCAGAAATAATTAATGTGGTTGACTATTGGGTTTTGTCTGAGATCTCACTGGGGATATTATTATAGTATATTGGCTCATTTTTCAATAAGTACTCAATTTGAAAACATGTGGCCTTAAGGTGTTTTGAATAAGGGAATTTTTACCTGTTCTGTGTATTGTCAGCAGTGTATGAATATAAAACTATTTTAAAACATTGTGTTTATTGATTTTAGAGTGTGAGAGGTAAGGAAATAGGAGAAAAATACAGAAATACCGATTTGTTGTTCCACTTATTTGTGCATTCATTGGTTGATTCTTGTATGTGCCTTGACCAGGGATCGGACCCTCAACCTTGGCCTGTGGGGCCAATGCTCTAACCAGCTGAGATACCTGACCAGGGCTGAAGCTATTTTCTTTTTTAAAAAAATTATTTTTCAATGATAGTTTAAGTTCAACACTATTTTATATTAGTTTCAGTTGTAATATAGTGATTAGACAGTCATGTACTTCACACAGTGGTCTCTGATATTTTACCCGCCTGGCACCATACATAGTTATTACAGTATTATTGACTATATACCCTATGGTTTGTATCTCTGTGACTCTTATAAACTACCAATTTGTACTTTTTAATCCCTTCATCTTTTTCACCCAGTCCCCTAAATCCCCTTTGCTCAGTCTGTTGTCCTCTATATCTATGAATGTTTCAATTTTATTTATTTTGTTGTGAAATCATATAGTATTTGTCTGAAAGTATTTTCTTAACAGTAAAATTTATGTGTTAATGTCGAAGAAAGTGGGTTAACCAGTTTACTTGAGTAGAGTTTTATGTTGGGAACTTAGACTTCTCAAAATAGTAAGTAACTTACTTCTTACTTCTCAGATTTTGCTTGAAATTCCTTAGGAACATTGTCTTGTTACTTGCATGTGGCCTGACATGAAATCCTAACAGCCTTTTTGTTCTGCTGGCTGAGGGAGATACCACCATGTCTTTTAGTTCAGTGACTTGTATTGTGGGGGAGTATTGTACAACAAAGAACAAAAAAGTTTCTTGAATTTTTAATATTAATGCTCAGTGTAGAAAGGTGCATATAACAGTGACCTGGAAAATGAGACCTACTAAGGCGTATCAACATCATATAGTCTTTACTATTTGAATTACTTTTTTGTTTTAGGGTGGAGGGCATGTATATGTGAATTTGATTTTAATGCCACTATTATATCAGTTACTTCAATATTGTAGATTTTCCTTCTTAATCCTATAATAACTAATTACTGATTTAATAGTAATCCTGCAAATATTGTTTTATTTTTTTCCTTAATGCATGAATATACCTTTAGGACAGAGGTGTACAAACATTTTTGGGGAAAGGTTAGATAGTAAATACTGTTTTAGGTTTTGCAGGTCATATGGTCTATCTTAACTAATCAACACTGCTGTAGACTAAAGGTGGTCATAGCAGTAAGTAAATGCTTGTTCTATAAAAACTAAATCTACACAAATAGGGTATATAGACTGACCCTTGCTTCAGTGGGTTGTTGAAATGGGGGTGAGAGGGTTTGTTAAGACCTCCTTCTACAGATAATAGAATTTTTATGTAGGCATTGAGGTTTTTTGCACTGGCTTACATAGGGATAGATTCTGAGTGTCTTTGTACTCTGCTATACCAGTGATGGATCCCAGGCTTTTCTCTTTAAATAGCAACAGAGTACATCTTTGAGGTTTTAGACTCTGAATTTTATTTCTCTTAAGCATTTAAGTACCCTGGTTATATGTTGTTCCTTTTTTGAATTTATCCTAGTTAAGCTACTTTATTTTTTGGAAATATTCGATTTATTGAAGTTTTAGAGCAAAACAGGAAGGTAAATCTAAGGCAGTCATTATTGAAAGATTTAACATAATGCGACTTACATAAATTGCTTTGTTTAACCTGAAATAAAACACCTGATTATGGCTTACTAAGCTATCATGCTGAAATTTTATTTAAATATCTTTTAGACATGAAGAAGAGCATCGTCGTCGTGAGGAAGAAATGATTCGACACAGAGAACAGGAGGAACTGAGGCGACAGCAAGAAGGCTTTAAGCCAAATTATATGGAAAATGTAAGTAAAATACCAGTTTAACTAAAATTATTTTCTGTTAGGTCAACATTGTATGTTTAAAATTCTTTAGATATTACTTTATATATTAGCGTATTTTCTAATCTTTCTGAATTTATTTTTTTATGTTAAACTAATTTTTTCAAACCTCTTTCAGGTAGTAAATTAGAATTAGTTTCTGAAGGTAATTCTCATGTTTTATGAAATGGATGTTAAATTGTTCTTCAGTTTTATTTTTAAAAAATATATGGTACTAAATTAGAAGTCTTTATAAATTCATCTCCATTTGACTGATTTTCACCATTTACTGAGATTAAAAATTTTTTATTTTGGAAGATTTTAGATATTATAAAAGTAGATTAGTATTATGTG
Organism: Phyllostomus discolor; assembly: GCF_004126475.2. NCBI lineage: Eukaryota > Metazoa > Chordata > Mammalia > Chiroptera > Phyllostomidae > Phyllostomus > Phyllostomus discolor. The sequence continues at coordinate 116,357,791 of NC_040904.2, forward strand.
TTAATCACCCAACCATAACAGTTATCAACACATGGGTGATCTTTTTAGTCTTCTAGTGTACCTACTTTTCTAAACTATTTTGTGTGAAATACCTTACTTCATATGATTTTATTTTTCAGTATTTTAATATAGATTTCTAAATGATAAGAATTTTTTAAGATGTCTTTATATCTTAAAAATAGTCAATTCTTTAATTTCAATAAAAGCCCAAATTTTCTCAGGTCTTAAATGCTTTTTTTTAATTTTTATATTTTAAAAAGAATTTATTTCTAGAGAGAGAGGTAGGGAGGGAGATAGAGAGAGAGAGAAACATTGATCACTTGCCTCTCCCATGCTCACAACTGGGGACCTGGTGGGCAATCCAGCCATATGTCCTGACTGGGAGTTGAACCAGTGACCTTTCTGCTCACAGGTGGTACTCAGTGCACTGAGCCATACACTGGGGCTTTTTCTTTTCTTTTCTTTTTTTTAAACAGTTGTTTTCTTCAGGTTGTCTGATCCAGTCTTTTTAGTCCATAGGTTTTCCTGTTCTTTTTAATTTTTTTCCTTTTTTTTAAATATAAAGAAACAAAGTCTCATTGCACACAATGTCTTACATTTTGAATTTCGTTGATTGTATTCTTGTGGTTGTCAAGTTTCTCCATTCCTGAATTTCTTGTAAACTGAAGTTAGTTCCGAAGACTTGATCTGACTCGAATTTTTGTTTTGGGGAGGCAAAAATGGTAGGGCAAATAAGAATCCTTCAAATGTTTAAAATATGTAAGTTCTTTTTTTTTTTTTTTCAAAGATTTTATTTATTTATTTTTAGAGAGGGAAGGGAGGGAGGGAGCGAGAGAGAGAGAAACATCAATGTGCAGTTGCTGTGGGTTATGGCCTGCAACCCAGGAATGTACCCTGGCTGGGAATCGAACCTGGGACACTTTGGTTCCCAGCCCGCGCTCAATCCACTGAGCTACGCCAGCCAGGGCTGTAAGTTCTTAATGTTAACCAACATAGTCATTGTTTACCTAAGGTGAATGACAGTTTAACTCATTCTGAAAAATATTTACTAGTATTTTTTTTCTGTAGATGTTTAAAAGCCATAATTATTTAGTGAGTTTGTGAAGCTAGAAGTATTCAGGTCATTGGTGTCCTTTAGTTCCAGTTCCTCTTTCCCTAGAACGTAAACTTTCTAATTTGAAAGAATGCATATACAGTAAAATAAGTTCTTTTTAAAAAATATATTTTATTGATTATGCTATTACAGTTGTCCCATTTTTATCTCCCCTTTATTCCCCTCCACTCTGCACCCCCTCCTTCCACCAGCATTCCCCCACCTTAGTTCATGTCCATGGTTATAAATGTAAGTTCTTTGGTTTCTCTATTTCCCACACTATTCTTTACAGTAAAATAAGTTCTTACTTGCATAACAACAAGAAATTGTTATCTTCCTATCAAGTAAATATCCATTGAATGAAAATTGCGGCATTTAATTCAATTAGAGATATTTTTATTTATAAGTCATATGAAAGATTTGATTTAATTGATTTTCAGTTCATCACCAAATTAGTTGAGTAGGTTTTTAAAGCATTGTTAAAGTTTTTTCAGTAATTTCTAACGTTTTGAATTCTCTTTTTCTCCTTGAGTGCATAGGACTTGGTCAGTGGCATATTTGAAACCATGGTTTTAGGTTTTTTGGCTGTTATATTTGAATATAAATCTGTTAGATTTATCATTGTGAGGAAATTTTCTGATGTTGATAAAAGAAAGTAGAATTAAAAATTTCAGGCTCGTATTTTGAAAACTAGTTGCTAATATTTTTCTCTTCAAATATAGTCAAGATAAAAACTACATGTGTTCTGTTTTTTACGGAAACTTTATTTTGTTCTATTAAGGATTAGGCAATCTGTCTGAGTCTTTATGTATGTGAACATGTCTTTTACTAAAATGCTTTGCTTATAGTAAAATGGGTAGAATTAACACTTTTCTGGCATAAACTTGACATTCTTGGAGCATATGTGTAGCTGTTTGCAATAATGTCATATATGTGTTTTAGGGGTCTAGAAGGAAATGATTAAAATGTATCTTACCGTTAAACTTTATTAAGTTGACTTGTCACAAATTTGTTTGCAGACTGTTCCTTGAAGTCATTTAAGTTTTTCAAAACATATACCAGTGTTTCAATATGCTCAGTGGCATTTAATATGAGTATAACTAATGGACAGATAGTTTCAATTTTTTTACTTTTCTATTAAAAACTGATTTGGAAACATTGCAATTTAAAATTGAAATACTGCATGTTATTTTAATTTAAAAATACTTGTATGTTTAAAATGCATTTTAATGGTGGGCAGAAGTTTGCAAATACTGAATGAATTTTGCAATTAAAATAAATTTGATATTTAAATACTTATGTTGGATTTGTTAGCATTTTAAAAATAGACTGTTGTTCCACCCTGCTACAGAGCTAAGTATGGTATTTATATTTTTAAAGGGTTAATGGATGGTAGGAAAAAAGAAATATTAGAGATACCTGTGACCCGCAGAACTTAAAATACTTATTATTTGGCCCTTTACAGAAAAAGTTTGCTGAAGCCTGGGCTGGAGTGTTGGTGACTTTTAAAAAATAAATTAATACTCATATAAGGGTACAAAGTTACTGTGTTCTTAACTTTTTGAAGCAGAACCATATTTAAAATAGTGTGTAACAATGAAATTAAATCTTTGGGGGGGGATAGTTCTTGTTCTATTTTTAGATCTCTTTGAGATTAGAGATTATGAATGGTTACAAGTTTTTCGTCATTTTCCTGTCAGTTTTACGTGGTTTCTAGCTTCATGATGCTTGTTAATTTATACTAATGAATTAGTAAAGAAACATTAGGAAAAGTTCTTTATAAGACTTGAATATTTTTATGTTAATACAGAAAACATTTAGGCAGTTTTAGTTATTTTATATTTACTTTGAAAATTGGCTTTGGAAAAGATTATTAAACAATTTTAATGTTTATTTTTGTCTTAAAAGCCTTGAAATTAGGCCCTCTCATATGCTTTCTCTTTTCTACTGTTCAGTTTAAAGGGAAGAATCAAATGGTAAGTTTTTAGCTCCTCAGATAATGAGAGTAAAGTAGATTTACTTGGTTTGTTTTAATATGCCACCTCTTATTTTTTTCTAATATTTCTGTTAGAAATATTCCAGTACAACTAATAGTATGGGTTTTGAAGTATAAAATAAATAGTGATTTCCATATTTTGTGTATTTGAATAGTGCTTATAAAAAATGTGACAAAAGGGAAAGCACACATCATGTGTGGTCATGCTTTCTTTGTTAGCCTGGAACTTTATAATACTATGACATACATATGAATACATTTTTTTAAAAGTTTCAAGGATATGCCATCTCTTCCTCACTTAGAAGTTGTCATTTTTACTTTATAGTTTATTTTTTCTTAAAAGAATATCAAGCTTTTTGACAGTAGCTCTAATAATTATAAATTAAACATGTTATTTTTCATTCTTGTAGCATAATGCATTTTTTACTATCATAGCAATGTGTATATATATATTTTTATGCTGTTCCTTCATTACATTGAGGTTTGTATTTACTAGAGTGTAAAGTGTATTTGAACCATTTTCTAGGTAGTATTTACTAGGTTGAAATTTTCTACTTACCATGGTTTATAGCTTTTGGACACATCACAAGATGTTATTCTGTTTTTTAAAATTTATTAATTTTATTGGGTGTTATTCTGATAACAGTAAGAATTTATAAGATTGTCTTATGATATAAGATTGTCTTATGATTGTATATTCATGTTAGTTTGCTCCACTTACTGTTGGTCAAAGTGGTCTAAATATTGAAGTATTACAATGTCCCAGCCTTTATATGTAGATGCAGTGTGGGCTGGAGTAAAGGGGAGATTTTTTTTAATTGATATTTTGGTAGGGAGAGAGGGAGAGAGAGAGAGGGAGGGAGGGAGGGGGAAAGGGGGAGAGAGAGATCAATTTATTGTTACACTTATCCATGCATTCATTTGTTCATTCTTGTATGTGCCTTGACTGGGGATTGAACCCACAACCTGGATGTATCTGGATGACGCTCTAACCAACTGAGCTACCAGGCCAGGGAAGGGGGAGATTTTAATTAGATTTTTTAACACAATGCCATCTCTAGAGTAAACTTTGTTTTCTTGGGAAAATGTTTTTTAGGTAAAAATACCTAAATGTCATTCTAGCTGTATTAGTTATAAAATACTTTGTTTAGTAAAATTGGGGCTGTGTTTAGAATGGGTGCTATTTGTTAGTAGTGTCTTTTTCTGGTGTGATACATGTTAATGTTTGGTTTTCAGTGAAGAAAAGAGTAGACCTTCCTATTTCTTTCAAATACATACCTGAATTGATATTGCAGAGTTTTTATTCCTATTTGAATAGGTGGGAATAGCCCTGGTTATTTCAACACATATACATAATAAACCCAAAAAGATATTTGTATTATATACTAAGGCAGTAATTTGACCCAGTTATGTTTGTTTCTGTCAGTGGCTGTCCCATTAAAGCTCCAGGGATTATTAATTAGTGAGACCAAAAGCATTAAGGAGATGTGACCAAGACACTAAGGGTCTACTGTCTTTTCCGTGGCAGTGTTTTTCAAACAATGCATAAATAGTTGGGGAGGTTTTAAAAACTATGGGTTCTTAGGTCTCCAACATACAAATTGATTTGTTTTGTGGTTTCAGTAGATTCTGATACATTGTTTTGATTGCTTTTTTGGCTAAATCCAGTAGCTGACAACCTTTGTACCACATGGAACTTAAGAAAATGCCCAAGATCAAACCAGCAAATAATTTGATACAGTGAATCTGGGTTGGAGCCATGGGACCTGCATTTTCAGAAGTTCTTCAGCTTACTTATTTTCTTCAGCAAAGATAGAACACTGCCAGCCATGTATGGAAATGAGAATAGGAGTAGTTGAAATTTTTATGGGCTCAGAGTCATTCTACTTGGGGGACGGATTCATACAGTTAACAGTGTAAATAGGACCACATTCTGTATGAATAGTTCTCTGTGTGAGTTTGGTATGAAAACTTAATTGGGCTTTCAGCCTGTATATGGGGGGAGAGTATTGTCTCAACTGATATGTTAATTTTTAGTTTTTTAAATGTTTCATTTAGACCAGGGGTCCACAGACTAGGATAGGCCAGGTCAAGTCTGAACACTGACTGTTTTCAGAACATTTCTATTGGAGTACAGCCATGTTGATACTTTGTTTATGGCTGCTTTACCTCAAAATGACATAGTTGACTAGTTGTGACACAACTGTATGAAATGATATCAAGACTCTGTGATTTTCAAAACCTTAAATATTTACTGTCTGGGCCTAAACCAGTAAAGTTTGGAGACCCCTGATCTAGGGATAATCTGGGGGTTGGGGGGAATCTATAAAAAGTGGCTCATTAAATGTTAACCAAACTCATAGAGTTTGCACATTAAAATGCAAATTTATTAATTTATATGTTCTTTTCCAGTGTTTTTAGAAGGCTCATTGAGCAGAGCACCTCATATCCTAGACCCAAGGTTCCTGAAGAATCCAAATTAGTGCCAGAAGTTACATTGATAGTCATGGTTATGGATAAGAGCAAAGTTACGAGAAGACTGATAAAGCATCTCTGCTCACAGCTAATAATTGAACTTTTTAAATCTTTTGTTTTAGTCAGTAGAGACATAAAGCATTGTTCTTGATCAGATGTTACCTCTTCTTGATCAGTATTGCCAAATTTAGCCTGCTGTTCAGTCAGCCACTTCTTCATGTCAGTCTCTTTTTTTCCTCTTGAGTGTTGGTATCATGTCTCTTATCATTTACCCTTGATTTAGTGCTAACCTAACTTGCACTGATGTACCATGTACAAAACTCAAAACGGACAGTTTGACCAATAATATCTCAGTAGGTGCTGGCAGAGAGAGCTGATCCTGATTATTATTAATGAATAGGTGCGAAATACATTTTCTGAAATGGTGTATGAATTTTTGAGAAGTTGCCATTTTGTGGTTTCCACATGGCTGTCATTCCTCTTTTTCTATGAATTACTTAGCTTTAATAAGAGATATGATTGTATTTCAGTAGAAGATTTTTTTGAGGTCTAAACACCTGAAACATTTGAACAGAGTAGTATTTCATAAGGATTTTAATAGCCTGTTCATCATTCTCTATAAGTCACTGAATAATTTTTGATGTCGAGTTTGTTGTTAGATTTAGATGTGACCTGCACTAGGCAGGTTATTGCGAATTACTGGTGTAATTGCAGCCCAGTTCCAGTGGTTTGAACATGATGGTGAAAATCAAAATGGATAATAACAATTAATATTGCAGTGGTCTGAAATATAATGCTGTAGTTGTGACCATTTTTATATTGTTAATATGTTCTAAAAATTCGTTAAAATAATTGAATTGATTTCCTACAACGAGCTAAGAACTTTTCTGAATATTTGGGATGCTACAAAATTGGAACTTAACAAACTTTTATAGTCATGAAAACAAAGCAAGATAGATGTTTATAGTGTTCACATATACTCTTGGAAGTGATCTCTAGGATTTTTACAAATCGGGTTGAAGATATATGTCAATTTAAACCAGCTGTTGAAATCTTCGATCACTTCTCAAAAGGATTATTTGTTTTAATAATATCCAATCATATGTAGGGAAAACAAAGGTTCATTCAAACTGGAAGAAATGAATATGGGTATTATATAAAATTAGTTTTTTATAGCGGACATGCCATGTCTCTGGCGAAGTAGGATAAATGATCATGGTAATTGTATGTTCAGATTATAGTAGTTTTCTTCCCCCGTTTTATTACTTCTATTTAAAAGTCTTCTGAGTGAGTCTAGATGGAAATGGTTACTGAGTCCCTTATACCCTGAATACATACTATCAGAGGGCATACTATTGTACTTATTTATTTATGTGTCATATTAGATGATTCTGTCTCATTGTGTTACCTTCCACTAGGGTTTCAGAGAGGCTCATAATCAAGAAACATTTTCATATCTTTTTCCCTCTTGGAGTAAGCCTGTATACGTATACTCAGTGCATACATTACCTCCTTTCACTAGTAACCCCTGCTGTGGTCCTGTATCCTTTTCAATATGATTCTGACTTTGCTGTCCACTTTGAGCTCTGAATTTTTTCAGGTTGGAAACCTATGTCATGTTGTAGTCACATAGATATGAACTGGGAGAATTAAATGGTGGTTTGATGTCTGATTTTTCAAATACCAGTGCAGTTTATTCATGTGGTTTTCAGTGTTCTTTATAGGGCCACTGTACCTCAACATTGATTGAATACCACTATCACATGTTAATATCAGTAGTTTTCGAAACATAGGTGGTATTGAGCCACAACTGTTTTTGTAGACTTCATGATGGAATTACATAATGAAGAGTGAATTTTAAAGAGTTAAATAACCCACAATTATTTATGCTTGTTTTTTTCACCTAATTTTTCTTCCTCTTTAAAAAGATTTTATTTATTTATTTATTTATTTATTTATTTATTTATTTATAGGGAAAGGGAGGGAGAGAAACATTATTGTGTGGTTGCCTCTCATGCGCTGTCTACTGGGGATCTGGTCTGCAACCCAGGCATGAGCCCTGACTGGGGATTGAACTAGAAGTACTCTGGTTTTCAGGGCGGTGCTCAATCCACTGAGCCACAGCCAGAGTTTAATTTTTCAGTATGTGGATTCCACTTGAATATCCTTTCAGAGCATTACACTTATAGGAAAACTCAGAGGTTTCCATTTACTGTAGAGGATACAGAGGTGAATTAAGCCCAGGGTCCTGTCTGAGGATTTCAGAGTATTTTGGGTACAGAATATCTCTGTAGAGTATGAGAGAGATAGAGCTAAAAAGTTCAGAGAATTTAGAGATTCTCTCCTAGCATCAGGATTATCATTGAACATTCTCAGCACTGTTGTGCAACTGATTTTTTTTTCTTAAATGATATGATTGGTTTATTATTCCACTGTACTGTAGGTATACCACATGTCTTTTCATTTGAATTGGTAAGTTTTTCTAATCTTAACTTGGTTCAGAATGGTAAGATCTTTTAGCTAACATTTATCTTTTTTGAGGAGTTTGAAGAGAGTCAACATTGGTGAATAGAAGTATTCAACTGAAGTAAACAGGTTTTTGAAATGTCCAGTATATGAATAATGAGAATTTTGTTTAATTACTAAATAATTTGAATTAATAGCAAAAGATTTTATTTAACTTGTTACTTTTGCTTTGTAACTTCTTAATATTTAGAGCCCTTTTATAGAACCTGTCCTACAGTGTAACATGATTTTATCTATATATTTTTAAATCCTTACCCAAGGATGTGTTTATTGATTTCAAAGAGGAAAGGGGGTAGGGAGAAACAGACAGATGACACATCGATGTGAGAGAAACATTGGTTGCGGGATTGATCCCACAACCAAGGTATGTACCCTGGTTGGGAATTGAACCTGCAACCTTTTGGTGTACTGGATGACACTCCAACCAACTAAGCCACCTGACCAGGGCATGGTGATTATAGTTTTAAAAATCTTTTGTAGGCCAATCAATATCTAGTTATCTTCTGTACTTCACATTAAGGGCAATAAGCTCTGGTAGTATCACCTGAAATGGCAGAATTTTATACCAGATCACACAGAATAGATATGAATGTCAGTTTCCATGTGTAGCTATTAATTAAACTACTAGTAATGTAGGAGATAGGGATTTGAGTTTGTAAGCATGCTCTGCTGATGAAATGTATGTGTTTCTGCTTCAAATTTCAAATAATTAAAAATACATGGGTAAGTTTGCGTCTTTTACTTAGGACATACCTTACTATATTGTGTTTCATGTTTCAAATCCTTTCTGGTTGTAAATTTGTCGTGTTTCTCACAAGATGTTTCCTTGATTTGGCATATTTTTTTTTTTTCTAAATCCTCTTTTTTAAAAATTAATATGCTTGTTAGAGTAGTTTCTCTTGTAAAAAACTTTGAATTTTATTCCATTACCACTTAAATATTATTTAAAAATTGCTATACATATATTGAATCTGTTGCTTTGAGTTATCTACATAGAAAAATATATACTGGGACACAGTTTGAAATACATTAAGTTCATTAAGATAATTTGCTTAATATCTAGTATCACAAACAGAAGAAGATACTCTCTATTAAATATGTGTTTAATTTTCCACACATTAGAACACATTGTTTGCTTCTTCCACTGTTTGCTTCTGTTTGTGGTACTAAGTTGGAATAGTTTCGTATGCAGTTTATATTTATTCTTTGGCTTCATCTTTCGTACCTTAATCTGGCCAGTCATGATAGTAGTGTTTTTTTTTAAAGATTTTATTTATTTATTTTTAGAGAGGGAAGGGAGGGAGAAAGAGAGAGAGAAACATCAATGTGCAGTTGCTGGGGGCTGTGGCCTGCGCCCTGACTGGGAATCGGACCTGCAATGCTTTGGTTTGCAGCCCGTGCTCAATCCACTGAGCTGTGCCAGCCAGGGCATGATAGTAGTTTTGACTTTGATGAGAAAATATACTGGTAAGGGGTTGGTAAAAAAGTGCAAACTAGTCTCTAGTGTTATGTGAGGTTTGGTTTGATACTATATTATAAAGTTCTGTGTTTGTGTTATAGCTGTGATACTGTTATTGATACCATTGTTGCTGATTTACAATTTCTATTTAAAAGTCGTCTGAGTTTGGGATAAAATAACTAAATTTGAAGACTAATTCCTAATCAATATCATTTTTTAAAACATTTTATTGTTTATGCTGTTAGTTATCCCAAATTTTCCCCCTTTGCCCATCTCCGCCCAGCCTGCCTTCCATTTCCATTATTAGTCCACATACCATTGTCCATTTTCCATTTTCCATTGGTCCTTCATATATGTTCCTTGACTAATCCTCATTTCCTTTCAAATAGTCTCCCACTCTCCTCTTATACTGCTGTCAGTTTATTCCATGATTCTGTGCATGTGGTTCTCGTTGGCTCGTTACTTTTGTTCATTAGAGTCTTCTTGTGAGATTATATCGTATTTGTGATTGCAGTTTTTCAAAAGATTTTATTATTAATTAATTTATTTATTTATTTATTTTAGAGAGGGGGAAGGGAGGGAGAAAGAGGAAGAGAAACATCGGGGTGTGGTTTCCCTACTGGGGGCCTGGCCAGCAACCCAGGCATGTGTTCTGGACTGGGAATTGAACTGGTGACTCTACTTTGCAAGCTGGCACTCAATCCAATTATTTTTTTTAAAGAATTATTTTACAATAATTCTTTACAATTACAGTTACAATTATTTTTTTTTAAAGAATTTGCTTGTTTATTTTTAGAGAAGGAGAGAAACATCAATGTGTGGTTGTCTTTCATGTGCCCCCTAACTGGGGACCTTGCCCACAACCCAGGCATGTGTCCTAGGCTGGGAATCAAACTGGCAACCCTTTAGTTTGCAGGCTGGTGCTTGATCCACTGAGCCACACCAGTCAGGGCTACAGTTACAGTTTTTAAAAGCGCCTCCTCAGAGAGAGTTTGCCATAACTCTTGAAAATGTCCCTCAGTTATATAGATTGAAAATAAAATTCTCAGCTGAATGTTAATTTGTTTGAAATCTTTATTCCCCTCTGTCCTGATGCATGCTGGATTATATGTAATTACATTTAATTCATGTTTAGTTAGAAAGCTACCCCGTATATTACAAAGGGCGGCATTTAATTTTGCTACATAGTCCGTTGAATTTGATGGTGACATCAGAATAATCTGCTTACTGAGTTACCTGAACCGGACTTTAAAAATACATTGTTTAGCCTTGGCTGGTGTGGCTCAGTGGATTGAGCACTGGCCTGTGAACCAAAGGGTCACCAGTTCGATTCCCAGTCAGGGCACATGCCTGGGTTGTGGGCCAACCCAGTAGTCCAGTGGGGGTTACTCAAGAGGCAACCACACGTTGATGTTTCCCTATCTTTCTCCCTCCCTTACCCTCTCTAAAAAAAAAAATACAGTCTTTAAAAAAATTGAGTGAATCTAGTTTGAAGTATATATCTTTAGATTAATGAGTACAGTGAGCTAAACATAAGTCCCCCTACTTGGATTTGTTCTGTTTCTGGTCTGAAATTTAACCAGTATTATTTTGTGACTAACACTTGTGATACAAAGTAAGATAATTCTGCAAAACACTTTAAAGGTTTTTTTTTAAAAGGTAGACTTTTAAAAAATAGTTTCAAGTGTACCACAGAATTGAGCAGAAGGTACAGAAAATTTTCATGTGCCTCTTTCCCCCACATATACACAGACTCCTTCACTATCAGATTGTCACACCACAGAGGGGTACATTTATTGTAATTTACACAATCTTCACCACCCGGAGTTTATATTAGGATTCACAATTGGTATTGCACATTCTTTGGGTTCATACAAATGTACAATGTTTTGGATACACTGTTTTAGTGGCACACAGAGTAGTTTCGCTGCCCTAAAATTTTCTGTGTTCAGCCTGTTTCTCCCCAACCACTGTTTCTTAATTGATTGATTGATTTTAGGGAGGGAATGAGGTACTTCCTTCCTTTTAGAAAAAATATTTATTGATTTTTAGAGAGGGAAGGTTGAGAGAGAGAGAGAGAGAGAGAGAGAGAGAGAGAGAGAGAGAGAGAAATATTGATCTGTCGTTCCACTTACTTATACATTCATTGGTTGATTCTTGTATGTGCCCTGATTGGTAGTGAAACCACAACCTTGGTGTATCCAGACAACCCTCTAACCAACTGATCTACCTGGCCAGGGCCACTGATTCTTGTACTGTCTCCATAGTTTTGCCTTTTCCAGAATGTCATATAGTTGGAATCATATTAGCCATTTGATAGTGTCTGTTTTCTGTTTTAAAGAGTTTGTTTATTTTTAGGGAGAGGGAAAGGGAGGGAAAAAGAAAGAGAGGGAGAGAAACTTGGGAGACACATTGTGATTGGTTGCCTCTTGTATGTGCCCTGACCAGGGACTGAACCCACAACCCAGGAATGTGCCCTGATGGAATTGAACTTGTGACCTTTTGCTTTGTGGGATGATGCCCAGCTAACTCAGCCACACAGAGTTAGGGCTGATACTGGCTTCTAAGTAATATTCATTTAAGGTTCCTCTGTGTTTTCATGGCTTGACAGCTCATTTATTTTTAGTGCTGAATAATATTTTATTGTCTGAATGTACCACATCTTTGTTGCTTGTAAGTTTTGGCCATTATAAGTAAGGCACCTACATACATCCATGTGCAAGTTTTTGCATAGACATAAATTTTCAACTCCTTTTATTATATACTTAGGAGAGTGATTGCTGGATCCTTATTGTAAGGGTATGTTTAGTTTTGTAAGAAACTGTCTTTCAAAGTGGGTATACCAGTTTGAATTTCTACTAGCATGAATGAGGAGAGTTCCTGTTGCTCCACATCATTGTCAGCATTTTCTGTTGCTAGTGTTCAAGATTTTGGCCTTTCTAATAGGTGTTATGGTATGTCATTGTTTTAATTTGCAATTTCCTGATAATATATGATGTAAAGCTTTATTTCAACAATGATAAAACTGAGGGCCATTTCCTCAATATTGATGGGTGCAGATATTTTGGCATGCATGCAAATTAAGGGGAAAAACACCATTGATTTTATATATTAAAAGATTGTTTTATGTTACTGAAAGTCTGTTGCCCTATCCCTATCCAGCTCTGTGTGTGTGTGTGTACAAAGTGTTTTGGAAATTGTTTTTAATTGCCTCGTTTAAAAATGTTAAGTTTTCCAAACATTCTCTGTTGGTTATGTTGGAAAGTTTGCATGATATTGGGTTGTGTCAATGGGAACATGTCTTCTTTCCCTTTTTAGTTTAAAATTATTTTACTTTTTAAAGGAAGAGATAGCTTTGTTAATGCATACTTTTTAGTATCTCAACACGCCTTTTTAAAACATTTTTTATTGTTGCTCAAGTGCAGTTTTCTGCCTCTCCCCACCTCCCTCCCCCCCGTCCCCCCGCCCCCCCTTGTTATTGTCCATGTGTCCTTTATAATTGTTCTGCAAACCCTTCATCAACACCTTTTAAATGAGTAATTTTTTTTTTGACAAAGAGGCCTACTTTCATTTTCAGATTTTTTTATACCTATTTAAATATTTCATGTACTTGAATTTTGTTCCATTCTTTATTTTAAAGTTCATTGTGTTTGTTACCTATTATTTCTGGATACTAATCCTCTTTAATTTCTCCCTGGACAATTTGGCTCTCTAATAATCATATTATTCTTTTAATTCTCTAATGAAAAAGAAAAGATATGTTTCCAAGTGGTAAATGTAATTTGTATTTAGGAAAATGTTTTGGAATATTGGATGATAAAACGATAGAATCTTGTTACCTGCCAGAATGAATACGTTTTTCTGAAACCATATTTCCTTTAATAGGCTTAAATTTTCTATATCTGTATATTTACATCAGGATTTTTAGCAATTTCTTTATTAAGACATGGAACCTAAATAGCTCATGGTGATCCCCAATCTTTAGAATCTTTTTAGAGACATACATGAGATGTCTTTATGAATTAGAGTAATGATGGTGGTTATTAACTGAGTTCACTCAAACAAAAATTTAGATTGATCACAGTGTTAAATTAACAAACGTTGTTTCTGAATGCAAAATGTTGTCCCAATTGATACATATGAACTATTTCTTGACTTCATTGTTTCCTAAACCTTTGGCATTCATAATACACATTATTTTAGCCTTGTTTATGTACTGTGTAAAACCTTTAAATTAGGTTACCTAGAAAAATAAAGACACTGTTTAAAGTCACAAATTGGTATCCTAAGTGGTAAAGAAAAGAAATCTGTAAATTACACTAAGCAGCATCAAATTCTGCACTTTTGGTATATACTGCTTTAGTTAATTTACATTACTGCAAATTGTCTGCTATTTTATGTTACTCAGACATTTTGGTTTTGAAATTATAGGCTTAAAAATTACTGATGAGACTCCAATGAGCTTTTCTTTAGATTGTATCAGTATTTTACCATATTAGAAATTTAAAAGTATTTTGAAAGAAAATGGGTTTTATTGGGAAGAGTGGCCTTATTTTACAATTAAAATTGTTATAAAAGATTTATTTATTTGAGAGAAAGGGAGGTGGAAAGAGAGGGAGAGAAACATTAATGGGTTGCCTCTCACTGCCCCCAACCTGGGATCTGGCCTGCAACTTAGACATGTTCCTTTGCTGGGAATCGTATCCCAAGCCAGTGCCCAACCCACTGAAACATACCTGCCGGGGCTTATTTTACACTTTTTTTTTTTTTTTTTTGCTCATTTCTGTAATGTTCAGCTGTAATGTAGGAAAAGTGATAGTGTTTTACTGTTTTGTAAATTTGCTTAATGTTTGACTTTATGGAGAATGGCTGGCTCTCCATACTTGTTTATGCATTCTATTTATTGCAGAATGCTCTTGGTTAAAGTACATGAAAAAAATCTAACTTCACACTGGAGATGTGTTTTAACCTTTCCCCATAATTGTGGATATTCTTGTTTGATACTACAGTAAAACTTGATAAGCAGTGGTTTCTTGGAAGTACTCTTTTACATTACAACCTATTGGTCTACTTTGAACTTGAACTCTGGCGTGATTTTTGTAATGCGATTACCCAACATTAGAAAAATACTGATTTATCCAGTTACACAAATATTTCAAATTTTAATGTATTTTATTATACAAAATTAAAAACCACATCTTAATACCAGTCACTGGGAACTTAACCAGAAAATGGGAACATTCGCCTGTCCAATGCTATTTCAAGAAAAGTTCATGTCCCAAGAAAAAAGTCTCATTTCTGTTTGCAGCACAGTTACAAGAATTGTTTTTCTTGAAATAATCACTCTACTTCAGAATGCAGCAGACATACTTTATGTATATATTCTATGTTGTTGAATAGAGCATTAAAAAAGACATACCCAAGGATAATGATTTAATAACATTAACATTTTTTATGTCTTCATTAAGATAGTCATAATTGCATGTGAAGAATACAGTGATTTCTAGTAGGAATTGAATGCAAATGCTTTTGGTGTTTTTTAAAAAAGTATCATTTGTTTATTTGAGAGAGGGAAAGGGAAGGAGAAAGAGGGAGAAAAACTTCAATGTGTGGTTGCCTCCCGCACATCCCCTGTTGAGGGCATGACTTGGCTTGCAGCCCAAGCATGTTCTGACTGGGAATCGAACTGGCGACCCTTTGGTTTTCAGGTTGGTGGTCAATCCAGAGCCACACCAGCCATGGCTCTGAATGCAAGTGCTTTTGATTTGTGCCAAAACAACAGGATTTTTGCCCATGTCATTGCTTTTGCACCATCCAGCAATGTCGAGAGAGTGAAAAGTCATTAGATTATAATATGACTATGTTCTGTTGGTAATAAGACATGAAATAGTTTTATTTTTTAAGATTTTATTTAGTTTTAGAGAGGGAAGGGAGGGAGAAAGAGAGAGAGAGGGAGAGAGAGAGAAACATCAGTGTGCTGTTGCTGGGGGTCATGGCCTGCAACCCAGGCATGTACCCTGACTGGGAATCGAACTTTGGTTCGCACTTTGGTTCGCAGCCCGCGCTCAATCCACTGAGCTACGCCGGCCAGGGCTTGAAATAGTTTAAAATATGTACATTCCCCGAAAGGTTGTTGGGGACTCTGAGTACTCCATGAACCACACTTCCAAGAACTGCTTTTTGAATGGAGTGCTGCTTTAATAGGTACTGCTGAAAAATTAGTTACACTTTGCTTATTTTGTTGGTCACTGAATTTAAGCTCTTCAGTGACGAGCTGTTAGGAATACCAATGCATAACTCTTAATAGAAAGTCACACTTTATAAACATTGTAAGATTAAGTTTTAAAATCTCGTCTTTTGTTTTTGTTGGAATTCTTAAAACATGAAAGAATCTTATGAATGTGAAAATTTCACAAAGTCTTATTTTGGCAGAATTTATAGATCAGCTCAACTACTTTATATGTTATGACCTTGAATAATTATTTAACAGCTCTGTGCCTCAATATTATGATCCTAAAATAAAATGATAATAAACCTACTTACAGGCTTGCTATGAGGATTAATTGAGTTAAAAAGTTTCATTATAACTTTTATTGTTTCATTGCATTGTAGTCTTTGGAGATTTGTTTATAGGTTATTTCATGTTAAACAAGTCTTAATTTTTGCTGATATAATTATTAAAATTTGTATTATAAAATTATGACATGTATTATGTGCCACTTCTAATTTAAAATTATTAGTAATTCAAGGTGGCTCCGTGGTGCAATGGATAGTGCATTGGACTTCTAAAATTATTAGTAATTCATAGAAGTGAAGGCCTTGTGTATTACTTCAGTTATAGTGAAATTCTTCAAGTGATTCTCCTTATTGATACTTGATATATCAAGTTATAGTAATAAGTGCTATGTTAATTTCCATTGATAATACTATCCATAAGTAAAAGCTCTGCATGTTTTGTTTTACTAGAAGTATATAATATTGGATTTATGGAAAGAAAATAACCTTAAGACATGACTGATTAGGTGAAAACTTCTTTTGCTTCTTCTGAAATAATTTAAAAATGATCTGTTATCTATTCTTTTTTAAAGATTTTGTTTATTTTTAGAGGGGAAAGGAGGGAGAAAGGCAGGGAGAGAAACATCAATGTGTGGTTGCCTCTTACGTATCCCCCACTTGGAACCTGGCCCACAACCCATTCATGTGCCCTGACTGAATTGAACTGGTGACCCTTTGCTTCGCAGGTCTGCACACAGTCCACGGAGCCACACCAGCCAGGACTAATTATTATTATTTTTTAAATTATGAGTAAAGTTGTATAAAATAATACCAAATGATGTTCTTTAAAGAAATGTCAACATTAATAAATTAATTGAATGTATGTATATTCAGTGAAACATGCTATACTATGCAATATAAATTATTATTTTAATAATAGTTTACAATAGTTTTAATAATAATAATAGTTTACATTAGCATGGATAATCGTAAGGCATGCTGATTATTTCATTTAAAGAAATGTATTTTAGAACTGGAATCAGTTTATAATAGAGCATCAGGAAGGGAAAATATTATAGCAGCTGTTGAATAATTGATTTAAAACTATAGATCTCTTCAGTGTGTTAATTAATGTTTTCCACAAAATTCCATTAATGAAGAAAATGGAGTAATAGAATAATTTAAGAATAATATTTAAAAAGTGCTTAGCCTTATGAATAAGAAATCTAAACATTGTTCAGAAAGTGATAGGTATAGGTAAAGCTGAAGTTATAAAAAGAATAGAAATGGTAGTCTCTCTCCCTTGTTCCCACATGTGAATCAGGCATTCAGTTAGGTGTTAGGTTATATAAGAGAGATTTGAAAATTGAAGTTTAAGCAGTGAGACTATAATAATTACCTCCTGTTAATCATTAGGTATTGCATTTCTAATCTTTCATAGTTAAGGCAAATACAAAAGTAAAAATATAACTTAAACCCTTGTTTTCCCCCACAGGATATCATTGTTATAAAATGCACATATTAAATATCTTACATAAGTAATACCTGGAAGATTTGGGGTATACTGATGCTGTCCACACTCTGTCAGTATATTTGGATATGTCAACTTGTTTTATTGATAATAGTGCTAAGTGTGATTGTAAAATAGTATTTTCCATATAATTGGAAAATTATATAACAGTTTAATAAAATACTCTTTTTTACTGGTCATTATTAGCATCCATTAATAACCAAAAGTTTTAATTTTAAAGATTTTATTTATTTTTAGTGAGAGTGGAAGGGAAGGAGAGAGACAAGAGAAGCAGCAATGTGTGGCTGCCTTTTGCATGCTCCCTAGTGGAGATCTGACCTGCAGCCCAGGCATGTGCCCTGACTGGGAATCCAACTAGCAACTGTTTGTTTCGCAGGCCCGTGCCCAGTTCACTAAGCCACACCAACCAGGGCTAATAATCAAAAGTTTTATGGACATTTATTTTTAGGGAAGTTAACAAATAGCTTTGAGAAAGTTTTGGCATTTAAATTTTCTAAATAATGTAGCATTTTCTCAAGATGCTGGGCACATTGGTATTTTTCTTGTTCTGTGCTTAAAGGTTTCCTTTTGAGGCATCTCCATTAGGTTAGATAGGCAGTTATTTGTTGCTTAGTGCCATTTATGCATCACATACTTGTATTTCCTTTATTTCTAGCTTATAGATGCTTTTCACTAGTATTTTGTATTATTAACTGGTATTTTAAACAAACCCTAATAAAATGGCTTTTAACAATAGAAATACACCTTATTTAGATTCAGGCATTGCTACTTTTGTCTGAAATGTCCTTTAGGCTCACTACATTTAACATACTTGTCTGATATTGGGAAAGATAATCAAATAATAATTCAAATTGCAGCTATTATATGTTGAGTCATTTCACCAAGAGAATTCATTGAAGTGAATTCTTTATGGTTGGTGTTACTAAATTTAGAGTTTTGTAGGAAGCAGTTTCTATACTGAAATTAAGATATTTTTTACATTTGTGTGACTTTTTGTGTCACAGTTAAAAAGTCAGGAGCATTTTGTTTTAGAACTTGTCAACTGTGTAAGAGAAGGGATGTTATGTTGAATGTTTAATAACTACATGTGCATAGTAGAGACTTTTAAGGTAGACCTATATAGGTCCTAGTTGAAATAATGCTTCAGCACTTGAGTAAAAATGCAAGCATGAATTACAGTATTTCAAAAGTGAAAAGAATCTGTAACTTTTTAGCTTAGTGCCTCACAGCTGTTAGTGCTGTGTGTTTGAATGCATTTGAATATTAAAGTGGTAACAGTCATTTCTGTTTTAAGAGGTTAGTGACCTGGGAGAAAAAAAATCATTGGCCTTGGTGGTTATTAGTTTTTTTTTTTTTAATCCAATCCTCTGTCTTTGATCTATTGGAATAAAAACACTTAAAATAATTCTGTGGTTAATTTTATGCAATCTGATTGATTTATAATCTAGTATTATAAACTGGGTGCTTTGAACATTGTAGTAGTATAATAAGCCTGGGAGACTCAAGTTTCTTTTCAGTGTTCTTATTAAGTAAAAGATGTTGGAAAATTAAAGTTTTTTAATGGAAAGTGATATCCGAATTTATTCTTTTCTTTTTGATTTTAGATGGGAAATGTGATAAGATCGATAGGTTGACTGTGACAACTATGTTTACTTACAGAGAGAACAGGAAATGAGAATGGGTGATATGGGTCCCCGTGGAGCAATAAACATGGGAGGTAGGGATTGGAAGCAGAAGGCTTCTATAACTTACTTGTAATTCTTTGGGGAACTGTACATGCTGTTTGTGGTATCTACATGTCAGTAACAACAATTTGGAATAAACAGTTAAATGGTGAAATTTCTTACATTTATTAAATTGAAAAATACAAGTATATAAAAACATATGGCTAGGAAGAACCTTTTCATTTTGTTTAACTGAAGGCTAAAAGATGTACTAACTTTTAATAGATTTAATGAAAGAAACCTGTAACCAGGTTTTGATAAAATACTGAATTTGTTTAGTATTTGTGTCATGTAATATTTTAAAATTAAAGTTTACATCTTCAAATTGGCTTTTTTACCTTGGAAATTTTAGTACTTTTGTGTTATATATAGTGTTTCTAAAATTTTGGGGAATATTTTCTAAAATTTCTATTTTAATAGAAAATTTCTATTTTCTATTTCTATTGTATAACTTTGTGTAGCTAATTTTATTTGTTTTACTAAGTGTCTAACATTTTGCCTAACCTACAGTGTTGTGCACAGAAATGTGCTGTTTGGAGACATTACTTGTGAAGGAAATGAGATGTGCTTTGTACACTTAGATTAATGCATATCTTTAGGGTTGATACAAAGTTTTTTTCATTTTTGTTTTTTAAGAAAATGCCTATATTATTAACATCTGTAATATTGATAGGCTTATAACCAGGTTGTCAGGGAAACAGCACCAAGTAAATAAGCTAAGGAAAAATAAGTGTGGAAATTTTTTGTGTTATTAAATTTGAAATGTGATATGCTTAAAAAAGTTAGATAAGTAACTAAATTTTATATATTCCTTTTACATTGTCCCACTGAAGTTGTCAGGACTTTAAAATCTTTACATAACTGAAATGTACATATTGTAAAGAACACATTACCTTTACATTTCCATATGCATAATAACATGCACACCAATTAAGAAAATCCAGATTGTACTTAGGGTACATAGTGTATGGAATAAAAAATCTTAAAAGCATCTAATGTGTGGAACAAGTATTTTCCATGATGAGCTTCCTTTTCTCTTCTATGACAGTTTCTTTGCCACTGTCGGTTAGATGGTCTAAAATCATTTATTGATTCATTTGGTCACTTTTCTTATCTACCGAAGTAGTAATTAAGCATCTCGGGTATGTAAAATAAGCAGGAAACATGATCTTTAGCCATAAACAACTTCATTGTTAGTTAATATGATGGGTACATAAAATAATCAGTTGAGTAAATAAGTTGTAAAAATTGTGAATTATGAAATACAGTGGTATATATAATAAATACAAGTAGTTCCCTATTTATGTCTTTTTCAAAGTAAATTTTGGGATGGTCCATGTGGTTTTAAAGATGTGTCATAGTGACATAGGTCATTATGGATTGTAGGTCATTTGAAATGCCATTATAACTATTAGATTGCCATTAACATCAGAACTAAATTTCATATATTTCTGATGTTACAAGAGACCCAAAAACATTCTGGATGACTGCTTGATTAGCAATTTTACCAGAAGAAATATGAGACTATATGCCTTTAGATTCCTTAGTTAGTAAGGAATTTAAGAGAATTAAAAGTTTTATGGCATTTTATTCACCAGAGAACCATATTTACATTCAAGCATTTACTTAATTTCCTGAAGTCTAATTCATATAATTTTCTCCTCTTTATACTTTATTCAACATGAGACTTTATCCTAATGGTTTACTGGTGTTATGTATCATGAAGCAGTTGAGTGTTGCTGGTGACTCCGTAAATTGTCAAATTTTGTCAAGTTACATTGATAGAATGTGTCATTAGATGTCCTGGTGTATTGCCAGTGTGCATACCAAGTGAAACATAGGTTATAAAACAGTTTTTTAGGGAAACAGATAATTCTAACATTCTTTAGAATAGGTCTTTTTTAAAATTTTTTTAAAAAAATTATTTATTTTTAGAGAGGGAAGGGAGGGGGATAGAGAGAGAGAAACATCAATGTGCGGTTGCTGGGGGTCATGGCCTGCAACCCAGGCATGTACCCTGACTGGGAATCGAACCTGCGACGCTTTGGTTCGCAGCCCGCGCTCAATCCACTGAGCTACTCCAGCCAGGGCTAGAATAGATCTTTAAATTTAATTATAACTGTGTGGTAGAAGATACAACTCCTAAAAATAAGACCGTATTTCAGCTATTGATACTGGGAAATATTTTTGTTATTTTACTATACCTTTAGAATCTCACAAGTTAGATGTTAACAGTTATGTTCTATTAAAAAAAAACCAACTAAACAAAATGAAAAATGTAATCCTTCATCTGTTTTTAGGAAAGTTGAGGTAAGATTGATTCTTCCTAGATAGTGTCTTCACTCTTTCTCATTTCCATTGTGAGAGATGTTCTGGAAGTGTATTAACATTTATATTTATAGTTATACTAGGGG
Source organism: Phyllostomus discolor (assembly GCF_004126475.2). NCBI lineage: Eukaryota > Metazoa > Chordata > Mammalia > Chiroptera > Phyllostomidae > Phyllostomus > Phyllostomus discolor. The sequence goes on from NC_040904.2 coordinate 116,379,504, forward strand.
AATGTAAATGTTCTTGGATAGTTAAAAGTTATAGATTTATTAGCAAGAACACCTAGGGACTTAGGAAATAATTTCTTCCCTATGAAGTTTTGAAGTTTTCAGGTTACTAGGGAATGGGTTCAGAAAGAGCAGTGTTTTGCCAGATACTGACAGGAAGTAAGATTTTTCTTCCTTTCAGTTACTTCCTGGACTTAGCCATGTATGAAGTTCAGCTGCATAAGATACTGTGTAGAGTTGTGGGTTTCAGTGAATACATCAACTCCTGTTATAATGTGTTTTTGAGAAATTAAGTTTAAACTCATAAAATTTACCAACATAATGAAATACTAGAAGAGAACTGAAAGTTGAAGTCAATCTTTGTTATAAATTGTTAATGCTAAACAAGTATATGAAGAGTTTAAAAATGAAAAATTTGAGGAAGGTACCTAAAAGGCCATGTTTGAGGCCATTATAAGTGTAGTATTATATTATAGCACAAACACTATTGCAATTGACATGAGGCTGGGGTATGTCTTTCTGATGAAGAAGTTTGAAATATACCTGCTTGTTTTCATTTGCAGAATTTCAGCATGGCGAAAAATCTAAAAATCAAATGTATTAATACTTATTTGGTTGCAGTTGTTTTTAAAAATAAGCTTTGTCATGTTGAGTCATTTCAATTTTTTTTTGTTTAGATTACATATTTCTAACATAAAGCACCTCCTATAAAATTTTGGGAGGAGTTCTATACCTTTGTAAAAGCTACAGTGAACTTTATATATTAGAGGGAATGGATTCTCTTCTCTCAATGCAATTTACATGCTAATATTTTTAATCATAACTTTAAGAAAATCTTTTGTGGTTAAACTGGTAGAGTTTAGTCATCATTGTAAAGGGAGTGTTTTGTTAAAAAGCTAATCTAGCAAATAATACAGATTTTTTAAAAAGTTCTCAAGCTTTTACAGTCTCCAATGTCCTTAAATGATAGCTGTCTCATTTGTTTTATATACTTTTGTTTTTGGAATGAAAATTCTATTAGCGTAGGTAACAAACAGTTTGTTAACAGAATAGGTAGTTGAGTGTCCCATTTTCACGGAAGGAAAATTATTTTGATGATGTGGTCTGTATATATTGAATAAGTGTTGTTACATTTTTAATGCTTACTGAACTAAGATAGGACAGCTCTAAGTATAGATTGTTTTGCATAGATGCGTTTAGCCCAGCACCTGCTGGTAACCAAGGTCCTCCTCCAATGATGGGTATGAATATGAACAACAGAGGAACTATACCTGGCCCACCAATGGGTCCTGGTCCTGCCATGGGACCAGAAGGAGCAGCAAATATGGGAACTCCAATGATGCCAGATAATGGAGCAGTGGTAATGTATCATAAACATTATTTTGATTATATTAAATAATATTTACTCTGCCCCAAAGGTAACTTCACACTTAATATAGCTTGGCATCATTTGTTTTGGCAGTAAAGTTCAATGTGAAATGAGTAAAAAGTAATCTTGTGATGTTATATGTTGACATGAGAGGCAATGTTTAAGTATCTAGAGAGAGTTATAATTATCACCCATGGCATGCTTTATACTTAAGTGTGTAGCAAACACATGTTAATTACAGTTATTTTTATAGTGCTTTTAATTTTTATCCACCTCTTAGTAGCATTCAAGTGTTTTATGATTGTGTTCCGTTCCTGTGTGGACTCCTTATCTTTGTTGGGGGACAAAACTCCAGTGTATGTGAAAAACAGTTGTTAGTAAACATTTCTAAGGAAATGATCACTTGTTAATTTCAAAGAATTTAACTGTAAAATAATTTATATTATAGTTTAAAATTTTCATTCTTATATTGTAGAATTACTAATTACATTTGTTACTGAGTTAAAAGTAACAAATTTCATGTCTCGGTTTCAGAGTGTGAAGATATCTTTGTGTGCATTAAGTATTATAAAAAATGCTTTTCAGTAGTAATGCTTATATTTGAATTTCAGTAGCAAGACTTGATACCCGTTTCATTTCCTTGAAATCTATCACTGTTTAAATGAAGCTTTGTATTGGTAAAACATTTTCTAATTTGGCTTTTGTTAATGATTGTTCTAAATACCATTTAGAAAAGGAAGATTGGTTGATTATATATTTTGAAAAGGGTTTAGTTTTGGAACTACTACAAAAGTCTTAAGCGCCATTGCTGCTAAGAAAGAAAAAGCACTGCAAATTAAAATCAGTCATGCCATTAGCTGTAACTCCTTCCTGGTTTTGGAGATGAAAAAAGTAAATGTGTTTCTTAGAATTGATGGATGCAGTATTTTAGCATTTTAAAATTTATTTTATTTAAATGCTATGTTTTATGAATTTGGAGAAATTAGATATGTTAACTTTTAATTTTAATGAGTGTACAGAGACAAAAGGGCAGTGCTGTCATATCTACTATGACAGATGGCGCATTATATATAATTAGTATACTGTTTCCTTTAATGGAGGCTTAATTTTATAGTAAAATGTCTGAAAGCTAGTAAAAACTTAAACCACTTTGGTTAAATTTTTGTTTACCAATATAATCATTGATAGTAATTTTGAAGTACTATTAAGTGGCCCATTTTTCCACCCCTACCTCCGAAATTGTAAACTTCATTTAAATATTTTCTTCGGTCTTTTTCATAATGGTGTTCTACTACTGCACAAAGGGAGTCTATTCAGTTTTTGAGATTAATTAGTATATGTGGTTTTACTGTGAAATCTTTCCAACTATGAGATTCGGGTGTTTAATTATGCTGTTAGTAGTACATGTTAATAAAGTGTCAATTTAAAAATAACTATTTTCTCAATAATAGTTTTTCTACAAAATATCTCAAAAGATTTCATAATAACAGTTTACTTACTGAGTGTGGTGCTGTTCCCCAGTTTTAACTCTGATTTTTAAAGAGTATTTTTTAATACACCACAGTTAATGCATACTTTTATAAAAAGATACCAGAATAGTACTATAATATTGATTAGGTTTAAGATAGCATTTGCTTTAAGAAATCAGTTCATTCTTTATGAAATTGGGACATAGTAGCAATATGTAATTCTTCAGATGCTTTTTTAAAAAATAGTAACTAATTAAATTGCTCCTTTCTTCCTTCTATGTATGATCCTGATTCTGCTGGACTTTCTGCTGAACTTCATGACATCACCACTTGGGATTTTGCCAATTTTTCTTGTCACTTATATTTGGCGTGTTCCAAATGGACTTCATATTTATTGTGTTGTATTCTAGCCCAATGATAGATTTCCACAAGGACCACCATCTCAGATGGGATCACCTATGGGTAGTAGAACAGGTTCTGAAACCCCTCAAGCACCCATTAGTGGTGTAGGTCCTGTTAGTGGTGGTCCTGGTGGTTTTGGTAGAGGAAGCCAAGGGGGCAACTTTGAAGGCCCTAATAAGCGTCGTAGATATTAAATATTTCTAAATCATAACTAGAGAAGAAAATTCAGTGGTATGCCTTTACACTTTAACCTGTTACCTTGGAAGAAATGGTTTTATTGTTAATGTATGTAGAATTTAAAGTATTTCTTTTTGTAAAACTTAAGGTTTTTGTATTTTTCTTTATTCATGAGCTTTGTAGATTAGAATGGTAATGCTTATGCTCATCATTGTGAATGTTAAAATGTGTTTGTGACCTTAGATAAATAAATATGCCATAGTACTGTGAAATCTATGTAGTTACTTCAATAAAGAAATAATTTTGGATAATTTACAAATGTTATTAGTGGTATTCTCTTACAGTTTTAATAAACTTTGCTGTAACAGTAGTACTTGAGTTGCTTTAACTAATCCCATTCGTTTAAAAATGAAAATAAAAATGAAAATAGACTTTTCTGCTTTTTAGTTTGTCTAAGTAGCACTGAAGATAGCAGCTTAGTGAAAGCTAATGTCAGTAAGGCTCGGGCCTGGGAGTTTACATCTGTAAACCATTGATGTTCTGTGAAACGAGAGTTGCTGTCAAATTTCATATAGATTATGAATATTCAGATATTCTGAGAGGAATATTAAGGATATCTCTGTCCTGTGCTGATTTTTTTTTTTTTCAAATAAATCTTTCAGTCTTGGAAAAAAACAAAGTGTTTGAAGGCAAATCTCTTGCTTATGAAATAGTGTCTATTTTTAATCTTATCTGCCATTTATTTGGTGTCAATATCTAAATCTTACCTTTTAAGTTTCTTTAAAAATCAAACAGTACTGTTAGATTGGATGTTAAGTGAGGATTTGCTGTGTGATTTAGAAGAAATTAAACATTTCTTGAGAAGGTTGCTTTCTAGAAGTATTAAAGATGGCTTGACTCTTCAGTGTTGCAAATATTTCCCAGTAGTTGGTAACTCTCTAGTAAAACTTGTCTGACAGACTAGCTGTGTTTGTCTCCAAGAAATACAAGTTCAAGGGGTGATTTCAAAAAAATAGAATTAACTTGAGAATGGCTGGGGTCATTGGAATCATGTATATCCCTCTACTATCGAATATGTATTTTGAAATGTGATTTTCAGTACTAGGAAAAAACTGATTTTATGACATTATAAATTTTATTCCAAAACAAAGTCCTTGCTGTATTTAAAATTTTATTTGTCAGCCATGTTTAATTTAAAATTACATTTAAGGAATTAAATCTTTAAACTATAATTCTAACATCAGACATTGATCACAGTGTAGTTATTTCTCACAAAATGTTTCAGTGTTACTATATCATGCTATTAGCATTTTTTTTGGAGAATAATGTGCTATTTTAAAATGAACAGTATGGAAATACCTCTGTTTGTGCATGGCTTCTATTTTTGCTAAAAGGCATACTTTGGAAAGAAATCAATTTGTTTATAATTTAAAATCTTGCATAAAACCAGTTGTGTGTAAAGTGTAATTGGGGTGACTTCTTCTGTACCAGTTTAATTTTTCTTATGTATTATTTCATGGTTTGTGTTTTTTTAGATACAACAGTATGGTTGGAATTATTTTCTAAAATTTATATCATTCACAGGCTTTTGTTTTTTGGCAGTCATGGGGATTGTAAAATAGTAGTCAAAAACTTTCTCATTGTGCTTTCCATGAGTATGAGTTAGCAGGGAGAGTGGGGTTTGTTTTAATTTGGATGTTCATTGCAGTACAAGGAATTTTAACATTAGCTATAATTTTTAAAGTACTATCTAGTGCACCTAAATATACCTTCCCCATCATCTATATTTTTGTTCACATAATTCTTAAATAATCTTTAGCTTTGCATTTTGCTTCAAAGCTGAATTGAGATTGGGAGGAACTTTATCCTTTAATGTCAATACCAAGCTATGTTTGGCCAAGGCTATGGAATTCTGTAAGATTCATTCAAGAACGTTTGCAAGCCAGTGCGCAAAGATATGCTAATCTGCTGAACATTCTAGTGTCCAACTCAGCTCTGGCTCCAAGAAAAGAGTTCTACACAGCTTTTCCCCTGCATCAAGAAAATCCTTGTTCCAGTACTTACCAAGTTTACCCTGGGAACAGTCAGCTTCTGGGAGACAGTCAAATGGAGCATCTGTGAACTTCTAGCTATTCAGTTTTTAGTGTTCACATAGCACTAAACACCTCTGTGGCTGGTTCAGTCAATATTTTTTTCTTGTGATTTAGTATACTAAGGAATATATTTGAATGTCATTTGCTTAAAAATGGTAGATATAAAAATAAAAATTTAGCTTTTCTATATAAGTGTAAGTTTGTCGTATATGCTACCATAGTTCTTTCCATGAAAAGGTAATGAAACAATTTTAGTATAATACCACAATATTATGTTTCTTGCTGTGTCATGATTTGAAACACTGAGTTTAAAGTCTGCAGGATTTAGGTTTCATATGCTATTATGTAATTAACATGCACAAAATAAAGGAACATTCTTTTTCTAATTATTTTATTTTAGCGGTGTATTTTTTCAGAATTGCCCTGTTTTTGTTTATTTTACAAATAAATGCATTTTCTTGATAGATCCAGTTTTTCTTTGAAGGATTTTTTTTCACTTGTGTTTCATAAAGCTTAATTTGTTATTCTTCCTTGAGTTTTTGGATTTTTCTGTTTGGATCAGTGCTGATCTTTCAGCTGAAGATATTAAATATTCATTTTTTAATTCTGGTTACAATATCTCTAATGTTAGGGGAGAAATGGTTGTTTTAGTTGGAATGGCAATTTAAAAGAAATAGAAATTATCAATAAGGACAGTAACTGAAATGGATCTTGTTCCTCAATTACTAATTGAAATTATACCTTTTACGTTTTAATTATACTTGAATATTTCAGTAACTTGGTGTTTATGTATAAAGTCTGCAATAATTGCTGTGTCAATATTAATGTGTCAGTAATAATGAATAACAGTCACTAATTAAAAAATGGGGGTTAGATTGATAATTACAATCTAGATTCTGAATGAGGAAGAAAACCTATATGTGTGGTTGAAAGGAAATGTTTTATGAAAGAATGTGATGAACTGTATGTTTAAACCTTTATTTTTTTTTTTTAAAAAAAGATTTTATGTATTTTTAGAGGAGAAGGGAGAGAGAAAGATGGAGAGAAACATCAATGTGTGGGTTGCCTCTCACATGCCCCCTACTATGAATCTGGCCTGCAACCTGGGCATGTGCCCTGACGGGTAATTGAACCTGCAACCCTTTGGTTTGCAGGCTGGCACTCAGTCCACTCGGCCACAGCAGCAAGGGGTGTATGTTTAAATCTTTAAAAGATTTGAAATTTAGTGTCAAATGGGACTAGTCAGAAATAAAAGGAAATTTTTTAATAACAGGAAATTTCTTGGGGAGTTCTTTGGTGTTTAAATGTTGTGTGTGTGTGAGAGAGAGAGAGAGAGAGAGAGAGAGGGAGAGAAGAGTTTTGTTACAATAGCTAATAATATGTTAAAATATATTCCTGAAATTTGAGAGGATGGTGATGATTTAAAAAGTCAGACTTCTTATTTTCAAGAATAAGCTGGTGAACACCCACATGCCTAACTCCTAGATGTTGTTGTAAATGTTTTCCTGTGTTTACTTCATAGACAGATATTTTTAGATAAGAGCTAATTTTGGTGGGTTGAGGGAGGAGAAACTTCTTTAAGTTTCTAGTGGTATAGTCCAGTATGGGTTTATTTCATGGTAAACAAATCATGATTAAATGAATAGAGTACTTTTGTATTTAACAAGAACAGTATTTCCTTTCCACCATCTTTCATTCTAATTTAAAAATAGAAAAAAATTTCAATATGCTCACTTTATACATTGCTTTTCCCAGTTGTGTAAAATAAGTAGACTTACAGTTTTCCAGTTGAATATGGTCAAGTAATTTATGGGATGTCACTTTGGGGAAATAGTCAAGTTTCACTATTTTATAGTATCTGATCTTCAAAATCAGGATTTGTGCATTATATATTGTATTAGCTTTTATTTTTTTCTGTCAACAGCACTGCCTTTTAAATGTAAGAAAAATAGTTTTTAATTTTGGTTTCTTTGATTATAACTATTAATGATTGAAGTTTGAATCTACAAGACTGAATATTTAAAGGCCCACTGAAAGTGCTGTGTTGTTATTTTAGGAGTATTTTTTAACCACTTGTCATTTTCTTTAAAACCATGTTTAGATTATAAATATGTAATGGGTTTTTTTGGTTGAAATTTCTTAGTAATACTTGTATTTACCTGGTAGTCTATACTTTCTTTGTTTTGTGATATTTAATTTTCCTTTTCAATAAGAGAAGCTTATATTTTTCTAGATGGAAGATACTGCAGCCCTTAAAGTAATTTAGCTAGCTAAGTTCATAATTTCCAGTTTAAAAATTCCTTTTCAAGTGTATTGCTTTATTGCTCAAATTACTGTTATCTCTGCCAAACTGTTATCTCTACCAACCGCTTCTTCTGTAGCAGTGTATTTTGTTGACTTGTTTACCTAAAAATTCTTTAAGTTATGATTTTTCTTTCTCTCTGAGTTAAAACATTGAATTTTAGGAGGGCTGGTGTTCTGCTTATACATGTAAATAAAATTTATTTCTTTTTCATAGAGTATAGTCACCTAAATTTCATTTGAGGTACTTCTGTCTCAAAATCGAGACTCAAAATTTTAGGTTTAGGTAGAATTAAGAAGTATGCTTAGGTAGTAGGGGGTTGGTTGGCTGGAAGTGGAAATCGGTATGAGGGGAATAAATGGTAATGGAAAAATAGAATGAAAAACTCTTAAAGTAAAAAAGTAAACTTAGTTTGAATATATGACTTTTTTCTGTTGAATTTTCCTTATTACTAAAAAATTGTAATTAATAATAAATGCCTTTTGTGTTCATTAAATACAAGGGTCCTGCATTGCATCAACAGTAATGTAAATGGATCTTATATTTTTTAAATGGTCTGTATAAGCAAAGGTATCATTGGTGGTTGGATACTTTGAATTGATGTTTATATCTAAAAGTTGTTTCTAGCTTTGAAATTTCCATCATAGATTCAACTTCACATTTTTATTATATATTATACATCTCAGTTTGAGGTAGTATCAAACTCTTAAATGAATAGCCACAGTGGTTTATTATGTTTTATATCTTTGACTGGATTTTTAAGACATAGTCTTCCTTGTTCTATCTTTTATGGAAATTGTCACCTAGCTGGATTTTAGTGAATGTGAAGTTTTAGGTATATTTTTGGGTTTTAGAAGAGCTGTATAAATATACTCCTATCCCTGTGAATTACCTACATTTTTGGTTTTGTATGCTTAATTAAATTTATTTTCTTCAAATTATTCATGTTATGTGGAAATAGAGAACCTCTTATTGTATAGTTTGTTAGAATAATTTTAGTTAATTTTTTATCAGGGTATTTGCAGATTATTAGATAATGTCAATCTATATCAAACATTGCTTAGTTTACAAATCTTTTTTTAATGTCATAAGAAAGTAAATCACACACATCGTGATTCTTTTAATAATAATTTCTGATCTTTTTAGTTTTGGACATAGTAATGACTTGCTGAATAATTATTTAGTCTATAATCCTAATTTGAGTTGGTTAGAATATTTGTATGTTCAAGGATTTGGTTAGAATGTTTTAAACATTAGGATCATTATGGAACCAACAGTTGAGCAAACAGCATAGTAATTGGAGTAATTGTCTACAAAGTAATACTTTCTTAGCCATATAGAATTTATGGGGGAGCTAGTCAGAATTTTCCTGTATATGTTTATTCACTCTACCAATATGTATCAAAGGGTCCTGTTGTGTACTGGACCCTTTCCTAGGGCTGATGTAACAGCAACGGAAGAATAAAATCCGTGCTGTAAGGTAAAAGGCCTTGAACATCTCTAGTTTGTTGGTTCTTGATGAGTCAGAATCCCTTGGAGAGCTCATTCAAACAGACGTCTGGGCTGCATCCCAGAGTGTCCCACTTAGTGGGTCCTAAGAGGACAGTAAATAATATATATGCTTTTCTAACAAGTTCCCAGCTGATACTGATATTGGGTTTGGGGACCTTACTTTGAGAACCTCTTGTTCTAAAATGTTACTCAAAAGAGGCACAGAAGTGTTTTTGGTTGGTGGTGGTGGTGGTTGTTGTTGTTGGCAGCATAATGGCTGTCCTGGTACACTTTGTGTCATCTAGGATCCCTGGTCAATCCAAACCTCACCAGACTCTTCCAGCTACTATCACCTGAGAAGTGCTCCACAAACTTCATTATTTTTGAATAGGCAGTGTCATTGACATTGAGTGCTAAATCATATACATAATATGTATATTTAAGCTTTTTTGAACTAGGATTTTGTGTTCACAAGCCTAGTTAATTCAAGTGAAGAGGTAATAGAAGAGTACATTTTGAAAAGTTTGTAAAGTGTTTTTTTACTTAACCTATTTTCCACTATTCATTCCAGTATGAAAAATGAAACGATGTAGTAATCTATATCTGTATTGGTATGTTTGAACTTGCTTATTATGCCTGCTGGATGAAGGTGCTAGAAAACTATCATTGTCTTTGCTTACCATCCTGGAAAATGAGTAGATTGACGCCATTTTATTCATTTTTTTAAAAGGTTTTATTTATTTATTTTTAGGGGGGGGAGAGAAACATCAATGTGCAGTTGCTGCAACCCAGGCATATGCCCTGACTGGTAATCGAACCTGTGATGCTTTGGTTCACAGCCCGCACTCAATCCACTGAGCTATGCCAACCAGGGCTGACGCCATTTTAATTAAATTACAGCCTGACCTTTATTTGTGTGGGCTTGTCTTTGCCCTTTTTTTTCTTTCTTATTTTTTAATCCTTACCTGACAGTATGTTTATTGATGATTTTAGGGAGAGTAAGGGAAAGGGAAATACCAATATGAGTGAGAAACATAGGTTCGTTGCCTCCTGAACTTGCCCAAGCTGGGATCAAACCTGCAACCTATGTATGTGCCCTGACTGGAAATCAAACCCACAATATTTTGGCATATGGGACGATGTTCCAAATAACTGGACCAACTGACTGGAGCCTAAAGGAGACTTTATTAACCTATTTTTTAATGGAGGAATTCTCATGCAGGCTAATGAGTAAAACTGTTTCCTCTACTAAAAAAAAAATGTATGTGGATATGTCCCTTGATAGATTTGGGCTTTTTTTTTTCTTTTTCCTGTTCGGTTCATTACTAATCTTCTGAAATCAGGAAATTATTTTAATTTGTTTGACTACAATGAGTTATATCTCTACAGAAGTCAGTGCTTAACTTTAATATTTGGTACATGAATGCAGAAAAATAAACATTTTGACAAAGGAAACTGTCTTGAGTTTGTTTCCCAATTTATACACTACTGATGTTTTCTTATTCAGATTATAGTTTTTTCTATGCTTCCTGCTTTCCCCTTCCATATTTTCACAGCCCCACTTTTATCCTACTAGAAAAACCAAAAGTTTTAGATTAATACATGAACTGTCACCACAATTTATATTTATGCATGAATATTATAACTAGGAAAACTGAAAAGACTTTTTTTTGTTTGTTTCTTAGCTGTGTATGTATACCTGGAACCATTAGATCTTTTAAAATATCAGTAAGAGGAAGATCATAAGTGTATTGAAAATGATGTGCTCCAAATTTGGGGAGTGGGAAGTATAATAAAGAAACGGTATATTCAGATTCTTTTATTTCTAAATTATTGCATTTTGCTGTGTATAATGTGCACTTTTTTGCCCGAATTACTGAGGGGAAAAAAGAGGGCGCACATTATACATAGGTGGTACTAATTCCCATGTATAATAATGTGAATTATATACCATATTTTGCCAACAATAATGTGCTCCTGTGTATAATATGCACCCATGCTTTTATGCATGTAATATCCACAGGGTTATTATGCCTGTTGTTATACCCATGGCATGTCATCATTATACCCATGTATAATGCGCACCCCTATTTTTCTCCTCAGAATTGGGGAAAAGTGTATTATTCATAGCAAAATATGGTAATAAGCTTTTATTTTAGGATGAGTAAATGGCAACATTTAGAATACTCAGTACTGGGTTTCTACAGTAGCTTTATTGACAGGTCCTTCCAGTTTGAGCACTTGAGATATGGCTGTGCACAAAGTAGACCAACCCTTAGCTCCTATACATATATTCTCAACCTAGAGTGAGAAAGAGTGACAAACAGTTTAAATAACTTGATGTCACAAGGGGAGAGGAAATGACAGCTACTGTTTTAGATAAGGGGATTAGAAAATGCTTTGTTAGTTACTGACCAGTATGCCTCAGTTGGGCGTTGTTCTGCAAGTGAAAAAGTTGCCAGTTTGATTCCCAGTCAGGACACATGCCTGGGTTGCAGGTTTGATCCCTGGTTGGGGTAATTAAGAGAGGCAGCTTGTTGGTGTTTATCACATTGATGTTTCTCCCCTCCTTCTCCCTCCCTTCCTGTCTCTAAAAATACAAAAACCTTAAAGAAAGAAAGAACATGTCTTTGCAGACACAGGAAGAGCATCCAGTTTGATTTAGTGTCTGCTGGCAAAATGGATGTGGGATAATGAAGAAAGTGGATGCAGTAAGAGTACTGTGGGAGCATGGTGACCATTGTGGTTGTCAAGGTTTAGGAATAGGACCAGTGTGACTGATTAACTTTAATTCAGCTATCAAGTATTAGCATACTTGGAAAAATGTGAGTGTGTGCATCTAATTTTGCATCTAAATTTAATGAACTCTAAATACACACAAGTATTGAAGAAAATTTACCAATTAGATGTGTGAAATATACACAGGATTGCAAAGACTTTGGTGTGAAGAAATCAATGTAAAATACCTATAATTTTTACATGGATACATACTGAAATGGTATATTGGGTTAATTAAAATGTGTATACTATTAAGCTAACTTCATCTGTTGCTTTTTTCCACTTTAACATAGCTTCTAAGAAATATAAAATTTATGTTTGCATTTTTCTTTTGTGCAGTGCTGGTTTACAGTAGTAACATTGTCACATTTTTATCTTTATATTACATGGTCTGTAATTATGTAATCTATTTTCTTGTTAAATAAGTAATTGGAGGTTGAAGTTGAAAGTTTGTTAATAAGCACATACTCACCATTAGGTGTCAGGGTGAGACCCATTACCTGTGGCAGAATTAATTGGTGCTTGTGCGGGAATGCACAAAGGGCATTGGAGCACCCAGTTCTCAGGAGATAAATTGTACACATTAAGCTTATATTTTATTCATTTCACCTTTATTACTGTTTGTGTGTTTATTATCTACTTGGTACTCCATAAAATAAATTTTGTTATTCATGATTTGTCTTAAAACCTTTGTGTGAAATTTTCATGTTGTTTACTTCATTCCAGGATGTCAGCCCTAACAGAGGAGGGATCTTATTTATCATTGAATAATTTATTCTCATTTTCCAGCAAGTCTTTATTAAGTGTTCAGTGAATGAATGATACCAACACTAGGACAGATGGTGTTTATTAATGAGATTACAAAAATGAACAAAATGCAATGCCTGCACTCTTGGGATTTGTAGTTTATTGTGTGTTGGTAGTGCTGTAAGCAAATTCTTAGGCTAGTTGGTATAGTAATGGATGGAATTGCAAATGCGCTGAAAACATAGAAGCAAATACCCAACTCTGTTGGGAGGACTTCACTCAGATGATAACTTCTGAGCAGATCTTAAAGGTGAGTATGTATTTGCCAGTTACCATATTTTGTTTTCTCTTCTGGAGGAGGTTAGGGAGGATGTGGTCAAAGGGTTAATGAGAATGTCAGTGAGACAGGGTCTTGAGCAGTTCAGGGGAAGGAAGCTGTCCAAGGGAAGGAAAGTAAGAGTGGAGAAGGCAAGAAGTTTAGATAAAACTGATTACTAGTAATCTTAAAAGAATTTTGAGCTTTTATCTTTTTGGTGACTTAGAATCAGGACAATTATTTTAAGTGTTATACAAGAATAATTGGATCAGAAATAGAAAGCAGAGGGATCACATAGAAGATCAGTCCACTCCCCCATCCTCCTCATAATATCTGAAAGGATCTCAGATTCCAGACAGAAATGACTCAGGTAGAGTGAATTAACACACTGGTTGTGTAGGTGGGATTGAGGGTGATGCAGTAATCTGGGAGGTTCTGGTTAGGAAGGTGGAGTGATGATATCATTAAAAGATAAGGAGGTAAGTGAAGACTGGGGTGTGATGAGTGTGGGTGCCTGAGAGTGAGGAAGATAGAATATGTTGGATTTTATATATTTTGTTTTTTTCAGTAACAATGGTGGTTTGTTGGGATTTTATTAACTAGACAACCTGTCTGTCTGGATAATGTGTTACTTTTCAGGGCACTACCATGTATTCCTGAAGGTGACTGGTACCCTGACTGGTCCTCCTTTTCCTTTTGCAATTTACTCTCCATTTAATACCTGCTGCATCCTTTTGAAATGTTAATTAGATCGCGTTTCCTGTCTTTCAAATACAGTCCTTGTCTATCCGAATCCCAATCCAGCTGCACTGTGGGACACAGTTTTATTTGACCTGCTCTCAGTCAACCTTTCCAGCTTCATCCACCCTCAGCTCCCTAAATACTTTGATGTTACTTTCTGTATCTCCCCAGGTATTTTTGTAGGCCTCTAAGGGAGGAGCTTTTTCCCAGTAGGGACACATCACTTCTTGTCATTGCTATCACTTTGTTCAGTATATGATTGTTGTGCCTACATTTTACTCATCTTTTACTGTTGTTCTCAGTGTCATAGCACAATGTTTGGCACACAGTATTTTTTTTAATCAGTTTGAAGGAAAATCCAGCAGAAAAATATGGAGTGATGGCACAGATTTAAGTCTCCAGTTTTTATGACCAGATGAAGTGTGGAAGTGGGTGAGAATCACAGATGTCTTCTTCATTCAATAAATAGTTATTGAAGCCTTGACTGGTGTGGCTCACTGGATTGAGCACCAGCCCGCAAACCACGGGGTTATGGGTTTGATTCCCTGCCTAAGGCACATGCCTGGGTTGCAGGCCAGGTCCCTTATCCTCAGTAAGGGATGCACAAGAGGCAACCACACAGTGATGTTTCTCTTTATCCCTCCCTTTCCCTCTCTAAAAATAAATAGATAAAATATTTAGAAAAAAGGTATTGAGCTTTTTAATCCCAATAATTAGTGTTCCCTGTCTTGAGCTTGGGCTCTGGCAGGTGGCTGAAGAAATGGGAAGCAGTGAATTCTCAAACGGTATCTTTGTGTCAGAGCAACAGCCAGCAGAGAATGAGTACTTCTGTTTTAATAGAATTGGGATAATGTGTACTCCTACATAGGAGTAAATAGAAGTATGTCTTTAAAGAAAGTACTTAGACAAAGGGAGAAAATGTGTTAAGTGAGTAATTTGGGACAATGGGTGGGAGTACAGACATTGAGTCTGGAAATTGGATACGTTGGTCAAAGGGTAGAAGAAGGTTCTTAACAGTTGGAGCAACAATCTCAAGGATTCTTAATTTAAATTTCTTAAATTTTTTAAATGGTATTCCATTAGTACTTATCATTTATAAGGAACACATTTTTTTTAAAAAGATTTTATTTATTTTTAGAGAGGGAAGGGAAGGAGAAAGAAACATCCATGTGCGGTTGCTGGGGGTCATGGCCTGCAACCCAGACATGTACCCTGACTGGGAATAGAACCTGCAACACTTTGGTTCACAGCCCGTGCTCAATCCTCTTGAGCTACGCCAGCCAGAGCATTTTTTTTTTTTTAATTTAAAAAAATTACAGCCACCTTAGCCTGTGTGCCTTGGAGCATCATTCCATAATCCTAGTTTTCTAAGAAAGTAATGGAAACATTTATTTTTGTTTTTGATTTTTAGGGGTGAGGAAGGAGAGAGAAACAAACCTGTTATTCCAATCACCCATGCATCCATCAATTGATTCGTACATGCGCCACTAGGTGGGATTGAACCTGCAACTCTGGTCTTTAGTAGGATGATGCTCTAACCAACTGAACTGTTCAGCCAGGAGAAAAGTTATTTATTTCTAATTGAGTGTAACATGAAGGCTGCTGATTTAGAAGTTATGTATTTTCCTCTTGCAAATTGAAAAGGAAATGTGCAAATCTTGTACATTGAAGAGACAATTAGAAGTAGCAGAAGTGGGGCATGTTGGCAGTTAAGAGCAACTCATCAGGAAGTGTTCATAAGGGTTTCCTTTGAAAGTGCAGTAACTTTTCATCGTTGTGGCTATCTGCACACACTTTTATGAAATCCATCATATCCACATCCATAGACAATGAAAATCTAATGATGGTGATCCTCCTAGTAATTGAACTTTAAAATGACAAAGTGATTAAGGTGTCCAACAGAAATAATTCAGTAAAATTTCTCTGTTATGAAGGGCACACACAGTCCCATCAGAGGCTTTGATCAATACATTGGGTATTACACCAAAAATATTGAAAAATAATTTTCAATATGTAGTTTGAAAAAATATTTAACTTGTTCTTTTTTTGCTAATAGTTTCAATTTGAGAATGGATAATTATTCAAATACTCTAAGAATTTCTTAAAGGTGACTGATTCCCTGACCTGTTATTTTATCTTGATCTTTAAGTTTACCTTGATTATTGTTTAATTGGGTGGTTTGTAGAGATTTTAAAAATTACCTATAAAGTAGGCATTGTTTGCTTTTCAGGATTGCCTTTAAAATTATTTGAAGTATTTCTGGAAGAAGACAGATGAACATTTTTTAGTGATATAGTAGACATTCCTGAAGTTCTTGTATTTTTCAGTTATGCAAGTCAGTATGTGTAGGTCAGGAAGAATGGCATTACCACCATGTTCAGGGACCTCCCAGAAACTATCCCATTTTGCCTTTTTTTTTCTCTCTTTGACGTGGTGAAAAGCTGGGAGGTGAGTGTATAATGCAATATTTTAAGAAGATTTGAAGTTTTTCTAAGTTACTTTACGGTACAATTTTGGTTAATAATCAACATGTTACAATGGTGTGTATACTGTCTGACATCTTTTGGAGGACAAATGGAATCAAGTTAGCCAAAGTTCTAATGTAATTTATTTCTATATAGCTCATATATAGTATGTGAGATACAAATATATTTAATACTTATTTACTCAATCATGGTGAAATCTCTGTCTTTATACTTAATTGGATGTGAAGAAAATTGGTTTAAGACGATTTGTAGGTTGAACTCATTTGTATAAGTTTTCCATAAAGTTTTTGCCTAGCACTTAATACCTCTACCGTTTCCTTAATTTTCCATGCTCTATATCATCCCATCTCTAGCCCCCATCCTCATCCCAGACTTCCTTTCCCTCTGGAGGCCTGCCTTTCTTTGCTCTAACCTGAGCTCTTGTTGCCTAGATAACACGTCAAAAACCAGCCTCTTAGGACTGCAGTGGTCTTCTAGACTCTTCGTGCTCTCAGCTGGATTATCATTAAGTGAATATTGATAGTTCATTTTGATATTTAACTTTTTTCTTACGTGTTTTTTAATAGTTATTTTCTTCAGGATAGTATGTAAGTGCATGCACACACAGTAGCCTGGGTGCTAGTACTACAATGAGTTGTTTTATTTAAAAAATTTTTTTAAATTTATTTTTAGAGAAAGGGGAAGGGAAGGAGAAGGAGAGGGAGAAAACCATCAATGTGTGATTGCCTCATGTGTGCCCCCAATTAGGGACCTGACCTGCAACCCACGTCTGTGCTGGGAATTGAATTGCAGGGAGTGTTTGGCTTGAAGGCCAGCGCTCAGTCACATTGTTAAAAATAACTAAGGTATTAAAATGCTGATTTAATGTACATGCTTTGTTTCCATCAAGTGATACTTGGGTATGTATTAACATTGTATTTGGTCAATAAATCATTGTAAAAACAAAATATAAAGGGCCTGTGAATGAATTATAAGGGATTGTATTGTTATTCTACATGGAAATAGCATAGGTTAGTATACACCAGATGTGGTCATAGGTTATAAATGACTATTTCTATGTAAGTATGGGTGACATGGAATATCAGCTTCATTCAGAAAGTATTTGCTTCATTTAGGATTAAAGTAACTGTTGTGGGTTAGGTACAAGGTGTTTTTGTTCTTGAGCAACACCACACTTAGAGGTGAGAATACAGCATGTTATTTACAATAAGGTCCAAAGGAAAACCAAAGAACGTTAGCACAAATAGGGGTAGTACCTTTTAATAATCAGTTTGAGACTTGCACTACATTTGCATGGATTGAAGCAGGCAGAAGAAAGGAAAATGAAAGTACACAGGACTAGAAAACAAATCTTGGAATCTTGCTATTAGGAGTGCATTTTGTGTGATTGGCGTATTAGAGCACCGTGCAGTTGGTTGTCAAGTACCCATAACCCATTTGAAAAAAATTGCCTGCACATTGTATAGCTCATTAGCAATGATGGATATACTCGATGACTTCACACATGAAACTTCTTGTCCAAAATTGAGTGTTAGAGGGAGTTCAGAGAAAAGGGGGCAGGGGAGTCTAACATAAACTAATTGGGAAATATTTACATAGGATGAGTGAGGATGTTCTTGCTGAGGGTTGGGGAGGGTTAGAGGGCCATTTAGAACACTAGGGTCAGAATTACCTTAGTTTGCTTATTATCTTCAACACGAGTTCTATCTTGTTTTGGTAGCATGCATTATCAGAGGGGGGCACATATGAATGAAGGCTGGATGCTGATACTTTTACCTGAAGCTGGTAGTTCCCTGAAATGAGACTGGAAAAAAGTATTAGATACTTCGTGGTAAGGATCCAGGAGACCAGGAGTTTTTTTGGCAGGAGAGAGATGGTAGTCATATCTGTGTTTCAGAAAGTTTGCCTTATAAAAAAGTTTAACTAGATTGTGGGAAGGTGCACTTGTAACACAGACTGTGGAGAAAGGAAACAGTCCATACAGGGTGGCAGGATTGGAGAACAGTATAAATCAAGATATACTGATTAATTATGAAGATGTGGAGGGATATGTGGCAGAAAGAAGGTAGAGGTGATTGGTGTTTAATGAAATGGCAGGTACTTTTGGTTCTACCACCTTCCAGAAATAATTACAGCAGCAAGTCAAGATGGGTGGCATCAGGTCCTTGTGACATCTAGAAAGGGCATTGAGCATAGGAAGTGGTGCTTAGGAAAAGGCCTTGGCTCAGGAATTTGATGGTCGTCAACAAAGTGGGTAATAATGGGCAAGTGAAAGTATGAGACATAAATAGTTCACCAATGCAAACTTTATATAGGTTAGGGTGCAGAGATAGCCCCTAAACACCTACAAACAAGATGAGGTGGAGCTGGAAGGGTTTGGTGATGGACTTAAGTCTCATGCCAGAATACACCTAACCCTTTAAGCCTCGGTAGAGCACTGTGGTCACATTCATTGGTTAAGGAAACATGCCATATTAAAGAAATGGCATTTATTGAAGGTTGGTTGTTTTATTCGTACTTGGTCAAAGACAGCAAGAGTAAATGTGGAAACCACAGGTGTATTAACCTTAGTCTCTTATTCCTCAAAAGTAAAGTTACCTCAATAGGCCCTGTTTTGTCATTATTCAGATCGTTCTTTGAGATCTAGAAATTGTCACACCAGTGTGCATTCACTATCCTTCAAATGCTGTTAATGCATAAACTAAATAGTTTTGACGTTTTTGAGTAATGTGTGTCTGGTACACAAGGAAATAAAAATCAGTACAGTAAGTAAATCAGTACAGTAAATTTACAGAAAGTAAATTTCCCATGTGTCCACCAGCCACTCAGCTTCTCTGTCCGTGGGCAACCATTGTGATTAAATTTATTGTGCATTCTTTCAGAAGTTTGACTCACAGGCAGAGTTGTCTACTTAATACATAAGCAAGTGCACTGCACAGTGACCATTTGCTTATTTTCTCACTGTATCTGGAAGATTGTTTCAAATAACTATGAGAGGGAGTCATTCTTTTTACACCCATTAGTTGAGCACTGTTAGGTGTGTACCAGATCTTTTTGGGCTGATGTTTAAATGATGTTCCCCCATCCTTTTATATGATCTGTAGTATGTTTTAGGACCTGTGTTACGGAGTGTGTGTGTGATTGTATTTATTAGATGAAGTTTAAGATGCTGCTTATCCTAACTGCACAATGTGATCTTAAATATGTTCCTTGTATTCCTCAACTAAATGCATAAAGTCAATAAAATAAATTAAGATACTAATAAAACAGATTGTTACAGGTAAAAAATAGGAATAGAAATTTTATGATTGTACTTGGGAGATCTTTAAAGTCTAAATTTGCCAGTGAGAATTCCAGGAATTAGAGCCCTAAAGTCTTGTGCTTTAAATATTAAATTATATTAAGTGATGCCTGTTTTAGTAAATATTAGTATATCAGAAAGTTATATATGTTTAAGGTTATTAAATGGCATGATGAATGTTAACAGTTTGCTTTA
Source organism: Phyllostomus discolor (assembly GCF_004126475.2). Lineage (NCBI taxonomy): Eukaryota > Metazoa > Chordata > Mammalia > Chiroptera > Phyllostomidae > Phyllostomus > Phyllostomus discolor. The sequence continues at coordinate 116,399,368 of NC_040904.2, forward strand.
TGAGTTACTGTACTGAGTTTAATAATGGCTTAGTTTTAATTTTTTTATGATTGAGAAGGGGACATTAGACTCAAAATCATAAACCTTCCTTTTAAGAACATTCTGCACTTCAGCAGTGGGAAATGGGCATTATTAACATTGCTGTGACTAAGTAGCTACTCCTCAGTGGAAGCTTGAAACTGCGGATAGTTTTGAACCTTGTATATACAATGTTTTTTCCTAAACACATGTACCCATGATAAAGTTAAACTTATAAATCAGTCGCAGTATACCCTGGCCAGTATGGCTCATCCTGTAACTGAAAGATTGTGGGTTTGATTCCTGGTCAGAACACATAATTAGGTTGAGGTTTTGGTCCCTGGTTTCAGTGCATATGGGAGGCAACGAATCAGTGTTTCTGACATTAATGTTTCTGTCCCTTTATCAAAAAACTGAAAAAGTGAGCACTGTATGGCTTCTGTTTGGCATATCTGAATTGCCAGCATAACTGATTTTGCGCTTTGGAGCCACTAAGTAAAATAAGGGTCACTTGAACACAAGCTCTATGAACCTCAACAAGTGAACCAATGACCTGGGCAGCTGCCAATGGGAGGGGAGCATATACGTATGCAGATACACGTGGGAATAAGATGAGTCATGTCCTGGAAGGGACAGAGTGGGATGGTATGAGGTTTCATTACAGTACTGAGTATGGCACACAAGTTAAAACTTATTTACTTTTTTGTTTTAAACTTTATGTTTTGGGACCACAGTTAACTGTAGGGAAATGAAATGGTGGATGAAGGAGTTCTACTGTACTTCATTTATAAATCAAGGAAGGATGAGGCTCTAGGCTCCAGCTTCCTCTAGAATTAGTAAAAAATCAAACACTTGTGTTTATCCCCAAAGAGTTGTAGATCATTATTTAGGAAACTATTACATAAATTTGAAGTCATATCAAAATGAAAATTTGTTTTAATTAAAAAATTTGTCTTAGGATAGTAACTTAAAACAATAATGAATACATTTATACCTAAGGACTTGAATGAGTACAGTTGGCTATTTTAAAATCAGAAGTCTCTACTTTGTACTTGAATATTTATTAGAATTGTGAATGTTACTCTACAAGTTATGATAGAGAAAAAAATGTTTGCTTCATCATATATTGTAGTTATTAGGCTTACTAACAAATATTTATTGAGCATGTATTATGACAGGACTAGGGCCCATTATAAGCACTGGAAATATCTTCTACTCTGGGTTGTGAACACAGGTATGTCCATTTTTGTAATGATTTCACTTACTTTTAGAGAGAGGGGAGTGAGAAAGGGAGAGAAACATCTATTAGATTGGTTGACTCTTGCACACCCCCAACTGGGGACTGGTCCAAAACCCAGGCACGTGCCCTGACTAGAATCAAACCAGTGACCTTTGGCTTTGTAGGATGACACTCAACCCACCAAGCCAGTCAGGTCCAGGTATGTTCATTTTAGCTAAGATGGTCAGGGAGGCCTCTTTTAAGGAGACATTTGAGGTGATACCCAAGAGATCAAAAGGAGGGGGCTTGCAAAGTTGGAGGTGTTGAGTTGAACACAGTTCACTGTGAAGGATATAATGCAAGGAAGGGGAAAATTTCTATTGTGTATGGAATTAGTGAACCAGGCAAGTTTTTTCTCAACTCATTTTTTCTAATTGACTCAACCATCTAATGAAATTTTAGCACCCCAGATAGCTGTTTATGTATTGTAGATGTATCTTTTATTTGTGTCTTAATAATACACGAGGGGTTAAGATTTTTGCTATCCCTTACATCCACCTCCAACTAATTTTGTCCCTTTGGGGAGGTATGATGTATTGGGTTGGCCAAAAAGTTCATTATGTTTTTTTCTGTAAAATAAAAGACTGAAGATTTTTTCTGAAAAATCATCATTTTTCATTTTTGATTTGGGTAGTTTGAGTATGTCGGCTATCTTATGCTATTGGCTTTTAGTGGGTAGAGGTCAGGATGCTGCTAAACATCTTCCAATGCCTGAGACAGCCCCACAACAAAGAATTATTTGGCCAAACTTCACAAACCACTTTTGACACTTCATCAGTCACAGCACCTTCTCCATACACTGCACAAATATATATCTTTTTGAGTTTCAGTTTTGATTTTACCTTTCTTGAAGTAATAAAGCATAATAGTCTGAAAATGTTCTATCTTCAACATTAAAATGGCTGCACAAAAATTTACCAATTTTGATTTTTGTAAAATACACATTGCTATGACAACTGTCACAACACAATCTTAACACCAAAATTGTTTCCAATGAAGTTAAAGAATGCAGTTAGGGCACTATTAGAGCTATCATATGGAGAAAACTAAATGAACTTTTTGGCCAACCCAATAGAATGACAGTGTATGCCCAGATGCATAGTTGAGACTTTTCTTGATGAATAAGAAATGGTAGGAAGAACTTGGGCCCCATATTGGTATGATCTAGTTTATATTTTAGAATTTTTTTTAACTGCTCATGGAGACTTGACTGATGAAGAGCCAGAAGAAAAATGCAAACAAATTTTGTCAGTAATATGAGGTGGAAGGTAATGGTGGCATGGTTTGTCTACAAAGACTATTGATACATAGATAACAGAAAAGGGAGAGAATAATTGGATGTCACATTAGTGGTCATAAATAAGGTGTGTCTGATTATAGTATTTAATATTAAAGCTTAGGGAAAATGCTGTCTGAGACACAGAGGGGTTGCCCTCTGCAGGCTATTTTATTGTAGGAAGAGAATGTCTCTTGGGAAATAAGAAACAAGTTTGATTTTTAAACTTGGTATCATTTTGTTTCCTACTTTTCAGTCATTTTGATATAAGATTACTCTCCTCTCCCCCAATAATTTAGAATGTCAGAACTCTAGGTTTATTTCAAGTTTTTAATTTTATTTTGTTTTTAATTTTAAACTATTTTATTGTTCAATTACAGTTGTCTGTATTTTCTCCCCACCCTCTCCAAACCCACCTCCCATTTTTGCTTCCACCCTCCCCTTTGGTTTTGTCCACGTGTCCTTTATAAGTAGTTCCTGAAAACCCTTTTCCCCACTGCCCCTCCCCCTCCCCTCAAGTTTTTATTTTGTCTCAGTAGTAACATGCCCCCACCCCCATATTTTGTGCCTTCCATTTATTCCAGAATTTTTCACTGGGGAATCTGTTTAAAAGCTTGTCTATTCTTTCTTGTTCTGGCTTAGTTGGTTGGGCTTCATATTGCAAAGTGAAAGGTCACTGGTTGGGTTACTGGTGAGAGCACATGCCTGGGTTGCAGGCCCAGCAATTTTTTAAAAACATGTTAGCATCATGTGTTCAGGACAACCCATTAAAAGTTAACAATGTTAATGTATTCTTGTGTTCTCATGTAAATATAGTAAAGGAATACACTTGTAATTAGAAGTTAGTGTACCTCTTCCTCCCCTAAGTCAAGTACCCCAGCGAGGACTTGCTAAATGAAGCACTAGATAAAGAGGCTTCTCACTGCTGTTCACCATGTTGCTTTATCACCGATTTTGTTCAGCACCGGTTTCCACCCTATTTTAAAATAGATTTAAATAGGTGGTCAGCACTGATCAGTGCAGATTGCACTTGTTTGATGTCTGAGTAATTTCTCCTGCTTACAGCACTGATATTTATTTACTGCATAAATCCATTTCATGGATTCCATAAGAAATGTTTTTCCTAGTAAATTGATTTACATGGGATTTTCAAAGTAACAGTAGCTGCTATTTTTAAATGGTTTTAAATGTATGGTGAAAAAGAAACCATTGACTGTCATTTGGTAATTGTTCCCAGTGTTGCTTGGTTATATATGAACATGGTTGTACATTAAATAACTGACAGTGATTCTTTCATGAGGTAGTAATTTTCTTGACATACTGAAATGTTAAAAGAAAATAGTGAAGGCTGTACAGGTAAGTTCGTAGTAATCATCTGTCATCTGGAAATAGAAAAGTAATTTATTGTTATTGTAGCCCACCTTGTTTTTAAACCTTAACTTTGATTACATGATGATTAAGGATAGGTTTTTTGTTGTTTTGGAACTTTTGAAGAGTGGTGCTACAGAAATCTTGGGTCATCACAAGAGGATAATGCTGCTTTTTTTTTTTTTAACTGAAATTATTCTATAGGTATTTGGGGACAAAATACATTTTAAAATTTTCATCGTCTTCAACTTCCAATCCTTTGTTTACCATCACAGTTGCTTTGCAAATATAGCATATACATACGGATCTGGACCATTGAATCTAAGTTAATACTAACTACTAACTCTTTTTACAACTGATTACTTGAGCCATGGCTGGTGTCGCTCAGTGGATTGAGCAGCAGCCTGAAAACCAAGGGGTTGCTGGATCGATTCCCAGTCTAGGGCACATGCCTGGGTTGCTGGCCAGGTTCCCCCAGTACAGGGCACAGGAGAGGTAACCACATGTTGATGTTTCAGTCCCTCTTCTTTTCCGTCCCTTCCCCTCTAAGAATAAAATTAATTAAAAAAATGATTAATTGAATATGTTTGATAAAAGTTCTGTCGAATTGTATGTTATTTATTAGATTTCATATGAGTCTTTTCTGTACTTTACATTTCTTTAATAACTTCAGGGAATGTTACAACCCTTGGAGAAGATTATATATTCTGTTTGTAAATTAGTTTCCTGAAAAATTTAGTTGCCATCAGTAAAGCTTAAAATAATACAATGTATCTTGTGGCTAAAAAAAGTTACAATCTTTTTTTTTCTTTAGTATGTTGTAGATTTCCATGTTAACATTGATTATTCTTATTTACTTGAATAGGACCTTATTTTACGTACTTATTTCTTAATTTTGAGTTGCTACATGAACTTTAAAGTATTTTTTTTCTGATTCATCAATTTAAAACTTAAATCCTGCTTTTAAAAACATTTAGACTAGACCTAGCTGGCGTAGCTCAGTGGATTGAGCGGGGGCTACGAACCAAAGCATCGCAGGTTCTATTCCCAGTCAGGGCACAAGCCTGGGTTGCAGGCCACAGCCCCCATCAACCGCACATTGATGTTTCTCTCTCTCTTTCTCCCTTCCTTCTCTCTCTAAAAATAAATAAATAAAATCGTAAAAAAATTTAGACTAGTCTGTCTCTATATTTGTGATTTTTGTTTGATTTAGCAGTGCCAGTTTTTACAGATTTCAGATCTTATGAGCTTCTTTACAGTCAGTTCACCCTACATCAAAGGTAACCACTATTATTTAATCAACATTGGTCAGTGTTGCCTGTTTTTGAATTTCACATAGACACTTAAAATGTATAGTCTTTTGCCTGGTAGCTTCTTACACTCAGGATAGTGCTTTTCAAACTCCTGTGTTGTTGCATATGTCAGTAGTAGCTTCTCTTTTATTGCTGCCTAGTGTAACCATGAAGTGAAGGTGACATGTTTTGTTTGTCTAGTCTCTTAATTGATACACCTTTGAAGTAGTTTGCAGTTTGGGATATTTTGAATAAAGCTGCTATGAAAATTCTTTTACAGATCATTTAAGCATTTCATTTTTCTTGGGGTAGAACTCTAGAAGTGGAATTACTGAGTACGGGGCACATGTGTGTTTCTTAGAAACTGTCAAAACAATTTGTCAAAAGTGTCTGTCCTGCTTTATGTTCCCATGAACAATGTGTGTGGTTCCCATTGCTCTACATTCTCTCTACAAGCAGCATTGCCAGTCATCTTAGTTTTAGTCATTGCAGTGAGTGTGTAGAGGTCATTGTGATTTTAATTTACATTTTTGTAGTAACTTTTCTTATGAGTACATTTTCTTATGTTTTTGGTTATTGAGATAACTTTTTTGTGTTTGTGAAGTACTTTTGCATTTCCCCATTCATCATACTGTCATTGCCCTCTATAGTTAGGATGTGTGGTTTTATTGGTATGTGATGTAAAACATCGACCTGTGTATAATAGTGATATAAAACAAAAAGGTAATGTGTAGCTTTATTAGATTTTTGAAAAGCAGATGATATTGGGAATCCAGAATTGAATGTTCATAGTGTGGATTTTGGTTTTTGCAAAAGAACTAGAAGATGGAACTTATTCATTATATATTTAAATTTTTATAATGACTGACATGCTAACCTGGGGGAGGTCCATGGATTTGATGGAAAATCAAAGCCTTAGTTTCCTATTTTTATTTTATCACAGGTTTTAAATACATGAGTCATGAAAATCACACATGTTGAAAATTTGTATTTAAAAGTTTTATTCATTGATTCAAGAGTAGGAAACATTGATTTGTTGTTTCACTTATTTATGAATTTCATGGTTGATTCTTATGTTTTGCAATTTAAAAATTAATTGTTTATTTCTGGAGTTTTTAATTTAATATTCATTATTTCCAAATATTTTTTCCATTATCATTAAGTCCTTTTATGCCGCTTCCTCTCTGCAATCCCCATTCTGTTGTCCATGTCCATGAGTTCTTTTTCCTGAGTTCCTCCATATCCAACAGTACTACCCCCACCCCAGCTGTCATCCAGCTATCTGTCTGTTTCTGTTTTGCTTGTTAGTTCAGTTTGTTCATTGGATTCCATGTATGAATGAAATTGTATGGTATTTTTCTTTCTCTGATTGTACTGTAGCATGTCATCTGCAAATAAAGACAGTGTTACTTCTTCCTTTCCATTCTGGATGCCTTTTGTTTCTTCTTTTCTAATTGCTGTGACTAGAATGTTGAATCTCTCTTGTTCCTGGTCTTAAGGAGAATGCTTGTAGTTTTTGCCTGTCGAGAATGAAGCTGGTAGTGGGTTTGTCAGATTGGCCTTTGTGTTTACGTATGTTTCTTCTATTCTCACTTTGCTCAGAGTTTTTAATTATAAATGGGTGATGCTTTTATCAAATGCTTTTTCTTCATCTATTGGTATGATATGTTTTTTATCCATCTTATTTATGTGGTGAATCACATTTATTGATTTATGATTATTGTACCAACCTTGCATTCCCTGAATAAATCCCACCTGATCTTGGTGTATGATCTTTTTGATGCATTGCTTTATCTGTTGGCTAATATTTTATGGTGGATTTTAGCATCTCTGTTCATCAGGCATGCACTTCCCTTTGCAGTGTTGTTTTAAAATATATATTTTATTACTTATACTATCACAGTTGTCCCAATACCTCCCCCATTGCCTCCCTCAACTTGGTACTACCCATTCCTTCCAGGAATCCCTCTCTTTAGTTTATGTCCATGGGTCTTACACATAAGTTCTTTGTCTACTCCATTTCCTATATTGTTCTTAACATCCCTGTCTGTTTTGTACCTACCAGTTTATACTTCTTAATCCCTGCACCATTTTCCCCATCCTTCCCCATCCTTTCCCTTCCCCTTCCCAACTGATAACCCTCCAAGTGATCTCCAAATCTATGATTGTTTCTGTTCTGCTCGTTTGCTTAGTTTGTTTTTTAGCTTTGCTTGTTGATAGTTGTATATTTATTGCCATATTATATTCATAGTTTTGATCTTGTTTTTCTTAAATAAGACCCTTTAACATTTCATTTAATAATGGCTTAGTGATGATGAACTCCTTTAGCTTTACTTTGTCTGCGAAGCTTTTTATCTGCCCTTTGATTCTAAATGACGGCTTTGCTGGGTAGAGCAATCTTGTCTGTAGGTCCCTGCTTTTCATCACTTTGAATACTTTTTGCCAGTTCCTTCTAGCCTGCAAAGTTTCCTTTGAGAAATCAGCTGACAGTATTATGGGAACTCCTTTGTAAGTAACTATTTGCTTTTCTCTTGCTGCTTTTAAGATTATCTTTAACCTTTGGCATTTTAATTATGATGTGTCTTGGCATATGTGTCCCGGTTGTCCAATTTGTTGGTATAGAGTTTATAATGTTGTACAGTCCTTTGTTTTTCTTTGGTGTTAGTTTCTCTTTCATTTCTGATTTTATTTATTTGGGTCTTCTCTCTTTTGCTTGATGAGTGTGGTTAAAGGTTTGTCAATCTTGTTTACCTTTTCAAAGAACCAGCTCCTGGATCAATGAAAAGGTTCATTGATCTTTTGTATATCTGCTTTTTTAGACTGTATTTTGTTTATTTCTTCTCTAATCTTTATTATTTTCTTCCTTCTGCTCACTTTGGGCTTTGTTGTTGTTTGTCAAGATCCTTTTAGTGTAAAGCTAGAATGTTTATTTGAGCTTTTCTTGTTTTTTTTGAGATAATGCTATGAACTTCCCTCTTAAGATTATTTTCCCTGTGTCCCACAGATTTTGGATTGTTGTGTTCTCATTTTCATTTGTTTCAGAGTATATTTTGATTTCTTACTTGATCTCGTTGTTGACCCATTTACTGCTTAGTTAACAAGTTAGGTAGCTTCCATGTCTTTTTGTATTTTTCAATGTTGTTTTTGTGATTAATTTCCAGTTTCATAGTGTGGTCAGAGAAGATACTTCATATTATTTCAGTCTTCTTGAATTAATGAGACTTGTTTTGTGTCCTAACATGTGGTCTGTCCTAGAAAATGTTCCACATACATTTGAAAAGTATGTATACTCTGCCTTTTTGGGGTGAAATGCTATAAAGGTATCAGTTAAATCTATTTGATGTAGTGTGTTGTTTAAGGCTACTGTCTCTTTGTTGATTTTTTTGTCTGGAAGATCTGTCTACTGAAGTCAATGGGGTTTTAAAATCCCCAACTATGAGTGTATTCCTGTATATCTCTTCATTTATTTCCATAAAGATTTCCTTACACATTTAAGTGCTCCTATGTAGGGTGTATAAATGTTTACTAGGGTTATATCCTCTTGTTGGATTGTTCCCTTTATCATTAAGTAGTGTCCTTTTTTGTCTCTTACTATAGTCTTGGTTTTAAAAATCAATTTTGTTGAATATAAGTATTGCTACCCCAGGGTTTTTTTTTTCAATTTGAATGGAATATCTTTCCCATCTGTTTACTTTTTTAGTTTCTGTGTATCTTTTGATCTGAGGTGGGTCTCTTGGAGGCAGCATATATATGTGTCTTGTTTTCTTACCCATTCAGCTACCCTCTGTCTTTTGGTTGGAGCATTTAAGCTATTTACTTTTAAGGGAATTATTGATAGATAGGTATTTAGTGCCATTTTACTGTTAGACTATTTTCCTCTATTTTGTTTTTCTTAGTCTTTGTCGTGTTCCGCTTGTTCTTAAAACAGCAGAATATATGTTGCAGTGCTGGTTTGGTGTTTACAAACTCCTTTATAAGCTTTTTTTTAGTCTGGGAAGCTCCTTATTTGTCCTTTGATTTTAAATGATATCCTTGCTGGTGAAAGTAGTCTTGGTTATAAGCCCTTGGTATCCATCAGCTTGAATATATTATGCTTCTCCCTTCTGTCCTAAAATGTTTCTATTGAGAAATAAGATGACAGTGTCATTGGTGCTTCCTTGTATGTAAATATCTGCTTTTCCCTTGTGGGTTTTAGGATTCTCTCCTTATCTTTAAGCTTTGACATTTTAATTATGATATGTCTCAGTGTAAGCATATGGGTCCAACTTTTTCAGGACTCTCTGAGATTATTGGACTTGTGTGTCTTTTTCCTTCACCAGATTAGGGAAATTTTTGGTCATTATTTGTTCAAAAAGTTCATAATCCCTTGCTTACTGTCTTCTCTTTTTGGTATTCCTTTGACGCGGGTGTTATCACACTTCATGTTGTCCAAAATATTTAAGTTTTCCTCATTTTTTAAAATTGTTTTTTCTCTTTGTTTGTTGTTCTGCCTGGGTGTTTTTTTTTTTCTTTTCTACATTACTGATTGATCCTCTCCTCATCAATCTACTGTTTATTCCTTCCAGTGTATTATTTATTTCAGATATTGCATTATTTATTTCTGACTTGTCCTTTTTTTATGGTTTCTGTGTCTTTTTTCATGCTGTTGAGTATCCTTATAATCATTACTCCAACCTCTCTAACTGATAAATTGCTTGTCTTCATTTCATCTAGCTCTTCTGGAAAATTCTCTTGTTCTTTCACTTGGGGTCTATTTCTTGTCTTTCCATTTTGGCTGTTTCTATGTATTTTTATGTATTAGTTAGATCTGCAAAGACTCTGATGCAGACTTTGGACAGACACTGCTTTTAACTGCCCCTGGACAGCCTGTTTGGAGCTTTCAGTGATGCACAGAATGTGGCTCTTACTGCTATGCCTGAGTATGTGCAGAAAGAACCAGGCTACATACCATGGCCCGCTTACCATCACTGGGCCCAGGGGACAGTCAGTTAAAAGCCTTACAGCTCTCAGGGAACTTCCTTAGTTCAACTTAATCAGTTATATAGCTTCAAACTGTACTCAGCAGCCAGGCTTAAGTATCACATTGTGGAGCAGAGTACTGTATTTTGCCATGTATAATGTGCTCCTGTGTATACTGTGCACCCATGTTTTTGGTCCAGTGTTTCAGGAAAAAAAACTTCTGCTTTAATTTTTTAATTCAGTAGTTCCTTGTTGATATGTAGATACTTGGTTTTTTTTGCATTAGAAAGGAATTTTAGCATTTGTTTTTGAGTATAATATGGTACAATTTTATGTAACAAATAATTATAAAACACAAGAACAGATATAAGGCATTTCAGGTGCTACCCATGTATAATGCACATCCTTACTTTTCCCTCAAAAATTTTGGCAAAAAGGTGTGCCTTATACATGGCAAAGTATGGTAATTCCTGTGGGTGTGGCCATTGCTTTCCCTTAGACTGATACCACTTGCAGAGGAGTGCTGTGCCTGAGAGAGATGGCTCCTGGAGTATGGGGGATGACCCAGCATATGGATCCTGGTAGCTGTTCTTCAGTTCTCTCCCCAGAGCCACAGGCCCCAGATTTTCTTCATGCATCTCTAGTCCACTCTGCCCTCCTTCTGTTGGAGCCCAGGGTAAGTGGCTGCAAATGGAATTTTGTGTTTTGGCCCTTTGTATCTTGAGCTCTCTCTGGCGGACAGAAACCCCACTGCTTTTCACAGCAAGATGTTTACTGGGTTACTTTTTCTGCTCTGGTGCTGTAGGCTGGGGAGTCCAGCTTGGGGTTTAGACCCCATGCATCTCTGAGTGAAACCCCTGGCCACTGAAACATCCCTCTGGAACTTCAGCTGCCACTTGTGGGATCCTAGTCAGCCCTCCCGTGCCTTCTCCACACTCCCTGCCAGTCTTGTTGTGGTGAAGTTGTTTCTTCTGTCTGCTCTTCATTACAAGGCTTCTCTCCAATTAGTGTTCAGTTGGTTAGTTAGGATGATTTCTCTACAATTGAGTTGTAATTCCAGATTGGTCCTGGGAGAAGGTTATTGCAGCTTCTACCTACTTCTCCTCCATCTTGGGTCTCCCTTTTGTTGATTTTGTATGTGTCCTGACTGGAGATTGAACCTACAATTTTAGTGTAATGGCACAACGCTCTAACCAACCGAGCTACCCATTCACAGCTGAACACGTCTTTTTTTATTTCCAGTTAAATGTTAATTGAAATTGTATTCTGTAACATCATTCTTCACCAGTTGAAATTGTATTATATCAGAAAGGATAAACTTGGTGTGTTTTCAAGTGTTTTACATACTTGCTTTTGTGAGCAGTGTCTCAAGTTCCTTTGGGAAATGATGGCTTTTGAGTTTTTGACCTTAATCTTTGGCTTTTGATACTATTGTTTCCACAAACCATTTCTTTATATTGTTGATTTTCTTTAATGCTTAAGTAGAATGTTAGCAAGTATCCTGCATATTTTGCCTGTTGTGACTTTCCTGTAATAAATTTGGTTGTTAATTGCTTTAATCCGTGTCTTATCATGAAAGCAAAGAATCAAATTCAGGTGTGACTACTGCTCTTAGATCTCTCCGATGTTCTTGTTTGACCTGGCCATGTTTTTAGCATGTGGATAACAACGTGATTCCTTCATAGTTCTCTGCCAGCAGTGTCCATTTCCCAGGAAGCCTGTCTTTGAGGTTGACTTCTGGCAAGGTGTATTTCAGTATGAGCCTTTACTAATGTCCTGTTTCTTGCGTTTTTACAATTCATATGGTGTAATTTTAAACAGCTTTGTGGAGCCGTGTTTAGCTTCTGTGCTTTCTGAATTATGTCTTATTTATATTTTAAAGTCCTTTCTTATACATTACATAATATAAACTATATGTAATATACAAATGATAGTAGAGTCCTGTACTCAGTGGAAAAGGATACCTTCTGTAACTTAAAGACCGGGAGAATATTAGGTCCATTGTTAATTAAGAATGGGCCTATGTATCTTCAGTGTTTTATTCTTCATGAAAAGTCATTGGAAAAGTATGTGTGCTATTGGCTGTTTAAATTTTTGATTACATAGAAAAACCTAGGGTGTGTCTGGAGATGCCTTTTCTACTTTTACCAATTTAAATGTTGTGGCATGGGAGGGTAAAATCCAATGTTAACTTGCACATGGTTCTTACTGACCCAGTTTTATTCTAAAATTAATTTAAAACATTCTACTTTTGTCCAAAGTTGTGTCACAGTCTTGTTATACTTTGATTTCAATTGAAGGATATCCCCCCCCCGCTTTTTAAGTTTTATTCATTTATTTTTTGAAAGAGGGGAAGGGAGGGAGAAAGAGGAGGAGAGAATCCTGCCCTGCAACCAGGGCACATGCCCTGACTGGGAATCGGAACTGGTGAGCTTTCGGTTTCTAGGTTTGCATTTAATCCACTGAGGCACAGCAGCCTGGGCAGAGACCCTTTCTTTTTATGCAGTTATTGATTTTTAGAAATATATTTGACAGTACTATGATGGAGAACAGCTGTTCCTTAGATTTAGAAATATTAAAGTCCTTATGTTTTTGTGTATGAACTTTTCTCAGATTTTAAAATCCTAAACCCAATGTCACTGAATGGATGCACATGTGCAGGAGTTCCCTGTGATGCGTCATTAGGGTTGACTATACTGCAGTGTATAGTAAACTTGGTCACAGAATTTGTGATTGACTTTGAACTCTGAATTCGGGTATTGAGGCAAGTCCCCCCTTTAAAGTCTAAATATTGGCAACTAGAACTGGCTAAATGGTACAGATCAGTATATTTAATGGTATGTAAAATGCACGGTCACTATTGTAAAAGTTAAGACTTAAAAATTCTAATAGCCCTGGTATCATTAAAAATTAAGTAATCCAGTTTGGTTTGGTTGATGGTTCCATTTATTCTTCTCAGCCTTAACTTGACTAAAGTCATTATGTATATAGTAGTAACCAAGTTAAAATGTGGATCACTTGAGGAACATATACCTAGCAAGTATTACATGCAGTAGAATGCTAACTGCAGGTAAAAATATGTAAAAGATATTTTTGTTATGTCTTATTTGAAACCATATTTAAGGTTTTATATCTGGGTCCTTGGGTCATGTTGGATCATCAAGGCGTATTAATCTATGAAACTTTTTAAATTACACGTAGAATTTTGAGAATTTGTTTGTAGGTTCTAGCAGGGGAGTACAGCTACCTGTATACCCTTGACTGAAGACCAGTGCTCTCCTGTGGTTGAGAAGGTCTTCGACTGAGCACGCAGCTTTGGGAGGGACACATGTGGATCAGGGAGGAAGGGGACACCCACCTAGCTGGCCAGATCAGCTGAATCAACCCCTGTGGTCAGTGGGGTGACAGATGTCACAGTGAGATCACCCTCACATCCTACATGCAGAATTTTCTATACATATTTTTGTATTCATATTTCTTGGGGATGGTCATACTTCATCCAATCCTCAAGTGAATTTGAGACACAACAGGGTTTTGAAAATAGTACTCATCTAGGGTAGTAATTTTCATTATTTTTGGGTCATTACCCCCGGTAGTTAAAGAGAAATGAGGCAATGTGCATATCTAAATTGTAATTGTGTAATACTGTACTAATATTTCAGGTATGACACATTTTGTAAGGATAAACATAAAGCTGTTCCCCAATCAAAAATCTGGGGTGTATACTCTCTTCAAAAAACATTGTTCCAAGCTATTATTAGGATAGGTAAGAATCTTTCTTGTGGAGCACAACAGATATTGGTATACCCTGCCTTGATACAAGTAGAATATAATTTTGTAGATACAGTAGGAAATGCAGACCCTGTGTAGGATTATAAGGTTCTAAGCTTTCAAGAGGACCTAGCTATGGAAATAAAAAAGGATTTAGCAAAATAGAGCCAATATTTTAAAGTCATTAGCAGAGATGATTTAGTGTTTAGGATTTACTATTACTTAATGCTAAAACATAAAAGTAAGCTGAATGTAGTATCAATTGATGTTCTTTGAAGCAATGGATTAAAGGAAAATCTTAGTGAATGGAAATAACCAAATGTGGAAAGACTTTAAATAGCATCCTAAGGGAAAATGATTACTGTTAAGACTTTTAAGAAATTGTGTGTTACTGAATCTAGTTTATTAAAGGCTAAATCTGACTTTATTGTATCCTAGGAGGATAAAAACATGGATAAAGCTACCTGAAATTTGACGTCCAGCACAGATCAAGTTTAGAGATGAGGATGTACTGGAGTTGTTTCCTTTCAGGTAGTGTGTTGTAATGGCTCATCCTTTCCTTCCTTAAGATTCTCCTTATTTATTTTTAGAGAGGGTAAGGGAGGAAGAAACAAACATTGATGTGTGGGAGATAGTGATTGGTGGCCTCTTGCACACCACCAGCTGTGACCTGACAAGGAATTGAACCGATGACCTTTAGGGTTCATAGGCTAGCATTCAATCCACTAACTACACCAGCCAGGGCTCCTTCCTCTTTTAGTCATTTTTTCTGGTGCTGACTGTGGACTTTGTGATGAACATTCCTTTGAAGAAGGCTGGAGATTAATTTTAAGATCTAAATTGCCCTTGTCTTTCCTTACTGGTAGTAATGTGTTTTTTCTTTAGGTAAAACTGTTTTGAGAACAGAGACAGAATTGATATATTAAAACATGTTATTTACTAAAGGAAAAACATCCCTCTTATGTTCAGTGATCTGAAGCTTAAAATTTTAGTCTTACATTCATTTGGAGAGACTATAACCTTAAAATGGTTTAATATCATAAAATCTTATCAATGCTAAAGGGATAGTAGGTAAACTTCTTCCTTGCCGCTTTGCAGCCTTTGTAAAGAACAATTTTTGTATTATTTTGCTAAATTAGTAGACACAAAATGTTATGGTAACATTTATTGTGTGGTCTTTTTGACAGAATTCGGATGATTGTGTATTGTCATCCTGATAGATCCAGAAAGTATTAGGTGTATTCCTTATTGGTTGATGACAAATTCCATTCTCTTCTTGCTACTACAGGTGTGGCCTCAGACCAGGAGTGTGAGCATACTTGAGTTTCTCAGAAGTGCTGAATCCCAGGACACACAGTAGATTGAGTCAGACTGCCTGTTTCGACAAGACTCAGAGGATTGGCATGAGACTAAGGACCACTGATGTAAGCATACCTTACCTTTGAGAAATTTGACCTTTAAAGTATCCAGCACCTCATGGAGCCCTGAAATGTGACAGCGCTTTTGCATACTGTTGTCCAGCTCTAGTAAATTAACGTTTGGCAGTGATTGTCAAAGCTAATTCCTAGTGTCATTATCATCTGGGAACTTGTTAGGAAAACAAACTCTTAGGGTAGGATCTAGCAATATTTTTTTAAAAAATGATTTTAAGCCCCCGAATAAATCTGGTTTTCTACTAGAACCACTGACCTGTGTGTACAGAAGAAAAAAAAATCTAAATGTATCCCTGGCTGGCGTAGCTCAGTGGATTGAGCGTGGGCTGCGAACCAAAGTGTCGCAGGTTCGATTCCCAGTCAGGGTACATGCCTGGGTTGCAAGCCATGACCCCCATCAACCGCACATTGATGTTTCTCTCTCTATCTCCCTCCCTTTCCTCTCTAAAAATAAATAAATTAATTAAAAAATATCTTAAAAAAAATCTAAATGTGCCACAGTCAAAAGCTGTGGCATTGTGTGGCCATCAGAGAGAACTTTGTCAGCTTGTCAAGGGAATGTCATAGGAACTTTATGATTTTGAAGTTAATGTTTTTTGAAAAAGTGAATACTGGTAATTTACAGTAACTGCTTTTCATTATACATTTTTGTTAGTGAAATGATACATATGTTCCAGGAAGATAGTAAGTTTTATTAACCTTGTGAATATTAAATTAATAAAATACTAAATACACATTTAATTCTCATAGAAGGAAGTGACCTGGTACTATCCTCCTTCAAAAATCTTATTAAAATAATCACTTCATTTTCAGGCTATCCTTTGAAACAGTGGTTCTCACACTTGGAGGTACAGGATAGGTCACTGAAGGGCTTGTAAGAGCAGACCCCCGTCAGCCTGTGTGTGATTTCTGCCTGAATGTTCTCGTTTCTACTTCAGGGGGCAGCTCTGTTTGGGAACCACTGCTTTTTATTAGTAACATATTTACCCCTTCAGGTACTTAATCTTAATCTCTATATAAGCTTACAACAAAATGCCAGCTCTAGAAGTGAATTACTGAAGGACATTTTTATAGTTCAAATAGACTAATTCAGTTCCTGAATATTTTTGGATCTGTTGCTCTTAACTCAGTGGATTAGTTTCTTTATTAACAAAATGCTCATAATGACACAGGAGGAAAAAAGCTAGAAAACCAATTGTATTTCATTTGTGAGTTTATTACTCCATATAAGTAGTGTATGGATATATGAGCAGTAACACTTGATACTTAAAAAAGGAGGCCTCACAGACTGGTTCAAAGATATCTGGAATAGCACAAACATTACATTTTCACTCAGTTTGTTTTATTCCAGTTCGTTTTATTTTAAAGATATGTACCTACTCTTTTATGGTCTTGCTGGTTAATCTTAGAAAATATTAGGGTAACAGCCTACAAATAAGAGTGAACCATTGGAGGGACTGTCACCATCCCATGCAATCTCTAATTTTGGTCAGTTCCCAAGATAATGGACCACTCACGAAATCTGGCACTGTTGTGAGAAAAACTATTTTGGCTATAATGCATTTATCTTGGCCCAAGGAAAGTAAATAATGGGTCATATAAGTAAGGCTGAGATAATATGTTGCAGAGTAATAGAAATTAATATTCTTACAAGTTGAAATGCTGCCAGATATTATTAGGTTTAGATCCCAACTAGGGGTCTTGTGGGAGCTCTGGGGTATGGACAGATAACTATTTCCCGATTTTGTTTTATTTGTTCCTGATTGAATTGTGAACCCTCACTGTCATTACAATTCCTAATTGCTAGTAGGACTCCTGCGTATGGAGATCAAAAAGCCAGGCCTAGAGATCCCAGATTGGGTGGGAAAGGTGCGGTGTACCTTCAGGTCACCACAGGATGGAAGAAACAGGGTGGATTCTATCACTCATCCTCTGAACTGAGCAAAGTTTTAAAATTTTAGAACTTTAATTCCAGGGTTTTATCAGTATGCAATATTAACTGTATGAAAATTGAAATTCTCAAAGTTCTCATTTCCTAAGTCACTCTCTGCTATTTTGGTGTATATAGAGCTGGGCAAAAGCATGTTTCACTTGCTACTTTATTCTTGTATTAGTAGTTATTACTCACTGCATCATTTCCACTATGAACTACTAGTGATAAGCCTCCTTTTGCCCTACCTTGTGTGTTCTGCTTCTCTGCTCTGTGCTGAGCCGTCTCCTTGTACTTTTCTGTTTCTTTCCGATTTTACTCAAAGACTGGACTTCCATGATAAATGCTTTCTGAGGCCTTCTCATAGTAAGTTCTCAAAGCAGTACCTGAGTTTCAAATTGCTACCTCCTGACATCCCACCTGAATAAATTCTACAAATTTAGAGTTCAGATGGGAGTGATTTGAGAAGATATTGTATGAAATTTAAAAATTTCACATTCCTGGACTGAAACCAAACCCCCATCTAATTGTAGTTTATCATTTAGTGAGTGTTATGAGGTATTGCAAATGTAATGTGCTGTTTATAGCCACACTCACCTGAATGGTGCAGTCAGGAAGTTAATCTGAATAACTTGAGTATATGTCCGTTTGTACTGAAAAGGAGTAATGGCTGAGGAGTGATTTTCTTTTTCAAGATAAAACTGAAGCAAAAAGCTGTGAACTAACTGCTTTTCAGGGAATCAGGCCACAGTGTAATGCCTCCCATTTGTGATGACTGGCTTAGTCGTGAGCTCGCTTATGTCCAAGAAGATTAAGTTCAGGTATGTGTTCTGTGTCATACATATTTTATACAAGGATATTGCTTTGATTTTCAGAGAAATCACTATCCACACTTTGTACATATAAGAAACCAAAACTTTCAGCACTTTCCACTCAGGGACAAGTACTTCACCTGCTATAGAGAAGCTTTAGTTCTGAGCAAAACAACTGTATTAAAATTGTGTGACTCATATTCCTAATACACACTGTTCACAGTTTACTAGCATACCTGTCACAAGGCAGGTAGAAGCTGACACAGACAAGGTTTTACTGATTTTAAACCTGTATGTTCCCTGTTTGTCAAAATAACTCGCCCATTTTCACATTCTGCCCTTGCTGACTTCACAGAGCTTTATTTCTCTGCCTTATCTCCTAAAGGAATTGTGCTCAGATTCTCTATTTTTCTACCATCCTAGATAGCCATGCCTCCTGACAAATAGTGTATGCTCACTTAATATGTTCTTGTAAGGTTGTAGGATTATCTTAGGGTAGGATTTGGACATAATGGAAATTTTCTTAAAAAGCCCATTTCTCTTATATGTGTTCCTTTTCTGTGCACTGTTGCTAACCCAAATCTCATTAACTGTTTTCTAGAAAGCTATGAATTTGTATACAGTACTAGTACAAAATTCAATCTAGTTGAAGGAGTCCAACGCCAGCCACCATTTAGCTGAAAATCTATAATACACACTGCATCTCAAAACAAGGTGGGTACCAAAAGAAAATGGAAAGACCAACACTGTGGTGTTTTCTTGAGGAAACTGTCAAGAAGGGCAGTTTTAGTATGTAAAGTAAAAATGGCTAATTTGTAAACAACGATGGGTCTAATACATGATATTCTGAAACGTTTTCATTAAAATTAGAACTCATAAAACTAACCAAGAAATAAATTTTATGCCTTTCCATAGTCCATACTGAGTTTCATTTATTACTTTGCCAAATATTTCTTAAAAGAATGCAAAAGTCAGACCTATGGAAAAGTCCGTAGGAACAATAACCCCACATGAGCCTCACTGGCATAGCTCAGCTGACTATCCCAGTGTTCAAAATAAGGATATTCCCTTTTGGGCCACTAAAAGGGAATATCTTTACTTTGTTTTGGTGGACACTTTCTTCTATTTCTTACTTTCTTTTTCTCTTCAAATAAGGGATAACTGGAAACATACAAAGTTGTCACCTCCAACTTGGAACATGTGGCAAATTAAAAATAGATCAGACCTCTTCCCTCAAACTTCAAGGGTGGCAAATTCATGCTTGGGGACACAGATTCACCTAGGGTAGTAGAAAATTTCAAGCTAAAAATTTTCTTGACCCTCTATGTACTATTCCACGTTGTGGAAAACTGAAATACGCAGTTTGGACACAACACTGATTATTGAAAACTGGCACAAAGGACGTACATTTCTGTATTTTATGATGTATAGAACACACTATAGAACACACTATTCTTAAGAGACTTAAACTGCATGAGGTTTACAGATGAAACTTTAAATCTGGAAGTGTTAGCAGTGCCAAGAATTCCAAACTGCTTGTAACAATATTTAGCAATGCACAGGTTTGAAAGCCAGTCCATCCTGATTCATTGTTTGGTCATTGTAGCTGCACTCTGTACGCACCTATTAGCAGTTTTACCTATAAAAAGAAAACAAGGCATAGGGATCAGCACAAACATAGGTCCCCTTATACTTCCAAATTAAGTAGTTATCAATCAGGTATTTCAATGTTTTAATTAAAATAGTCATGATCTAAATGCTTACAATTTGAACTTTTGTTATAAATACCAAAGCCTAGAAGAGAACCCAGACTGCTCGACACTATAGAGATGTAGTACACAGGTATGTGTACATATATCCGTCATGTTTTAGATTCAGAAAGGGGCATGTCGCACGGACTGCTACCTGAGGGAGCACTGGTCTCTAGGAGAGGTATACCAGGAAACCACATGAGAGAGTCATTTAGAAAAACAATTCAAGTAGGAATACTGAATATGGGGAAAGGCTTCTCACCTTAGCAGTGGGTGCTTCTGTTAACCTTATGAAGAGTTTATTGAGGCCTGCAACAGGGCTGAATGAGTAAACAAAATGACTATCCTAGGGAAGAAGACCAAAAAAGGGTCAGTATTTTTTCTAGCATCTCCACCTACAAACAGGCTAGGTCTAATAGTATAACGTTAATCTAAAGAGGCTAGAACCCTTTAGGACTGTACAAGTTTTATATTTGAATTCATGAGGCAATAAGCTCTGATTTATTTGCTTTTCCTTTGATTTACTAAAAAGATACAGATGACAAAACAATATCCAAATATTTAGGATTAGAATGTGTTAGTCATATTGAGTGTTAAAGGTCTTCATAACTATTTAATTTTGGTTATTAAATCATGCATGAAGGTTCTTCAGGAGCATTTTTTTTTAATCCTCACCCAAGGACATGTTACCATTGATTTTAGAGAGAAACATCAATCAATTGCCTCTTGCCCCCTTTGGGGATTGAACCAAGAACCTAGGTATGTACCCTAAGGATCAAACTGCCAACCTTTTCCAGCGCTCAGTTGGTTGGAAATGACATTCCAACCAACTGAGCCACATGGTCAGGGCCAAGAGTGTTTTTTATATTAAAAAAGAATGTATATAGCCACTAATAGATCAGTTATTACATTATTTTTATTTTTAAATGTTTATAATAAAAACCAAAATTATATCATGACCAGGCATACTTTTCTTTTAGAATTTCCTTTAAATGAATGTTGTTTATAATCACAATGATGGGAAAAGGCATACTATTTAAAATTGAATTTATATTCTGAATGTTAATTTTAAGACATGACAAACATAATTTAAGGTTCAAAAATCAAACATTTAGATTTTTGATAAAATTTAGGATGATTGGCTATTGCCTCATTTCAAACAACAGGTTTACTGAATTATAATTAAGACTTTATTATAATATAGCATTTTAAAAGTTTTCTTTTAATTAAAAAATGTACTTTTCAGTAATGAATCACAGAAAATCTTACCAGAAAAACAGGTAGCTGAAATTTATCATTTAAAACTACAGCTTGTACACTACATGGTCCACAGAGCCGAGCAATAACATCTTTACCCAAAAAGTTTGCATGGAAAATGAACAGCAGGATGCCAGAGCCTGAGCAAGGGAGATGCAAACACAAGAGTTTATTTAACCCAGTCCTTGGAACTCCACCTTTGAGAGCCCCAAAGGGAGAAGCATGGGTGGGAGTAGCACAGCATGGTACATGGAAGTGCCCCACCCACTTTCTCCTCCCCAGTGGAGAAGTCCTTCAATTGCCAAACCACAACACTTTTTAAATTTTCTTTTGTTCTATTGATAGCTCATGGAACAGACTTTTTAAAACTTGCTTTTCTATATTAAAAGTGGCATTTGCTGAATGCATAAATATCCACGGAAACAAACTGCTGGACATTCTATGGTGGTTGGGTTTGAGTGATTTCCCATTTTCTTCCACATACTGTTTGTATTTTCCAAATTTTGTGATTAACAGCAAAACTTATTTTTTGGCGGCGGGGGAGGGGGAAAAGCATGAGTTGAAGCTGTCATTTAATGTCCAAAATATTCTGCAAGATTCACTTTGAAGAAAAGCTATACTTTTTAATAATACAACAAAACAGCTGTATCAGCTCTCTTATGGGTAAACTATTTTTAATGTTCAGAAGACACTTCCTCCTAAAAGACCATAAAGAACAATTTGTTTTATTTATTTTGGTCCCAGCATTAAAGAGCACACCTTATACTTCTGTAAAGATTTTTCTCCAGATCTATAATGTGAAATGTCTGCTTGAATAGTCAAAATGACAAATCATGACTCTCAATGCCAAGTTCACCAAAGCTACAAATGCCTGTCTTGACAAGACTAGATTCAAAAAGAGTCAGTGGGGACGGTACATGGCATTGAGTGAGCATGTGTACTGTGTGGCTGTCTTTAGAAGGGCCAGAGCTATGGCCAACTAGTGATTGGCAGCTTCATCACAACAACATGCCCACTCATGCACCATGTCTTGCGTAGAGTTTTTTGGTGGAACATCAAATCACCCACGTGACTCAGCCACCCTACAACCCAGATTTGGTACCCTGTGACTTCAGAGTTTTCCCAAAACTAAAATGACCTTTGAAAGGGAAGAGATTTCAGACAATCGATGAGATTCAGGAAAACACGATACTGCAGCTGATGGTGACTGGGAGAACTGTGTGAGGTCCTAAGGTACCTACTTTGAATGGGGACTAGGGCATCATCCTATGTAGTGTATCTTGTATCTTGAATAAATGTCACTTTTTCATATTACATGGATGAATACATTCTGAACAGACCTCATATAGACTTTTAATGGGTGGCAGGGTTTTATTTATTTAAACAAAACAAAACAAAAAAGCCAGAGCTCAGTTTCCTACTTTCAGGCAGACACTCCGCTTTCTAAAAGCTTGTGGCACCTGTGTCCTAGAGAAAGCAGTCATGCTATCTGCAAAGCAGAGGCCAAGAGGCAGAACTGAAGTTTATAATTAATGCTATTGAAGGGCAGACATCTTCTGTTCCTTTTTTAAAAAGCAATTATTAGCATTAACAAAAATTCAGGAAAAACATTGATTTTGAGCTCAGAATCTAAAAAACTAGTAGTTATTATTCCCAACTTCCATACTTTTTAAACAAGTTATAACACCATTTTCTGTGGATCCTTCAAAGTCACATGGGATGGTATGTATCAGCTGGTCTCTTTTTCTGCCAGAGTAGCTGTTTTTAACTATTTTACATAATTACTGATACTAACAGAATTTTTTAAAAAAGATTTTATAAACTTTTAGAGAGAGGGAAAGGGAAGGAGAAAGAGGAGAAACATCAAAATGTGGTTGCCTCTCACACGCCCTCTACTGGGGACCTTGGCCACAACCCAGGCATGTGCCCTGACTGAAAACTGAACTGGCAACCTTTTGGTTCACAGGCTGGCACTCAATCCACTAAGCTACACCAGCCAGGGCTGGAAATTTTTTAAGGTTTGTTTATATAAAGAGATCTAATAGTGTCATATTTCAGACTCATGGAAAATTTCAGACTCACGGAAAACATATGCTTACCTTCTGGTATGTTCGGTGGGGGTTTATAATTGAAATCCATTGAAAAATCTGGCCCCTCACAGAGACGATGACATGCTATTGGAAAAACTGGTTCTAGTAAAGCAAGGCGTGCTTCAAAGTAATCCTTTATTGTCTCTTCTGCTACCCTTGAAAGTCTAATCAAAAAGTATGTAGAGTCGTTAATGAAAAAAAGAATCACGAGCCATAAAATTATTACTGATGAATGCAGATCAACCTTAAAAACTACCTCTTTCCTCTTCCTGCCTGCCTGCATCTAATGTGCCACCTGTCTTTCTCACTGTCTGTCCTTTCCTGGGAATTTGGGTTCCATGAGGTCAAGTCTTCTCCCCACTGCCCTCTCCATAGTACTTGGTGCATAAACAGTACTCAATACCATCCTTTTAATAAATGAATGATCAATTTGGAGAATGGAAAACAAGATTTCTATTTAAAAAATAAATTCAAGAACTGCCATACACACTTCTTGCTAACAGTGCTTACTTTAGGAAGCAAATAAAATGATTAGTAGTGCTAATTCAGAAATTTTGTTTTGATTTTAACTTTAAAAAAAAGTTTATTTTTAGAAAGAGGGGAAGGGAGAGAAACGTTGACTGGCTGCCCTTTGCATACCCCCAACTAGGGTTTTGGCCTGCAATCCAGGCATGTTCCCTGACCAGGAATTGAACCACAGACCTTTGTTTTGTTCAGACAACACCCAACTCACTCTGAGCCACACCAGTCAGGCCTTCATTTTAACATTTTTTAAAAAGTGTATTTTACTGTCTATGCTATTACAGTTGTCCCATTTTTTTCTCCCCTTTATCCCCCTCTATCATGTACCCTTCTACCACCAGCATGCACCGCCCCCCTTACTTAGTTTTTGTCATTGGGTCGTATATGTAAGTTCTTTGGCTTCTCCATTTTCTGTACTGTTCTTAACCTCCTGCTGTCTATTTTGTACCTACCAATTATGCTTCTCATTCCCTGTACCTTTTCCCACATTCTCCCTTCCCCCTCCCCACTGATAACCCTTCATGTGATCTCCATTTCTGATTGTTCCTATTCTAGTTTTTTCCTTAGTTTTTGTTCTTAGATTCAGTTGTTGATAATTGTGAGTTTGTTATTTTACTGATTGTATTTTTGACCGTATTTTTCTTGGATACGTCCCTTTAACATTTTATATCATCAAAGCTTGGTGAAGATGACCTCCTTTAACTTGACCTTATCTGGGAAGCACTGTATCTGCCCTTCCATTCCAAATAATAGCTTTGCTGGATAGAGCAATCTTGGATGTAGGTCCTTTCCTTTCATGACTTCAAATACTTTCCAATTCCTTCTTGTTTGCAAGGTGTCTTTTGAGAAATCAGCTGATGGTCTTATGGGAGCTCCTTTGTAGGAAACTGTCTCCTTTTCTCTTGCTGCTTTAAATTCTATCCTTATCTTTAATCTTGGGTAATACAGTTATGATGTACCTTGGTGTGTTTCTCCTTGGGTCCAATTTGTTTGGGAGACTCTGATCTTCCTGGACTCCCTGGAAGTCTGTTTCCTTGCCAGATTGGGGAAGTTTTCTCCATTATGTTTTTTCAAGATCGTTTTCTCCTTCTGGCTCCCCTATGATTTGGATATTGGAAAGTTTAAAGTTGTCCCTAGGTTCCTAAGTCTTATTTTTTTTTTTTTGAATTCTTGTTTCTTCATTTTGTTCTGGATGAATGTTTATTTCTTCCTTATGCTTCAAATTGTTGATTTGAGTCCCAGTACCCTTCCTGTCACTGTTGGTTCCCTGTACATTTTCCTTTATTTCACTTTTGATGCCTTTCACTTCTTCCTCTATTTTGCAACCACACTCAACCATTTCTGTGAGCATCCTGATTACCAGTGTTTTGAACTCTGCATCTGGTAGGTTGGCTCTTCATCGCATAGTTCTGTTTTTGGAGCTTTGATCTGTTCTTTCATTTGGGCCATATTTTTTTTGTCTCTGTCACCTGTTACACAATAAGGGGTGGAGCCTTAGGAATTAGCCAGAGCTGGGCAACCCACATAGCTGTTTTTTGGTGCTGTATGTTGGGGAGGAGGTCTGAGAGGGAACAATGCCACTTACTTCGCTCTCTGCAGGCTTCTAGTCACTTCCCCTGCTACCCACAAGCAAGCTGGGCACTTCTGGTGCTGATTCCTAGGTGGGTGGGTTTGTGTATATTCTAGGACCCTGTGGGTCTCTTCGACAAACTCTTCTGTTATGTTGGGAGTTTCTCCTGCCACCGCAGCCCGCCCCCAGGTTTTTAGGCTTTATTTCCATGCGCTGGAAACCTGGGTTATGCAGCCTGCCTCACTCACCAGTTGGTCCTCCTGGTGCATCTACATGCAAATGCGGGACCACCTGGTCTTCCAGCTGCGGCCCTGCTGCGAGTCCAGGTCTTCTCGGCCCCAGCTGCCTATGTCCACCTGCTCCTACCAGTCTGGATGAATGTTTCTTCTTTAACTCCTTGGTTGTTGGACTTCCATTCAGTTTGATTTTCTGGCAGTTCTGGTTATTTTTTTTGGTTTTAAATTCGTTGCTGTCCTCTTCTTGGTGGTGTATGGGGGGAAAAGTGGATCTATCTATGCCTCCATCCTGGCCAGAAGTCCCATTATGAAAAGCTGTATATAAGCATCTTCTCTCTCTCTTAAACTATTTGCTCTTTTTTTTTCCTATTTGGCAAGGATCTTTTTGCTGTTTGTTCAGCTCTAGTCTCATAACTACTTTGCTGAGGTGAATGCCCACATGAACAGTTGTACCATCAGCTTTCTACAGGCTGCACTTGTTCAGTGTAAATGAAATAATTCTTCCTGTAAACCTGGATTACACTGCCAATTTGCTGCCTTTTAATGCTGTCCTTACACAACCTGAACTTCCCTGTCATTTGGAATGGGCATGGATCAAAATGCTATACTTCTGTCTCAGTTCTTTGGAACCAGGAGAAGATATAACCTTTCTGCAAATGTGGGAAGGTGCACTGAAATGCCTTTTATGGTTCTTGCTCCGGTCAGAAGTAATAAAAGTACTGAATTATGTTTTGGGTGCTGGTGTTTCAGTTATGACTGCAGAACGGCAGTAAATGTTTTTACATTATCTCACCAGCAAGGTAACTAACTAACTCATGTAGTTTGGCCCAAATATTCTGGTTTTACGAGGTAAGTCCGGCATTCCAGGAATCCTGTCTCATGCAAACAAGGAAGACCAGAATCAGGATACCTGAATTTGTTACCCATGTGAACAAACCAAGACGTTGGCTTCCCAGGATTCCTTGCAGCCATAAATACTAGCCAAAGTCATATAGGAATTACTGCTTGGGTCCTGACTGGGTGGCTCAGTTGCTTAGAACATTGTCCCATATACCAAAGGTTGAGGGTTTGTTCCTTGGCCAGGGCATATACGTAGGTTGTGGGCTTGATCCCCAGTTAGGGCACATATGGGAGGCAACCAATTGATGTTTCTCTCCTCTCTCAAATCAATAAACATAAGCTTGGATGAAGATTAAAAAAAATTACTGCTTGGGTGAGGCTGCTAAAGACAGCACATTCATCAGATACATATCCCTTCATTTTGACCTTTGCGGTTTTTTTGGCTTCTTGTCCAAAATTTACCTTACTTTTTTGTTTTCTCGCAGACATGAAGATCCAAGTCACATTCTAAGCATGGTGGATGAGGATAAGAAGCTCTTCCTGCCCAAGACTGTATAGTCTTATACTCCCTGTTATATGAACAATAAATGCCTAACTTTTGTTAGCTAATGTTTGTGACACTTCTATTATGTGTTACCAAAATAAATGATTCAGAATTCATTTGAAAGAGAATGAAACAGATGCATCCAGACAATGGAATGATCATTTAGGAAAGGCTACCTACATACTGTATCAATTCCAACTATATAACATTCTGGAAAAGGTAAAAATGTATCGAGACAATAAAAGGATCAGTGGTTGTCTGGGTTTACTGGGGAGGGAGAGAACAATAGGGGAGCACAGGAAGTTTTAGGGTGCTGAGGCTAACAGGTCATACATTTGTCAAAACCCAGAGAACATATGCCAGCAAGGTGAACCCTAACATAAACTAAGGACTTCAAATGATAATTGTCCAGGTAGGTTAATTAATTGCACCAGTCTGGTCAGGGATGTTGATGAGAGGGGAGGCTGTTTATGTGTTGAGGCAGGGGCCCTGTGGAAAAATGTGCTTTCTGTTTAATGTCACTGTGAACTTGGAAGTGCTTTAAAAATTGCATCCATTAAGTAAAACAACAATGAACTAAAATTCAAGATTTTAAGGAGACACTTCTGGACAGGATGATGTTAAATTTGAAAGTTTCTAAGACTTCAGTGCTTGAAGAGAAATAATTCATATGCCACTTTACTTTGTGATCTTTTGAGAACAGAAGCCCAAAGGGACTTCCACTTGATAGTCTTTTTCTAAGCAAGGAGATACAGACCAGCCCAGTTTTGGTATGTGTGGTCCTGTGACGTATCCATGGCATAGTTACAGCACACTTACGTGTCTAAATGATTCTTCAGCAAGTCGTACACCAATACGTTGTTACACTGCTTTGCAAAATGCATTGCGCTATTTTGGTGCTTTGACAAAATATTGCAGTCAGCTCCACATTCAATGACGAGTCGTACAATGTCTGAATTTCCTCTTTTACAGGCCT
The DNA here is from genome assembly GCF_004126475.2 of Phyllostomus discolor. Classification (NCBI taxonomy): domain Eukaryota; kingdom Metazoa; phylum Chordata; class Mammalia; order Chiroptera; family Phyllostomidae; genus Phyllostomus; species Phyllostomus discolor. The sequence goes on from NC_040904.2 coordinate 116,427,292, forward strand.
ACATCCAAAAAAAAAGAGTAATAATTACTTAACTGTAAAATAAATACCAGTCAGTGTTTATCCCTTTCTCCACACATGAACTAGCCTGGGAGCTCTTTGTGAAGAGAGGGAAGGAATATTGGAAAAACCCTGGATCTGGGTGTCCCCAAGCATTAGAAAGTTACATAAACAGGAGGGGACCAGTCCAGAAACCTGTGTGCTACATTCAATTCCTTTTGTGACTGATTCCTTGGGAAAAGACCAACTTTGAAAAAGATACTTCTGTCCTAAACTGGAAGAAACATCAGATCTTTCTAAGCTCTGCTCTCCACCCATGTCCTGTCTAGTGGCTGACACCTCAGCAGAGGCACCCAGGGGAGAAAGCCTGCCTCACTCTTAGAGGGGTAAGCCCTGGGATTTTAAAGCACCTCTTAGCATCACAAAATTTTAGAATTTTCCTAGTAACTGCCCTAAAGGAAACTAATAAGCACAGACAAATCTGAATTTAGGAAATCTAGAGCAGTGCCAAGGTAAAGACCACTCTGGAGTATCTGTTTAGAATCTACCTGGTGATTTCTCAGTAAGATAAAGTTGTGCCATGTCTGCCCTAAATATATGGCAGTATTTCAAATATATGGTAGAAAACTGACTTTCAAAAGTAGGACTCCTTAACAAAATAAACATTTCCGAGAGCCACAAATGAAACAAAGACAAGCAGTGAGCTGAGTTTAAACCCCAAGACTGGAAAAACACTGAAGTGGCAGGCAGGCCAGGCCTCTGGAATGAAGGATTAGGGAGCATACTCTGGGACCCCATGGTTAACCTGGCCATGGACAACGCTCACTTACTGACTCATGAAAGATGGCTGAAACAAATGGCAGGCAAATGCCAACTCAGCTTAACAGGTAAAAAAGCTGTGTCTAGGGAGGAAGGATTAGCACAGCCTGCACTTGGGGAACTAAACCACTACTAGGTACCAGGAACTGCTGTGTTCTAATAGCATTTTAGGTGAGGAACCTAAAACTGCCCCAGGAACAGGCTACATAGAAAATGCTGAATGGGCCCCTGTAGACACAAATGCAAACTGCTAAACAGCAGTGCATGGGGAGGCTTTAACAACCTCCACTCAAAACTATCTGCATGGCCCTGGCCAGGTATGAGTTGGTTGAGCGCTGTCCTCATGTACCAAAGTTGTGGATTTGACCCCTGGTCAGGGCACATACAAGAATCAATCAGGAAATGCATGATTATATGCAACAAATTGATGTTTCCCTCTCTCCTCCTCCTTCCTCTCTCTAAAAAAGGGCAATAACACAAACAAAAAAATCTACCATTCCGAACACAGGAAGGACTCTAAAGCTCAAGAGATACATTCACTAATAAAAACCAGAGTACAGCCTTCACTTCCGCATTCTTTAGGTTCTGGTGCATAGCCCACTCCAGCTCCCCTTGGCATAGTCCAGTCCCCTTCACAGCGACAGTGTAGCCACATAACACAGCCACCCTAAGGCTGTCTGGAAGTCACAGGACTTAGCCTGGTCTGGATTCTGATGTAATTCCTTAGCTCCATGCTTACTCCTCTCACATCACTCATCATACTAAATGTTAAGCGGCTCTCTGACAGTCTGTCTTCTCCCACTCATCTGCATGTGCCAGTCCAGAGACTGCCCTGTTCCCCATCATGTCCCCAGGCCCCAACACGCACATCTGAGAGATAGAGCGAGATGAACGAACATGTGAGGCATTTACCTTCATTAAAGCAGTCTCACCATTGCTCTGCTGAACATTTACAAAAGCTCCTGCTTCCAAAAGAATAGCCACTGTAGTTAAAAAGTTCTATTAAAAGAAAAAAAAAACAAATTTAGTTCTTCAAATTCTCTCAAACTAAGATATTTTCAGATGTTTTGAAACTTTTAGTGATCATGAAAAAAATTCTACCCCAAGCACATAGGTGAATGCAGTTTCCTGTTTCTTTACTATGCAGGATCCTGGAAGAGCTGGGAGGTGCCAGCAACCTCAATCTGAAGTTTAACCACTGCTTTCTACATAAGAACCACTAAATAGCAATCCTCTAGAAAGATATATATGGGAACACTTTAATTATACTCACCAAAAGGAACAATTATACTTTCAACTGAAAAATATTTTTAAGACCTAAGATTGAACTGATTTTAGTATATTAGAGGTTTGTTTTCAATACAAATCACTTCCAACTAAATAATCATTTTGAAAATTCAACTGCAAAATACTACTGTTGGTAAAAAAAAACCATTCATGACAAGTTGTAGATGAACTGAAATATAAAATTTTTAAGTTGACTGTACAATTGATATTTTACCACAAAAACATTCTGTCTTAGTCCATGGGTAGGAATTCCTGTAAGACTATGAAATGACCCACCTTTTCAGCTGCATGAATGAGTGCAGTGGTCCCATTCTTCTGTCTGCCATTCACTTTGGCTCCCTTTCTGATGAGGAGCCTCAGCAGGTCATCCTGCCCTCCTGCTGCAGCCAGCATCAACAGTGTCATCCCACTTGAATCCTTCATTGGTTTTGTTTTAGGGAAAAAAGTCAATGGTTAGGAAGAAAAATTTTAGAATTAAGTTATTTCCATCTAGACTGTTTCAATGTGAAATCATGAAAGTGCACTTATGTAAGCATCTACTTACAATAAAAAATAATCTTTAGTATTTTGTACGTTACCATAAAATTTTACAACTTCCATGTATTAAGTTCTAAAGGTATCTCAATACTTTGCATGAATCTTTTTTTTTTAATTTACTTTTTATATTAGAGAGAAGAGAAAGGAGGGAGAAAGAGAAGATGAGAAACATTGATGTGAGAAGCATTAACTGGTTGTCCCCCTCCCAACCCTGTACATGCCTCAGGGGACCAAACCTATAACCCAGGCATGTGCCCTGACCCAGAATTAAACTGGTGACCTTTTGTTTCTTGTGATGAGGCTCATCCAACTGAGCTACATCAGCCAGAGCATGAATCCGTATTTTTTTTTAGTAGTTCATTTTTTATTGTATTTTTTTTTCTACTGCCATTTATCCTCCCAATACCCTTTTCCACCTCCACTCACCCCCTTCCCGTGCAATCACCACACTGTTGTCCGTGTCCATGAGTTTTGTTTCCTTTTTGCTCTAACCCCCCACCCCTCCAAGTTCCCCCCAGAGCTGTCATCTGCTCTCTATAAGGCTGTCTCTCTTTTGCTTGTTAGTTCAGTTTGTCTATTAGATTCTACATATGAGTGAAATCATATGGTATTTGTCTTTCTCTGACTGGCTTATTTCACTTAGCATAATGTTCTCCAGGTCCATCCATGCTGTTGAGAGGTAAAATTTTCTTCTTCTTTTTTTTATGGAAAAGTGGTATTCCACTGTGTAATGTACCACTGTTGTTTTATCCACTTATATATTGTTGAGTACTTGGCTGCTTCCAAATTTGGCTATTATAAATAACACTGCAGTGACCACAGGGGTGTATATATGCTTTCGAATTAGTGTTTTGGGTTTATTTGGGTAAATTCCCAGAACCGAAATTGCTGGGTCATAAGGCAGATCCATTCTTTATTTCATTTTTAATTTTTTGAGGTATCTCCATATTGCTTTCACAGTGGCCACACCAGTCTGCATTCCCACCAACAGTGCAAAAGGGTTCCCCTCTCTTCATATTCTCACTAGCACTTGCTGTTTGATTTACTGATGACAGCTATTCTTGACAGGTGTGAAGTGGTATCTCATTGTGGTTTTAATTTGCATTTCTCTGATGATTAATGATATTGAGCATCTTTTCATGTGTCTATTGGCCATCTGGATGTGCACAAATCTTGGTGCCTTCTAAATGGCAAAGGTACTTATCTCAAATTTCAGGTCTGAAAGTTTCCTTGTGTTCTATGTAAAACTCCTATGTTGATTATATTAACCTAGTTGCCCAAAGATGTAACGCTAGAAATAACCACTGGTCACCCAAGCCTACTCTATTGAGGACACAATGAAATGAATGCTATCTAGGTTAGACAACTGTTGCTAACTACTGGGAAGTAAGAGTTTGATTGCTCTAAGGATAAGGAAGATTCTCGTAAGTAGGAAACAGGATGCTGATATTCAAAATTCAGTAAAAAAAAAAAAACCCCTGCTTGAAATAAGATACAATTACATAAAATTGATGAATAATAAAAAGGTAACTACTAGCTGAAATATATCTCATTACTAGTTGAAACAAACTTGAGAAAAACAAACAATTAATTAAATATCATTTGATATAACTACATTCCAATATTATGAGTTAATCTGGTTATAACCTGAAAGTTTAGCAGAATTTACTGGTATGAGTAATCTGAGGGAACACAAATGTAAGAAAAATTATTCCTAGCAGTAGCGCTTTAGATGAACTCAAGAGGATCCACTCAAACTGAAGTAGGAGTATAACTACTTTCTCTCATTTGGAAAAATCTAACTTTAGAAAGTTTCTCTGCAGGTATCTGCAAAAGAGCTGGATGGGGTGGTGACTGGGGGGCCATAGTCAGGGTGGTAGGAGGAAGGGAGGAGGGGGTGGCTTTGAATTCTATAAATGGCACCTAAATGGCACCGAAGTAGTACCCTAAGCCTAAATTCCAGGAGGGTGAGCAAGTGCTGTGCTTTTAGGGGCCTCCTCTTTATGAGGCAAAATCGGGGAATGTTGCCATAAAGGACATTTATATATTACAGTGGCTAGAACAAAAATTGGGACCTATGAGTTCCAGAAAGCAAAGTACTCAAGTTCATGGACAATAATATGCAAAAACAGTGAGAACTTCAAAAAGACAGGAACATATGCAGGGGGGAAAATGAGAGGGGCTGACCCAGGTAAGAAGACAGCTTGGTCTGTAATAGAAAAATGTTTAAGTGAAAACAACAAAAACCAACAGAAAACACACTTGGAAATGTAGATGGTGGCAGTACCAGTGAGACACATCAGCCTCTTTGCAAGATGTTACTTCTGAAAATGAGGAAGCATTTATGAACAGAGTTGAAGTTAAAGCTGATTCTTGAAGAACTAAAACTATGGCTTGTTGATGACTGGGACTTAATTACCTGGCAGAAATAGCTCTTTCATTTTCCTGCCAACAAGAATGTGGATTCCATTCTGGAAGATTATGCAAATTACAAGGCAACAAAAACAAGAAAGATTAAGCTGCTAATGAAGTGTCAGGGATAAGGGAATACTTCAATATAATGTTGGGCACTCAGCTACAAAACAAATTTGAGACAGCAGTATGCTGAAATCCTCAATCCTCATGTATCTCCCTGAAGTACCCATGTCTCAAGTGTATAGAGCCCCCACATGTCTTGAGAGTATTTATATAGACTGGAGCAATGTTAACCTATACAACTCAGAATGAGAGGAGTCTTGCTTTAATTACTGAGTAATTTTTTGATTTCCTAAAATACCTTGCAAAGAACTGTGCAACTATGTTTGATGCCCCAGTAATTACAAAGTGGCTCCTCCTGTGTACCACTGGAAAGCTGTGTAAGGTACTTGCTTACACTATGTTTGGATCTCTGCAAACATTTCTAGTCTTAGTCCTTCTTTTGTACAAATGATGTACCTTGATTTTCTTTACTGTTAGTTATAACTGAATTGATGTTTGGTTTCTGTTTACTTTTAGATAGAGAGTATAAAAGGGGTTTTAGCTCCTTCTTTCTTCTTCTTCCTCTCTAAATGGCTACCAGTGTATTGATGGACAACGGAGAGACATGCTGTAGAGTGTTCTAGTGCCTATTTAACAAAGATGCTTTGGATACTAGTGGTTCTATTTCTCTGACACTGTGTACTTTCATAATATGTATTTATGCTATAAGACAAAATGCTAATTCCTAGTTCCAAAGGTTTAATTTAGTGTATATAAATGAGGATACTCATCCACTTGTGCTCCTTTTTTAAAATTGGTAAAGAGCCCATCCTTTGTAAGTCATCCACATTGTCCCCCAGGCATTTTATCTTTGTTCAGATCGCTAGAGTGGTGGCTTGTTTTATGGTTTTTGTATTTATGTGTAATGCACATTTTAACATGATAGACACAATGCATTGTGTAGCTACAATTTTCTGGAAAAGTCAATCTTTTAGGAATTGTTTTTCAAATCTTCAATAAATCTATTCCTTGACTAAAAAAAAGAAACAAAGTTCCCTGCAGCCACTGTTCTTTTAATAAAGTGCACAACATGCATAAAAACTTAATGCAGCTAAAAAAATGATAAAAACTTAAGCAGCTAAAAAAAAATGGGTACAGGAGGTAAAGGCTATCCATTGGATACTACCACAAAGAAATCAAACCTGACACCGAGACAATCCCACTCAGACCGAGAATAGAACAGATCCCATTTAACACGGCTGTTGTTCAAAATGCCACCCATTTCACAAGACTTGAGAAAGAAATATTACTGGAAAAAAGAGAAACAAAATAGCTATTCTAAGAAGATGATCAAACTCTCTATTTAGAATATCCAAGACAAGTAACTTAAAAATTATCATGGTACGAGAATTTCCTGTAAGTGACTGGAGACATACACACACACACAACACACAGAGAAATCAATACCTTTACCACACACATACGATAATAACCAGTTAGAAAACAAAACGTGGGGCTTGAGGCCAAGATGGAGGTGTAAGTAAATTTGCTTCACTTCCTTGCAGAACCAAAAGAAAGACAACAACCAAGTTAAAAACAAAAACAACCAGAACTTCCAGAAAACTGTATGGATGTCTGAAAACCAAGGAATTAAACAAGAACATTCACCCAGACTGATAAGAAGGGGGGAGACAGGCAGCAGGGGTAAAGAGGATGCGTGGCAATGCGGCAGTAGCTGGCGAACCAGGCAGTCCCACATGCATGGAAGAACCAGGAGGAACAACTGGGGAGAGAGACATATAGAGCAACCCAGTCTTCCAGCATGGGAAACTAAAACCTCAGAACCTCTGGTGGTAAATATCTCTGGGGGTTGTGGGGTGGGAGAAACTCCCAGCCTCACAGGAAAGTCTGCTGGAGAGACCAATGGGGACCTAGAAAGTACACAAACCCACTCACACAGGAATCAGCACAAGGGCCCAATTTGCTTCTGGGTAGCAGGGGAAGTGACTGAAAGCTGGCCAGGAGATGAGCAAGTGGTATTGTTCCCTCTCAGACCCCTCCCCCACATATGCTCCACCCCTTACAAATAGGTACTCTGAGACAAAAAAAAAAAAAAAAAAAAAAAAGTCCAAAGGAAAGAACAGTTCAAAAGTCCAGAAAAAGAACTAAGCGATGAAGAGATAGCCAACCTATCAAATGCAGAGCTCAGAACATTGGTAATCAGGATGCTCACAGAAATGATTGAGTATGGTTGCAAAATAGAGGAAAAAGTGAAGACTATGCAAAGTGAAATAAAGAAAAATATACAGGGAACTGCCCTGGCTGGTAGCTCAGTGGATTGAGGGCGGGCTGCGAACCAGGCATTGCAGGTTCGAATCCCAGTCTGGGCACATGCCTAGGTTGCAGGCCATGGCCCCCAGCAACTGCACATTGATATTTCTCTCCCTCTCTCTCTCTCTCTCTCTCTCTCTCTCTCTCTCTCTCTCTCTCCATTCCTTCTCTAAAAATAAATAAATAAAATCTTAAAAAAATATACAAGGAACTAAAAGTGAAGGGATGGAAATCGGGACTCAAATCAACAATTTGGAGCATAAAGAAATAATAAACATTCAACCAGAACAGAATGAAGAAACAAGAATTCCGAAAAATGAGGAGAGGCTTAGGAACCTCTGGGACAACTTTAAACATTCCAACATCTGAATCATAGTGATGCCAGAAGGACAAGAGGAAAAGCAAGAAACTGAAAACTTATTGGAAAAAATAATGAAGGAAAACTTTCCCAATGTGGTGAAGGAAATAAACTTCCAGGAAGTCCAGGAAGCTTAGAGTCCCAAAGAACTTGGACCCAAGGAAGAACACACCAAGACACATCATATTAAATTACCTAAGATTAAAGGTAAGGAGAGAACCTTAAAAGCAGCAAGAGGAAAGGAGAGGGTTATCTACAAAGGAGTTCCTCTAAGACTATCAGCTGATTTCTCATAAGAAATCTTACAGGCAAGAAGGGGCTAGAAAGAAGTATTCCAAGTCATGAAAGGCAAGGACCCACATCCAAGATTGCTCTATCCAGCAAAGCTATCATTTGGAATAGAAGGGCAGATAACATGCTTCCCAGATAAGGTATAGTTAAAGGAGTTCATCATCATCTGGCTTTTATTATATGAAATGTTAAAGGGACTTATCTAAAAAAAAGAAGATCAAAACTATGAATAGTAAAATGACAATAAACTCAAAACTATCAAAAACTGAAACTAAAAAACAAAAACAAACCAAGCAAACAACTAGAACAGGAATAGAATTACAGAAATGGAGATCACATAGAGGGTTGTCAGTGGGCAGGGAGATGGGAGAGAATGGGAAAAAGGTATAGGAAATAAGAAGCATAAATGGCCCTGGCTGGTATAGCTCAATGGACTGAGCATGGGCATTAAACCAAAAGGTTGCTGCATCAATTTCCAGTCAGGGCACATGCCTGGGTTGTGGGCCAGGTCCCCAGTAGGGGGTGCACGAGAGACAACCACACATGGATGTTTCTCTCCCTCTCTTTCTCCTTTTCCCCTGTCTCTAAAAATAAATACATAAAAAAATCTTAAAAAGAAAAAAGGATGCATAAATGGTAGCTACAAAACAGACAGGGGGAGGTTAAGGACCGTACAGAAAACAGAGAAGCCAAAGACCTTATATGTATGGCCCATGGACATGAACTAAGAGGGGGAATGCTGGTAGGAGGGGGTTGGAGGAGGATAAAGTGGAGAAAATGGGACAACTATAATAGCATAATCAATAAAATATACTTATAAAAAAAGAAAACAAAATGTGGGAGGAATAAAATTCTGAAGATCACAGTAAGATTATTAAAAATTTTAACACATTTAGGAATATACCTAAAATAAATGTACAGTAACTATGAAAAACTCAAAAAAGTTTGCTTAAAGGAATAAATGAAGAGCTATGGGGAATAAATGAAAAGTTATCATTTTCCTAGATGAAAGACTAAAAAATATAAAAAAGTCAACTCCGAGCCCAATTGATCTATACATTTCATGCAATTTTATTCAAAATCTCAGTAGTTTTTTGAAGTGTAATCCCAAAAGATTAAATCTAAAAAATCCATGACTACAGCAAAGAAAACATAAAAATCTTTTCTAAGCAATAAAAGATTAAAAAAACAAACCCTAAAACCCATGAAAAAAGGGTTAATATGCTTCCATATAAAAACCCTTCATGAATCAGTATAAAACTCCCAGCAACAAGAGGAAGTCAGGCAGTTGCTGTTAATAGGCAGCTCCACTGAAATGCAGTGACACAGAACACCCTCACAGAAGCAGCATTAAACCACAGACCACGTCAGAACCACAGCTAAACCAGTCACTGTAGGGGTGGGAATCCTGGGGCTAAAATTATCTACATTCTACACTTCTACAATGTTTGAATTTTATAAGGTGAAATGCATAACTTTTGGAGTTATAATAAAGTAACTATTTTAAAAGAGCTATTTTTCATCTTCCTTTCAAGTGATTTTATAAAGATATATTTACTACCTCTTGGTCCAGGTTATATTCTTCATTTGAATTAAGTGCAATCTTCACAGTAATATAATCCCCATTTTTCACAGCATCCCTCAACAAAGCTAAAATGAAAAAAAAAAAAATTAGGTTTCTGTATTTAGATTCATGAAAAGTATCCCCATAACTCCCAAACTACTTACTACTAGGAATGGCAACTGTTTCAGAAAAGTTCTCATCTTCCCCATCTAGATGCTTTTGAAAATCTTCTAATTTCATCCATTCCAGTTGCAGGTCCATGCCCAGACTCAAAATCTGCTGTCTGTTGTCTGTAACATGAAAGGGCCTTAAGATACTTTTTTTCTATACTATAAAAGAATACAATGTCATTTTATTAAATTGGTGGTGCCTTAACCAAAATTTTATATATACCTTTAACATAGGTCAGTATGTCATTGAATCTTTAATGAAATTTCTGATTTTCTTTGGAAGTAACATGAAGTTACAGTGTTTTACATTTAGAAGTTGGAGTGTTTGGGCCCTGGCTGGCGTAGCTCAGTGGATTGAGCGTGGGCTGCGAATCAAAGCATCGCAGGTTCGATTCCCAGTCAGGGCACATGCCTGGGTTGCAGGCCACGGCCCCCAGCAACCTCACATTGATGTTTCTCTCTCTCTTGTTCTCCCCCACTTCTCTCTCTAAAAAAATAAATAAATAAAATCTTAAAAAAAAAAGTTAGAGTGTTTGAAAGGTATAAATTGGTAAACTACAACTATAAAGTAGTAAAATATGAATTTTAAGTATAAGATTAAATAGATCAAAGGACAAGAGACACCACAGGCATTCTGTTAGAGGAATTGCTAACATTTATTTCTTTGGCCATTCTTCTTGGACATACATTGCTTTCAGTTCTTTATGTAGGTAAAGTCACTGGAAATGTGTAAATCAGACATGTGTGTAAACAAGAGTAATTGCCTATTGATCCTTCCAGATTCTGCTCCTCCTTGCTAAAAGCCCCGCCTACTGAGAGTCTCCAGGCTCCTCTCCTTGCACTGTGAAGCAAATGCTGGTCTCAGCTGTCTGATCCATGTACTCATCGACACTAGGATGGATGGCTCATCCCCTATGGACAGTGTAGTAAGTGAGCCTTGAGCATAACTCACTTGGGAGTAATTAAGTATGACTGAAAAGTACAAATGTTTGATGGTAAGAACTAAAGAATTTTCACCTAAAACCAATTCCACAAACGGATGTTAGGCAGTTAACCTTGTTGGGGCAAGTGCTGCTCTTTTGTCACCTCTGAGTATGGAGACCTAACAGCACAGCCTCTGAGTGACACACCTGGATCTGGACACCAGCTTCCTGTTAGCTGTGTGACTTGGAGTAAGTATCAGAACTCATGCTACCTCCCTCTCTAAATATAAAAACTAGCTAATACTCCATAAATAGTGTGTAACTATTTCCAAGAATCAATGCATTTAGATCTACGGTGACCACCATACAATGACCTATGAGGAGATATAGGTCACTGATGAGGAAAGTGAGGAGCCACATTTGTGCTAAGCCATATCTGAGTCCACAGTACACTCAACTGAGTCCCACAACTGTGGGACACCACAGACCACAGGAAGTACAGGACAGAAGAGAGGCCATATAAAATGAGACATGCCATCTCATTTACAGGGCTATTAAGTAAGAGAACACATAGAGCTACAAGTGAAGTGCTCACCCTCCCCATGAAACCGTGTCTACGTGGTTTTTAGATCCGCAAGGGTCTCACTTTGAGGTGTCTGAACTGCTAATGAACCTTCTCCATGCCCAGTTAAGTGCTGTATCTCCTGTTGTAGTTTTATAGTTGCCTACCTAGGAAACAGGATTCTTGCTGATGCCTGGTACACAGATAGTCTAGTTGGGCAACCTGTCTACAAGGGCTACAGCTATTATTCAACCTAACATGACACTGTCTGCACGGAAACAGAGAGGGCCTGCAGTAGCCAGTGGGCTGAACTCAGTATTTGGCTGGTGATCAGTTAGGAGCCCTGGCAATGAACCCTTTTCACTGACAGGTGGACTGTTCTAAAGGGACTGACTCTATGGCTTGTACAGCAGGAACCCACAGGGTGGATGATCATGAGAGAGCCCTTGTGGGGTCAGGACAAGCGGAAAGACATTTGGGTCTGCCTGCAAGAGTCTGAGGCTCCTCACTTTTCTGCATCCCAGCTCATGAGGTATTGACACCCCCTGGCAATTAGAAAGGTGAGGACCTGGCCAGGCAGAAGCCCATGCAGTTGACCCATCAGTAGATACAGTGGATGGATGTATAGAGGCAGTCACCATAGTGCCTGGGTAAACAGAGTATTGCCCCTAATATACCATGACTTGTTAATGCAGTGACAGCATTAAACAATGACCACCCATCAGAACTGGTAAGGGATTGGCACATTCACTGTATCAGCCCCTTCCTCCAAGTGAGGGGTCTAAATAATGTGACACAACATCTGGCCAAACCCAAGCTGTCCTCTGTTGCTATGCAAACCAGAATGACACCATCAGAAGTTTAGAGAAACTGAGCGCCATCTACAGATACCCTTGTTGAGCAGACAGTAATTGGGGCCACAGTTCAGAGGTCTTGATGTGGAGCCTGGGCGAAAGAATGTGACACTGAGTGGAGGCCCATACCCCCTATGGGGGATGATAGAAAGGAAGGAGTATGAAAGCCATAGATTACATTACTAACAGGTAAGCCATGTTGGCCAGGTAGACTAAAGTACTGTCCCAGGCTTTCGTATACCAGACTAAGGACCCATGTTGAGGCATCTAGTGCCATAAAGGGACGTTAAGTCACAAGAGGCAGCCATTGCCCTGACTCCCACTGTGGAACAATGTGCTGTGCTGCTGAGAACATGGAGCTCCTCACGCCTGGGAGAGGGGTCATCTATAGGAATTTGCAATGGGATGTGTCACTGGGATGAGCATAGCTTAGCACCCCAGGGTGAGGGGAACTACACAATCTCCACTGGACCAGCTGTCCTGCTAGCTGGACCAGTGGAAAAACACCTGGAATATAACATGTATCACTGAGAGAAAGTATGAGCTTGGGGGTCCTGGTCTGGCATGTCCCACTCCCAGTCCCTCTCATGCAGTATCCCCTACCACATGGATGGTATGCATGTCTTGGTCAGGTTCCTAAAGCTGCCAACCCCCCTCTCCTCTCTGCTGGTGTGATCATTTGGCCACTGTCTTTGTTCCCTCTGTTGTCCTGGAGGACATTACAACACATAAGGAAGCCCTTAATAAACTCACTCAGCAAGCCTTGAGTGTCAGCTGACAAAGCCTGTCTCCACTGAACGCTGAAGTGTCCCTAGTGAGAAAGCTGCCCTCCAAAATAGGATGTCCCTGGACATGATTACTGCCTCACAGGGGGACACCTGTATCATTATCCAAAGAGAATGTGTTCATACCATGAGTCTGCTAATGTATCATCTTCATTAATTCACATGAAGACACATGCGAATGCCCTCAATGATCTGACCCCCAGCCTAGTGGACATAATAAATCATTGGTTCTTGATCTTGGGGCACTTGGTGGAAAAAATTATTTCTTACTTTGGGAATCATTACCTTAACCTGTTTCCTCTTGCATGTGCCTGTACTGATGTTGTGGTCTTTGCCTTGAATGCAGCCAGAGCCACTAAATAAGCCACCTCCATGCTGACCACCAGGGACACATCATAGAAGAGGAGGCAAGTGACATTGTAAGGGTCAGTCATAAGGGGTGGAGTGCTGAAGAAGGTCATCCAAAGGACCTGATCACCAGTTGAGCAGTGAGCCAGATGCAGGCAACTGGAAACTCCTCAACCCTCCCTGTATGTCCTGACCACCATTCCCACAGTGGGAGTCACTTCAGGGATGCAGCCTTGAGGGAGGAAGGAACTGTGAGACCACCCGGACTGAACCCCATTAAGTCTTTCCTATAAAGTTTTAAGACTTGGCAGGCAGTGTGGAGATCTACTTGTCTAGTGGTCACCCAAGATGACCTTGTATGTATGTTCCCTTGCTTATTCCACCTACCACCTGCCAATCTGAGGAGGCTGCATTTTCACAGTCTCTCCTCGTCCTCAGTGTAACAGGTGGTTCATATATCATCAGGAACGCCTAAGAATGCACACCAACATCTACTGCATGTGTCCTCATTGTCTGGCATCCCAAACAGCAGAGCTGCTATTTGGCACCTCGCCTCTAGGCAACCCACTTCCTCCTCCCCGTTGTCTATTGGTCCTAACAATTGTCCCAGTTTCCTGCAAGCTCAGCAGTGCACCAGAAAGCATGATTTACCTGACGCCCAGGGCCTAGTGGTTTTGTATTAACAGGGACACCCAGATGATCCATTCTGCCATATATTCAGAAACATGTGAAGCTTTACAATTATTGTAAATAATTATCTTTAACTGTTTTAAGATTCACAAACTACATGGTCTTATCACATTAACTGTGTTTATTCTGTCCTAGTTATAAATATGTATATATGCACTCTTTCTTCTAGCCTCTCATACCCAGTGTGCCCAATATCCCACACATGGCTCTCCTTCTGCAGCTGATCCCAATAACCTTGGGAGGACATTTACAACCATCTTATTTAGGAAATGTCATTTACTACCAAGTTAAAAGGACAGGATACAAGTAAGTATGCATTTGATAATTTCCTGAAAGACGCCATTAAGATATATAACCAGGCTACTTGGCAAGAGTAGAAAAAGTAGAATACCCGAAATCTTTAAAATTTTTAAATGTGCTGAGAACATCACAAGGACTCAAAATATTTGTGTGGTCAATTTAGAAACCACAGAATGACCTAAGTCTTCAATATAAAAAGCTGTTTATCCAGGAGATTCAAACAAAACTGTCTACATCATTATTTTCTGATCTGGAGTTACAGTGGAAAAAAATGAGGTAAGTGAAATCATACTGCTCTGAAAAATATGCAAACTGACTGCAGACACACTCACCAGAATTCTCAGTGGTTTGGTATGCACCATCGAGGACTTCTTGATCACCCTCCGCAGCTATATATGCCCATGTGTCAGTCTCATCTCTTGTGTTTCTCCTTTCTTTAAGTACCTGTTTGTTTTCTTTAGCTTTGTGATCTTCTGTGAAATTACAATCCAGTGGTATTTCTTCTCTTTTCTGATTATTCTCAGGAAAATCATTTTTTTCTTCTGGAGTTAATTTAAAGAAATCAAATGCATTTCTAATTTCCTTAAATGCTGGTGAAAAAAATAAAATCAGTAAGGACTAGGAACCACAAATTTCTTTTATAATCAAAAGAAAATCTGGGTTTGTATTAAAGAAACAGGTATTTCCTTTCTTTTTCTTTTTTTAATTCTTACCTAAGGATAGGTTTTTATTGATTTTAGAGTGAGGAATGAAGAGGGAAAACAGAAACATCAATGTGAGAGAAAAACATCAACTGCTTGCTTCCCGTATGTGCCCCAACTGGGGACTGAACTCACAGCTTTTTGGTGTTTAGGATGATATTCTAATCAACTCAGCTGCCCAGCCAGGGCATCGTTTTAAAAAATTTTTTTTTGATTTTTTTTTTAAAGAGTGAGCAACAAAGTAGGAGGTAAGGGGGAATAGGGGGAGAGGACGGTGGGGGAGAGGTGGTGGGGGGAGAGATTTGTTGTTCACTTACTTATGTATTCATCAGTTGATTCTTCCATGTGCTGTGGCCTGGCACTGAACGCACAACCTTAGCATAATGGGACGACACTCTAACCAGCTGAGCTACCTGGCTAGGAACCAAAACAGACATATTCTTAACTTTTACTAATATCTTCTGTGGTTGTAAAGCATGACCAGATCAAAGCCATTAAGAGGTTTCAACTGATCTTTCTACTGGCTGCTCTATGTTTCGAAAGGGTTTCTGTCCAACAGGAATGGCTGATCCTAGTGTTGTGAATCACTCTTAGTTTCCACAAAGGCCTACTGAAGACAGAACAATCCCAGACATGCCATCAGCTGTTCTACTAGGACAACTGCCTACAACTGTATCCTGAAGCTAATCTTGTACACAGACGATCTTGGGGGTGACTGGAAAATAGTAGGGTATACACGCCAGCATGCTGACAGTGTACCTAGTAAACTACCTGATGCCTGTGAAACTCCATTGAAAGTGAAAAGAAGACTGGCTAAGTACTAGATCTGATATAATAACCCCAAAAAGCAGCAGAACAAAACATAATTAGAAAGAACTCTATTATAAACTCTGGGTATATAGCTAGTCGGTGTTATTAGCAGAGGATACTGAAAATCGGACTCCCAGTAAATATCCTTATAAATAGAATAAGCAGTTGTTTAAGACAGTATGTTCACAGTAAAAATGTACCTGACAGTGACAAATAAGACAGTAGGGGGAAGAAAGAATTAATTACCTACTCCAATTATACAATATTTTGAATCTTCAATCACTCTTTGAAGGAGCAATTATAGTCACTTAGTGCATGAGCCATGAAAACAATAATTGATCTTTACTAGCTTCCATTCTGCAGCTACTTAGTCTGAAGTCCTAGACAAGGCATAAAGGCAGAAAATACTACCTTAGTTACATATAGCTTTTGGGAGAAAACCTGGAGGAACAATCTATCTTTAGGAATTACTGTTTCCATGCAAACATGCATAAACTAAAATACCCTCTGAGGCCTATTCAAACACTGTGATGAGGGATATTTTATAAATTACTTGTCCCAGTAGTGCAAGTGTTATGGTATATATTAACATAATCCAAAATGAATATTCAACATTATGTTTGTATAACTGACACAGAGCTAAAAACAATAAACACAGTAAAACAATAGTTTGCCTCATCTGGTATTTACCATTCACTTTTCTGCCACAGCTAACTTCCTGTTTCTAATTATTCCACCGTGATAAACAAAAGGACAGAAAACAAGGTGAGCAGGAGGAGAAAATGTTACAAACAACTGAAGCTGTTAAATAATAAACTAAGATAGCCCTGGCTGGTGTGGTTCAGTGGACTGAGCACTAGCCTGTGAACAGAAAGGTTGCCGGTTCGATTCCCAGTCAGAGCACATGCCTGGGTTGTGGGCCAGGTTGCCAGTAGGGGGCATGCGAGAAGCAATAGATCAATGTTTTTCTCTCTTTCTCCCTTCTCCTCTCTCTAAAAATAAATAAAACCTTTCTTTAAAAAAATTAAAATAAAATAACTGGTGAAACAAAAGCAGCCCATGGTTCTAAACTGCCCAGTGAATGAAGTTTTTAAGTTTTGAGGTGTTCCTGGAACTTTTTAGTCAATAGGGTGACATAGGTAAACATGGTACTTGAATCCTCCCATAAACACAGCAAATTTATAGTTACACTACAGAACAATCATCATTCAGAACTGCCTGAAATCTAGCTAAATGGAAGTCCAACAAGTAGGGATTTAAAGCAGCAGCCACATCAAGACTGCTAGGAGGGGAGGAAATGCAGAACAGACTGATCCCATACCTACATGTAGTGGATAAAAATTGAGAGGAATTATCTCAATTGCAGAGGCCCCCACTTGAGGAGGAAGAGGTCCCAGCCCCATACCAAGTCTCTCAGTCTAGGATTCTACAGTCAGGAAGAGAAGTCTTCACAAGTTCTGGCTATAAAAACCAGTAGGAATTGTGGCTGAGTGAGATGAAGGACTTCTGGAGTCCCAGATTTTCCTCTTACTGGGCCTGCGCAGGGACTTACATGGAATCACTTGCTTTGAGCTCTGGCACTGGGGGAGCAGCTTGAAAGGCACTAGGGACATATGGGGAAGAACTGCATTGTCTGGCATCAGAGTGAGAGGTGGGGGAGGCAACTTTCTGACACAGAAGTGCTAGCAGAGGCCACTGTTCCTGTTCTTAGCCCTGCTCCCACAGAGATGGCAGATGGGCACCATACCTGAGTCTTCATTAACCTAGGCATCACTCACTATGTCCTGGTGATTCCCTGAGACCCCTCCCCACCCAACTTGCAAGATCCACCCAAGCTATTTCTAGTGGCTTTCCATACAAATGGTCTCTCTTGCCTCATTCTTTAGACTTCCCTAAAATCCCTCAAACAAGTACCATCTGGCCTCTGCGTACCCCATACCTCTTGCTAAGTGACCCCAGGTCTGGCACTGTATCAGCAGGCCATGGTTCACACCTTGGCCTTTCATGGGTACCTGCAAGCCCAGTAAACGTAGCAACCATACGAAGATCACTCTGTAGCTCAAGCCAGGTATCCCCAGGCAGGTCATAGGCAGTGGCTTACCTTGCATCTCCTGGGAGGCCCCAGAGTCAGTGCACCCAGTGGACAGCTTCATACCACACTGCATTACAACCCTACCACTTCCATGAATGACACACTCAAGGAACAGACTCAGGGTACACCAAAGCCCCACTGATGCAAGTCCTGCTCCATACGGTTGACTCTGGCATAGCAACTCCTCTCTGTAGCTGCATGTGGTTCTTGCAGCAAATCAGCCTGGGGGTCAATCCCTCCCAGTGACTCCAGTAGTAATCAAGGCTCAACTACAATAGACAGTGCACACAGCCCACACAGGGGCACACCCGTAGCATCCAGCTTGGGTGATTGGCACATCAGCTGGATGCCAACATCCGTGCTGGATATGCCATTAGCTTTACAGGACACATACTACATACACAAGGCCATTCTTCCAAGTCTGGGAGACACAGCAGCCCTAAATAACACATAGGAACAAACACAGAAAAACAACCAAAACACAGAAACGAAGAAACAGGTCCCAATGAAAGTATAGGAGAAATCTCCAGAAAAACAACTAAATGAAAAGGAAACAAGCAATCTGCTAGATGCAGAGTTCAAAACACTGGCTATAAGGCTGCTCAAGGAACTTAGTGAGGACCTCAAGAGCATAAAAAAAAAATTCTAGTAAGGGACTTCCAGCCAAGATGGAGGTGTAGGTAATACACTGTACCTCCTCGCAGAACCAAAAGAAGGACAACAAACATAAAAACAAAAAACAGCAAACGGAACTGACAGAAAATTGAACTGTATGGAAGTCCGACAACCAAGGAATTAAAGGAGAAACATTCACTCAGACTAGTAGAGGGGCGGAGATGGGCAGCAAAGACAGAAAGAATGTATGGCAAGGTGGTACCTGGAGGACCGGGTGGGCAAGGTAGCAAAGTGCAGAGTTCCTTTCTGATCCCTCCCCCACAGACAGTGCCATAACACAGTGATGTGTGTTGACCCGCCCTGGCAAATACCTAAGGCTGTGCTCCTGACAATGTAAAAGGTGCACTGAGACAAAGAAATATGGCGCAAATGAAAGAACAGATCAAAACTCCAAAAATAAGCCCTTAATGGTATGGCACAGTGGATTGAGTGCTGGCCTGCGAACCAAAGGGTCACCAGTTTGATTCCCAGTCAGGGCACATGCCTGGGTTGCAGGCGAGGTCCTCCAGTAGGGGACACGTGAGGGGCAACCACACATTGATGTTTCTCCCTTTTTCTTTCTCTTTCCCTTAGCCTCGCTCTAAAAATAAATAAATAAAATCTTTTTAAAAAAAAGTAGAGGTAAAACTCCCAAAAATACAACTAAGTGATGTAGGATAGACAAGTTATTAGATGCAGAGTTCAAAACAGTGGTAATCAGGATACTCACAGAAATGATTGAGTATGGACTCAAAATAGAGGAATAAATGAAGGCTATTCAAAGTAAAATAAAGAAAAATATATAGGGAAACAACAGTGATGGGAAGGAAAGTGGGACTCAAATCAACAACTTGGAGCATAAGGAAGAAATAAACATTCAACCAGAATAGAATGAAGAAAACAGGAATTCCAAAAAATGAGGAGAGGCTTAGGAACCTCTGGGACAACTTTAAACATTCCAACATCTGAATCACAGGGGTGCCAAAAGAACAAAAGGAATAGAAAGAAATTAAAAATTTATTTGAACAAATAATGAAGGAAAACTTCCCCAATCTGGCGAAGAACATAGACTTCCAGGAAGTCCAGGAAGCTTATTAGAGTCCCAAAGAAGTTGGACCCAAGGAAGGACACACCAAGACACATCATAATTAAATTACCCAAGATTAAAGATGAGGAGAGAATCTTAAAAGCAGCAAGAGGAAAGGAGAGGGTTATCTACAAAGGAGTTCCTCTAAGACTATCAGCTGATTTCTCAAAAGAAATCTTACAGGCAAGAATGGACTGGAAAGAAGTACTCCAAGTTATGAAAGGCAAGGACCTACACGTCCAAGATTACTCTATCCAGCAAAGCTATTGTTTGGAATAGAATGGCAGATAAAGTGCTTCTAAAAGAAGGTATAGTTAAAGGAGTTCATCATCACCAGGCCCTTATTATATTTAATGTTAAAGGGACTCACCTAAGAAAAAGATAAAAAATACATGTAGTAAAAAAAAATATGGACAGTAAAACAACAATAAACTCACAACTTTCAACAACTGAATCTAGAAAAAAACAAAAAAACTAAGCAATCAGAACAGGAACAGAATCACAAAAACGGAGATCACATGGAGGGTTTTCAGCTAGGAAAGAGGTGGAAGAGAATGGGGGAAACAGTACAGGGAATAATCACCATAAATAGTAGGTAAAAGTTAGAGGGAGGTTAAGAATAGCACAGGAAATGGAAAAGCCAAAGAACTTATATGTACAACACATGAACATGAACTAAGGGGGCGGCGGAGGTGGGTATGCCGGTGGGAGAAGGGTGCAAGGTGGAGGGGAATAAGAGAGAAAAAAATGGGACAACTGTAATAGCATAATCAATAAAATATACTTTAAAAAATCCAGTGAGAAAAGGTTACACTAGTTGAAATAAAGAACAATTTATAAAGAATCAAGAGTAGAGTGGATGAAGCCAAGAATCAAGTCAGTGATTTGGAATATAAGAAAGCAAAAAACCCAATTTGAACAGTAAAAAGAAAAAAGAATCCAAAAATATGAAAATTGTATTAAGAGCCTCTGGGACAACTTTAAGTGTATCAACATTTGCATCATAGGGTTGCTGGAAGGAGAAGAGAGAGAACAAGAAATTGAAAATCTATCTGAAGAAATAATGATGGAAAATTTCCTAACCTGGTAAGGAAATCAACAAGTCCACGAAGTGCATACAGTCCCAGATAAGATGAACACAAAGAGGCCCAAGCCAAGAAACACTGTAATTAAAACACTAAAGGTTAAAGACAAAGAGAGAATCCTTTAATGTATCAAAGGAATAGCAGCTGGTTACCTAACAAGGGAGCTCCCATAAGACTGTCAGGTAGATTCTTAACAGGAACTATGCAGGACACAAGGGAGTGGCAAGAAATATTCAAAGTGATAAAAAGCTAGGACCTACAACCAAGACTATTCTACCTAGCAAAGCTATCATTTAGAAAGGAAAGACAAATAAAGAGCATCCCAGACAAGAAAAAGTTAAAGGAGTTTGTTACCACCAAACTACTACATAAAATTTTAAAGGGTCTTCTTCAAGGGAAGATAATAAAAGATCAAAAATACAAACAATAAAATGATAATACATACATATCTATCAACAATTGAATATAAAAAACAAAATAAATGAAGAGGCAGAACAGACATAGATATAGAGAACATTTTGAAGGTTGCCAGATGGGGGTAATGGGTGAAAAAGGTAAAGGCATTAAGAAGTACAAATTGGTTGTTACATAGTCATACGGATGTAAAGTACAGCATAGGGAGTAATAATATTCTAATAACTTATATATGGTGTCGCATACATACAAGATTTATTGGGATGATCACTAGTGGGTTATGTAAGGTCTAATCACTACACCTGACACTAATAAAATACTATATGTCAACTTTAATTGAAAAACAATAAATGATTAAAGAAAATAATAATTAGCCCTGACTGGCATGGCTCAGTAAGTAGGGTGTCGTCGTATAAACTGAAAAGTAGCTGGTTTGATTCCCAGTCAGGGCACATGTCTAGGTTGTAGGCCAGGTCCCCAGTTCAGCATGTGCGAGAAGCAACCAATTGATTTTTCTCTTGTGCAACAATGTCTCTCTCTCTTTCTCCCTCCCTTCCCCTTTCTCTAAAAGTAAGTAAATAAAATCTTAAAAAAAAGAAAATCTTAAAAAAAGAAAGAAATTTACCAGTTCAGTGACATTGCAGGTTAGAAGAGAGACTGTTTCACAGTACATTAAATTCCTTGAATAAAAGATGGCAATGGTAAATGGTATTAACACTCACTCTTTAATCCTTTTGGCTCTTTGCGGCCTTTTTCTTCCTTGTCTAAATCATGCCTTTTCTGGTATTTTTCTTTGGGTTCATTTTTTTTGGTCTCTTTTTCCTGAAAGAAACACATGTAAGACCCAAAAAATAAGAGCTGCTACCATCTGACACCTTTGTGTGCCATGGCACCTGACCACTCAATTGAGATTTTTATTCACCTATAATTTATAGCCCTGGCTGGTGTGGCTCAGCCTGGATTGAGCACCAGCCTGCAAACCAAAGGGTTGCTGGTTCAATTCCCAGTTAGGGCACATGCCTGGGTTGCACACTGGGTAACCAGTGGAGAGTATGCAAGAGGCAACCACACATTGATGTTTCTCTCCCTTTCTCTTTCCCTTCCCCTCTGTCTAAAAAACAAATAAAATCTTAGGAAGAAGACATAATTTATAAAACATCAAATTAAAAACCCAATACCAATTTCCTGAACTCTCTGTTAAGAATTTATTACTAAAAATAAAGAAAATTCCAGCTCTGACTGGTGTGGCTCAGTGGGTTGGGCATCACCCCACAAACTTCAAGTTTGCCAGTTTGATTCCTAGCCAGGACACATGCTTAGGTGTGGGCCAGGCCCCCGACTGTGGGAACAAGAGAAGCAACTGACTAATGTTTCTCTCCCTCTCTTTCTTCTTCCTCTTCTCCCTCTAAAATGTAAATACAATCTTTAAAAATAAAGAAAATTCCCAAAAATGTTATCCTACAGTCCTATTAAGCAAACATGACCTTTTATTTATGCACATTCTGCCTTCTCAGCTAATTTTGCTGACAGTTTTGTTGTTTAAAATTCTTTTAAAAAATTTACATTGCATAGACATTTTTATATGAACGTGTTCATAAAATTTTGTAAATTCTTTTATTTTGGCTATACTGACCTCATAATTAATATTTCCATGGATATATAATAGGTCTCAAGTTGATGCAACATTTTTTTAACTATTTCCCTGTTGGGGACCGCCCTGCCTGGTCTCAGGAAGCTATAACCCCCCCGTGACTTAGGTTAAGTGAAAGACCTCTGGACCACGAGCCACTGAGGAGACAAATCTTATTTCCCTGGCATGAACACTGCCTGTTCTAATGCCTGGCTTCCCTTTTGTATGATCGGCAGTCAATGGCGGGTAACAATTCTCTAAGAAAGAGAATGAAGCTAAAATAGACATGATCACATGGGAATGCCTAGGGAAGAAACTCACAGGGCTATGGATATGAAGGGGTGATCGACATCAACCCCTGCCTCCCCCCTCCTCCCGCCTCTGTCATCTGCCTGCAGGGGTGGTGCAGCCCAGACCAGAAACGGTGGGCCCCCCGGGGTAATCAGGCCTGGGACATAGAATATGCAAAATCCTGTGAGATCTGTTTGCTGGAGGATGTTACTAACTTGGAATTTAAAGGCACAGGCAGGAAACCTTTGGAATCCGTAGCCTTTCATATGTTAAAGACCACAAACCTTGGCCAGAATCACAGCAGGGGTTCTGTCCCCACCTTTGTAAGTTGCCTACATCTTTTGATCTTTTCTGCCAGACTGTGAATCCACAAACTAAGTCTGTTTTCTCAATAAAAATCTGCTTGGGTATGGACATGGGGCACTCCCCACTAGAGAGAGGGTGGCCATTTTGTCCCTATTCCCCCACAGGACCTGGTTGTCTCTGTGTATGTTTTTCTCGTGTTTTGACGAACATCTGCAGCCGAGATGGATACTGCTGGCGGGTATCCTCTACATTTCCCTCATGGCTAAACAGTTAGACTGGTGATTAATTTATGCGATGATAATACTACTATAAATATCTATGTCTACAGAGCTCTTTCTCCCTTGAAAATGATTTCTTTAAGATAAATCTACAAAACTGAAAATAATGGATAAAAATTACTGTTTTTATAGTGCTTGATAAATAGTGCATGTATCAATACATATATGAATATTTTCATAATGTGGAAAATGTTTCCACTTTGAAAACCCATTTAAAACAATTTTTACAATAAGGGGATAAGCTATTAAATATATTTTTACAAGAAAAGACTTAATGGCAGAAAAACTGTTCTTATAATTCTACTGTTTTCTTATTATTTGTGAAACTCTGACTATTCAAAGGAGAGCTAGCTGGACAGGAACATTCCTTATAAGATTTTAACACAGAGTTCTTCAAACAACCCCCCTAGTACTTACTTCCCTGGCCAAGTCAGTGGATAGGAGGCCCCTCTCTTCCTCACCCAGCCTTGAGCTCTTCTGTGTATAGGAAGATGCATGTGTCAGATTATCCGATTCTGTGGTATTTCTGCTTTTGTCTTGATTCCGTTGCTTTTTATGTGCATTTTTCTTCTCTAAAGAAAGGTTCTTGTTTTCTAGCTTTTTGCTTTCTTTAAGTTCCTCGGCCTTTCTGGGTTTCTTTTTGTTTCTCTTTCCTCTGACATCAGCATCCTCATCAGCACTCCCAGAGCCATCCAGCTGTTTATCTAGAACAACGTCTTGAGCTCCATCTGGCCCTGCTTTGTCTTTTCCACTTTTAATCTTCAGTTTCTCTTCTCTGTTGTCAGGCTGTACATCTTCACTGTCCCCCTCATGAAAGGGAGGGTCACTGAGTACACCTGATTCAGATTCCAACGGAAATTCAACACATTTGTCTTTTTTTGTTTTTCTGTTTTCTTTGAAATCTTCTTTTATTTTACTTTTAAAATCTCTTATTTCACCCTTTTTAACTTTCTTTAATTCCTTAGTTTCTTTTATATCATCCTTTTTGGGCTTTTTGGATTCCTTTAATTCTTCTTTGGCTTCAGAAATTCTTTTCTTTGTCCTTAAATCAAAAACTGAAATTTCAAAGCTCTCCAGGTCTGGCTTCGATTTCTCTTTTAGTTTACCAGTCTTTGCTTTTTTCTTCTTCAGATCATCAGGGCTTTTCTCTTCTCTCTGCCTTAATTTTTTCTTTTTCTTTTTTGGAGAAGTATCTTCTTTTGTCTCACTCTGCTGATCGCTATCAGAGTTTGCCTCAAATATGTCATTATTTAAGGATAGTCTCTATAAAACAGAAAAAATTTAAATACTCATTAACATAGTAATTTGAAAGGTTTTGAAAAGTAGTACTGACAATATCTGGTAGAAATGTTTTTTTCCTCCCTAGAAGTTTTTCAACTCCTTAAAATTACTTACCTAAACAGAAGATGTTTAATATTACCTAGATCTCTGATTTAGCAAATAGGTGTTACTGATGAAGAGCTTCAATTTAAGAAAGCAGATATGAAAATAGTAACTGTCTTATGTATGGTGGTGTTGGGGGGGATAGGGTTGTAAATGGTTTGAATTACAAAATTCCCCAAATCACCAAGTAACTAATTTATACAGACTGTCTTGGTTATCATTAAAAAAAAAAAAAAAAAAAGTAGTTGCCAATCCAAACACAAAGGATTTTTTTTTTTTTTTTTTTTAAGTTTTTGGGTTCTGTGGGAGGGAGGGCTGGATTGGGAGTAAAAAGGAGAAAACTGTATTTGAACAATGATTTAAATAAAATAAATAAATAAATAAATAAATAAATAAAAGTATTGAGGAAATATCAGGCTCACTAAACTAAAAAAAAAAAGTTTTTGGGTTCCAAAATGTCCATAAACTTGCTGTTAAACTTCACTATTGTATATGGAATGAGTAAAGATGGCACCCAAATCTCACCTCTGCAACTGATTTATTACATACAGTTGATCCTTGAACAATGCAGGAGTTAGGGGCAACAAGCCCTGCACACTTGAAAATCTGAGTATAACTTTGAATCCCCCAAGATTTTACAGCTGTGGGGGACTGGTTTCAGGACTGCGCCCCCCCACCAATAGCCACAGATACAAAGCTCCATGCATGCTCAACTCCCTTATATAAAATGGCATAGTTCCAATATAAACATAGTAGGTTCTTACATCCACAGACTCCCATGGTTGAATCTGCAAATGAGGAATATGAGAATATGGAGGGCTGGGATTGTGGTATATTTACTGAAAAAATCTGTATATAGGTGGACCTGTGCAGTTCAATCCCATACTGTTCAAGGATAAACTTACTTCAAATTAGATATGGAGAGCCTGGAAGGCAGGGAGAAAAGAGATACTAATTAACAAATAAATGCACCTATTTATCAAATTGATAATATAACCACAGAGAAGAAAAACAAAAGAATTAATCCAAGTAACTTTGATACTAAACACCCCCAGTGAATCTTGTAAGTACAGCAAACTTGCATATAAATTTGGAATTTTACAAGAAGTGGTGTAGCAAATCCGAAGCTAATTTCTAATCATTGTAGTACGGAGAAGTCAGTACAAATAGAGCTGATGGGAACCAGTGTTCTCAGGATATAAAAAGGAAGCTAGTATGATGACCAATGAGAATGACAAGAAGCCCCTGTAGCAATGGACTGAACAAATGTGTACTTTTTCCTTTAGTTCTACTTTGGGCTTAGAAATAATGGTATCCTAGCAGCAGTTAGTACATCTTCGTTTCTAAAACCTCTTCCCTCCTAAAGAGAACCAGGCTGGAGCAGAGAAGTTCATGGCAATACTGAAACACCTCTGCCAGAAAGCAATGATGTGCTCAAAAGCAACAAGAGAATATCAAAAAGATGCAGGAGGTGGCTTGAAGGTAAATTTGGAACCATTCTGGAACCCACTAGATAAATGCGGAACGATTTTAGCATTAAGGCAAGTAACAACAGTAATGGACATAATGCATTGACAAAAGGGTCCATGAGTATAATATGGACACGAAGGGAGAGGGAGGAGTGGCCCTTTATAGACACAGACTGAAAAATACAGAATAAAAGAATTAGAAAAATCAATATTTTACAACCACCACAGTAATAACTAATTGAGGCATGAATCATACAAGTATTTTAAAATCAAGGGGTGAGAAGGTTATTGGGGAACAAGAAGTTCTCAGTTTCAAAGATTACTTGTTATTAGATTATTTATTATCAGGTTACTTATTATTTTAAAAGTAAAAGGTATTTTTAAAAAGGGAGAAAAATGGGCCTTGCTATCATATAATTTATAATATATGTAATAATAAATTAGAAACTGACATATCTTGATGTAATTAATGCACATGATACTGAATCTAATCATGAGGAAACAAATCATCTAATTCCAATTTTTTAAAAATACAGTTTATTTGTGATTTAACATTAATAAGCATTCATCTAATTCCAATTTGAATAACTTTCTAGAAACAACTGGCCTAGACTCATAAAAACTGTCCATGTCATGAAAGATAAAAGGTTATGAATATCTAGAAAATAGGAAACTAGAAAGATATGAGATGAAGCCCCCTGCATGACAGAAAGCAATAAAGGACTTTCAGGAACAATGGGGAAGCCCTACTGAATGCAGCAATGTGTTAGCTGCACATCAGATAACAGTGTTGCTGATATAACACTAATGATGTGTCACAGTGAGGAATCTGAATTTCCCTGATGATGTCTCTGTAGTTAAGAGACACATGCTGAGGAATTCAAGAAAGTCTGCAATGTGCTCTGAAGTTATCGTCTCCTCACCTTACAGCTATCCCTCTGCTGTAAGTAATTTCTGTAAGAGTACTGAATGACTTCTACTTTCTCATTTTATCCTCTGTCCTAAAGCGTTTACACTGCAGTCCATCCCCTTGAAAAGCATGCTGCTAAGGACTGGTGTTGATCTTATTTCCAAACTTGAAGAATTAAATATCCTGGTTTTACTTACATTTTCTGCAATGATAAAGGGAAAAGGAGGGGGGGAAAGGAGGACTAAATTTAATCTTGCCAGGTGTATGATTAATATTACTTCAAAAATATTTTAAAAGAAGAATTATAAAACTGATTTTTTAAAAATACAGTCCATCAGATTATGACTTGGAAAATAGTAATAACAAGAACTATCTTGCATCCTATACCAATTCCCAGCCCATGCCTTTTTCTTTAACTCAGGCCTGTATTTCTAGTTGGAGACTTGACATCTTCATGAAATGACAAGTAAGTAATGTGTTCAAAACTGGACCCATTCCCTAAATACACCATCATTTATCTAGGTTCCCAGACATGTAATCTTAGTTATCTTTGACTCCATTTCCCCTCCTACTTCAGATCAGTCACGAAACCCTGTGGAATATGGAATCAGTGCTCCAACCTATACTACCTGAATTCAGTTTCTTACCTCTCCCTTTTGGCAGTCTCTCCCCATTCCAGAATCAATTATATCCCTGCTAATAAAGGCAGAAGGGATGAAAGAATTAGGAAATTACTATTTTCCAACCTCTAATGAATTAATGGTTCTAGGCAATGATCATCAATGGCTCCTAAAATCTACACATCAAATATTAGGAGCACCCCAATAATGGAGCAGATGGAAAATACCTAATCTCACTGATCACCTCAACCTCACTGTGAGAGTTAACTAGACGTTATGTGCTTTCTAATAGGTTGGGGTGCATAACACCAATTATGACTTTCCCTGAAAAAACTAACTAAACCTGAACACAGTCATCCTTCCATGTCTAGCTACCAGCTTATAGAAATAGGGGGGATAGAGAAACATATTAAAAGACAACACACTCAGTCAAACCCAGAATATAGGAAATTCTACAAAAAAATGTGGTTTCTTCATCAATAAACAGCATGGGGAAAAATGATGGGAGGGTTAGGGGTAGAAATAATTGCATATTAGGAAAGATTTTAGAGTTTATCAATAATATACAATGTGTAGGCCTTTCTCAAATCCCAATTCAATTAATTCAACAAAAAATGTTTTTGTTTTGAAACAACAGGAGGAAACTGAACATATTATTAGATATTAGAAGGTACTAAGAACTAAGTATAAACTTCTTGGTATGATAATAATATAGTGGGTGTTTTAACAATTCCTTTTACATACTGAAGTATTTCAAGGGGCAGCAATATGACATCCAGAATTTCCTTTACAATACTCCAGCAAATCAAAAGGGAGGGTGAGAAGCAAAGAGGAAAAAGAATGTCAAAGTACTGATAGATGCGGTGATGATAGTATAGCCTTATGATACCACCCTGTCCATTTTTAGATGTTCAAACTGTCCTTAATAAAATTCTTTTAAAATCACCTTTCTGAAACATCAATCTCATGATATAACTTCCCTCAAATTTCTACTGTTTTTTTCTAATGTTCCAATGGTCAGCTTGGACCCAAGCTGCACACCAACTTCCCCGGCTTCCCTTATGCTTCATTCCCATGTAACCCTTTAGCTCTTCCCACCATTCGTAAGGCAGGTGCTTCTGCACAAACTCTGTTGGTTTGTCCCTGTCTCACCTCCTAAGGTCCCTTGAATTCATCAATTTTAAAAAAGATTTTATTTATTTTTAGAGAGAGGGGAATGGAGAGACAAAGAGAGGGAGAGAAACATCAATGAGAGAGAGAGAAACATCCCAACTGGCAACCCAGGCATGTACTCTCATCAGGAATTGAACCAGTGACCTTTCAGTTTGTGGGACAATGCCCAACCAACTGAGCCACACCAATCAGGGCAAACTCCTCATTTTTAAGGGCTCAGGACAAATCCTCTGTAACTTTCATGTTCATCTCAGAAAGTTGGTCACTCCTTTCTGTTTGACTCTTCACAGCACACACAGCTACCTGAGAACATATGTCCCTGCTTCAACACCTCCCCACCCTGTCCTGAGTTCTGTGAAGACATACCTCACACCTTTTTCTGTGTGCCTAGTGATGGACACACATTATAGCTGGACTTTTAGATGAATGAACATGAAATGATTAGCAAATGAGGCTGGTGTTATCCCTTTTATTGGGTAAACAACTTAAAAGAATTCTAAAATTCTGAAAATCCTAAACTGTATAAAGAAAGAAAGTCCTCTGGGGAGTTTCCATTCACCAACTTTAAAATGTAGCCTCCACAGAAATAAGATCAGCCTCCTTGCTGTCATAGCCATTCTACACCTTATCCACTCTCTCAGCTTTGTCCCTGTCACCCGGCAGTGTTTCCTGCCCCATTTGGTGTCTGCTGTGGCTATCACACAATAGGGTGGCAGGGTCACTTGTAATCTTCTGGTCCTTCTAACTCTTCCTCAGTCATCTGGGAGAAGCTTGAATGCTGGCTCCTTAGCAAGTATCTCTGAAAAATGACTTTTCTTTAGTCATTAGTTTATTCCAAGAGAGTTACAACCTGAAGGTTTTAAATATAAAACAAGTTGATTTGACTAGTTTATAAATGTAGCAGCTAGATTTTAGGCACCAAAATACTCTATTTGAAAAAATCAGTTAGCTGTTTTTTAGATGAATTGGTAGGTTTGCTCCCTGGGTGATCCAGACCTGGAATCCTTAGCCAGATTCACTGAAATTAGGACATAAAGATTTGCTGCCATCTACCTCATAGCATTATTGTCTGCTGTCACACATTACCAGATAATAGAAATATTGATCTATTAGTGTTCACTTTAAAATAACTATAGTCCTGGTTGATGTTGCTCAGCTGTATGAAGCATTGTCCTGCAACCAAAGGGTTGCAGGTTCAAGTCCCAGTCACTGCACATGCCTCGGCTGCAGGTTCAATCCTGGTCCAGGTGCTTATGGTCCCTGGTCTGGGTGCATATGAGAGGCAACTGACTGATGATTCTCTCTCATGTCAGTGTTTCTCTCTCTCCCTCTTCTTCTCTCTCTCTGAAAGCATGAAAAAAATGTCCCTGGGAAAGGATAAAAATAAAAAGTAGTAACAAATAAAAAGTATAAAACAATCACAACAAAGATTTTAAAATCACATGCCACAAGCCTGAGCACTTTTAGTATACTTGCAACCTGCCTTATTACTCATTTTAATAGTCTCATCAGTAAAATAAGCCTATTAGTTATTATTCAAATGAAGACAACTCTGAAAATAAAATGGGGCTCTACCAGTAATTATACCAAGTCAGCAGACAGACTGGGGCTGACCCGGCAAATCATGCCAATGTGGTTACATGACACCTTGGTCTATGGGGATCTTCAGCGATACAGTATACGAGAGTGTGGTGACAAGAGTGCCTGATGACACATTTGTGAAATGCACAACACAGACATGCCAGGGTCATCTCCTCTGGAAACCATGAGCCTCTGGCAGTACACTCTCATGCTCTCAGAACCATTACCACTTTTTTTGAGAACTATCTTGAGTAAAACAGGTGGTGTCACTAGAAACTGGTTTCTTATACAACATTGTATGTTCTAATGAAGACAATTCTAAAAGAAAAAATTAAAAACCATTTTGGGCCATGACACTATTGCAACAGATGTTTACTTCACAAAATGTATACTCTTCAAAATAATGCTTATTTGGATGTGCAAATTCTAATTCATTTTACATTAAAAGGGTATATATAATAATTATTCTACAGCTACACTTTAACAAACAAAACAGAAGTATTTCAGAAAGCTACCCCTAAATCAACCAAACAAAAAACCTATTCTCAAATTTTAAAATTAAGGCAAAACTAATCTCTTAGCTGAGAAGTAAGTATGCAGGTGATTATTTCATAATAAAAACATTTGTTCGCTAGTTAGAAAATGTTGATAAAAATTATTTTCAAAGAAAAGCAGAAAGCAAAATCCTCAATATATGGTACTACCCTTAAAACCATGTGTACAACCTGCAAGGAACCTCAAAAATAAAAGCTGGATGTTACCTATCTTTGTGTAATTATGACCATTTAAATGGTCATATTTAATGAGCCATTTATATGGCTCATATAAGATATTCTATGTGTATTAAAAAACAAGCTCTGTCTAAAAAGGTAGGAAAAAACCCTCAAAAAGGTAAAAACAGTACAATGTTGCTGTGATAGTAGAGGTTCACCTGTGTGAACCTGTACACATAACAGCCATTGAAGTGTGAGGCAGGCCAGTAACTATCTAATTTGTACACTTTCAGGCCATTAAAAATGAAGGGCTGCATCACACATGAATGTTAAGAACCTCAAGCCCTAGCTGGGTGGCTGAGCTGGTTAGAGCATTGTCCCATACACCAAAAGGTTACAGGGTTTGATCCCCTGTTGGGGTGCATGCCAACAACAACTGATCACCTATTTCTCTCTCACATCTCTCTATCACCCCCCCATCCCTTCCCCTCTCTCTGAAATCAATAAAAAACTTCCTCGGATTAGGATTAAAATTTTTTTTAATCAGCAAAAAGATAATAATCTATTCAAATGCTAAATGATAAAATATTTTAATAAACAAATACCATTTCTGCATCATGTGTATTTTCTGGTAAATAGCATTAACAACCACTTCTGAGTTACTTTCAGAAAACACTTCTAACTTCTTGTATGCTTTCTAAGTTCTAAGCAAGTAGTGCTCCTAGAATTAAGGAGAAAAAGCAACCAATCAAGTATTCTTACAGAGGTTACTATGGTAAAACCTCACAAGACAAAAACTTTGGGGCCTGGGAAATATCACAATTTTCATAAGCAGCACATATGCTGCTTATATGAGCACAAAGAGATGAACAAAGCAGTTTTCTCCTACTAACAATCTATTTCTCTATCTACAAAGAATCACAGAAGCTTATAAATGGCAAAACTAGCAGGTTAGGAACCAGATACAGTTTTGCAATATGCTTGTTCACTGATACTACCTCAACAATTAGGCCAAAAAGTCATTAGCAATGTAAACACAGGAATACTTTATGAATGACAAGCCATGAGAAGGCAAACCTGAGACAGGAATTGAGACTTTAGTGTAGGAGACCATTCTTTGTGGTGTGGGTCCAGCACCCACTTGGAGATGCACAGGACCCATACCCACAGATAGGTTCTCCCGTGGGGAATCAGGCCTGCAATGTACCTAGGCCGCTATGAGACTTGCTTTTGCTAAAACTGCCTCACCCTGAATTGAGGCAGCAAATATTTACTGCAAAGTAGCTTCCTAAAATCCATGCTAAACCTTCCAAGGACAAGTGTAACTGGTCCAACCACTTTTCCCTTTTCATTTGTAAATATCCTTCTTCTATGATGTGATTAGCAGCATCCTCTCCTTTGTTTTCTGTAAAAGGTAACCACCTAAAGCCAACCTGTGCATAGTAAATGAGGACCATCATGTAATGTGCCCAGAAACCCAATAAAGGTCAGTCACTGCAAGGGCTGCGGCTTTTTCTCCCCTTGAGAGAAAAGCCATGCTCGCCCTTTTCCTCCACAGAACTTGGTAGGTCCATGTGAATGTCTTGTATCTCATCCACAATGTCGCAGACCCCACAAGCTGGGGTCCGCATCACTTTAGTCTTAAAAAGATTCAAAATGTTAATAGTGCCTGGAATTTAAAATTACTTTGGAAATAGGAAGGACTGCTTACAAAATGATGAAGTAGAGAAGTATCTTTCTAAAATTAGGACAAGGATTTTTTAAGCTTAAAACGATACCTCAAACACACTTGTCATCATAAATAATTTTAAATCAAGAAAGAGAGTTGCTGTTGGGTTTCACTTGAGGCTTGGTAAAGGCAAATAAAGGGATGAGAAAGCCAGGTTTCTGTAAGACAACACTTCATGGGAGAAGTTTCAGCAATGTGTTGCTAATAAGGCAAGACATTGAGAAATACACCTTAGGAAGACTTCAGTCACAAAGTCTAAATTTTAGAAGTAATATGAACCAAATCACTTATTAAAACATGTGCATTTGTGTTTGTGTGAGTTTTGAGGGGAAGAAGTAGGGAAGGAGAGAGTAGGCATCCATTCTAGAAAAGTGAAGTACAACTATAGTAAAAAATTTGGGGAAAAAAGTTTTTCCTTTAACCTGAACTCATTTTGTAAGGGGTTTCTCCTTTGTAAACATTTTTAAAATACCGAGCATTTTGCTTAGTAACTTAAGGCCATTTTTATTAAAGGCCCTGCCGTGAAAGCATAATTTTAAAACACTGATATTCTACTTCTCTAAATGGATTTCAAGCTATAGCCCAAACCAAAAGTCAACTACAGTGGTTAAGAGTGCGGTTGCCTAGCTCTATCATTACTAACCTGTGAACTTGGGTTAGTTTCTTATCTAAGCCTCGGTTTCTCATCTGAATCCATATAAAGTGCGGACTTAGTATTTGTGCATACATAGTACAAGTGTTCAGTAAATAAAATCTGCCTCTGATGTTGCTGCTATTATTATTAACACTAAACACAGTTAAAACTGGGTCCTAATATTGTTTTAGTCATTTAAAAGATACTAAGTATTTTTTAAAATGTGGTTGAAAACTCAAATTGTAGAGAGAGAAGGAATGACTATTCAGTCCTTAATAACTTCAATAAAAATCTGTTTCTTGTATCAATTTTCATTATATAGTTCTAAGTCCAAGAACTTCTGGCTAGGATTAAAAAAAATTATTCTATAAAAACAAAAACTCAGAAGCAAGAGGTTGAGTCAGAATTGGCTCAGTTTATAAATAGAAGCTATAAATGAAATTTCATTGTAAAGTAAATTAGGAACTTCTTCCAAGATTGATAAATAAAGTCAATTCAATTATTTGTAGAATAAGGGAATCAAGAATAAAAGAGTGAACAAATCAAAAGAAGAAAACCCTTAAACCAAATTTGTGTGGTAGTTTTAACATTATCCCTCTCTAGCCCACCATCAAACCTTTTTCCAAATTGCTGATGAGAAAATTTAACTTCTGTGAGTTCCTTCAATCTTGTTATCCTTCCTTATCATTAGGAAGAGCTACAAAAAGCAAGAAAGTAGCTAAAAATTAAATTGGAAACTGAAGAGAAAAACAAAAGACCTGGATAATCAAACCTGTGGATAATCTAAAATAGATTAAGATTTATCATTTCATAACATGATCTAATCATTGTTTTATTTTAATTAGCAGAAAAAGCACACATAAGAAATATGTTAAATAATGCAGATTAAATACAAAAGTATGCACTTTATCTGTAGCAGTAATGCGAATGGCACACAAAATACTCCTGAGGTACACAAAAACAAGATGCTTACATCATGGACAGTTTATACATGCCTTTTCCCCTATATTTATCTTACTCTTAAGTTAAAGGAAAATATTAACACATCTAAATTATACTTTTTCATGAACTGCAACCACAGGCTGGCTACAGAAAGAAGAGTCTTGCGAAACTCAGTGAAAGCATTTTGTGAGACCTAACTGGCTACATAGAATTGGCAATAAGAGTAGTATATATTTTACTATTATTTATAAATTCTTTGCTACATTCTCTATACTAAGTAAACTTTACAAACTTATTGTACTAAAAACAGTATGAGATAAAAAATGATACCTGAATCTCTTTCTTGACTGGTTTAGCTTTGTTATCCACAACTTTCTTCCTAAATTCAAGAAGAACTTCTTTACAGTCCTCAAGATGAACCTCAGGCTCCCAGGTATCATCATCTGATGTATATCCTTTCCATCGAACTTTGTAAAGGATTTTACCCTGTTATATAAATTAAAAACAGGCAAATAAAGGACATTACTGACTTGATCAAATTTCCAAAACAATACAATTGCTGAGAATACAGGAACAAACTTGAAATGGAGATTAATATCATTATAAAGTATGTTCATATCCTGCCATGGTTAAAAGCTACAGGAGCACACCAAAGGCAAAAACAAACAAGTGGGACTACATCAAACTAAGAAGCTTCTGTACAGCAAAGGAGATAATCAACAAAATGAAAAGGCTATCTACTGAATGGAAACAAATCATGTAAGGGGCTAACATACAAAATATATAAAGAACTAATACAACTCAATAGCAAAAACCCAAACAATCTGATTAAAAAATGAGCAGAGAATCTAAACAGACATTTTTCAAAGAAGATATTAAATGGCCAACAGGTACATGAAAAGGTGTTCAGCATCACTAGTCACCAGGGAAATTCAAGTAAGAACCACAGAGATATCACCTCATACCCATTAGAATGGCTGTTACCAATAAGGACAAAAATATAACACATATTGATGAGGATGTTAGAAAAAAAGAAAACCCTGTGCACACTGTTGGTTGGAATGTCATTTGGTGCAGCCACTATGGAAAAGGGTATGGAGGTTTCTGAAAAAGTTAAAACTAGAACTAACATTGATACAGCAATCCCACTTCTGGGTATTTATTTGAAAAAGATAAAAATATTAACTTAGGGAGTTGGAAGATGGCAGCGAGGTAGGTGTGCGCACAGGTAGAACACCTAGCTGATCTTCTGAGGAACAGCCAAAGGAATCCCAGCATATATGGAAGTTGGAGGCCAAAATTGTAGAGGACATTGAAAAACAGATGGCAAGGAGATTGCATTGGGATGTTAAGGTCCCTGGGACCTATGCGGACACCAGGGCTGCTGCAGCCTCTGGCCCGGTGCCTGCTGGGCCTGCCGGGCCTGCCACAGGATTCTTTAGACAAGAGCCAAATCAACCTCTCCTTCCCCTGCCAAACAGGGAGGACAGAGCAGCACCAGGATGGACCCGGATGCCTGAAGTTGCTGTGGGGGAATAAAGACAAAGTGGGAGATGCACAGGGGGAGAAATCACCCACTGAGACTGTGGATGCTGCCTGGATCATTACCAGAGAAGTTGGGGAGCCGGGTGATGCCTGGAGAAAAGATAAGAGTTGGGAAATGATGGACCCTGACCCAGATAGTCTCTGGTCTAGTTGGAAAGTTGGGCTGTGTGAGAGGCTGGGTGCTTGTTAAGAGTGGCAGGCTTAAACAGGAGGATTTTATTCAAAAAAGGCTCTCGGTTGCTATTTAAGTAAGTCTCCTGCAGTGCCTGCCTCCCACAGTGGCTGCCCCCCACAGCAGCCACAGCCACAGCCACAACCACAGCTGCCCCTGTTTCAGCCTGGGCAGCCTGGGTGCTAAGAGGAAGGAGGAGGCACCCCTTCACCGCCCCCCACCCCCAGGCAGAGGAGAGTGGCAGGGCTAGGGGACTTAGAAGTCCCCCAAAAGACTTACCTCAATGGGGGAACTGAACTACCCTGAAAAGACTCTGAGAGTGTCTAGCACCTAGGACAGTAAAGAGGGAAAAGGTGGCGCGTGAGCTGCCCCTAATTAGTGCACCTCAAGGATGGCACAACTGGTGGATTGATGGCACCGTCCTGGTGCACACGGGCAGTGGGGACACAGCAGAGAATGAGGGACCTGTGCTGGAGGCTATGCAACTGTGAAAATTGTGACCCAGACCTGGCCCCCATCTTCACAAAACCATAGGAAGGGAGAAAAGTGAAGCCCAACCCCTCTTAGCCTACAGCACCCAGGAAGATCAGAACTCGCCTGACAGTTTTAAAGCCAGCAGGAAGCATTGTTTTCCTTTTTTTTTCCCCAAGTGAAACAGAAGGACATGGAGCTGTGAAAGGTCCAGAGACAGAACCAGAGAGAACACAAGGCGTTAGCAGGAAATGAGAAACTGAGACAATTTCACTTTGCCGTTCCAGAGAACTTACATGTTATTGTTTATTTGTATTATTACTTTTTCATTATTTTTACTTCTTTTACTTTATTAGTATTTTTTAAAATTTCTCTTCTTTCTGTTTAGCTTTCTTCGTTTTATTAGTTCATTTAATTGCACTGTTTGACTGGTTTTCCTTGTTCTTTCATACTGTATTTTAATTTTCCTTCTTTCATTTTACTTGTGCTCCAAAAGCACACTACTCTAGGTCATGTACTTCCCATTTTTGTTATTCAAATCATATAGTTCCTGTCATATTATTGTTGTTATTGTTATTATTGTAAATAATTGCTGTTCCATATAATTTTAAATACTAGACAGCACCCCTCCTCTATCTTAGCCCATTTCATTATCTTCCAGAGCTTTATTATTGTTGTGGTTAGGGTAACTTTATTCTCTCGCACAGAACACACACTTTCTATCCTTTACTCTCACTGTATCTCATAATCTCACCTCCCACAAGACCTCAGTTTTCTGCATTCAGCTCACAATCCTTTCTCCATCTAACAAGAGCCTTATCTCTTTTGTACCCTTTACAAAAAATGGATAGTTGGATAAAATATCAGAGTTAACACTATACTTATCCAAAGCACCTCCTATCTCTTCTATATGTGTTGGTACTTTAAATCTCACAGAATATACTCCTGCTGCCTTCATTTTGCCTTCCTGTCCAACTGATCACATAAAAGAGTAGGGGGGAGCTGTGAACAACAACATACCTGCTGGAAGAGAGAACCCACAAAAAAGGAACCACCAACAGATAATAAAGGAAGAAGGTAGAGGAGTGGAAGCCACACTAACCTCCACCCAGGACCTATCTGGAATTACAACTAAACAGTAGAGAAATTACCCAGAACAAACAACTGAACAAGAGCAAGAGAGAAGCCTCATAACCTCAGACAGACATAACCTGTC
This sequence comes from Phyllostomus discolor, assembly GCF_004126475.2. Lineage (NCBI taxonomy): Eukaryota > Metazoa > Chordata > Mammalia > Chiroptera > Phyllostomidae > Phyllostomus > Phyllostomus discolor. The sequence continues at coordinate 116,465,471 of NC_040904.2, forward strand.
TGCACCTGCACAACAGCATATAAGGAGTGGTGGGCAGAGTGACCCTCAGTCAATGAGCCGGAGGGAAGGACCCACCAAAGAAAGACCCAACAACAATCAAAACCCAAAGACATAGAGAGAGCCAACATAAACTACATCCCAAAAGCAGCAAATTCAGGAGATCAAGGAGACTGCACTACTGAATCTCACAGGTCTCCTACCATAGAAGTTCACACCACAAACTGAGGGAGTCAGAACAGATCTATTTAAGAAGCAGAGGCTAACAAGAAGAGTCTCACAAACAGTGGGAAGGCAAAGAAACAATCCCCAAATAAAAGGAAAGGAGGAAGCCCCAGAAAGAATACTAAATGAAATAGAGGCAAACCAACTATCAGATATTGAGCCCACAACAATGGTTATAAGGAAGCTCAATGAGCTCACTGAGAATTACCAAAAACCACAGGGAAACTACAATGAACTAACTGCAAACTATATCAACATGAAAGAGAATACGGAAACTCTCAACAATAGATGAGAAGAAATGAATACAATTTCTGAACTGAATATACAGTAGAAGTAATCAAAATCAGGTTAGCTGAAGCAGAGGATTGACAAGCTAGAAGACAAGGTAGGAAAAAAAAAACACTCAAAAAGAACAAGAAAAGGGGACTTCAGGCCAAGATGGAGGTGTAGGTAGACACATTGTGCTCCTCACACAACCAAAATAAGGACAACAAAAATTTAGAAACAAAAAAACCAATCAGTACTGACAGAAAATTGAACTGTATGAAAGTCTGACAACCAAGCAGGTATAGAAGAAACATTCATCCAGACTGGTAGGAGCGGTGGAGTTGGGTGGCTGGGCGGAGAGTGCTATCAGCAAAGCAGCGGCTAGCAGACACCAAGTGCGGCAACGCAACAGTGGGTGGACCCAGTGAGGCAGTGGATTGTGGAGGGGTGGGCACATGAGGCAGCTGGTGGACCGGGAAGTCCCACATTTGTGCATACACAAACCAGGTGAAACAGGAGAGCGAGACAGACCACATAACCCAGGGTCCCACCTCAGGAAATAAAGCCTCAAAACACCAATTGAAAACACCTTTGGGGGTTGAGGCAGCAGAAGAAACTCTCAGCCTAAGAGTCCTTCAAAGGAGGTGGTTGGAGAGACCCACAGGGTCCTAGAAGTACACAAACCCACCCACACAGGAATCAACACCAGAAGGGCCCAATTTGCTTAGGGGAAATGGTGGAAGGGACTGAAATCTGGCAGACAGCAGAGCAAGTGCCATTGATCCCTGTCAAACCTCTCCCCAACATAATATATCACAACCCAGTGACTGGGTTGCCCTGCTCCAGGGAACACCTAAGGCTTCGCCCCTCACCATATAACAGGCGTGTCAAGACAAAAAAAGAAAAAAAAAAGGCCCAAATGAAAGACCAGATCAAAGCTCCAGAAAAAATACAACTAAGCAACGAAGACATAGTCAACCTACCAGATGCACAGTTCAAAGTACTGGAGATCAGGATGCTCACAGAATTGGCTGAATATGGCTGCAAATTAGATGGAAAAATGAAGGCTACCGTAAATGAAATAAAGGAAAATGTACAGTGAACCAATACTGATGGGAAAGAACCTGGGACTCAAATCAATGGAGCAGAACAGAAGGAGAAAAGAAAAAACAAACAAAAGAATGAAGAAACAAGAATTCAAAAAATGAGGACAGGCCTAGGAACCTCCAGCACACCTTTAAATGTTCCAACATCCAAATTATAGGGGTACCAGAAGGAGAAGAGGAAGAGCAACAAGTGGAAAAGTTATTTGAACAAATAATAAAGGAGAACTTCCCCAATCTGGCAAAGGAAATGGACTTCCAGGAAGTCCAGGAAGCTCAGAGAGCCCCAAAGAAGTTGGACCTAAGGAGGAACACACCAAGGCACATCATAATTACATTAGCCAAAATTAAAGATAAGGAGAGAATCCTAGAAGCAGCAAGAGAAAAGGAGACAGTTACCTACAAAGGAATTCTCATGAGACTGTCAACTGATTTCTCAAAAGAAACCTTACAGGCAAGAAGGGGCTAGAAAGAAGTATTCCAAGTCATGAAAGGCAAGGACCTCCATCCCAGATTGCTCTATCCAGCAAAGCTATCATTTAGAATGGAAGGACAGATAAAATGCTTTTCAGATAAGGTCATGTTAAAGGAGTTCATCATCACCAAGCCCTTATTTTATGAAATATTAAAGGGACTTATCTAAGAAAAAGATAAAAAACATGTACAGTAAAAGGACAGCAAACTCACAATTATTAACAACCACACCTAAAACAAAAACAAACTAAGCAAACAACCAGAACAGAAACAGAACCACAGAAATGGAGATCACATGGAGGGTTAGCAACAGGGGAGTGGGAGGAGGAGAGAGGGGGAAAAGATACAAAGAATAAGTAGCATAGATGGTAGGGAGAAAATAGACAGGGGGAGGGTAAGAATAGTATGGGAAATGTAGAAGCTAAAGAACTTGTAAGTATGACACATGGACATGAACTAAAGGGGGGAATGTGGGTGGGAGAGGGTGTCCAGGGTGGAGGGGAGTGAAGGGGGGGAGGAATGGGACAACTGTAATAACATAGTCAATAAACTGTATTTAAAGAACAAACGGAAAACAAAAGAACAAGAAAAGGAAAAAAGAAAGACTCAGAACAAAGAGAGGTTAAGGGAACTGCAGGACAATATGAAATGTAATAATATCCATATAATAGGGATACCAGAAGGAGAAGAAGAGCAAAGTAGAAAACCTGTTTGAAAAAATAATGACAGAAAGCTTCCCTAACTTCATGAGAGAAAAGGTCACACAAATCCAGGAAACAGAGAGAGTCTCAATCAAGAGGAACCCAAAGAGGCCCACTTCAAGATACATCATAATTAAAATGGCAAAATTCCAAAACAAAGACAGAATCTTAAAGGCAGCAAGGGAAAAACAGGACATAACACACAAGCGAGTCCTGATAAGACTAGCAGCTGACTTCCTGATGGAAATGCTCCAAGTCAGCAGAGACTGGGAAGAAATATTCCAAGTAATGAAAAGCAAAGGCCTCTTACCAAGACTACTCTATCCAGCAAGGCTCTCAATGAAAATGGAGGGTGAAAGAAGGAGTTTCCCAGCTCAAAGATTACACCTCCAGCAAACAAGTACTGCAAGAAATGCTAAAGGATCTACTTTAAGAAAAGGAGGAAAACGGGTGAGCGGAGAGGAACACAGCTATGAAGGAAGGGAAATGGCAATGAATAAGTACCTATCAACAATAACCTTAAACATAAATGGATTAAATGCTCCAATAAAAAAAACATAAAATAGCTGAATGGGTAAAAAATCATGACCCACACATATGCTGCCTACAGGACATGCACCTCAGAACAAAGGACCTACACAGATTGAAATTGAAGGGCTGGAAAGAAATATTCCAAGCAAATGGACAGGAAAAAAAGCAGGAGTAGCAATACTCATATCACACAAAACAGACTTCAAAAGAAGAACCATAAAGAGAGACCCAGAAGGTCACTTCATAATACTCAAGGGAAAACTCATCAAGAACACACAAACATTGTAAATATATGCACCCAACATAGGAGCACCCAAATACATAAAGAAAATCTCAGAGGACTTCAAGAAAGACACTGACAGCAACACAATTATAGTAGGGGATTTTAACACCCCATTGTGAAAAATGGACAGATCTTCCACACAAAATATCAACAAAGATATTGTGGAACTGAACAATGCATTATATCAAATGGACTTAACTGACATCTACGGAACCTTTCATCCCAAAAAAGGAAACTACACATTCTTTCCAAATGCACATGGAAAATTTTAAAGACAGACCACATGACAGGACACAAAATAAGCCTCAACAAATTCAAGAAAACTGAAATCAAATCAAGCATTTTCTCTGATCACAAGGGACTGAAACTAGAAACCAACCTCAAGGAAAAAACTAAAAAACAAAACCAAACCAAAAAACACCCTCAAATTCATTGAGGTTGAATAGCATGCTACTAAAGAATGAATGGGTTAAGAATGACATCAAGGAAAAAATAAAAAAAGTTTCTGGAAACAAATGAAAATGAATTCACAACAATCCAAAACTTATGGAACACAGCAAAGGCAGTCCTGAAAGGGAAGTGTATAGTGGTACAAGCCAATCTAAAAAAGATAGAAACATTTCAAATAACAACCTAACCTTACACCTACAAGAACTTGAGGAACAACAACAAAGACATCCCAGAGCAAGTAGAAGGAAGGAAATGACCAAGATCAGAGCAGAATTAAACAACATAGAGACTGAAGGAACAATTCTAAAGATCAATAAATCCACGACCTGGTTCTTTGAAAAGATAAACAAAATCAACAAGCCTGTAAGCAGACTCATCAAGAAAAAACAAGAGAAGACCCAAAGAAACACAATTAGAAATGAAAGAGAGATTACAACTGATATCACAGAAATACAAAGGATTGTAAAAATTGCTACGAAGAATTATATGCTAAGAAATTTGAAAACCTAGGTGAAATGGACAAATTTCTAGAAAAATATAATCTTTCAAAACTGAATGAAGCAGAAAGCCTGAACAGACCAATAACAGCTGACAAAATTGAAGCAGTAATCAAAAAACTCCCAACTCACAAAAGCCCTGGACCGGACAGTTTCACGGGAAAATTTTACAAAGCATTTAAGGAAGAGCTAACCCCTATCCTTCACAGACTATTCCAAAAAAATCCATGAAGATGGGAGACTCCCAAACTCTTTTTATGAAGCCAGCATCATCCTAATCTCAAAACCAGATAAAGACACAACAAAGAAAGGAAACTACAGGCCCATATTGCTGATGAACATAGACGCTAAAATCCTCAAAAAAATATTGGCAAACCGCATCCAGCAATAACAACCTAGCAAAAGATCATACACCACGATCAAGTGGGATTCATCCCAGGGATGCAAGAATTGTACAATATTCACAAGTCAATAGACGTAATACATCACATAAACAAAAGGAAACACAAAACCCACATGATCATATCAATTGATGTTGGAAAATCATTTCATAAGGTACAGTACCCATTTCTGATAAAAACACTCAGCAAAGTGGGAATAGAGGGAGCATTCCTCAACATAATAAAGGCCATATATGAGAGACCTACAGCCAACATCATACTCAATAGGTAAAAACTAAAAACTTTCCCACTAAGATCAGGAAGAAGGCAAGGATGTTTGCTTTCACCACTCCTATTCAACATAGTATGGGAAGTCCTAGTCACAGCAATCAGACAACAAAAAACAAAATAAAAGGCATCCAAAGTAGAAAGGAGGAAGTAAAAGTGTAATTGTTTGGAGATGACATGAGAGTATACATAGAAAATTCTAGACTTCACCCCAAAACTCCTTGACCTAATAAGTGAATTTGGCAAAACAGCAAGATACAAAGTCAATATTCAGAAATCAATGGCATTTTTGTACACCAATAATGAAATATCAGAAACAGAAATCAGGAAAAAAAAATCCCATTTGGTATAGAAACAAGAAAAATAAAGTACCTAGGAATAAACCTAACCAAGGAGGTGAGAGGCCTGTACTCAGAAAACTACACAACAATGAAGAAAGAAATTAAGGAAAACACAAACAAATGGAAGCGTGTACCATGTTCATGGATTGGAAGAATTAACATCATCAAAATGTCCAAGCTACCCAAAGGAATAGATAGATTCAATGCAATCCCTATTAAAGTACCAATGACATATTTCAATGATATAGAACATTTCAAAAATTTATATGGAACTATAAACAACCTCGATTATTTGCAGCAATTTTGAGAAAGATCAATGTAGAAAGGACCACAATACCTGGAGGCAATGTGGTCCCTAGGTTGGTACTGAGGAGCTACATTTGGCGTCGGGAGCCGACCAACAGCCGACCCTTGATACAATCAGGTTGGGTGAGATGCATCTGCACAGCAGAGGTGACTATGGCCAGATCTCCTGCCCATCTCCTTCTGTATGCCTGTCCCTGTTAGCAATAGGTGGTGGGATTTTTAGATACCTCTGTGTTATAACAAAAACTCTGCATGATGCCTCTGATTCTGCAGGAAATGACTTGCTGACCACAGAATAGAGACCCCTAGCAACCCTAATGCTGCCTGCTTCCTCCACCTGGGAAGTTAAGGACAAAATTAGACTATGGGCAGACCAACTGCCAGAACGCTGAAGGAAAGTGTTGCTAGGAATGTTTCTTAAGGAGTCACCACTCAAAAGCTTAAGATTTATTAGAGCCACTACCCTTCCCATACCCTGGACAGGAGTGTAAAGAAGCAAGGAGTTCTAGTTGGAAATAATAATCTCAATACATGGAAATGAATATAAAACATGCCCCCCAAGATGTATAAATTAAAAAACCTAGGCAAAAAAAAGTTATTTAACTGAGATAAATTTAACCTTAATGGATAATAGTTGATTTCTATATATCTATAAATCACCCCTTGCACCCTTTTAATTTAAACCAACCCCTAGAATCTTAATAAATACCTAGTTACTAATTGGTACCTGAAAGTTTGTGCCTGTATAGCTTCGTTGGCTATCTGATTAATGTCCCTCTTGGTCAAAATAACCTTTGTTTAATATGGTTGATCTGTGGGACCTCCTGTACTTTTTCCATTATTTCTTTAACATGATTAATCTGTAAAACCTTCTGTGTTTTTAGTAATTATTTCTATGGTAACCATTTGTTTTAATAATCACACTATGCATCGAATGTTGTATAACCTCCCCTATAAAAATAAAGATTGATTTTTCTCGGTGAGTCAGTCAGGCCCAAAATGCCTCCGGCACCTCACCAGGTGTCTCGCTCCAGTCTCTTCACCTTAGCGCCTTAGCACTTCATATGCATGCATCCTTTGGGGACCCCGAGACCCTGCCGAGGCTGGACCCTGGCAATTTGGAGTCATACAGGTGGGCCCAGGGATTGGTGCAACCAAGAGACATGCTAAAGGTACAGAATCACTGGATGGGGTTCAGATGGGTGCTGGTAAGGTGGGACAGTTTTAATAGTGTTTCTCTAAACATGTCATGCCCTGAGTCTTGGAATTTATTAGTTCATTTAACTTCAAAAATATATTTATGTTACAGTTATTGGGGTAACATTGGTTTAAGGTATATAATCCTATAATACATCTTCTATATATTATTGCCTTGTATGCTCACCACCCAAAGTCTAATCTCCTTCCATCACCTTGTATTTGACATCCTTTACCCTGTTCTACCTTCTCCCAGCCCTTTTCCCCTCTGGTAACCACTATTTTGTTGTCTGTTCCTGAGTTTGTTTTCTTTGGTTCATTTGTTGCTTCCTCTTTTATACCCCCCATATGAGTGAAATCAGAAGGTTCTTACCCTACTTCATCTGAATTATTTCTCTTAGCATGATACTCTCAAGACCCATTCATTTTGTCACAAATGACAATACTTCGTCTTTTTTATGGCTGAGCAGTATTCCTCTGTATATATGCACTTCATCTTCTTTATCCATTGAAGGACCCTTTGCCATGTTTTGGCTACTGTGAATAATGCTACAATAAAGACAGGGGCAGATATACCTTTACAATGTTTTCAAATTTTTCATCATTTAATCTTTGCAACAATACTGTGAAGTGCTATTACTCATTTTAATGATGAGGAAATGGGAGCTTCTAGACAGAGTAAGTAACTAGTAAAGACTATTATACAGCCAATGAGGTGAGCTGAAATTTAAACCCAGAGCCATTGCTCCTAACTTGCTTCTTCACATGAAGTTTTCCAACACTGGAGGCCAGAATGTATAGCTACCAGAGGCAGGTGAAGAGAACACATTCCAGTGAGTTCGCAAGAGAGATGCACATTGTCTTTGAAAGAAAAAATGGTTTTTAGGAGAATGAGGTCACATTTCTACCATAATAGAAAACACTTTAAACCACATTTTGCCTCTCAACCCCCAATATCTAAAATATGTAATCTATGGCAATTTACCAAAAAAAGTCTGTTGACTTCTGTTCTATACCACATCCACTTACATAATAAATCATTAAGCATTTTACATAATTTTCTTTTAAAAATTACTTGTATGGATACTTTTATATAAATTAAACTAATGAAGAAGGCATAGGTGAGTTTTCCTATAGGACTGCTCTAATGAATCCTGTTTCATCATTAAACTTCATAAAATGTCATTCTTACATAAAATATTTACATTTAGTCTCAACTTTCAGTAGACTAAAAAGTTAAGGAAATCACATTTTTAATTTGGGATTAAAGTTGAATCGATATTGGTCTTTACTAGCTCTACCTAAAACAGACTTTGAGGCAAAAATATTTTGTATACTAACTTATTCCTTTATCATTTAAAGCATCTAATATACAGGGTGGAGCAAAAGTAGGTTTACAGTTGTGAGTACATCAAACATAGTTTATACTTGTATTATTGTATTATTTCCATACAAACAAATGTAAACCTATTCCCCCCCACCCTGTATATAAATGGTACAGGTTGTAATACCTCCATTCCTCCACGTCTATTTTTTTTTGTTTCTGAACTCTTTTCTTGCCTACTTTATTTTTCTCATTATTTTTTTTCTACCTATCATACTATACATTTCATTTTTTGTTTTGTTGGTCATCTTTTTCTTTTCACTGAAATTAAACTACTTAGGAACAAGAATATTTTCCTGTTCTGTTCACTGATGTATCCTTACAGCCTAGAATACTGTGTGTATAGTACTCAATAAATTTCTGTTGAATTAATGAATTATAAAAAAATTACCTGTACGTGCCCACTTTCACCAGTACTATTCAACACTGTACTGAAAGTTCTAACAAAAGCAATTAGATAAGAAAAAGATATTATAGAAGTCATCCAAGTTGGAAAAGAAGGGTGAAGCTTCACCCTTCTCTCACCCTTCCTGTCATTCACAGATGACAGGATTCTATATATTTTAAAAATCTCAAAGAATCCTCAAGAAAATGACCAGATCTAACATGTGAATTCATCAGAATTACATGGTTCAAGATGAACACAAAAATCTGTTGTGTTTTGTGGGGGGATAAAAAAATTAATTTTCTTCTCACCTTCTAAGTTCTTCTATCTGGGCTAATAATCAAATTAACAGACACAGATTAACAGGATAAAATAAAATTTTAATACATACACAGGAGAATTCAAATAAGCACAAAAATTCCAAAGACAGTGAGGCAAAATAAGGTACGTATGTTATTTTGGACAAAGGAGCAAGTTGGGGGAAAGGGTCTGAGATTTCACTGAAGAATTAGGCAGTTTACAGGTAGCAAACAAATTCTGGCTAGGCAACTCAAACAATGGGATGGAGGAACCCTAGTGAACAGATTTTTGCATGGATCCTTCCTGTTTACCATACTTAGTTCATATGTGCTCAAGTGACTATGCTAAGGTCCCCTTCTCCAAACAGGTTTTTGTGTGAATCTCTTTAAGAGGGAAAGGGGGAAGTAAAAAACTCTTCCTGAGTTTGTTGAGTTTTAATTGTTTGCAAATCAGAATAATCTGCATGCCAGAGCGGCACATTCCCATGAAACTCATTCCTGACACCCATAGTTTCTATATACCTGCAACATATAATCCAAAAAGGAAACTAAGAAACCAATTCAGTTTACATTAGCATCTAAAAAAAATAGAAAACATAAATAGTTTTAAACAAGGAATTAAAAGCCTTGTACATTAACATTAGAAAACACTGCTGAAAGAAATTAAAGACACAAATAAATGGAAAACCATCTAGCCCTGGCTGGGTTGCTCAGTTGGTTGGTGCAGCATCCTGTACAACAGAAAGGTTGCGAGTTCAACTGCAGTAAGGGCACATGCCAGGGTTGTGGGTTTGATCCCCAGTAGGAGCATGTACAGGATGGGGGGCAACCAACTGATGTTTCTCCCCCTCTCTCTCAATAAACATATCCTCAGGAGAGGAGAAAGGATGGGAGGGGAGGGGAGGGGAGGGGAGACGATTTATGTTCCTAGGTAGGAAGACAATATTTTAAAGCCAACATTTCCAACGTGATCTACAGATTTAACACAATCACTATCAAAATTCCAACAGCCTTGTTTCCAAAAACAGAAAAGCCAATCCTCAAATTCCCATGGAATTTCACGAAACCTTCAATAGCCAAAACAAACTTGAAACAGAACAAAGTCAGAGGAGTCACACTTCTTGATTTAAAACTTACTACGAAGCTGCAGCAATCAATACAGTGTGGTACTAGCGTAAGGACAGATATACAGAGTCCAGAAATAAATTGATTATATGTACAGCCAATTGATTTCTGATTCGAGTGCCAAGTCCAATTAACAAAAAAACAGACTGTGCCAGGACAACTGGACTTCCACATACAGAAGACTGAGGATGAAACTGGACATTAAGAAACTGGACACTAAGCCCTGGCTGGGGTGGCTGAGTGGACTGAGTGCCAGCCTGTGAATCTAGGGTTTGCTGGTTTAATTCCCAGTCAGGGCACATGCCTGGGTTGCAGGTCAGGTCCCCAGTGGGGGGCATGTGAGTGGCAACCACACACTGATGTTTCCCTCCCACTATCTTCCTCCCTTTCCCTTCTCTAAAAAAAATAAATATAAATAAATAAAATCTTTTAAAAATAAGTAAAATAAAAAAGAAGCTGGACACTAACCAAGTTTTTACAGTATCCTACAGAAAACCACAGGAGGCTCTTCTCAGTCCCTCCACAGGAGCCAGCCAAATCAGCCAACAGCTCCTGGAAGAGTCCAGCTAACCTGAGTCTGCACAGTTAGCAGTCAAATGATCCAAGGTGACCTTGAGAGCTCAGCAGAACCAAAGTTCATGCTACCACCAAACTAACATGTAAAGACCTGGTCCTCAGACCTATGAATGCATAAATGAGTAGACCAACAAGTTGATGTTTCCCTCTCAACTCCTTCCTCTATCTCTCTAAAAATCAATCAATAAAAAGTTTTTAAAAAGTAAAATAAAAATAAACAGAGCAATTTCTGCAAGTGTGAGATACCTAATAAAACTATTAACCAGCAGGAAAGAAAACCAGACACTACTAGGAATGTGTGGCTCCAATCAACCAGACCCTGCCACATTAGAATTCCTTTGTACATTTTCTTCCCCAGACTTTACCTTAAATGGCTATATTCCAAAATTATCCAGTCAGACCCTCCCAAATCAGAATTTATGACTCTATATAACCTCTACTTACCCTTACCTTTTAAAACGTATCTTAAGGTTTTGTTCAGGCAGACAGACTTGAGCTTTGTCTCCTTTCTCCTTGTTTAGCTGCCTTACAAGAAATTCCTTTTCTTTGAAGACCACTACCTGGGAATTTGGTCTTTCTGTTGTGGGATAGTCACCAAACCCACTTGTTTGATTTGGCTTCAGGTTGGACCCCTACCTTACACTGTATACAAAAAATTAACTCAAAGTGGATCAAAGACTAAATTAAGAGATAAAACCATAAAATTCTTAGAAGAATACATAGGTGTAAATTTTCAGGACTTTAGATTTGACAATACCAAAAGCACAAAGAAACAAAAAATATATAAAAGAACTTTATCAAAGTTAAAAACTTTTGTGTAACAAAGGACATTACCAACAGAGTGAAAAGAGAACCCATAGAACTGGAGAAAATGTTCGCAAACCACATTTGATAAGGGATCAATATCCAAAATACATACACAACTCCTACAACTCCAAAACAAAACAATAAACCCACTTTAAAATGGACAAAAGACTTGACTAAACATATATCCACAGAAGACATACTAATGGCCAGGAAGCCCATGAAACAATGTTTAACATCTTTAGTCTTAGGAAAATGCACATCAAAACCTTAAGGTAAGAGTGACAACAAAGGAATGGTGACATAAGAGATTGTCCTTTGTCTCTCCTCCTGAAATTTCAAAAGTTGATCAGCTATAACTCAACAAATAATTCCCAGCTCAACATAAACACATGCCTGAGAGATTCTTGCACTGAAGCAACTAAAGGTGGGCAAATGAAACAACCAGGAAAGACGAGAAGGGAGAAGAGCTCAGACGGAGTATAGTTACAGCCCTGCAGCCCAGAGTTCATGCTGAGCTTGGCTCAGAGAGGGGAGAAAGCTGGCTGTAGCTGGAGTTTCCTTCAGCCAGGAGGAGTGGAAAGTGTTGTTGGGTACTCCTGCAGGAGTGAATGATGCTAAGTGCAGCTGAGCCAGCCCAGAGGTCTGGGTAAGGACACAGCACAGAGGTTCTGCAGCAACTGTCAGATGTCCAGTGGTCAGTGTTCCAAACAAAGAAATATAGAGCCACACAACCCTGATGCCTTTTAGACTCCCAAAACATGCCTTCTGTGGCCCTTGGTTTTGGGGTACATTATCTCCAAACCTGAGAACTTTTACATTAGAACCACTATTTCCCTCTATGACTGATCTTCAGTTGTGGCACGTGGTGGGAGACCCTGCAGAAGTCTGAGGTCACCTCACTGAGAGGGCAAAACAAACCCCACCGTTAAACATCGCTGCTATGCACAGCTACACTGACAGAAGCTGCAGAGGTAAGTTTTGGGACTTCACAGAGCCTAAAACTTTGTGATTCACTGCCACCCACTGGAAAACAGTAGAAAGACCTCTTCATACAAATCTGTTAGTGAAGTGCAATAAATACAATAGATGCCTAGTCAAAGAAGGAGCCAATGAAATGCCATGAATAACCAAGATAGCAAGGAAGCCAAGAAAATGAAAAAAATCTCCAGAAAGCAAACCGAAACACTTGAAAATATGTGATATAAATGAAAGAGAATTCAAGAGTGCAATTCTGAAAATACTCAACGAAATGTGATAAAGTACTAAGGCACTGAGTACTTGATGCACTGAGAAAACAAATTAGAGAACAAAACGAGTACTTTACCAAATAGATTGAAACTTAAAAAAAAAGAACCAAACAGAAATCCTGGAGATGAAATATTCCATAAAGGTGATCAGGAATGAACTATTGAGCACAGGAAACAGAGCCTACAAAATGGAGGCAAGAATTAGTGATATACAAGACAGGAATCTAGAAATGATGCAGAAGGAAGAAGAAAGAAACCTAAACATTTAAAAAAAATGAAAGAGCTCTACAAGAAATATCTGACTCCTTCAGAAAAAGCAATATAAAAATGACAGGTATTCCAGAAGAAGAAAAAAAGAAGGGAACAAGGAACCTATTCAAATAGTGGATGAGTTTCTCCCAAACCTATAGAAAGAAACAGATCCTCGAATCCAAGAAGCAAACAGAGCACCTAGTTACCTTAATCCAAAGAGGTCCTCCCCAAGACACATTGTATTAAAACTGTCAAAAGTCAGTTTTGAAAAAGAAAAAAATTCGCAAAGGAGGTAGGGGGATAAAAAACAGTAACATGCAAAGGAAAGTTCACCAGGTTATCATCAGACCTCTCAGCAGAAACTCTACAAGCCAGAAGAGAGTGGAACCGAATATTCAAAGTGCTGACAGAACATTTACCAGCCAAGAATAATATATCCAGCAAAATTATCCTTTAAATATGAAGGAGAAATAAAGACCTTCCCAGATATACAGAAGCTGAGGGAATTTGTCACCACAAAAACTCCACTGCAGGAAATACTCAAGGGGGTTTATTCTACCTGAAACAAAGAGCAAAAAAGGTCACAACACTACAAGTAAGATCACCAAAAGAACAGTACGAACAGGAAAAATGTGTGATGACAAAAACATAAAAGGGGAGGGAGCAAATGTTTGAAATGGCAAAGGAAGATAGAGATCAGATGCACTCAAAAGAAAAAAAACTACTGTATACAAGCAAAATTTTTACATAAACCTAATGGCAACCACATACTAAAATCCCAAAACTGAGGCACATTAACTTAAAAAAAAAAGTAAAGCACAGAAAACCATCAAACAAAATAAACAGACAAATACTAAGGAAAAACAACAACAATGGAGCCAGAGAGCTACCAGAAAATAAAGGACAAAGTGACTATAGGAAATCCTCATACATCAATAATTGCCCTAAATGTAAATGGACTGAATTCACCAATAAAGAGGCACAGAGTAGCAGACTGGTCCAAAAAACAAAACCCAACCACATTCTGCCTTCAAGAGTCGCATCTAAGCTGCAAAGACAAAGGTAGATTCAAAGTGAAAGGGTGGAAAATAATTCTTCAAGCAAATATCAACCACAGAAAAGCATGTTTAGCCATACTTATATCTGACAAAATAGGTTTCAAAATAACAAAGATAACAAGAGACAAAGATGGACATTTTATAATGATGAAGGGGTCACTATTTCAAGAAGACATAACACTTCTTAATACATATGTACCTAATCAGGGAACACAGAAATATATAAAGCAATTACTCACATAACTAAAGGGAAAAACAGCCCTGGCTGGTGTAGCTCAGTGGATTGAGTGCGGGCCTGCGAAGCAAAGGGTCATGGGTTTGATTCCCAGTCAGGGCACATGCCTCGGTTGCAGGCTGGATTCCCCAGTGAGGGGGGCGCAAGAGGCAACCACACATTGATGTTTCTCTCCTTCTCTTTCTCCCTCCCTTCCCCCTCTAAAAATAAATAAAATCTTTCCCTGTCTAAAAGTAGAGAGGGGAAACATCAATTAAAAACATCCTTTTTTAATTTTTTTTAAGATTTTATTTATTTTTAGAGGGGGAAGGGAGGGAGAAAGAGAGAGAGAGAGAGAAACATCAATGTGCGGTTGCTGGGGGCCATGGCCTGCAACCCAGGTATGTGCCCTGACTGGGAATCGGACCTGCGATGCTTTGGTTCACAGCCTGTGCTCAATCCACTGAGCTATGCCAGCCAGGGGGTAAAATCTTTAAAAAGAAAGGGAAAACAGACCAAAACACAATCGTAGTTGGGGACCGTAATACTCCATTGACAGTTCTAAGTACATCATACAAACAAATAATCAATCAAGAAATATTGGTCTTAAATGACACATATCAAGTGGACATAGATGACATCTACAGAGCCCAAAACATGAAATTATACATTATTCTCCAATGCACATGGAATACTCTCAAGGACAGACCATATACTGGGTCACAAAACTAGCCTCAACAAATTCAAGAAGTCTGAAATTATACCAACTATATTCTCTGACCACAATGCTTTGAAATTAGCAATCAACTGCAAAAAGGAAGTAAAGTAACTCACAAATATGTGGAGGTTAAACAACATACTAAAAAAAATGACTGGGTCAAAGAATAAATAAAAAGTGAGATCAAAACATGAGAATGAGAATGAGAAATGACAATGACATATAAAAAAACTGAGATGCAGTGAAAGTAGTAATAAGAGAGAAGTTTTTATCATTACAGGCCTATCTGAAAAAACAAGAGAACTCCCAAGTAAACAACCTAACATTGCATCTTAAAGACCTAGAAATAGAAGAACAAAAGCAACCCAAAGTCAGCAGAAGAAAGGAAATAATAAAAATTATAGACCTAAATGAAATAGAGAACAAAGAAATTATACAAAAAATTAGTACAACAAAGAGCCGGTTCTCTGAAAACATTAATAAAATTGGCATATCCCTGGGAAGACTTGCCAAAGAAGAAAGAGAAAAGATCTCTATACAAATAAAATCAGAAATGAAAGAGAAGTTAGCTCAGACACCATAGATGCACAAAGGATCATACTAGAATACTATGAAACACTATACGCCACCAAAATCAATAACCAAAAGAAATGGGTAAGTTCCTAGAAATATACAACCTTCCTAGACTAAATCATGAAGAACTGGGTAATCTAAAAAGACAAATCAGTAGTGAGAAAATTGAAGCAACCATCAAAAACCTTCCAAAAATCAGAAGTCTAGGACCAGACAGCTTCACCAGTAAATTCTACCAAACATTCAAAGACTTAAAACCTATCCTTTTCAATTCTTCCAAAAATTGAAGAAGCAATACTTCCTAACACATTTTGTGAAGCCAACATAACCCCAATACCCAAACCTGGCAAGGGTAACACACACACACACACACACACACACACACACACACACAAACACTACAGACCAATATCTCTGATGAATACAGATGTAACAATCCTAAACAAAATACTAAGATGTAACAATCCTAAACAAAATACTAGCAAATCAAATACAATAATACATCAAAAAAGTACTACATCATGATCAAGTGGGGTTTATACCAGGTGCACAAGGACAGTTCGACATATGCAAATCAATCAATGTAATACACCACATTAACAAAAGAAAGCATAAAAAGCACACGATCTTATCAATATATGCAGGAAAAACCATTTATAAGCTACAACATTCATTTATGGTTAAAACACTCAAAGTAGGAATAGAAGGAAAGTACCTCAACATAATAATGGCCATATACGACAAATCCTCATCCAGTATCATACTCAATGGTGAAAAACTGATAACTATTCCTCTAAAATCAGAAACAAGAAGACAAGGATGCCCACTCACCACTCTTACTCAACATAGTTCTGGAAGTTCTAGCCAGAGCAATAGGCAAAGAAAGAAGTAAAAGTCATCTAAATTGGAAAAGAAGAAATAAAGTGTAACTTTTTGCAGATGACATGATTTTGTATGTAGGATGAAATGACTGATGCAACGATTTTATCAAAAAGCTCTGAAACAGTAAACACAGTAAAGTTGCAGGATACAAAATCAATGGACAAAAATCCATTGTTTTCCTGTATACTAACAAGGAAACCTCAGAAAAAGAAATGAAAAATTTCCTTTCTCAATGGAACCAAAAGAATAAAATAACTAAAAATAAACTTAACAAAGGATGTGAAAGACCTATATACTGAAAATTACAAAGCATTATTAAAAAAAGGTACAAAAAAAGGGAAAGATATTATGTGTTCAGGGAATGAAAGAATCAACATAGTTAAAATGGCCATATTACCCAAAACAATACACCGATTTAATGCAATCCCCATCAAAATCCCAATGTCATTTTTTAAAGAAATAGAAAAAATCATGATAATACAGAACCCCCCAAACGTTCTGAATACAAACAGCAATTCTTTTTCTAAAAAAATTTAAAGTATATTTTATTGATTATCCTATTGCAGTTGTCCCACTCCCTCTTTTTTCCTCCTTTATCCCCCTCTGCTCTGCCCCTCCCTCCAGCACTGACCACCTTTAGGTTCATGTTCCTGGATTGTACATTTTAAGTTCTTTGGCTTCTACATTTCCTATACTGTTCCTAATCTCCCCCTGTCTATTTTGTACCTACCAATTATGCTTCTTATTCCCTGTACCTTTTCCTCCATTCTCCCCACTCCCCTACCCTACTGATAACCCTCCATGTGATCTCCAGTTCTATGCTTCTGTTCCTGTTCAAGCTGTTTGCTTAGTTTGTTTTTGTTGTTTAGGTTCAGTTGTTGATAGCTGTGAGTTTGTTGTCATTTTACTGTTCATATTTTTTTATCTTCTTTTTCTTAGATAAATCCCTTTAACATTTCATATAATAAAGGCTTGGTGATCATGAACTCCTTTAACTTGACGTTATCTGAGAAGCACTTTATCTGCCCTTCCATTCTAAATGATAGCTTTGCTGGATAGAGTCATCTTGGATGTAGGTCCTTGCCTTTCATGACTTGGAATAATTCTTTCCAGCCCCTTCTTGCTTGTAAGGTTTCTTTTGAGAAATCAGCTAACCGTCTTATGGGAACTCCTTTGTAGGTAACTCTCTGCTTTTCTCTTACTGCTTATAAGATGCTCTCTTTATTCTTTAACCCTTAGCACTTTAATTATGATGTGTCCTGGTGTGGTCCTCCTTGGGTTCAGCTTCTTCGGGATTCTCTGAGCTTCCTGACTTGCATGTCTATTTCCTTCACCAGATTGGGGAAGTTTTCTTTCATTATTTGTTTAATAAGTTTTCAATTTCTTGCTCTTCCCCTTCTCCTTCTGGAACATCTATGATTTGGATGCTGGAAGGATTAATGTTGTCTTGGAAGTTCCTAAGCCTCTCCACATTTTTTTGAAATCTTGTTTCTTCATTCAGTGCCGGTTGGATATTTATTTCTTCCTTCTGTTCCAAATTGTTGATTTCAGTCTCAGTTTCCTTCCCTTCACTGTTGATTCCCTGTATATTTTTATTTCACTTTGTATAGCCTTCACTAATTCCTTTATTTTGCATCTTTAATTAAGCATTTCCGTAAGCATCCTAATGACCAGTGTTTTGAATTCTCCATCTGATGGGTCAGCTATCTCCTTGTGGCTTAGTTCTTTTTCTGGAGTTTTGATCTGTTCTTTTGTTTGGACCATATGTCTTTGTCTCAGTGTATCTGCTGCTTTATAAAGGGTGGAGCCTTAGGTATTTGCCAAGGCCAGGTAACTCACTTTGCTGTTTGTGATACTATATGGGGAGGAGTCAGAGAGGGAACAATGCCACCTTTTCAGTACTCGCCCCACTTCAACACACTGGCAATTTCTCCCACTGCCACAACTTGCATAGGATTTTACAACCAGAAGTACCGAGAGTTTATTTTGTCTGTGCTGTTACCTGGGTTGCATGGTCTGTCTCACTCCCCAGCTGTTCCTCCCGGTTCATCTGAATATGAATGTGGGATCACCCTGTCCACCAGCCACCACAACCACCATCTTGCTGCTTGTCTTCTGTCCTGGCTCCCCAGCACCCCCACCCACCCCCTACCAGTTTAGATGAATGTCTCTTCTTTTAATTCCTTGGTTGTCAGATCTACACAGTTTGATTTTCTGGTAGTTCTGGTTGTTTTTTGTTTTTACATTGGTTGTTGTCCTCTTTTTGGTTGTGTGAGCAAACAAAGTTTATCTACCTATGCCTCTACCTTTAACCAAAACAATTCCAATAAAACAAGAGCAAGGTCAGAGGTACTGCACACTACTTAACAAAATTATACCACAAAGTGACAATAATTAAAACAGCACAGTATTGGCAGAATAAACAGTCACATAAACAATGGAACAGAATTGAGAACCCAGATATAAAATAACATGTATATTGGTAGATAATTTTCAATGAAGGAGCCAGAAACACATAATGGAGAAAAGAAAGCCTCTTCAATAAAAATGCTGAGAAAATTGGAAAGCCACATGCAAAAGAATGAAACTATATTACAGTTTGTCCCCATGTACAAAATTAATTCAAAGTGGATCAAAAACTTCAATATAAGATCTGAAACAATACATTACATAGAAGAAACACAGGTACTAAACTTTATGAATCTTCGCCATGGAGAACACTTTTTGAATTTGACCCATAAGGCAGGGGAAATAAGGCAAAAATAAATGAATGGAACTATATTAAGCTAAAAGGCTTCTGCACAGCAAAGAAACTGACAACAAAACAAAAGGCAACCAACCGAATGAGAAATAATGGTTGCAGACAGCACCACCAACAAAGGCTTAATATCCAAAGTATATGAAGAAGTCATAAAACTTAACACCAAACAAACAATTCAATTGAAATATGGGCAGTGGACCTGAACAGACACCTGTCCCAAAAAGACATACAAATGGCAAAAAAATATATGAAAAAATATTCAACCTCACTAGCTATCAGGGAGATGCTAATCAATACTTCCATAAGATATTACCTCACACCTGTTAGGATGTCTATTATCAGTAAGTGATAACAAGAATTGGAGAGGTTGTAGGGAAACGGGAACCCTCATTCACTGCTGGTGGGAATGTAGACTGGTACAGCCACTATGAAAACATCTCTTGGTTCCTCAAAAAAATTAAGAATAGAGTACCATGTGACCCAGTAATCCCTCTTCTGTGTATCTACTCGAAAAACTCAAAAACACGTATCTGCAAAATATATGCACCCCTACGTTCACTGCAGGATTATTCATGGTGGCCAAAACATGGAGACAACCAAAGTGTCTTTTGATAGAGTACTGGATAAAGAAGATGTAATATACATAGACACAATGGAATACTCCCCAGCCATAAGATGAAATACTGTCATTTTTGACAACATGGATGGACTTTGAGAATATTATGCTAAGTGAAGTAAGTCAGTCAGAAAAACCTAAGAACCAGGTGATTCTACTCATATGTAGGATATAAGACTGAAATTCATGGACACAGACAATGTGGTGGTTGCAAGAGTGAAGGGGTTTGGGGTGGGAGGCCTAATATATGGTGATAGAAGATAGTTTGACTTTAGGTGGTGACCACATAGTGCAATATAGTGATCTAATATCATAGAAATGCACACTTAAACTATATAATCTTATTAACCAATGTCATCCCAATAAATTTAATTAAAACAAACACAACAAAAAACGAACCACAAGATACTACCTCACATCTACTAGATGACTAACAAAACAAACAAAAACATAGATAATAACTCATGTTGGTGAGGATGTGAAGAAATTAGAAACTTCTTACATTGCTGGTCGAAACGTAAAATGCTGCAGCTACTGTGGAAAACATTTGCCAATTCCTGAAAAGTTAAACAGAAGTACCTCTCGATCTAGCCAATTACACACCTAAGTATATACCCCAAAGTACTGAAAACAGGGAAGGGACTCAAACAGATATTTGTATACCCAAGCTCAGTGCAGCACTGTTCACAACAGCCAAAAAGTAGAAACAACCCAAGTATCCAATGACAGATGAATGGACAAAATGTGTTTCATGCACACAATGGAATGTTATTCAGCTTTAAAAGGGGAGGAAATCCTGACATATGTTACATCATGAATGAACCTTAAAAACATTAAGTCAGCTCTAACTGGTGTGGCTCAGTTGGTTGGGCATCATCCCCCAAAGCAAAAGGTCATTGGTTTGATTCCTGGTTGGGTCACATGCCGGGGTCACAAGCCTGGTCCCTGGCTGGGGATGTGTGTGAGAGGCAACAAATTGATGTCTCTCTCAACATTGATGTTTCTACCCCTCTCTTTTTCCCTCTCTTATCCTCTCTCTAAAAAATTAAATTAAAAAAAATTTTAAATAAGCTAGGTAAAATAACCCAGTCACAGAAAAACAAATGTTATGTGAGTCCATTTATACAGATATATTTTCTGTTCAATACCCAATCTCACTAAGGAACAAGTACAATACTTAGGTAACAGTTTCCCATAGGAACTGCAGAAAAACATTCTAGCTACACACTTGTGGACAAAAAGGATCCATATACTAAACCTGAAAGCTCAGGGGAGGCCTGCCTGGTGGCCTTACAAACTCAGACCTAAAGTAACCACACAGAATGGCCTAAAATGAAAACTTCATAAGTAGCCCTGACCGATGTGATTCAGTTGGTTGGAGCAGCATACCATGCACCAAAAGGTTGTAGGTTCAGTCACTATTTGGGAAATGTATGGTAAACAACCAATTGAGGTTTCTGTCTCACATCAGTGTTTCTCTCTTCCCCTCTAAAATCAGTAAATTTCTTGGGTGAGTATTTTTTAAAAAGCTATATTGTTTTAAGATGGAATGCAGCAATATGCTAATTTTTTCAATAGGGCCTGCAAACTAATGATCCTTATTTGTGGGCTAGACTATTTTTGTGTGCAAATAATGGTAAATTTGTTATGTAATGTAGCTTTTCGAAAACACCATATACTTTCAAATAAGCCAGGAAAAAGGGTATATATAGAAAAAAGATGAAGCCAGTATTAAAAACTGAGGATCTGGATGAAAATCTAAGGAAGATTCTATGTAATTCTTACAACATTTCTCATTATTAAAAAGAGGCAGTCAAAACCTTTGCCCTGGCTGGTGTGGCTCAGTGGGTTAGGCATTGTCCTGCAAAGCAGAAGGTCGAAGGTTCAATCACTGGTCAGGTACACACCTGGGTTGTGGGCCAGGTCCCTGGTTGGGGGCATATGAGAGGCAACCAATCAATGTTTCTCTCTCTTTCTCCTCCCTTCCCTTCTGTCTAAAAATAAGTAAAATCTAAAAACAAACAACACTAATAAACCTTTATTTCTACACTGAACAGTCATCAATTTAATGCTAGTTATCAATTAAATCTGGTCTAATCAATGAAAGTGAGGGTATTAACCACTATTCTCAAGCATTAAAGAGCACACCTCATTTCTAGCTCTGCGTTTAATTTACTGATACTTGTCATCACCCTTTATTTCTGTTTGTTTCATTCACTCATTCAACAAATTGTCAGGAACCTTTTATAAACCCCCTAAATTACATATTCTTTTATAGGAGTCATGTAGATCCAAATATTGTCCAGGGCTTTGCCATACATTAACAAACTTCATCGTAGCCCTAGAATTTACTAACTTTTCCTAAAAATTCCAGAAACAGACTATATTCTTGGCAGCCAAGTTTTCTATTAGCTTAATCAGTGAGCCAAACTAAAAGGCAGAAGATCTCCCATCCTCTTAAATCATATACTAGAAAATTAATTAAAACTTTTCATTAAGTCCTGGCTAGGTAGCTCAGTTGATTAGAGTGTCATCCTGATTTGCCATGGTTGTGGGTTCAAACCCCAGTCAGGACACATACAAGAATCAGCCAATGAAAGCATAAGTTAAGTGGAATAAGCTGATGTGTATGTGTGTGTGTGTGTCTCTCTCTCCACCTCCTCTCTCTTTTAAAAGCAATAAATTAAAAAAAATTTAAAAACTTTTTGTTTAGAAAAAAATTCAAGGATGGTGGGTCCAAGGGTGTTATAAACATGAAACATTTAAAAGAATGCAACTGCCCTGGCTGCTGTGGCTCAGTGGATTGAGTGCCAGCCTGCAAACCAAAGGGTCACTGGTTCGATTCCCAATCAGGGCACATGCTTGGGTTGTGGGCCAAGTCCCCAGTAGGGGGCATGTAAGAGGCAACCACATCTTGATGTTCCTTTCCCTCTCTTTCTCCCTCTTTTCCCCCCCTCTCAAAATAAATAAAATCTTAGAAAATAAAGTAAAACAGCACAACTAATATGAAGCATTTCAATAGACTTCAAGTGTGTTAAGAGTAGAAGTAAAAATACCTTTTATTTTTAATACTGCTTTCAGCTCCCAAAATGACACATCATTAAAAAAATGAAAGAATAATCAATAACATCAGGTATATGAGGTTAGATCTAGAACAGTCTCCTGCAAATTACTCTCAAATTATTTTCACATATTCCCAGTTTCAAGTTTTAAGTGATTAATAACTGATGTGCTTGCAAGGAGCTGTATTAATAGGTTTTAAATATTTAATGTAACATAACATATGAATATGTCAGTAAAGTCAAACATTCTGTTAAAGCACATGGAACATTTACTAATGCTCTCAAATGTTTGGAAATTAAGCAATATATTTGATACATAATTTATGGAAATAGGAAAATATTTTTATCTGAATGAAAACAAATATACCACATGACATAATGAGAGCTGCAGCTAAACTACATTGGAGGGTAATATATTGTCTTAAAAGCACATACTCTGAAAAGAAGGCTGAAAAAGCAATGTATTTAACTCAAGTTGTTAGGAAAATAACGTTAACATAAATAAAGAGCTATATCACAACCAACTTTGGTTTATTCAATGAACACAAAGTTGACTTATGTTTTATTTATGTACTTTATTTTTTTACATAGTGTTTTTTTACATAGTGTTGACACTATTACAGATGTCTCCATCTCCCCTCCTTTGCTCACCTCTAACCAGCCCCCACCCACTTTCCCTCCAGCCATCAGCACCCCACTGTCTGTGTCTATCTATGAGTTATGCATATAAGAGGGGGAACCCAAAACCCCCCAAAATTTGTTTATATAAATAATGTATTTTTACATGTTTAAACTCAGTAACCTTCAAGGTACTCTCCATCTGATGCAATACAACTATTGAGACTTTTTCTCCACTGCTCAAAACTGTTTTTGAAGTCATCGATTTTGATACCTTTTAGTGCTTCTGCTGTTTTTTGTTTTACCTCTTCCACGCTGGAGAAACATTTCCCTTTGAGGACTTTTTTTCATCCAGGGAAACAAAAAAAAGTTGGTGGTTATGAGATTGGGTGAATAGGGAGGGTGGCCCATAGGGATCATGCCATTTTTGGACAAAAACTGCTGAAAACTCAGTGTGGTATGAGCAGGTACAATCATAAATCAGCCATCATTAAACGGGCAAATGCAGTGAGTCTTCAAAAGAAATTCACTGAAGCCAAATTAAGCCTCTTACAATGCCTGCTGGT
This sequence comes from Phyllostomus discolor, assembly GCF_004126475.2. NCBI lineage: Eukaryota > Metazoa > Chordata > Mammalia > Chiroptera > Phyllostomidae > Phyllostomus > Phyllostomus discolor. The sequence goes on from NC_040904.2 coordinate 116,489,654, forward strand.
ACACTGATACAAATGGGTCCCTAGAACACTCACCTAGCAGGGAAAGCCTAGAAGGGGCCCAACCTCCAGAAGATAATTTCCAGGGGTTTTTTTTGTGTCCCTCCTCGTAAATTCTTTGGCCAATCCCTTCATCTTCTTTCATCTTCTTCTCCTTGTTCCCCCTGACAGCTGTTAGTCTGTTCCTTGTGTCCATACCTCTGTTTCTATTTTGTTTGTCCAAACAAAATATTATTTTGTTCATTAGATTCCACATAAATGTGAGATCATACAATATTTGTGTTTTTCTGACTGATTTATTTCACTCAGCATAATAATTTCTAGGTCCATCCATGCTGTCACAAAAGGTTAGGATTCACTTCTTTTTTATAGTTGTATCATATTCCATTGTGTAAACGCACAAATTTTTTAATCTACTCATCTACTGATGGGCACTTGGTGTTTTTCTAGATCTTAGCTATTGTAAATAATGCTATGAACATAGCGGTGCACATTCTTTCACACTGGTGTTTTAGGAGACTTAGCACATATTCCCAGCAATGGGAACATTGGGACAAAAGGCAGTTCCATTTTTAATTTTTTGAATGAACTACATACTGTTTGCCATAGTGGCTGCAACAGTCTGCATTCCTACCAACAGTACATTAGGGATTTCTTTTCTCCACATCTTCGCCTGTACTTGTTTGTTGAATAACTGATGGTAGCCATTCTGGCAAGTATTAGGTGATACCTCATTGTGGTTTTCATTTGCATTTCTCTGATGATTATGATGCTGAGCATTTTTTCATACATCTGTTGGTCATCTTTATATCCTCCTTGGCAAAATGTCTATTCAGGTCCTCTGCCCATTTTTAATAGGATTGTTTGTCTTCCTGGTGTTGAGTTGTTGTGTAAGTTCTTTATATATTTTAGAAATTAACCCCTTGTGTATGTTCTCTCATACAGTAGGTTCCCTTTTCATATTGTTGAAGGTTTCTTTTGCTGTGCAAAAGCATTTTAGGTTGATATAGTCCCATTTGTTTATTTTTTTCAATATTTATCTTGCTCTAGGAGACATATGAGATTGCTACGAGATGTCTGAAGTTTTACTGCTTGTGTTTTCTTCTAGGATATTTATGGTTTTGTCACTTAAGTCATCTATCCATTTTGAATTTATCCTGTGTATGGTGTAAGTTGGTGGTCTAGTTTTATTTATTTTTTGCATGTCTGATCAATTTTCCAAACACCATTGATTGAAGAGACTGTCTTTACTGCATTGTATGCTCTTGTCTCCTTTGTCAAACATTAATTGCCCATATAGGCATGGGTTTATTTCTGGGCTCTCTGTTCTGTTTCACTGATCTATATGCCTGTTGTTATGCCAGTCCCAGGATGTTTTGATTATAATGACATTGTCATATAATTTCATATACAGTATTGTGATCCCTCCAGCTTTGTTTTTTTTCAAGACTGATGAGGCTATTTGGGATCTTTTATGGTTCTAAATAAATTTTTTGGAATATTTATTTCGGCTCTGTGAAATATGCCATTGGTATGTGAATGGGAATTGTGTTGAATCTATAGATTGCTTTAGGTAATGTGAACACTTTAATGATGTTTTAATTCTTCCAATCCATGAGCACAGAATGTTTGTACTTATTTGTATCTTCTTCAGTTTCTTCTATGTCCTATAGTTTTCCAAGTATGGGTCTTTTACCGCTGTAGTTAAATTTGTACCCAGTCACCCTTTTTTTTCAATAGTAAATGGGATTATTTTTTTAGATTCTCTGATACTTCATTATTAGTGTATAAATGTGCCATCAACTTCTGAATGTTGATTTTGCATATTGTTACTTGGCCAAATTCATTTATTAGCTCTAGTAACTTTTGGGTGGAGAATTTAAGAGTTTTCTATGTACAATATCATCTGTGAATAATGAGTTTTACTTCTTCCTTTTCAATTTGAATGCCTTTATTTCTTTTTCTTGTTGGACTGCCATGGCTAGGGCTTTCAGTACCATGCTGAGTAAGAGTAGTGAAAGCAAACATCCCTGTCCTGTTCCTAATCTTAAGGGGAACGCTTTTAGTTTTTGACCATTGAGTATAATGTTATCTATGGGTTTGTCATATACGGCCTTTTTTACATTGAGGTATGTTCCTTCTAATCCCACTTTGCTGAGAGGTGTTTTTTTTTTTTTTTTATCATAAATGGGTGCTAGATTTTATCAAATGCTTTTTCTGCATCTATTCATATGATTATATGATTTTTAGCCTTTGTTTTGTTTATGTGGTTTATTGTGTTTATTGATTTGCAGACATTGACCAACCTTGTGACCTTGGAATAAATAACACTTGGTCATGGTGTATGATCTCTTTAATGTATTGCTGGATCCAGTTTGCTAATATTTTATTGAGGATTTTAGCAGCTATGTTCATCAAGGGCATTGGCCTAGAATTTTCTTTATTTGTAGTGTCTTTAGGATAAAGACACTACAAATTAGGATAATGGTAGCCTCACAAAATAAGCTTCAGAGTTTCCCTCCTCTTGGATTTTTTGGCATAGTTTAAGACAGGTTTAGCTCTTCTTTGAATGTTTGGCAAAATTCCCCTGTGAAGCTGTCCAGTATTTACTGGGAATTTTTAAATAAAGATTTTATTTATTTATTTTTTAGAGTGGAACAGAGGGAAAGAAACATCAATGTGTGGTTGCCTCTTGAGCACCCCCTACTGTGGATCTGGCCCACAACCCAGATATGTGCCCTAGACTGGAAATCAAACTGGCCACCCTTTGGTTTGTAGGCTGGCACTCAATCTACTGAGCTACACCAGACAGCAGTTTTTATTACTGCTTTGATTTTACTAGTTGTGATCTGTCTATTCAGATTCTCTCTTTCTGATTCAGTTTTGAAGATTGTATGTTTCTAGTAATTTATCCACTTCATCCAGATTGTCCAATTTGTTGACATTGAGCTTTTTGTGATATTCTTTCACAATCATTGTTTCTTCTCCTCTTTCATTTCTAATTGTTTTTATTTGGGTCCTCTTCTCTTTTTTTCTTATTGAGTCCCGTTAATGGTTTGTTGATCTTACTTTTTAAAATAACCAGCTCTTTGTTTCATTGATCTTTTGTATTTTTTTAAATGCTCAGTTATTTCTGCTCTGATCTTTATTTTTTCCTTCCTTGTAACTCACTTTGTGCTTTATTTGTTGTGTTTTTCCTAGTTCCATTAAGGGTAAATTTAGATTATTTTTTTTCTTGTTTTCTGTGTTAGGCATGTAATCCTCTGAACTTTCCACTTAGGGATACTTTCACTGTGTCCCCTAGATTGTGCTCTCATTTTCATTTGTTTGATGGTAACATTTGATTTCTTCTTTGATCTCACCGCTAACCCATTCATTGTCTATTGTAATATGTTATTTAGCCTCCATGCTTTGTGTGTTTTTTAGTTTGTTTCCTGTGCTTGATTTCTGTTTTCATACCATTATGGTCAGAGAACACAAAGTTGATTTAGTATTAAGAAATCAATGCAATTTACCATATTAATGGAGTAAAGGAGAAATATTACGTGTTCACCTCAATACATGCAGAAAAAAGTTTAATAAAATTCAACATCCAGCCCTGGCTGGCATAGCTCAGTGGACTGAGCGCGGGCTGGGAACCAAACTGTCCCAGGTTCGATTCCCAGCCAGGGTACATGCCTGGGTTGCAGGCCATAATCCCCAGCAACCGCACATTGATGTTTCTCTCTCTCTCTAACTCTATCTCTCTATCTCCCTCCCTAGAAATAAATAAATAAAATCTTTAAAAAAACTTCAACATCCATTCATAAAAGTATTTAGCAACTAGAAATAAAAGGAAATACCTTTAACAAAAGGTAAATTAAAAATTTTGTTGTACTTCTATATATTAGCAACAAAAGACAATGAAAATTTTTTTAAAGATTTTATTTTATTTATTTTTAGAGAGGGAAGGCGGGGGGAGGGAGAGAGAGAGAGAGAGAGAGAGAGAGAGAGAAAGAAACATCAATGTGCGGTTGCTGGCGGTTATGGCCTGCAACCCAGGAATGTACCCTGGCTGGGAATTGAACCTGGGACACTTTGGTTCCCAGCCCGTGCTCAATCCACTGAGCTACGCCAGCCAGGGCTGACAATGAAATTTTTAAAAAGATAGTTTACCACTGCATCAAATATACCCAAAAATTTAATAAAAGATGTTCAAGACCTCAACAGAGAAACCTATAAAACATTACTGAAAAAATTAAGTTGATCTATATTTATTTTTTAATATATTTTATTGATTATGCTATTACAGTTGTCCCACTTTCCCTTCACTCCCTTCCACGCTGTACACCCTCTCCCACCCATATACCCCCCTTTAGTCATGTCCATGTGTCATACTTATAAGTTCTTTAGCTTCTACATTTTCCATACTATTCTTACCTTCCCCCTATCTATTTTCAATCTACAATCTATGCTACTTTCTCTCTGTACCTTTTCCCCCTCTCTCCTCCTTCCACTCCCCTGTTGCTAACCCTCCATGTGATCTCCATTTCTGTGGTTCTGTTCCTGTTCTAGTTGTTTGCTTAATTTCTTTGGGTTTTGCTTTAGGTGTGGTTGTTAATTGTGAGTTTGCTGTCCTTTTACTATACATGTCTTTTCTTTATCTTCTTTTCTTAGATAAGTCCCTTTAACATTTCATGAAATAAGGGCTTGGTGATGATGAACTCCTTTAACATGACCTTATCTGAGAAGCACTTTATCTGCCCTTCCATTCTAAATGAGAGCTTTGCTGGATAGAGTAATCTGAGATATAGGTCCTTGTCTTTCATGACTTGGAATATTTCTTTCCAGCCCCTTCTTGCCTGTAAGGTCTCTTTGGAGAAATCAGCTGACAGTCTGATGGGAACTCCTTTGTAGGTTACTGTCCCCTCATCTCTTGCTGCTTCTAGGATTCTCTCCATTTTTACCTTGGCTAATGTAATTATGATGTGCCTTGGTGTGTTTCTTCTTGGGTCCAACTTCTTTGGGGCTCTCTGAGCTTCCTGGATTTCCTAGAAGTCTATTTCCTTTGCCAGAATGGGGAACTTCTCTTTTATTATTTGTTCAAATACATGTTCAATCTGTTGCTTTTCCTCTTTCCCTTCTGGTACCCCTTTAATTCAGATGTTGGAACGTTTAAAGAGTTCCTGGAGGTTCCTAAGCTTCTCCTTGTTTTTTTGGATTCTTATTTCTTCATTCTTTCCTGTTTGGTTGTTTTTTTCTTCCTTCTGGTCCACTCTATTGTTTTGAGTCCCAGTTTCCTTCTCTTCACTACTGGTTCTCTGTGCATCTTCCTTCATCTCTTTTATAGTAACCTGCATTTTTTCAACTAATTTGCACCCAAAATCAACCAATTCTGTGAGCTTCCTGATCACCAGTGTTTTGAACTGTGCATTTGATAGATTGGCTATTTCTTGGTTGCTCAAAAGGATGAGTCCTGGGGCATTGATGTGTTTTTGTGTTTGAGACATGTCTCTCTCTCTCTCTCTCTTTTTTGTTTGGTCTGGTCACTCCTGTTATGGTGGGGGGCGGAGCCTTAGGTGTTCACCAGGGCTGGGCACCCCAGTTGCTAGATTCTGATGTTGTGGGTGAGGGTGGGGGTGGGAGGGAACAATGGCAGTAGCTCCATTCTCCTGGGGCCTCAGTCCCTTCTCTGGGATCCTGGGTTGTGTGCTCTGCCCTGGTCCACAATCGCCGCCTCAGAGTCCACTAGCTGCTGCTTGGGTACTCAGGGTCCACCTGCTGCGATCTTGTGCACCCGATACCTTACGTGCTCCTGGTTGCCTTATGCACCCAGTTCTCCATTCTCTGCGTGCCTCAACCTGGGCCCGGCTGCTCGTCTCCGCCCCTTCTACCGGTCTGATGAACGGGTCTACTTCAACTTCTTGGCTGTCTGACTTCCATTCAGATAAATTCTCTGTCAGTTCTGGGTGTTATTCTGCCTCTAAATTGTTGTTGTTCTAATCTTGGTTGTGCGTGGAGGTACAACCAAGGTACATCCTTGGTATGACCATAGATACGTCCACCTATGCCTCCATCTTGCCGGAAGTCGATCTAAATTTATTAAGATTCAATACAATCCAAATTTTTATGTGTGCAAGAAAACCGACAAATTGATTCTAAAATATACAAGGCATTATTAAAGAATAACGAGGTTTACTCATGAAACCTGACCCCTATATTACACTAAACACAAAATCAACTCCAAGTGAAGTGTAAATATAAAATCTGACAGGCAAATCAGTATAGATTTTAGAGAAAAAGAAAGTGAAAAATAACTAAGGCAGAGAAGGTTTCTCAAACTGTATATAAAAAGTACTCGACATCAAGATGAATTTGCAACACACCCTGAAAAAGGGTCTGAATCTAGACCATGTACAGGACTCCAACAAATCAGTAAGAACAATTTAGTAGGAAAAGGCATTTCATAAAAAAAATTATCAAATTACCAATAAACAGGGTGGAGCAAAAGTAGGTTTATAGCTGTTCATAAGGATAACCATACAATTAATAAATAGCAATAAAGTGTTTCATGCACTCACAACTGTGAACCTACTTTTGCCCCACTCTGTAATTATATGAAAAGATAATAATTTCAACATTGACTACTAATGTAGGATGCGGAGAAATAAAAGTTAAAAGTAGAAAATCCCACCAAATACCCAGAAATACTGGCCAATAATAAAAATGCTGACAATATCAAATATTGGAAGGGCACAAAACAAAAGGAATTCTCACAAACCATCTCTAGCATAAACTGGTACAATCACTTTCAAAGTTTCCACTTAAAACTGTAGATATAGCCCTGACCATTGTGACTCAGTGCGTTTGGTGCTGTCCCACAAAGTGAAAGGTTGAGGGTTTGATTCCCTGTTAGGGCACATGCCTGGGTTACAGGCCAGGTCCCTGGTTGGGGGTGTACAAGAGGCAATCAACTGATGTCTCTCTCCCTCTCTTCCTTTCTCTCTAAAAATAAGTAAGTAAATAAATAAAGAAATAAATACAATCTTTTAAAAAAATTCTGTAGATATGTGCATGCTTTATGTCAGAACAATTCCACTCCGTAGTGTATATAATAGAGAGAAATGTACATGCACAACACCCCAGGTGACATGTTCAATAAAGTTCATTCCAGGGTTATTTATAACAGCCCCAAACTGGAAACAACCCAAATGCCCATCTACAGTATAAAGTACAGATTGTATACTAGTATATTCATACAACAGAATACTACTCATCAATGAAAATGAAAGAAACCACAGCTCCACACAATATGGATTAAATCTCACAGAGGTATTGTTGAGCCTGCCACCCCCCCAAGACAAGTATTGGGAGATTCCATCTAAATGAAGAAAAAATCTGTCCTGGCTGGTTAGCTCAGTTGTTAGAGCATTGTCTGGATACACCATGGTTTCTAGTTCAATTTCTCTGGACATATAAGAATCAACCAATGAATGTGTGAATGGGTGGAACAACAAATTAATGTTTCTTTTTCTCTTAAATCAATAAAAAAATTAAATGAAGGAAAAAAATCAGGTAAAACTAAAGTGTTGAGCAATGCATGGTTAGGTGGAAAAATTACCACACAATAATTCAGGCTAGTTACTCTGAGAGATGGAAGGGATTATTGATCAGAAGGGGAACCAAAAGGGATGCCTGGGGCTGACAGTTTAATAATTTCTAGTTTGGGAGGGGGTTACAGAGGTGTTGGTTTTGTGATAATTCACTAAGCTATATAATAAAATATATTTATTTATATACTAAATAATCAAATAGTCACAAATGTTAGAAAAAGTGCCACTTTATTATATAAAGATGACTCCTGCTCAAAATTGAAGCCAAAACCCTGAGATTCTGTTGGATTCATTTCACTTTTCTGACAACAAAAAATTGCATTAGTAATAAACTAAAAAAGAAAGGACACAGCTAATACATAAACTCAGTGTTAATAGTATTCCCCCTAGTCGACATTCACTACAGTGACTGTACTAGTCTGTTACAGAACATTGCAGACCAGTGGCTTATGGACAGAAATCCCAGACTGGGTAATTCAAACCCTTGGACTACAGAGAGGCCTAACAAACCACCAACAAAGCCCCATGTTTATCAACTGATTGGCTTACTCGGCGTTTATACAGTAAGTGCAATAATCCTGTTCTGCTGAGCTTTTATCTTATAAATCACTCATTCACCTACAAATCCAAGGCCCTGAAAACCAGACTTTTTAAAATTCTCATCAGAGGACATGCCTATTGATTTTAGAATGGGGAAGGGAGAGAGAAATAAGCATGGATATGGGAGAGAAACATCCATCAGTTGTTCCACACAACAGACTGGAAATGGAACTGCAACCTAGGCATGTGCCAAACCAGGTATGGAAACTGTGACCACTGGATTTACTGGACAACACTCCAACAGAGCCACACAAGTCAGCCTTTAAGAGAACTAAAATTTTTACTCACATTACTAAAGTCTAACTGTCCTTTATTTTCCTAATCATTTCTTAGTTTCATCCACTTTTGAGGCTTTACATACACTGCCTACAATTCTTTGGAACCAGCAAAATTAATATTGTATGAATAGGCAAACACTCTTAACTCTAAAGATACTACCCTCCCAGCCAAATATTTTCTATGTGTGAAGCATAGTGTTAAATGCAGGTTATACAAAACACTAGAAGGTCGGCTCCAACTCTCACCTCAAGGCACATACAATATATTTGGGAAAATTATACCTAAAAATGTTCCTATCTTTACTGTACTGCAACTAACAATAGTATTAATGGCATTGGACTTGAATTATTTACTGGACAGTACTTTTCACGTCAGCAAGTGCATACACTACGATTCATCTCTATATCCTCAGGACCCAACACAACCCCTTGCATACAGTAGCTCATTAAAAAGTTTACTTAATGACTGAACAAAAAAATTAACACAAGGTAGCACATGACGAATGAGAAATTAATAGACGATGAAGAGAATCCAAAATAAAGGCATGACTACCATGTGGGGCCTTTGGTCACCCCTCCCCTTCATTCCAGCTTCCAGCCCACAATTCATTCCCTCATTTAATAACGAACGGGATATACACGAAGAACTAACTGCACGCTGGACACTGGATTAAATACCAAGATTAACAAAATCATATTCCCTGTATTCAAGTTGCCACACTCTAGCAGACCAACATTTAAGGAAGCTGATGTTTTACGGGCCGAAATAGAGGCCACAGGAAGACGCAACTCACTGCTGTGGGGGTCAGGGTCAAAACAGGCTGAAAAAGGTGGACTCAGGAAGGGGAACCGTGAGCGCCAGGCGGTGGGAGGAGGGGTGCTAGTTATGGCTGTTGGCAGCTATCAAATGATGCCAGGGGGACACAGTGGCAGTGGTCAGGTTCTAAAGACCTTTGAATGCATCCTTTACGGTTGAGATACTGGGCTAATGGACGGTTATATTTTTTTTTATTTTTAAATTACAGTTCATAATCCCGATGATTTCACACCAGAAAATTGACTATGGCTTCGGCAAAAACGGAAACGACGGCATGGACGTGGACTCTGAGCTGCAGGCTAATTTCAACGTCACCCTTTTCAGGCAGCGTGGCCCCAACCAGGTGTGTCAACACCGAGTACCCTGTAAACCCGTCACCAACCCTCACACCCAGCCCCCCAGACGGTTCCGGCCACGCAACCCTCACAACTTCCCGAGACCTCCCCTCCGTGGCCCGGCTGGCTTACGCACCCCTTCGGTCTTCATGTCCAGGATTCTCTCCACCTCAAACACATCCTCCCCGTCCTCCTCGCTGTCCCCCAAGGCCTCCGCTCCTTTCGTGCCCGTGTCCCTCTCATCGCCCACGGCTCCCTTGCTTTCGCCTACATGCGGCTCGCTGTGAGAGCTCGATACGGGAACCGCAGCAACGCTCCCCCCATCTGCAACCGTCGCCGCCATAGCAAGAGAGCGGCAAACCAGCGCCGCCGGAGCAGTCGCGACGTACGCCCAGCACGCCCAGCGCTCCAAGCGCTTGACCCTTGCCCGCAAGCTCCTTGTGACGCTACTGGAGGGGAATTAGCAAGGGCGGGCTCGGAGTCCAGAGCGACACGCTCACCAACCAATCGCGTCGAGGCGGGCCCGGCTGAGCCCACAGGAAATGGGTGGGCGGGCCGATGGGCGCTGAGCGGAAGAGGAGCAGGTTGGGTGCCTGCGGGGCCTGTAGGGAGGGGCGGGGGAGGAACAGTGAGGGGTTCGGCGCTGCGGTAGGGCAGGCGTAAATCGGACCACTGGTTTACCTGGGCCCAGGGGGAGGGGTCGGGCTTCCAGGAGTAGCACCAGCGCTGGAGGGGACTGGCTGTACTCTGACCCTCACCCTCTATAGTTGGGCGGTTGGATCCGTAGCTTTCTAGGAAATGCGCGGGCTGCTCCGGAGACTCCGGCAGGACCCGAGCACCCAGTAATTCACCTGTAAGATTGGGGCGCGGCTGCCGCGTGTCAACAACTCAGAGAGCTGTACACTCTAGTGAGTATTGTTTAAAGGACACTTTTTTATTATTAGGGTGAAAATCTAGTTTTCCAGATAAAATCTGGGTGGTTTTTTTCTGTTGAAAATACCTGACGGGGGTGTGGTGGGTGGAGTGGAAAAGGTGAAGGGATTAAGTGTAAGTTGGCAGTTACAAAATAGGGGATGTAAAGTAAAGCATAGGCAATGTAGTCAGTAATATCGAAATTAGGTACATGGCAGGTGTTAGGTCGGAGTCACTCAAGAAACCGGACAGACGCAGCGAGCTAAGGAGCAGGGTTTATTAGTGGGGAATAAGAGGAAAAGGGGAGCCAACCTAGTAAGGTTAGGACTCGCTAGGTTATTTTTTTAAATTTTTGTTATTTTAAAAAAGATTTTATTTATTACTTTTAGAGAGGGAAGGGAGGGAGAAGGAGAGAGAGAGAGAGAGAGAGAGAGAGAGAAATCAATGTGCGGTTGCTGGGGGCTGTGGCCTGCAACCCAGGCATGTGCCCTGACTGCGAATCGGACCTGCGATGCTTTGGTTCGAAGCCCGCACTCAATCCACTGAGCTAGCCAGCCAGGGCTCTAGGTTGTTATTAGGGCAGGGTTTTTAACCGCAAAAACCCGCGAGGGGTGACTGATTGGGGTGTCAGAGTCTGACTGGCTAGAGGTGGTTGCTGGGTGCCATTTCTGCTGACTATTGTTCTTGATACATCTTGTCAGGCTCAAGTTAAAGCTGCATCCTGTTATGTGGGATAGGCCGACCCCAGACCGCAATCGTAGCCAGGCATCTGTTTGTCCTGGGTAGGCTCGGCAGGCATTTTCCCAGGCTACAGTTTCTCACAGTACAGTGTTCCCACCTGGTCATTTTCCATTCCTGCCAGGCCTACCTAGGTCTGTCAACAGGTGGGTACTAGAAGTATTAGGGGACTACTTTGTAAAGTATTTGATTGTCTGATCACACTAAACTTTACATCTGAAACTAATGCAAAATAGTATTGAATATAAACTGTAATTGAAAAAGAAAACATCAGAGGTTGTGTTAAAATTATCTTCTCCAGGTTGTGAATGATTGACAATGCAGTCACCTAAAGTTGCTAGGGAAGTCCACTTAAGTGTAAATGTTTTTCTCACTTTGAACTGCAAATGAAGTCTTTATGACAGCAAGCATTTTATTTTTGTTTCTTCCAACGGTGTGCTTAACCTACAAGATTAATTTTTAAAATTTAATTATGAAGTTGACTAAAGATACTCTGAACAACACATCTTTGAGTTAGTGCAGCTAAAAACAACCATCTTTGAGTTGGTGCATTATTTTGTCATTTAGTGAGCTTACAAAATGGACAGTACTAGGCATTAGGAATATAATGAAGAGTCTGCCTTCCAGGGATCCAGTCTATAAAAGGAAGACACACAACAATTGTAATAATTAGATATATTTTTAAGATAAGTTTTTAAAAAATATTATAATCAAATACCATTAGTTGATGGGGAAAAGCTCATTATTTCAGAAGGATACCAGCTAATAAGTTCCGAAGAGAGAATCATAATATTTCATGAAAATCATTCGGGTGACAAAACTGTTAGGTGAATGCTGGGTTAGGAACTGGATGCCAAAGTATTTCTCCACAGATTTAGGGAAAACACACCATCACTGGAAACCCATTTATCAATGTGAGCATTATTAATAGTAGAACGACCACCAGACTCTATGGCTTCTGTGGACAAAAATGTTGATCCTTAATCCACTTAGGACTTGAGACCTATTTTCCTGTCAGATAAGTAACATGAAGAAAGAGAAAAGGAAACAAATGGGACATACAACTGACCCTGTTTCTTCAGCGAGTCAACAGCAGAAGAGGAAAGAGAAGAATGTTCTAAATTTATAAAAACTTGGCAGAATATTTTAAATCTTGAAATAAAAAATTTAATTGTAAAAATTTTTGAACTAACCCAAAATATATAAAATAAAAATAGAATGTCTACTCAAAGGTAACACTTTGGAATATGACATGACATATTTTTATGTAATACAAATACCCATTTATATAATTTTAATATGAGTTTTAGTGTACATCTTTCTGTGTGTGTCCATATTTCTGTAAGATGAATTTCTGGAAGTGGAATTCCTTTCAGTGAAATTTATATGTCAAAGGAGGGTAGTGATTTAAATTTTGATAAATATGTGATTTGCAAAATTTTGCCTTAGTAGAATATTCCCAGTAACAATGTAAGGAAGTATCTGTGTACTCACATATTCTGTTACTGGGTCTTACCAATCTTTTAAATCCCTTAATCTAATAAACCATGAAAACACTTTATCTTCTGTGCTTATGGCAATCAGGCAAGGCCAAGTCCCGACTGATTCTACCAGTAAAGATAAAACAAGCTACTGTAGATTTAGATGATTTATTACTTATATAAACAAGAGGAAGAATAGTACAAGACACCTATCTCCCCTTGTCCCATACTCCCAAGGAGCTAGATAATTGCGACAAGAGTTGTGGGACACATTGTTGAGGAACTGATTCTAAATGCAGCTAGGTTTTGTGTGTGTGTGTGTTTTTTTTTAGTCTGCAGTTGTATTCTAAGCTTCATACCTCATCAGAACTAGGAGGTAACAAGAAAGCATCTCATGATAGCCTTCCAGGAAGACACAAGGGCAAGTGGGAGAAGTCCTCATAGCAATTCCTCACAAGCCTCTTATCTTGGGTACCAACAGGATCACAAGCTACAGTTCAAGTCCAGGGAATTAGAATGGGTCACACGTCAGGATGTTGGAAGTCACTGAAGATGAAGGCAGGACTAACAGTATGAAAGGAAATCCTGAACCATGTGAATGACAGGCAGTGCTGGACAGTTGGTGAATCGCAGCAATGGTAGGTAAGAGGATAGCCAAAAGACTGTATCCCTAAGAAACAGGTTTTATGTAAAGGTAGAGAGTCAATGGCCTAGGAGGGACAGTGTGAAGGAAAGTGGACTTTACACTTTATTTTTTTTTTAAAGATTTTATTTCTAGAGAGAGAAGGGAGGGAGGTAGAGAGAGAGAGAGAAACATCAATGTGCAGTTGCTGGGGGTCATGGCCTGCAACCCAGGCATGTACCCTGACTGGGAATCGAACCTGTGACACTTTGGTTTGCAGCCTGCGAGACTTGACACTTTTCACAAAAAATAAATGAAAATGGATCATAGACCTAAATATAAAATTCACAATCATAAAACTTCCAGAACATAGGTGAAAATTTAGATGACCTTGGTTTGCTGATAAGATTTGAGACTCCAAAAGCAAGAGCCATGAAAGCATTGCTCAGGACACACAGTTTGTCTTAAGTAATAGGAGTATCAAGGATCCACAGACTTAAGACCCACACCAAGGAGTATGCGTACTGGGGATCAAGGTCTGGATATCCAGGACCCTGGAAATGGGAATGCGGACATCGGCCAAAGATTCTTGTTTTTTCCCAGCTTGCTCAGTCCGGGTTCCTCAAAGGGGAGAAGCAACAAACTTCAAGGACTATCCAAATGTGTCTTATCACCTTAAAACATTAAAATACAAGAAATCTGTAATACTGTAATTTTTACTTGATGATTGCTTGTTTATTAAATAATTCTGCTTCTATTTAAAGTGACATTGCTATATTTGATAAAACCATAATTAAATTTCATTATAGGTATCTATTAATACTTATTTTATAGATAAAAGCATGAAAAAGTTTAAAACACAGCTTCCTCTGTTTTAGCCTTGACCATAATTAAGAACTCTGTGAAGAGGAGAGGTGGTATTCATGGGTTGGATTCCCAATAGTTGTTTAGTGGCAGAGTCCCAGTCTTTACCCAGTTCAAGCCGTTGGCAGATAGATGGATATTGTCCTTCTGTTCTTCTTACCCATTCACTTGCTTTCTTTATTTTCTCAAAAGCCCAGGGGATATTCCTAGATTTAAAAAAAGCAATGTTTCCATCAATTTCAGAATATAATTACATATAAAATGTAATGTGGTACCAAATCAAGCACATTAGCTTAGACAAAATGATTAGTCAAACATTAAGATATTTAATAAAAGCAGTCCTCTGACATGTTATTAAAGTTGTACCAGCCTCACATACTTTTAACTTATTAAATACATTTTTAAGCATGTTACACCCATCACCTCCACTGCGCATCACAGACTTCCCAGCTGCCTCTGGGACCATTCAAGCATCTTCTAACCTTCATACATCCATTTATTGTTATTCTTTTTCTTTTCCATCTGAATCCTACCTTTTTCATGTACAACTTCAATCCTATTTTGCAAACTAGGCTTCCAATTCTCTCTTCACTGTACCAGGAATTCTCAATTTTTGCTAGTTATTTGCAAAGTACCTGAGAATCACCCATGAAACTCATATATTTAACTCTGTCACATAAATTTACTAGTAAAATGTGCATATCAAAAACTTCAAGTTTGTGTCTGCCAAGTGCTATCAAATATTCCAGACTGTCAAATATTCAAGTCCATTCAAAACTCAGAAAAAATCTGAAAAATTTTAATTAACATTAGCTGCTTCCTCTTTTGTCATCTGCTAGAACTTCTTAGCAAACAAGTGGTAACATGTACTAAAGTTTTAAAGAAAACCGGGGAAAAACTTAAGATTTGAAAAATTTTCTTCATCTTTCTGATTTTTTCCCTATAAACTGGGAAAGGGCCAGCAGAATAGTGTGGTGGTTAAGATCTGGGTTCAAATCCTGATTCTGCTGTCACACAGCATTGCCTGTGTGATATTTGGCAGCTTTCATTCCACACTGGAAGTCTCAGTTTCCTCAAATATGATAACAATGTGTGATCTTGTGGGTTGTGGGGATTAATGAAACACATGTTTAACAGCCCCTGGCACAGAGTAGGCATGCTGAATATCATGATGACATGGACATACCAAATAGCAAGAGGCCGAAGTGGTTAAATGATTTGTTTCTCAATAATTAGTCTACTTACAGTTACTAGCAACTGAAAACAACAAAACTGATTTTAAATATTCTCACTAATTCAATTGGCCTTACTTTAATCCAGGTAGCCTTGAGACTTCTGACTGATTCAGTAGTGTGAAAGTTTTTTTAATACACCACCATGCAATGTGCTACTGCATTCATATTATGTACATCATAAAGCAGGAAAAATAGAAAAGCTTTAAATAGGCAATAAACAGGAAATCAAGTTATTTAAACATTTTATTTATTAAAATGCCAACAACCATTTTGCTTTCACAATAAGAATAATATAGTGAGAGCCATATTTTACATCTTAAAATCTTGCTTTAATACTTTGATTTGCAATTCAAAAGTAAGTTCAAAGTTATTAATACTTGTTTTAGAGGCTACCATATTGGAGAAGATCAAAACAGAAATGTCTCTTTGTAAGATAGTAAAAATGGGTCTAATTTATTTTAATTTCATCTTTAAATATGTATCTCTAAGGGATAAGAACTTTTTCTGACATTTAAAAATAATTATAGATAATTCCCTAATATAACAACATAGCCAAGTAATCCCTAATTGTGTTTTTTAAAATACAATGGATTTTGTTCAAATCAGGATCCAAACAAAGTCTACACATTGCCTTCTGTTCATATGTCTATTAAATTACAGGTTTCACTTCTCCCCTCTTTTGTCTTGCCATTTATTTCCTAACATCCTAGGCACTGCTGAGTATATTCCCATGTATAATTTAATATGTATAATCTCTATTCTCTGATATTTGATCTTTTTTATGAAAAATATTTACACAGGTTCTAAGTCAAAATCATAAAACAAGGTATATTAGGAGAAACCTAGTTTTCATCCTTGTTTCCTCCTCCTCTAGATAATACTTTTATTAATTTTCCCCTTATCTTGCCTTTTAAAAAAACATAAGCAAATTACATTTGTATATATGCGTATACACAAGGGTGGCCATTTGCATGTGGTATGGATGGAGTTTTGATAGGTAAGGGGTATTCATAGGTGCACTGAAGGCCTCTTGTGGTACCAGGGGGTTAGCCAAGGGCTAGCAGCCAAGACCTGAGAACTGGCTCTCTCCACACTACAACATTTTGGCATAAAACTTAAAGTGATCCCAGAATTCTAAATTTGAACCTGGTCTTCTAGGTGGTTATGAAGTTGGATTTATCAAGGTAAAACTTTGGGACATTTTAGTTTAACTTATAACTTCTAAATACATAAATGTATAGCATGTGGGTTTGCATTTGTATTCTTGGCCCACAGCCTGCAATTGTTGGGATCAGGCCTAGTTCCAACAATCAGATTATGGACTTTCCAAAAACACATAGAATTCATATACTATAGTGAAAAGAGGTCTAAGCCAGAAGTCAAAGACCTAGGCTCCATTGTAAGCTACACTTAAACTCTCTGAGTTCCAGTTTCCTGTGCAGCCAGAGGCAAAAGTTCTGTGTCTGCCCTGCCAATGGAAGAATGTGAGCAAAAAATATACCCTATGAAGAAATTCTTTTTGTACCTAAAATTCTGTGTGGCTTCTTATTAGGTTTAAGAAATGATTGAAAATATAAGTCAGTTGCTTGGTACTAGAGTTAAATGGAAAAAATATAGTTAAATATTAAAAGATATTTAAAAATATATACTTAAGTGGAAAAAAATCACCAAAAACCTGGAAGTGGAGGCATCGTCCAATTTCATCAGGGATTTGAAGACTATTCCCATGTGTTCCAACCTGGTGCGAAGAAACTGCAGTACCAGAAGAGTGGCAATCAGGTCCAGAAGACATTCTCTTCCTTTGATACCTAAGAGTGGAAAACTCTTTTATGTCTGCTGGACACTCTGCACCTCATCTACGCCCATTTATAAGTTCTACGAAAGAACTGATAATACTGTGAAACCAAACCACATTAACAGATCATAAAACTATTACTCGTCAAGGTTCTTAATTAGTCTGCTATTTAAATAAACAATGAGGAGGATTGGAACATATGCCTGTCATATTATCCTGAAGGTTGTCAGCAGACAATTAGATCCAGATTTCCACTCCCTTGCCATCTTTTAATAACCAAAGAAGTCTGAACTATGCAGAGAAAAATTCAGCTTCTAGGTTCTGGCTACAAATAGCTCAGAAGAGAAAACCTAAGTACACAATAAATAGACAATCAATATGGCTGATTAGACAAGTGTATCAAATTATTTCAACCTCTGGACTCTACACTTTGATCTTTCCAAATAAGATCAGATATGTACCCCTGGACAAAGCAAGCACTTCTTCCTTGTTTCCTGCTTGCCTCTTTCTACAAAAGCTTGCAGCCCTTTCCCCTTATTTCATAGTTCTCTGGACTTGAGAGGGGAGGCAGCCCTTTTCATGAAGTATGAAATACAAGTTTTTAGATCAATGAAATTATTCTTTTGATTATTGTAATAGTAACTACAGGTAGCCATTATTTATCCAAATCAAGATATTTTACTTATCTTTGTTATATTATGAAATAACAAAATTGCAAATGAAAGTTAACATATATTGGACCCAGAGATTAAGAACTTTTTATTTTTCAAAAATGTAAGTCATGTATTTGAGATCACTTTATATAATAAGCTAGATTTCAAATATTGTTATTTTTCCAATCTCACATTTTACAAAACTAGACTTTCCACAGCTACTTTGAGGGGGTTCAGAACATGCCATCACAGAATTTGCCACTTTGGCATGTGGATAATTTTGCACTGAAGGTAATCAAGACACAGCAGACTCAGGAAAAACTTTTTACCTCCCCCCATAACTACCAGAAATAACATTTTCATCTGAGGGGTTTATCTGCATGTCAGGGAAACATCTGTTACCAGACATTGCTTCCTCTCACCTGGGTGAATTGCTTTCCCCACTTTGAAGCCCCAGACCACTATCCTTTTTTTTTAGCTCAGTTGCCTGGCTGCCTTTTGTCTCATATTTTTGTGGGGCTTCCATTGGCACAGGTACATGTGTGTGTATGTAATTAAAATAGTTTTCTCTTGTTATAATCTATCTTTTATTAAGGGGGTGGAGGTGGTGGTCTCGGCCAAAAACCTAGAGGATTACAGGGAAAGTTACTTTTCCTCTTCCACAATCTTCTTTATCATTAAAGCACAGTGAGTCATCTGATAATTTCCCAGGTAAATTATTTCCATCTAAGATATTTGATATATGGTAGCATTATTTGTACCACTACAACACAACCACTGAATGTTTTTTGATTATGAAATATTTTAAACATACAAAAAAGTAAAGAGAAAAATACAGGGGTGGGCAAAAGCAGGCTTATAGTTGTTCATGTTGGAAATAATACAATAATTAGTAAATAATGATATAAGAATAAACTTTTGCAACCATCCTTGTGTAAAATATTCGTATCATTGCAGGGCATGTCAACTTTTAACAGCTTCCCATATCTGCTTCAAATGTCTCTCTTTTCTTTTTTTTTTATTTTTTATTTTAATCATTGTTCAAATACAGTTTTCTCCTTTTTACTCCCAATCCAGTCCCCCCCCACCCTCCCCACTTCCCTCCCATTACCACCCTCCCCTTAGTTTATGACCATGTGTCCTTTATGTTTGTTCCTGTGAACCCTTCCCACTGTCCCCTTAAATTCCCTCTTCTCTCCCCTCCGGTCACCGTCAGCCTGTCCTCTATTTCAGTGTCTTTGGTTATATTTTGTTTGTTTCTTTGTTTTGTTATTTAGGTTCCTGTTAAAGGTGAGATCATATGGTATTTGTCTTTCACTGACTGGCTTGTTTCGCTAAGCATAATGTTTTCCAGCTCCATCCACGCTGTTGCAAAGGGTAGGAGCTCCTTCTTTCTTTCTGCTGCATAGAATTCCATTGTGTAAATGTACCATAGTTTTTTGATCCATTCATTTACTGATGGCATCTTGGTTGCTCTTTTCTTTAAAAGAGACAGGATATTACAAAGTTGCAACCTTCCCCCTTGTCCTTCAACCCATTCCCCAGCTCTTCAAAGGTAAACACTATCCTGATTTGGGACTGGAGATTGCTTTTGAAAGTGATCTTCAACGGGCTCTTTAAATGGTATTGAGTGTTTGCAACTTTCATTTTCCAAGAAAAACTTAATAAACTGTTAAATTCCTTCTACTTCCCTTAGGATTTCTGTCAGATAACTTCCCTAAGTATCCAAAATCAACACTAATTACAGCCATTTTGGGCTGAGTGCTCTCCCAATTGACACCTTGTTATTCAAAATAAAATATAGTAACTGAGCAAACACTTTACAATACAAAATATCTGTGAAGACTCAAATATGTCTCCTTTTCTGTGTGACTGGTTTTCACAAAACCCTGTCTTGTAATTATAAATATACAATTTTGGGGGTAAAGACAAAAAGATATGCGCATAGTATGTACATAGCTGCACATACAGCATTAATTTTAAATCATCCAAAGAGCTGAAAATACCAAAATGATATTTTTTAACACAGGAAATGGGAATTGAAGACTTTTTTTTTTTGTTCAGATATTATTTATTTCTTTTTAGAGAGAGAGGAAGTGAGGGGCATCAATGTGTGGTTGCCTCTCAACCACACATTGGGGGACCTGGCCTGCAACCCAGTGAGGGACACTGGTCCCCCAGTGGGGTACCTGGCCACACAGTGAGGGACATCAATGTGTGGTTGCCTCTCAAGCACCCACTACTGGGGACCTGGCCTGCAACCCAGGTATGTGCCCTGATTGGGAATCAAACCGGCAACCCTTTGGTTTGCAGGCCGCACTGAATCCACTGAGCCATGCCAACCAGGGTGGGATTGAAAACATTTTAAAAAACAAAACAACACAACAAACCCAATCCATTATTCCATAAAAGAAAATCAATGAAGACGAAAGAAAAAATGGAGACAGTTTAATTTAGGTTTCTTTTGGAGGTTTTTCTTAGTATTATAAATAAAATCGTAGACTAATTTTTAAGTGATTAATAATAAGCAACATATAACTCACAAGTATGATATTCAAGACTATCATAAGTGATAAAATATCAAAATGATAGAGCCATATAAAAAATAAATTCAGAAGTGGAAGGAAAGAAAAAAGAAAATAAGGAAGAGGATAAAAGAGAAAGGAAGCTGTGTAGAGAAATATAAAAACAAGTCAGAGAAAAAAAATCAGACATCTTGAGACTACATTACAGGAAAAAAGGCAGAAAAGCCCACACGTGCAGAGGAATAACAGATAATCTGGAAGTATACAGAGCTGCACAGGGAAAACCCATGTGAATGGTATATCCATAAAGAAATTTCGCCTTTCTAGCTTTCCTCTTATTCCTCTGCCATTCCTTCTCAGCCTGTTGTGTTTCCTGTTCTGTATGATTACTAAACAGTGGTGTGCCCAAGGATGGCATAATAACCTCTTCTCTGTCCTAAATTACCTTTTTCTCTAGGTAGTCTCTGTACAAACACATGGTCCATGGCTTCAAATACTATTCTGACCTCTTCCTGAGCTCTAGCCTCATATCATAACCATATATTTCTTTCCAATATCCACTAGGTATCTCAAAATTTAAATGTCCGAAACTTAACTTTATTAGCATTTTTTTCAGGCTCAGTCTCCAGGTGATCAATGATTTGCCTTTCTCACACTCAACCCTCCTTCCCCTCTACTGCCCACATCAAATCAATCACCAAAGCTTGATGGTTTTTAAAAAAATTAAATCTTCCCAAGTATACACTGAAGTTTTAGAAATTAAACATTTAGTAGATACAACTGAAAATAATATATATCTAGGGGTATAAATAATATAACAAATACTGAAGTATGAAATACTAATATACAATATTTTAATTGTAGTAAAATACACAAAACATAAAAGTTACCATTTTAACCATTTTTAAATGTACAATTCAGCACTAATACTAATGTGCTGTCATCAACACCTCTATCTCCAGAACTGTTTCATCTTGTAAAACTAAAAACTCTGTACCCATTAACCAATAACCCTCCCCCCCAAACTCCCTACTCCCCATATCCCATGGCAGCCACCATTCTACTCTCTGTCTCTATGCATTTGAATATTCTTGATACATCATATAAGTGGAATCTTACAGTTATTTGTCCTTTTGTTGCTGGCTTATTTCATTTAGTGTAATGTATTTGAGGTCCATCCATGTTGTAGCAAATGTCAGAATTTCCTTCCTTTTTAAGGCTGAATAATATTCCACTGTATGTATATACCTTAATTTATCTGCGTTGCAAATATTTTATCCCAGTTTGTGGCATGTCTTTTTCACATTTAAATATTATTTATTTTTAACAAAAAAGGCATTGCTGGGACTTCCGGCAAGATGGGGGAATAGGTGGACGCACTGTACCTCCTCGCACAACCAAGATTAGAACAACAATTTACAGACAGAATAACACCCAGAACTGACAGAGGATTTATCTGAATGGAAGTCAGACATCCAAGAAGTTGAAGTAGACCCGTACATCGGGACTGGTAGGAGAAGATGAGCCGGGCGGGCGCAGGGCTGGTGCGGGTCGGCGGCGCACGGAGGTTGGGGAAAATTTGGCTCGAAATCGGCGCGACAGCCATCTGGGGCGCAAGAACACAGCAGTGATCCCTGAGTACGCAAGCTGCGGCTGGTGGACCCAGTGAGGCAGCGATTATGGACCAGGGCAGAGCTCGCATCCCAGGATCCCAGAGAAGGGTTTGAGCCCAGGAGAATGCAACTACCGCCATTGTTCCCTCCTGTCCTGCTCCCGCCCCCGCCCCCACATATAACGTCACAATCTAGCGACTGGGGTGCCCAGCCCCAGTGAACACCTAAGGCTCCGCCCCCCACCGTAACAAGAGCGACCAGACCAGAAAAAAAAAGGAGAGACAGGGAAAGATATGTTTCCAACAGATCAGATCATTCCCCCAGGACTCATCCTTTTGAGTGACCAAGAAATAGCCAATCTATCAGATGTACAGTTCAAAACACTGGTTATCAGAAAGCTCATGGAATTGGTTGATTTTGGGCGCAAATTACATGAAAAGATGCAGGTTACAATAAAAGAGATGCAGGAAGATATACGGAGGAGAGCCAATAGTGAAAGGAAGGAATCTGAGTCTCAAAACAATACAGTGGACCAGAAGGAAGATAGAATCAACCAAGCAGGAAAGCATGATGAAATAAGAATTCAAAAAATTGAGGAAAAGCTTAAGAGCATCCAGGACACCTTTAAACGTTCCAATATCCGAATTATAGGGGTACCAGAATCGGAAGGGGAAAAGCAACAAATTGAGCACGTATTTGAACAAATAATAAAGGAGAACTTCCCCATTCTGGCAAAGGGAACAGTCTTCCAAGAAATCCAAGAAGCTCAGAGAGCCCCAAAGAAGTTGGACCCAAGAAGAAACACACCAAGGCACATCATAATTACATTAGCCAAGGTAAAAACGAAGGAGAGAATCCTAGAAGCAGCAAGAGATAAGGGGACAGTAACCTACAAAGGAGTTCCCATCAGACTGTCAGCTGATTTCTCCAAAGAGACCTTACAGGCAAGAAGGGGCTGGAAAGAAATATTCCAAGTCATGAAAGACAAGGACCTACATCCCAGATTGCTCTATCCAGCAAAGCTCTCATTTAGAATGGAAGGGCAGATAAAGTGCTTCTCAGATAAGGTCAAGTTAAAGGAGTTCATCATCACAAGCCCTTATTTTATGAAATGCTAAAGGGACTTATCTAAGAAAAGAAGATAAAGAAAAGACATGTATAGTAAAAGGACAGCAAACTCACAATTATTAACAACCACACCTAAAGCAAAACCAAAAGAAACTAAGTAAACAACTATAACAGGAACAGAACCACAGAAATGGAGGGCACATGGAGGGTTAGCAACAGGGGGGTGGGAGGAGGAGAGAGGGGGAAAAGGTATAGAATGTAGGTTGAAAATAGATATGGGGAAGGCAAGAATAGTACGGGAAATGTAGAAGCTAAAGAACTCATAAGTATGACACATGGACATGAACTAAAGGGGGGAATGTGGGTGGGAGAGGGGGTACAGGGTGGAGGGGAGAGAAGGGGGAAATGGGACAACTGTAATAGCATAATCAATAAAATATATTAAAAAAAAGGCATTGCTGATGTTATGCAGTCGACTTTATTAGTCTTTTCCTTTATGGCTTGTGGGGTTTTTTTTGCATTAAGAAACTCTTCTTTGATTGATAAATCAAGTGTTTCTAAATGTTAACATCTGGGAAATTTGGGCAAAGGATATATGGGAATTCTTTGTACCATATTTGCAACTTTTTGTCAATATTCAAATTATCTCAAAAAGTTTTTAAAATGTTTCCTATCTGAAAACCATAAAAATACTTTCCTGTATTTTTTTCTAAATGTTTATGGTTTGCCTTTCACACTTAAGTCTTCAATCTATTTGGAACTGATTTTTGAGTATGGTGTGAAGTAGAGGGTCAAACTGTACCTTCTCTCTATTGTCTGATGGTCCTAGCACCAGACAGTGATTACAAAGTACATCTGTGGTATAGTGCTTGGACATTAGAGGTCCTTACATGGCCCTTTTCAGGTTTTCATGGACAGGCTGAGATATTTATCAAGTCTCTGTTTTGTTGTCATTTGAAAACCAAACTTGTCTCCCCAACACTTGGCAGTGGCTGAAATTTCTGCTCAGCTTTTGCTTTTTCCTGGACAGCCAAGGATCTGAGGGAAATTATAAGCAGATTTCAGAGTTCCCCCTTCCTAGAATTTTCCCCCTTAATTTCCAGTCACTCTGGCAGCCTGGACCTTTATTTCATCTTTGTGCTGAGAATTTGTTTCGGTTCTAACCCCCATGTGCCTCAGGAACAGAGAAGTGCCTTCAGGTAAAAAGCTGGATAAACATGGTATATGCCTGGTTTGCTCCCTTCTTTCAAGGACTGTGTCCCCTACCCCTCCTCCAGTTCTGCCTGTTATTTTTTTTTTAATTGCATTCTAGACCTTCAGTAAGAAGTTTTCAGATAGGTGTCCAAGGCTAGTAAATGTTATTGGCAGGAGTATTAGTTAGACACAAGCTCTTGTAGTCTAGAAACCAGAACTCTCTCACATGTAAATTTTCATTATTCCTTTTTAGTGTAGTGCAAGTCAAACAGGAGAAGAAGAGTTTGTTCCCTGAAACAGGTTTGAAATATGAAGACCCTGGCATTTTAGAGGTGATGGCAGGGGAATTAGACACTGCTGTTCAATGAATACTTGCTAGTTGTTTAATAATGTTTTTTTTAATTAAAAAAAATCTCTTAACCCAGGGCTAGCATTTGTCCTTCAAACTACTTGCTGGTTTGAGGATGTCCAGGATCCCCTCATCCATCTGATTCATTATCATAAAAAGAAACATGTTGGGCTCTGGAAGAGACTGACTGACTGCACATCAAAGTTGTCTTCTCCTTCAGGGCAGAAAGCCTTGTATCTGGCCGGGTCTCTGTGACTAGTTCCTGCCACATTTTTTCTCTCTCCCTCTTGTCTTCCTAGTAAATAATGCCAGAGTCATCTCTTTTCTTTCACCAGGGTCATTTAAAAAGACACATACTGATGATCGTAGAGCCACAACATGGAAACAGCCTGGGTTTTTAACTGACTATATGGAGTGAAACGTCCCTGCTGACTGATATTTGACTGTGACATGGTCAAGAAAGTAATCTTTGTGTCAAGTGACTTAAGGTTTGGATTTTTTAAAACAGCAGTTATTGCTACTTATGCTAATAAATTTGCACAGGTAATACCATTATTATTGGTAAAAATATGACTAGAAACTAGTCCCCAGTTTCCTTTGTTGATTAATAAATATAATTCTATTCATTGTAATTTACAAGTGGGACCCCCCCAAAACAGAATTATCGTTGGAGTGGGAGCCCCTCGTAGTACAGGCTTCTCCAATAGGTAAGTGTTCTAGGAACCCATCTGTATCAGTGTACCAGCTGGTATTGTTGTGAGAGGCTGTGTTTGCCTTCAGTGATTTTTTTTCGAAGACTCTTAAAATGCACTCACCCATTTCATGATGGGTGACTTACAAGCTCACCTGCCCACAATGCACTGAGTGTTCAGCAGTTTTTGACCAAAAATGGCATGCCCCCGTACTCTGCCTATCCAGTTCACCTGATCTCACTCTGAGCAACTTCTTTTTTTGTTTCCCCAGATGAAAAAAGTCCTCAAAGGGAAATGTTTTTCCAATATGTAAGAGGTAAAACAAAAAACAGCCGAGGCACTAAAAGGCATCAAAATCAACAAGTTCAAAAACTGTTTGATTGGTGGAAAAAAGTCTCAATAGGTGTACTATTGATATCAAACTGAGAGTACTTTGAAGGTGACTGAAGTTGAAACATATAAGAATACACATTTTTTAAAATAAATTCTGGTTTTGGGGGGTTCCCCTTGTATGTTATTATATTAATGCACTCACAAAAAATTATAACAATTAAAGCATGTCATTTAATAAATAGGAAAACAGTAACTTACCTAGAGATCGAATGCCTTTTTGTTCAAGAAAACTGTTTAAAATAGTTGTATTAAGATTTAATATAAATCCCAGTGCTGGTGTAAGTTTCCAGAAGCCATCCTATGAAGTTCAGAAAACAAATTTAAGCAACATTCTTGAAATTTCATCACATAAGAAGTTATGGGATAAATATGTTTCCAATTATTTCAATTCAGCTTAAGATATTTCAATTCAGTCTAAAATTTTTATTACTGTAAAATCAAAGTATTATTGGTAATCTCATAGATACTATAAACACTTAGTATCTGGTATCATTTATAAAAAGTCTGAAAAAGGCTCATGTGTAAACATTTTTAAAAATGATATTATATCTTTTCTTCTAACATAGCTTTGTTTCTCAAAACAATGTTCCTCAAACTTTTAAATAACATGATTTCTTTGTTAGACATTTAAAAATGTGTGCTTATGAAACCTGAAATATGAAAATGACTGTTTTTACTAAGTATAAAATTATGTTGAATATACTCTTTAAAACCACTTCCTTGTACTCACTGTCCCATCCAATGCAGCCAAGCGTCACTGCTTTTCAGGCTGACCTTTGTCATATGCTGATGGGAGTGAAGTAAGCTTCTACATGGGGATCCTAAGCTTAAAGTAGACAGACTCTGGGTCCCAGATGAACTCATACAGGGAGCAGAAAAGAGTGTGATATCATAGGCAGGTTCACATATTCAAGCACTAGGTGTCAAATACAAGGCCTGTGGGCCGCTCCACCTTGTTTTATCTGGCCTGGCACCTTGTTTCTACCTGGTGGCAGTACCAAACTCTGGCTTAACAGTTAAGGAGTAGTTACATTTACACAGTCCTAAAATTACATTTGGCCCTTTGAAGGTAACCACAAGGCTGATGTGGCTCCTAGTGAAAATGAGTTTGACATCCCTGTATTAAAGGATCTATGTCCATAATTTGAAAAATACCTGCAGTGATAATATGTGCCAACCAGTACCAAACAAGTACCAGGTGGTATTTTATCTTGCCAGCCACTCCTTATAAAGGTATTATTACTATGCCCACTTTGCAGATTGAGGATACTGAGGCGCAGAAAAGTTAAGGCACTTGTCCCAAGTCACACCACTAACAAGTGGCATAGCCAGGATACAGCCCCAACAGTCTGGCTCCAGGGTCCAGCAGTGGCTACTCATTCTGCTTTTGTGTGCATCTTTCTGGGTAAGGGCAGCTGGGCAGCTGTTATTATCTTGTTTAAACCTCAAACCACAATATGAAGTAGACACTATTATCATCCCCCTTATATGGATAAAGAAACTGAGGCTGAAAAAGATTATCTGACTTGCCCCAAATCACCAAGCAGCAAGGCTGGGACTCAAACTTAGTCTTATACTAAATAAGTTGCTGTTGCTACTAAACTACTTTACATCAAAACAAATAATTACAGCAAGTCCCTTAACTCACTGTGTACTGGTCATACATAGTTCAATGACCAGCTACTTTGAATAGTATTGTTCTCAGCTATGAAGCAAATTAACTACAGACGTAGGAGAAATAAGACTAATACCTCAGTTTGCAGACTGAAGAGTTCAGACGCAGCCACAAAATTCTTCCAGCTTTCTTTGCAGCCTGTGTCATCCTCCCTGTTTTACCATCAGAAACCTCCTTCTTACATCAGATTTTTCTACTGTTTTTTTAAAAACCTACTTGCCAGAAACCGTGGTGTTTTGTCACTTTTTGTTTCAGAAGAACTTAAGTCAGCCAAACATGTATCTGGGAGAGAATCTGATAATGCAGTTCTCACAGAAATATTTGATGGAGAAGTCTCAAATGCTGGAAAAGCCCTAAATGATGGAGAAGGCTCATGGAGAACAAGGCCAGTTTGATGTATTGGCGGCTTGTAACTGGTGCTCAGGGGAACTGGGGAATTTGGAAACTGGAAAGGAGAACAACAAGGAACAAGCTGAAAGCCAGACCTTCTGGTTGAACCAGGGGGAGAAAGTCTAGGAGGAGAGAACAAATGATTCTGCTGCAGGGGAAAGTCCAAGTCAAGGGAACTGTCAGTAGAAGGGCAGAACAGAGGTCCTTCTGACATTTTAGGTACATAAGACTCTCTGCAGCTAAACAGACTACCTGAAACAGCAGAACCAGTAAAAGATCCAAAAGGTGGGTTCTGGGAAGGCAGGCTAGGAGGAGAACCCATCTCGAGGGAAATGCCAGTACAATCGCCTATCTCAAGGCCTTGGTCATTCTTAGCTGGACCAAATGGTTTGGGACTAGCAAGAGTACCAAAAAGAGGGCTTGGAGGAAGTAAGCTGGGAGGACAGAGGGAAGCAGAATCAATAGGGGAAGCAGCTAGGAAACTGGTTGAACCTGGGGCAGCAAAAGAGTTGGAAACAGCCATTTTTGGTGAAATGACTTTTGTAAATACTGGCTTAATTCCTGAGTGCTCAAATGAATCTATCTGACTTAAATCCAATGGCATTTCCATATCTCTGTATTCCACATTGAGTGTTAAAGGTTTTTCTGGTAGGTGGGAACCTAAGCTAAACACTTCAAAACCTTCAGAAATTCCCAGCTTAGATGATTTACGTTTTTTTTAGTCAAACATTTAAGTTGCAGTTCTTCGTGCATTCAGAGGATGCTGAAAGAACCTGCCCAGAAGAAAAAATATGTCAGGTAGATCAATGGAACAGAATAGAGAGCCCAGAAGGAAACCCATGTCTCTATGGTCAATTAATATTCAACAAAGGGGACAGAAACATAAAAGGAGTAAAAATAGTATCTTGAACAAATGGTGTTGGGAGATTTGGATAGCTACATGGAAAAAATGAAACTAGACCACCAACTTACACCATACACAAAAATGAACTCAAGATGGATAAAAGACTAAATATAAGTCACAACACCATGAAAGTCCTACAGGATAACATAGGCAGGAAAATCTCAGACATTCCACACAGCAATATTTTCACCAACATGTCTCCTAGAGCAAGGGACATAAAGGAAAGAATAAACAAATGGGACTTCAAATTAAAAAACTTCTGCACAGCTAAAGAAAACACCAGCAAAATGAAAAGGGAACCAACTGTATGGGAGAATGTATTTGCCAATGATACATCAGAAAAGGGTTTGATCTCCAAAATATAAAAAGAACTCACATGACTCCAAGAAGACGAAAACCCAATTAAAAAATGGACAAAAGACTTGAACAGACACTTCTCGAAGGAGGACATACAGAGGGCCTAAAGACATATGAAAAGATGCTCAGCATCACCAGCCATCAGAGAGATGCAAATTAAAACCACAATGAGATACCACATCACAGTGTTCAGAATGGCCATCAGAAACAAATCAACAAACAACAAGTGTTGGAGAGGATTGTGGGGAAAAGGGAACCCTAGTGCACTGTCCCCTTTTGGGAATGTTCCCTGTGGGAATGCAGCCTGGTGCAGCCACTGTGGAAAACATATGGAATTTCCTCAAAACTAACAATGGATCTGCCTTTTGATCTGCAATTCCACTGCTGGATTATACCCTAAGGATCCTGAAAACACCATTCAAAAGAACCTATGCACCCCAATGTTCATAGCAGCACAATTTACAAGAGCCAAGTGCTGGAAGCAACGTAAGTGCCCATCAGTGAATGAGTGGATCAAAAAACTGTGGTATATTTACATGATGGAATACTATGCAGCAGAGAGAGAGAAAAAAAGGAGCTCCTACCCTTTGCAACAGCATGGGTGGAACTGAAGAGCATTATGTTAAGTGAAATAAGCCAGGCAGTGAGGGACAAATACCATATGGTCTCACCTATAAGTGGGAACTAAATAGCAAAACAAACAAGCAAGCAAAATATAAACAGAGACACTGAAATAAAGAACGAACTGACAGTTAAATTTAAAGGGATTTATCTAAGAAAAAGAAGATAAAAAATGTGAACAGTAAAATGACAACAAACTCACACCTATCAACAACTGAACCTAAAACAACAAAAACAAAAACAAGCTAAGCAAAAAACTAGAACAAGAACAGAATCATAGAATGGAGATCACATGGAGGTTATCAGCAGGGTGAGGGGGGTGGAATGGGGGAAAAGGTCCAGGGAATAAGTAGCATAAATGGTATGTACAAAATACACAGGGGGAGGTGAAGAATAGTATAAGAAATGTAGAAACCAAAGAACTTATATGTATGACCCACGACATAAACTAAGGTGGGAGAGGGCTTGGGGGACTGTGGGTGGGAGGAGGAATGTAGGGCAGAGAGGATTAAAGGAGGAAAATGGGACAACTATAATAGCATAATCAATAAATATATTTTAAAAAAGAATCAACCAATTTATGCATAAATAAGTGGAATTACAAATCAGTATTTCTCTATCGATCCCCTTCTCTAGCTGTAAAATCAATAAATAAAAACTTCAAATAACTACCCATTTTAATTGTTTTAATGTTCAAAAAACTTCCTTTGGATCTGTTTTGTGTGATATACCATGGGTTATTTGATTATGGTGTTTTTTAAATGTCTATATTTTGACTCTACCCTGATGAAATGCTTGAGTTTCAAGTAAGGAAAAGTGAAATCACAAACAATT
Source organism: Phyllostomus discolor (assembly GCF_004126475.2). Taxonomy (NCBI): domain Eukaryota; kingdom Metazoa; phylum Chordata; class Mammalia; order Chiroptera; family Phyllostomidae; genus Phyllostomus; species Phyllostomus discolor. The sequence continues at coordinate 116,520,188 of NC_040904.2, forward strand.
TGAAATTGTTTTTGACAAACTTAAGCTAACAATGAAAACAATCCTAAAAAATATACAGAAGGCAAACTGGGAAACAAATTTGCAACTCATATCACAAAGGGCTTCCATGTGTCTAATAAATATTTTGGGTGTCACAACTAGTGTAGTTATCTTAGATGACTATTTTTCATCACCAGAGGTTCAGTTTGGATCTTTTTATCTTCTATATCTCTAGTTAACATGTTCTGCCTTCTTAAACATATAGGGTATATTTATAATAGCTGTTTTAATATCCTTGTCTACTACCTCTATTATATCTTAATTTCTGGGTTTGTTTTATTGCTTGGTTTTCTCCTCATTATGGTCATCTTCTCACTTCTTTGCCTGCCTGATAATTGTAAATGAATGCTAAACATGTGAATTTTACACTGTTGAGGTGCTGAAATCCCTTTACATAGTCTTAAGCTTGGTTCTGGTACATTGTTCAGTTATTTGGAAATAATTTGATCCTTTGAGTCTTGCTTTTAAAGTGGAATGGAATAGCTTTAGTCTAGATCAGAGGTGTCAAACTCATTTTCACTGGGGGCCACATTAGCCTCATGGTTGCCTTCAAAAGGGCCAAATGTAATTTTAGGACTGTATAAATGTAACTACTTCTTAACTAGGGGCAAGGAGCTCTACATTGGCCCTTTGAAGGCAACCATAAGGCTGATGTGGCCCCCGGTGAAAATGAATTTGACACCTCTGGTCTAGATCTTTTGGTAAAGTGCTTCAACTATGGCAGTAGCTTTCTGGGTGCTCCTTTGGAGATCTTTCCACAGTCTCTGCAAATGTAAACGTTTCTGACCCTGCATGAACTCCACAATGATTGTTCTACCTGCTTCTTTCGGTGACTCTTTCTCTGGCCTTGGTTTTTCCTCACACATACACTGATCTGGACCCAGCAAGACCTAGAAAGGAACCTGATACAGGTCTTTGGAGCTCATTTGTGTGGTTTTCTCTCCTCTCCAGTACTTTACCTCTTAACTTGAGGCATCTTGGCCTTGCTGATCCTAACTCTGTCCCCCTAATTTAGAGGCCTACCAGGCTGTGTTTGGGTCCACCATCCTTGGGCTACTGGCTGAGGACTCTGCCCAGGCAGTGAGCTAACAATCTAGCACTCAGCCTTGTTTGTTTCCATCTCTGAGGGATCACTGCTCTGCTCTGTCTGAAACCACTGGTTCATATATCCAGTGGGTTTTGTCCAGTTAAATATATTTTGCCACATATATTTTTGGTTGTTTAAGGTAGGAGAACACATCCAGTTCCTAAATGCATGCTGTTTATTCTATCACAGTTAGTAGCAGAGCTTCCCTCATTGTTTAAAATTTCAAAATGCAGCCCTGGATGTTATGGCTGAATGGATTGAGTGCCCACCTGAGAACCGAAAGGTCTTAGGTTTGATTCCTAGTTAGAGCACATGCCTGGGTTGTGGGCTGGGTCCCCAGCTGGGGGCATGCAGGAGGCAGCTGATTGATGTTTTTTCTCTCCCTTTCTCCCTCCCTTCCCCTCTCTCTAAAAATAAATAAATAAAACCTTAAAAAATAAAATTTAAGAAGCACATATCCTCTGGCCTTGTAGTCTGCTTTAGAAATATCTCCTACAAATACACTAAAATACATGAGAAGTAACACATGTGCAAAGTTATTCCTATAGCACTGTATAGACAGGAAAATAAATTTAATGTCCATGGACAAAGGACTTAGCTAAATAAATTCTAGCACATCCCTATGATATAGTGTCATCAGCCATAAAAATAAGGAAGCTGCTCTTCAATATATCTCCAAGGTATTGATTAAAAACTGTATAGAACAGTATGAATAGTATATATATTGTATATAGTACAAACAGGTGATAAAATTGGACTTTTAGCTCATATATGCATGTGCTGTCCTGAAAAGATTTCACAAGGACCCAGTAAACCATGGGTACTCTAGGGAGGGAACTGGGTGAATGCAGACATTGGGGAAAAATTCCTTTCTCTCCCCTTCTGGGCTGTTTGGATTTTGAACCATGTGACTATGCAAGAAATAATTTTAATAAATTAACAAAAATAAGGTTATATCCTAGCACAATTCTTCAACTGACCAAAATTACTTTCTTCCTCTCCTCCAAGTTTCCAATCTTTAACCACCATCATCTACAAGGGACAAGGAAGGCCCTCAGGAGAAAGAATGCTGAAATACAGGGAAGAGTTCTAATTTCATTCATAACACTTGATTTGTTGCTAACAAGAGTTGAAGTATTGAAGTTTTTAATAGTTTACTTTAAAAATGAGACCAGAAGTTATTTTTATAAACTCTTTGCCTTTCCCTTGGCCAGGGCCCTTCCAAGTCCTGTTGTCTGGCTGCCTGGTACTGATCTGACCTGAATCATTCCAAATAGAAGTCTTTCTTAGTCACATTTGTTTTTAAGATTTACTTAATTTTAGAGAGAGGGGAAGGCAGGAAGAAAAGAAGAGAGACAAATATCTATGTGCAAGAGAAACAACGATCAGTTGCCTCTCCCATGACCCCAATCTGAGACTTGGGCTCACAACCCAGCATATGCCCAGACCAGGAATTAAACTGGTGACCTTTTGGTTTGGGCAGGATGATGCTCAGATCCACTGAGCAACACCAGTCAGTTGCTGTGTCACATTTTGGTAAGTAAAATAATTCAGGAGGGATAGTCACAGAGGCTTGAAATATTTTGCTAAATTTGATGGTTTATTCAAAAAATTATTGTAGCTAAAATAATTATCAAGTCATCAATTTAATTTGTAAGTCTTCATCCTATAGTGTTAGATATGGAAGTAATTTGTAAATTTTCATCTTATAGGTTTAGATAATGGAAGTATAAGGTCCAAAGCATTATAGCATAGAGAATATTGTCAATAATGTAATAGCTATATATAATGGTCAGTGGGGTCCTGGACTTATGGGGTAATCATTTTGCAAATTATATAAATGGTGTTAAGTCAACTATTTTATACACATAATATTGTATGTCAACTATAAGTGGAAAAAATTTTAAATTTTAAAAAGTGCAAAGTATTTGCAAAATTAGTATGAAATAATTCATGATCGCACTGTAGTAAAACCCAAATGAAGTTAGAACCAGTTTTGAAACTAAATTAAAAAATTTTACAAACAATATACATGTACTATGAGAATACCAGAAAACACAGGTAGACACAAAGAAGAAAATAAAAATCACACAGACTCATATCCAATGTCTGTTTGGCATATATCTCGTCAGGTATTTTCTGTGTGTTTGATACATATTTAAAATAAATATACATTTTCAAGGACCCATTTTGACAATAGGCTGTCTTGCCGGAAGAACAGTAGTTGATTATGAGTTGTACATCAGATGATTTTACAAAATATGGCACTCAAACGGCCGCTTGTGGGAGTAACAGAGAGTACAGAGTCACCATCCCTCAGCACGGTACCTTTCCTGTCTTTTGATAATTCCTGAGCCACATCCCTGAGGTGGAATCTGGAAGTCTCAGAATGACAGTTGTAGCCTCATACTGATGCTTTCAACACACACAATAACTGTGTGTAAGGCTGCTAGGCCACCCTCTGTTTGCTTCAGCTTACCATTGTGATCAACACACACACACACACACACACACACACACACACACACACACACACATCTTGTACCTTACCAAACTCCCTCAAACACTTTGTGTTTTCCTAAAGTGTATTTATATTTTGGGTGGGCAATCCATGCCTATGGTACAAGGTTCAAAGTATTGAAAAGGGTACACTGCAGTGAACAAGCCCCCACAAAACCTCCTGGCCACCCGCCGACCACCCTGGATGAGAGTTCTGTCACAGCACCTACTGTCTCTCCCCAGAAATGGTAAACATTCAGACATTTTAAAATAAGAACATAAACAAATAAGCAAAGAAATGCCCATTCTTTTAATTTTTGTTTTTCCACAGGGAGTAGCATGTTATTCACAATGTTCTCTATCTTGCTTTCCCTGCTTACCATTTCTTAGGGAATTTTCCCATAACAGCACATGAAGATGCCTCACTCTTTTTAAGGGCTGTGTAGATGTACTACATTGCACAGAGGCTGCACTGACCTCCTGTGCCCTCAGCTTGTAGGTGGGTGCCTGTTTCAATACCCTTGCTAATAACAATGAGAGCTCACATTTACTCAGCATCAAACGAGGACCAGGCCTACTTTACTGGCCCTACATGCATTAATTCCTGCACCCTTCACAATAACCGTGTGGCAGGTTTTCTTACTACTTTCAATCATCTCCCTTTCTGATCTTTGCCCACCTAACAGATGAAAAAATAGACCTCATTGCAGTTTTAATTTGCATTTCTCTTAGCCATAATGAAACTGAGCACTTTCTCTTATGTTTGAGAGCCACAATATTTCCTTATTCATGATCAAACCCTTTGCCTGTTTTTCACTTAGATGACTGATCTTGTTCTTAATTCATGGGAGCTATTTATCTATTAAGGAAATCAATCTGTCTCTGGTAAAAGTTTTTTTCCCTCATTTTATCACTATTTTAGGATTTTATCTATCATATGCCTAATCTGTTTCACTGTTTGTAAAATACCCTTCAAAGACCTATCCTCAAGGGATCACCATACCTGATATTAAACTGTACCACAAGGCTACTGTAATCAAAACAGTTTGGTACTGGCATCAGACAGACACATAGATCAATGGAACAGAATAGAGAGTTCAGAAATAAAACCATGGCTCTATGGTCATTAATATTTGACAAGAGGGGGGCATGAGCGTACAATGGAGTAAAAATAGCCTCTTCAACAATGTTATGGGGAGAACAGGAATGGTACACAAAACATGTAACTAGAAAATGAAACGAGACCACCAACTTATATGACCAATAAATTCAAAAATAGGACAAAAGATTTAAATATAAGTCTTAACACCATAAAATCCTAGGGGAAAACATAGACAGTAAAATTTCATATATCCCACATACAATAGTTTGTCCCAATATATCCCAGTATATATCCCAATATGTCCCAGTATATCTCCTAGGGCAAGGAAATAAAAAGAACCAAAGAACAAATGGGACTACATCAAATTAAAAAGTCTCTGCATGGCTAAAGAAAACCATCATCAAAATGAAAAGGGAACCAACTATATGGGAGATTGTATTTGCCAATGATACATCAGAAAAGGGTTAATTTCCAAAATATATAAAGAACTCAGAAAACTCCAACACCAGGAAGATGAATGATCCAATTAGAGAAATGGGCAAAGGACCGAGCAAACATTTCTCCAAGGAGACATACAGAAGGCCCCAAGACATATGAAGAGATGCTCAACATCATTAGCCATCAAAGAGATGCAAATTAAAACCACAATGAGATATCAACTCAAACCTGGCACATACGGCCATCATTAACAATAGTCAACAAACAAGTGCTGGAGAGGCTGTGGAGAAAAAGGGAATCCTAGTGCACTGTTGGTGGGAATGCGGACTGGTGCAAGCCACTGTGGAAAACAGTATGGAGATTTCCTCAAAAACTTAAAAAGTGCATCTATCTTTTCATCCAGTGATTCCACTGCTGGGAATATACTGCTAAGAATCCTGAAAACACAATTCAAAATTTGGGGTAGCCCAAATATCATAGCACACAATTTATATAGCCAAGTGCTTGGAAAACAGCCTAAGTGCCCATCAGTAGATGAGTAGATCAAAAAGCTGGTGTATTTATACAACAGAATACTACTAGCAGAAAGAGAGGAAGGCCTACATTTTGCAACAGCATGGATAGAACTGGAGAATATTATGCTAAGTGAAATAAACCAGTTGGTGACCAACAAGTATCATATGATCTCACAAAAGAAGAGGAATCAATGAACAAAAGAAACTAATGAGTAAAATAGAACCAGAGGCATGGAAACATGGAACAATTGACAGTGGCCCAGATGGGGAGTGGTGAAGGGATAATGTTGGGAATGGGAAGGTACTAATCAAAGAACATGTATGAATAAGCCATGAACGTGGACAACTGTGTGGGGCTTAACTGTGGGAGCAGGGTGTGGGCTGGGCAGTGGAGGAAAGCAAAGGAGGAAAATTGGGATAACTATAATAGGATAACAATAAAAAATTTTAGAAAAAAGAACTATGAAAAAGAAACACACAACAAAAAAACAAAGACCTCAATATTAGCTTTTTCAGTACAATGTTGGTTTATTTACTCCTCTGGCTCATTTGAGGAAACATTTGTGGTTTTGTTGTTGATGTTTTGTTTATTTACCACCTTAAACATACTAAACATTATTCTAATGTATGGTACCAGGTGGATACTAGACTTATCAAGAGTGATCACTTTATAAGTTATATAAATGTCTAATCACTATGTTGTATACGTGAAACTAATAAAATATTGTATGTCAACTACATTTGACAAATACATTTTTAAAAAATCATACTAAATATGACTTTTATGAGCAAAGCCCAATGACAACTAATATGTTTCTATGTTTCTTAATTGACATCATAACTTTAAAATGAATCCAAGAAAAAGAATGTTGCCTATATTGTGCAATATTTTCCAAAAATTCCTCTCCTCACAAATTTTTTTCCTTTAGATTCTAATTCCTAAAATTTGGCAACTTTAGTTCTCTAAACCTGGATACTTGAGAGCATTGTTTTATTCCTTTTCTTTTGAATATGCCTTTCAATGTTTAGTTAAGTCACATTTCTAAGTTCTGTTAGGTCTCTGGTTTGTAAAGGCTACACAGTACAGAGCACTATAAACTTTAAGAAACATTGGTGGTGAATTTAGGTTATTAGGTAAGACTTTTAACACTACTTCATGATGAATCTATTATATTACTGAGAGCAAATTACTTTAGCTTCCTATGTGATAGTTTATCTGTCTCTGGGAGAAACAGAACTACACTTTTCCCTTTTTGTACTAACAGCTACATTTCTATATGGTGACTTTCTCAGTCATGTAATAGCATTATTATAAATGTACAAGTGTTTGTATATGTATTCTGCATATACAAATATTAAGGCTTTGAAAAATATTATTTTTCAGAGTTCCCCTCACCACCATAAAATAGGAAAACACAGTACCAATCTATGCAGTAATTAATACTTACCTCGGGTATGCTGGTGACTGGGTGCTCTTCCTGCCAATTCATGTATGGCAGGAAATCTACATCTTCTTTGGCAATAAGTTCCAAAATATTTGGAGTACTAGGAAAACGTGACTCATTACCATCCTATATTGAATCACAATTAAGTAAAAACAAAACAGATATTATCAAATGAAATGATTATTATACATCCTAAAGCCCTGTGAATGTTTGGTTTGGAATAATGTGTGGGTGTCAGATTGGATCCTGCATCCAGGGCCTCAGGTGAAGAGTAAAAGAGGTGAAGACAGACATCCTCATTTGAGTGGTGTTCCTCTTTACTGAGCGGTCACTGAAGTAAGTGACCTAAGTTTATGGGCTTTTCAGAGGGAAAGGGAAACCCAGGCCTTTTCTATTTTTTGAAGGGCTTGGATTAGTAAACAATGAGAAATGCCAAAAAAGTAACAAAATTGAAATGAACCTTAAAAGTACACATGAAACTAATTAATAATTATAACATTAAAAATAATAACATATGTATCTCATTTAGAGAGGTCACCATGGGCCCTCACGTTGAGACCCTGGCTTAATGACCCTCCACCTCTCCCCTCCTTGTTCATTCAGGCCAAGGATGTGGATATTGTTAGCGACAGAGTAAGAGTAATTTTGTTAACATGTAAACACAGAAAATAACCAAGGCCCTGGCCAGTATGGCTCAGTTGGTTGGAAGGTTGTCCCATAAACTGAAGTGTTACAGGTACAATTCCCGGTTAAGACACATATCTAGCTTGTGGGTTCGGTCCAGGTCAGGGCATATATGAGAGGCAACTGACTGATGTTTATCTCTCACATCAATGTTCTCTCCTTTTATCTCCCTCTCTTCCCCTCCTTCTAAACTAAAATCAATAAGCATGTCCTCAAGTGAGGATTAAAAAATAAGAAAGATAAGAAACATGAATTAACACTATTACATACCCTTTTCTCAACAGCTACAAAGCTTGTAAATTGTGTTATAAGAGAGTTTTCTTTACTGAGTCGAATAATCAGAGATTTTAGGATATGCTTCTTCATCTAGGATAGAATAAAACAAATGCAAACATGTCTTGTTTTATTTTTTCATTAAAAGTGCATTAGGTAATCTAAAAGGTGTTGTTCTATAAAAAGCAAATCATTTCATAGGTAGAATTTCAAACTAAATATTGAGTCAATGTCCCTGTCTAAATATCTCAAGTTGATGACTAAAAGTTCCCTACTCAACTGAGCAGCCAAGTTTTTGAAGGAATAATTCTATTTATAGAGCCCTTTGTAGATTACAAAGAACTCTCACTCTGGAGTATGCTGAACTTCTGAAATCTTTTATAGGAAGTCTATGTGGCCCATTTTCAAGATCAGACTCTAAGGCATGGACAGGTGAAGTGCCTTATTCAGGACTGTCTGGTGGCAGGGCTGGTCAGGTCCCCCAGATATAAGAGGGCAGTAAGCAAAACAAACTCAAGGCTGTAACAGAAGGGCAGCACAGGACAGTGCTGAAGGCACAGGCCACATATCATGAGCGGTAACTGTTTGCAAGGGAATGGATGGCTCTGTGTGGCATGCTGGTACCCTCTTTTGGGGCCCTAATGTTTCTAAACTCATTTTAGATCAGAGCCTCAGAGGGGCCAGCAGGGCTGTCCTGGCTGAGTGGAACCCCCAGCCAGGGGCCTTGTCAGCCTAGAGAGGAGGGAGTAAGGTGGCTTTTTCTGCATTGTGTGTCCATAGGCAGGCTGCCCACCTGTCCTGCATCTGGCTCTTCATCAGGACAAGGGGACTATGACCATTAACAGCACATAAGAGCTCTGAGAATAGATGCTCTCAAAGCCCTCCTCCAGCCTCTCTCTGATGGTCACAATCACCATGGAGTTCTCAAGAAGCCGCAGAGCAACTTGAACCCTGACATGACAATACATGCCCCTGATACTGCATGTATCTCCATCCTCTAGCCTCACTCTTCAGGTCTGTGGAAAAGTCCATTTAAGAAGAGCCATGAACAAAGCACAAAGATTTTTGCTGTGAAAAGAGCAGACCTCATGATCGGTTGCATTTTCATGGAGAATGCCAACTTCATAATCTCTGATCAGAGCTCGTGCTGTCAGCTTGTGAATCATCTGTGTGAGCAGCAAAGAAGGAAAGGTTTGAATGTCTTTTAATTGCAGTCATATACAGAAACTCATTTTTAAAACAGAGGTATAATCTACATATACTAAAGTTCACTATTCTAAAGTGTACAGTTTAATAAGTTTTAATAAACGTGTGTGACCACCACATTTATATAAAGACACAGAGTAGTCCCTTCACCTTATAAAACCCTGCATGCCCCTTTGCAGGCACCTCCAGACCCTGCCAATGGCTCACCTGTTTTCTGTCCCTAGAGTTTTGCTTTTTCTATAAAAGGCCTTTGCCAGTTCAATTTATTTCAAAAACTTTAAATTGTTCTACTGTAGGAGGAACCAGCTTAGTGCTGTGATGCCCTAGCATGAGTGTGGTCTCCATGCTGAAGGGCAGGAAGAAGGGCTCCTTCCTCTTCCTCTCAAATGACTACAAACAGAGCAGATCTTAAATGGCCATATCTACTTTCAGTGAGAAGTCCAATTCTTATCATTGTGTTATCGATCACATTACAGTTCACAGAGAAAGCACAACTATAAAAATTGTACTTTTATGAAAATGACATCTTCCCAGGTACAATCCTTTTACTTTATTTCTGCCTAAAATTCAACTCATTAAATAACAAGGAAATTCCCTTATGTTCTATATATAAGTTACTGGCAAGTAATAATTATAATTATTGATTCAATGAGTGCTGAAAAAGCCATATTGTATTTAAACAAAACAAAACAAAAAAAATCCCAAACCCAGCAATGTTTGGGAAGTGGTTTCTCTGGCTTTATAAATACTCCTATGAAAAGAAAGCTACATATACTATAGCACAGATAGTTTAGGAATTTTCTAGGTCAAACTAAAGTAGATTAAATACTAATGCAAACACTACAAACTTTTTAGTGCTAATTCATTTGTTCTTAATCAAAAAGTAGAAAAATAAACATAGCCTCAATAAATGTTTTATTTAGTTTACTACTGTTATTTACTATTTTTAAATAATATAGGTGCCCCAACCAGTGTGGCTCCATTGGATAGGTGTCATCCCACAAAGTGATAGTTGCTGTGATTCCTGGTCAGGGCACATGCCTGGTGGGGACCAGGTCCCCAGTTGGGGGTATGCAAGAGGCAGCCATTTGATATTTCTCTCTCATGTCCAGGTTTCTCTCCCTCTCTCTCTCTTCTTTTCCCTCTCTCTAAAAAATAAATAAATAAATAAATAAATAAAATCTTTAAAAAAAAGAAAAGAATCTGGAGGAAACTGTCCTCACTTGTACTGAAATGTTAACACAGAAAAACAGCAATAACAAAGGAAACATACTGAGAATTCTACATTAAAATATAAAATTATTACAGCTTTCAAGCACTAGGTCCACAATTTAAGTTTTGAATCTTACAGTTCCAGTTGTCTTCTGAAGTTCAGTAGTTGATACCATTGTAGAAAATTCTTTTCCTTGAATTAATGCACACAGAGTTGCCTGAAGTGGGAAAAAAAATTCCTTATTACCTTTTCCACTCCCCAGTATTTTGGTCAGTCTGACAGTGATTCTTTTAGCGATTTCCTTTCTCTTTTCAAGGGAAATTAAAAGGCTTTCCAGGGCCCCTGGTAAACCACCCACTGTGTTCCCAGAAGGAGAAAATTTGCCAACATATGATTCGGTGAAGAAGGAGAGGGAAAAAAATCTGACAGAAAAGAAAATTACTAGCAAAATACATTGCTCTTCCCACAGTGAAACAAACTATGTGCCTCTTTACCTGAGTACAATGAGGAGTAAAGCTGTAGACCAGGAGCCGGTCATTGTGGAACAAGGCCTGCACGTGGGCTGGGGCCTGCAGGGGCTCTGGTGTGTCTGCACCAAACTGATGCCATTTCACAGAGACCGAGTGGCAGCTTGGGGATTGAGACCGAGTCATTTGGTCTTCTATCTATTTGTTAAAGAAGAGTGATTTCTCTTTCAATGCTGTATCCAGAAAATAGTTACTGAACACTTAAACTTTACATTCTATTCTTTGGGACTGAGAACTCTTTTTTTTTTTTAATGCACTAGCACATTATTTAAATGTCAAAACATCCTAAAATTATTGCACTAGTTAATTACTAATATACAGCTCTGGCATGGAGTAAATTCCAGTTATAAAAATTAATCCTATAAAAGACTTGAGTAGACAGTTCTCTAAAGAAGATACATAAATGGCTAATAAGCACATAAAAAGATGTTCCACATCATTTAGTCATTAGGAAAATGCAACTCAAAACCCCAGTGAGATACAAATGCACACCCATTAGCATGGTTATTATAAAAACAAAACCAAAAAATGGTAAATAAGGACTGACCAGGATGTAGAAAAATTGGAGCCCTGGTATGTTGCTGGGGATGTAATGAAATGGTGCAGCAACTGTATGAACAATGGCATGGCAGTCCCTAAAAAAACTAACCCTAAAATTACCATATGATTTGGCAATTGCTCTTCTGGGTATATGCCTAAAACAACTGTAATGAGTGTCTCAACCCATCCTTGTGCACCAACACTCACAGCAGCATGGTTCACAACAACCAAAGGTAGAAACAACCCAACTGTCTACCAGTAAATGAATGGATAAACAAAATGTGGTAGATACAGACAATGAATATTATTCAGTCATTAAAAAGGAAGATAATTCTGACACATGGTACCACATGGATGAATCTTGAGGACATTATGCCAAATGAAATAAACCGGGCATGAAAGGACAAATACAGTAAGATTCCACTTACAAGGGATATCTAAATATCTAAAGCAGTCAACTTTATAGAGACAGAAAGTAGAAGGGTGGTTGCCAGGGGAGGGAGAGAAAGAATCAGTTGTTGTTTTATGGGTATGGAGTTCTGTTCGAGAAGATGAAAAAATTCTGGAGATGGAGTGTGGTGATAGTTGTACAACAATGTGAACACAATGCCACTGAACTGCCCACTTAAATATGATTGAAATGGCAACTTTTATGTTTATTTTGCCACAATAAAAATTAATTTTAGTAAAACATGTATAATACTTCACTTTTAAAAGTCAACCCAAGACATTTGATAACACAGAAAACAAACCACTAACTAGGAGAATGACCCAATTTTGCATTCACTGTGCTCCTGCCAAGGAGGTCAGGGGTCACCAGAGGTGGGTGCACATTGTGGGGCCTCTGCCTCTTTCTAGCTCCTATTCCCATTCATGAAAACATGAATGTACAAAGATAACATTTCCACGTGTAAACATAAGACTAGTAATAATGTATTTGAGAAACATACCTGTTTTTTCCAACTATGTTTGGATTTTGAGTTAAAATATTCAAATAGTCCAGCACCACATTGGGACAGAGTCCTTAAGATATGACGATTTGCTGTAGAACTGATCACATTTCACAGGCATTACTTTTTAAGAAATTCTAGAAACATTTTAGAAGTCCATGTAGTTAATAAGATTGACACAGTTCAGAACCCAACATAAGAGACATTACATACAGAAAAACTTATTCTTCTATAGCTGAGGTTCAGGAGATAAAACATATGACAGACAGTATGAAACATCAAAAGGTTTGGGTAACAAGCTGCACACATCAGAGGGCTTATTTCTCTCTCATAACAGAATAAAAGCAGAAATTCTTGACTTTTGATTTACTGAAGGAGGAAGCAGATGATTCTTCTGCAAAAAAAAAAAAAAAAGAATCCCAAAAAGTACCAGAATGCTGATAAAGCTCAACCTACTTTCAAGGAGTGTCAAAGCTACCCAAATTTGATCCCAAAGGCCAAGAAATGGCATAGGGGTTAATAAAGTCTATGGCTTGAAATCTGATCCACATCTAGATAGCAAAAGGTATAAATAAGTAACTCTCATCCTAGCAAAGATAATCTAGTATTTAAATGACAATGTCGTTTTAAATTTCTCTCAATAATCTTACACCTATCAAGAATGACTTTCTTAAAGAGTTTCCTCCTGAAATATTAAAGAAATGATCAATAACTTTTCAGAAAGAGAACTTAAGAAAGTTATCTCTGAAACATATTTTAGCATATTAATAAAAGTTAGATTTGTCTTCAGTCCTTGAAATTGACTGGTGGATTATAACACTGGTTAGAAAATCCTTCAGCTGGAGTTTAACTGCATTTTATAAATTCCATCTGTTGGTAGGGCTACTTGGAACCTTTTGTGTGTGTAGACTTGTTACAATGGCAAGAGGAATCATCTCTACTCCTGGAGAGTTCCCAGCATTTTGCTGGAGTTTTTGAACATAAATGATGCAAAAACATTTAGAAAGGTCCTGAAAACTGGACTGAAAGTCAGTAACAATTACAATTCCCCAGCTGGGTCATGTCAACCAGCACAGTTAGCCCTCACACCCCCTTTCCTTCCTGTCTGGCGCTTAGGATCCCATCTCCCTTTGAGGTTCCAGATTGTTCTCGGTCTCCCACATGCAGTACTGCAGCCTCAGCTGAGCAGTGTTTGTGCTACAACAGACCCTCAGCAAATACACACAGCCTTGTATGCTGAGACACCTGAGCCTGACCACAGCATAGCGGGCCCCTGGCACACAGTGTGGGGAGCAGGCAGGTATTGCTGTGACCAGGAAGATGAAAGAGGGAGCCGATTCAGGCAGGGAAAAGACACCTCCCTGCAGCAGGCTTAGGGCTGGCCACCTGGTATCAAAAGGTGCAAGTTGTTCACTGTTAGACACACTTCCTGGTTGGTGAGTAATGCCCTGTTAGGCCTTAGATTACAGAAAACAGGACTAGGAGCTGGGACTGAGGAGGTGCAGAGAAGAGCCCTCTGGGCAGGTAGGGAGAGCCATCCAGGGGCAATAAGGGCCCAGATCACTACAGTAGCCCAGGAGCCTAGGACAGCACAGTGTGAGGGAAGGGAGGCCTGGTGACTGCTTGTCAGGAGGGTGACTGTGGGTGGGAAGCACAGGTAGGCACAGGACAGGTATGTTCTGTGCAAACACCAGTCTGACCTCTTTGGTTTAGTGTTTTCCTTCTATTTACATCATATGCCTCAGTTCAACCAGAAAAGCTAACTATAATTGTGGAGGGGGTTTATTCCAACATAATAGGGTTTAGACTCCCCAGAGAAAGATTCTCCGTACATCTCAGGGTTTGACAATGTGAACCTTAGTGGTAAGGTGCTATGAGGAGCAGAGCAGCGGGATGGGGCCCTAAAGCAGCAGGCCCTGCAACCCCAGTCAGAAACCACCTTGCGCTTCTCAGGATAGGTTGGAAATTTGGACTTCTATGCAAAGTAACACTAATATTGATTTGGTGCTTGCTATGGGCCAGTTTTGCTTTCTATATGTGAGTTCATTCAGCCCTCAGAGGTAGTGTTTACATCATCACCTTCATGTTATAGAGATTAAACAAATTGCCTAAGGTCATGGCTAATGAGTGGCTAGCTCGGGAGTTGAGACCCACGCAGTCTGGCTCACAGCCAGACTGGGCTCCATAACTGTACCCTAAACAGCTTCTCTACACAAGTATCAACCTTACAATTGCCGAGAACCCTTTGTGAGCCAAGACATTCCCTCCCAGGTTGCTTCCCACTGTGGCCTTCATGGGCAATGACCTGCCACTCACCCAACCCCGCAGGAGAACAGCCGGGTGTGCTGCACGTGCCTCTTCACGAGCTGCAGAGTCAGGCGCTCCTCCTGCAGGTGGCCATCGGATATGAGGAGGATGTTCCTTAACCCTTGAGAGGGAGGCAGTAAACTTAAATATCGAAGCGTTTTCCAGAAGTCAGTGTTTCCCATGGTGGGCAAGGCAGACTGAAGAAAATGAAGAGGAAAATTATCCCTTTTTGGGGGATATTCAATGTTCACTCTAGTCATTTACTGAGCATGTCTCTCAATGAGGGTTTAGAAGTATTGTCACTAAAAAGTTACTTTTCTCTAATTAAACTTTGTGGAACAACTGCATTTACATCCTTTGAGTTTATTTCATGTTACACAGTATCTACAATATTATCAATCAGCACTTATCTATTCTTTTATGGTTTTCAAAGAACTATTACATTAAATACCCCTGTGTGACAGATACCAGCCAGCAGTATCCGTGGCCGCTGCAGATGCTCAAGATATGAGAAAACATACACATGGACTACCGAGTCCTGTGGAGGAATAGGAATGGCATGGCCACTCTCTCTAGTGGAGAGCACCCTGTTTTCCTGCCCAAGCAGGCTTTTATTAAGAATACAGATACAGTTTGTTGATTACAGTCTGGCAGGGAAGATCAAATGAATAGGTAATTTTCAAAGGGGCTGACAGAACTCACGCTGAGATTTGGGAGTTTTATCACTTAAAAAGACTACAGGACCTAAAAGCTAGTTTTGTTTCCTGCCTGTGCCTTCATATTATAATTCAAGAGCATCCTCCAGCAAGCAGGTCTCACAGGATCTTGCATATCCTATGCCTAGGTCTAATTACCCTGGGGGTCCGCTGACTCTGGTCTGGACTGCACCGCCCCTGTTATTTCCACAGGCCTGAGTCAGGCAGAGCAGACAAAAGCAGCCGGGAGACTTGGATTTCTCACAGCCAGAACAAGGACTCAGGCTTTGTCAAAGCTGGGGGGGCAGGGGTTGATGTCAATCACCCCCTCATTTCCACAGTCCCCTGAGACTCTTCCCTGGGGCCTCCATGTGATCATGCCTGTCTTAGATTCATTTTCTTTTTAGAGAATTGTTACCCATCATTGACTGTCGATCATGCAATGGGAGCCAGGCATTAGAACAGGCAGCGCTCATGCCAGGGAAATAAGTTTTGTCTCCTTAGTGTCTCCTGATTTGGAGGTCTCTTACTCAGCCTTAGCCATGGGGGTTACAGCTTCCTGAGACCAGGCAGGGTGGACCCCAACACCCTTGGGCCTGCCAGCCTGGACTGAAGTGGAGACTTGGTTGTACTGAGCGTGCTCCATATAAAACACAGGAGAAGAGGGACAGAAGAAAACACTGTTAAACTGTTAATGCTAAATTGTTAATGCTCGTTGGTGGGACTGTGGGCGATATTCTCTTTCTTCCCTTTTTAATTTCCAGTTTTTCTTCAGTGAGTTCACATTGCTTTCATCCGTGAAATGAAAGAGCCCATCAACATGCAAAGTGGAAAGGCTGGGGCTGTTGTGACACTGCTTCTCTCGGGCAGCACTGATAAAATGGACAGATGGACACTCAGGAGGAGGAGGCGGGGGCTTTTACTCACCGTAATGAATTCAGCTGGCACGTCACTGCTTGTGATGAACTTAGAAAATGGAAATAACTCCTTGTATCCTATGTAATGAGATTGGTGTGAGGTGTTGCCATTAACTATTAACTTTATTGACTACTAACAAACAATGAAGCTCAATAATTTTAACATATAAGTTAAAATCACCACAGCATTCCTTTAAATAATAAATTCTAGTGCAAACTATGTACTCTACTGTGCAAAACGTTCTGAGTCAAATTATGTGTGCAGACTCTGTTTGTTTTGTAGTAGATTGCTTATTCAAAGTCAGATGCAGGTATCATGATAACACAGTCAGCCTGGTCATCAGAGGGACACATTCTCCTTCTATGACCTCTGTCTCCAGCAGTGGCAGACCCTGGCTCCTTCATAAAGGGGCTAGGCCTTTGCTAAATAACACAGAAGAACCAACAGGACATGAGGTCCCTCACTGCACTTTGTGATCCTTCCCTCATTGCTACAGTGCCTTCTTCTGGTGGCTGATATGGTCCTGGGCACCCATCAGGACATGGCATTACCTATTTTCTAATAGGGCTGATCTCATGCTTGCTGAGATCATTCCTTATAAATTTTCTTCTACAGTACTAATCTCAAATGTTTTTCCATATCCATGGGATGCTCATAATCATCAGACCAAAAGTCTTGCATTTGGTCTAGATGGAGATAATGATTGTAGTGTTTATTTAGCACTTACTAGGAATGACACCCTGTTTCAAATCCTTTACATCCATTATCTCACTCCTCACAACCACATTGTGAGGTAGGAACTACTATTACCCTCAGAATACAGATGAGGAAACTGAGGCACAAAAAGGTCAAGTAACTTGTTCCTGCAAGGGGACACCCAGAGCTACTTAAGTTGTAGAGCTGGGATTTGAACCCAGGGACCTGGGTCCAGAGTTCTTGAACACTGTGCTATGTTAATTCTCACTGCAAAGGTCAGGTCAGGACACTGACAGCCATCATCTCTGTTCATAAACATGATGATATTAAGGAGGAGGCTCACTGTGGATGCCAGTCAAAGATCACTCACCTGAACCAAACTTGACAATGTTTATCTTCTGCTTCTTACCCACCAAGGACAGTGCATATAAGGCAATTTGCTTGGCTTGAAAGAATGTCACACCCTCCATGGAATTGGAGCAGTCTAGACATATAACCATTTCACTCTCCTCAGGTGCATCAGGGAGGGTGATGTTGAGGTCTGGATGGAAAACGAGCATGCAGGCCTGCGAGGAGAGAGAGGTGCTAGACTAATGTTTCTCATAATGTAAACCGGTCTGGCTGATTCAAAATAGCATAAATCTGTGTGTCAATGACCACAACACTTTGCTCCCAAAACCCACCCACACAATCTCTCCAAACAGCACACATGTGTTTGGGATAGACTAATGAAGAGGAGGGCCTCCCTATAAATCGTGAAGACTCCCTGGGTTAAGGCACCAATTTATTGGCATTCCCACCAATACTGCACAAGAATTCTCCTTTCTCTGCATCCTTTCCAACATTTGTCTTTTGTCTCTTTGATGATAGCCATTCAAACAGGCATGAGGTGGTATCTCAGATCAGTGATGTTGAGCACTTTTTTCCCCCACATACCCAGTAGCCATCTGTATGTCCTCTTTGGGAAAATGTCTGTTCAAATTCTTTGCCTATTTTTAAATCAGATTATTAGTATTTTGCTCTTGAATTGTATGAGTTTCTTACATATTTTAGATATTAACTTTCTTATGTGATATATATAGTTTGCAAATATTTTCTCCCATTCCATAGGTTGCCTCTTCATCTTCTTGATGGTTTTCTTTGCTGTGCAGAAGCAGCTTTTTATTTTGATATAGTCCTACTTGCTTATTTTTGCTTTTGTTGCTTGTGCTTTTTGATATCATATTAAAAAATTGTTAGCAAGACCGATGCCAACGGGCTTTCTCTTTTGAAGTTACATAGTTCAGAAATTATATTTAACTCTTTAATCCATTTTGAGTTACTCTCTGTTGAGTGGTATAAGATAGGGTCCATTTTCAAAAGGTATGTGGTTATCCAGTGTCTCCAAAACCATTTATTGAAAGGGCTATCCTTTCATTATTGGGTATTGTATTTTAAGTATATTTATTGATTATGCTATTAGTTTCCTAATTCCCCTCCACCCTGCCCCCCACAACCTCCAGCATTCCCCCAGTTTAGTTCATGTCCATGGGTTGTACACATAAGTACTTGACTTCTCTGTTTCCTATGTCATTTTTTGATCTCTTCCCCATCTATTTATGCCTACCAATTATGATTCTTTTTTTTTAAATATATTTTATTGTTTATGCTATTACAGTTGTCCATTTCCCTCCTTTATTCCCCTCTGCCCTGCATACCCCCTCCCACCCACATTCCCCCCACCTTAGTTCAGGTCCATGGGTCATATATATAAGTTCTTTGGCTTATACATTTTCTATACTATTCTTTTTTTGTTGTTTTGGCAGTGATTTTTTTTAATATATTTTATTGATTATGCTATTACAGTTGTCCCATTTCCCCCTTCGTCTCCCCCTCCACCCTGTACCCCCCTCCCACCCACGTTTTCCCCCCTTTAGTTCATATCCATGTGTCATACTTATGAGTTCTTTAGCTTCTACATTTCCCGTACTATTCTTGCCCTCCCCTAACTATTTTCAACCTACATTCTATGCTACTTATTCTCTATACCTTTTCCCCCTCTCTCCTCCTCCCACCCCCTGCTGCTAACCCTCCATGTGCCCTCCATTTCTGTGGTTCTGTTCCTGTTCTAGTTGTTTACTTAGTTTCTTTTGATTTTGCTTTAGGTGTGGTTGTTAATAATTGTGAGTTTGCTGTCCTTTACTATACATGTCTTTCTTTATCTTCTTTTCTTAGATAAGTCCCTTTAGCATTTCATAAAATAAGGGCTTGTGATGATGAACTCCTTTAACTTGACCTTATCTGAGATGCACTTTATCTGCCCTTCCATTCTAAATGAGAGCTTTGCTGGATAGAGCAATCTGGGATGTAGGTCCTTGTCTTTCATGACTTGGATATTTCTTCCAGCCCCTTGTTGCCTGTAAGGTCTCTTTTGAGAAATCAGCTGACAGTCTGATGGGAACTCCTTTGTAGGTTACTGTCACCTTATCTCTTGCTGCTTCTAGGATTTTCCTCCTTCGTTTTACCTTGGCTAATGTAATTATGGTGTGCCTTGGTGTGTTTCTTCTTGGGTCACAACTTCTTTGGGGCTCTCTGAGCTTCTTGGATTTCTATTGGAAGACTGTTCCCTTTGCCAGAATGGGGAAGTTCTCCTTTATTATTTGTTCAAATATGTGCTCAATTGTTGCTTTTCCCCTTCCGATTCTGGTACCCCTATAATTCGGATATTGGAACGTTAAAGGTGTCTTGGATGCTCTTAAGCTTTTCCTTGATTTTTTGAATTCTTATTTCATCATGCTTTCCTGCTTGGTTGATTCTATCTTCCTTCTGGTCCACTGTATTGTTTTGAGACTCAGATTCCTTCCTTTCACTATTGGCTCTCCTCCGTATATCTTCCTGCATCTCTTTTATGGTAACCAGCATCCTTTCAGTTAAATTGCGCCCAAAATCAACCAATTCCATGAGCTTTCTGATCACCAGTGTTTTGAACTGTGCATCTGATAGATTGGCTATTTCTTGGTCGCTCAAAAGGATGAGTCCTGGGGGACTGATCTGCTCTGTTGAAAACATTTTTCCCGGTCTCTTCTTTTTTTTTTTTTTTTCCTGGTCTGGTTGCTCTTGTTACGGTGGGGGGCGGAGCCTTAGGTGTTCACCGGGGCTGGGCACCCCAGTCGCTAGATTGTGACGTTACATGTGGGGGCGGGGCGGGAGCGGGTACGGGAGGGAACGATGGCAGTAGTTCCGTTCTCCTGGGCTCAGACCCTTCTCTGGGCTCCTGGGCTGTGAGTTCTGCCCTGGTCCACAATCGCTGCCTCACTGGGTCCACCAGCCGCAGCTTGTGTACTCAGGGATCACCACTGCATTCTTGCGCCCCGAATGGTGTCGCACCGATTTCGAGCCAAACTTTCCCCGACCTCTGCGCGCCGCCACCCCGCACCAGCCCCGCGCCCGCCCCGCGCCCGCCTGGCTCGTCTTCTCCTACCAGTCTGGATGAACGCGTCTACTTCAACTTCTTGGCTGCCCGACTTCCATTCAGATAAATCCTCTGCCAGTTCTGGGCGTTATTCTATCTGTAAATTATTATTGTAAATTATGTTGTTCTAATCTGGTTGTGCGAGGAGGTATGGTGACGTCCACCTATTCCTCCATCTTGCCGTGAAGTCTGGCAGTGATATTTTTCCTCCTATACTATTCTTAACATCCCCTGTCTATCTTGTAACCTACCATTTATGTTACTTATTCTCTGTCCCAATTATGATTCTTATTCCCTGTACCTTTCCCTCCTATTCTTCCCCTCCCCTTCCCCACTGAAACTCTCCACATGACGTCCATTTCTCTGATTCTGTTTCTGTTCTAGTTGTTTGCTTAGTATTTATTTTGTGATATAGTTTTTTCTTTAGGTTCAGTTGTTGATAGTTGTGAGTTTGTTGTCATTTTACTGTTCATAGTTTTTGATCTTCAATTTCTTAGAAAGTCCCTTTAACATTTCATATAATAAGGGCTTGGTGATGATGAACTCCTTTAACTTGACCTTCTTGAGAAGTACGTTATCTGCCCTTCCATTTCTAAATGAAAGCTTTGCTGGATAGAGTGATCTTGGATGTAGGTCCTTGCCTTTCATGACTTTGAATAGTTCTTTCCATCCCCTCCTTGTCTGTAAGTTTTCTTTTGAGAAATCAGCTGATGTCTTATGGGAACTCCTTTGTAGGTAACTATCTCCTTTCCTCTTGCTGCTTTTAAGATTCTCTTTATCTTTAATCTTGGTAACTTGATGATGATGTGCCTTGGTGTGTTCTTTCCTCTTTGGGTCCACTCTTGGACACTCTGGGTTTCTCCTGGACTTCCTTGAACTCTATTCCTTCACCAGATTGGGGAGTTCTTCTTCATCATTTGTTCAAATAAGTTTTCAATTTCTTTTTTTAAACATATTTTATTAATTGATTATTACAGTTGTGCCAATTTTTTTCCCCTTTGCCCCACCTCTACCCAACCTGGAACACCACTTCCCTCCAGCATCCCCCCTGCCACCACTCCCACTTAGTTCTATCCATGGGGCCTGCATATAAGTTCTTTGGCTTCTCCATTTCCTATATTGGTTCTGAACACTGCCCTGTCTATTTTGTACCTGACAATTATGCTTCTTTTAAACTATGGTTCTTTTATTCAAAGATATCAATATACTATAACTCCAATTATAGTTTTAAAGGGTGTTACATGTATTTCTTAGTGTTTTTAAGTAAATCATTTATTTATTTATTAAGTATATTTTATTGCTTATACTATTAGAGTTGTCTCACCCCACGCTTTACTCCCTCTGCTCCTTGAACACCCCCTCCCACCCACATCCCACCCTTTAGTTTCATGGCCATGGGTCTTACATATAAGTTCTTTGGTTCTACATTTCCTATACTATTCTTAATCTCCCCCTGTCTATTTTCTACCGTACCATTTATGCTACTTATTCTCTGTACCTTTTCCCCCTCTCTCCCTCTCCCCCTCCCCTGTATGATACTCGTCCATGTGATCTCCATTTCTGTTCCTGTTCTAGTCGTTTGCTTAGTTTCGTTTGGCTTTTTGTTGTTAGGTGTGGCTGTTAGTAACAGCCACACCTAAACAGCCACACCTTTGACATTTCAGCCTAACAGCCTAACACCACACCTTTTGACATTTCATATAATAAGGGCTTGGTGATGATGAACTCCTTAACATGACCTTATCTGAGAAGCACTTTGTCTGCCCTTCTATTCTAAATGATAACTTTGCAGATAGAGTAATCTTAGATGTAGGTCCTTCCCTTTAATGACTGGAATTCTTCTTTCCATCCCCTCCTTGTCTGTAAGGTTTCTTTTGAGAAATCAACTAATAGTCTTAAGGGAACACCTTTGTAGGTTACTGTCTCCTTATCTCTTGCTGCGTCTAAAATTCTCTCATTTTAATGTTGGCTAATGTAATTATGATGTGCCTTGGTGTGTTCCTCCTTGGGTCCAACTTCCTTGGGACTCTCTGAGCTTCCTCGACTTGCTGGAAGTCTATTTCCTTTGCCAGATTGGAGAAGTTCTCCTTCATTATTTGTTCAAATAAGTTTTCAATTTGTTGCTCTTCCTAAGCCTCTCCTCATTTTTTTTTTGAATTCTTGTTTCTCCATTCTTTTCTGGTCGAATGTTTCTTTCTTCCTTCTGTCCACACCATTGGTTAGAGTCCCACTTTCCTTCCCATCACTGTTGGTTCCCTGTATATTTTCATTTCACTTAGCATTGCTTTCATTTTTTTCATCTAATTTGTGACCAAATTTAACCAATCCTGTGAGCAATCCTGACTACCAAGTGTTTTGAACTGTGCATCTGATAGGTTGGCTATGTCTTTGTCACTTAGTTGTATTTTTTTTCTGGAGCTTTGATCTGTTCTTTCATTTGGCCATTTTTTTATTTTTTGGTCTCGGCCTGCCTGCTATGTATGAGGGGTGGCGCCTTAGGTGTTTACCAGGGAAGGGTAACCCATGTAGCTGCTTTGTGATGATGTATATTGGGAAGGGGTCCAAGAGGGAACAATGGTGCTTGCTCCACTCTCTGCCGGATTTCAGTTACTTCTTCCACTACCCACAAGCACAGTTGGCCACTCTGGTGCTGATTCCTGGTGGGCTGGTTTGTGTACGTTCTAGGACCTGTGGGTCTCTCCAGCAAACTCTTCTGTGAGGCTTTCTCCCACTGCTGCCTTAACCCCTATAGTTGTTTTCAATCAGTTGTTTGAGGCTTTATTTCCCCATGCTGGGACCCCAGGTTGCACAGTCTGCCTTGGTCCCCAGGTGTTCCTCCCGGTTTATCTGCACATCAATGTGGTACTACCGGCTCCACCAGCCACCACCTTACCCACCCCAGTCCTCTACCACCGCTTTGCTGGGAGTCCTCTCTGCCTGGTTGCCCATCTCCACTCCTCCTACTGGTCTGAATGGATGTTTCTTCTTTAACTCCTTGGTTATCAGACTTCCGTACAGTTCGATTTTCTGTCAGTTCCAGTTGTTTTTGTTTGTAAATTATTGTTGTCCTTCTTTTGGTTGTGCGAGGAGGCACAGTGTGTCTACCTATGCCTCCATCTTGGCTGTGGGCGGAAGTCCTAAGTTTTTCAATTTCTTGCTGTTGTTTTTCTCCTTTCTGGCACCCCTATAAATTCAGATATTGGAATGTTTTAAGTTGTCCCAAAGGTTCCTAAGCTTCTTCATTTTTTTGAATTCTTGTTTCTTCATTCTATTCCGGTTGGATGTTTACTTCTTCCTTTTTGTTCCAAAGTGTTTCATTTGAGTCCTGGTTTCCTTTCTGTCACTGTTGGTTCCCCCAAATATTTTGCTTTATTTCACTTTGGGTAGCCTTCATTATTCCTTCATTTTGCAACCAAGCTCAATCAGTTCTGTGAGCATCTTGATTACAGGGTTTTGAACTCTCCATCAGATAGATTGGTTGTCTCCTTGTCACTTAGCTCTTTTTCTGGAGTTTTGCGCTGTTCTTTCATGTGGGCCATATTTCTTTGTCTCAGCACTCCTGTTATGTTGTAAGGGGTGGGGCCTTAGGTATTCACCGGAGCAGGGCAACCCTCCTTGCTGTATTGTGGCACTGCCTGTGGGGGAGGGGCCAGAGAGGGAACAATGCAGTTCCCCTACTCAGCTCTAGCTCACTTTCCAACGATCTGCAGTGTGAAACTGGGAGTTTCTCCCACCACAGCAACCTCCATATTCCAAGTCAGTTCTGAGTCTCAGTTGCCCTTTCAGCCAGCACTGTCCATGCAGTCTGCCACATTGTGGGGGTTTCTCTCAGCGGGTCCCACCTGTGCTGTCCTCCGCCCTCACCAGGTTCTTACCAATCTGGTTGTTCTGGGTGACTGTTTCTTAATTCCTTGGTTGCCAGAGCTCTGCGAAGTTTGATTTCTGGGCACTTCTGGTTGTTTATTGATGTTAGATTGGTTGTTATCCTCCTTTGGTTGTGCAAGGAATTGAAGGGTTCTACCTACACCTCCATCTTGGTCGGAACTCCAGTCAGTACTCCTTGATATTTCCAATCAATCCAGCCCACAGCCCTGTTCATGGAGCAATATTGACAGCTTCAATGTTCTATTTCTGACTGTTTCTGACCTACTAGCTACAGATTAGAGGTTCCAACAGTCTCCTCAGGATTCCCAGAGCAGCTCACAGAAACAGAGAAACATTTTACTTACTAGATTACCATTTTTCTTAAAGGATATAACTCAGCAACAGCCAAATGGAGAGGCAGAGGGCACAGAACTTCCACACCCTCTCTACCAGCCAGTATTCCAGAATCTCCATGTGTGTGCTGCTTGGAAGACCTCTCTCTTTATTGAGTATTCTTGGCTCCCTTGTCAAATATTCATTGATCATACATGCATAGGTTTATTTCTGGGCTCTGAATTCTATGCCAGTACCATATTGTTTTACTATAGCTTTGTAGTATAATTTGAAATCAGGAAATACAATGTTTCTGGCTTTGTTCTTCTTTCTCAAGATTCTCTATTTGTGGTGTTTTGTGGTTCCATCATGGAATACCTTTCCATTTATTTGTGTCTTCTCCAATTTCTTTTATCAATGTCTTATAGTTCTGAGTGTACGGATCTTCCATCTCCTTGATTAAATTTATTCCTAAGTATTTTATTGTTTTTGTTGGTATTGTAAATAAATTATTTTATTTCTTTTACAGAAGTTCGTTGTTAGTATACAGAAATACAATTGATTTTTGTACACTGGCCAAGTTTGGTGGCCTTACCTCCAGGGAATCCTGGACCACAGCTGACAGTGGCAAGATCCAGTTTACTGGCCGCATCAGGGTTCACAACTGGGACCAAGTTTGTATGCCTATTACTTAGTGCTGAAGTGGATCTGACTTCTCCTGACGTCTCCTGGGATGGCATATGATGCTGATGACAGGACCCAGCTAAACAGGGCTGTAGCCAATTTCTCAGGGATATGAAGCCGTTTCTATTTCAGAAGCCAGGTCCATTGCCAGCAAGTCAGCGGTCTATGTGTGAGCCTGCTCACTCAAAATGACTTTCCTGGTTTGGAATTCACTGGGATTTCACAGTTTCCTAACTGGATTCCAAAGCTCTTACATAGGCAAGATGGATAGACAGATGTCAAATTACTGTTGGTAGGGAAAATACATGCAAGTGACATTTATTCAGCCATCTTGTTGACGTCACTTTCAATTTTTATTTTCAGAAGTAGAGATTTTTTTTGTCACTGCCATACAAAATGGTCATATGGCCATAAATAATTTTGTAGCTTGGTATTTCAAAACTACAAAAACTATACAGGTGCACCGTGTGAAGGCAGATATCTAAAGTCAGATTTTCCTTTTAGTGGGGATTAAGGTAAAATTTATAATCTTTACAAGGCTCTAAACCACAATGGGGTTTTGGTTGAAACCTCGAAGTTTGTCATGATTGATATCATAAGTAATTTTAGTTATAGAATCTTGGGATGGGGAGAGCTCATTTAGAAATGCTAGTTTCAAGACTCGCAATAATTTTCAAGTTTAAATAATTTATTCCAAAATATTTTTTTAATAGCTTCCTACTTTTAAGTAAGAAGGACTATACCTCACTTTCCTTTCTGGATGTTTTTCAACCCACATTCTTGGGAGATATGCATCAGACAAACCAATGCGGAGAGAAAATCCACTGCTGTCTAGGAGCTCCTGTCCCATGGTGCTAATCACAGCTTTGCAGTCTGTACTCTACAAACAAACAGCCATGACAACAAAGTGAATAATGGAATATCACAGTACCAGTATGCACTTACCTGTCAAGTAGCAAAGACCGCATAATTTATATAGCTCCATTAAGAATCAAATTTATAGTAACAAATTCTAAAATCATGAACTGTAGCTTTTAGAAGTGTAACCAGTACTTATCACCTACCCTCCTGAATTCTAAGGTTGATATAAATTTAGGTAAGTTTGAGACAGCCTCAAATTCTGGGTCCAAAGATATCAAATCTAGTGAATCCAGTTACACTTCTCTGGAGATTGCTATACCGACAGTCATAACTTAGAATAGCACAATAAAAATTCAACATAAATCTGAGGATTATATCTTTTTTTACTTTATATTGTTATGAATATAAAATCACTTCAAAACTTAAAAACATATATTTATTACTTTTAAGAGAGAGAGAGAAAGAAGGGAAGAAGGGAGAGAGGGTGGAGGAGAGACAGAGAACCTCCAGATTGTTTGTACCACCCATTAATGAATTAATTGGTTGCTTCCTTATATGTGACCTGATAGGAATTGAACCTACTACCTTGGAGTTATTGGGACTATGCTTTATCAACTGAGCTACCCAGACAGGGCCAGCATAAAAATGACATTTAACATGTAGATGCTGCTGGCTGGTGTGGCTCAGTGAACTGAGAGCTGGCCTGCAAACCAAAGGGTCACTGATTCAATTCACCACTTAGGGCACATGCTGGGTTGCAGGCCAGGTTGCCCATTGGGGGCACATGAGAGGCAACCACACATTGATGTTGCTCTCCCCTTTTTCCTCCCTTCCCCTTTCTCTAAAAATAAAATAAATAAAATATTTTTAAAATAAATAATAAAAATGCAGACACTAAGCTTTAAAACATAAAAGACAATGTTGTAGATTATAAAATGACCACAAAGTCTTTCCACTCTGGTGTGCTACCCTTAGCAATGCAATTTGCAGCTCCTTCTGTAGGAGGTGGCATCTTTTTCCTCTGCCTTGACTCTGGAGTTGGCCAACATGACTTGCTTTGGCTAGTGGGATATTGGCAGATGTGAGGCAGACAGAGGCTTGAAAAGCATTTGTGCAGTGGTGTCTGCCTTCCCTTGTTGCTACTGCAAAATCTTGGTACTAGAAGAAGGGAAACCACGCCCCCACCAAACTGGAATTATATTCTGGAAGGCGAGCCCCTCTGTAGTACAGGCTTCCCCCACTTGGTGAGTGTTCGAGGAACCCATTTCTATCAGTGTACCAGCTGACACTGTGGTGAGATACTGTGTTCGGCTTCAGTGAATTTTTTTTTGAGGACTCAATGCGTTTGTCCATTTCGAGATGGGGGATTTACAAATGCACCTGTCCACACTGCAGTGAGTGTTCAGCAGTTTTCTACCAAAAACCGGTGTGACCCATCCTCCCTAGTCACCCAATCTGTTCCCGAGTGACATTGTTTTGTTTCCCTGGATGTAAAAAGTCATCCAGGGAAACGTTTTGCTGATGTAGAAGGGTAAAACAAAAACCAGCAGAAAGCCTACAACACAGGTGTCAAACACAAGGCCCAGGGGCTAAATCTGGCCCTCCACACTTATTTTTTCAGACTGGCACCTTGTTTCTATGCGGCGGTAGCACTGAGCTCTTGCTTAACGGTTAAGGGTAGTTATAGTTATACAGTCCTAAAATTATATTTGGCCCTTTGAAGGCAACTGTGAGGCTGATGTGGCCCTGCCTGGTAAAAATGAGTTGGACACTCTCTGCCTAAAAATGTATCAAAATCAACATCTCAAAAACTGTTTTGAGTCAGTGAAAAACAAGTCTCAATAAGTATATTACATCAAATGGAGAGTACTTTGAAGTTGACTGAAGTTTAAAAAACAGGTAGAATACATAATTTTTATAAATAAATTTCTGGTTTTTGGGGGGTTCCCCATCATATAAACAAACCTGAGCTCACCTGCTGGATGCCCAGAGACACATGGCTATCACCCCAGCTGACACTAGGCCAGGCATGTGTGTGAGGTCATGCTAGACCATCCTGTTCCAGCTCAGCAGAGAACTGCCTGGCTGCCTGACACACTGTGAGAAATAACACATGCTTGTGGTGTTAACACACAAAGTTTTGGGATTGGCTGTTATACAGAAAAGCTCTCTGAAGCAAAGACCTTCTTCTTCAGGATGGATTAAATCTATGTGGCTACCGCCATTCCCTACAATAAAAGGGAAGCAATGAAAAGGGTATAAACCCATAAAGATATTGAGAACAGGAATAAAGACAATAGCAGATGAGTGATGTCAATAGTTTAAGAGTATGGGAAGTTGATAGAGGGGTGGTAAGTGACTTAGCCAGAGTGGAGGAAACAACCCCTTAGTAATAGTGATGGGCAGCAATGTCTGAACATTCCCTTATTCTAATATATGCTGCTCTGAACCACTTGGTGAGGTACTTAATCCTAGTTGGAAATCATCTTCCAGGGCACGAAGGTGCATGGGCCATGGCAGTGGACTCAGTGATCCTTCAGCAACCTGGGGTGGCTCACACAGGGGTGAGGTACCAGGTGCTGCAGGAAGAAGCAGTGCTCATGAACACACTATATACTAAGTTGTTGGATGTTCAGGCCCTCTTCCTGTTCTAAGAAACCAAGTAGGTGGTACCGAGAGCTAGCACCCTATTCTCTCACTAAAAAATGCTGGAGAAATTCAACCAAATGGAATCAGACTCTGGAACCATATGCATAATAGAATACAGGAGCACAGGGCTACAAATGGGACTGAAGTGACAGCATATCAAAATATAGGGCCCCCCGTTGCCCTCCCTGTCATACGTTATGAACATCCTGGAGGTGTTCTGATAAGCACAGGAGTGGCCAAAACACCAACATTCTACTTACCACCAATCAGCTGCTGTTGGCCTTCTGGTGGCACGCCCTTTGGTAACTTAGAATTACCCGCTCCCCTCAGAGCATCTAACTGGCTTTCTTGTGTCTCCATTAAAGATGAACATGGACAGATCACCCAGACATTTGAGGAAAAGCCTCTAACATGACATATGGGGACCAAACAAACAAAATACCAGAAGGAACTCAAAACACACACAGAGAACATAAGAAAAAATGTATTATAAGTATTTCAGAGAGATGAAAGAGATGATAATGCATCTATGAAGCATGCAAAATGTAATACAAGAGGAATACAGAGAAGAAAAGAGCTCTAACAAACAAAAATATACAAGAACTAAAATAAATATTTCAGTAGAATTTAGAATTTAAAAAATCACCCAGAAAAAAAAAAGACAAAAGGGACTTCCGAACCAAGATGGAGGTGTAGGTAGACACACTGTGCCTCCTCCCACAACCAAAATAAGGACAACAATTTAGAAACAAAGTAACAAGCAGAACTGACAAAAAATTGAATTATATGGAAGTCCCACAATCAAGGAGTTAAAATAAACATATTCATCCAGGCCAGTAGGAGGGGCAGAGTCTGGCGGCCAGGTAGAGTGGGGTCATGACAAAAAGTGGTGGCACCGGGCGGGCAAGGCAACAGCTGACAAACCCCAGGTGTGCAAGACAGCACAGCAGACCCTGGGTGCAGGTGTGTGGCTGACAGACCCTGGGCATGGAGTGGCATGGGCAGACCCAGCAGTGCGGTGAATTGTGAAGCAAGGCACGGGCACACAAGGCAGCTGGCGAACTGGGGGTGGGGGGGGTCCCCACATTGTGTGCAGATAACACCAGGTGAAACCACACAACCAAGGATCCCAGTGCCAGGAAATAAAGCATCAAAACACTGATAGAAAACACCTTGGAGGTCAAGGTACAGGGAGAGACTCCTAGTCTCACAGAGTTCACTGGAGAGACCCACAGGGTCCTAGAACATGCACAAGCCCACCCACATGGGAATCAGCACTAGAAAGGCCCAGTTTGCTTGGGGAAGCAGCAGAAGGACTGAAATCCAACAGAGAGCCATTGTTCCCTCTTGGGCCCCACCCCCACATACAGTGTCACAACCCAGCAATGTGTGTTACCCTGCCCTGGTGAACACCTAAGGCTCTACTCCTCACTGCTTAACAGGCATGTCAAGACAAAAAAAAATGGCCCAGATGGAAAGAACAGATCAAAGCTCCAGAGCAAATTCAACTAAGTGACAAAGAAATCACCAGCCTATCACATGCACAGTTCAAAACACTGGGTAATCAGGATCCTCACAGAATTGGTTTGAATTTGGTCACAATTAGACAAAAAAATGACGGCACTGCTAGGTGAAATAAAGGAAAATGCACAGGGAATCAATAGTGATGGGAAGGAAATTGGGACTTGAATCAATGGAGTGGACCAGAAGGAAGAAAGAAACAACCAAACAGTAAAGAATGAAGAAATAAAAATTCAAAAAAATGAGGAGAGGTTTAGGAACCTCTAGGACATCTTTAAACGTTCCAATAGCCGAATTATAGGGTACCAGAAGGGGAAGAAGAGCAACAAGTGGAAAAGTTGTTTGAACAAATAATAAAGGAGAACTTCCTCATCTGGCAAAGGAAATAGACTTCCAGAAAGTCCAGGAAGCTCAGAGAGTCCCAAGGAAGTTGGACCCAAGGAGGAACACACCAAGGCACATTATAATTGCATTAGCCAAGGTAAAAATGAAGGAGAGAATCCTAGAAGCAGCAAGAGATAAGGAGACAGTAACCTACAAAGGAGTTCCCATCAGACTGTCATTTGCTTTCTCAAAAGAGACCTTACAGGCCAGAAGGCGCTAGAAAAAAGTATTCCAAGTCATGAAAGGCAAGGACCTCCATCCCAGATTGCTCTATCCAGCAAAACTTTCATTCAGAATGGAAGGGCAGATAAAGTGCTTCTCAGATAAGGTCATGTTAAGGAATTCATCATCACCAAGCCCTTATTATATGAAATGTTAAAGGGATTTATCTAAGAAAAAGAAGATAAAAAAATGTATAGTAAAAGGACAGCAAACTCACAATTATTAACAACCACACCTAAAACAAAAACAAAACAAACAACTAGAACAGGAACAGAACCATAAAAATGGAGATCACATTGAGGGTTAACAACAGGGGAGTGGGAGGAGGAGGGGGGGGGAAGGTACAGAGAATAAATAGCATAGATGGTAGTTAGAAAATAGACAGGGGGAGGGCAAAAATAGTATGGGAAATGTAGAAGCTAAGGAACTTATGACACATGGACATGAACTAAAGTGGGGGAATGTGGGTGGGAGAGGGTATGGAGGGTGGAAGGGAATAAAGGGGGGAAAATAGGACAACTGTAATAGCATAATCAATAAAATATATATTTTTTAAAAGGCAAAAGGATAAAATAAATGGCCAATAGAAGAGAAAACATTAAAAAAAGGGGGTTCAATCCAGTGTACACCTGACTAAAAGGCATTGCAGAAGGCAAAAGAGACAGGATCAACTTAAAAAATAAAATAAAATTTCCTAGAACACAAGTCTATGAGTTACACACAATGAATGAATATCACATTGTTATAAAATTTCAGAATACCAGTATGAAAGATCTGAAATTCTTGTAGAATATTAAAAAAAAACTTAAATGACTAAAGGCAAAGAATAGGAGATAAAACATCATTTACTTTTCAAAAATAACATTGGAACTCACAAGACAAAGTTCTCATATTCTGAGAGAGGGTGATTTCTAACCTAGATTAAGCACCTCACCAAAAGTAGCACATGGAATGTGGTATTTTCTGATATTGCTGCCCATCACTCTTATTTAGGAAGGAAATGAGGTTGTACTCTGCCAAATGGAGGGAAGAAAACAAGAAAGAGGATAAAGATAAGACCCCTACGAAGAAGAGTCAAGGCAGGCCCTTGGATAACAGCTGCCCTATAGCAGCCAAGCTGGGTGTAGTGGAGAGACAGGAGGGCATGTCTGGAGTGGGGAGGCATAAACTAATGGTTTCTCTAAAGCATTCAAAAGCATGAAAATAATATGGGGAGGGGTTTTAATCTATGTGTTAGAGCAGATGTGAAGAACTGTTCCAGAAGTCTAAGCAAATGAACAGCTCAATTTTTCCCAGGAAAAACTATAAAAAGAGATGAAAAAAAAAAAAAGAAAATGTGATAACAATACATTTCTTGGTTCAATAGTAAACATCATTTACACAGTCATAATAATGTAAACAGTAACTTAATTTAACCCAAAATTGTGATATAACTTTTGGAATGGTGGGGAGTAAGGAAAGTGAAGGGGGTAAGGAAGTTAAATTTTCATCTACCATAACAGAAAGTCAAAAGAAAATATCTGAAACAGTTGAATTAAGAACAAGCAGCAAAAAATTTTATTTAAAACTTTGGAGGCCACCAGAAAAGAGCTAAGAAATGAAAGAGGTTCACTGTTTTGGGACTGCTGCTGCTGGTAAGAAGCTGTCAGTACCATCATTTCACTCCTTATACCATGTGCATATCTTTCTTCCATAACATAAATTAATGTTAAAATAAGAGCTCTTAAGAAATAAAGCAAAGATTTACTAACCTTTTTTTTCAGTTCATGTGTATCACTAGAAATGAATTCAATCACATATGGCATCTCGATAGACATACTGAGAGAGAAGCTACCAAAATTGAAGAAAAGGAAGTTGTCTTAGTCTGTCTTAAATATTAAACAGCTACCTATAATTGTTTCACATAATTTTAAATGAAAATTGAAGCCATAAAAAAGCTATAATGCCCATTGAATAGTTGTCAGGTTTTATATTTTAGGTACTAACCGTTGCTTTGTTCCTATTTCCTTTATATAAATCTTCTCTACTGTATCCTGTTAAAAAAATATATATGTACAATATAAGTATCAAGTTTTACAATGAGACTCTAAGTTGAATGTAATGTCACTGAGGGCACCATCTATAGCAGCAATAAGACAGTTGGTCTCACTGTGGAGTAGTGAGACATTAAGCATTTGCTCATGGAATGACAGTAACTTTGAAAAGTAACTGATAATTAAGATAGTTTATGACCTTTCCAACTCTACATATGTATGTGTGTGTATGTACACACATACATACCTATATATCCATACAAACACACACATATACACACAATTTATAAAGACATGCAAAGTAGAAAGTCTGAATAGATCTATACCAAAACATTAACCAGCAGCTTTATGTTACTATGTCTAGTGATGGAATTAAAGATGGTTTAAATTTTCCTCTTTGGCTTATTTGCATTCTTTAGGCTGATCTGAATTATTTGTGATGAATATGTAACATAAACACAAACTTTTTAAAGTGTCTAAACAGAATAAAAATATGCCCACTGAGCATATCTATCCTTATCCTTTTTATTTTACAAACATTATATGTGTCTTAATGCATGTGTCAGTAACATTGACTTTATGTCAAAAAGGTTAGATTATTTTGGATATTTTTTCTTCCCTATGCATAAATTATACACAAAATTTCTCAAAATCTTATCTTAAGCACACGAACCTGGATATTTTCATTCAAAGCTTTGTCCTGTTGCCAGGGAGCAACGGTGGCAGGCATGAAGAAGATGGCCACGGTGCCTTGGATGCTGAGTTCTGTGATGTAGGTAATTTTGATAAGAACCTTAGCCTTGGGGGGTAAATTTCCAACACTTACAGTAAAAACATCCTGAAACAGAAACATGTTACTTAGCTTGTGACTCAAATGCATATCCATTCTATGCTAGTTAATCCTGTTACATGAACCACTTGAATTTCAACCTGCCATATTCTTCCTCAGAAAACAAGAATACAGCCTACAAGCCAAGCACTGGTGGTGCTAAAGGAGATTCGTAGAGCCATTCCCCAGGGGTGGAGACACTGTGATGTCTACAGGGGCCTCCAAAACAAGAGGCCCCTTGGCAGCAGGACCCTGCCCTGACTGGGGAGCATCACCCAGTGGCCTCTCTATACCAGAGCCCTATGTGCAGGGCTCTGCATAGGGACCACCCCCTCCCACTGACCCTTCTGGAAAAACTGTGCACTCTCTGACCTCCAGAGCTTCCAACACCATTTCCACCAGTGGCTGTAGAGCCAGAGCAGCTCTCACTGAGCTTGACCCTCACATCACTCTTTTCCCTACAGTCAGCTCATCACTTTATTTTTTAGAAAAAGGTATTTCATTTTCCTTCAATGGGGTATTGATAATCACTGCATAAAGGGACAATCTCATGACTAGCTAGGGTAGAAAAATAAGAGGCTAGATGTATTTTTTTTTGATACACAGAGAACCTCTTAACCTCCCAACCATATCTTTCTTCCATTCTATTTGACTATGCTGCCATGAAAATATAACATGTTTAGATTAAGAATATATAACATTAATGGTTAAAGAGATTAAAAGGGTAGATTATTATTTTTGGCATCAAGGATATCCATTTGCAGGATAGGAATAAACAAGGAAGAGATGATTATTAAACAATCAATAGTGATAACTTTAAAAAAATTTATTGAATTTATTGGGGTGACATTGATTAATAAGATTATGTAGGTTTCAGGTGCACAATTCTATAATACATCATCTGTATGTTGCATTTTATGCTCACTACTCAAGGTTAAGCCTCCTTCTGTCATCATATATTTGACCACCTTTACCTTTTTCTACCAACTCCCACCCTCTTCCCCTCTAGTAACCACCATACTGTTTGCTCCTCAGCATATAAAAGCCTGGGGTTCATTTGAGAGACTACCACATAACTGTGTAGGGTTGTAGTGCTGTTTCTGTGCAGGATATAAATGGATGAAATATGCCACTTCCATTGTAATAAACTGGATGATCTACAAAATCACATAGGCATATAAGATAATATCCTTCTGATACTTAGGAAGACTGAATATATAACAAATAATGTATATCACCATTTTATCATATATAATATTTTATATAATGCTATATATATTTTTATACATATATAATACATGACAAAAATATATTATGTATATATAATGCTATATATGTAAATTGTTCTCAACTGTCAGAAGACTAACAAATAAATAATATATACAAGGTAGGGCAAAAGTAGGTTCACAGCTGTTCATATAAAAATAACACAATAATAAATAAATAAGAATACAAGAATATATTCTGTTTTGCATACTCACAACCATAAACGTACTTTTAGCCCCACCCTGTATTTATATAATATATTTAATGAACAATAGTACACATACAGTTGACCATTGAACAATGTTGTGACTGGGGGTACTGCACTCTCACACAGTCAAAAATCCACATATGTCCTGGCTGGTGTGGCTAAGAAGAGTGAGTGCCAGCCAGCAAACCAAAGGGTTGCCGTTTAGATTCTCAGTCAGGGGACACACCTGGATTTGTGGGCCAGGTCCCCAATAAGGGGTGCACCTGAGGCAACCACACATTAATGTTTCTCTCCTTCTTTTCTCCCCTCCATTCCCCTCTCCCTAAATATAAATAAATAAAAATCTAAAAAAAAAAAGTCCAGACTCTTGGCCAAGATGGAGGCATAGGCAGATACACTTTGTCTCCTCGTAAAACCAAAAGAAGGACAACAACTAATTTAAAAACCAAAAATAACCAGAACTGCCAGAAAATTGAACTGTATCGAAATTGGACAACCAAGGAATTAAAGAAGAAACATTCATTCAGACCGGCAGGAGGAGCGGAGACAGGCAGCTGGGGCAGAGAGGACGAGAGGCAAGGCAGCAGCTAGAGGACCAGGCAGTCCCATATTTGTATGCAGAAACCAAGAGGAACAACTGGGAAGCAAGACAGACTGCACAATCCAGGATTCTTGCTCAGGGAAATAAAGCCTCAAAACCTCTGGCTATAAAAACCTGTAGGGGTTGCAGCAGCAAGAAAAACTCCCAGCCACAAAGGAGAGTTTATTGGAGAGACCCACAGGGTCCTAGAAAGTACATAAACCCACCCACCCAGGAATCAGCACCAGAAGGGCTCAATTTGCTTGTGGACGGCAGAGGAAGTGACTGAAAGCCAGCCCAGAACTGAGCAAGCAGCATTGTTCCCTCTCAGATGCCTTCCCCACATACAGCACCACAACAAAGCATGTGGCTTGTCCTGCCCTAGTGAATAGGCAAGGCTCCACCCCTTACAATATAACAGGCACCCAGAGACAAAAAATATGGCCAAAATGAAAGAACAGATCAAAGCTCCAAGGAGAGAACTAACCGATAAAGAGATAGCCAACCTACCAGATGCAGAGTTCAAAACACTTGTAATCAGGATGCTCACAGAAATGGTTCAGTATGGTCACAAAATAGAGGAAGAAGTGAAGGCTATGCAAAGTGAAAGAAAAATAACAGGGAACCAATAGTGAAGGGAAGGAAACTGGGACTCAGTTTAATGGTTTGAACCAGAAAGAAGAAATAAACATTCAACCAGAACAGAATAAAGAAACAAGAATTCAAAAAAATGAGGAGAGGCTTAGGAACCTCTGGGACAACTTCAATGTTCCAACATCTGAATCATAGGGGTGCCAGAAGAAGAAGAGGAAGAACAAAAAATTGAGAACATATACGTTATGCATTCATGATATACTTATTTTAGTTAATTTCCCTTAATTTCTTAATTTTTTCTATGTTTCTATGCTACATGGTTCATCTATGAGTTTTTCAAATTGTTATAAGCCTCCATTTTTTTCCATATATTTATTTAAAATATACATATATAAAGCCCTGGCTGGTGTAGCTCAGTGGATTGAGTGCGGGCTGCCAAACCAAAGCATCGCAGGTTCGATTCCCAGTCAGGGCACATGCCTGAGTTGCAGGCCACGGCCCCTAGCAACTGCACATTGATGTTTCTCTCTCTCTCTCTCTTTCTCCCTCCCTTCACTCTTTAAAAATAAATAAATAAAATCTTTAAAAAAAAAATCCACATATAAGTGGACCTGTACAGTTCACATCTGTGTGTTCAAGGGTCAACTGCATAATAATATATAACATTTATATAATATATTATTTATTATGTCATTAACACAATATGTAATGGGTATAAATATAATATATAATATTTATATAAATATTACACATTATGTTATTAGTATAATATAGGATGAAAACACCATAGTCACTGCATGGCAAAATACATTCTAGGGCACTCAAAGGCTTGGGTTAGCAATGGTTCTGACTAGGCTTTACCTATTAGTAATGTTCTTTGGGGAAAACTTTTTTCTTGTGGGTCACATTCCTAGGGAAATGTGTTAGCATCAAGGAAGAAACATGCAGACCAATTCATGTATGACAATAAGCCCACACTGTTCAGTGGCAGCCTGTCAAATGAAGCTAGACTCTTTTTTTAAACATACACTTTAGCAAGGGGGACTGAAACTGGTTAACAATGACCTCTTTCTTGCTGAACCCCCACTCTGCAAACGGATATCTTAGATATCAAAAGTAATCATTTATCACTTAAATCTATATTACTCTTAATAACTCTCCCCTCCAAACATCAAATTTCCACAATACTGTGGCAATGTGTCCTCCTCAGAAGTGACACCTGAAACCTATTGCCTATCTTTAAAAACAACTAAATATCTACACTAGAGATACTAGTTAGAAACTGATTTCATGAAATCTAGTATCTGCCAAGGGCACATTTAAAACGCCTTGTCCTTAAGAAAAGAAACCCAGTGGACATAATACTTGTTCCTTCATCCAGATTCTCCACACTTAATTCCTATGAAAGCAAATCAGAAAAGAAGAGAACATGGACATATCTCAAGACCCTGAAGAAATGCCTTCCTGCGTTATGATTTGGTGAAAATGGAATAAATTGCTAAATGAGTTTAGTTCTAGGAAATATGTAAATATACTACACTCTTTTATCAGAAGAGGAAAACTATGTATCCCAAGTGTTTTTGTTTTGTTGTCACTTCTGGGAAACTCAGTTCCCAGTGACAGAAATGGCTTATTTGTTTGGTCACATTATTTAGATAA
The DNA here is from genome assembly GCF_004126475.2 of Phyllostomus discolor. Taxonomy (NCBI): domain Eukaryota; kingdom Metazoa; phylum Chordata; class Mammalia; order Chiroptera; family Phyllostomidae; genus Phyllostomus; species Phyllostomus discolor. Next base: position 116,558,460 of record NC_040904.2, read on the forward strand.
GTCCAAAGGGTCTGACCAGCTTGACCTCCCTTTGGTAACAGCAAGTGAAAGTCTAGGGCCAAAATAATGTAAATTATCCTAGTTCCTAGTATGAATTTTATACTTCAGATTATGTTCCAAGTCCTTGTCCCTTTCTACTAAGTGTGCTAGACTAATGGGTGAAATGCCCAGTCTTACGGGTACATCCTGGTCCATCAGGTAAGCGCCATGGCCTTGACTGATGGCTTCTCGGTATTCTTGGTGGGCAGCATCCTTCTCTTTGATCTGGAAAAGATGATTTAATACCAGTCACAATATGAATAGTGACTTCAGACTTTACTATGGAAAACTTCATCATTAAAACCTATGCAACAAAGAGAAAATTAACACTCTAAGATGAATGGAAATATAGAAAATGGTCATTGACCATTTTTATCTAATAAGAATTTGAATCAGAAAAGGCCAACTATACAGAATTCTCTTTAAGTTAGGATCAAAATATTTTAGTCAATAGTGAAAAAAAAGTTTGAGACTTTATGTTGAACAAAACAATACTAAATTGAACTATCTTAAATTTAATGAAATATGAGTTATTATTGCAACTGTGAGCTAATCCTTAGAATAAACAAAGAATGAGTCAACTGTTACTTCTCTTGTTACAATTTTTCTTAAAAAGTTAGAACAACAGCTTTCGCTTCAGTTTGACTTTTTTTCTGCAAAAAGATTTATTGTTTTCATCTGGTCCCAGGTATGGGCAAGGGTTCCAAGGTGGTTAAAAGGATTTCTAGTGGTTTCAGGGAGAGGCTCAGACAGAAGCCAGACACCAGGGGGATGCAGAGAGGCCCCTCAAAGGTGTCTGAGCTCCAAAGGCTCCTAGCTGTGCTTGAGGATGAGCCGTTGAAAGAGACACTCGCCCAGCCCAGCCTGCAGGTCAAGCAGCCTGTAGAGGTTATTCAGGTGGTCCCCATCTTCTTCATGAGTTTCACCTCCTCATCCAGGAAGTCACAGAGATGACAGTTTGTGTGGGTAAGAACCCAGGGCATGCAGATCTAAAGGGCCTGGTTCAGGTTCTTCTCCAAGGCCACAGTGGCTTCCATGGCATCCTGAGTGTCACCCCACTCGTCTTGGGAAGGTTTCAGCATGTCTTGGAAGAGAATGGAGCCAACAGCTGGTTTTGCAACTTCAAGAGACTCTCAGCTCCCTCATGCTTCTGCTTGGCCAACTCATGGAAGAAGTGGTCCATGCCCTCCAGAGCCACGTCATCATGGTGGAAATAGAAGCCCAGAGAGAAGTAGGTATGGGAGGTCTGCACCTGCAGGTTGACCAGGCAATTGATGGCATCTCCACCTCAGTGGAATAATTCTGATGAATTTAAGAGCTCATGGTTGCTTAGCAAGAAAGAGTTAAAGTAAAAAACAGTGCTGGCTGGTCTTGGGGGCTGAGGATGGCTGAGGTGGTCCCAAAAGTGGTGACTGGAAAAGCAGTTGGAGGGTGGTCAGAGGCTTGGAAGAAGGAGCATCTCTGGTTCTTTTCTTTCTAAACACTGCTGAAGCAAGAGACAGATCCAGGAGACCACCGAGGGTACTGCCCAGTTTGAATTTTATAGCAGAATACAGAAGATCGGTTTTTTGCAAAAATATATCAGGGCTTCACTAATTTCCCAACATGCCTCTATTATATTTTCAGTACTGAAATCACTGTTTTTTTTAAGTGCCTGGTTTGCAAGGCACTGACTAATGAAGAATGAACAGGTAGGAATAGAAACCAGGTAATCAGGGAAGATGGGTGAGTGAGGCTAAATGTGTAAGTGGTTCATTATTCAAAAAGAATACTTTTGTTTTATGATAAGGCTGCTACTTAATTCCATACTGTAGGGACTGAAATAATGAAGATTTGGGTAAATGAGAAACTGACTTTAGAACCAGAGAGCAGTCACAATGTATTTTCTCCCCTTACCTCTCCCACTATGTGCTTCCCATTGATGAATGCTTCAAAACCACACACAGCTGCCTTATCATCCAAAGGAAAAATATATTTTGCCTCAATGGGTACATTACTCTGATTTGTGTACGTCTGAAAAACAGTGACCTGAAGAAGAAAAAACATCCATAAACTTGATGAAACCATATGGAACAACCATTCGCAGAACAACTATGATTGAAAACTATTATGCATATTTTTAGCACAACTGGCACTCAAAAAGTAAGTAATTTTAGATAACAATGATAAAAGTATTTTTATTATGACCTGACTGATATGGCTCAGTTGGTTGGAATGTTGTCCTGTAAATCTAAAGGTCAGGAGTTCAATTCCTGGGTCAGGGCACATGCCTAGGTTACAAGTTTGGATCCCAGTCAGGGCACTTATGAGAGGCAACCAATCACTGTTTCTCTCCCTTCCTTTCCCCTTCTCTCTAAAAATAACAAATAAATAAATAAATAAATAAGCATGTCCTTGGGCAAGGATTAAAAAACAATATTTTTACTGGGACATGGAACAGGGGTGTCAAAGTAATTTTCACCAGGGGCCACATCAGTCTTTTGGTTGCCTTCAAAGGGCTGAATGTAATTTCAACTCCTTAACAGTTAAGGAGTAGTTACATTTGTACAATCCTAAAATTATTTTGGATCTTTGAGGACAACCACAAGGCTGATATGGCCCCTGGTGAAAATGAGTTTGACAACCCTGACTTAGAACTAATATGCTGTACAATTTAAAAATTTTTTTAAAGATTTTATTTATTCATTTTTAGAGAGGGAAGGGAGGGAGAAAGAGAGAGAGAGAAACATCAATGTGCAGTTGCTGGGGGCCGTAGCCTGCAACCCAGGCATGTGCCCTGACTGGGAATCGAACCTGCGATGCTTTGGTTCGCAGCCTGCACTCAATCCACTGAGCTACGCCAGCCAGGGATTAATTTTTTTAAATTTTTAAAACATTTTATTTATTTATTTTTAGACAGAGGGGAAGAGAGAGAGAAAGAGAAGGAGAGAAACTTCAATGTGTAAAAGAAATAATCAGTTGACTATTCCATGACCCCAACTGGGAACCTGGTCTGTACCCTAGGCATGTGCCTGACTGGGAATCAACCTGAGACTTTTCTGTCAGTGGGGTGAGGCCCAATCCACTGAGCTACCCAGCCAGAGCTATACAGTATAAATTTTTGACACCTTGACTTTCCTCCTTCAGGCAAAACTATTATATAACTAGGCTAAAAACTTTGAACTCATTCCAAGAAGAGACAAATGTGCAAACCATCGAATATACAGGCTCTCTGCTGCTAGGCTTCTGCCTGAAGACTCAAGGTCAACCTACAGGCCAGCTGTCACATTAGCAGCTAGTGAAGACCACTCTTCTAGCCAAGATGGAGATGTAGGTAAATATGCTTTGCTTCTGTGTACAACCAAAAGAAGGACAACAAATTTAAAAACAAAAAAACAACCAGAACTGCCAGAAAACTGAACTGTGCAGAAGTCTAACAACCAACGAGTTAAAGAAGAAATATTCATCCAGACTGGTAGGAGGGGCAGAGAGGATGTGTGGCAATGTAGCAGACCTGGCAGGCGAGGCAGCACCTGGTAGACTAGGTGGTCTCACTTCCCATGTGGGTAAGGTGGGAGGAACAACTAGGGAGTGAGAGGCACCACACAACCCAGGGTTCCAGTTCAGGGAAATAAAGCCTAAAACGTCTGATGGGAAAAATCTGTAGGGGTTGTGGTGGTAGGAGAAGAATTCACTGGAGAGACCACAGGGTACTAGAATGTACACACACCCACACACACGGGAATCAGCACCAGAAGGGCCCAATTTGCTTGTGGGTAGCAGGGGAAGTGACTGAAAGCTGACCCAGAGCTTAGCAAGAAGTATTGTTCCCTCTCTGACCCTTCCTCCACATATAGCACCACAATGTAGCAATGTGGGTTGCCTCACCCTGGCAAATACCTAAGGCTCCAGCCCATACAACACAACAAGTGTGCCAAGACAAAAAAAGTATGGCCCAAATGAAAGAACAGATCAAAACTCCAGAAAAAAAACTAAGTGATGAAGAGATAGCCAACCTACCAGATACAGAGTTCAAAACACTGGTAATCAGGATGTTCACAGAAATGATTGCATACAACACGAAATAGAGGAAGAAGTGAAGGCTATGCAAAGTGAAATAAAGAAAAATATACAGGGAACCAACAGTAAAGGGAAGGAAACCGGGACTGGACTCAAATCAATGATTTGAAATGGAAGAAATAAACATTCAACCAGAATAGAATGAAGAAACAAGAACTCAAAAAAGTGAGGAGAGGCTTAGGAACCTTTGGGACAACTTTAAATATTCCAACATTTGAATCATAGGGTGCCAGAAGAAGAAGAGCAAGAGCAAAACGTTGAAAACTTATTTGGAAAGATAATGAAGGAGAACTTCCCCAATCTGGCAAAGGAAATAGACTTCCTGGAAGTGCAAGAAGCTCAGAGAGTCCCAAAGAAGTTGGACCCAAGGAAGCACACACCAAGGCACATCATGATTACATTGCCCAAGATTAAAGATAAGGAGAAAATCTTAAAAGCAGCAAGAGAAAAGGAGACAGTTACCTACAAAGGAGTTCCCATAAGACTATCAGCTGATTTCTCAAAAGAAAACCTATAGGAAGAAGGGGTTAGAAAGAAGTATTCACTTATATAAGGCAAGGACCTACATTGAAGATTACTCTATCCAGTAAAGCTATCAGTTAGAATGAAAGGTCAGATAAAGTGCTTCCCAGATAAGGTCCAGTTAAAGGAGTTCATCATCACCAAGACCTGATTATATGAAATGTTAAAGGGACTTATCTAAGAAAAAGAAGATGACTAAAAACATGAACAGTAAAATGACAATAAACTCAAAACTATCAACAACTGAACCCAACAACAAAAACAAACTAAGCAAACAACTAGAATAGGAACACAAATTACAGAAATGGAGATCACATGGAAGGTTATAAGTGCGAAGTGGTGGGGGGATAATGGGGGAAAAGGTACAGAGAATAGAAGCATAAACGATAGGTACAAAATAAACAGGGGGAAGTTAAGAATAGTATAGGAAATGGAGAAGCCAAAGAACTTATATGTACAACCCATGGACATGAACTAAGTGGGGGGAATGCTGGTGGCAGGGGGCTACAAGGTGGAGGGGGGTAAGGGGGAGAAAAAAATGGGACAACTGTAATAGCATAATTAATAAAACAATTAAAAAATAAAATGCTTAGGGCAAAATTTTTTTAAATTTCTTAACAGAATGGCTATTTATTGAGATGCTACTTAAAAGGAAGGCACAAACACCATTTAATTCTTAAAACAACATTTCAAAGTCAGCATCACTCAAAATTTATACAGAAGGTAAAATGAAGTAGATTAAGTAATTTGCCTAAGTCAAACAACTGGAAAGCAATAAGACCAGGAATCTGCTCTACTTAATTCTGCTCTACTTAATTCCAAAATGTGTGGTTTTTCCATAACTGTTTCTCAGAATTTCATAGCTAGAATGTACATTGTTTAATCAAGACAGGAAAAAATTGATAGAGAAAGAATTTGGTTTAATGGTATATCATATGTATGCATGTGTGTATGCATTTGTATGTGTGTTTATATATGCCATAATATTTTAAAAAATCATTTTATAAATTATACATTTTCTATTATAGAATTTTATGTTAAATAGAATCACCTTGCCCACAGAAGTTGTCTTATTCTCCATTACTTTATCAGCCTCTTTAATAGCACCTAGAACTTTGGCAGACATACTTGTATTATTACTATCCACTTCATGAAGAACATCTGAAGTCTCAAGCCTATAAGGATTTTGATAAAACATTTGAAAGTATGGTGTATTTTTGGTACGCTCCAAGTGAGTTATATTGAAAGCAAATGAAACAGCTGATAGGTGATCATCCCAGTTGTCTGGGTGGTCAGTACAGTGTTTGGAAAGAAATGTTTTGATGATGCTAATCTTCAGTTTGGTTAGCAGTTTTAGAGGCATGAGAAATTACAATTTGCTCACAAAAAGGTTTTTTTTAAAAAAGCTAGTGAAAAAGCTACTGTTAAGTCTTGAGGTAATTTCTGGGCAAAGTTTCCCAAGAAAAAAGTCTTGAGGTTTGAAATATCAGATAGTACCAGGTGTCTAATCCAAAGTAATACAGGGAGTACACAAGCCTCTTCTCATAGCAAAGTCCTCATTTGTTTTGCATCTACTGTATATAAAAAAAATGCCCTGGGTTCTTGTATATTATAGTCACAACATTGACTGGCAGATATTATTATTTCCATTTTATACATGAAGAAACTGAGGCAGAAAGTAGTTAATAACTACCCTAAGGTTGTGATGCTAGAAAAGAATGAGCAAGGACTCACAGCTAAGCCTTCCAAACTTCAAATCCTTTGCCTTCTACAGTCCATACCAGCCTGCATTACAGCACAGTGGTTAAGAACCTGGACTTCAGAAGGAATTCAGGCTGATGACAGGGTTCTACCTTAGGGCAGACATGGGGGTGTAGTGGGGTGGGGCAGGGCGGACAGGGTTGCTACCATCTCAAATTTACTCAAAATATCTTTTCAGTCTTTGCAACCCAATCTTTCAAACAATTGTGACTGTTCAAAGTTATACCTTAGAACTCAGTCTTTCCATGTATTGCTTTGACTCCTGTTAAAATGTAAAGTATGTGCACCAACGTTTAAATAATAATCAGTTGTTTATACCTTAGGGAAAAAAAATATAACCTGGGCCTTAGAATCAGTTCAAATTTGTGCTTTAGTATATAATTTTATATGTCTGAACATCAGTATCCTCATCTAATGTGGATAAGTATCAGAGTGGGACTGGGTGTAGAGGTCAAATAGATGCAAACTGGTATACACACAGGTGACATGCTCTTGCCCACCCCACTACACCTTATTTTCCCAGGTTAAAGCAATCACCAAATTTAACTTGATTTCCTTCTGAAGGGAAAGCAATTCTGGACTCAAGTGTTGTTATTTTCCTAAGAGGTCTTTAGAGTTATTCAATGTAATCATTAGTGTTAGAAGCCAATGAAGCCAATAGTGCAGTCAACGCTTAGAAAACAAATAGTTTTAGAAAATTGAACACTTGCAGAGCTCTACCACAACATCTGCCCAACCTACATGCATGTAGTGTCATCTTCAACTCATGTCTTTCATGTTCCATATCCATCAGCAAATCTTACTGGTTCTACCTTCAATCCTTTGATGGACCCAATCACTTCTTACCACCCCCACTACTAACATTTGGTCCAAGTCACCATCACCTTTAACTGAATTACTCAATAGTCACCTACATTTGATGCTGTGGCATGCCCCCAGCTGTCCCATTCAGGACCAAGGCTGCAGGAAGTGTTGCTTGCTATGTCCCTCCCCAGTCAATGTCCTGTGCCAAAGATGAACTGCCTCAGGATTATGGTCCTGCCCCCAGGGGCAGCCACATCCAATAACTAATCCCTTTGGGGGACAAGGCTTGACCCTGCTTGCTTCATTTCAGAACATCTCTGAAAGGCCAACCTCAGAACTCCCTTGGAGACTGGGGACTCTGGTATGCCTGTATTACAGTCCATGTCTCCTCTGCCAGGTCCTTCCTCCCACGCTCTCTTATAGGTGTTGCTCCAGAAAGTACTTCCCAACAATTTTCTTAAAACAAATTTCTATCTAGAATCTGTTTTCTAGAGAACTTGACCTATGGAGTCTCTAACTGGTCCTCTTCTGTCTGTTGTCAACATAGTGGCCAGCATGATCCCAATCATATCCCTCCTCTGCCAAACATATTTAAAAGGTTTCCATTTTACTCAGAGTTAAGGATAGTACATCCTGTGTCCTGATGTGAGCTCCCTTCCCACAACCCACCTCTCTGACCCAATCTCCCACCACACTTCCTCTTTCCACTGTGCTCCAGCCACAGTGAATTCCTTTGTGTTCCTTAACCACATCAGGCTTGCTTCCACCACAGGACCTCTGCATGTGTTGCTTCCTCTGTCCACATGGTTTAGTCCCTCACTTCCTACACATCTGTATTTGGGGGTCACCTTCTCAGTTAGGCTTTCCTTGGGCATCCCATTTTTAAGTTGATATCCTTCCAATCCGTGCAGCTCTCATCCCTTCCTGCTTTGATTTTTGTCTTTAGCACCTACCACCATTTAATATGGCATGTATTTTATTTATTGATCATGTTTGTTGTGTGGTTCCTCAATGCAATGCATGTTCTGTGAGGCCACAGTTTTTATACCATTCATTGCTGTATGCCCAGAGCCTAGAACAGTCCCCAGCATGTAGTAGGTGCTCAATAAGTAAACAAATTTTAGAAATGTACATGTTCTGTTGAGTTCACGCTACTATAATCCAACACTCCTTTATGATTGACATCCATCTGGTTTAAGTATCATAAAACCACAATGAACTCACCTGGGCTACAAAGTCTATTATTTTCCCCTTGATGTGCAGGTCCTCAAGGGGAACTGAATTCCCACAGGTGTCCTGGAGGCCAGCCTTGATGCTGCTAAAAGGTTCAGTGTCTGGTAACTGGTAATCTATACATTAAAAATAATATTATTAGCTTTTAAAACTGTCCCTTGAGCTCTCTATTTTTGTTATCTTGATCTTTAATCCTTCTCCTCCTTAGGAGAAATGGATTATAATTTTCAGCAGCCAATATTGAAGGGTCAGTGACTCCACATGAAAAGAATGGGGGCAACACTGTCAACAGACACTCTACCTTTTAAATCTACAGATGCTGAAAGGTCACCTTGAAAACCCAGAGTCATACCACTACCTGAAAGGCATACGTTTAAGCATATACACAAGTACACAAAGGTCTTAAGAATATCTGAATAAGAGTAGCTTAGGATGACTCTAGATATTTGCACTTCCTGGCTTGTAATTTTGAACTGGTCAGTCACTATTATTTATTGTACTATAAAAGTATACTGGGGAAATATGAGGTTCCCTAGACTTTTGATCCAAGGAAGACTAAATCAAACTCCTAATATATCATACTGAAAAAATGTTCACATGCTTACTAGATGGTACAAAAAATACAGATAAGGTTAGAGGTATAAATATGACTCCCCCAGAGAAAAAATGGGAGTATTCTTCTTAAAGTATGACTTCTATAAAGTCATACATTTCTGATAAAAAATACTTTGACCACAATTAAAAATGTTTGTGTGTTTTTACAAGCTATTAATTAACATTGCAGTAGTTTGGGCTTATGATTTCCTAAGAAGCTATCATCCCCTCATTTATTTGTGACTAATGTAGAAGCTACACTTTACAATTTTGGGGGGTGCCTTCACTTATCCCATGCAATCCTTATAGCAGCACTATGATGTGGATATTGGTCTCATTTCCCTTTGAGAGAAGCTGACACCTGGAGATCTTATGTAATTTGTCACAGATCCCACAGTCTAGAATCATGAACCCAAGCTTCTTGATTCTAAAGCTGTGTCTTCTGTTTATCCTACCAGCCACACTACACTTTCTGCACATTGACATCTTGAATGTTTCAGTGGGTTTTTGTGGCTATCCTGAGTGGATGAGCTCAGCTTTGGTGTATTAGTGAAGTAGTAATTTTGAGATCACTTAAACTCTCTCAAGCATTCTGGTTTTTATTTTCACAGAATATAAAAAGAAATAAAGTATTTATATCTGCAGTCATGATATAAAAAGGATACTGGATAGTATACCAAACACGAATATAAATTCCACTGAAAATATAATATTGAGTTCTAGAAATATCATATTTAACTGCTTTCAAGAAAATTGTTGCCTAGCTGGGTGTATCAGTTGGTCGAAGTATTATCCCATAGACTGAAAGGTTGTGGGTTCAATTCCCAGTCACAGCATATATCCAAGTTGTGGGTTCAATCCCCAGTTGAGGCATGCATGGGAGGAACAAATCAATGTTTCTCTCACATTGATGTTTCTCTCTCTCACAACCTTCCTCTTTCTCTAAAATCAATAAACATATTCTCAGGTAAGGATTTAAAACAAAACAGTCTTACCTTCAACCTTTGAAAAATTTGAAATCTCAGGTGTGTGTTCCTCTAATTCAGTAATATTACAAGGATGAAAGTCCTTTACTTCATCTCCAGGTATACAAAATTTAATAATATATTTCATTTTCACTTGACTGGTTTTATATACAACAAATTCATCATCCTAGAGCAAACAGAAATAGATGAAAAAAACCTTTATTGACATGTTTTCATAAAACCAGGGTTTCGTGTTTGCTAATTATTGAGTATGAAAATATTGAATTCAGATACTAGATATACAATAATTACTTAAATATAAGCATATTTAATAAAAATGGCAGCCTCTCTGCCTGTTTCTTGATATAAATACCTCAAAGTCTGTGCTGGCAGTGGCTGTTTTAGGGACCCCATGGACACTGTCATAACCTGGTGGTGCTTCCGTTAAGGAAAAGTCTTTCTTGTGTAAGTCCATGCACTTCCCGAGGGCAACATCGCAGACGACCAAGAGTCTCGTGCCATCTGTCTCTCCTGGGAGCGAGTACTTAATACTTGTACTGCATGTGAAAGGAAGTACAAATTTATAGTTTATAGTACCATGACAATAACATTTTATTTTATGTATGTATATATGTGTATATGTGTATGTACACACACACACACACACACACACATACATATATATGAAAGATATTTTAAAAAAGACATTGCTGGTAGAATGTCCCAAATTCTACTGTTACTGAAATATCTCTGAGGATTCATTTACAATTTAATTAATTAATTATTTATTAAAAAATTTGGAGGACTTCTGGTCAAGAGAGAGGTGTAGGTGAACATGGCTTGCCTCCTTGCACAACCACAGCAAAAACTGCCACTAAACTACAAAACAACTATCACCGAGAATCATAAGAAAATTGAGTTGTATGGAAGTCCAACAACCAAGGAATTGGGAAGTCACATTCATACAGACAGGTAAGAGGAGTGGAGAAGCAGAGCTGGACACAGAGGTAGAGATGTGGGATGGGTGATCCTACACCCACATGTGGTAGATAAAAATCAGGAAGGACACCTCAGGAGTGAGGGATCCCAGTCCCACACCAAGCCACACAGCCCAGGGTTCCATTGCCAGGAAGATTATTTCCCATAAATTCCCATAATTTCTTTTTTTTTTTTAACTGCTTCAACAATTTATCACTTTTTTTAAAACTTTTTTTTAAAGATTTTATTTATTTATTTTTAGAGAGGGAAGGGGGAGAGAGAGAGAGAGAGAGAGAGAAAGAGAGAAACATCAATGTGCGGTTGCTGGGGGTTATGGCCTGCAACCCAGGAATGTACCCTGGCTGGGAATCGAACCTGGGACACTTTAGTTCCCAGCCCGCGCTCAATCCACTGAGCTACGCCAGCCAGGGCTAAATTCCCATAATTTCTATCTGTAAAAACCAGTAGGGGTTGGGGCAGTAGAAGAAACTGTGGGGTTCTCAGGCATCTCCTCTTAAAGGATCTGCAATGGACTTAGGACTTACAAAGAGTCATTGCCTCTGGGCTCCAGCACTGGGGCAGCAGCTGATAGGGCACCAGAAGCATACAGGGAGAAATTGAAGTGTCTGGCAATAGGGCAAGTGCTGGAGAATAGCTTCCTACCAGACAAAACTCCAGAGGCCAGGCAGCAGCACCGTCCCCTTCCTGAGCCCAACCCCTCACAGAGCCACAGAGTAGGCCACACCATATGGGAAACTCCATCAACCTGGTTTACATGGGTTGCCCCACCCTGAGGATTACCTAAGGCTGCAGCCCATCTAACTTACTGGTGTGCTTTTCCTAGTAGCAATAGTCTATGCTACTAAGACAGGGACTCAAAGCAGTTCTACCTACTACATAGAAACAAACACAGGGAGCCTGCCTGAATGTGGAGACAAAGAAATATGCCCCAGTGAAAGAACAGAACTCCAGAAAAAGAATGAAACAAAATGGAGATAAGCAATCTATAGATGCAGAGCTCAAAACACTGGTTATGGAGAAGGAAGATAACAGAGGAATGCATGGAAGTAACAGTGACCTCCTCCCAGGACCAATCAGGAATTATAACTCAATTGTGGAGAAACTACCCAGAATAAACAACTGAGCAATACCCAGAGAGAAGCATATAACTTCAGACATATAGAACAAGCTTCGGCACTACCAGTCTGTTAAGGAGTGTGGTGGAGACTCTTGAGGGCTGGCTGGGTGCCCACAGGTGGCAGCACCAGTGGGATAGTTAAGCAGCCAGTTGGACCCCCCCAAAGATAGGGGTCTAAACCATAAGCTAGGTTTCCCAGCCTAGAACACCAGAGCCCCAAAAGTACACAGATAACAACCAGTGGAAAAAGCAGCAGGATTGCTCTCTGCCAGGGACAAACAGTTGAAGACACAAGGGCTGTTTAAAAGGGCCAACATACAAATTTTCATTTGTAGCTATTTACCTAGGGCTCAGGCAAAGTTAGGGGCAGAGTGGCCTGGAGAAACCTGAGGAGAAACTGGGTACAGAAGTCTTGGGGAGAGAACTGAGAGTAGCTGCAGGGATGCTGGTGCCAAGTCATCCCCCAGGAGGCAGCAGCCTTTGTGCTCAGGAAGACCACTCCCCTCTGAGGGGCAGTAGCCTGAGGGAATATAATATCCCCGACCCCAGGAGGGTCTCTGCCCTGGCCCTTTAGTGCTTAAGCCTGATTGCTGAGTTGACCAGATAAACAACCAAAGGCAACAGCCAGAGACAGTACATCACTGGAAAATGTCAGGCAGAGTGAACTAGAGAGACTTGAAGAGACACTGGGAATGGAGGCTTTGGGAAGCAAATTGAGAAAGTAGCCACCAGGATCTGGGATCTGGTGCTAAGCCATCCCCCATACACAACAACCATCCTGCTCAGGCAGACCACTCCCCTCCAAGCAGCAGCTACCCAAGGGGAAACAATAGCCCCCACCCCAGGAGGGATTTGGCCAACCCTGTGGTGCTTAAACCTGACTGCTGAGTGCAGAGGGACTAGATTAACAATTGGAGGAGACAGTCAGTGAGAGCAGTTCATTGGAAGTATTCCACAGGCTGCCTAAGGTCAGATGGGGTCAACATCTGACATCACCAGAGGCAGATCCAGAAAGAAAAAAACAGTGGTAAATACAAAAGGCTACCAATACGAAAGCCACTGTGGTCTTCTTCATGATTTGCGATATTTTCTTTCCTGCATAGCTTTATAACATTCATTTCTTATCCAGTGACTTGGTATATAATAAGTCACTAGATTTTATACTATTGTGCATTTTAATTCACATATTTTGCCCCTCCCTTCTCTTAGCCCATCTTACCTTCCTCTTTCCTTGCAATATTCTCATTTCAAATTTGGTTTTCTCTCTAGCTACAACTTGTTTCCATTCTACACTCTCGCTATTTCTCTCCTGTCCAGACACTCAAAACGAATTCTCTTGTCAAGGGTCATTTCACATCCTTTTGCCCAGCTACTAAAAAACCAATGTTCTCTCTATACCTGTAACAAATATTGCTACTTGGTTGTGGGTAGGGTAGTAGCTGTTGTTGCATTGCTTTTACAAGGTTATTTATAGAGCTTCACTAATTCTGTATTTCAAATAACAAATTTTAATGGAAACCTCTCCCATCTTTTTTTTTTACTCAGATTTTAATTGTGCCATCTTACCCTGTTTTTTTTCTTTTTGTCTTTCTTTTATTTCTCTTTCATCCTGCTCTTTTATTTTTCCTTATTCTCCTTTTTTTTGTTTTCCTTTACATCCCAATTTTAATTTTTCCCTCACTTAGTCTATCTTTTGTTCCTCACTGTTAGTATTCCCTCTCCCTCTATCATTACAAAATCACTTCCCATTCCTCTACACACCTCTTGCACTTTTCTTTGTTTCCTTTTTATCCTCTTATTCCCATAACACATATATTAATTTTGGCTCATTTGTTGTTGATAGTTCTCCAGTGGATCTTTCTCTCCAATTTAGCTCCTATATTTTTATCAATTATTTAATATTTTTCTTCCTTTTTCTTTCTCTCTCTCACTTTGTTTTATTTTATACTATTTTGATTCCTGTTTGAACCTAATATTATACACTTCTCTTCTGACACTCTTCATTCTCTTTCTTTATTCATGAGGTAAACTTTACCTTCTCTCTGTCCATTGTTCTAACTGCCAACTCTTACTAGTGCTCCTCCCTCACAAAATCATTTCTCTTTCAGTAGGTCATCCCATGCCCACTCTCTTTTCTTATAATAGTCTTAATCTCATTACACCATTATTAATACTGGTTCATTTGCTTTTGATAATGGGATTGTGGGAGGGAGATATACTTGTGGGTGTGGATTTGTTTCTTGGGCTCTGTGGTTTTGTTCAGGCAGCACATGCACAATAGCACACAAGACGTGGTGGGAAAAGTGAACCTCAGTCAACCAGTGGCAGGGAAGGACCCACAAAAGAATGACCCAACAATAATCAAAACCCAATTACAGCATAAAAGGCATAAAGGTCATCCCAACAACATCAAGTTGAGGTGATCAAGGAGACTGCACCACTGTATCTCACAGGCCTCCTACCATAGAAGTTCACACCACAAAGTCAGAAAGTAAAAACAGATCAATTTAAAAAACAGAAGCAAACAAAAAGGGTATCACAAACAGTGGAAAGACAAAGGAACAACCCCCAATCTAAGGGAAAGGAGGACTCCTGAGAAAGAATGCTAAATGAATAGAAGCAATTCAACTACCAGATATTGAGTTCAAACCAATAGTTATCAGGAAGCTCAATGAACTCAGTGCAAACTACCAAAAACTACAGGGAAATTATGAGGAACTTACTACAAACTATATTAGCACAAAAAAGAACATAAAAACAATCAACAAGGGACAAGAAGAAATGAAGAATACAATTTCTGAATTAAACAATGCAAAATGATTCAAAAGCAGGCTCAATGAAGGAGAGGATCACATCAGTGAGCTGGAGGACAAAGTAGAAAAAACCTCCTAAAAGAGCAAGATAACGAAAAAAGACTGAAAAAGAATGAAGAGGGGATAAAGGAAATACAGGACAACATGAAACAGAATATCTGTATAATAGGGATACCAGAAGGAGAAGAAGAGGAGCAAGGGATGAAAAACCTGTTTAAAAAAGTAATGATGGAAAACATCCCTAATTTGATGAAAGAAAAGTCACATAAGTCCAGGAATCACAGACAGACCAAATTAAGAGGAACCCAAAGAGGTCCACTCCAAGACATATCATAATTAAAATGGCAAAATTCAAATTAAAAGTGAGAATCTTAAAGGCAGCAAGAGAGAAACAGGAAGTAACATATAAGGAAACTCTGATAACGCTAGCAGCTGACTTCTCAAAGAAACATTATAAGCCAGAAGGGAATAGCAAAAAATATTTCAAGTAATAAAAAACAAAGGCCTGCAACCAAAACTACTCTATACAGCATGGCTCTCAATTAAAATGGAAAGCCAGATAAGGAGTTTCCAAGAAAAAAAGAAGGCTCAAAGAACATACCTCCTCCAAACCATCCCTGCAAGAGATGCTAAAGGGACTGCTTTAAGAAGAGGAAGAAAAACTGTGAGAGAGAAAGGAACAAAGATACAAGGGGAGTAAAATGGCAATGAATAAGTATATTCACGCTATCTACAATAACCTTAAATGTAAATAGATTAAATGCTCCAATCAAAAGACACAGAATAGCTGAATGGATAAGAAAGCATGACACACACATGTGCTGCCTACAAGAGACCCACCTCAGAACACAGACTGAAAGTGAAGGGCTGGAAAAAAATATTCCATGCAAACAAGCAGGAAAAAAAAAGCTGAGGCCCTGGCTGGCGTAGCTCAGTGCATTGAGTGCGGGCTGCAAACCAAAGTGTTGCAGGTTCGATTCCCAGTAAGGGCACATGCCTGGGTTGCAGGCCATGGTCCCCAGCAACCGCACACTGATGTTTCTCTCTTTCTCCCCCCCTTCCCTCTCTAAAAATAATAAAAATAAAAAGCCGGGTAGCAATATTTATGTCTCACAAAATAGACTTCAAAACAAAGGCCATAAAAAGAGACCCTGAAGGGCACTTCATAATACTCAAGGGAAGAAACCACCAAGAACATATAAACATTATAAACATATATGCACCCAACATAGGAGTACCCAAATACATAAGGAAGATTTTGGAGGGACTCAAGAAAGATATAACAGCAACACACTTACACTAGGAGATTTTAACACCCCACTGTTCAAAAATAGATAGATCTTCCAAACAAATATCAACAAGGACATTGTGGAACTGAATGATGTGTTAGATCGAATGGACTTAACTTATTATATATATTATATATTATTATATATAATATATATAATAAGATTATATATATATATAAAATCTTTCATCCCAAAGAAGCAAAATACACATTCTTTTCAAATGCACATGGAACATTCTCAAAGATAGACCACATGATAGGACACAAAACAAGCCTCAACAAATTCAAGAAAGTTGAAACCATAGAAAGCATGTTCTTAGACCACAAGGGCCTGAAACTAGAAACCAACCCCAAAGAAAAAACTCAAAAATACTCAAACTCATGAAGATTGAATAGCATGCTATTAAATAATGAATGGGTTAAGGAAAAAAACAAAAAGTTTCTGGAAACAAATGGAAATTAACTCACAATGACCTAAAACTTATGGGACATAGCAAAGGCAGCCCTGAGAGGGAAGTTCATAGTGATACAGGCCTGAATAAAAAAGGTAGAAACATTTCAAATAAACAACCTAACCCTACATCTACAAGAACTCAAGCAACAACAACAAAGACAGCCCAGAGCAAGTAGAAGGAAGGAAATGACCAAGATCAGAGCAGAATTAAACAACATGAGACTAAAGGAACAATTCTAAAGATAAATAAATCCAGGAGCTGGTTCTTTGGAAAGATAAACAAAATTGCTAAGCCTTTAAGCAGATTCATGAAGAAAAAAACAGAGAGGACCCAAATAAACACATTCAGACATGAAAGAGGAGAGATTACAACTGACACCATAGAATACAAGGACTGACAGAAATTACTACAAACAACTATATCACAAGAAATTTGAAAACCATGGTGAAGTGGGTAAATTTCTGGAAAAATATAATCTTCCAAACCAGAATGAAGAAGCAGAAAGCCTGAATAGACCAATAACAGCTGACAAAATCAAAGCAGTAATAAAAAAATTCCCAGGACACAAAAGTCCTGGGCCAGACAGTTTCACAGGAGAATTTTACAAAACATTTAAGGAACAGCTAACCCCTATCCTTCACAGATTATTAAAAAAAAAATCCAAGAAGAGGGAAGAATCCCAAACTCTTTTAATGAAGCCAGCATCACCCTGATCCCCAAAACAGATAAAGACATAACAAAGAAAGAGAACTATGGGCCAGTATCACTGAACAACATAGATGCTAAAATCCTCAACAAAATATTGGCAAACCACATCCAGCAGTATGTTAAAAAGATTATCCACCATGACCAAGTGGGATTCATCCCACGGATATGAGGATGGTTCAATATTCACAAATCATTAAACATAATACATCACATAAACAAAAGCAAAGACAAAAATCACATGATCATATCAATAGATGCAAAAAGAGCATTTGATAAGGTACAGCACCCATTTATGAGAAAAACACTCAGCAAAGTGGGAATAAAGGGAGTATTCCTCAACATAATAATGGCCATATATGAGGGACCTACAGCCAGCATCATACTCAATGGGCAAAAACTAAAATCTTTTCCACTAAGATCAAGAACAAGACAAGGTTGTCCACTTTCACCACTTCTATTCAATATAGTATTGGAAGTGCTAGTTGCAGTGATCAGACAAGAAAAGAACATAAAAGGCATACAAATTGGAAAGAAGGAAACAAAACTGTCACTGTTTGCAGAGGACATGATAGTATACATAGAAAATCCTATAGACTCCACCAAAAAACTGCTCAACTTAATAAATGAATTTGGCAAAACAGCAGGATACAAAGTCGATATCCAGGAATCAAAGGCATTTTTGTATACCAACAATGAAACAGCAGAAGCAGAAATCAAGAAAAAATCCCATTCAATATAGCAACAAGAAAAATAAAATACCTAGGAATAAACCTAACCAAGGAGGTAAAAGACCTGTATGCAGAAAACTACAGAACACTGAAGAAAGAAATCAAGGAAGACACAAACAAATGGAAACATATACCGTGTTCATGGATCGGAAGAATTCACATCATTAAAATGTCCATACTTCCCAAAGCAATCTACACATTCAACGCAATCCCTATTAAAGTACCAATGGCATATTTCACATACATAGAACAAACACTTCAAAAATTTATATGGAACCATATATGGCCCTGAATAGTTGCTGCAATTTTGAGAAAGAGGAGCAAAGAGGAGGGATACCTGATACCAAACTCTATTACAAGGCCACTGTAATCAAAACAGTCTGGTACTGGCATAAAAACAGGCACATGGACCAGTGGAACAGAACAGAGGGCCCAGAAATAAACCCAAGTCTCTACGGTCAATTAATATTTGACAAAGGGGGCAGCAACATAAAATGGAGTAAAAATAGCCTCTTCAACAAATGGTGTTGGGAGAACTAGACAGCTACATGAAAAAAAAAAAGAAAGAAACTCAAGAACCAACTTACACCATACACAAAAATAAATTCAAGGTGGATAAAAGACTTAAATATAAGCCATGACACCATTAAAGTCCTGAATGAGATCATAGGCAGGAAAATCTCAGATATTTCATGCAGTATTTCCACTGATATGTCCCCTAGAGCAAGGGATATAAAGGCAAGAATAAACAAATGGGATTTCATCAAAATGAAAAGCTTCTGCACAGCTAAAGAAAACAGTATTAAAGTAAAAAGAGAACCAACTGTATGGGAAAACATATTTGCCAATGATACCTCAGACAAGGGTTTAATCTCCAAAATATACAAAGAACTTACACGACTACACTCTAAGAAGACAAGGAACCCAATTTAAAAATGGGCATAGGACTTGAACAGACATTTCTGCAAGGAGGACACACAGAGGATCCAGAGACACATGAAAAGATGCTCAATATTGCTAGCTATCAGAGAGATGCAAATTAAAACCACAGTGAGATACCACTTTACACTGGTCAGAATCACCATCATAAACAAAGCAACAAATAACAAGTGTTGGAGAGGTTGTGGAGAAAGGGGGACACTAGTGTACTTTTGGTGGGATTGTAGACTGGTACAACCACTATGGAAAACAGTATGGCATTTTTTCAGAAAACTAAAAATGGATCTGCCTTTTGACCCAGCAATTCCACTCTAGGATTATATCCTAAGAACCCTGAAACACCAATCCAAAAGATTCTATGCACCCCAATGTTCATAGCAGCACAATTTACAAGAGCCAAGTATTGGAAGCAACCTAGGTGCCCATCAGTAAATGAGTGGATCAAAAAACTATGGTACATTTACACAATAGAATTCTATGCAGGAGAAAGAAAGAAGGAGCTCCTACCCTTTGCAACAGCATGTACGGAACTGGAAAGGATTATGCTAAGTGAAATAAACCAGGTGGTGACAGACAAATACCATATGATCTCACCTAAACAACAAAACAAACAAACAAACAAGCAAAATATAACCAAAGACACTGAAATACAGAACAGGCTGACAATGACCAGAGCAGAGAGGGGAGGGGATTTCAGGGGAAAGGGGAAGGGTTTACAGGAACAAGTATAAAGAACACATGGACAAAAACTGGGGGTGGGGGGTGGAAATGGGAGGGAGGTGGGGAGCACGGAGGGTGGTGGGCTAGGAAGTGAGTAAAAGACAGAAAACTGTACTTGAACAACAATTAAAATTTAAAAAATGTTAAAAAAAAATCATACACCATGATCAAGGGCAATTCATCCCAGGGATGCAAGAATTGTACAATATTCACAAATCATTAAACATAATACATCACATAAACAAAAGGAAACACAAAACCCACATGATCATACCAATAGATGTCAGAAAAGCATTTGATAAGGTACAGCACCCATTTATGAGAAAAACACTCAGCAAAGTGGGAATAGAGGGAGCATACCTCAACATAATAAAGGCCATATGTGAGAGACCTACAGCCAACATCATACTCAATGGGCAAAAACTAAAATCTTTTCCACTAAGATCAGGAACAAGACAAGGGTGTCTGCTTTCACCACTTCTATTCAACATAGTATTGGAAGTCCTAGCCACAGCAATTGGACAAGAAGAAGAAATAAAAGGCATCCAAACTGGAAAGGAAAGTAAAACCGTCATTGTTTGGAGATGACATGACAGTGTACATAGAAAACACTACAGACTCCACCCAAAAACTCCTTGACCTGATAAATGAATTTGGCAAAACAGCAGGATACAAAGTCAATATTCAGAAATCAAAGGTATTTTTATACATCAACAATGAAATATCAGAAACAGAAATTAGGAAAAAAAAGTCCTATCTGCTATAGCAACAAGGAAAATAAAATATCTCAGAATAAACCTAACCAAGGAGGTAAAAGATGTGTACTCAGAAAACCACACAACACTGAAGGAACAAATTAAGGAAGACATAAACAAATGGAAGCATGTACCATGTTCATGAATTGGAAGAATTAACATCATCAAAATGTCTACATTACCATAAGGAATTTATAGATTCAACACAATCCCTATTGAAATACCAGTGACATATTTCACAGATATAGAACACTTCAAAAATTTATATGGAACCATAAAAGACCCCGAATAGCCACAGGAATTTTGAGAAAGACCAAAGTAGGTAGGATCACCATACCTAACATCAAACTATATTACAAGGCTTTGGTAATCAAAACAATCTGGTATTAGCATAAGAACAGACACACAAGTCAATGGGACAGAATACAGAGCCCAGAAATAAACCCAAGATTCTATGGTCAATTAATATTTGACAAAGGGGGAAGAAGCATAAAATGGAGCAAAAATAGACTCTTGAACAAGTGGTGTTGGGAAACCTAGACAGCTACATGCAAAAAATGAAACTTGATCACCAACTTATACCATGCACAAAAATAAATTCAAGGTGGATAAAAGACTTAAATATAAGTCGTGATGCAATAAAAGTTCCAGAGGAGAAGATAGGCAGGAAAATCTCAGATATTCCATGCAGCAATATTTTCACCAATATGTCCCCTAGAGCAAGGGATATAAAGGAAAGAATAAACAAATGGACTTCAAAACAAAAAGCTTCTGCATGGCTAATTAAAACATTAGCAAAATGAAAAAAGAATCAACTGTATAGGATAATATATTTGCCAATGATATCTGGGACAAGGGTTGATCTCCAAAATATATAAAGAACTCACACGACTTCACACCAGGAAGACAAACAATCCAATTAAAAAACGGGCAAAGGACCTGAACAGACATTTCTGCAAGGAGAACATACAGAGGGCCCAGAGACATATGAAAGGATGCTCAGCATCACTATCTATCAGAGAGATGCAAATTGAAACCACAGTGAGATACCACTTCACACCAGTCAGAATGGCCTTCATAAAGATATCAGCAAACAAGTGTTGGAGAGGTTGTGGAGAAAAGGGAACTCTAGTGCACTGTTGGTGGGAATGCAAACTAGCCCAGCCTCTGTGGAAAAAAGTAAGGAATTTCCTAAAAATAGAACTGCCTTTTGATCCAGCAATTCCACTGCTTGGTTTATCCCCTAAGAATCCTGAAACACTAATTCAAAAGAACTTATGTACTCCAATGTTCATAGCAGCACAATTTACAATAGCCAAGTGCTAGAAGCACCCTAGGTGCCCACCAGTAAATGAGTGGATTAAAAGCTATGGTACACTTACACAGTGGAATAGTACCCAGCAGAAAGAAAGAAGGAGCTCCTACCCTTCGTGACAACATGGATGGAACTGGAAAGTATTATGCTCAGTGAAGTAAGCCAGGCAGTGAAAGACAAATACCATATGATCTCACCTATAAGTGGATCCTAATTAACAAAACAAAGTAGCAAGCAGAATATAGCCAGAGACATTGAAATTGACAACAAACTGACAGTAACCTGAGAGGAGGGGAGAGGGAAATAACATGGGAAAGAAGGGAAGGGGATGTAAATGGACATGAATGAGGGATCCATGGACAGAGCCAAGGGAGCATGGGATTGAGGGTGGGAGGTTAGCATGAGTAGGGCAGGGGAAGGTGGTGGTGGAAAAATGGAGACAACTGTATTCGAATATCAATAAAAAAATGATAAAAAAAAACCCCACAGTGGTTATTAGGGTGCTCAAGGAACTCATTGGGTACTTCAATGGGATAAAAAAAACCCAGGTAAAAATGAAGGTTACACTAAGTGAAATAAAAAAAATTTATAGGGAACCAACAGTAGGATAGATGAAGCTGAGAATCAGTTCAATGATTTGGAACATAAGAAAGATAAAAGCATTCAATCAGAAAAACAAGAAGAAAAAACAATCCAAATAAACAAGGATAGGCTAAGGAGCTGCTGGGACAACTTCAGACATACAAACATAGGTTGCTGGTCAGGTCCCCAGTAGGGGGTGTGTAAGAGGCAACCATACATTGATACCTGTTTCCCTCTCTTTCTCCTTCCCTTCTCTTCTCTCTAAAAATAAATGAATAAAATCTTTTTTTTTTTAAAGAAAGAGAAGCAGGCAGTTATCTATGAAGGAATTCCCATAAGACTATCAGCAGATTTCTCAAAAGAAGTCTCGCAGGCAAGAAGGGGTTGGCAAGAAGTATTCAAAGTGATGAAAAGCAAGGACCTACAACCTAGATTACTCTGTCCAGCAAAGCTATCATTTAGAATGGAAGGGCAGATGAAGTGCTTCCCACACAATGTAAAGCTAAAGGAGTTCATCATCACCAAGCCATTATTATTTGAAATGGAAGAAACACTATTTAAGAAAAAAAAAGATCAAAACATTGAACAACAAAATGGCAATAAATTCACAACTATCAACAATTAAGTGTTTTTTTAAAAAAGATTCCATTTATTTATTTTTTAGACGGAGGGGAAGGGAGGGAGAAAGAGGGAGAAAAACATCAGTGTGTGGTTGCCTCTTGTGTGGCCTATACTTGGGACCTAGCCCCAAACCCAGGCATGTGCCCTGACTTGCAATCAAACTGGTGATCCTTCAGTTTGCAGGCCAGTGCTCAATCCACTGAGCCACAGCAGCCAGTGCCTCAACAATTAAATCTTTTTAAAAAACTAAGCAAACAAGCAGAACAGAAACCGAATCACGGATACAGAGATCATTTGGAGGAGTATCAGTTGAGAGAGGGAAGGGGTAGAGTGGGTAAAAATGTACAGGAATTAAGAAGTACAGATTGGTAGGTACAGAATATACAGGGATGTTACAAATAGTATAGGAAATAGAGTTACCAAAGAACTTGAATCCATGACCCATGGACAGGAACTAAGCAGGGGGGTATTGCTGGAGGGAACGTGGGGTACTGGGTAGAGAAGGGCAAACAAGGAAAAATTGGGACAACTGCAATAGCATAATCAATAAAATATGTTATAAAATACAAATTTGATGAAGCAGACACATAGATTGCTTTTCTTTTGTGCTAGGAGGTGTTGAAAGTACTATATGCCCAAGGAGAGAATTCCACTGTACCCCAAATCTTTACTAGCTACTAAAACATATGCATTTCTGTTTAATAAACACCAGAGAGAGTTTAAGAGAAGCACAAAAACCCACATTATTAAGAAAAAGTAGCCCTGGCTGGTGTAGCTCAGTGGATTGAGTGCAGGCTGCAAACCAAAGCATCGCAGGTTCAATTCCCAGTCAGGGCACATGCCTGGGTTGCAGGCCACGGCCTCCAGCAACCGCGCATCAATGTTTCTCTCTCTCTCTCCCCCTCCCTTCCCTCTAAAAATAAATAAATAAAATATTTAAAAAATTAATTAATTAAAAAAAGAAAAAGTAGATTAATTCTATGCGCTGAAGCTCAGAAAGAACTTTAAATACCAAGTAAGACAGGAAAGAAGAGTGCTATATTCTCATGAACCTTCTGATTCCAAATGGAAAAACAAAAATTTCAAATGACACCCAAGTGAGAGATTTTATTTTAACTTTCCTCAGGAATCTGTACCTTTAATAAGTAACCTTACTATGAGAAACACAGGTTGGGACACCTTTGGGAACATTTTGGGAACATACCTTTATTTTTTCAGAGATCAAGACAAAAATGTAATAATGTTGCCTGATGACCATTTGTTCCATACCCTCTAAGACAGGGGTGTCAAACTCATTTTCATGGGGGGCCACATTAGCTTCTCATTTCCCTTCAAAGAGCTGAATGTAGAGCTCCTTGATCCTAGTTAAGGAATAATTACATTTATACAGTCCTAAAATTACATTCATCCTTTTGAAAGAAACCGAGAGGCTGATGTGGCCCTTGGTGAAAATGAGTTTGATACCCCTGCTCTAAGACTTGCACTGTAAAAAAAAAGTAATCAATTTCTCCCATTCCTCCTATACACCTCTCTTTCCTGTGGGCTCTTTTTCCATAACTACAAACATGCTAACTCCTTCCCATGGAACCTGGACCTTGAGTTTGCTGCCTAGACCCTCTCTTCTGCTCCCTCTGTGTCTTCCCTTTCTCACCACCATTCATGGAATCAGTGGCTGCTTTTCAGTCTACTGCAGTTTGGTTCTACTCACGCTTCTTCATTGAAACTACTCTGTTGGGAATCATGAAGGACTTACTTCAACTTGGTAAAATTCAACCAAATGCCAGTTAATTTTTTTATCAAATTTCTTTTATTTTTTTAAAAAATAAAAATGTTTAAGAAGGTAGTCTAGTTTCATATTTTTTGCATATTATCTGTCAAGTTTTCATAGCTTGTTTGCTGACCACTTTTCAGTCCACTGCAGTCTGGTCCTATTCACACTCCTTCTCCAAAACCACTCTGTTGAAAGTGATGTAGGACTGCAATTTGGTTAAATTCAACGGAATGCAAATAGTTTTTTTAAAAGATTTTATTTATTTAATTTTAGAGAGGGAAGGGAGGGAGAGAGAGAGAGCGAGAGAGAGAGAGAGAGAGAGAGACAGAGAGAGAGAGAGGGAGAGAAACATCAATGTGTGGTTGCTGGGGGCCATGGCCTGCAACCCAGGCATGTGCCCTGACTGGGAATCGATGCTTTGGTTCGCAGCCTGCACTCAATCCACTGAGCTACGCCAGCCAGGGCACAAATGATTTTTTTTAACTCATAAGAACAGATACTACACTTGATCTTAGCTAAAAGGTGAAGAAGTGATAAGTGATTCAATGATTTTTTAAAAAAAGATTTAAATATCTTAGAATTTTCATGTTGAAATATTTTATACATGAAAGAACATTTGTAGCCCTGGCTGGGTAGCTCAGTTGGTTAGAGCACTGTCCCATTTGCCAAGATTGTGAGTTTTATCCCCAGTCAGGGTACATACAAGAGTCAACTAGTGAGTGTATAAATAAGTGGAACAACAAATCGATGGTTTTTTTCCTCTCTCTCTCCCTACCCCTCTCTCTTTAAAATCAATAAATAAAAATGTTTGGCTTCTGGTCAAGATGGGGGCATATGCAGACATGGCTTGCCTCTTTGCTCAACCACATCACACTTACAACTAAATATTGAACAACCATCACTTAGGAACATCAGAAATTGAGCTGAATAGAAGTCTAACAACTATGAAATTAAAGAAACCACATCCATCCAGACTGGTAAAAGGTGTTCAGATGCAGAATGGGCTGGTCCCAACACCCACGTGAATAAAAATTTGGGAGGGTATCTCAGGAGCAAGGAGTCCCAGCCCCACACCAGGCTCTGCAGCCTGGGATTCCAGTGCCAGGAAGATAAGTTCTCACAACTTCTGGATGCAAAAACCAATGGGGATTGAACTGGGGGAAGGAACTTCTGGAGTCCCAAGCAGTTCCTCTTAAACACACACACACACACACACACACACACACACACACACAGACTCACCTACTCTGACTCACTTCCTCTGAGCTCCAGCGCTAAGGTAGCAGCTTGAAAGGCACCAGTGGTATACAGGGAGGAACTGAAGTGTCTGGTGTCAAGGAGAGCAGAGGCCATTGTCCCTTTGGTAAACCCTCCCTCCACAGAGCCGACAAGCTTGTCCCATATCTGAGACTCCATCAACCTGGTAAACACTGTTTAACCCCTGTTTAGAGCCCCAGAGGCTTTGCCCTACTCAATTTATGGGCCCACCCAAGCTGCTTTTCCATAAGAATGACTAGTCTTGGCTCCTAAATCCTATCAAACAAGAAATAGTTGGCTTCAGTGAGCATTAGCAGCAGCCAGATTAGAGTCACAGCTTGGCTTCACCTGGGAATCTCCAAGCCCAGCACAAGCAGCAGCCAACTCAGATTGCTTTACACCTCAGGCAGGGTGCACTGGGCAAAACATAGGTGAGGGGCTGACCTTGGCCTGCACCACCTGGGAAACCCCAGTACCAGTGCACCCAGTGGACAGCTATATACCACATCGAAGCACCACCACCCTGCCCATGCACAGCTGATCTTCCATGGAGAGTGGAGGTTGGTGGTAAGTGATCAGAGCCAATCCTTGCAGCTGCCTGCCCTGGGTAAATTCCTCCCATTGGTCTGCTGACAGCAACCAAGGCTCAACTAACTACAAGGGGAGGGTATACTCAGCACACACAAAGGGAACATCCTGAGTACCTAGCTTGGGTAATAGGGGAGGCTGTGCCACTGGCCCTATAGGACACCTACTACATTAGGCCACACTACCATGACACAGAGTCAAAGCTGCTCTACCTAATACATAGAAAGAAACACAGGGAGGCTGCCAAAATGAGGAGACAAAGAAACATGGCCCAAATAAAAGAACAGATCAAAAAGAAAAAGAGCTAAACGAAATGGAGATAAGCGATCTATCAGATGCAGGGTTCAAAAGACTCATTATAAGGATGCTCAAGGAACTTAGTGAGGATCTCAGTAGCTTAAAAAAGGCCCAGTAAGAAACAGAGGATACACTAACTGAAATATAGGACAATTTAGAGGGAAACAACAGTAGAGTGGATGAAGCCAAGAATCAAATCAATGATTTGGAACATAAGGAAGCAAAAGCAACCAATCAGAACAACAAGAAGACAAAAGAATCCATAATATGAGGGTAGTAGAAACAGTCTCTGGGACAACTTCAAGAGGTACAACATTCACATCATAGGAGTTCCAGAAGAAGAGAAAAAGCAAGAAACTGGAAATCTGTCTGAAAAAAATAGAGGAAGAATACTTCCCTAATTTGGTGAAGGAAATAGACATAGAAGTCCAGGAAGCACAGAAAGTCCCAATTTTGATGGATACAAAGAGGCCCATTTCAAGACACATCATTATTAAAAGACCAAAGGTTAAAGACAGAGACTCTTAAAAGCAAGAGAAAAAAGTTAGTTACCAGAGGTTGCCAGATGGGAGGGCAGAGGGGAAGAATGGGTGAAGAGGTGAGGGATTAAGAAGTACAAATAGGTGGTTATAGAATAGCCATGGGGATGCGAAGTATAGTGTAGGAAATGAAGTAGCAAAAGAACTTATACACATGACCCATGGACATGAACAATGGTGGGGGGATTACTTAAGGGAGTAGGGGGCACTGTCTGGAGGTGGGTGAAGGGGAAAAAATCAGGACAACTGTAATAGTATAATCAGTAAAATATAATAATAAAATAAATTCCTTTTTTAAAAGAGCATTTGCAATATAAATGTTAAGTTTAAATAATTATAATAAGACACCCATATAACTATCTAGACCTAGTTTAAGAATAGAATATCATCAATATTTCTGTTGGTATCACCTCCTCTGCCATCCATAGGTGATCTAATCACTATCTTAATTTTTGTACATATCATTTTCTTTCTTTCATAGTACTGACACATAGGTATGTGTCCCTCGACAATATAAAATGTAGTTTTGCTTGTTTTTGAACTTTTCGTATATATAGAATCATATGGTCTTTTTTGCTCTGTGTTATGTTGCCAGGCTCATCCAATTTAACATGTGCAGCTGTAAGATCACCTGTTAAAAGTGCTATGTAGGGCCCTGGATGGGTCATTTAGTTGGAGCCTTGTCCATACAGAAAAAGGTTATAGATTCATTTCCTGGTTGGGGATGTATAGGAGGCAACTGATCAATGTTTCTCCTTCTCTCTCTCTCTTCCTCTATCTAAAGTCAACAAAACATATCCTCGGGTGAGGTTGAAATGATTAAAAAGTAAGTAATTAAGTAAGTAAATAAATGTCATGTAGGACTCCATGAAGGGCCACACTAAAATGTATCGATTCATTGCATTGTCATTGGATGTGTGCATTACTTCTAGAATTTTGTTAGTAGTGATCTTAGCCACTCCCATACATGCCTTCTGGTCTAGAGTTTTTCTAGGGTAGTGATTCTTGACCTGAGCTGCATATTACAATCATCCAGGAGTTTAAAAACTATTGATACCCAGGCCTCACCCCTAGAGATCCTGAGTTAACTGCTCTGGGGTGAAATCAGAGCCATTGTGTTTGCACCAGCGGAATTCCCCTGGTGATTCCAATGTGCAGCCCAGTTGGGAAGCATGCTTTCTGGCTCATAGGCCAACCTACAGGATTCCTGGGTCATGCCATCAACTCTTTTCTTCAATTATACCAAATAATGAGAAAACTTTTATCAAGAAGGTTTATCAATTATAGTCTTCTTACTAGCAGTCTTTGGGATTTCAGATTGTTCTAGAGTCTTACCAACACCTCAAGATGTTAAACTATTTTTTTGGTCAATGTGATAAATATAAAAAATCGTAGCATTATGGTTTACTTTTCAGTTTCTTGATTACTTATCTTCAAATGTTATTTTCCACACATGTTCTTCTGTTAGGTTCTTATTCATATTTTCTGCCCATTTGCTTATTGGGTTGTTTATCTTTTTCTTACTGATTTGTAGAACATCTTTACATAGCTTAGATAATTAAATATCCTGAATAATTATCCTTTGTCTCAGGTTCCACCTTTAATTAATTTGGTGACCTTAGTCAAGTTACTTAATCTCTATGATTCTATTTCCTTTCCATAAAATGATGGGATAATACCAGTTGTGAGGTTTATGACAATGTACATGAAGCACTTAGGCTTACCTACCACAGGGCAGGCGCACATAGATTGTGGTTATTAAGAGGACAGATTTAACTATTAATGAGGTATTAAAGATGAAATATTATTCCAGGCATATAGCATTCATATAAAATAAATTGCTTAGAAGAGAGGTCATGTGCTATAGAAGTTAAAATTACTGTGTCTAGAGAAACACAAAATGCTATGTGACTTTGGACAAGGTACCCTCACTGCAGTGTTCTTACATGTGATAAGGGGATAACAATGGGATAATCAGGAGGCTGTTTAAGAATCAATTGGTACATATATGTATAAGCTCTTAGGGTAGTAAAATCACCAAGAAAATTTCAAATATAATTTTCCTACTGTCTAGCACAAAAGACACTTCTATAGTATACTGGGGAAAGTGGCTACTTTCAGTCACCTGTTTCTTTTTTTAAAATTTTTTCATGAGTTTTTAATTAAATTATTGCGGTGGCATTGGTTAATAAAATTACATAGGTTTCAAGTGTACAGTTCCATAATACATCATCTGTATATTGTATTGTGCATTCACCACCCCAAATCAAGTCTCTTTCCATCACCATTTATTCCCCCTTTACTCCCTCTTACCTCTTCTACCTCCCTTTCCCTCTGGTAACCTCCATACTATTGTCTGTATTTATGAGTTTCTGTTTGTCTTGTTTGTTCATTTGTTTCTTTCAGTTTTATATCCCACATATGGAATCATATAATTTTTAACATTTTTGGCCTGACTTATTTCACTTACTATGATATTCTCAAGATTAACCCATGTTGTTGCAAGTGGCAGTATTTTGTCTATTCTGGCTGAGTGATATTCCATTCTATGAGGTCTGTTCAGAAAAAGTCCAACCATTGTTAATATAACAAGAATGGTTTGTGCAACATCAATGTAACTTGGTAGCCAAGGAGAGTGGACTGGAATGCACATGCATGAACAATGACAACTTTACTGTACTAGTCAGTGGGGGCAGTAGATGCCACTGGGTGAGCATGTGTACTGTGTGGCCACTGCATTCAAAATGACTGAATGAGTAGAGCTACATATCTGCATCAAATTTTGTGTTAAATTTGACATTCCTCCATGGAAACTATTTGGATGATTCAGAAGGCCACAGCTATGGCAGCTTCATTACAACAACGCGTCCGCTCATGTATCACGTCTTGTACAGAGTTTTTTGGTGAAACATTAAATCACTCAGGTGACTCAGCCATCCTACAGCCCATATTTAGTGCCTTGAATCCTCTGGTATTTCCTAAAACTAAAATCACCGTTGAAAGGGAAGAGATTTCAGACTGTCGATAAGATTCAGGAAAATATGATGGGGTATCTGATGGCAATTGGGAGAACTGTGTGAGGCCTCAAGGTGACTACTTTGAAGGGCACTGAGGCGTTGTTGTCCTGTATATAATGTTTCTTGTATCTTGTATCTTCTTCAATAAATATCTCTATTTTTCATAGTATGTGGCTGGATACTTTCTGGACAGAAAGAAGATAATGATACTTGTCTTGTTGATAGTGGACATCCTAACAGATGTGAGGTAGTATCTCATTGTAATTTTGATTGGCATTTTCCTAATAGTTAGTGACGTTGAGCATTTTTCTATGTATCTATTGGCCATTTGTATGTCTTTTTGGGAAAAGTGTCTAAAAAGTCCTCTGCTCAATTTTTAATTGGATTGTTTGTTTTTTGGTGTTAAGTTGTATGTGTTCTTTATATATATATTGAATACTAAGCCCTTGTCCAAACTGTTGTTTGAATATATCTTCTTCCATTCAGTTGATTGCCTTTTTGTTTTGTTGGTGTTTTCCCTTGCTGTGCAGAAGCTTTTTAGCTTGATAAAGAAATGAGTTATCTGTTCTTGGGTGAGAAATCCCTCACCAAAAAAAGACAGAGGAAAATATATAGCAAGCATTCAGCAATTATTCCTTGATAACGGGTGTGAGACATCATTAAGGATATAATACTAACCTGATTGAATTGCTGAAATATATTCCACTCCCAAGATTTCCAATGTCTGTTCTTTTTACTCCATGATCTTCAACTACTTTGGGCAAAAGCAACCCCCTAAAAAGAAAAGGATGTATTATAATATTTACTATGAAAAAGAATTTTTATTATAGTCTCGTAATTCATAGGTGCTATTTAAAGGATATTATGCTAAGTGAAGTGAACCAGACACAGAAATACTGTATTACCTCCTTATATGCGGAATCTGAAAATGTAGAATTCATAGAACCAGAGAATAGAATGATAGTTTCCAGGGACTGAGGGAAATGGGAAGATGCTGGTCAAAGGGTATAAACTTTCATTTATAACATGAATAACTTCTATAGCTATAATGTACAGCATGGTATTATAATTAATAATACTGTACTATATATTTGAATTTGGCTAAGAGCATAGATTTTGTGTTCTCACCATAAGAAAAAAAGTTAACTATATAAGACATGGAATTGTTAATTAACTTGATGGTGATAGTCATTTTACAGTGTATACTTATATTAAATCATCACTTTACATACCTTTAAAAAACACATTCTACAACCTAAATACATACAGTTTTTATTTGTCAATCATACCTCAACAAAACTGGATAAGAATAAATATACCAATTAAAATACAAATAAATAGCATGTAATGAAAAGAAAAATACATTTCAAAGTAACCCTACAGAAGGCATTCCAGGTGCCATGAAAATGACCTAGGCTATGGCCTGTTTCTCATCACTGTCTTGAGCAGCCTTGGGCCTCTGGTTATTTCTCCTGTCCCTGGGCTTAGCCTCTTTCTGGCCCAAGGCCCCCAGTGCTCAGCTGGACAATGTTTAAGCCCAATACTGACTGTGTTTCTCCCCTGCTCAAGGTTATATGCAGTTACTACTGGACTTACAGCATTCAGACAACTCATTTATCTCTGGGAAGGTGAGAAAAGGAGATGTCTGCCTTTTTATTATATAAACATCCAATTTTTGAATTTTGTATTATGAGAGGAAATTAATTTTTTTTAAAGATTTTAAAAAATTTATTTATTTTTAGAGAGGGAAGGGAGGGAGATAGAGAGAGATAGAGAGAGAGAGAGAGAGAGAGAGAAACATCAATGTTCAGTTGCTGGGGGTTATGGCCTGCAACCCAGCAATGTACCCTGGCTGGGAATCGAACCTGCGACACTTTGGTTCACAAGCCCTCGCTCAATCCACTGAGCTATGCCAGCCAGGGCAGAAATTAATTTTTTAAAATGTTTTTTTGTTTTAGTCCTTTTTAGAAAGGCCACTCCTGGTTACACAGTTAAGAAGATGGCGGTGAGATAGGTGGGAGAGGAGTCCACTTGCCCCTGTGCACGGGTGAAACACCCAGCCAATCTTCTGAGGAACAGAGTGAACAGCCAATAGTACCCCAGCATATATGAAGATTGGAGACCAAAAATTGTAGAGGACATTGAAAAATCAGGTGGTAAGGAGAGTGCTTCAGGACAATAATGTTTCCCTGGACCAGGGCGGCTGCAGCCCCAGGCCCAGAGCCCACTGCTCTGCCATAGGATTCTAGGGAGAGAGCCAGGTCAACAGCTCCCTCCCCTGCCAAACAAGGTTTGAGCAGCACCAGGAGGGACCTGGATGCTTGAAGTTACAGCGGGGGAATAAGGATGAAGTGGCAAGCACAGAAGGGTGGTATGCACCCACTGAGACTGGACGCGGCTGGTAATAGTTAGGCAGTGACAGACTCTGACCCAGATAGTCCCTGGTCTGGTTGGAGAGTTGAACTGTGCAAGAGGCCAGACACTTGTCTGGAGAGGCAGGCTTGAATAGGAGGAATTTTTCAAAAAGAAAAAGAAAAAAAAAGAGGCACTCAGTGGCTGTTTAGGAATTCTCCCTCAGCAGCAGCCTCCGCCTCCTGCACCCCTTCCCCCGGCAGTGGCTGTGCTCATGCCTGCAGCCCTGGGCAGAAGGTGCCTGATGCCACTGCCCCCACCTCCAATGGGCTGGAGGCTGGGAAACTGTGAAGAGTATGGCTCAGGAAGGGAGAAAAGTGAAACCAATCACCCCTCAGCCTGCTGTAGCCAGGAAGACCAAAAGAACTGGCCTGACCAGGTTTAAAGCCAACAGAAGGCTTTTTAAAAAAAATTTTCAATTCCTTCTTCCTTCCTTTCTTTCCTTCTTTCTTTTTTATTCCTTTCTTCCTTCTTCCTGTCTTTCTTTTTTATTTCTCCTTCCTTCTTTTTTATTTTATTATTTTAAAAAATTTTTTTAAGTCCCACAAGTGAGACAATAAAACCTGGAACTGTGAAAGGACCAGGGTTAGACCCAAAGAGGGGTCATCCCAACAAGTGAGACAGTGAGACAAAGTTCACTTTGCTACTGTAGAGAACTTG
This sequence comes from Phyllostomus discolor, assembly GCF_004126475.2. Lineage (NCBI taxonomy): Eukaryota > Metazoa > Chordata > Mammalia > Chiroptera > Phyllostomidae > Phyllostomus > Phyllostomus discolor. Next base: position 116,592,018 of record NC_040904.2, read on the forward strand.
CAAGTTATTGTATATTTGTATTATTATTTTTTCATTATTCTTACATCTTTTATTTTATTAATATTTTTATTTCTCTTCTTTCTGTTCAGTCTTCTTCACTTGGTTTGTTAAATTGCATTGTCTGACTGGTTTCCCTTGTTCTCTCTTTCATAGTATATTGTTAATTTCTTGTCTTTCACTTCACTTGTATTCCAATAACACACTACTCTAGGTTCTGTTCTTCCTATTCTTGTTATTCAGATCATGTAGATTCTGTCATATGATTGTTGCTCCATTACTATTGTAAAAAATTGCTGTTTCACACACTTGCAAATACTACACAGCACCTCTCCTGGATCTTAGCTCACTTCATTGTTTCCTGAACTTTATTACTGTTGGGGTTAACTCTATTCTCTCACATGCCACACCTATTTTCTATCCTTTACTCTCACTTCATCTCATAATCTGACCTCCCACAAGCTCACTGCTTTCTAGATCCAACTCACAACCCTTGCCCCCTCTAACAAAAGTCTTATCTTTTTCCACCCTTTCTAAAAAGTGTCTAGGTGGGTAAAATATCATGGTTAACACTATACATGTCCAAAGGATCTCCTATCTCTTCTCTATTGGTTGGTACTTTGAAAAACATAGAATACACTACAGCTCTCTTAAACCATTTTGCCTTCCCCCTCCAACTGATCACAAAAAAAGAGTAGGTGGGAGCTGCTGGAAGCTCCCACCAGTATACCTGCTGGAAGAGGAAACCCACCAACAAAGGAACCACCAACAGATAACAATGGAAGAAGGTGAAGCAGGGAGTGGAGGCCACACTAACCTCAACCCAGGTCTGATCTGGAACTACAACTAAATGGTGGAGAAGTTACCCAGAACAAACAACTGAACAAGAGCAAGAGAGAAGCCTCAAAACCACAAACAGAAAGAAGAACCAGCTTCAACATGATCTGTCCACACATGCACAACAGAATACAAGATGTGGTGGACAGAGTGACCCTAACGTAATCAGCTGGAGGGAAGGACCCACCAAAGAAAGACCAAACAACAATCAAAACCCAAAGACATACAGAGAGCCAACATAAACAGCGGCCCAAGAGAAGTGAGCTCAGGAGATCAAGGAGACTGCACTGCTGAATCTCACAGGCCTTGTATCATAGAAGTTCACACCATAAACCCAGGGAGTCAGAACACATGAATTTAAGAAGCAGAGGCTAACAAGAAGAGTCTCACAAATAATGGGAAGACAAAGAAACAATCCCCAATGAAAGGAAAAAAGGAAGCCTCAGAAAGAATGCTAAATGAAACAGAGGCAACTCAACTATCAAATATTGAGTTCAAAGCAATGGTTATCAGAAAGTTCAATGAGCTCACTGAGAATTACCAAAAACCACAGGGAAACTACAATGAACTCACTGCAAACTATATCAACATGAAAAAGGAAGCAGAAACTATCAACAAGGGCCAAGAGGAAATGAAGAATACAATTTCTGAACTGAAAAACACAGTAGAAGGAATCAAAACCAGGCTACATGAAGCAGAGGATCAGTTCAGCAAGATGAATGACAAGGTAGAAAAAAACCCTCAAAAAGTCCAAGAAAAGGAAAAGTGACTCAGAAAGAATGAAGAGGGGTTAAGGGAAATGCAGGAAATATGAATCATAACAATATCCATATATAAGGGATACCAGTATGAGAAGAACATCAAGGTATAGAAAACCTGTTTGAAAAAGTAACGATGGAAAACTTCCCTAATTTCATGAGAGAAAAAGTCACACAAATCCAGGAAACACAGAGAGTCCCAATCAAGAGGAACACAGAAAGACCCACTTCAAGACATATTATAATTAAAATGTCAAAATTCCAAGACAAAGAGAGAATCTTAAAGGCAGCAAGGGAGAAACAGGAAGTAACATACAAGGGAGCCCCAATAAGACCAGGAGCTGACTTCTTAATGGAAACGCTCCAAGCCAGAAGAGAATGGCAAGAAATATTCCAAGTAATGAAAACCAAGGTCCTGCAACAAAGACTACTTTATCCAGCAAGACTCTCAATTAAAATGAAAGGCCTAATAAGGAGCTTCCCGGACAAAAGAAGCCTTAAAGAATATACCTCTTACACCAGCTCTGCAAGAGATGTTAAAGTGTCTGCTTTAAGAAGAGGAAGAGAAACAGTGAAAGAGAGAGGAACACAGAGAGAGAGGTATGGAAATATGGCAATGAATAAGTACCTATCTATAATAACCTTAAATGTAAATGGACTAAATGCTCCAATCAAAAGACATAGAAAAGCTGAATGGATAAGAAAGCATGATTCACACACATGCTGCCTACAGGAGACCCACCTCAGAACAAAAGACCTACACAGACTGAAAGTGAAGGGCTGGAAAAAATATTCCATGCAAACAAGCAGGAAAAATAAAAAGCTGGGTAGCAATATTTATGTCTCACAAAATAGACTTCAAAACAAAGGCCATAAAAAGAGACCCTGAAGGGCACTTCATAATACTCAAGAGAAGAAACCACCAAGAACATATAAACATTATAAACATATATGCACCCAACATAGGAGTACCCAAATACATAAGGAAGATTTTGGAGGGACTCAAGAAAGATATAACAGCAACACACTTACACTAGGAGATTTTAACACCCCACTGTTCAAAAATAGATAGATCTTCCAAACAAATATCAACAAGGACATTGTGGAACTGAATGATGTGTTAGATCGAATGGACTTAACTTATTATATATATTATATATTATTATATATAATATATATAATAAGATTATATATATATATAAAATCTTTCATCCCAAAGAAGCAAAATACACATTCTTTTCAAATGCACATGGAACATTCTCAAAGATAGACCACATGATAGGACACAAAACAAGCCTCAACAAATTCAAGAAAGTTGAAACCATAGAAAGCATGTTCTTAGACCACAAGGGCCTGAAACTAGAAACCAACCCCAAAGAAAAAACTCAAAAATACTCAAACTCATGAAGATTGAATAGCATGCTATTAAATAATGAATGGGTTAAGGAAAAAAACAAAAAGTTTCTGGAAACAAATGGAAATTAACTCACAATGACCTAAAACTTATGGGACATAGCAAAGGCAGCCCTGAGAGGGAAGTTCATAGTGATACAGGCCTGAATAAAAAAGGTAGAAACATTTCAAATAAACAACCTAACCCTACATCTACAAGAACTCAAGCAACAACAACAAAGACAGCCCAGAGCAAGTAGAAGGAAGGAAATGACCAAGATCAGAGCAGAATTAAACAACATGAGACTAAAGGAACAATTCTAAAGATAAATAAATCCAGGAGCTGGTTCTTTGGAAAGATAAACAAAATTGCTAAGCCTTTAAGCAGATTCATGAAGAAAAAAACAGAGAGGACCCAAATAAACACATTCAGACATGAAAGAGGAGAGATTACAACTGACACCACAGAAATACAAAGGACTGACAGAAATTACTACAAACAACTATATCACAAGAAATTTGAAAACCATGGTGAAGTGGGTAAATTTCTGGAAAAATATAATCTTCCAAACCAGAATGAAGAAGCAGAAAGCCTGAATAGACCAATAACAGCTGACAAAATCAAAGCAGTAATAAAAAAAACTCCCAGGACACAAAAGTCCTGGGCCAGACAGTTTCACAGGAGAATTTTACAAAACATTTAAGGAACAGCTAACCCCTATCCTTCACAGATTATTAAAAAAAAAATCCAAGAAGAGGGAAGAATCCCAAACTCTTTTAATGAAGCCAGCATCACCCTGATCCCCCAAACAGATAAAGACATAACAAAGAAAGAGAACTATGGGCCAGTATCACTGAACAGCATAGATGCTAAAATCCTCAACAAAATATTGGCAAACAACATCCAGCAATATGTTAAAAAGATTATACCCCATGACCAAGTGGGATTCATCCCACGGATACGAGGATGGCACAATATTCTCAAATCAATAAACGTAATACATCACATAAAAAAAGCAAAGACAAAAATCACATGATCATACCAATAGATGAGGAAAAAGCATTTGATAAGGTATAGCACCCATTTATGATAGAAACACTCAGCAGAGTGGGAACAGAGAGAGTATTCCTCAACATAATAAGGGCCATAGACAAGAGACCTACAACCAACATCATACTCAATGGGCAAAAACTAAAATCTTTTCCACTAAGATCAGGAACAAGACAAGGGTGTCTGTTTTCACTTCTATTCAACATAGTATTGGAAGTCCTAGCCACAGCAATTGGACAAGAAGAAGAAATAAAAAGCATCCAAAGTGGAAAGGAGAAAGTAGAACTGTCACGGTTTGCAGATGTCATGATAGTATACATAGAAAATCCTACAGAGTCCAACAAAAAACTACTCTACTTAATAAGTGAATTTGGCAAAACAGAGGATACAAAGTCAATGTTCAGAAATCAAAGGCATTTTTATACACCAACAATGAAATACCAGAAACAGAAATCAGGAAAAAAATTCCATTTGATATAGCAACAATAAAAATAAAGAACATAGGAAGAAACCTAGCCCAGGAGGTAAAAGACCTATACTCAGAAAACTACACAACATTGAAGAAAGAAATTAAAGAAGACACAAACAAATGGAAGCATGTACCATATTCATGGATTAGAAGAATTAACATCATCAAAATGTCCACACTTCCCAAAGCAATTTATAAATTCAACGCAATCCCTATTAAAGTACCAATGGCATATTTCACAGACATAGAACAAACATTTCAAAAATATATATGGAACCATAAACAACCCTGAATAGCTGCAGCAATTTTGAGAAAGAAGAGCAAAGTAGGAGGGATAACAATACCTGAGATCAGACTGTATTACAAAGTCACTGTAATCAAAACAGCCTGGTACTGGCATAAAAACAGGTACATGGACCAGTGGAACAGAACAGAAAGCCCAGAAATAAACCCAGGTCTCTACAGTCAATTAATATTCGACAAAGGGGAAAGAAGCATAAAATGGGGTAAAAATAGCCTCTTAAACAAATGGTGTTAGGACATCTGGACAACTACATGCAAAAAAATGAAACTTGATCACCAACTTACACCATAGACAAAGACAAATTCAAGGGAGATAAAAGAGTTAAATGTAAGTCACAACACCATAAAAGTCCTAGAAAAAATCGGCAGGAAAATCTCAGACATTCCATGCAGCAACACCTTCACTGATATGTCCCCTAAAGCAAGGGACTTAAAGGAAAGAATAAACAAATGGGACCTCATCAAATTAAAAAGCTTCCACATGGCTAAAAAAAACAGCATTAAAATGAAAATAGAACAAACTATATGGGAAAACATATTTGCCAATAATACCTCAGACAAGGGTTTGATCTCCAAAATACAAAAAGAACTCACACAACTCCACTCCAAGAAGACAAAAAACCCAATTAAAAAATGGGCAAAAGACTTAAAGACACTTCTCCAAGGAGGACATACAGAGGGCCCACAGACATATGAAAAGATGCTCAGCATCACTAGCCATTAGAGAGATGCAAATTAAAACCACAATGAGATACCACTTCACACCAGTCAGAATGGCCATCATAAACAAAGCAACAAACAAGTGTTGGAGAGGTTGTGGAGAAAAGGGAACCCTAGTGCACTGTTGGTGGGAATGCAGACTGGTACAATCACTATGGGAAACAGTATGGAATTTCCTCAGAAAACTAAAAATGGAACTGCCTTTTAACCCAGGAATTCTACTGCTGGGATTATATCCTAAGAACCCCGAAACACCAATCCAAAAGAACCTATGCATCCCAATGTTCATAGCACTAGAATTTGCAATAGCCAAGTGCTAGAAGCAACCTAAGTGCCCATCAGTGAATGAGTGGATCAAAAAACTATGGTACAACAACCGGCCAAATTGGAGGCGTAGGCAGACATACTGTGCCTCCTCACACAACCAAAAGAAGGACAACAATTTAAAACAAACAAAAAAAACAACCAGAAGTGACAGAAAATCGAACTGTATGGAAGTCCGAAAACCAAGGAGTTAAAGAAGAGACATTCATCCAGACTGGTAGGAGGGGTGGAGATGGGCAGCCAGGCAGAGAGGATTTGAGGCAAGGCGGTGGCTGGTCAGCAAGGCAGTAGTGGGCAGACCAGGTGAGGTGGTAGATTGCGGACTGGGTAGTCCCATGTTCTCATGCAGATAAACCAGGAGAAATAACTGGGGAGCGGGATGGTCTGCTCAACCCAGGCCCTAGCTCTGGGAAATACAGCCTCAAACCTCTGCTTGAAAACACCTGTAGGGGTTGAAGCAGCAGGAGAAACTCCCAGCCTCACAGGAGAGTTTGTTAGACAGACCCACAGGGTCCTAGCACATACACAAGCCAACACACTCGGGAATCAGCACCAGAAGGGCCTAATTTGCTTGTGGGTAGCAGGGGAAGTGACTAAAATCTGGGAGAGAGCAGAGCAAGCACCATTGTTCCCTCTCTGACCCCTCCCCCACATACAGCATCACAAAGCAGCTACATGGGTTGCCCCGCCCTGGTGAACACCTAAGGCTTCCCCACTTACACATAGCAGACATGCCGAAACAAAAAAAATGGCCCAAATGAAAGAACAGACCATGCTCCAGAAAAACACAACTAAGGGACAAAGAGATCACCAGCCTATCACATGCACAGTTCAAAACACTGGTAATCAGGATGCTCACACAATTGGTTGAATTTGGTCGCTAATTAGATGAAAAAAATGAAGGCTATTCTAAGTGAAATAATGGAAAATGTACAGGGAACCAATAATGATGAGAAGGAAACTGGGACTCAAAACAATAGAGTGGACCAGAAGGAAGGAAGAAACATCCAACCAGAAAAGAATGAAGAAACAAGAATTCAAAATAATGAGGAGAGGCTTAGGAACTTCCAGGACATCTTTAAATGGCCCAACATCCGAATTATAGTGGTACCAGAAGGAGAAGAGGAAGAGCAACAAGTGGAAAACTTACCTGAACAAATAATGAAGGAAACTTTCCCAATCTGGCAAAGGATATAGACTTCCAGAAAGTCCAGGAAGCTCAGAGAGTCCCAAAGAAGTTGGACCCAAGGAGGAACACACCAAGACACATCATAATTACATTACCCAAGGTTAAAATGAAGGAGAGAATCCTAGAAGCAGCAAGAGATGAGGGGACAGTAACCTACAAAGGAGTTTCCATAAGACTGTCAGTTGCTTTCTCAAAAGAGACCTGATAGGCAAGAAGGCGCTAGAAAGAAGTATTCCAAGTCATGAAAGGCAAGGACCTCCATCCCAGATTGCTGTATCCAGCAAAGCTATCATTTAGAATGGAAGGGCAGATAAAATGCTTTTCAGATAAGGTCGTGTTAAAGGAGTTCATCACCACCAAACCCTTATTATATGAAATGTTAAAGGGACTTATCTAAGAAAAAGAAGATAAAAAATATGAACAGTAAAATGACAGCAAACTCACAATAATTAACAACCACACCTAAAACAAAAGCAAAAGCAAACTAAGCAAACAACTAGAGCAGGAACAGAACCATAGAAATGGAGATCACATGGAGGGTTATCAACAGGGGAGTGGGAGGGGGAGAGAGGGGGAAAGGTACAGAGAGTAAGTAGCATAGATGGTAGGTAGAAAATAGACAAGGGAAGGGTAAGAATAGTATGGGAAATGTAGAAACCAAAGAACTTATATGTATGACACATGGACATAAACTAAAGGGGGAACGTGGGTGGGAGGGGGTGTACATGGCAGAAGGGAGTAATGGGGGAAAATGGGACAACTGTAATAGCATAATCAATAAAATATATTTAAAATTAAAAAAAAATAAAATGCCTCAATTATATCATAAACAAACAAACAAACAAACTGCAGTACATTTACACAATGGAATGCTACATAGCAGAGAGAAAGAAGTAGCTCCTCTTCCCTTTGAGAGAGCGTGGATGGAACTGGAGAGCATTATGCTAAGTGAAATAAGCCATGTGTTGAGGGACAAATACCACATGATCTCACCTTTAACTGGAATATAGTCAACCAAAGAAAAAAGCAAACAAAGTGTAACCAGAAACATTGAAATTAAGAACAACCTAACAATAACGAGAGAGGAGGGGACAATAGGGAGAAGGGTTTGCAGGAACTACTATAAAGGACACATGGACAAAACCAAGGGGGAGGGTGAAAGCAAGGGAGGGAGGTGTGTTTGGCTGGGGTGGAGAGGAGTGGTGGCAGGAAAATGCAGACAACTGTTATTGAACAACAATAAAATAATTTTTAAAAAGGCCACTCTCATTCAAAGATTATTATTTTAAAGATTAGTATTTTTATATTCTCTTGTTTTCAAGTAGTACCTTTACAGTTTTATTGTTAATATTTAAATCTTTGCTGCATGTGAAGTTAATTTAAATGTGAAAAACAAGATAAGGGTCTAACTTTTTGTTTTTTTCCAGGTGATTATCTATTTATCCCAATATATAGTATTGAAAATATTATGTTCCTTCCACAAAGATAAAACCTACTTTTATCATATATAAATTCTCTACTTTTTATTTGTGAACTCTTTATTCTGTTCACTCATCCATTTATATACCACCTCACTGTTTTAATATAGCTTGAAAATATATTTTTAATACATGCCTGTTTAATCTCCCTTGTTAGTCTTCTCTTCAGAATTATCCTGGTAATGTTAAATTTTTAGAAAAATGTATGCTGTAGAATTAGCTTTTTATTTCTTTTAAGAAAATCTCATTAATATTTTTGCTATGATACCACTAAATTTATTGGTTAATGCAAGGAAAATTGGCACACTTCTGATGGGTGCAAGTGTCTTCTGGGCCCCTCAATGGCTGTGGAAAGTTTTTTCCTGGTGGATATAGTATGATTCTTTTTAAGTTTCTTATTAGGTATTAATTATAGTCCAGATTCAATCATATTTTCGCCTGCTTCCTATGACTTCAGTTTCAGTCCTAATATTAAGCAGTTATTCAAAGCAAATAGAAAACTACAGTGATATATTGAATTGTATCTGGACATTCTAATTAGACCTTTCTCTTTAAGTTTTGGACTATGCTGAGATGCAACACACATGGAAAACTCATAAAATAGATAATCACCTTCTTCCTGTGATGCTGTCTTCAAGAACAATTCATACCCATATACTATACTTAAAAAATATATATATAATAAACACATCATTTAAATTATATACTCATAATTTAAAGTGTTCAATTTTGTCTGGAATGCAGTTAGCTGGCTGACTTTAACTGAAGAGACTCATATCATATATGAAAAAAAAACTGAGAAGAAGTAAAACACTTCACATTTGTGGGGCTGAAAAACTTGGGGAAGGCAGATGGCACACTTACCGGGACAGGATTCCCACAAAGCTCCGCACAGGAGAGCCGTGCAGCAAGGGCTTCACAGTGCCAAGCTGGCTCAGAAACTCTGTGCTTTCATTCACTCTTCCAACTCTAAATATCTGCAGGACGTCCACAGGTCTTTTACTGTAAGAATTAGGAAAAAATCTTGAGGTTAAATAATTGAAAGCAAAGTGAAAAATCATTATTAGCAACAGAAACCACCAAATAGCCCAAACATCTGATGCAATGAATCATAACACATTATATCTTGGAAATATTATGCAGCCATTAAAAATCACACTAAAAAAATAAATAAGAATGTGAAGTAAAACTTACAGTAAAATATAAATTTTAAAAGTAGGTTACAAGGCCCTGGTTGACAAGATTAGTTGGTTGGAGTGTCGTCCCAAAACATCAAGGTGGTGGGTTCAATCCCTGGTCAGGGCACTTAAAAGAATCAACTGATGAATGTATAAATAAATGGAACAACAAATCAATGTTTCTTTCTTTTTCTCTCTGTCTTTATTCCCCTCTCTGTCTAAAATACTTTTCAAAAAAGTAGGCTACAAAACTTACTGATTCCAAATTTTGTCATATACTATATACTATATAAAATACACAGGTTGAATGAGCCCATTCATTCATTCATGTGTTCATTCTATAAAGAGACTCAGTGCCAAGTATTCTGCCAGGCACTGGAAGTAAGATAACATGGTCTCTTGCTTCATGGAACTTACGTTCTAATGAGAGACAAAAATCAATAAGTTAACAAATGCCTGATTTTAAGTGCTTCTCAGGAAAACAACCAGGTTCAGAGAGAGGTGGTCAAGAAAGGCCTCTCTTTGGAGGTGACATGTATTGGAACATGGCATACATAATGCTGTACATATTTTCGAGATCTAACTGCCTCTTATGGGAAAACATATTGGACTGGGCAGGAGTGGCAAGAACATCAGGAAGCATGCTATAGATGAGACAACAGTGGTCTGCACTAAAGGTGGCAGCAGTGTAAAAGAAAGCCAGTGGATTAAAGATATTTGGAAGCAGAATGGACAGAACATGGCAATGTGGGGACAAGGGAGAAAGACTCATCAAAGGTCAGGTGGGTGGCTAAGATGGGGAACCATGGGAAAAAACTGGGGGTACCACTGAGGGAAAGAGCTGTGGGTGCTGAGGGGTTAAAAAATGCCTCAATAAGAGGCATAATGAGAGCTTATTGAGCAAGTCTTCCCAGCTCCATGCTCGATGGTGTCAAGTGATATAAATACTCCTACCATAGCTCTGGACAAAAGCCAAGAAATATTACAAATTGGGACTTTTATTCAGAGCGCTAGTCCACCAGCATACCACCGGATGGAGAAAAGAACCAGAAATTCGGTTAGATCTATGTTCTGCACCAGTGTTTGCAGTAGTTATATAATCTCTGGGCTATCCTGAGTGGTAAGATATGGGGTGATCTTTAATTCTCTTCATGTTTTTACATAGTTTCTAAACTTTTTTAATATATATTTTATTGATTATGCTATTACAGTTGTCCCATTTTCCCCCTTCACTCCCCTCCCCCTGTACCCCCTCTCCCACCCACGTTCCCCCCTTTAGCTCATGTCCATGTGTCATACTTATGAGTTCTTTAGCTTCTACAGTTCCCGTACTATTCTTGCCCTCCCTGTATCTATTTTCAACCTACAATCTATGCTACTTATTCTCTATACCTTTTCCCCATCTCTCCTCCTCCCACCCCCCTGTTGCTAACCCTCCATGTGCCCTCCATTTCTGTGGTTCTGTTCCTGTTCTAGTTGTTTACTTAGTTTCTTTTGGTTTTGCTTTAGATGTGGTTGTTAATAATTGTGAGTTTGCTGTCCTTTTACCATACATGTCTTTTCTTTATCTTCTTTTCTTAGATAAGTCCCTTTAGCATTTCATAAAATAAGGGCTTGGTGATGATGAACTCCTTTAACTTGACCTTATCTGAAAGCACTTTATCTGCCCTTCCATTCTAAATGAGAGCTTTGCAGGATAGAGCAATCTGGGATGGAGGTCCTTGTCTTTCATGACTTGGAATATTTCTTTCCAGTCCCTTCTTGCCTGTAAGGTCTCTTTTGAGAAATCAGCTGACAGTCTGATGGGAACTCCTTTGTAGGTTACTGTCACCTTATCTCTTGCTGCTTCTAGGATTCTCTCCTTCATTTTTACCTTGGCTATTGTAATTATGATGTGCTTTGGTGTGTTTCTTCTTGGGTCCAGCTTCTTTGGGGCTCTCTGAGCTTCTTGGATTTCTTGGAAGACTGTTCCCTTTGCCAGATTGGGGAAGTTCTCCTTTATTATTTGTTCAAATACGTGCTCAATTTGTTGCTTTTCCCCTTCCCCTTCTGGTACCCCTATAATTCGGATGTTGGAACGTTTAAAGGTGTCCTGGATGCTCTTAAGCTTTTCCTCATTTTTTTGAATTCTTGTTTCATCATGCTTCCCTGCTTGGTTGATTCTATCTTCCTTCTGGTCCACTGCATTGTTTTGAGACTCAGATTCCTTCCTTTCACTATTGGCTCTCCTCTGTATATCTTCCTGCATCTCTTTTATGGTAACCTGCATCCTTTCATGTAATTTGCGCCCAAAATCAATCAATTCCGTGAGCTTTCTGATCACCAGTGTTTTGAACTGTGCATCTGATAGATTGGCTATTTCTTGGTCGCTCAAAAGGCTGAGTCCTGGAGGACTGATCTGTTCTGTTGGAAACATATCTTTCTCTGTCTCTCCTTTTTTCCCGGTCTGGTCACTCTTGTTACAGTGTGGGGCGGAGCCTTAGGTGTTCACTGGGGCCGGGCACCCCAGTCGCTAGATTGTGATGTTATATGTGGGGGCGGGGGCGGGGGCGGGAGCGGGGACGGGAGCGAACAATGGCGGTAGTTGCATTCTCCTGGGCTCAGACCCTTCTCTGGGATCCTGGGCTGCGAGCTCTGCCCTGGTCCACAATCGCTGCCTCACTGGGTCCGCTAGCTGCAGCTTGCATACTCAGGGATCACCGCTGCGTTCTTGCGCCTCGGATGGCTGTCGCGCCGATTTCGCGCCAAATTTTCCCCGACCTCCACGCGCCGCCGACCCGCGCCAGCCCCGCGCCCACCCGGCTCGTCTTCTCCTACCAGTCTGGATGTATGGGTCTACTTCAACTTCTTGGCTGTCCGACTTCCATTCAGATAAATCCTCTGTCAGTTCTGGGTGTTATTCTGTCTGTAAATTATTGTTGTAAATTATTGTTGTTCTAATCTTGGTTGTGCGAGGAGGGACGGTGCGTCCACCTATTCCTCCATCTTGCCAGAAGCCCCCAGTTTCTAAACTTTTAGCAAAGTATAAATTTCAGAACAAAAATTAACATGAAATAAATCATTACTAGTGAAATGAAATGAAGAAAATCTAATTTTTCTCAGCAGCAGAATCTCTTCCTAGAAAAAAGCCCACCTTTGGTGGGTGGGATGGCAAGGTCTCCAAGGGCTTGCTTGGCTTGTATGAGGTGGTTGAACTGCACTGCCTCTTCAGGTCTTCCCTTTGACTCCCTGGGAAAAGCCAGTCACTCTCCTCCTGATTCTACCTTCACTGTCGCCAGGTTCTTCATTAGTATTAAATCACAGCAGAGACTTCCAGCAAGATGGAGGCATAGGTGGACGTACCGTACCTCCATGCACAACCAAGATTAGAACAATCACAATTTAGAGGCAGAATGACATCCAGAACTGACAGAGAATTTATCTGAATGGAAGTCGGATAGCCAAGAAGTTGAAGTAGACCCGTTCATCCAGACCGGTAGGAGGGGCAGAGAGGAGGAGTGGGCGCGGGTAGCGGCACGCGGAGATCAGGGAGAACTGGGCGCATAAGGCAACCAGCCGGGCGAGTAAGGCAACCGAGTGCGTAAGCCTTCCGGGATGCGCAAGATTGCAGCGCAGCAGTGGACCCTGAGTACGCAGGCGGTGGCGGGCAGACCCAGTGAGGCCGCACTGTGGACCACGGCAGAGCATGCAACCCAGGATCCCAGAGTGGTTACTGACACCCCAGGAGAGCGGAACTACCACTATTGTTCCCTCCCACCCCCACCCCGCCCCCACATACAATGTCACAATCTAGTGACTGGGGTGCCCAGCCCCGGTGAACACCTAAGGCTCTGCCCCTCACTGTAACAAGAGCAACCAGACCGGAAAAAAAAAAAAAAGGAGAGAGAGAGAGAGAGATGTCTCCAACAGAAGAACAGCTCAATCCCCCAGGACTCATCCTTTTGAGTGACCAAGAAATAGCCAATCTATCAGATGCACAGTTCAAAAACACTGGTGATTAGGAAGCTCACGGAATTGGTTGATTTTGGGCACAAATTACATGAAAAAATGCAGGTTACCATAAAAGAGATGAAGGAAGATGCACAGAGAACCAATAGTGAAGGGAAGGAAACTGGGACTCAAAACAATAGAGTGGACCAGAAGGAAGAAAAAAACATCCAAGCAGGAAAGAATGAAGAAATAAGAATTCAAAAAAATGAGGAGAAGCTTAGGAACCTCCAGGACATCGTTAAATGTTCCAACATCCGAATTATAGGGGTACCAGAAGGGGAAGGGGAAAAGCAACAAATTGAGCACGTATTTGAACAAATAATAAAGGAGAACTTCCCCAATCTGGCAAAGGGAACAGTCTTCCAAGATATCCAAGAAGCTCAGAGAGCCCCAAAGAAGTTGGACCCAAGAAGAAACACACCAAGGCACATCATAATTACATTAGCCAAGGTAAAAATGAAGGAGAGAATCCTAGAAGCAGCAAGAGATAAGGGGACAGTAACCTACAAAGGAGTTCCCATCAGACTGTCAGCTGATTTCTCAAAAGAGACCTTACAGGTAAGAAGGGACTGGAAAGAAATATTCCAAGTCATGAAAGGCAAGGACCCACATCCCAGATTGCTCTATCCTGCAAAGCTCTCATTTAGAATGGAAGGGCAGATACAGTGCTTTCAGATAAGGTCAAGTTAAAGGAGTTCATCATCACCAAGCCCTTATTTCATGAAATGTTAAAAGGACTTATCTAAGAAAAGAAGATAAAGAAAAGACATGTATGGTAAAAGGACAGCAAACTCACAAATATTAACAACCACACCTAAAGCAAAACCAAAAGAAACTAAGCAAACAACTAGAACAGGAACAGAACCACAGAAATGGAGATCACATGGAGGGTTAGCAACAGGGGGGTGGGAGGAGGAGAGATGGGGAAAAGGTACAGAGAATAAGTAGCATAGAATGTAGGTTGAAAATATATAGGGGGAGAGTAAGACTAGTATGGGAAATGTAGAAGCTAAAGAACTTTTAAGTATGACACATGGACATGACTAAAGGGGGGTATATGGGTGGGAGAGGGTGTACATGGTGGAGGGGAGTGAAGGGGGGAAAGTGGGACAACTGTAAGAGCATAATCAATAAAATATATTTTTAAAAAATCACAGCAGAAATCAAGGGGAGGGTCAAAAGTCAAACCAAAAGAAATCAAAATAATCTGATTATATATGAAAGCAAAATAAGGAAAGGATCTAAAGAATGGATTTTTAAAAATTGAGGCAAAATTCACATAACATAAATTTAACTATTTTGTTGTGTACAGTTCAGTGGTATTTGGTACACTCAAAATGTTGTGTGACCACCACTCTATCTAGTTCCTAAACATTTCGTCACCCCAAATACCACATACTCATTTAGCAGTCTGCCTCCATTCCTCCTTTCCTGGAACCAGGCAATTTGCTTTTTGTCTCCCTGCATCAGATTTACCTATTCTAGACATTTCATATAAATGGAGTCATACAATATGTAGTCTTTTCTGTCTGGCTTCTTTCACTCAGCATCATGGTTTCAAGGTTGATCTATGTTGCATCATGTGTCAGTGCCTCATTCCTCTTAATGGCTCAATAATATTCCATTACATGTATATATCCTATTTTGTTATTTTTTTAAAAGATTTTATTTATTTATTTATTTATTTATTTATTTATTTTTTAGAGAGGGAAGGGAGGGGGAGAGAGAGAGACAGACAGACAGACATCAATGTGCGGTAGCTGGGGTTTATGGCCTGCAACCCAGGAATGTACCCTGGCTGGGAATCGAACCTGAGACACTTTGGTTCCCAGCCCGCGCTCAATCCACTGAGCTACACCAGCCAGTGCAGCTATTTTGTTATTTAAATCATTCACCCATTAATGGATATTTCAGTCATTTCCACCTTTTGGTTTTTGAATGGTGCTGCTGTGAACATTCATGTACAAGTATCCGTTTGAGTACTTATTTTCAGTTCTTTTGGGTCTGCAACTAGGGTGGACTTGCTGAGGCATGTGATCATTCTGTGTTTAATTTATTGAGGAATAGCCAAATAGCAGCTCTGCCATTTTACACTCCACAAGCAATGTGTGAGGGTTCCTATTTCTCCCCATTTTAATCAACACTTATAATTTACCACTTTTTAAAATATAACCTTCTTAGTGGGTAGAAGTGGTATTGGGAATGAAATTTAAAGATTACCACCTGAGAAAGACAGAACATATTTTAAGATAGGTCTGAATCCATCCACAGGAAGGAGTGGCTAGGTCTGGTTGGAGTAGAGCACTGGAAAACCAACTCCTAACAACAACGAAACCTACACATGACCTGATTGGGGCATTTGCAGACTTCCATGGTATAAATTCTCCTACTAGTGGTTGAACAATCAGTTAACAAAATTTCTAAAAATTTAACCACTGGTCCCCCAAGCTGGTATGAGAGCTGCCATTCACCACTGTTGGCTCTAAGGCATATGCAAGGCTGAAGCAGGTTTACCTGGATGTTACCTAAGATTCAACATGCCAGCAATGCCCAAAAGGGAGACTTCAGGCACAGGGGTGCTGCTGTGGGTTGAACGACCAAGCCAATAAAAGTAGTCTCCACCCTTGAGAAAAATCAATGAAAGTAATTTCTGAGCCTTTGAGGCTGGATCCAGGCTCTTGGCTGGGGTGATTCCACAAAGGCCCTAACACCACTGAGAGCTGTCTGAGCAGCTGAGCAGCTGTGTTTGTTATTACTACTGCTGCCACAGGTTGCAGAATGCATACCAGCACAGGAAACAGGAACGTGCACAGTGAGTGAGGAAAGAGGTGACTGATATGGAGGGGTGCCATAGCTCTTATAAGTTTTCAAGATGCTTATGCCATAGAATGGTCATTTTAGAAACTTACACACATATTTTTGTGTATAACACAAATATATGTTAAAATCTTAATTTAAATTCATTTTCTTATGTAACACCCTTCAAACAGAACCTTAACATCCTTTGACTTAAATTTTTTTAAAAACCTCATTTATTTATTTTTTGTTTAGAGAGAGGGGAAAGGAGTGAGAAAGAGAGTGACAGAAACATTGATGTGGGAGAAAACATTGATTGGTTGCCTTCTATACTTGCTGCAGCCAAGGACTGAACTCACAGCCTAGGCATGTGTCCTGACTGGGAATCAAACCTGTGACTTTTTGGTTTGTGGGATGATCCCCAGCCAACTGTGCCACATCAGTTAGGGTTGATTTCAATTTTTTTAGTTTAATTCTCATCAAGATTTGGTAACCCTGAAATCCAAGTGGAATAGTAGAAAGTGTTTTTCAAGCATAGCACACTGCCTCATGCCCTATTATAAATACAGAAGAGTCCTGGCCAAGCAGCTCAAGGGTTAGAGTATCATCCCCATGCACCAAGGCTGTGGGTTTGATCCCTGGTCGAGGCACATACAATGAATGCATAAATAAGTAAAACAACAAATTAATGTTTCCCCCACCCCTCTCTAACCCTTCCTCTCTTTCTCTAAAATCAATTACAAAATTTAAAAAAAAACATACACAGAAGAAGTAATTGGTCATCACAACACAGTTACCTCGTTACCAAGAATACATGTATCTAGGGAATTGTGGCAATCGATTGTTTCCAAATCTGAAATAACATTACAGAAGAACAGATCGAAATGCATTTCTTCATGCTTACCTGTGGTTATTTTGCAATACCTCTTCTCTGAGTCTTAAAAACTCCTCTGTGTTCTGTCCTACATGCTCAATCTTGCATCGCAAAGCTCGGTATTTGGCAAGAGATGGTGGGTTGGGTTTGGAATGATTAGTTTCACAGACATTAACCATGTCTCTTATTAGCTGTGGATGGAAATGATACACAGATGTTAGAATTACCACATATCCAAAAATTTACATTACATTTCCTCAAAAAGATTGAAAAAGTAAGCTTTATTCACCAAAGCTTTTGATTAATATCTACCTGTATTGTAAGTGGCATATTTTTTTTAAAAGATTTCATTCATCCTATTTTTAGAGAGAAGGGAAGGGAGGAAGAGAGAGAGAGAAACATTAATGTGTGGTTGCCTCTTGCATGCCCCCCACTGGTGACCTGGACAGCAACCCAGGCATGTGTCCTGACTGGGAATCAAACCAGCAACTCTTTGGTTCACAAGGTGACACTCAATCCACTGAGCCACATCAGCCAGGGCATGTAAGTGGCATATTAAAGGTAATATAGTCACTTCAGTGACAGCAAACTACAGGGTCTGGTAGAAGTAATGCCTGCCTGAGTGTGGTTGGTAGGGTAATAATGTGGGTGTAATAATTTATAGTTTTAATTGAAACATTTCACCTAAAATATCATATGCTTGTGCTTGGATGTGATATTGTTCTGTTACAGAAATACATGCTTATGATTTTGTAATAAAAGATGTTGTAATAAAAAAGGGGCATTATTTGTGCCAGACCTGTACACGGTAATAATAACAGTGGCCATGACTGACATGGCTCAGTGGGTTGGGCATCATCCCACAAAGCAAAAGGTTGTTGGTTTGATTCCTGGTCAGGGCACACACCTGGATTGTGGGCCAGATTCCCAGTGGGAGCACACGAGAGGTAACTGATGGATATTTCTCTCACACATTAATGTTTCTCTCCCTGTCCTTCTCCCTCCCTTTCCCTCTCTCTGAAAATGAATTTAAAAAGTAAAAAAATCTTAAAAAATAATAATGGTGTACATGAGGACAATACTTCATTATTCATAAAGTGTTTTAGGGTACATTATTCCTTTAACTATACTACAATACTGGACTTACTATTATTAGATCTTATTGTCCTCATTGTATAGGTGAAGAAAGTGAGGCTCTGAGAAGTTAAACTAATTAATTGCTCATGATCGTGTAGTGAGGAAGGGAGAGTGACAAAACAGGAACTCAGATCCACAGGCTGCGAGTTCAATTCTGCTTAACGAAAAAGTCATTAATCGTGTTCTGTATGGCATGCATTGTATTAGACTTGAAAGATACAAAGATGCATAGGACATGGGTCCCTTCCCCAAGTGGGAACCCAAGAAGGTTAGTATACTCATAGGTAATGGAGTTTGGAGGAGAGAACACAGCTCCTAGATATTCTGAATTAGGGTTAATAGAGGATTATGCTGCTTTTAGCATCATTGGGAATAAAAAGGATATTGCCACAAGTCTTCATGATGCATCAACCATAAAATAAAGGATTAAGAAGTACAAATTTCCAGTTACAAAACAGTCACAAGGATGCAAATTACAGCACAGGGAATATAGTCAGTAATATTATAATAACTATGTATAGTGCCAGATGGGTACTAGATTTTTTGGAGTGATCACTTCATCAGTTATACAAGTATAATCACTATGTTGGACACCTGAAACTAATATAATGCTGTATGGCAATGGTAATTGAAAACTAAATTTTAAAAAATGGATACATTTGTCTAAATAGAAGTAAAAATTTCTGTATGGTAAAAGAGAACAAGTTAACTACCACCAACACAGTCATCACAAGCAAAGTAAAATAACCAAATAACTGCAGAAAATACTTGCAACTTATATCACAGATGAAGCTTCCTAACTTATAAAGAGGACCTAAAATCATGAAGAAAATGACCAAGACCCAAAAGAAAAGAGACAAAGGCCATGAGTAGACTGTTCACAGAAAAAGAAACACAAACATCCCTTAACCATTTGAAAAAGTGCTCAGGCTCACCACACGGAGGGATCACTTCCAATCAAGAGATTGGTAAAGTCTGAAATTGACAAATACTCTGTTGGTATGAATACCAGAAATAGAAACTCATGCATTGGTGGTGGGAGGGCAGAACAGTATCACCCCTGTGAGGGAATCAGACAAAGTCTATCACAGTTACATCCTTTAGTCCAGCATGTTGACTGTTGGCACCATATCCCAGAGCTACCACTGTACACGGAGAAGATGACAAACATACACGGTTATTCCCTGTGGCTCTGTTTGTGATAGCAAAGTCCAGAAAGAATTGAAATGTGCAATGACAGGCAGTATGCCCTCCAATGTGGCACATCCCACAGTGGACTACTATGAAGATAATCCCCATGTACAGAGTATTTTAAATGAGGGAAGTCGGTACAGAATGGCAAAGATAGTACACTATTATTATTATTAAATATTATTCTACCCTCTATTTTTATATAAAGTAATATGCTATATTCTTATTCGTATTGATTTGCATAAAGAAACTGTACAAACACTAACAAGAAACTAGTCAAAATGTTTATCAGCATGAGGAGTGGGGATGGGTCAGAGGGAACAGTGTATAATAGAAATCGTTCTGAGTGTACTTTTTTAGTATCATCTTGAATTTTAAATTAGGTAGATATATTATCTTCTGAAAATATAAAATTTAAATTAAAAAGTATCTGGATGGGCAGCATCCATACCCTCTCAGTAGCAAAACCATTGATAAAGGTTCTTCACTCTGGATGCAAGACAAATCATGGAATTTACATTCGGAAGGGTCCTATATCATCTCATTGTTGATTCTTCACTGATTTGGGTTACAGACTCCTCTGAGAACCTGTTGAAAGCTATAATTTCCCCCAAATGTGCAAAATTTCACATCTATAAACTCCTCTGAAGTTTAGGTCAGGCATCTCTGACCTTGGCTCAATCCCTTCAACCATGAACAAGACAACTCAGAGCCAGAGAGGCACACGAGTTCATCCAAGGTGGGGTGGACTGTGGCTGCCTCCATGCTATATTCCTTTTTGCTAACTGAGCCTTAATCCTCCCCCCCGAAGCTTGAGGGGGATGACCCATTTCTGAGCAGTCACAGTAACTCCATTCCCCTGGCCAGTGACTGCCTCAGGAGTGTACATAACTCAATTCTGACTAAAGCAATAAAAGTCTGCCAGGGGCTTCCCCTAAGATAAACCAAAACACATATTCTGGGTGGAATGCTATGAATTGTAGCTGTAAGCTGATGGAAAGGGGAGTCAGGCTTACAGAAGCTGTCATTTTATAGGCAGGTCAGAGATATAACCTTGAAGTGCACTGGACCAGCAGCCACTATACATCTGGACTTCTTGTTATACAAGGTAATAAATGTCCTCATTGTTTAAGTCAGGGGCAACTTCGTTTCTTTGCAGAAAGAATCCCAGCTCATCTTCTGATCTGGAAAATTATTTTACAGAGTAGCAATTCTAAACATATTTGCAATTGTACTACTATTCCGACACCTTCCAGTTTGGAAATATGGTTCAGATAACTTCCATGAGGACTGAAAACATTCTAAAATGGCTCAGCAATTTATTTTTGAGCAAACTCTAGAGATAACTTCTGTGACTCAGTGTTAATTTGTTCATCAGATTTGAAAACACCCCTCCCCCAACATATTTTAAACTGAATTCTATATTCCAGAGATTTACCTGGCAGAGGTCCTCTTTCTTGGCTAATAGTCTCAGGTTAACCTTTTCTGTTGTTGTACCTCTGTGAGGTATTAATCTGTAGAACTCACTCATCATCTTTTGCAGTTGCTCTTCTGTCTCTCCATTTTTCAGTGCTTGCTTTACTAGGAGGAGAATTCCCTCTGCTTTGCTCACCTTTAAACAGAAGATGATATACTTATTAAAATGAGATCTTAATCATATAGAAAGTGAAGAAATATATAAAAATAGCTAAAATAGTTGCCAGACATGTTGTAAATGTTAGTTTTCTGGACACCTGTCATAAAACAAACACGGTGTTTACTGGAGATATATCCTGGTGGTGATGACAACGCCATGAGGAGTTTCCCAAACTGGCTTGGCTTAACGAGAGGGAAGAACCACAGTCTGTACTACATACAATCCATATGTCTATATCTATATATTCACAGAGAAAGGAGTACTCATGCAATGGTAGGAGACCTGCTTTTCACATGAGACACTTAGAAATATGTCAGAATCAAACTAGGAGCAAACTGCACCAGAACATGTTTTGAATGACACAAGTACTTTTTGGACTCTACGCCAGGAAACGTTTTTGCCCTGAAATAAATTCATTTAATTCCATAGAGGAATTGTCTGTATTATTTGAATATGAGAATGTACTTGTACAAGTTGGACCACTGAGAACATTTTCTTTCATCTGCTCTTTTAATTGTATATAATTAAGAAGAGCAGTTTCTGGCGGGCTGGGAGCCTGCCTCTCTTTCCCTTGGAGGGTCAGAGGTACAAGGCTCTGAAGTAGGTAAAATGGAGTAGATTAGGATCTGATTAGGGATGAGAGGACCAAGAACATCCATGTCTCTCAGGCCTGCTACAAACCTCCTGACCAAGAGAAGTGGGCCTCCTGATGAGCCAAGCTTTGATCAGCAACCATGCCTGACATTTTACATGTGGGAATGTCTGGTTTTCTTAAAAGCTTATCTCTCCTCAGTGTGGCCTGCTCCACAATAAGAAGAAAGAACAGGAATGTATCTAAAAATAACAACCATTGCTCAAACAGAAGTGGTGCCACTGAGGCTAAGAAACCAGGAAAGTAGATTTGTTAGGGTGCAGGCTCTGTTTCAAGGACACGTGTGACTTACATCATTAAGACTGATCCTGCTCATGGACTCGAGGAGCGTGTGCTCCAGGTGGCCAAGCGCCTCTGCCCAAATCATCTCCACTAAATCACTCACTTCTTGGCTCAGAGTGCTTGAATGTATTACCTCCTCCAATAGCAACTGCAACAAAATAGCAACAAAACAGAAAGTTTTCATGCTGTAGGTTTATTTTTAATAGAGATGATCAGAGGTATGAGAATAATTACAGCCAAGAGAAGGCTGCTCACACACAAGTAACTGTTGATACTATGGGCCTCCCCTTTCTGTTCAGCTCTCCCTCTACCTCCTCCCTAAACCATCCCTCTTCCCCCCTTCTCTCTTTTAGTCCCATTTTATTTTTCCTTTTGCCATTTTCTTCACTCTAAACTTTAGGCCTGCCAATGGAATGAGGTTAAGTGGTATTAAGGGTGAAGGACCCCTGACTCCTGGCTCAGGTTGTAGGAGAATCTGATAGCTGTGATGATCTGTTGCTGGAATAAGCCCTAAGTTTTGAGGCTCATCCTGGAACTCCTTTTGTAGCTTCCAAGCCTTTCTGTGGGTTCACTGTTCCTTTTCCTAACTCCCACTCTTCTCTCTGTCCAGTTTTTCATTTGCCATAAAGAAAACATTTCTCTTAAAAATAGTTGATAACACAAAATAACATAAATAAATCAATCTTACTGCTTGCAATTTCTCGGATGCTAATTGGGTGGCTTCAGGGGTAAAAGATTCTCTCAGTAGAAATCCTTGTTTCTTCAGCTCTTCAATGTAATTTTCATAGTATTCACTTGCATCAGCAGAGGTGTGCTTTACAGAGAACTGATCTCTAGGCTGTGAATATAGTATGTAGCAAAAATGTGAGCATATGAGGATACAGTAACTTAGTGTCCATCTTTACTGAATACCTACTATGTACCATGGGGATAGGAACATAAACAAGGCCTTGGATCCCTGCTATTGTCAAGGGAACCATGACACTGACAGACCTCCTCCTGGACTGGTAGCTACAGGACACCTCTAAAACTTGGCAAAAAACTATGTCATGTTCAAGTACTGCATTGAAGGAGGTAGAGTTCTGACTACTGAAAAAAATTAATAAAATTTAAAATAAACCATTAAAAGTAAATAAAATCTTTAAAAAGGTGGAATTATTTCCATCAAAATGGTTTAATAAAAGAGAAGGGTCTAGAAGAGAATCTCTTCTGGAACAGCTCCTTCTCTGCTTGTTAAGTGAGGGTCATTTCTATCAAGGTGAACAGACTCGCCATGGAGACACATGTCTGAAGAATGTGCCCAGCAACAAGTCCTACAGAGAGCGGGAAGAGACTTGCTGGCTTAGGCAGCGTCATTGTTTTTTTCTCAATAAAGGAAAAAAAATGATAACATTGTATCATTATTTCCAAGTTGATTTTTAGTTTTTACCCACACAACTAAATCCTCCACCAAAAATAGCCTACATGTTGATGTGAAAGGTTAACAAAACCCTTTCCCCTTCTTGGACACACCTGAACTTGGATTAACTTTTTATAGGTGTTCCCATGGAAACCTTTAAGGGTGGAGTGCCAGCTGTAATATTAGGCAAAATAGCTTTGGTAATAGTGACTTGTCAGTCAATTGCATTGGCACTGGAAATTCAGTGAATAAACCATAAACAGCGATGGGAAACCTGCGTGATGGGGCTCCCCTGGGAGAAGTGACTCCAATAACAGACTCTTCCCTTAATTAAGGGCATCTCAACCCCAGGCCCTGTTCTAAAAGTCAGGGGCTCCTGGGGGTGAGCTTCTACGCCAGGCGGATCTGCACCCATCTGATATGAGCCTCCTTCCTTGCCCAGAGCTAACCCTGGTGTGGGCACAAAGCAAGCATGTCCACAGCCTGAGCCAAGTGCTGGGAGGACCACCAGCCCCACTGAGCAGTGCCCATGCATGCTGCTGTTTCCTGACTGTAAGCTGAATGTCTAATAATAGAAGACAGTCTGACGGTTTTGTAGCATTTTCTTTGAACTTTAGGTATTAGTTCTGAATTTATTTTTGTTTCATAGTTGTTTTAGGTTGGTCTCTACAAAGCCTTCCTTGCAGCTCAAAGCCTACAACAGCTCAGACATTTCGCTGTCACAGTGGGTCACCAGTGGGTCACAGTGGGTCAGTCATAAATGTGCTATTTCCTCCCAGGTGGCAATTTCTGAGGAGCAGGTATAAGTATTCTTTATACTTGGATTCTGGCCTCTAGTAAAATGCTTGGTACATAGTAGCTGTGTGAATGGATTGCTTCGAAAGGTATGGAAAGTTTCTGTAAGCAGCTCAGTACACGGGTAAGAACTCTATACAGTGAGTGTCTTACTCCAATGAGCCCCTCTGTGCTGTTCTGGTCAAGGGGTGCTGGGCTCACCCTGCTCTCCTTACCTGGCAATTTTCAAAAGGGAACACATTTTGACTTTTCAAACCTATGTACCAGGCAAAACGAAAAATATGAATAGGTTGGCTACTTCACTAGCCAATGTTAAGGGAACTAGTTATGAATGAGGGTAGATAAACATGCAGAAATTGATAGAAAGACCATTACCTCAGTGCCACCGGCCGGGAGGAAGTGTGCGGCTATGAGGAAGGCTGGGTCCCCTGGGTCTTGGGAGCACTGCAACTCCACGACAGCAGTTTCCTGACTTCCCTGGGGCCCCACCTGGAAAACAGCTCGGTCTATCATAAGCAGCTTTCATTAAACAACAAATTGTACATGCCATTTAAAAAGGCTGATTATAAAACTAGTACATGCTCATTTGGAGATATCATGCAGAAAATTCAAAAAGTTCAAAGAAAAAATAAAAAATAAACTGAAATCATAGTATAGATATATAACCACTATTAATATTTAGGTATATTTCACTCCTGTATTTTTACTATAGGTCTAGCTGTATATGTTTAAATGACACCAGTTTTCTTTTTTTTAAATATATTTTATTGATTATGCTTTTACAGTTGTCCCATTTCCCCCCTTCTCTCCCCTCCACCCTGTACCCCCCTCCCACCCACGTTTCCCCCCTTTAGTTCATGTCCATGTGTCATACTTATGAGTTCTTTAGCTTCAACATTTCCCGTACTATTCTTGCCCTCCCTGTATCTATTTTCAACCTACATTCTATGCTACTTATTCTCTATACCTTTTCCCCCTCTCTCCTCCTTCCACCCCCCTGCTGCTAACCCTCCATGTGCCCTCCATTTCTGTGGTTCTGTTCCTGTTCTAGTTGTTTACTTAGTTTCTTTTGGTTTTGCTTTA
This sequence comes from Phyllostomus discolor, assembly GCF_004126475.2. NCBI lineage: Eukaryota > Metazoa > Chordata > Mammalia > Chiroptera > Phyllostomidae > Phyllostomus > Phyllostomus discolor. The sequence continues at coordinate 116,617,549 of NC_040904.2, forward strand.
GGTGTGGTTGTTAATATTTGTGAGTTTGCTGTACTTTTACTATATGTCTTTTCTTTATCTTCTTTTCTTAGATAAGTCCCTTTAGCATTTCATAAAATAAGGGCTTGGTGATGATGAACTCCTTTAACTTGACCTTATCTGAAAGCACTTTATCTGCCCTTCCATTCTAAATGAGAGCTTTGCTGGATACAGCAATCTGGGATGTAGGTCCTTGTCTTTCATGACTTGGAATACTTCTTTCCAGTCCCTTCTTGCCTGTAAGGTCTCTTTTGAGAAATCAGCTGACAGTCTGATGGGAACTCCTTTGTAGGTTACTGTCCCCTCATCTCTTGCTGCTTCTAGGATTCTCTCCTTCATTTTTACCTTGGCTATTGTAATTATGATGTGCCTTGGTGTGTTTCTTCTTAGGTCCAACTTCTTTGGGGCTCTCTGAGCTTCTTGGATATCTTGGAAGACTGTTCTCTTTGCCAGATTGGGGAAGTTCTCCTTTATTATTTGTTCAAATATGTGCTCAATTTGTTGCTTTTCCCCTTCTGATTCTGGTGCCCCTATAATTCAGATATTGGAACATTTAAAGGTGTCCTGGATGCTCTTAAGCTTCTCCTCATTTTTTTGAATTCTTATTTCATCATGCTTTCCTGCTTGGTTAATTCTATCTTCCTTCTGGTCCACTTATTGTTTTGAGACTCAGATTCCTTCCTTTCACTATTGGCTCTCCTCTGTATATCTTCCTGCATCTCTTTTATGGTAACCTGCATCCTTTCATCTAACTTGCACCCAAAATCAAGCAATTCCGTGAGCTTTCTGATCACCAGTGTTTTGAACTGCGCATCTGATAGATTGCTATTTCTTGGTCGCTCAAAAGGATGAGTCCTGGGGGACTGATCTGCTCTGTTGAAAATATATTTTTCCCTGTCTCTCCTCCCTCCCCTCCCCGGGTCTGGTCGCTCTTCTTACGCTGGGGGGCGGAGCCTTAGGTGTTCACCGGGGCTGGGCACCCCAGTCGCTAGGTTGTAACGTTATATGTGGGGGCGGGGGCGGAAGCGGGGACGGGAGGGAACAATGGCGGTAGCTCCGTTCTCCTGGGCTCAGACCCTTCTCTGGGCTCCCGGGCTGCGAGTTCTGCCCTGGTCCACAATCGCTGCCCCTCTGGGTCTGCCAACCGCAGCTTGCGTACTCAGGGATCACCGCTGCGTTCTTGTGCCCCGGATGGCTGTCGCGCCAAACTTTCTCCGACCTCCTCGCGCCGCAGACCGGCGCCAGGCCCGCGCCCGCCCGGCTCGTCTTCTCCTACCAGTCCGGATGAACGCGTCTACTTCAATTTCTTCGCTGTCCGACTTCCATTCAGATAAATCCTCTGTCAGTTCTGGGTGTTAGTCTGTCTGTAAATTATTGTTGTTCTAATCGTGGTTGTGGGAGGAGGTACGGTGTGTCCACCTATTCCTCCATCTTACCGTAAATCCAGTTTTCTTTTTTTTAAAGTATAGTTTATTGATTATGCTTTCAGTTTTCCTAATTTCCCCTTTATCCCCCCTCCATTCTGCATCCGCCACCCTCAAGCATTTCCCCCCTTAGTTCACATTCATAGGTTGTACATGTAAGTTCCTTGACTTGTTTCCTATATCATTCTTAACCTCTCCCCATCTATTTTATGCCTACCAATTATGATTCTTATTCCCTGTACCTTCCCCCCTATTCTTCCCTCCCCTTCCCCACTGAAAACCCTCCATGTGATGTCCATTTCTCTAATTTTGTTTAAGTTCTAGTTGTTTGTTTAGTATTTGTTTTTGGTGGGGTTTTTTTTAGGTTCAGTTGTTGATAGTTGTGAGTTTATTATCATTTTACTGTGTTGTACATAGTTTTTGATCTTCTTCAATTTCTTAGATAAGTCCCTTTAACATTTCATATAATAAGGGCTTGGTGATGATGAACTCCTTTAACTTGACCTTCTCTGAGAAGCACTTTATTTGCCCTTCCATTCTAAATGAAAGCTTTGCTGGATAGAGTAATCTTGGATATAGGTCCTTGCCTTTCATGACTTGAAATACTTCTTTCCAGCCCCTTCTTGCCTGTAAGGTCTCTTTTGAGAAATGAGCTGAGAGTCTTATGGGAACTCCTTTGTAGGTAACTATCTCCTTTCCTCTTGCTGCTCTTAAGATTCTCTTTATCTTTAATCTTTAAACTTAATGATGATGTGCCTTGGTGTGTTCCTCTTTGGGCCCAACTTCTTTGGGACTCTCTGGGTTTCCTGAACTTCCTGGAAGTCTATTTCTTTCGCCAGATTGAGGAAATTTTCCTTTATTATTTGTCCAAATAAGTTTTCAATTTCTTGCTGTTGTTCTTCTCCTTCTGGCACCCATATAATTCAGATATTGGAACATTTAAAGTTGTCCCAGAGGTTCCTAAGCCTCTCTTCTTTTCTTTAAATTCTTGTTTCTTCATTCTGTTCCAGTTGGATGTTTACTTCTTCCTTTTGTTCCAAGTTGTTTATTTGAGTCCTGGTTTCCTTCCTGTCACTGTTGGTTCCCTGAATATCTTGCTTTATTTTACTCTGTATAGCCTTCATTTGTTCTTTCACTTTGCAACCAAGCTCAATCAGTTCTGTGAGCATCTTGATTACCAGGGTTTTCAACTCTCCATCAGATAGATTGGCTGTCTCCTTGTCACTTAGCTCTTTTTCTGGAATTTTGCTCTGTTCTTTCATGTGGGCCATATTTCTTTGTCTCAGCACTCCTGTTATGTTGTAAGGGGGTGTGGCCTTAGGTATTCACTAGGGCAGGGCAACCCTCCTTGCTGCGTTGTGGCACTGCCTGTGGGGGAGGGGCCAGAGAGGAAACAATGCAGCTCTCCTGCTCAGCTCTAGCCCACATTCCAACAAACTCTCTGTGAGACTAGGAGCTTCTCCTACTATGGCAATCCCCCTGCCATAGTCCACAGTCAGCTATGAGTCTCAGTTTTCCGTTCAGCCAGCCCTGCCCTCACAGTCCTCCACCTTGCCACAGGTTCTTTCTGTCTGCCCCTCTGCCCTGTCTCACTCCTACTGGATTGGTTGGTCTGGTTGCCTGTTTCTTTAATTCCTTGGTTATCAGAGTTCCATGCAGTTTGATTTTTCTGGTACTTCTGGTTGTTTATTGTTTTAAAATTGGTTGTTATCCTCCTTTTGGTTGTGTGAGGAAGTGAAGGGTTTCTACCTACGCCTCCATCTTGGCCAGAACTGCCTAAATCACAGGTGGCAGACAGAAGGCCTGCGAGCTGTATCCGGCCCTCCACCTTCTTTTATCCAGCCCAGCACTTAGTTTCTACTGATGGCAGTGCTGATCTCTCACTTAATTGTTAAGGAGTAGTTACATTTATACACTCCTAAAATTATATTCGGCCCTTTGAAAGCAACCATGAGGCTGATGTGGCCCCCGGTGAAAATAAGTTTAATACCCCTGCCCTAAATGATACCACTTTTTATATCTTCTTTAACACAGAGGGAATGTCATTTTCAAGTTACATTTTATTAAAATACAAAAAATATATAAATGGAGATCATTTTGAATGTTAAAGTTAATTTGCATTTGTGTGATGTGGGAGAAAAGTATTTTTATTTTTCTTTTAAATGAAAAGTATTGGAAATTCAAGATGGTATAAATACTTGTATCAAATCACTTAATATATCAGAAACTGTTAAAAACAGGGAGGGCCTTTATTTTTAATGTTCTATTATATTTTATACTATTTATACTTTATTACAAGCATGCATTACTTTTACAATAATTACAAACAATTACTTTTACACTAAAAATTAAACATTATATATTTTTTAAAGATTTTATTTATTTATTTTTAGGGAGGGAAGGGAGGGGGAGAGTGAGAGAGAGAGAGAGAGATACATCAATGTGCGGTTGCTGGGGGTTATGACCTGCAACCCAGGAATGTACCCTGGCTGGGAATCGAACCTGGGACACTTTGGTTCCCAGCCCGTGCTCAATCCACTGAGCTATGCCAGCCAGGGCATAAACATTATATTTTAAATGCAAAAATTTTCTTGACTGTTAAACATCAACTCATATATTAAGAAATATCGGGCCAAGATGGAGGCATAGGTGGATGCACTGTACCTCCATGCACAACCAAGATTGGAACAACAACAATTTAGAGGCAGAATAACATCCAGAACTGACAGAGAATTTATCTGAATGGAAGTTGGACAGCCAAGAAGTCAAAATAGACCCGTTCATCCACACCAGTAGGAGTGGCGGATATGAGCAGCCAGGTGCGGGTCACGGCAGGGACAGCAGAGAGAGTTGGGCACATAAGGCATTGAGAGAGCGGAAGGCATCTGGGGCACGCAAGATTGCAGCGGGTAGACCCTTAGAACACAAGCGGCAGCTGGCAGACCCAGTGAGGCAGCAATTGTGGAGCAGGGCAAAGCGCGCAACCCAGGATCCCAGAGAAGGGACTGAAATCCCATGGAGAACAGAGCAACTGCCACTGTTCCCTCTCGACCCTGCCCTCACATACAACGTCACAATCTAGTGACTGGGGTGCCTAGCCCTGGTGAACACCTAAGGCTCCACCCCTCACTGTAACAGGAGTGACCAGACCCCCCCCCAAAAAAAAGATTGAGAGTGAGATGGCTCAAACAGTAGAACAAATCAATGCCCCAAAGCTCATCCTTTTAAGCGACCGAGAGATAGCCAATCTATCAGATGCACAGTTCAAAACACTGGTGATCAGGAAGCTCACAGAATTTGTTGATTTTGGTCTCAAATTAGATGAACAAATGCAGGTTACTATAAAAGAAATGAAGGAAAATGCACAGGGAACCAATAGTGATGGGAAGGAAACTGGGACTCACAACAATAGAGTGGCCCAGAAGGAAGACAAAAACAACCAAACAGGAAAGAATGGAGAAATAAGAATTCAAAAAAAAATGGAGAAATAAGAATTCCCCTTCTCAGAAGGAGAAGCTTAGGAATGTCCAGGACATCTTTAAATGTTCCAACATCAGAATTATAGAGGTACCAGAAGGGGAAGAGGAAGAGCAACAGATTGAAAACATATTGGAACAAATAATAAAGGAGAATTTCCCCATTCTGGCAAAGGAAATAGACTTCCAGGAAGTCCAGGAAGCTCAGAGAGTCCCAAAGAAGTTGGACCCCAGAAGAAACACACCAAGGCACATCATAGTTACATTAGCCAAGGTAAAAATGAAGGAGAGAATCCTAGAAGCAGCAAGAGGAAAGGAGAGAGTTACCTACAAAGGAGTTCCCATTAGACTGTCAGCTGACTTCTCAGCTGAAAAGAGAGCTTACAGGCAAGAAGGGACTGGAAAGAAGTATTCCAAGTCATGAAAGACAAGGACCTACATCCCAGATTACTCTATCCAGCAAAGCTATCATTTAGAATGGAAGGGCAGATAAAGTGCTTCTCAGATAAGGTCAAGTTAAAGGAGTTCATCATCACCAAGCCCTTATTTTATGAAATGTTAAAGGGACTTATCTAAGAAAAGAAGATAAAGAAAAAACATGTATAGTAAAAAGACAGCAAACTCACAATTATTAACAACCACACCTAAAGCAAAACCAAAAGAAACTAAGCAAACAACTAGAACAGAAACAGAACCACAGAAATGGAGATCACATGGAGGGTTAACAACAGGGGAGTGGGAAGAGGAGAGATGGGGAAAAAGTACAGAGAATAAGTAGCATAGATTGTAGGTTGAAAATAGACAGGGGGAGGGTAAGAATAGTATGAGAAATGTAGAAGCTAAAGAACTTAAAAGTATGACACATGGATATGAACTAAAGGGGGGGATGTGGGTGGGGGAGGGTGTACAGGGTGGAGGGGAGTGAAGGGGGGAAATGAGACAACTGTAATAGCATAATCAATAAAATATATTAAAAAAAGAAATATCCTTTAGGATATGCATAATTTTTCAAAACAATGAGACAATTATCAAACAGGAAGAACAATTGCAAGACATTCAGACAGCCTTTTTTTCCAAATAGAAATCAAACTCTTACTTTTTCCAAGATGTCATACTTTGCAACTTCAAAATCTTGAGGAAAATGAGGAATTTCAACATTCTCAGTATAAAACCTGAAATTTGTACAATTAAAATTTTAATATTAAAATCAACTTTCAGACTAAACAGGATTTTCGTAAAATTTTTCTTGTACTTCTAACTCCATTCAAAATGCATTGTAAGGCCCTAATGCCTCCTTAGATATTGTAAAATTAGTTAAAAGATCTTGTGGAATGAGTTGGATTCCTCCTTTACATAATTCTAGAGCTCTGATGTCTGCATTGAATGGTGGGCATGGCACAAAGCACAAGCATAAAAGAAACAGTCCAGCATGTTGGACAAATCACAGCTCTTCACAGACAGGCAGCCTGTATTCACTCTGAGATGGACCCTTAGACACCATGTCACTCCAGACAGGCCCACACCTCTCTGCACTACAGTCAATTTCCCTTAAAAATAAAGGTGTCAGACTTCTCATCATTTGTATTTCTGATTTTGATACTTGTTCTCTCTTTTAGCATTAGTGTTAACAAGTAAAATAAGGCAAAATGTGATGCCTCTCTGACACTGCAGTCTTGGGTATGCATTAAGAAACCATTCAGAGCTTCAGACTCACATACTCCACTTGGAAGGTTATTATTATTTCCACTTTTAAAAATATCAGGAGGAAAATAAGGAACTCTCTCTAAATGCTATTCAGTAAGGTAACAGAATAAGCAGACAGCTCATATTTCATCTCCAGTGGTTTTTCTTTTTTCAAATCAATGTCACAATTACATCCAATCTCATAATACTGAAGATAAAAATAATTATCACTATACTAGTTGAAGTAAAACATCTTAAATAAATAAAAACTTAATAAGGAGTTTGAAAAGCAACAAAAATTAAAATACTACCAAAAATACTGCTATACTAATAGTATTTTAATACTGTGCTTGAGGTTTGTAAAACATTTTGCAAACTGTCCAGTTTTAGTGACCAGAAGTAGATTACTTAGCAAGTTTCATGATGCTCTCTGTCTCTGTGGCATTATCCAGGCATAGCTTGTCTGTTTTCACATCTAGAATTAAAACAAACAAAACACTTGTTTACTACTCAAAGTTTTATTAAAATTGGCTAATAATAAATGCTTGAACTGTTAAGATTCTTGAATGTGGGGCATATTTGCCATGTTATTCTATCTTTTTAAAGTGTTCTTAGACTTCCATCCAAGATGAGGGTATAAGTAGATATGCTTTGCTTCCTCACACAACCAATTTGAAAACAAAAAACAACCAGAACTGGCAGAAAATTGAACTGTATGGGGAATCCAACAACTAAGGAGTTAAAGAAACATTCATCCAGACTGGTAGAAGGAGTGGAGACAGGCAGCCAGGACAGCGAAGACACAGGGCAAGGTGGCAGCTGGGAAACCAGGTAGGCAAAGCAGCAGCTGGTGTGCTAGGCAGTACCACATTCATGTGGTGAGAAACTGGGAGGAACAACTGGGGAGCAAGACAGACTGTGCAACCCAGAGTTCCAGTGCAGGGAAATAAGGCCTCAAAATCTCTGTAAAAACCTATGGGGGTTGTAGCAGTGTGAGAAACTCCCAGCCTCACAGGAGAGTCAGTTGGAGGGAACCTTTGGGTCCTAGAACCTACACAAATCCACCCACTTGGGAATCAGCACCAGAAGGGTCCAATTCGCCTCAGTGTAGTGGGGGAAGTGAGTGAAAGCAGGAAGAGAGCCCAGCAAGTGGTATTGTTCCTTCTCAGACCTCTCCCCTACATATAGCATCACAACATAGCAAAGTGGGTTGCCCTACCATGGGGGATGCCTATGGCTCCGCCTCATAGAATGTAACAAGTACACTGAGACAAAGAAATATGGCCCAAACGAAAGAACATATCAAAACTCCAGAAAAAGAGCTAAGTAACAAGAAGATAGACATCAGATGTAGAGTTCAAAAACTGGTAATCGGAATGCTCACAGAAATGATTGAGTAGAGATACAAAATTAAGGAAAAAGTGAAGGCTATACAAAGTGAAATAAAGACAAATATACAGGAAACCAGCAGTGAAGGGAAGGAAACCGGGACTCAAATCAATGATTTGAAGCAGAAGGGGAAATAAACATTCAGCCAGAACAGAATGAAGAAACGAGAATTCAAAAAAATGAGGAGAGGCTTAGGAACCCTTGGGACAACTTTATACATTCTAACATCTGAATCATAGGGGTGCCAGAAGGAGAAAAGAAAGAGTAAGAAATTGAAAACTTATCTGGACAAATAAGCAGGAGAACTTCCCTAATCTGGAAAAGAAAATAGACAGCAGGTCCAGGAAGCTCAGAAAGTCCCAAAGAAGTTGGATCCAAGAAGAAAAACACCAAGACACATCATAATTAAATTACCCAAGATTAAAGATAAGGACAGAATCTTAAAAGCAACAAGAGAAAACAAGGGAGTTAGCTACAAAGGAGTTCCTATAAGGCTATCAGCTGATTTCTCAAAAGAAACCTAGCAGGGAAGAAAGAGCTAGAAAGAAGTATTCCAAGTCATGAAAGGCAAGGACCTACACCCAAGATTACTCTATCCAGCAAAGCTATCATTTAGAATGGAAGGGCAGATAAAGTGCTTCTCAGATAAGGTCATGTTAAAGGAGTTCATCACCATCAAGCCCTTATTATATGAAATGTTAAAGGGACTTGTCTAAGAAAAAGAAGATGACTGAAAATATGCACAGCAAAATGACAACTAACTCAGAACTATCAGCAAATGAACCTAAGAACAACAACAAAAGCAAACTAAGCAAACAGGAACAGAACCACAGAAATGGAGATCACATGGAGGGTTATCAATGGGGAAGGGGAGGGAAGAGAATGAGGGGAAAGGTACAGAGAATAAGAAGCATAAATGGTGGGTATAAAATAAACAGAAAGATGTTAAGGATACCATAGGAAATGGAGAAGCCAAAGAACTCATGTGTATGAACCATGAACATGAACTAAGGGTTGGGAGGAGTACTGGAAGAATGGGGATGCAGGGTGGAGGCTGATAAAGGGGAGGAAAAAAATGGGACAACTGTAATAGCATAATCCATAAAATATACTTAAAAATAAAAATAAAAAAATAAAAGTGTTCTTAAATTAGCTAAAGTTATTGGTGATTTAATATTAACACAAGTGGGAAAGGAGGATGGTAGTTAAAAGACAGTGAGAACATACCATTATTCTATTTTAATAGCCATATGAGGAGAATTGCCATGTAATTTGCATTATGTGAAATTCACTGATAAGCATACAATTTCAAATGGCATTTTTCTCTTCAGAAAATAATGGTGAGCATAGTTATGAAATGCATTTCTAGCACAACACAGGATCAGAATGAGTCCCTGAGTGCCATCAGCTCACACACGTGTTCCAGATTGGAGGAGGGAAATTCAGTGATCCTATGTAAGGCTGAGCAATGTTTGCTTCATACTTTTCTTGTAGAATAGTATCACTATCTAGAGCATTATGATAGAGAGGATTAACTCTTCTAATGTGAGAATTTCTTTTTAGTTTTAATTATGCTACCTACATTTCAAAAGTCATCAGTATATTTTCAGTAATTCTGGATCTGACTATATTATTCTGGATGCTGAAAAATTTTTTCAGTGTAAAAGGAATTTATCATTCTACCTTTTTGTTTCAGCTATAATTTTCTGAGACAGCAAGATAGTCTGATGACAGCATTTTTGGACAAACATTTGTCTAAAGAGGCCAAACCACACCCAAACACTTAAGATGTCTACTTTTACAAATAATACAATTAATATAATACCAGATGATATTTAACATATCATGTGCTTATTGGTATTTATCAGAACTGCTTGACTTGAACGTGTCTCATGAGGGGTGCATTTCTCTATGTCCAAAGGCTTTCTTCTCAGCCAGATTCCAAAATAAAATCTGGGTTTATAAAGGAGACATGCTGCTTTGGGAGACATCATCTTTTGGAAAGAACCTCTTTAGCCAATCCTGGTAATAAAATTTGCAGTCATTAAGTTTTGATGATAATTTTTTAACACAGAGGTTCTTCCTCTTCCTAGTTAAAATTACACATCAAGTTTACTAGACTATTAGTCTTTTTTGTAGTCATTTTGATTCTGATCACACTAGAATGGATATGGACAAATCTATTTCTATAGCTAAAGAAGTCTTTGTCCTTCACTATTTGCTGCCCATTTTCCTGAGACAACAAGAAGCCTAATTTTTTACGTAGTATTTCTGAACCATGCTTTGTCTATATCTTTGACAAACCAAAATGTTTACTATAACACCTATAATACAATGAGTAATTGATATGAAATGCTTACCAGAACTGCTTGCCTCTTGACAAGGAGGTGGTGTGCTGTCCAGTGACTTGTTAGGGTTGTAATCCTTTACGTCCAAGAGTCTCCTTTCTTTGATAGATTCCCATATAAAATCCAGGTTTGCAATGTGGATATGGTGCTTTTGGATAGAGTTCAGTTGGTACTGACTCAGAATATCAGCACTGTCTAAGATTACATGTGTACACTAAGAAGAATAGAATCAATTCATTATGTGTTAGTAAAAGCAAAATTTACATGGTTTTGTACCTGTGATTTTCACCCATGAAAAGTCTTGTTGGAAGGTAATTTGTAACAATTTCTCCCAGATTTCTAAAACTCTTATAAATAGTAGAATTAATTGTTACATTAAAGTTAAAAAAAATCAAGTTTTTAAAGAGTATAGATATGGATGTACCATGACTAATTAACCATCCTAGAGGTCATTTCCAAATTTTCACTCCTCTAAACAATGTGCTGAATATCTTCATATACAGTTTTTTGTACAACCTATTTTTTCCTTAGGAGTGGAATAGGAGGTTTAAAGGGTATTCATTATTATTTATTTTAATTTGTTAATTTGCAATTTTATTAACTTATTTAAAAGTAAGTAGTATATGTATATGTACATTGTAGACTATGCAGAAAGTAAAATTATAATAATAAGTTAACTTATTCCCCACCATTTCTCCAGGTTCCTCTTCCCAGAGGCACCTGCTGTAGCTTGTTCTCAGCTATGCTTGCAAAGCTATCCTACATAGGTAACACACATACAAGTACACAGCCCACTTGTAGCCATAGATAGCAGCATACTAAACACTGCTTTTCCACTTGACAACTTATTTTGGAGATCATTCCTCATCATTACATACTGTGCTAACTCTTTCATTACAATAGCTGGTACACACATTTCAAATGTTTATAGATACTGGCAAAGCAACTGCTGAAAAGGTCGCAGTCTATATGTGAGAGACTCTAAAAGTGAGAGCCCGTGTTAATATTCTCTGTGCAGAAGGCACACTGAGAGGGTATAAGGGACATGAACTATTATTCATCATTTATAAAAATGGTAAGACAAGTCAGTGAGAAAAGTTGTATAATGGAAGTACAGACAATTCTGCCTTACCTGGAGGAAAACAGGGCCATTCCATATCTAATATTCATGGGCAAACTACCAAATGCTAGAAAAGCACCCAGCATCCAGCCAGAGTTGACTGTGCTTCATGGAACAAACTCGGCCCCCGTAAGCAAGCCCAGGGTTCTGGTCCAGGAAGGGACAGCCCCCTCAGCCTGCTAACACAGGGAAGAGTATGCACAGGGCAGGACATGCACTTGCATGCCACCTAAAGACTTTGAACTACAATTTTTACTTCTTATGATGAGGTGGTTAAAACAGAGCAGGGAAGCCATTTTTCTATATCTAATCTGCTAGGCCTACAGTTTAAGAAAGAAGGTAGCTTCCTTCCACCTTTAAATAAACAAAGAGTACAAAGATCAGTTTACAACACATGTTTTTTTTCTGTTCCCTAGGAGCAACCCTTATGGGTGTCATTCCAGTGTTGACATACTGGAGAGTGATAGCCGTGCTTCTGGCAAACGCTGCACATTCTAACTTTTCTCCTTTAAGAACAGATTTGGCTGGTCTGATATTACCTCTATGGATGTCATTGGCTATGCTCTAATGATACCAGATTCACAGGGCAAGTAGGTTTGCCTACAGCTCACAGGAACAGGAGAAGATGGGACTGGGTGGCCTTCCCTGTTCTGTCTTTTTCCAGCCCAGATTCTTCGTTAGCCATGTCACTCCCCTGTCTTTGTTGACTTCCTACTGTCAGTTGTCTCTGTCTACTCTTCTCACCACCACCTGCACTCCCCTCAGGCACAATGCCTATCAGAGAAGAGTTCTTAGGAAACTTGCAAATACCTGAGGATTTAATAAAAAGGAAACATTTCCACCATTTTCCTTAATGTCAGTTTGTAGCTTTTTCTTCTGTTGACGAGGTAAGTGCTTGACTTTCAAACAGAAGGTACAATTTGCAAAGACTCCCAAAGTCATCCTGTAGGAAAAGAAGTTTCAACTCATAGCTTTTAAGAATTTTCTTTTCAATGAACATAAATGTCAATGACTTTAAAATTGTTCTACATGCAAACTGTGGGAAAGTTGGGCATTATTTTAAAGAAAGAGAGATTACAATCATGTTATAATCACAAAAGTTGAATATTACCTGTGTTTGCAATATATATTTTGGTTTTAGAATCATTTCTAGCTTTTATGTCTGATATTATGACACCAGAAAATCCTTTTTTATAGACTCAATTTACATTTAAAAAAATATGACAGATTTCAGTTACAAATCAAATATAATTTAAGAATACAGAAGCATAGCCCTGGCTGGCGTAGCTCAGTGGATTGAGTACAGGCTGCGAACCAAAGTGTCACAGGTTCAATTCCCAGTCAGGGTACATGCCTGGGTTGCAGGCCATGACCCCCAGCAACCGCACATTGATGTTTCTCTCTCTTTCTCTCTCTCTCTCTCTCCCCCTCCCTTCCCTCTATAAAAATAAATAAATAAAATCTTAAAAAAGAATACAGAAGCATTAAAAAATGTGAAAAATAAATAAAGAAGCATTAGTTTCTAAATTCAACATTAACATTATGATAATGTTATAGTAATAGTGAAACCATGGATTTTTTAAAAAGGTTTTATTTATTTATTTTTAGACAGAGGGTAAGGGAGTGAGAAAGAGAGAGAGAAACACATCAGTGTGTGGTTGCCTCTCACACGCCCCCTATTGGGGACCTGACCTGCAACCCAGGCATGTGCCCTGACTGGGAATTGAACTGGTGACCCTATGCTTCAAAGTCTGGTGCTCAATCCACTGAGCAACACCAGCCAGGGAAAACCATGGATTTTTATATGTAAGTCTTATATAAATTCAAAGAGACATTAGTTAATTTGGGTTTCTCATAAGCCATTCTAGAGATAAATTGAATAATTAGTAATAAAAACATACAACTTACAGTCAAATGGAAATATATGTATATATATTTAAAGTTAATTTCTTTTACCTTTACACATATAGAATGACTTCTAAGAAAAAAGCATATTTTTGAATTGAATGAAATATTATGTGTATGTTACAATAAACTAATTAAATGGTGAGATATTGTATTTAATTCACAATAGTTATTTGTCGGTTTTTAAAAACTGAAACCATTTCTAACAGGTGGGGTTTGGTGAAAAGTAGTTCTTGGGTCTGATATTCATTTAAAGAAGGTTAGTAAGGAATTTCCTCGTAAGACAACTAGGCCTGCCATCTGCAAGGGTGCCTACCAGGAGCAGTCCCCTGAGGACATGGTTACAACTTGTGTTCCTCCTACTCCTCCTGCCTGAAAGGTTCTGTTCTCCCAAGCGGACTAGAACCCTCACTATTGTCCCTTTACCTGAGCAATGTGCCCATTCCTCAAGGCCCTACAAGCCATCAATATGCAGACAACACCTAATTTAGGACAAAATGCCCATTGTCTCCCAAATGGTCATACCTCATACGTGCCAAGTCCCCAGTCTAGGGCTCCCCTTGTTCCCCTCTTGGAGATGGCTGCTGTGTCCAGCTGGCTGCTACCCTTAATTTCTCCCCACTTTGGGGATATCCCTTCAGCCATCAGTATCATGTCATCACTGCCCCTAAATACAGCTGGAATCTATCCTTGTTCTCCATTTCCAATGCCACTGGGGCCCATGTCCCATCAGTAAAGTCCTGACTCCTCTCCCCACTTCTGCTCCTCTCTGCCTCTAATCTCTTCTCCATGCTGTAGCTTGTGTAAACATTTTTAAAAGTATTTTTATTTTATATTTTTAAGATTTTATTTATTTATTTTTAGAGAGAAGGGAAGGGAGGGAGAAAGAGAGGGAGAGAATTGTCAATGATGTGCAGGAGAAACATTGATCAGTAGCACATCCCCAACAGTGGACCCAGCCTGCAACCCAGGCACATGCCCTGACTGGGAATTGAGCCAGTGGCCCTTCAGTTTGCAGGCTGGCACCCAATCCACTGAGCCACACTAGCCAGGCACTTTTTTTTATTCCATTTCAAATGAAATTCAAATTTCTTATGGTTCAAGGCCTAGCCTCTCTTCCCAGCCTCATCCTGCACACCACTCTCATTCTGCCCTGGCCACATTGGCTTTTTCTTCAGGTTGGCAACAACCTTAAACCTAGTCCTCAGGGCCTTCACACATGCTGTTCCTTCTTGCTGGGACTCTTTCCCCCTACACTCACCCCACACTTGTATATCCCACCCAGGACCTAGTAGGCACTTTTCAACAAATGAACATATTAAGAGTTCACTTTTTCTTTCCTTATGTGATGTAGTTAAACTGAAGTTGCTTGACTTCAACCTTTCCGTAGCATTAATATTTATAAATTTCATATGTGTTGTCTTTTACATTCCAAATGATTCATAATTATCATGTTTGGTAGATGAGAGATGATAATACTGTGAAAGATATTAGACCATCCTATTCAGATTAACCTATTTTGCTTTTAAACTCTGACAGTTAAAGATCAAAGAACAAATGAACAAAACACCAAAACTCTCCACTAAATCTTTAGCAATTTCCAGAACAGTCTCTAAGCTGGAAGAAGCCAGCTGCCCAGCTCCACCTCTTCAGATAAGTGTGTCTGTCTTCCAGCCATCAGACCCTGGCTTAGGGACACAGCCCCAGGGTCCAGGTTCAGGGTCCTGGTTCTCAGCCTCCCTTTCACAAATTCTGGCAACTCCATCCAGAAACCATGACAGCAGTTGGGAGCCTCCTCTGGAACCCTCAGGCTCTGATCCAGGTCCCCTGCGGATGGGGCCTCCCCAATACCCCCAGCAGGCAGTTGTAGTCACACAAATCCCTAGTACCGCTGGCTGTTCTCTTAACTCTTGTCAGCTTCTCCAGGAGTGCAGATTCCATGCAAGTGCTGTGTCTTTTTTATCTTTATATCCCTAGGCTCTGGGCTATACAATAAGCATTCAATAAGTGCTAGGGCACACAGCAGGCATTCAATAAATGCTTGCTTACTAAAAATTCACTCATCCATTAAAGCCTAGGATTACAGAAGGGGCTTCTGAAACTATTTGCATATTTGGACCCAAATGGCATCAATTCTGTACATCCCTAAGGGGACTATTGAACCCCTTAAAAGTAAGGCCACCCACTCTTGTGCTTCTCCAACTGGGGCGGCACACAGACAGGAACTTGTAAGTGCTCACTGAATACACGCTCAAGTCAGTGCACTGAAAGGGTCTGCAACATGCACATACTCAGAGTGAATTTCTCCCTTATTCTAACGCCACATTCAATAGATCTTCACGTTTACTGTCATTCTGTAACCCAGAGTGGAAAGGCTGAACACTGGGCAGAGCCCTGCTTTTCTAGAAGCTGAGACTGAAGGAATCCGCCCCAGCAGGGATTACTGATCTAATTACCAGGTTTTTGACTTTGGACTTCAACTGATATTATGTGTTCCTATCACATACAGTGTGCCCAATTATTCACGGTATTCCCTGATTGTCCACTAAAATCCTGGACTTTTGCAAAAGTTTGCTTTGAAACTCAAATTTCATAAGACACACATGCTGTTGTGCTCGTCGGAAACAAGAAATGCGGATCCCAAGTGCGATCTCCAAGTTCCGGGAGACCCGGGCCTGAGCCCAGTGCCCAAGACTGTCCCCGTCTTCCAGATCGCAACCCAGGCTGCCAACTCAGGACACCCCGCGGCGCCCACTCACCTGCCAAAGGGTCAGGCTGTTCCAGATGCCTTCGGACTCTGGGGTCTTCGCCTCTGGGCGCTTCCGAGCTCCCGACTCCCCTCCACGGAAGACTGTAGCGGGGCAGAAGAGACCTCGGAGCCCCGCCCCTGCCCCGCCAGGCCTCCTTCCGTGCGCAAGGTCCTTGTTCCTTGCTGCAAGGTCGCGGCTGCGCAGGCCCTCCTTCTCCTCCCCGACCAGTCCCAAGGTTAAGGTTTGTTTGGTTGGGTTTTTTTTTTTTTTTTTTTCTGTTTCAGCTTCCAGGTCCGATTTGGCCCCTGGAGGGGTGACTTCAAAGTTGGAATTTGAGACGTGGGTGCTGCCATTTAATTGAGAAGTGAGGGTGATTTCCCGGGAGCTGGAAAGAAGCAAATTTTGGGAGGGTTTAGAGTTGTGGAAACAGGAGGATAAAATAATGAATTTAGTTTAGGACTTCCAGAATTTGAAATTTGCGGTAGTGTTCCTAACGAGTTAGAAATATAGATCTGCCATTCCAGAGACGGGGCAACTGCAGATTTATTGAGAAGATGGTAGTGTGAAAGAATAAAATTACCTAGATAATGAAGAAAATGAGAGTAGAAAAGGTGTAGAAAGGTTACAGATCCAGAATTTACTACATGCACATCTCAGTCATATTGCAGGTTGGGCTCCAGACCACTGCAATAAAACCAGTATCACAGTAGAACTAGTCACATGAATTTTGGGGTTTCTTCGTGCATTTAAAAGTTATTACAGGACACAGGTCTCAGGTGTGGGTGGTTCTGACAGTGCTGTTGTTACTAAATGTTAACATGTAGCACAGCATTTCTCAGATGCAGCTGTAATGGGATGAGCTTGACCAAGCACCCAACATCACTACTTTAGCCAACTGCCAAGAAGAAAACATAATTAACTGAATAGTGTGTGTAAGAAATGGCCAAACATCCCTCCCGGGAGACAGAGCTTTGGTTATGAATCCCATCTCCTTTACTTCCTGCAAGTAAATAAAACTACCAAATAACCAACATGTCTTGTGTTTTTTTAAATTAAATTAATTTTTTTTTTTGTTTTAGAGAGAGGGGAAAGGAGGGGAAAAGAGAGGGAGAGAACTAATGATGTGAGAGACAAACATCAACCTTCTGTACTGGTGACTGCAGACCAAACCTACCTCTTGACCAGGAATCGAACCTGTAAACCAATGAGACCTAAAAGACATATACAGAACACTTCATACAATAGTGATAGAATATATATTCTTTCATTTTTTCACTTTTTAAATATATATTTTATTGATTATGCTACTACAGTTGTCTCATTTCCCCCTTCACTCCCCTCTGCCCTGTACACCCTCTCCCATCTACATTGCCCCCCTTTAGTTCATGTTCATGTGTCATACATATAAGTTCTTTGGCTTCTATATTTCCTATACTATTCTTACCCTCTCCCTGCCTATTTTCTACCTACCATTTATGCTACTTATTCTCTGTACCTTTCTCTCTTTTCTCCCTCTCCCACTCCCCTGTTGATAACCCTCCATGTGATCTCCATTTCTGTGGTTCTGTTCCTGTTCTAGTTGTTTGCTTAGTTTGCTTTTCTTTTTTGTTTTAGGTGTGGTTGTTAATAATTGTGAGTTTGTTGTCATTTTACTGTTCATATTTTTTATCTTCTTTTTCTTAGATAAGTCCCTTTAACATTTTATATATAAGGGCTTGGTGATGAACTTGTGTGATTTAACTAACCAACAGTTCCCTCTGGGAGAAGGGCCAGTTCTCCCTGAGAGACAGCATGCTTATATTTCATTTTTACAATAAAGGTCACAGCTTTGTCATAAACAGGGAGGATTCTCAATGTTCCTTTAACCCGTCACATGAGTATGCCCATCTAGGCCAAACACTTTATAAGGAGCACTACCTAAATGTTCTTCATCAGTTGAGAGATGCAATGTGATGAAAACGGCTGCAGGAATGGGCATCTGGTGATTGGCAGCTTCATCACGACAATGCACCTGTTCACGCATCACGTCTTTTGCAGTTTTTTGGTGAAACATCAAGTTATCCAAGTGACTCAGCCCCTCTACTGCCCAGATTTGGTACCCTGTGACTTCTGACTTTTTCCAAAACTAAAATCACCTTTGAAGGGAAGAGAATTCTGAACATTCATGAAATTCAGGAAAATATGACGGGGCAGCTGATGGTGACTGGGAGAAATGGTGTGAAGTTCCAAGGCACTTACTTTGAAAGGGACTGAGGCGTTGTTGTCCTATGTACAATGTTTCTTGTTTCTTGTATCTTTTTCAATAAATGTCTCTATTTTTCATAGTACTTGGTTGGATGCTTTCTAGACAAACCTTGTATATGTTTTGGCTACTATATTCCCTATGCTGTCCTTTACATCCCCATGACTATTCTGTAACAACCAATTTGTACTTCTTAATCCCTTCACCTTTTTTGCACATTCCCTCAACCCTTCTCCAATCTGTCAACCACCAAAATTTTCTTTGTATTTATGATTCTGTTTCTGTTCTGCTTGTTCATTTATTTCATTTTTTTAGATTCAATTCCTGATAGGTATGTGTTTAAGACATTTTATTATTCATAGTTTCTATCTTTTTTTCTTAAATAAGTTTCTTTAACCTTTCAAATAATAATAGTTTGGTGATGATGAACTTCAGTTTTTTTCTTGTCTGGGAAACTCTTTATCTGCCCTTCCATTCTAAATGACAGCTTTGCTGGGTACAGCAATCTTGGCTATAGGTCCCTGCTTTTCATGACTTTGATTATTTCTTGCCAATCCTCCTAGCCTTGAAGTTTCATTTGAGAAATTAGCTAACAGCCTTATAGGAATTCCCCTGTGGGTAACTAACTGCTTTTCTCTTGCTGCTTTTAAGATTCTCTCTTTGTCTTTAATTTTTGATATTTTAATTATGATGTGTCTTGGTGTGGGCCTCTTTGGATTCATCTTGTTTGGTACTCTCTGTGCTTCCTGGACTTGCATATCTATTTCCTTCATCAAATTAGGGAAGTTTTCTGTCATTTTTTCAAATATGTTTTCAAATGTTTGCTCTCTCTATTCTCCTACCAGCACCCCCATGATGCAAATGTTGGTTCACCTGAAGTTGTCCAAGAGGATCCTTCCAAATCCTCATTTTTTAAATTCTTTTTTCTTCTTGCTGTTCTTATTGGGTATTATTTGCTTCCTTATATTCCAAATCACTGATCTGAATCTTGGCTTCATCCACTCTACTGTTGATTCCTTATAAATTATTCTTCATTTCAGTTAGTATATTTTTCATTTCTGACTGGTTCTTTTTAATGGTTTCCATGTCCTTTTTTAAGCTGTTGAAGTTCTCTCTGAGTTCATATGCTCTTACCCGAGGTTCATTGAGCATCCTTATGACCAGTGTTTTGAACTCTGCATCTCATAGATTTCTTGTCTCCATTTTGTTTAGTTCTTTCTCTGGAGTTTTGCTCTTTTATTCATTTTGGCCATGTTTCTTTGTTTCCTCAGTTTGGCAGCGCCCCTGTGTTTTGTTTTTATGTGTTAGGTAGAACTTCTACAATTCCTTCGCTTGGTAGACTAATGTAGCAAATGCCCTGTAGGATCCAATGACACAGCCTCCCCTACAAACTCAAGCTAGGTACCCTAGTTACAACCACCATGTGGGTTATGTACACCCTCCTCTTGTAGTTGAAACTTGGTTAATGTTGGCAGGTCAATAGGAGGGGTTTACCCAGGCCAACCAGCTACAAGGACTGGTTTTGACCACTCATCACCACCCCCAGACCACCATCATGGATAAGCTGTGAAGAGGCCCAATTCACAGAGCAGAACTTACTTCAGCAGGGCTCTGGTGCCCACTGAGACTGCTCCTTGAGTGTGTTGCTTGTGGAGGGGGTTGGGTGTGGTGCTCCAGAGTGGTGTGTAGCTGTCCATCAGGTGTACTGGCTCTGGGGCCTCCTTGGAGGTTCAGACCAAGGTCAGTCACTGCCTGTGTTCTGTCTGGGGCCCCCTGGCATAAGCTACAAAGCTATCTGCAGATGACTGCTACTTGTGCTGGGCTTAGAGATGCCTATGGGAGGCCAAGCTGTGTACTGAGACCAGCTGCTGCTAAAGTGGGGTCTGGGGCCATTTACCCAGAGGTATGGGGTTCACTGAGGCCAGATGTTGCTTGTTTAAGAGGATTTAGAAAAATCTGAAGCATAAGCCAAGACAAGTCATTTGTATGGAAAAGCCACTGGAAACAGCTTGGGTGGGCCAAGAAGTTTGTGGGATGGAGCCTCAGGGAATCATCAGTGTGGTGCAAATAGTGGGAGCCAACTTGATTGAGTCTCAGATATGGCACCCACCTGCCAGCTCTGTGGGGATAGGGCTTAGAAAAGGAACAATGACCTCTGCCAGCACTTCTGTCTGGGAGAAAGGTGTCCCCCAGCTTTTGTCCTGACGCTAGACATTTTCGTTCCTACCCGTATGCCTATGGTGCCTTTCAAGCTGCTGGTCTAACGCTGGAGCTCAGAGAAAGTAAATCCATACATGGGCCCTTTAAGAGAAACTTCCTGGGAATACAGCAGTTTCTGTTTCTCACAGCCTCAATTCCCACTGGTTTTTACAGCCAGGAGTTGTGGGGACTTATCTTCTGTGCACTGGAACCCTGGTCTGGGGGATCTGGTATGGGACTGCAACCCCTCACTTTCAAGACATCCCTCCCAATTTTTATCCACCACATGTGGGTGTGGAACCAGCCTATCTTGTGTCTCTGACACTCCTACCAATCTTGATGTGATTGCTTTTTAAAATTTCTGTAGTTATAGGACTTCCATTCAGCTCAATTTCTGGAAGTTCTGAGTAATGGTTGTTCCGTAATTTTGATGTGTTTGTGTGAGGAAGAGAGCTGTTTTTACATAGGCTGCTGTCTTTGCTTCTGAAACAAGATGAACTGTACATTGTGGGTTCAATCACCAGTCGGGGTGCATTCAAAAGGAATTGATTGATGTTTCTCTCTCATGTAGATGTCTCCCTCTCTCTTATGTGCCTCTTTTAATTTATTTCTCTTTCCAATGACTGTTGGCACCTGAGCTTTCTGCCTTGGTGACCTTCTGTACCTGGTCTATTATCCTTGCTTCAGTTTTGTTTGTGCGTAAGTGAAAAACAGAGCTTTGAAGACAATTAACTGAACTAGAGCTTAATATCCATAACTATATATTATAGAGTCTATTGAAACACAATTTCTCCCCTACAATTACCCTTATTTTTATCAAAGACCCATATCAGGAAATACTCATTTACTGCATTAAGTCCAGTTTCAATTTGGTCTGATTATTTGCATAAACACAAGAGAATAGCAATTGATCATACAGTTTCCCTTAAATGTCCTTTGTTGGAATCTTATAAGGAATTTCCAGACTCAGCTTTAATTAGCCCCACAGGGTGGAAAAGCCAAGCCACCAAGTTGCCATCAGGTTTTGCCTTCAATATCTATAACTCTAGGTGAGTCCCTTAGGTTCTCAAGGTCCCCCAAATGTCTTGGGGTTCTTCTTTGCCATCTGCCAGGAAAGCAGCCTTCACTCCTTACCTGGAAGAACTGCCATAAACCTTATCAGTAAGCAAGGGGACTTTATTGGCTTCAAAGTCAATCTTTATTCCTTAAAGCTTTTGCTGACATCTAGAGTTTAGGCGTGTCTCTCTAAGATGTGACATTTCAGTCAAAGTCTTGGTTAATAGAATCATAATTAGAAACTGGTTGTATGTGTCCGGTTATGAAGAAATCAGATTCTTACTGGATTTATGCAAAAACATATATTTCCATAAAAATAATAGTACTCATTCTAGTGCTTCCAAATTCCAGAGGGATTAGGTAAGGAGGAAAAAAAAGCCTCAATATTGTTTATAAATGTATAATTTACCAGTTGATTTAGGGAAAAAATCAAGTTTCCTTATGTATGAAAAACAGAAGGATTAAAAATTAGTAATATTTTCAACAAAAAAGTTACAAAAACTACAATTATCTTTAGTTAATTCTGTCCCATAATCAATTTTTGTTTATCCTGATTATTTGCCAATATTTCTATAAATCCTTTTATTCCATAGACTTCCAGTAATTTTCATGCAGTTTAATAATATAATCTGAAAATTTATTGTCAGAAATATGTAATTTAGAATAAGTTAGAATTCTTTCCATAGATTGTTCTGAAGATGTAACATATTTGTAAATGCATCAAGGTAAAACAATGACTGCCCCATGACAAAAAAAAGTTAATACAACATGGTTACAGATTTGATTATAATGCAGTTGACAAAAGAATTTGCTTTCCTGTACCTATACTTTAAGATAACTAAAATTATAAATGGAAGTATATCAGAACATTGTAGACTCTTGGAGATTTTTATATATCTCTAGAACATTTGCTTTAATAAAAATCTGTGTATACAGATAGAACATAGTTACTACTTATTTATTTGACAAAGCTTCCTGTGTATTGTAAGCATATCAAGTAGCCTAATTGCTTCAAAATTTCTTCTTCATGAGGAGAAACAAAACAAAACAAAAAAATACCTGCAGCATTCCAGGGACATAATGGAATGACCCAAAGACAATTTTTGGTTGAGAAAAAAGTCTCTTAAAATTTAATCTGTGGAAGGCTGTCAAACATATCTGACCAAAGGTTATATGTCATTATGAAACAATATTAAATTATTTATTTATACAAAGTGACAATAAATGTATCAAACATAAATACAGGCCAGCAAACTTTAGTTCTTTTGATAAGGAATATGGGGTTTTAAGTAATAAAGTACCTGATTAACACAATATAGCACATAGCTACTTTTATTATGGATTTATTTATTTTTAGAAAGAGGGGAAGGGAGGGAGAATGAAAGGGAGAGAACCATCAATGTGTGATTGCCCCTCATGCACCCCCACTGGGTACCTGACCCATAACCCAGGCATGTAACTGGGTATCAAACCAGCAAACCTTTGGTTAGGAGGCCAGTGCTCAATCCACTGAGCCACACCAGCCAGGGCCACATAACCATTTAGAAAATATACATAGAGTCTTGACTTCTGGTTAAGATGTAGGTGTAGGTAAACATGCTTTGCCTCCTTGAGCAACCACAGAAAGAATTACAACTAGATCACAAAACAAATAATACTGAGAACTGTAAGAAAATCGAGCTGTAGGGCAGTCAGACAACCAAGGATTTAAAGAAGCAACATTTATCCAGATGGGTGCCTTTTCTACAATAGGCTATGCTACTAAGATAGGGAGCCAAAGAAACTATCTAATATACAGAAACAAACACAGGGAGGCTGCTAAATTGAGGAGACAAAGAAATATGGCCCAAATGAAAGAACAGAACAAAACTCCAGAAAAAGAACTAAACAAAATGGAGATAACTAACCTATCAGATGCAGAGATCAAAACACTGGTGATCAGGATGGTTGAAGGGCTCATTGTGTACAGCAACAAAATAAAAAAGACACAGGAAGTAATGAAGTTTACACTAAGTGAAATAAAGAAAAATCTACAGGAAACCATCAGTGGAAGGGATGAAACCAGGATTCAGATCAACAATTTGGAACATAAGGAAGAAATAATCATTCAACCAGAACAAGAAGAAAAAAGAATTAAAAATACAAGGATAGTAGCCCTGGCTGGCGTAGCTCAGTGGATTGAGCGCGGGCTGGGAACCAAAGTGTCCCAGGTTCGATTCCCAGCCAGGGTACATTCTTGGGTTGCAGGCCATAACCCCCAGCAACCGTACATTGATGTTTCTCTCTCTCTATCTCCCTCCCTTCCCTCTCTAAAAAATAAATAAATAAAATATTTAAAAAAAAATACAAGGATAGTATAAGGGGTCTCTGGGGGCATCTCCAAATGTAACAACATTTGAATTATAGGGATGCCAGAAGGAGAAGAGGAAGAACAAGAAATTGAAAACTTATTTGAAAAAATGATGAAAGAAAACTTCCCTAACTTGGTGAAGGAAACAGACATACAAGTCCAGGAAGCACAGAGAGTCCCAAACAAGTTGGACCCAAAGAGGACCATGCCCAGACACATCATCATTAAAATGCCACAAGTTAAACAGAGAATCTTGAAAGGAGCAAGAGAAATGCAGAGAGTTACCTACAAAGGAGTTCCCATAAAACTGTCATTGATTTCTCAAAACAAACTTTGTAGGCTAGAAGGGATTGACAAGAAGTATACAACAGTGATGAAACATCCAAGGACCTACATCCAAGATTACTCTATCCAGCAAAACTATCATTTAGAATGGAAGGGCAGATAAAGTGCTTCTCAGATGAGGCAAAGCTAAAGGAGTTCACCATCATCAAGCCCATATTACATGAAATGTTAAAGGGATTTATCTCAGAAAAAGAAGATCATTACTGTGAACATTAAAATGAAAACAAATTCACAACTATCAACAATTCAATCTGAAAAAACAAACTAAGCAAACAACCAGAACAGAAACAGAATCATAGATATGGAGATCATTTGGAGGGTTATAAGCTAGGATAGGAAAGGGGGGAAGAGGGAAAAGTTTCAGGGATTAAGAAGCATAATTGGCAAGAAGAAAACAGACAGGGGGTGTTAACATTAGTATAGGAAAGGGAGTAGTCAAAGAGCTTATATTCACATCCCAGGGACATTAACTAAGGAGAGGGACTGGTGGAGGAAATGGGGTTACCGGGAGGAAGGGGATAAGGGCGGGGGTAATTGGAAGAACTGTAATAGCATAATCAATAAAATATATTAAAAATAAAAATAAAAAATATAGAATCTTTGCTTTCTAGGCAGATACAGTAAACCTTTTTCCCTTTTAACAGACTGAAGACCAAAACAAATTCTTTATTAGATTACTTTCTGGTATTTAGGATAGAAGGGCAGCAGCCACTGGAAAGCAGGTCTGTGTAGAGGGTTTGGGGTAGGGATCTGGCGTAGGGGGGCTGCAGTGGATGCTACTTAGTGTCTAGCCAGGCCTTCACGGTATTCCTCTCCACTCCTGGGGCTCTGGTGGTACATGACGACCACCTTCAGGCCGGTCCAGCTGGCAGTATTGGATGGTGGGATGCTGCGAACCGGGAAGTGTTTCTGGTGCTCCAGTGGCTGCACATGACCATTTTCCCCCCAAGTGTCTCACCCTGCAGGAAGTTCCTGGTGTCCGGCAACAATTATGGGGAAATATCCATCTTCAACTTGTCTGCTGCTTTCAGCTCCAAGGCCAAAAAAGAAAGTAAGAAACCCACAGTGACCTTCCAAGCCTATGACGGGCCCGTCTACAGCATGGTCTCCCCCCTTGGACATTTGTTCAGCGCTGGAGATGGGGAGGTGAAGGCCTGGGTTTGGGTGGAGATCCTCAAGAAGGACCAGCCTGGAAGTGCCTGAGATCAATGCTTTGCTTCTTGTCCCCAAGGAGAATTCCCTCATTTTGGCAGGGGCAGACTGCCAGTTGCCTATGATGGACCTAGAGATGGGGACTTTCACACAAGCACTTCCCGACCACAGAGACTACATCCACTGCCTGGCACTGCGGAAGCGAAACCCTGAGGAGCTGTCAGGCAGTGAAGATGGGGTTGTGCAGCTTTGGGACCTCCACATGGCCAAGGAGGTCCAGACTATGGAGGTCTACAAGCACAAGGAGTGCTCAAGGTCCCACAATGGGTGCTGGATTAGATGTTTGGCAACTGACTCAGACTGGATGGTCTGTGGAAGGGGCCCAGCACTCAACCTCTGGCATCTCTGATCCTCCACGCCCACCACCATTTTCCCCATGTGGGCACCACAAAAGCATGTCACCTTATATCAAGACCTGATTCTGTCAGCTGGTCCAGGCTCCTGTGTCAATCAGTGGCAGCTGAGTGGGGAGCTTAAGGCTTGGGTGCCTGGCCTCTCCCAAGGACTGCTCAGCCTCAGCCTCAACCAACAACCAGCAGCACCAGAGTGCAAGATGCTGACAGCTGCAGGTAGCAGCTGCCCCGTGCATGTGTTCACCAATCTGGGCTACAGCACCTTCTCCCCATCTTTCTGACCTCCGGCAACTCCCTCTCTTTGCATTCCAGGGGTCTGAACTGGTTTTTCTTTTTACAAATAAAATTTCAGGCTTTTCAAAAAAATTACATTTTGGTATTTAGATTCATTTACCTAATTATATTTATTACTCAGCTTGCTTACATAATTTCCTTTCACAATCTATCTTTACAAACCTTCAATTTGCATGGACTCTATGATGTATACAATCTTTCTGAAATTTACACAGTCCCTTTTAGTTTCCTTGTAGTAAGTCATTCAGAAATAACCAACTTAGGAACAAATTATTTTCTTCTTTTACATTAATAAGTGTTTTTATATTTTATACTTTCTTTTACCAGACTATACAATTTCTTTTCAACTTAATTAAAATTCTTAATCCTTAGAAATCTTGATTTTTAGTGACAATTAAAAGTAATTAGCATTCTGTAGATTGATGCTTTTATAAATACACATCATAATTTTTAGAAACAGGTTTTCTTCCCCCACTGGTAAACATGGTGACATTTTCAAGAGACATACTTATTTCATATAAAGTATTTATTTATTTTTAAAATGATCTTTATTTTTATTTCTTAGTTTATTTTTATTTTTAATATAGTTTATTGATTATGCTATTACAGTTGTCCCATTACCCCCCCTTCATTCTCTTCCACCCTGCACACTCTCTCCCACCCACATTCCCCCACTTTAGTTCATGCCCATGTGTCATAAGTTCTTTAGCTTCTACATTTCCCATAGTATTCTTGCCTTCCCCCTATTTTCTACCTACCATCTATGCTACTTATTCTCTGTGCCTTTCCCCCCCCTTTCTCCTCCTCCCACTCCCTTGTTGTTAACCCTCCATGTGATCTCCATTTTTATGGTTCTGTTCCTGTTCTAGTTGTTTGCTTAGTTTGTTTTTGTTTTTGTTTTAGGTGTGGTTGTTATAATTGTCAGTTTGTTGTCCTTTTACTATACATATTTTTTATCTTCTTTTTCTTAGATAAATCCCTTTAACATTTCATAAAATAAGGGCTTGGTGATGATGAACTCCTTTAACTTGACGTTATCTGAGAAGCACTTTATCTGCCCTTCCATTCTAAATGAAAGCTTTGCTGGATAGAGCAATCTCAGATGTGTAGGTCCTTGCCTTTTATGACTTGGAATACTTCTTTCCAGCCCCTTCTTGCCTGCAAGATCTCTTTTGAGAAATCAGCTGACAGTCTAATGGGAACTCCTTTGTAGGTTACTGTCTCCTTATCTCTTGCTGCTTCTAGGATTCTCCCCTTCATTTTTACCTTGGCTAATGTAATTCTGATGTGCCTTGGTGTGTTCCTCCTTGGGTCCAACTTCTTTGGGACTCTCTGAGCTTCCTGGACTTTCTGGAAGTCTATTTCCTTTGCCACATTGGGGAAGTTTTCCTTTACTATTTGTTCAAATAACTTTTCCACTTGTTGCTCTTCCTCTTCCCCTTCTGGTACCCCTATAATTCAGCTGTTGGAATGTTTAAAGATGTCCTGGAGGTTCCTAACCCTCTCCTCATTTTTTTGAATTCTTATTTCTTCATTCTTTACTGTTTGGTTGTTTCTTTCTTCCTTTTGGTCCACTCCATTGATATGAGTCCCAGTTTTCTTCCCATCACTATTGGTTCCCTGTATATTTTCCATTATTTCACTTAGAATAGCCTTCATTTTTTCCTCTAATTTGCAACCAAATTCAACCAATTCTGTGAGCATCCTGATCACCAGTGCTTTGAACTGTGCATCTGACAGGTTGGCTATCTCTTGGTGGCTTAGTTGTATTTGCTGTGAAATTTTTATCTGTTCTTCAGATAAAAATCTGAAGATTTTTTTTTTTTGTCTTGTCATACCTGTTACGTATGAGGGGTGGAGCCTTAGGTGTTCATTAGGGTGGGACAATCCAGTCATTGAGTTGGGACTCTGTATGTGGGGGAGGGGTCAGAGAGGGAACAATGGTGCTTGCTCCACTCTCTCTTGGATTTCAGTACCTTTTGCCACTCCCCCCAAGCAAACTGGGCCCTTCTGGTGCTAATTTCTGTGTGGGTGGGTTTGCATACAATCTAGGACCCTGTGGGTCTCTCCAGCAAACTCTCCTGTGAGGTTGGGGGTCTCTCCCTCTGCCTCAACTCCCACAGGTGTTTTCAATAGGTGTTCTGAGGGTTTATTTCCCTGTGCTGGGACCCTGGGTTGCTTGGTCTGTCCGGCTCCCGAGTTTCACTTGTTTTATGTGTGTGCAAATGTGTGACTCCCAGGTCAGCCAGCTGCTTTGTGCGCCTCACTGGGTCTTCCTGCTGCCACCCCATGCCCAGGGTCATCATATGCTGCCTTGTGAGCCCAAGGTCCGCAAGCCACTGCCTTTTTTTTTTTTTGCCAGGACCCCTCTCTGCCCGGCCGCCCTACTCCTCCTCTCCTACTGGTCTGGATGAATGTGTCTATTTTAACTCCTTGGTTGTCGGACTTCCATACAGTTCAATTTTCTGTCAGTTCTCATTGTTTTTTTTTTTGTTTCTAAATTTTTGTTGTCCCTATTTTGGTTGTGTGAGGAGGCACAGTGTGTCTACCTATGCCTCCATTTTGGCTGGAAGTCCTTAGTTTGTTTTTATTTTTAGAGAGAGGATAAGTGAGGGAGAAAAACATCAGTCTGTGGTTGCCTCTTATGTGCCCCCTACTATGAACCTGTGCTGCAACCCAGGCTTGTGCCCTGACTGGGAATCAAACTGGTGACCCTTTTGGTTCACAGTCCAGCACTCAATCCACTGAGTCACAACAGCCAGGTATAATATATTTATTAACAAATCCATTTCCTAGCTTCTCTGCAATAAGAAGCAAAAGTAGGTAAATTCAGATCAATTAATATTTTAGCATCCTGTTATTTCAAAGTATCTAGATATTTAATCATTTTTACCATTTAACCCAGCAAAACTCCAAAGTTCCAAGTCACTCAAGACTTTGGAAAACTATGTTAAGTTATATTTACAATTATTACTGAAAAGCTTTATTAAAAACTTTTCATTTTAGTGACACCCATTTATGAGGATTTTAAAGTCAGTTATTACCCAAGCCATTTTCTTGACAAATTTGTAACAGAGATAAATAACATGAACATATTCCTGCAAACCAAG
The DNA here is from genome assembly GCF_004126475.2 of Phyllostomus discolor. Classification (NCBI taxonomy): domain Eukaryota; kingdom Metazoa; phylum Chordata; class Mammalia; order Chiroptera; family Phyllostomidae; genus Phyllostomus; species Phyllostomus discolor. The sequence continues at coordinate 116,646,823 of NC_040904.2, forward strand.
GGAAAACAAACATATATTTTATGTTAATAACTCTAAATTATGTCAATTAAATTTGAACTGTTCTAATTATATTATTGATGGCTGGACTTTTTCTGGACAGACCTCATATACCTATTTTTTGTTGTCAGACTGGCAAAAATTATACTTTTTTGGAGTGCTGCAGAATTTTAGTAATTGGTTTATGTATGCCATGAGAGGAAAAGGCTGAAAATTGCTACTTTAAGAAATAGTGTGGCAAATTAAAAAGAGGTATGTGGTATGCAGAGGTCAGATGCTACTTGTTTGAGTTTAGGAAAGTCTGAAGCATGAGGCAAGGGAGGCCATTTGTATGGAAAAGACTTTGAAATTGGCTTTGGTGGGCTCTCCAAGTCTCAGGGTGGGGTGAATAGTGTGAGCCAGGTTGACGGAGACTCAGATCAGATATCATGCCTGCCTGCTGGATCTGTGGTGGTAGTGGTGGGGTCTCAGAAAAGGAACAGCTGCCTCTGCCAGAATTTTTTCTGGCAAAAGTGTAGCCTCCCAACTCTTGCCCTGATGTCAGACAATTTGGTTCTTCCCGGGTTCCTTTCAAGCTGCTACTTCAGTACTGGAGGTCAGAGACAGTGAGTTTGAGTGAGTCCAGAATGTGGCCTCATGCCTGGTACTAGCAACAGCTGGCCTTATTTTGTAGTGTGGCTTATTTTTGGTACCTCCAAGCCCAGCACAAGGAGTGGCCACCTGCAGATTGCTCTGTAGCTCCTACCAGGTAACCCTACAAAAGGCACAGGCAGTGGCTTACCTTGCACCTCCTGGGATGCTCCAGAACCACTGCACCTGGTAGACAGCTTCAGACCATGCTGAATTACAACCCTACTACTTCCATGAGTGATACACTTAAGGGGTAAAGTTGGTGAGCGCCAAAGCCTCACTGAAGTAAGTCCTGCTCTGCAGGGTCAACTCCTGCACAGTAGTTCCTCCCCTGTAGTTGCAGCAGGTCCTCACAGCCAATTGGCCTGGGGGGTCAATCCCTCCCAGTGATGCCAACAGCAGTCAAGGCTCAACTACAACAGGACAGTGCATACAGCCCACATAGGGGCACAAGTGGAGTGCCCATCTCAAGTGATTGTGGAGGCTGTGCCATTGACCCTACAGGAAACCTACTATATTCACTAGGCCACTCTACCAAGTACAGGAGATGTAGACACTCTAATACATAGAAACAAACACAGGGGAGCAGGCAAAATGCAGAAACAAAGAACTGGGTCCCAAGTGAAAAAACAGCAGAAATCTCCAGAAAAAAAAAGCTAAATGAAATGGAGGCAAGCAAACTACCAGATTCAGAGTTCAATACAATGGTTATAACGATGCTCAAAGAACTTAATGAGAACTTCAACAGCATAAAAAATGACACAGAAACCATAAAAAAGAATCAGTCAGAAATGAATGACACACTGACATGAAGAACAATTTACAGGGAATCAACATTGGAGTAGATGAAGCAGAGAACCAAATCAGTGATTTGGAATAAAAGTAAGCAAAAAGCACCCAATCAGAACAGCAATAAGAAAAAAAGAATCCAAAAAAAAAAAAAAAAAGAAGAAGAAGAAGAATCTATGAGGAACCTCTGAAAGAAGTGTACCAACATTTGCATCATAGGGGTGCCAGAAGGAGCCTAGAGAGAAAGAAATTGAAAACCTTTTAAAAAATGACAGAAAAACCCTAATTTGTTAGAGTAAGTAGACATACAAGTCCAGGAAGCACAGAGAGTCCTAAACAAGATAAACCCAAAAAGTTCCAAACCAAGACACATCATAATTAAAATGTCACGGATTAAATACAAGAGAGAATCTTAAGAGCAGCAAGGGAAGAGCAGTTATTTACCTACAGGGAGTTCCCATAACACTGTCAGCTGATTTCTCAACAGAAACTTTGCAGGCCAGAAGGGACTGGCATGAAATTTTCAAAGTGATGAGAAGCAACAACCTACCACCAAGATTACTCTACCCAGCAAAACTATCATTTAGAATCAAAGGACAGATAGCTTCCCTCACAAGAAAAAACGAAAGGCCCTGGCTGGTGTAGCTCAGTGGATTGAGCGCGGACTGGGAACCGAAAAGTGTCCCAGGGTACACTTTCGATTCCCAGCCAGGATACATGCCTGGGTTGCAGGCCATAATCCCCAGCAACCGCACATTGATGTTTCTCTCTCTCTCTGTCTATCTCCCTCCCTTCCCCTCTAAAAATAAACAAATAAAATCTTAAAAAAAAAAGAAAAAGTGAAAGGAATTCATTACCACCGTACTAGTATTACATGAAATGTTAAAGGTCTTCTTGAAGAAGGAGAAGGAGAAGGAGAAGAAGAAAGAAGAAAAAGAAAAAATAAAAGTATGAGGAATAAAATGACAGCAAATACGTATTTGACTTTAAAATATGACAACTGTGTCTAAAAATTAAAATAAACAAAGCAGCCAAACAGAGACAGACTCACAGATACACAGGACATTTTATAGTTGCCAGATGGGAAGGGGGGTTGGGAGATGGGTGAAAAAGGTGAAGGGATTAAGAAATACAAATTCATTGTTACAGAATAGTCATGGAGAAAGTACAGCACAGGGAATATGAGAGGGTATTATTGAATAGCAAGTGGGTCCTGCTCCCTGTAGCCACCCTCTAGGCAAATTCCAGAGGCAGATTTTTGGTAAACAAGGAGTCTTTATTGAAAAGCTACACAATTTTGAAATAACAGCTTTCCACATGCATTAGTCACTTAAGCCTATCAACTAAGGCTGAAATCTTTAACTCTTGAGGTACAGCTTTAATTACTTAAGCCTATCATTTAAAGCTAAAATTAATGGCAGTCTTCTTCCTCAGAGCCTATCCTCTTGATAACACCCAAAGAAACATAACCCTCCACCCTCTGCCATGCCAGACCAGTCCTAGGTTGTGTCTGGAGTTCCTTCGCCCATTTAAAATACCATCCTTTGGGAAACACAGATGGCTACAGCATGATCATTACGCATCCTCAAGGAAGAGAAAGAGCCTACCTTCCTTCAGTTTAAATTTTCCAGCCCATAATTCCATGCTCACCTGAGGCGTTCAGCTTCTCAACCAATCCTGTCCTAGACAGTTTACCAATGCCTCAGGCAACCTCCTTCTATGGCCCCTCCCTAATCCTCCCATGATCCAGTCGGATCTCTCAGTATCAGAAGACCACCCCCCCCATCTCCGGAATTTTTGTATAAATAATTGTGTATTTAAACTTCAGCCACCTTCAAAGTACTCTTCATTTGATTTAATATACCTATCGAGAGTTTTTACTACTGCTCAAAACAGTTTTTGAATGCATCAATTTTGATGCCTTTTAGTGCTTCTGCTGATTTTTGTTTCACCTTTTCCACATCAGAAAAACTTTCCTTTTGCTAGGTTGGGGTCGCTCAAAAATCTGGATGGACACAGAGAGCTAAGGAGAGCAGGGTTTATTAGCGGAGTATGGGGGGGGGGGCCGAAAGTGGAGCCAACCAAGGGGAGGTTGGGACTTGCTCAGTTGTTCTTTTTTTTTTTTTTTTTTTCTTTTTTTTATTTCAATCATTGTTCAAGTACAGTTTTCTCCCCCCTACTCCCGTTCCAGCCCCTCCACCCAACCCTCCCCCCTTCCCCCCATTACCCCCCACCCTTAGTTTTTGTCCATGTGTCCTCCAAATTTGTTCCTGTAATCCCTACCCCTTCCCCCCTGAAATTCCCTCTTCTCTCCCCTCTGGCCACTGTCAGACTATCCCCTATCAGTTGTTCTTAGGTCAGGGTTTTTAAACGCAAAGACCTGTAGTTGGGGTATCAGAGTCTGATCAGCTAGAGCTGGTTGCTGGGTGAAAGCTGCATCCCGTTATACTGGATAGGCCGACCCTAATCTTCCTGGGTAAGGTCTGCAGGCAGCTTCCTGTGGTGCCATTTTCTCACCTAGTGATTTTCATTCCTCCTAGGCCTGCCTAGATCTAACACCTTTGAGGACTTTCTTTCATCTGGGGAAACAAAAAAAGTTACTCAGGGGAGATTGGGTGAATAGGGAGGGTAGAACACAGGGATCATGTTGTTTTTTGGTTAAAAACTGCTGAACATTCAGTGCAATGCGGGTAGATGCACTTGTAAATCACCCATCATGAAATGGAAATATGTCGAGTCTTCAAACAGTTGCCTAGGCTGGTGTGGCTCAGTGAATTTAGTGCCTGCACCAAAGGGTCACTGGTTAGATTTTCAGTGTAGTGCACATGCCTGGGTTGCGTGCCAGGTCCCCAGAAGAGGGTGTGTGAGAAGCAACCACACATTGATGTTTCTCTCCCTCTCTTCCTCCCTCCCTTCCCTTCTCTAAAAATAAATAAATAGAATCTTTAACAACAACAAAAAAAGTGTTCAAAAAGAAGTTCACTGAAGCTGAATCACAACACCAGATGGTACACTGATATAGATGGGGGCAGTTCTATATATCCTAGAACACTCACCTAGTGGGGGCAGCCTACACTACAAGGGACTTGCTCTCTAGAAATAATTCTGGGTTTTTTTTTTGGTCACCCCTTGTATTGTCAATAATTTTCTAATAACTATTGTGGAAGAAAAGGAACCACATACTAAACCTGACAAGCTCAGGGAGGCCTATGTGGCAGCCTTACAAACTCTGAGACCTAAAGTAACCAACCACAGGATGGTCTGACATTAAACACTTTCTAACAGCAGGTCATGGTGGCTAGTCATGTCCTAGGCCGGTATTTTCCCTAACAAAGGTCATTCTTTACCTTAACTGAGCCTGTCTGTTGTCTTTTGCATCTACAATAACATACCTTTGTAAGGTCAATCTCCTTTTGCCAGACCCCTAAAGCACAGGCACCACACCAGGGGTAGACCGCAAATCCCCTCATTTTTATTATCATGTTAATTGTTGACTGTTACTATCCAGTACCCATCTATGTAACCCCCACGTCTCTGCTTTGCTTTCTTCCATCCCCCTAATCTATCACCAATGGATTTCATATAACCCCCTTACGAGTGCTCTTTTGATTGTAATGTACAAAATAAGGTGCTAAATTGCCATTCTCCAGGGCATTTTCTCAATTTGTTGAGGTTTTGCTTCGCGACAATTGTTTTTCCCAAACTTACAAAAATTCGCTACAGGTTTGAGTTTCTTACGTTGAAAGTGCGTATGTTGTCAAATGCGTGCAAGATTTATGGGATGATCACTTAGTAACTTATATAATGTATAATCACTTGGTTGTACACCTGAGACTAATATTGTAGTGTACGTCCAAGGCAACTGAAAAATAAAAACAATGATTTAAAAAATAGTTTGGCCATCGCCTGTGTGGCTCAGTTGGTTAGAGCGTCCTCCCGAGACTCAAGGTTTGCAGGTTCGATTCCCGGTTGATCGCCTCTCTGGGCGTCCGGGATCCCCAGTCCGTTCAAGAGGTAATGGGTCTACTCTCTTAATTTTGCTCCTTTTTCTCCCCTCCCCTCTCTGGTAAAGCAATTTTAAAAAAGGACTCGCGTAAGGCTTAAAAAAATAGTGTGGACGACTGCTTACTTTTACTAAGTCACACTTAGCCAAAGTGGAAAACAAAGACTAAGAGAAACTAAACCTCTAAATCAGACTGACAGTAAGCAGAAGGACCCTCCCCGCACCGCCTCTACTAACGGGCTGAAAGGTTAGCTCCGCCTCCGAATTTTCCTACTCCCGCAAAGGAGTAGGCCCTCCTAGTTCGCAAACGGGTGGAGCTGCCAGTCTATCCCGGAAGTTTACTCTAGGAACGGTTTTCCCTCTGCCTGGCTCCCTCTGCGGCCACAGAGAAGACGCCCCGCCCGGAATCTCCTAGGTAACGACCACCGCTGTTGTGTCGCTGGGAGTGGTAGTTAGCGTGAACCCGGTAGTGTCCGCGTGAACCAGGTGCAGAGTGGCGGGTACACACTACATTTCCCAGCAGCCCTAGGATCAGGGGCGGGGCTCCATCCGGAGGCCGTGATTCTGGCGGCTCTTTTGTAAATGCAGCGGCGATTCCGGCAGTGGTTTGATCGGACAGAGAGGCCTGGGTAGTTGGAGAGGTAATATGTCGGCGAAGGGAGCTGGGCAGCTGGCGGGGTTCGCCGCTTTTAACCTGAAAGGGACTGTGGCGCGCGAGATGTCCAGCTCCAGGCCGCGGGGTCGTTCGGCGCCATCGGGCGGTGATGAACACCTCTTCCAGCTTAACAGGGTTTGGGGGATCCTGCGTTTCTCACCCTACCAGTTCTTGGCCGTACTTTAAGCTGCTGTTAGCGCAGGTACGCAGTCAGCTCAAGGAGAAAAGGGTGTAGAGCGGCGTTGCTTTCTTACCTCTGTACGGTGCAGTCTTTGTCATTACCGTGGTCAGGTCCTTGTCTTTAAAGCTCTGCTGTGGGATCGTGGCTATCTAGGAGGTGTATTTTCGGGGACCGATCAGTTATCACCTTCTCGACCTGCTAGTTACCTTCCACGGTCTTGTGGAGGTTTTGAATTAACTGAATATGTCCACTTCCTCCCTGCTTCGAAAACGGAGTAGATATATTTTCTTCTTTTTAGAAACATTTTAAAAAATGTCATATTTCTTGTTTTATATTAACGTTAAGAAGTTGAAGAGGTGACCAAGTAGTTTCCTGGACTGGAAGGTGACTTAAGTCAGCCGAATGTTTGAAGTCTAGATAAATTTTTAAGGTCTCTAGTTTGTCTTGTTGAATATTCATAGTATCAACATAGATAAATCCCTTCAGATAAATGTGAATTTAAGTGTTTGCAATATTCTATTAGACTTAAAAGCCTTTCCCACAGTCATCACAAACACGAGGAAAAATTTTTATGTTCAGTAGCATCATGTCTGTTAACATTTGTATGAAGTCTACTCGGAAAACCACATACTTAACATACGAAGAAGTTTTTACATTTGTCAAAGGTAACTTTTGCACAAGAGTCTCTACTGTCCGTGATCTCCATCGATATACTTGTAACAACTCTATTTATGTGCATGTCCATTTACCACATGACTATGTAAATTTTATAGATCAGTTCTTTTCATGTCCACAGAACTGATACAAGTGCTGTTCATCATGTTTGGGAGCTCAAGTATTTTCAGTGTAAGGCGACAAGGGTAACTGCAGTCTCGTTTTCAAATTCCATTAAATCTAGATTTTTGATCTAGTAAAATGATGCCATCAATCTTTCAGTTCTTTGGTTGTGTTAGCCACATTTCAGGTGCTCAATAGGCATATGTGACTTGTGGCTACAGTGTTGTACAGCTCAGGTCTATGTAGTTGTATTTTTTTGTTTGTTATACTGCTATACACTTTGCTTTTGTCAGTTAACAGTATATTTTGGATATATGCAGTACTTCCATGTCAACACAATGAGCTTAACTTCTTCTCTTCAATAGCTGCCTAATATGAACACCATGATTATCTGTGCCCCTGTTAATGGCCATTTAAGTTAAACTAGTTTATAACTATTGTGAACTTGTGCCAGTATGGCACAAAATGCCTAGATGTGAAATTGCTGGGGCAAAGTTTCTGTGCATTTACAGTTTGGATAGATATTGTCCAATTGCCCTCCAAAAGGTTGTACTAAGTTTACTTTCCCAGGTAACACTTCATGAAAGTTCCTCTTTTCTATACTACCTGTTAATCAGGTTTTAGTCTTTGCCATCTGAGTATGTGAAAAATGGTATGTTGTTACTGTTTTAATTTCTATTCAACTGAGTGAGGATGAGCATATTTTAATGTTTGCACTAATGTACTTCTTTTTCTATTTGTCTTTTGTATGCTTATGTTTTTCAGACACGAGGTATTAGTCTAAATATGTGTTTGTTTTCCTCCAAATTGCCATTTTTTATTTTCCTTTGGTTTACATATACTATATTGATAAAGTCTAGAATTATGTCTGAAAAATAGTGTGAGATGTCATTCCACTTTGGTACTGGATCTCTAGGCTCTCCTCTCAAGGCATGAATATGGCAGGTCTCCCCCTCTCCCCATCCTCATCAGCCTACAAATATGCTTTTATTTCTTCTGTCTTTAAAAAATCTCTCCCCCCTGCTTCCCTGTGTAGCTACTGTTCTATTTATTTCCTTCCCTTTATAACAAAACTCCTGGAAAGAGTTAACTATATTCACTGTCTCCAGTTTCTTATTCTTTTATATATCCCCTCCATTAAAGCTTTAGCCTCTGCCCCTCAGCTGCTCTCATTGAAGTTATCATGACTTTTGCTTTGCTAAATTTTAGGGTCAGTTCTCAGTTTTCCTCACCTTTCACTGTTAACAGCATTAACATGGCCCTTTATTTCTTGAAACATTTTTTCCACTTGGCTTCAAGGACACTATACTTTTTACACTTTTTTTTTTTTTTTTGGTCTACCCTCAATCCCTTAGTGGTTTCATCCAGGGTCTTTAAATACTATCTACATGCTGAGGCTACTCACACCTGTGCTCACAGCCTTGGCCTCATCTGTGAATTACTATACATTCTTGTGCGTCCAGTTGCCTACATGATGTCTCTGCTGAGATGTCTGATAGGTATCTTAAAATGTCCTAAAGTCATCTCTGAACTTTCCCCCAAACCTGTTTCATCCCTCATGAGTTTTCCTCATTTCAGTTAATGGCAACTCTGTTCTTCCAGTTGTTTAGCCAGAAATTTTATTTTATTTTATTATTGTTATTCTATTACAGTTGTCCCAATTTTTCCCCCTTTGCCCTCCTTCGCTCTCCCCGGTGGAGAGAGAGTCTACCCCTCTCTCCCACAGTCAATCCCCACAACGTCGTCCATGTCCATCGGCCATTCATACATGGTATTTGACTAGTACTTTCCCTATAGCCAGAAAATTTTAAGGAATAAAGTAGAGGGTCTCAGTGACCTGGAGGTATTATAAATTGTAAAGGAGGAGTAGTGGGTTATATAGTCTGATCATATGAGGTTGAAAGTTGGGTGCTTTTTTAAAAAAACAGTACAGAAGTCTTCCCTCCCCCCCTTTTTTTTTATATTTACCATACCATGAATTCATAGGGAATGGGTTCCAGAAGCTCAGGGTACTTTTCATTGGTTCTCACACAGTGTGCTTCTCTGGGTGGAGCAGGCTGGTGCTTCAGTTGAACCCAGGTACCTTCCTCTTTGGCTTCCTTGTTTTTCTGATCATTTTTCTTCACACATTTCAGGAAGTTATCTTGGCTTTTAGAATGCTTACTATACCCCAGTATGTACATTGATTCTCTTGGCAGGAATCTTGCCCTTGTTTGTTCATAACAATGCTTCCTGTGTGCTGTGTGACACTGTAGGCTCTTCCAGCTTTGCCATGGTAACATTTGTAGAACATTCCTTTTTAACAGTGCCCATTCCGTTGAGATCTACAATATCACCTTTTTTGTAGATTTGCATCTATGTGGCTAAAGGAACATCTCCATGTTTTCTAAAAGGCCTAGATAATATATAGCAGTGCCTCTCTTCTTTACCTTTGTGTTAGTCATTTTGGCGAATTACTGGATGATTGCAGGGTGCCTGGGTATCACTCTGTCTATGCTAGCTGTACCATTAGCTCCTTCTCTTCCACCAGATCCATAATTTCATCCTCTAAATGAGGACTCTCTGTCTCCAATCTAAAAATACAATCTGCTTCCCCCACACAGCTTTTATTTTTCTCCTTAGTGTTTATTACTATTTAACATATTGTATAATTTAGTTTTATGTGTATGTATTTCTCCATTCTGAAATAATACCTTGTATTGAGTTAGAAAACAAATGCTTATTGAGAAAAATCAGAATGCAGATGAGGAATGGCGTATGTTCTTAGCGATATCTTCATTATGTTTATTGCACAATGACAGAGTTACACAAGGAAATTCATTATTTTACAGCAGGGGTGTCCAACCTTTTGGTGTCTCTGGGCCACACTGGAAAAAGAAGAGTTGTCTTGGGTCACACATTCAATACACAAATACTAACAAAAACTGATGAGCAAAAACAAGGTCCGTGCATAATTTTTGTGATGTCCACCACCATAGATAAGCAAAAAAGTCCTCACATAATAACCCTAATTATTCAGCAGCCCTTTTGGTAATCTTTTAAAGTTGTTGATGAGGTCCCAAGTTTGTGATCACTAATATAGGAAATGTACATATCTAAGTAATAAAATGTCATTAATTTTTAAAAATATTTTTTATTATAAAAGTAAAAAAAAACTAGTGGGTTGACATTGTATTTGAGAAACTAGCTCGTCAATATCTGTTTTGATAGAATAGTTGCAATTCTCAGTGAGTTCTCAAGGTGCTCATCAGATACTTTGGTTCTAATTTTACTCTTCTGTTTCATTCTTTTTTCTACTCTAGAATATGTTTCATTCTTTTTTCTTTTAAATATTTTGGTTATTTATTAACAGGGGAAGGGAGAGAAAAAGAGAGGGAGAGAAATGTCACTGTGTGGTTGCCTCTCACATGCCTCCTATTGGGGACCTGGCCCACAACCCAGGTATGTGCCCCGACAGGGAATTGAACCTTTGGTTCTCAGGCTGGTCAGTGCTCAACCCACTGAGCCACACCAGTGAGGGCTTAATGTGCTTCATTCTTGAAAATAGTTGCTTGCAAATGTCGGTGCTGCCAAATACCGATGACATGAATATGGCATGATTGTGAAGCAAGGGATATTTGTCTCTGGGGAGATAGGACCTACCTATAAATGATGTCCAGTAAAGAGACACAATCAAATTTTTCTTTAAGTTCAATGTCAGATTGCAGCTGTATGCATTCCATTTGAAAATTGGCAGGTAACACATTTTGTTCACTGAAAATGGAGTCACAAATATAGGAAAATATTGATTATTTTCCTGGAAATCTTGAAATCTGTTTTCAAATTCTTGTATCAATTTGAAAATCAAGGCTGCATATTTTTCACTGTTCACAGGACTGTGTTTAGCCAATGTGTAGAAATGTACAACATTGTTTGCCTTAATTTGAGCTTGCTATAATTTCAGTTTCATTTGGAACACTGTTATAGTTTGAAACGTGGTATTGATAAATCAGTTTTCACCTTGAAGATGCATGTTTACATCATTTAAATGAGCAGTTAAATCCAGTAAAAATGCTAAATCTGTAAGCCAGTTTTCATTGTCTAGTTCTGGTACAAATTTGTTTTTTGATACCATAAAAAACTTGATAACATGTTGCAGATTATACAGTCTTTTTAACATTTGGCCTCAATTTGGCCCTCCTACTTCCAAAAAGTAAATTATGTCACCATAATCAACATCAGTACTTCTAAGGAATTCCTGGAACTGGGGGTGATTCAATCCCTCGGCTCTTATGCAATTCACAGTCTCGATGATTTGCATGACGTTATGCATTTTTAGAGCTCTTGTACATAAATTTTCTTGATGTACTGTGCAGTGATACTTCATCAGATGTGAATTTTGGGTGGCAATTGCATTATCATCTATCAGTTTTACAAGTCCCTCTCTTTTACCCACCATCGCCAGGGCACCATCAGTTATGTTGGCAATGGACAAAGAAAATCGCTTTAACGTATTTTTTATTGCTTCATACAGATCTGTTGATTTAGTTGTGACTTTTAATGGCACTAAAGAGGCTATTTCTTCAGCGACATATTTGTCATAAAAATGATGAATATAAAAATATCTCTAATAAAAATGGCAACTTGAGCTGTATTTGTATCATCAGTGCTATCATCCATTGCCAAAGCACAAAAATTAAACTTCTTTTGATGGATTTTCCAACTTCTTCAATTCACTTGGCTATAGTGTGAGACAAACTGATTTTAGAAATATTCCCCTTTTTTTTCAGGGCAAATCCATATCTGCCACACTTTCTTTACATTGCTTAGTAAACTTACCATCAGTAAATGGTTTTGAATTTTTTTGCTATTAAATATACTACCACATAACTAGTTTTTACACTGGAATCTGCCTGAGTTGTAACTTTTTGAAAAAATTTTTGTTGAGAGGACAGACTTTTTTTCAGTTCCACTACTTTGTCGTTAATGGCACAGTCCTTTGTATGCATTGAATTTGGCAGCATGTTTTTGCATATGGTGCCTTTTCAAGTTATAGTCTTTGAAAATGTGCACAAATTCCCTACAAATTAAGCAGAGTGCCTTACTATTTGCCTCAACAAAAAAGTAGTCATCTGTCCACTTTTCATTGAACAATCTTCTGTCATCTGTAATTTTTCTTTTGGGAGGTTCTGTTTTCTTTTGAGATGTTGTAGAAGCCATGCTAGGATTAAAACAATAATAATAGGTAAGGGACTTTATTTACTTTTATTATGAAAATTAATTGACAGGAAAACAGAAAGCAAGGTTTGGGCCCTTCCACAGCCCTCTCAGCTGCTGATGCAGGGCAAGGCAGGGGGCTGTGAAGCCCTCCAGGTGACATATGAGGTGCGGCCAAGGTGTGGAAGTACCTTTAATAATCGAATAAGAATGTTTATCTGACTTCTAAATAACATTAAACACCTAATGTTGCAATGGTAGATTGAAATATCATTGAAATCGCTGCCTGGCTAAGTCACCACGAGCACATGTAACATCTGATGGTATCAGTTCTACTGTCTGTGCTTAGAAGATAACATACTGGAAACTGCACACTGTTGTAAAACTGAAGCCACACGTGTATAAATAGCAAGAACATACATACATTTATTTTACCTGACACTGTGACACATAATCACAAAATATCTCAAATCTCTGTTTTAAGTAAATTTATGATTCTGTGTTGGGCTGCATTCATAGTCACCTTGGGCCTCAGACAGGCCGTGGGCCTTGGGTTGGACACCCCTGTTTTAGAGTATGTTTCACATAGAGTAGCTGTTGCTTGGTATGAACCAATGTAATTTTCGTTGAACATTGAATGAATGCAAATAATACTTTATAGTACTGAATTTATTTTCAATAATATAACCTTAGTTGTGATTTAATTTTAGCAAACATTTATCAGATTTCTCCTACCTGCCAGGAATGGATGATGCTAGGCTGTACTGAATATACAGATATCTTCAAGGAACTCCCAGCTGGGTTGATTAGAGACACAAAAGCAAAATACCACAAATAGTGGGATGGATGCCAAAATAGTGATGGCAGAGACCTCTAGGAATACAGATGAGGGACTACCTGGTGAGGGAGGGGTTAGAGAGATGAAGGAGTAAGAGGCAGTGGGAAACAGTGCCAGGTAAAGCCATGGGGGTGGGGATGATTTCTGTCCTAGGTTTGGGAGAGCACGGGTTCCTCAGGTGGGCAAAGAACCAATCTCATACCGGGACCAGAGGCATGAAAGTGATTGATGTGAGTGTTTGATATTGAGAGGATTTTTTTTTCCTTTGATAATCAAATAACTTAGAAAACTGCTTAGTGCCCATAGTTTTAGATCAACTGATCTAGCGCTTGTTTAAAATCATCAAAATGATTAGATCAGAAAGGAACTTAGTTTGTTGATCCCCTGAATTTGAACTAAAAAAACAAACAAACCCATGTAGCTCAATGCCCAACTGCTTTGCTAGTTAAAGCCTTTTACATATGAAATATTTAGTAGATTTTTGTGGTAGGTCAAGGTTTGGGTAGACTATCTTTAATACTTCTTGTCTTCTACAGGTGTTGGAAATTAATAGCTCTTCTAGCTTTTACATTATTTAAATATAGTAGAAAATTGGACTGATATGTTCTTGATGCCAACCTCTCCAGAGTTAAACAGTGGGCAGGACTTCCTAACCCAGTGGATGACCAATTCTTCTCGGGCTGGAGTTATATTAAATCGTGGATTTCCCATTTTGGAAGCAGATGAAGAGAAGCGAGTGAATGTGAACATTTCCACCAGCTTTGCTGTTAAAGCCACACATTTTTCAAATAGTTTCACTTTCATAAGTGAAGAAGAATCACTTAGTGAAGAACAGAATTTGGAGTCTAACAGCCCTTACAGACTACAGTCAGATAAATCCGAAACAGACGCAGTCTTTCCTCTGCCTAAAGAGGAACCACAGCCAGTGGCATGTCAGGATGCTCCTGGACCCTGGGAACGTAACAAAAGTGACTTTATCTTGGATCTTGGGAGTGAATTCAGAGAAGTGGCTTGTAAAGACCCACTTTGTAAGAAGCTTGAACAGGTACAACAGGACTTGGCCTAATACGTATTTGTGTTATTGCAGGTTTTTGTTTATGATGAAAGTTACCAGTTTCAGGTCCTCTTGTTTCTTCCCCTTTACAGTGAAATCCTCAAAATACTGAATTTTGCCTTTTGTTTAATATGAAACATTAAAGCATGTTTAATATTTAAGACATAAATGTAACACTTAAGATAACACCTTCAGCTTTCTATCTCACTTGGTAAAAGCTAAAGTAGAAATTGTTGATTGGGGGGAAAGCTGATCATAATGTGCTGATTACCTATTTTTAAGAATCAAAGGATTTTTCTGTTTCTTAATTGAAAGTGTCAGTATGGTTTCCATCATAAAAAATTGAATTTTATAGTTTTGGTGGCAGATTTAGTTACTTAGAGAGCCTTATTTGAAACTCTTTATTAGGGAAGATATAAGAAGGGAGCTGGGAGGGATTAAGATTAGTGTAAGGAGTGAAGGTCCATAAAGAAATGTAAAGTTGAGCCCTGGCTAGTTGGCTCAGTAGGTTGGAACAGCATCCCTTAAACCAAAAGGTTTCAGTTTAGATTTTGATTTCTGGCCAGGGCACGTTACTAGGTTGCAGGTTTGATCCTCAGTCAGAGGGCATACAGGAGGCAACTGATCAATGTGAACATCAATGTTTCTCTCTCTCTCTCTTTCTCTCTCCCCTCCCCATTTTCCTCTCCCTCTCCCACTGCCTCCCTCCCTCTCTCTCTAAAATCAATAAACATATCCTCAGCTGGGGATTTAAAAAAAAAGAAATGCAAAGTTAGTTTAATAAAGTTAATTTTATGTTTAAAAAGCTGAAAGAGGTGCAACAGAAGAAGCAGGAACAACTGAGGAGGCAGCAGTTGGAGCAACTGCAAAGACTCATGGATGAACAAGAGAAGCTGCTCACTATGGTGTCTGGGCAGCATGTACTCCCAGGTATTTTTTTTTTTTTTTTTGCTTACATGGGGCCTTCAATTTGTATAGTGATAGATGGTTACACACATTTCTTACCTTGAATTGTTTGACAGGTTATTTCTACCATTTCTCTATTATATGTTGCAAACTCTAGTTTCTTTAGGAGCCAGGCAGATAGCTGCAGTGGTAGTGGTGTAATATAGTTGGGACAAGTGAAAGCTGTACTATTCTGGAGCATTCGTGTCCTTACAGACATTCACATTTATTTATAACATAAAATTTAAAAAAGACCTGGCAGAGTAAAAGATCTAGAGCCAAAGTTGGCATAGGGCTCCTGGTTTACAAGCCCTGCCTGATGAATGAAAAACTGCCCTGGGTCATAGATGTAAATATGTGTAGAAGCCACTCTACTAAGCGGAAAAACTATTCCAGAAATATTTTCTGTTTAGTTGATGACAGTTCTTTTGTTGTGTGCTCAATCAGTTAATAGCATGATGTTTGTATCAGGGGAAAAGCCTGTTGAAATGTGTCTGGAACAGTGACTTTGAAAGTTTGTTGACCTTTGTAGCAAGAAAAGCATTTTAAATCATGACTCATAATGTCAAAGAAATTTCAATAAATCAGCCTTTATTGATGTGTCTGGTATATAGCAGGGATAGTTACTACTTTGTTTATTCTATGTAAAAAAAAAAATGCCTGTTGTGTCTTGTTGAATCTGATGATAAAACGACTAATGGATTGTGTCCCCACAGTTTGAAAACCAGTGGTCTGGAGCAATGTCTGCTTGGTGCTACCTTTGAAAAGATAAACTTCACTGATTTAGAACAGTGCCTGTTGTGTTGAGAAAGTTGTAATTGAGAATACAAAGAAGATAAGACTCTGGCAAATGAGTGTGCAGAGTGTGGCTGTGTGGGATTTGGGGACTAATGGGAGTGGTGAGGATGAAAAGTGTAGCAAATGAAGAGTGGTTTAAGGAGTTTGGATGTCACAGGTGATGATGTTCTTGCTTCTCCCCCCTCCACCCTGGCCCCACCAAGATAGAAAACAAGAGAGGAGGTGAAACATGCAAAAGAAGAGGTTTGCTAAAAACAAATTATAGGGAAAGGGGGACAGTTGGATGCAACAAGGGAACACATACTAAGGAAAGAATACAGCTCCTTGAACTGCTGCCGGGGTCTGGCTTATATATGGTTTGGTCATTCACGCAGGCACAGTGTAGATTTGCTGTCCAGGAACTCTGGTTTGGCAGGTAGATATCCACTAGTGCACATATAGAGTGGAGCTCTTTGGGGGGACACTTGAAACTTATTTAGGAGAGGCTCACAAAAAAAAAATTGAGAGCGTTCACAGTCATTTAACAGGCTTAGCCTGTGTCAATTCTTAAGTAAAACTAAAAAAAAAAAAAAAAAAAAAAAAAGCAAAACTGCAAGTGCAGGTGATGATGAATAGAGTGACTGGTGGAACAGTTATGTCCTGCAGTCCTGCTTTTGAGCTGAAGGTACCAGGAGTTTCCGTTTTGTTTTTGTATCATCAATGCCTGTGTCAACACAGTGAAATGGGCAGTACTGTCTTAATGTTTTGTGAAAATAGCTTTGACCTGGTGGTGCCTGAAAGAGTCTTGGAGACCTCCAGGGTTTACACACTTTGAGAGCTTCTGCTTTAGGATATTGCTTTTTTTTAGTGACATGTTCAGGTTGAAGTGGGATGACTATTAGTCAAAAATATTTAAGTGGAGTGAGTACTGTTATAAAGGAAGGGCAGTTGAACGTGATATTCAATGAGGATCTACCTGATGTCTAGTTTTATTTGTGGACTAGGGGTGAGGTAGACAGGTGGCATGGCTCTTTTGTAAAACACTTTCCATCGTGCCTTCACTTCTAAATTTAGTGAGACGATCAGGGAGAACAGAAGGGTAGCAGGATTTCATGGGGCTGGTATAGCAGGCAAGATGGCTAGTATTGTCATCTAGCCTCCAAGACATATGTACAAGGGGGATCTTGTTTATTGGGTTATTTCAAAAGCTGAGACTTAAGGCACAAAACAGGAGAAGAGTAGTGCAGGAAATTTAGAAACTACAGAAAAAGTGTAAAACAGAAAAAGCACCCATAATTCCATTACCTGAGATACCAAAATGGCAACTGTAATCTGAAAGGAAGGTACTTTTCTATGCTGTGACACAGAGAGTATGACTGTTAGGGAACAGCACAGATCACTTGTAACTGTCTGCATTGAAGCTGTCTAAGTGCGAGCTGTTACGGGGCTGTGAGCTGAGGACACCAGGAGTGCTTACCGCAGTTGGCGCCTGAGTGGAGCCTTACAGAGCTGCCCTGCCTTACACATACTGTCTGCACATGAATCACAGTGCAGACATGTTTTCAATTAAAATTATTCAAGGGTCACTTTGGATTTTTACAACTTTTAAGATTTTGTTAAATACAATTTCCTAATAAAGAGAAAAAAAAACTTTTATCACTTTGGAGAAAACCTTTTGGTGGGGTCACTAACAGGCAGAAGCCAAAATGTTACAGAAAGACATCAGTTTGTTGATTTTCTTAATTACGAGGTTTAACTCTGCTGCCTGATGATCAGAGCCAGAAGCACAGATCTCCAGGAGGTTCAACCACCGAAGAGAAACCCAGATTCTTCTTACCATCATCTCTCTACCAGAATCAAACTCAAGAAAAAACACGCACTTCCAACATTTTGTCCAATGAACAAAACAACTTCTGCAGAACTACTCGTCAAGATTTTGTCTTAACTTCAAAGAGTGGTGCTTCTCCCAATTTGTTTTATGCAGCACGGTATGAAGAAGCACTTGTGAAAAAAAATGATTTGAAGGAGGAAAACTATAACCATTCTAAAGGTGAGTTACTTATATTTCTTCTGCACTTAACCAAGAGTGTTACCAAGTTGTCCTAAGACAAGAAGAGTCCTTTAGGCATTTTTCTCCTGTCCCCTTGTCTTTAATTATGAGGTCCTACATGCTGCACAGCCACTGAACCTGAATTGGATGACGAGTTGGACACAGAATTTGTGACTTTTCAAGAATAGTCTCAGTACTCATACTGACTTCACACTTTGCATGGTAGCATGTGGACTTAGAAAGTTCTCTTGTAACTTTTTCTTTGAGAGCTTAGAAATAGTGTGAGGTTAATTTAAAATGTGTGTGGTGTCAGGGCACTTGATAGAAAATGTGAAATGTGAGAAGGTTGGTGATGGGATTAATTACCCATAAAAAATCTCCCCTAACCCAGACACTCTGTGTTCACCATACCTCTGTATTACTCGTATCTAGCACATTCCTGCTACAGAAATGGCACTTAGTGTCTGATGGTCTAAACTCATAGATCTCTTGTATGATGTTTTTCTGCTCCCTACTTCACATTTCATAATTATAGAAAATTGTACAGTAAGTTGTGTTCCTTCTCACTCAACATGGAAAATGCTTATGGTATATTCTATAGTCTTTATAATGATAACTTTAATAATTTCATCATTGTGCTACTTTAGTAATATGTCATGATTTAATGTTCTTTGTGAAATACTAAGTTGTTTCTAGTACTTTAAATGTTAATTTAATTTCCAATTCTCAAGAACACACTTTTTCGAGTTATAGAAAAATGCAAATAATATGAGAGATGTCTATGCTTACTAACTAGAGTAATTCCTAACTTAGAGTAATTCCTGGTATGGAATGGTCAAATGCCTTTTTCTTATTTTTTTAAAATAATACATTGCCTAACCTTTTATTTTTGAAAACTTCAAACATCCATGAAACTTGAAAGGCCACTACAGTAATTACCAGCATACCACCACCTAGATTTAACAGTTAATATTTTACCATATTTACTTTGTGTTTATTTGTGTGTGTGTATTATATATGTGTGTGTGTATTATATATGTGTGTGTGTATATATACACACACATACACACACAATATATGGTTTGCTGAGTCATTTCATTGCAGCTATATGCAGACATTATGTTATATCATTTTATATATTTCAGCATTTTATTGTCCTGAAAATTAGGACATTCTTTGTATAACCACAGTATTATTATTATACCTAGGGACATTAACAGCAATTCTTTAATATTCAGATCCATCTTAGAGTTACCCTATTATCCCAAAATCTCTTTTAAAAGGTTTTTATTTTAGATTTTTAAAAAAACCAGAATCCAATCATGTATTACATTCAGTTGTTTAAATCTTTAGTCTTTTTAATTTAGGGAAGCTCACATTTTTCATAACATTAGTGTTTTGAAGAATGTTGTTTTTTTATTTTTATTTTTAAATTTTGAAAAAGATTTTATTTATTTATTGTTAGACAGAGGGGAAGGGAAGGAGAAGGGGGGAGACACATCAATGTGTGGTTGCTTCTTGTGCTCCCCCTACTGGGGACCTGGCCTGCAACCCAGGCATGTGCCCTGTCTGGGAATCAAGCCTGTGACCCTTGGGTTCATAGGCTTAGACTCAATCCACTGAGCTACACCAGCCAGGGCTCTCCTATCTATTTTGTGCCTACCAGTTATGCTTCTTATTCCCTGTACTTTTCCCCCATTCTTCTCCTTCTCCCTTCTTGCTACTAACCCTCCATGTGATCTCCATTTCTATGATTCTCTTCCTGTTCTAGTTGTTTGCTTAGTTTGTTTTTGTTTTGTTTTGTTTTTCCAATTCTGTTGATAGTTGTGAGTTTGTTGTCATTTTACTGTTCATATTTTTGATCTTTTTCTTAGGTAAGTCCCTTAACATTTCATACAATTAGGACTCAATGATGATAAAGCCCTTTAACTTGACCTTATCTGGGAAGCACTTTATCTGCCCTTCCATTCTAAGTGATAGCTTTGCTGGATAGAGTTATCTAGGTTGTAGGTCCTTGCTTTTCCTCTCTTTGCATACTTCTTGCCAGTCCCTGGCCTTCAAGG
Organism: Phyllostomus discolor; assembly: GCF_004126475.2. Classification (NCBI taxonomy): domain Eukaryota; kingdom Metazoa; phylum Chordata; class Mammalia; order Chiroptera; family Phyllostomidae; genus Phyllostomus; species Phyllostomus discolor. Next base: position 116,666,778 of record NC_040904.2, read on the forward strand.
TTTATTTTGAGAAATCAGCTAATAGTCTTATGGGAACTCCTTTGTAGACAATGTTCTTTTCTCTTAATGCTTTTAAGATCCTCTTTTTATCTTTAACCTTTGTCATTTTAATTACGATGTGTCTTAGTGTTTTCCTCCTTGGGTCCAACTTCTGTGGGACTCTCTGTGCTTCCTGGACTCATATGTCTATTTCCTTTGCCATATTGGGGAAGTTTCATTATTTTTTCAAATAAGTTTTCAATTTCTTGGTCTCCTCTTCTTCTGGCACCCCTATGATTTGGATATTGGAACATTTAAAGTTGTTCAGAGGTTCCTAAGCTTCTCCTCATTTTTTGAATTCTTATTTCCTTATTCTGTTGCAGTTGAATGTTTATTTCTTCTTTTTTGTTCCAAATTGTTTATTTGAGTCCCGGTTTCCTTCTGTTCACTGTTGGTTCCCTGTATATTTTTCTTTATTTCTTTTTGTATAATTTTCACTTCTTCCTTTATTTTGTGGCTGTACCCAGTTGTTTCTCTGAACATCCTTGTTACCAATGCTTTGAACTCTGCGTCTGATAGGTCCTTATCACTTATTTCTTTTTCTGGAATTTTGATCTGTTCTTTTATTTGGACTATAGGTCTTTGTCTCTTTAATTTGGCAGGCTCCCTGTGTTTCTGTGTATTAGGTGGAGCTACTTTGACTCCCATGTGGGTGCACCTGTAATGTTCCAAGGGGCCGAGCCTTACGTATTTGCCAGGGCGGTGCAACCAGCTTCACTACTTTGTGGCACTGTATGTGAGGGAGAGGTCAGAGAGAAAACACTGCTGCTTGCTCATCCCATGCCCCATTTTCAGTCACTGCCCTGGTACCGATTTCCAGTTGGGTGGGTTTGTATATGTTCTAGGACCCTGTGGATACTTTAAAATGACTCTTCTGAGCACTGGAAGTTTCTTCTACCACCCCTAGCTCCACTGGTTTTTACAGGCAGAGGTTATGAGGCTTTATTTTCCCTCTTGCTGGAACCCTGGGCTGTGTGGTGTGACCTAGGGCTGGGATCACTGACTCCCCAGTTGCCCCTCCTCGTTTTTATCTGCTGCACATGAATGTGAGATTGCCCTATCTGAAGCCGCAGCCACTGCTGCTGCTTCGCCACTCCACACCACGCCCCCTCTGCCTGTCCTACCTGTCTGGATAAATGTTTCTTTAAATCCTTGGTTGTCAGACTTCCATACAGTTTGATTTTCTGGCAATTTTGGTTGTTTTTTTGCTTTTAGATTGGTTGTTATCCTTCTTTTGGTTGTATGAGGAGGTGAAGCCAGTCTACCTATACCTCCATCTCAGCCGGAAGTTCTGAAGAATGTTGTGTTTTAATTAGGGTTTTGTAGTTTTTCTTTGTCATAGTAAAGAAATCCTTGAGAGCTGTGAAATCTTTGGCATGCCTTACTTTTAACTAGTATTTTTTTTAGCTTACTAACTTGTAAAATTATCAAGTTTTAAGACTTTAATTTGATTTTTCTTGAACTAAATTGTTCTTAATTTTTGTTCTAGATGAAGGTGTTTTGCCATGTTGGGAGAAAATGACAGATCAGGTTCAGGAAGAGAATGATGTGAACCTAAAAAAATTTGCTGATTCCTCAGAAGTGGTTAATGTTGAAGAAAGGTACCATCCATGTTACAAGGAATAAGAAATGCGATAACTTTTAATATAATGGCCAGCCATTATTATTGAGCACTTTCTTTGAAAGATACATACTCTTTTTGTTTTTGCTTGAAGATGCTTTTATATTTAAGGTTCAAGATACAACTGAACACATACAGTCAGCAACATAAGGAATTTGGGAAGCTGTATCAGTTTAAGTGGCTTTGACATTGCATTGGAAAAACTGAGCAAAGTTTTTTTACCTAATAGTAATATATGGGTAAAATTAATCTTCTCTCAAATAGTTAGGTGAATCTTATTTTGGAGAAGAGAAAATAAATTATATATTAGAGTCTCACATTTGGTGTCACTTATAAATTCAAATTTTGTAAGTCTGGTTATAGAATTTAAAAATGTTATGACAAAGCCCTAGCTAGGTGGGTGGCTCAATTAGTTGGAACATCGTTTCATACACTGAAAGGTTAAGGGTTCGATCCCCAGTGAGGGCATGTGCCTAGGTTGTGGTTTTGATCCCTGGTTGGGGTACATATAGGAGGTAGCCTATCAATGTTTCTCTTCCTCTCTCCCTCCCTTCCTTCTCCCTCTCTAAAATCAATAAGCCTGTCCTTGAGTGAGGATTAAAAAAACAATAATAATAAATGGAATTTTGTGACAAATATAATATACTAATATTGAAGTTGTTTATTATTTTCTTAAATACTTGAAATATTTTAATATATGTGATTAATGGGCAAATGACTTTTTTGATTGTTGTTCTATTTACATTGTTAAGAATCTTTTAAATTAAAGAGTGTATATAATGAACTATTTTTGAAATATGTTTTAAATTTACATAATGAACACATTACTTTAAAAATTAATCTAAGGTTGACAGATGGACTTCAGAAGAGTTTTTTTTTCAAATCATGTAGAGTGCTGTATATATCTATTTTGGGAGATGGAGTGAGATTGTAGCTTTCATTAAATTTTTAAAGGGGTGGTCTGTCACTTTGGAAAAGGTTAGTTGTTAGTATAGTCAGCAGTGTATATCAGGCAGACTGTAAAATATTCACATCATGATTTGCATGTTACATAACTTTATTTTTATTATCAGGCCTATTAAAGCTGCTATTAGAGAAAGAAAACAGACATTTGAAGACTACTTGGAAGAACAAATTCAGCTGGAAGAACAAGAATTGAAACAGAAACAGCTAAGGGTTAGCATCACCACCATTGGATTAAATTATCTAAGATGGTAGAGATTTGTCTATAATTTGCTTTAAACATACCAGCATTAATTCAAATATTGTTCTTTATTATAGGAAGCAGAAGAATCATTGCTAGTCAAACCAAAACAACCATTCTTAAAGCGCGGAGAAGGTTTAGCTAGATTCACTAACGCTAAATCTAAGTTTCAGAAAGGGAGGGGCAGTAAACTAATGAGTAATCAGAGCATTTCAGAGGACCAACCTGTGTTTAAAATAGACAGACAACAATTCCAGCGGAAAACTGCTCTTATTAATAAAGAACTATGTACAGAGAACCCTCATCCTAAAAAGAACAAAGCTAGAACCAAGAGCGGTTATGCCACACTCAGTGAGAAGCCAGAAGTGCTTAAGGGTAATAATGTGAAAGGTTTCTTTCCATCAAGATTGAAAATACTGGCAGGGAAGAAATGTGGGAAATTTAGAGAGCAGTTCAAGTTAGAAGAAAAGGTAGAATCTAATAATAAAGAAAATGTACCTGAGTGTACAAAACCTTATGATATTGGTTGCGAAGTCTGGAATAACACACAAGATAAAGACATACATCCCCTCTCTACAGGGCTGGAAGGCTGCATGGCTTTAAAAAGCCAATAACTGAGAGCTTGAGAGAGTCAGGATCTTCTCCTGACATTCTGTTCAGAAAAAGTTAGAGAATTGGGAGCAAGAAAAGGAAAAGGAAAATTTGGAATTAGATGAGTTTTTGTTTTTAGAACAAGCTGCTGATGAAATATCATTTTCCAGCAATTCCTCATTTGTACTGAAGATCTTAGAGAGGGACCAACAGATTTGTAAAGGTCACAGGCTGTCTTCTACCCCTGTCAAAACTGTGCAGCAGCAAAAGATGATGACACTGGGGCCCATTAGTCAGTGTAACCAAAATGAGCATCCAGACCATAACAAACATGAAAATGAGGGTGAGGGTGAGGTTGCACCCAGACAACTTAATTCACTGTCCTCACCTGATGGATTGGGGGGACCGTCTGGTAAAGTCAGTGAAAAAGTGTTCCAAATGAACACTTCTGAAAATCAAAGGAGGTTGAAAGCAAGCGATAATGTAATGAACAGTGACAGTAGCACTGACTCTGAGGAGCAACTGGGTGTTACCATAAAGTCATCAACTGAGGGTAACAAAAGGGATTTGAGCAGCAGAGAAGATAGTCCACAAGTTTGTGATGGTAAAGGACCTTTAAGGAATATTGGGACTCAAGAAGAGAGTAAAAGGAGAGATGTGGATTTAGATTTGTCCGATAAAGATTGTAGTAGTGATGAGTCTGTCATAACAGAAAGCTTGAAAAATAAAAGTTCTGAGTCCTTGAGTAGGCCCTCATCTCTAAGCATGAGTAAATTTGACTTTGATGATGAAAGAACTTGGACCGATCTTGAAGAGAATTCATTTAAATGTGATGTTACCCATGGGAATGAAGCCATTTATGGAACTCCCCAGACCTACCCTAATATGAGTGATATATGTATACTGGACAAAATAATAAAAAGGAGGGTTGCACCAGTGAAGAAGGAAGACTTGAGCCAATCCAGCAGAGGCACAAGTCCTCCTCCTACATCGGATCTGATGATGAAATTCTTCCCTTCTTTGAAACCAAAACCAAAACCAAAATCAGATTCACACTTGGGAAATGAACCCAAGTTAAACATTCAAGACCAACCCACTGGTAAGTCAGAGCATCATAAAATGTATAGTAGATTGTTATAAACTTAACATTTATTTTATCGTGTATTGTCAGAATGCTTAAAATACTAACTTTTCTGGTTGCTATGTTAAAGTTTGATTTGTTTTGTGGGTCTAAATAATGTAATAGTAGTATAAGAGGTTCGGATGAATTGTGATTTCAGGTTTTTCAAATTTAAGCCTGTCTTATTCTTAAGGCTGTAAAAGTAATTGCTTTATTATTAAATGAGATAACATTTAAATTTCTTTTACAACCAGGAAGGGAGTACCCAATTTATGGTTTGTGTTACTGTGGAGGAAACTTTGTGCCTACTTTTTTTTGAGGACTATATTTTTACTTTTTTTTTTTACTGCCTCATGCATTAACTTGTTAAATTTGACCAAGAAGAAATACAGTATAATCCAAGTTTCTTTCTTCCCTCAGACCTGGGCTCCTAGTCCCCTTTCCTAGAGGCACCAGCATTCCCATTTCATTTGTATATGCTAAATACATTCCATGCACATGAAAGCATATGTCTGAGTGTAATTTCCTTTCTATACAAATGAAAACATGCCTTTTATATAACATTCTACATCTTGCTTATATATTTTGAAGGTTGCTTTAATACAGGCATCTTCCTTGTTCCATTTAATGGCTGCATAGTATTCAGATGATGCGATAGACTTTTTAAACCTATATTGAAAAACCCTTCCATATCATGGCATATTATAAACTCTGAATGCCTTGCAAAGCTTTAAAATATTAATTATAGCAAGCTATTTAAAAAGTAGTCTGAATTTAAAAGTAGTACTTTTGCAGAAAGTTTGGAAGTTTAAAAAGTATACAAGTGAGAATGTTTATAACTGAACTAGCCAGAGGTAACTATGATATTGTTTTGGGATATTTTCTTTCAGTCATTTTTCCTTTGTATTTTAAATATCATAGCAACATGTTATAACTGCCTCATCCTTTTTAGCTGGTATATAACATGTGTTGGCCATATCATTAAACACTGTGTACTTTAAAAATGGTTGCATGACATTATATGAATGTAGTGTAATTTTATTCAGTAATTTTCTTAGTGTTCAACAGATGTTTTTTTTACTAATATAAATACACTGCAATGCATATTTTTGTGCAAAACTGTAAGATTTTACGAGTTTTTTCTTTAACTAGATTTTTAGAAGTAGGGTCAAAGTAAATATGTGTATATTAGTTTTGGGATATAAATCGGGTTTAGTTTCCAAAGGGTAGTTAAAAGACAGGAGTGTTAGATATTTTACTCTCTTAAATAGCAATTTGATACTGAAAAAAAAGCCTTAATTTGTATTTCTTTGATTAGCAAGGGGTAAGTTTTGCTTTTTGGTGCTTTAGATATCTTGTGACTTACTCATATTCTTAAGCTATTTTTATATCCTGGCCTTTAAAAAGTTTATTTGAATGATTTTTTTTATGTATAATGTTAATTAATTATCAGATTGAAACTTTTGAGGTAGAATAATTTGATTCTTAAATTTAGACTGGTTTCATCTGGAAAGCTAGGACAGTAAAATTATTCCAAAATCAAAATTTAGTTATTAGAAACACCCTAATGCATTTTAATGGGGTATTTACCATATTTTTGGCTCTTAGTGTTAATAGCTAGCTAGTGTTTTTGCTGCTGAAGGCCTCTTGTGAAGTTCAATATGGCCTGTTTTATAGGTGACAATGCTCGATCTCAAGTTTTGAGAGAGAAAGTTATTGAGTTGGAAACGGAAATAGAAAAGTTTAAAGCTGAGAACACATCTTTAGCTAAACTTCACATTGAACGAGAAAGTGCCTTGGAAAAACTCAGGTAAGTTTGTGTCAGTAAGTTGGAACAAAATATACAGTGGTTCAGTTAGTATCTTTAAGATCATGTCTAGAATACTGGAAATAATTTTTGTCAATCCAAGAACATAAGTGGAAATGAAATCTGTACCACATATGAATTTTTTAACTAAATACAATGACCCATTGTGGTCAAAGCTTTGTTAAAAGGGGAATTCTCTTGGTGATGGGATTACAAATTGAAATTTGAAAGGCAGTTTGGGGTTATGAATTCAAGCTACATTGGCCAGTGTATTAATTTCTTAGGGCTGCTTTAACAAAGTACATATTAACTGGATGGCTTAAAACATCAGGAAATTATTTTCTCATGATTCTGGAGGCTTAGAAGTTTAAAGTCAAGCTGTCAGCAGAGCCATGCCTTTTCTCCTATCTTCTAGTGGTTGCTGACACCCTTAACATTCCTTGGCTTGCAGCTGGACATTTGGGTTTTGGTTATTGTGAATAATGCTATTATCATTGGTGTACAAATATCTGTTCACTTTTCTGCTTTTATATTTCTTTTGGATACCTGTATTTTTCGGACCATAAGACACACCTAGGTTTTAGAGGAGGAAAATAGGAAAAAAATTTTTGAAGCAAAAAATGTGGTAAAATATTTAATAATATAAATAACATAATATTTCACTGATGTAACTCTAAACAGAACTCAGGAGCAGTATTAACAACTATTATTCCTCCCAAATCGGGGCAGGGGCAGGGTGTGTCTTATAGTCTGAAAAATACATTATGTACCCAGGGTAGAATTGCTGGAGCATATGTTGAACCAACCTTACATTAACCTTACATGCATCCCACTTGGTTATTCTGTGTAATCCTTTTAATGTGCTCTTAAATTTGGTTTACTAATTCACTGAGGATTTTTACATATATGTTCATCAGGGGTATTGTCTTGTAGTTTTCTTGTGGTGTCTTTGGGTTTGGTAGTATTGATGCTAGTCTCATAAAATGAGTTTGGAAGTGTTCCCTTTTCCTTTTTGGGAAGAGTTTAAGAATTGGTATTAATTCTTTGAATGTTTGGTAGAATTTACCTGTGAAACCATCTCATCCTGGACTTTTCCTTGTTGGAAGATTTTTAGTGATTCAATCAGTTGTTATTGGTCTGTTCAGGCTTTCTGTTTCTTCTAGATTTAGTTTTGGTAGGTTGTATGTTTTTAGAAATCCATTTCTTCTAGGTTATCCAGTTTTTTTGGTTATAATTGTAGATAATGTGACCTTTTTTGTATCTGAGGCATCTGTTGTAATGTCATCTCTTTCATTTATGATACTTATTTGAGTATCTCTCCTTTTTTGCGGGGGAGTCTAGTTAAAGTTTTGTTGAGTTTGTGTGCTGTTTTTCTCCTTCTGAGACTGGTGCAATGTGATATTGGTTTAGTTCTTGTTGTTCCATAAATCCTGGAGGCTTTCTTCATTCTTTTTTCTCCTTTGACTATAATTTTAAGTTATCTGTCTTCTAGTTCACAGATTCTTGCTTCTGCTGGAGTGTGTTTGTTGTTGAAGGTTTCTGTTGCATTCTTTTCTTTTTTTTGACTTCATTGTTTTCTCAGCTTGAGACTTTTTGTTGGGTTCTTTTTTATGATTTTTCTTTGTTGAACTTCTCATTTTGTTTCATGTATTGTTTTGTTGATTTTGTTGGGTTTTCATCTATGTTCTGTTGTACCTTGCTGAGCTTCTTTAAAACATGTATTTTGAATTCTTTGTCAGGCAATTTGTAGATCTGTTTCTTTGGGATCAGTTACTGGAGCTTTATTAATTTCTTTTGGTGGTGTCATGTTTGCCTGATTCTTCATGATCTGTGCAGCCTTGTGATAACCTCTTCCTGTTTTCATAGATTGGTTTTGGCAGGTCTTTACCTTCTCCTGCTAGGTCCTTGATCCAGGATCCACTTGTACCTCCAGGATCCTAGTTGAGTGGGATTCTAGCCAGGTCATATGGCTGCTTCTGGGTCCACAGTGGGGTCCATGGTTGGCAGGCCTGTTACCAGGGGTGCAGGTGGACATGGACTAGACCCCTGGTTGGACAGGACTGCTTTTGGGTCCATGGTCAAGCAGGGCTGGAGGTAGGTCATAGGTCATGGGGCTACTTCTGGGCCCACTGTTGCCATCTGTAGGCAGGGGGATCAGTTACTATGGGTAAGGATAAGTGTGGCCTCTGCCATTTCCTGGTTACCTTCCTGCTGGCTGCCTGGGTGAGCAGGATTCTCTCTAGTACCACAGTATAGCAGGCTGGAGCCAGGCCACAGGGCTGTTTCAGTATCTGTAGTTGGGACTGAGGTCTGTGGGCCTCTTACCAGGGGCATAGATAGGTGTGTCTCTTCCCGAGTTCTCTGGTGGATGGAGCTGGGGCTGAGTCCATAGGGGAGCTAGGCTGTTTTCATTCTGCAGCCAGGACCATGTTTAGTAAGTCAGCCACTGGGGCATGGGCCTGCCTTCTCTAAGTGTCCTTGATATCATGGCTTCACCAGAGTTTCCATACCTCCTACTTGGATCCTAGAGCTTCCCCAAAAGCACTTATGTTCTTGGATGGCTATTGGATTGTTGTTTATGTAGGGGGATGTAAGCCAGGGACCTCCTGTTCCATCACTTGCTGATGTCACTCTCCCTGTATTCTTAACACAGCATGAAGAATGAGCCTGGGTTATGATAGTCCCTCTGATCAGCACTCTCCTCAGCTAGATACCAAAGTCCCCAAGTGGTGCATAAGACCCAGTTAATATAGTCTTCAGGTTTTTTCCCTACTTCTGACTCTATCTTACAATTTTAGACACACTGGCTGCCTGGTGTTTCTTTGAACACATCAGGCATATTCCTTCCTCATGGTTTTTGTGTGTGGTGTTCCCTCTGCCTGAACTGTTTTGTCCAAATATCCTCATGGCTATTCTCTCATTTTCTTCAGGTTTTACTTCAAATATTGTCTCAGTGAGGTGACCCCATTATAATTTTAATCCCCTATCCTGATATTCTCTAACCTGATTCCTTGCTTATGTTCTTCCTTAATACTTACAATGCTCCATATATTTGCTTATTTATTCTATTATTGCCTCTCTCTCCCATTGTGTGTAAGAAGCTTCACGTGAGTAAGGATGCGTAGCCGTGTACTGCTTAATGTATAGCAGGTGCTGTCAGTGGATGCTTGTTGAAGGGGTGCTTTATTGAGTTAATTGACTGCTATTTCAATGTTTTAGATTGAGGATGGATTAACTAAGACTAGAAGCTCCTCATTTCTAGGCTGTCACTGGTGTTACATTTTGGTGCCACATGTGGATTATTATATTGAGATGGTATTCTTAGATTATTGAAATACTCCCCTTAGATAACATGGTTTGGTCATTTTAGGAAAGATATTGCAGATTTTGAACAACAGAAGGCAAAAGAATTGGTTCGAATAAAAGAATTTAAAAAGGAAGAAATGAGGAAACTACAAAATAAACGCAAAGTTTTTGAAATGTATACTACAGCTGCAAGAACTTTTCCAGATAAAAAGGAACGTGAAGAAATACAGGTATACCGATACTTATATACTCATACAAGTTAGTGAAGATGACAGTCCTATAAGAATTTTAGAGTTATTTAATGTATCAAAGAGACATTGGTATCAATTTATTAATCATGCATTGGCTCAACAAGTTATCTGTCTGAGACACTGCATTAAGAACATCTTTGTAGTCTGGTTTTTAGAGAGTAAAATATTTATTCTCTTACTAAAGGCTTTCAAAAAAAAGAAAACTATGATGATGGCATGAATGAATTAATAAGCCAGGAGTTGGAAGTTCACTGGTGTAGTGTTGTATTAATTTGTTTAACCTACCACAGAACAAGTACTGTTAGTTTTGTTTATTTACAAATGTTTAAGGCTTATTATATACTAAATAAGTGTTTAATTCTAAAACATACACACTGATAGGCCAAATTATCAGACTTGTTAATTTCAAAGTTAGAAATGGATATGATCAGAGGAATGTAGTACCGTATCTTTAGGACTATAAAATGCACCTAGGTTTTAGAGGAGGAAAATAGTAAAAAAATTTTTGAAGCAAAAAATGTGGTAAAATACTGAATAATATAAATAACATAATATTGCACCAATGTAAATGTAAACTACATTTACTAGTGAGGTAAGCTACATTTGGACTATAAGACTCGCCCCCTTCCAAATGGAAGGGAAAGGGGGATGCATCTTATAATTTGAAAAATACGGTACTTAAAAAAGAACTAGTGCATTTCTAGCTAAACTATAGAAAAAATATAGGTGAATATATTCATGGCTTTGGCATATGCAAAGATTTCCAAAGAACTAAGTATAAAAGAAAAAAGTGGATATATTGGAATTCATCCAAAGAAAATACTTCAGTTTACCAAGAGAAAAATTTTAAATGGCTATCCCTTGTTTATAGCATAAAATGCAAACTCATCTTCCAATTCCATATTTTAAATACCAGTATTTCTGAGTCCCATCCTTTGCTTTCTTCCTTTCTGTAGTACACCATCTTTGAACAATCTCATCTACACACCTGCAGCTTAAGTTATCACATGCCATTTTGATGAGAGTCTTTAACTCTTATTTTTACTTTTGTGGGGAGAAACATGTGCTATGTTTTGGTTAATGCTTGGTTTATTAAATCTTTTAGACTTCAACAATCTATTAATTTTTTTTCCCAAAAAAAGGCTGTGCAGTGCAGTCTCTTGCTCTCACCCTTGTTCCAGCACCCAGTTTTCTCCCCTTTTGAGATAACCAGTGTTACAAATCTTGTAATTCTAAGCAAATGCATATATATATACACACAAACACATACAATTGTGTGTGCAATTGTGATAAAAAGTTATCTTAACATAAAGAGCATCCTCATTATTTTACCACTGAATTCTATTCAATAGTAAATTGAATAGATATATGGATGTGCCATAATTTACTTAACTAAACATTTATGTTGTTTCTGTTCTTTTTCTATCAAGAGTGCTGTCCGGAATAATCTTGTACACACATCAGTTCACAATCATTCTTCTACTTTGTTATTTTACATGGGGTTATTGAACACCTGTGATGTAGCAGGCATGTGCTGGGAATACAGGTGTAAACAGAATGAATTCATCCTTGTCCCCATGTAGCTTACACACACAAGTATATCTGTAGGATAAATTCCTGGAAGTAAAATTTCTAGGTTAAAAGGGGGTGGTATTTACATTCATAGATATTATAAGATTTATCCCTTCATAAATATTGTTTCAATTTTTAATTCTACTAGCAATTACTAGAATGTTTTTGCTCTTTGCCTGCTAGGTAAAAGATTAAAAATTGATATTAAACTTACTTGAATTTCTTTTTAAAATGTATACTCTAGATTATAGATTATTGCTATAATCCATAATACAAATTGAGCATGACTTTTTGTGAAGACTTCAAATACTTTAAATAGTAGTTAAAATCAAATTCAGCTGTCAGATAATTTTTCACTAAATTTAAAACTATAACCTGTTCTAAAATATCTGCATAATGGGTTTGTCATTTCATTTTTATTGTTTCTGACTCTCTCAGGAATAGAGCAATACTTGGCTATGTTATGAAAACCCTACAAGACCCAAAAGGAAAAAAAGCCAACCTTCTTTTTTTTTTTTTTTTAAAGACTTTATTTATTTATTTCTAGAGAGGGAAGGGAGGGAGAAAGAGAGAGAGAAACATCAGTGTGCAGTTGCTGGGGGCCATGGCCTGCAACCCAGGCATGTGCCCTGACTGGGAATCGAACCTTCGGTTCAAAGCCCACGCTCAGTCCACTGAGCTATGCCAGCCAGGGCTAAAAGCCAACCTTCTTAAACCACCCAAGATTATAAGATTGACTCCCCTCACCTTCCCTTCTTTGCCATAACTGAGATTTCTTCTTCCATTGTGATTCAGACCATAGTAGAGGAGCTTTCTTATTGTGGTTCTATTTACTTTGATGAGAATAACACATAGATTTTACTTAATTGTAACCTGGTGCCTTTCCCTCAAACAATATATCCTCTTATTCTCCAAGCCAGTTCTTTCCGGTCTGCTAGTCCTTAGCCACATGTGACTATTTAACTTTTGTTAAGTTAATTGAAATTAAACTAAAAATTCAGTTTGCCAGTGACATCAGCCATATTTCAAGTGGTCAGTAGCCATTGTGTGACTGGTAGCTATCATATTGGACAGTGCAGGTCCAGGACACATCTGTCATTGCAGAAGGTTCTGGATGGTTTTGATGTAGAGGCCTCATATCCTGGAGATTTGGTGAGTTAGCTTTCCTCTTTAAGATGTTAGACTGTTTCATAATTTGCCAACTTTTTCTTGAACCCTCTTTCTACTTTGTTAGTGTTGATTTAAGTATTGGACACTTTTCAAAAGACTTGGTATGTTGTCTGTAGCCATGGATGTTCATTATTTGTTTCTGTTGTTGGTATAGTACCTTCTTTTCCTTAAACTAATGGCTTATTCATAGTTTGCTATTGAATATACTTACCCTTCTTTCTACCTCTACTGTGCAAATACATACTTTAAAAACAAGTATCACTTAATTGAAAACTTTATTTATTGATACACTTCCACTTATTTTTTTTTGGTTTTCATGTTTTTATTGGGGGCACAGTGAAGGTGACCTCCTCTCTGTAGTGGAGCTGTTCACAGTTTTTCAGCCACTCCAAGCTTGGGCCTTTGGGATCTTGGGGATGGCTGGGCACATTGGGCTTACTCCCATCATCGGACAGGCACTGGATAGATGTAGGATGTCACTTGATTGATTCTTGTGGCATACTTGGTGTAGGGACTGAAGGGAACAGATTTCTAGCGAGGCCCCTGATGATGATGGACATGACTACCATTGGCTCCTTCGGCCAGGTGTTCTTGAGGAAGGCAGCAAGTCTCCCACATCTTGGTCTTGGCCCACTTCCACTTAAATCATTAAAAGATTAATTAGAGAGATGGTACAGGTGTACACAGTGATAATGTGGGTTCAGTTTTAGACCACCTCAACAAAGCAAGTCCCATGAATATTTTGGTCTTCCATTTCATATAAAAATTATGTTTACACTATACTGTAGTCTCTTTAAGTGTGCAATAGCATTGTGTCTAAAAGAACAAAATGCATACCTTATAGAATATACTTTATTGCTAAAAAATGCCAACCAGCCTTCAGTGAGTCATTATCTTTTTGCTAGTGGAGGGTCTTGCCTCAATGTTGATGGCTGCTGACTGCTCAGGGTGGTGGTTGCTGAAGGCTGGGGTGGCTGTGGCAATTTCTTAAAATGAGATAACAGTAAAGTTGCTGCGTGGATTGACTCTTCCTTTCATGAATGATTTCTCTCTAGTATGTGATGGTTTGGTAGCATTTTACCAACAGTAGAACTTTCTTTTTTTTTTTTAGCTTTTTTTTTAAAAGATTTTATTTATTTATTTTTAGAGAGGGAAGGGAGGGAGACAGAGAGAGAGAGAAACATCAATGTGCGGTTGCTGGGGGTTATGGCCTGCAACCCAGGCATGTACCCTGGCTGGGAATCGAACCTGGGACACTTTGGTTCCCAGCCCGTCCTCAATCCACTGAGCTACGCCAGCCAGGGCCAGAACTTTCAATGTTGGTGTCAGTTCTCTCAGACCCTGCCATTGCTTTATCCTTTTTTTAGAATGTAATATTCTAAATCCTTTGTTGTCATTTTAACATCTTCACAGCTTCTTTACCAAGATTCCATCTCAAGAAACCACTCTCTTTGCTCATCATAAGAATCAAGTTCTCATCAGTTTAGCATGAGAATACAGCAATTCAGTTACATTTTCAGGTTCCACTTTAACCCTAGTTCTCTTGCTGTTTGTCACACTTGCTATTTGTACTTCTTCCACTGAAGTCTAGAACGCCTTAGTCATCCTTGAGGGTTGGAATCAACTTCTTCCAAATTCCTGTTAATGTTAATATGGGGTTGGCTAAAAAGTTTGTTTAGTTTTTTCCATATGATGGCTAGTAGTGCTTACTTGTCTTTAACTTCATTTGAAACAATTTTGTGAGATTGTGTTGCGACAGCTGTCATGTTGACATGTGTTTTAAAAATTATCAAAATTGGTGAATTTTTGTGCAGCTATTTCAGTGTTAAAGATGGAAGAAAATATGCAACATTTTCTGCATATTAAGTTTTATAATTTGAAGAAAGGTAAAAATACAACTGAAATGCAGAAAAGATTTGTGCAATACATGGAGAAGGTGCAGTGACTGATCAAACATGTTAAAAGTGGTTTGTGAAGTTTCTTGGTACTATTGACATTTTAGCCAAACAATTCTTTGGTATGGAAAGTCGTATGCATTGGAAGATGTTTAGCAGCACTGCTGGCCTCTACCCACTAGAAGTCAATAGTGGGAGATAGCTGACATACTCAAAATATCCATATCAGTAAAGTTATTGCTGAAAATGAAAAATGTGTCCCTTATTTTATGGAAAAAAACTAAATGGACTTTTTGGCCAACCCAATATTTTGATCTCTTCCCATGAATCATGAATGTTTTTGATGGCATTGAGAAAGGTGAATTCTTTCCAGAGGTTTTCACTTTAATTTGCCCACATCCATCAGAGAAATCATTGCCTATGGCAGCTATAATCTTATAAAATATATTTCTTAATTAGTATGACTTGAAAGTCAAAATTATTTTTGATCCACGGGCTACAGAATGGATGTTGTGTTAGCAGGCATGAAAACAACATTAATCTCTTGGTACATCTCCATCAGAGCTCTTGAATGATCAGGTGCATTGTCAGTAAGCAGTAATAGGAACCCTTTTTCCTGAGCAGGTCCCAGCAGTATGCTTAAAATATTTAGTAAACAATACTGTAAACTATGTGCTGTCATCCAGGCTTTGTTTATAGAGCACAGGCAGAATAGATTTAGCATAATTCTTAAGGGCCCTACGGTTATAAGAATGCTAAGTAAGCACTGGCTTCAACTTAAACTCACCCACTGCACTAGCCCCTAACAAGAGAGTCAGCCTGTCCTTAGAAGTTTTTGAAGCCAGGCGTTGACTTCTCTCTAGCTATGAAGGCCCTAGATGGCGTCTCCTTCCAATATAAGGCTGTTTCATCTACATTGAAAATCTGTTGTTGATATAGCCACCTTCATAAATCATCTTGGCTAGATCTCCTGGATTACTTGGTGCTTCACCTTGCACTTTTATGTTATGGAGAATGCTTGTTTCCTAAAACCTTATGAATCAACCTCTACTGGCTTCATACTTTGCTTTTGCAGCCTACTCACCTCTCTTAGTCTTTTATAGAATTGAAGAGAGTTAGGACCTTGCTCTTTATGCTTTGGCTTAAGGGAATGTTGTGGCTGGTTTGATCTTCTGTCCAGGCTACTGTAATTTTTTCATGTCAGCAGTAAGGCTGTTTTACTTTCTTATCATTCATAATGTTCACTGAAACAGCACTTTGTTGGCTGTTGTGAGATTTACATGAGCATGGGTAGGATGTCAGGTTGTCTGTGTATGTTAATGAAGCGGTTAGATTTCTCACCTCCTTCAGGTTCATATTTGAGTGGGTTCTCTGGTGGGTGGTAGGGAATGCTTCCAGCTTCTGTCTATAATCCTTTCCTCAGCTTTAGTCACTCCTCTGACTTGCACCTGCATATGCTGTATAGCCAGCTGACTATCTCTCCTTAGTTCTTACATCCATCTTTATTCTCTTTGTACAGTTACAGATTGCTTCTGGACATCTCCAGGAGTTTCTTCACATATGTCATCTAGTCCATCTAAAACAGCTCATTTTCTTCACGAATTTGCGTGTCATCCTTGTGCAGGGGCCATGCTAATCTTCTCTGTATCGTTCCAATTTTAGTATATGTGCTGCCGAAGCGAGCACACAACTCATTTTCTTAAAACCTGTTTTTTATAAATTCCCTGTAGAATCAGTTTTCAAGGCTGGTAGTTTTGACTTTGAATCTTCTATTCTTCGCTTTACCTCAGCTCTTCTTCCTTCAGTTAGTAATTAATTCCTATTAACTTTTTCTTCACCAGATATCCCCCATTTATCTCATTTATTTCACTTAATATCTTAGTTTAGACCTTTATTATCTCATAGTCATGTTATTGCACTTAACTCCTAAGTGTTGTCTGTCTCCTCATTTCCTTGATTCCTGGAATTAATTTTGCTGATGGTATGAAGTGAGGCTCCAGCCTGAACCCCTTGTTCCCTTTCCTGAAAATCCCAGTATTACTGGAATGTGATTGAGCCTTCCCTTTTCTGTTCCCTGTGCTACACTAGCTGTACTCTTCTATGACATTATTTTAATTCTAGTAATTCTTTTTTGTGGGGAGGGACAGGCTTTGAAGCAGCAGATAGCAGATTTACAGGAAGACTTGAAAAGAAAGGAAGCAAAATGGTCAAGTACACATGGCCGTCTTAGGAGCCAGATAGATATGTTGGTCAAAGAGAACACGGATCTCCGGGAAGAAATAAAAGTGATGGAAAGATTCCGACTTGATGCTTGGAAGAAAGTGGAAGCCGCTGAGGGCAGCACCAAGATCGGTCAGTGTGGGACTGCCATGAAGAAAGAGGGGTCCATGGTAGGTTTGGAGATTGGCTTTGTCAGGTTAGGGAGAGATGTTAAATATTTGGGCAGTCAGATTCATAGAGACAGAAATTAGAAGGGTGGTTGTCAGGGCTGTGGGGAGGGGAAAATGCAGGGTTAGTGTTTAATGGGGACAGAGTTTCAGTTTTGTAAGTTAAAGAGTGTTCCTTGGATGGATGGTAGTGATGGTTGCGTGACTGTGAATGTACTTAATGCCACTGACTTGAGCACTTTAACATGACTAAAAATAGTAAATGTTATATTATATATATTTTACTGTCATTAAAAAATTTTGAGTATTGTTATATAGATAGTTTTCAAATTCATTTGTGTAATTTTAATAAAGGGATTATTATAAACTGCAGGCAGACAATCTGAGTTAAAGCAGGTCAAGGGAAGTGTTTTCAGAGAGTCACATTTGTGTAACCCTTTTGAGTCAGGTAATTGGTGTTTCATTCATCTGTTCACAACTCTGACTTGCCAGACACTGCAGATAAAGAAAGCAATGAACAAAATAGGCAAATGTCCTTGCCTTCTTGGAACTTAATATTCCAGTGTCAGGAGAAAGATTATAAATAATATAGGTAAATAAAGTATATGACGTTGTGAAAACTAAGGAGAAAAAGCAAGAAGGGGGAATAGCTGTTTGGGGTCTTGCAGTTGTAGGTAGGGTGGCCAGGGAAGGCCTTACTGAGAAAACGACATTTGAATAAAGACCAAAGAGTGTCTAAGCCAGGCTGGAACCTGGGTGGAAATCAGAGCAGGCACAGGAGCCCCTGGCCTGGAGACTGTCTGCTTGGAGGGCTTGAGGCTGAGCAAGGGCAGAGGCTGGTACAGCAGGTTCTTGAATAGTGTTTTTTTGATACAAAGTTGATGCTAGGAACTTAACTCTTTTATCAATTAGCCTGATAGAATTGCAGAACCTATCAAGGATGTTAAGTGAATATTTGCTATAAGGCTGGAGCAGAGTAAGTAGGGAGAATAGTAGGGAAGAAATCAGAGATAGGATGATGACGGGTGGCAGGTGCAGATTTTATTAGGCCTTAATATTTTCTGTAAGCACTTGGGTTTTTTCCCTGAGTACAATGGGGAGGTCCTTGCAGGGCTTTGATGGAAGCGGTGGCCTGATCCTTTGTCTTTGTAAGCTCACTCTCTATTGTAGACATGGGGTGGGGGGGGAGAAACTGTGGGCCCAATCAGGAACATCAGGGGGCATTATTGCAGTGATTCAGACCACAGATGATAGTGGCTTAGGCTGGGGGACTGACATTGGAGAGGTTGAGAACTAGATGGGATTTATTGATGAACCACATAGGGGAAGTGACAGCATGAAAGGAGTCAGGAATGCCTTCCCAGTTTAGTGTAGTTTTTGCTTAATGTAAGAGTTTCCATTTGTTATGAGAGTCCACAAGAAGACATCACATATTGCTTAGGGCTGTGGACATTAGGAGCCCATGTGCAGACAAGGGAAGTTTGAAAGGCCAAGGAGATAATCATGTAGAGATGTTATGCAGGGAAAGTCAGGCTGGAGCTTGAAGTTTGGGGTCATCAGCATGTATGGTGAAGCTTTGGGCCAAGAGAGGTGACTGAGGCCAAAAGTGAGGCTGAGGGTGAGAAGCTGGGGGTGAGGAGAATAAGCAACCAGGGTGTAGGAAGGAAAGGAGGCTGGATGGTGTCCTGTGAGTCAAGTCTTTGAGGAAAGTGTGATCTTTGGCATCAAAGGCTGCTGCTAGGTAAGTTGAAGACTGAAGGTTGGTCATTGGATTTACCAAGCAGAGATGTTGAAATAAAAGCCCTACAGGACAAGAGGGAATGGGGAGAAGTTTCAGACAGGATATAAGAACTGTGTAGAAAAGTTTTACAGTAAATGTAAAGAGAAGGAATAGTTGGCTGTAGGGGAAAGTTATCTTTGTTTTTAAGATGGGGAATTAACAAGTGTTGGTGTATTGGTAGAATTGGTTCAGTAGAGAGAAAAAAGATGCAGGAGAAAGGGGGAGAGTTGTGGATGCATTGTTATGAGTGAGGGGAAATGGGATTGAGGGAATGGGGAGGCTGGCGTTGGCCAGGAGCATGGGCAGTTTGAGTCCAATAATAAGGTCCAAGGTCTGGACCCAGGGATAGATGTGGTGCCAATGGGTAGGAAGTTCCCTCCTGATACTTTAACTTTCTCAGTGGAGTGGGAAGCATGGTCCTCTACTGACAGTGAGGATGGAGAACATGGGAGAAAGTGTGAAATTGTTGCCTAAGAGAGGAAAGCCAAGGGACTGGAAAGTGTAGTGTGAGTCCTGGGTAGCATTGGGGGCCCATGAAGGTTAGAGATCACTATTTCCATTGAGAATGGCTTGCATTATTTTTTTCTTGTTTGGCTTTTTGGGGGTAGGTGGTGGAGAGTCATGCTTTAGGAGAAGTGTGGTCATCAGGGGAAATACCACCCAGGAGAGAGAGGGGTTTGGAAGTTTACAGTATGCAGTGACCCACAAGAATTTTACCTACTTAAGAAGGGCATAGGCTTCAAGGTTGTGAGGGACATAGAACACATGGATCAATGACTTGTGGGACCCTGTTGGCTATAAGCCTTGTTGGAGTTAGGGTATAAAAGGAATGAGCTGAAGGATAAGCTGTGGTAGTCTGAAAGTGGCATTCTCCCTTCCTTCTCAAACAGGTTTTTATGGAAGCTTCCCTAGATAGAGGCATTTGAAAGAACAGTCTGATGAACACCTGAAATACTTGCTTAGATTGAATCACTGTTAATGTTTTGCTATATTATGTGTATGTAGTTTGCTGGTCCACTTGAAGGTAATTTCAGAAATCATGGCATCTCACCCCTAAATACTTGAGCACTAAATGGCATTGGCTTTTTGAATAGACCAGGCTAATAATTTCATGCCTCACATTATGAATTCAAATGCTTTGAAATCAAACAGTTACTGGTAATTGAAGATAGTGATGATGACAGTTCTAGAGTTTCCCCATAGTAGTTTACAGCTGAGATTGGAGGGAGAGTAGGTCAAGAGGTGGAAGCTACAGAGCTGGAGTAGCATCAGGAGAGGAGGAGTACATGGTGGATGAGTACACAGCCATAAGACTTGGAGCTGTGCGGGGGTGGGTAGGGAGGAGGGAAAGAGATTTGGTTGGAAGCAGTGACGGGGAGCAAGGAAGACAAGTGTCCTACCTCTAAATCTAGGGTTGTGAGCTTTGAGGACCCTGAGAAACCTCCAGCCTTGCAAGGGACAGTGGTGAGCAGTCTTCTCAGCGGGAGTTAGAGTTCAGTTAGAGCAGGACGGTGATGGAAGTATTCACTGGAGAGGCCAGGATAGGGGGGTTTTGCTGATGGTGACCATGAGGTCCTGCCCCCTCCTCTGGCTAATCTGGTATCAGTCACAGAAGACTGTTTCATTTTACATTGTCTGTTATGCCTTTAACTTGAGGATTGAATGTATTTCCAGATGTGGGGTGTGTGTGTGTGTGTTGTTCACTCTGGTCTCTAGTGACAAATGAAAACAATGTAAATGAACATACTTAAAAAATTCTCATTGCAAGCTGAGTTCTGTTAGTGTCATACATTGTACTAATATGTAGACTAACACTAATTTTATATTCAATTATCTCCTATAGAATTCATCAGTTCGAATTCAAAAGAGACAAAATTCTGCTGGAACCCAGTTAGAACGATACAAGAAAAATAGTTTGCCCATACAAGGTAAGAAGTTGCATGATCTTTTAAAAAGACATTTCAGGAATTTAAAGAATAGAGAATTTACAACCAAC
This sequence comes from Phyllostomus discolor, assembly GCF_004126475.2. NCBI lineage: Eukaryota > Metazoa > Chordata > Mammalia > Chiroptera > Phyllostomidae > Phyllostomus > Phyllostomus discolor. The sequence goes on from NC_040904.2 coordinate 116,687,517, forward strand.
TTAAAAAATAAAACACTCAATATAATTGATGCCCCATGTATGCCACTCCCCCACTTAATTTCCACCCTCATGGTATTCCCATGCTCCTTTCTCATTCTTTTACTGTATTGTGTTCGTAAATCAATAAGAGTATTTTTTCCATAATTTATGTTATCCCTCTACAATTTGCTTTTTTCTCTTTATATTTTAAGACTTACCACATTAACACATATAAACTCTGGTTTATTGAGTTTAATAGCTATACATATTCCATGTGTGTTTTCCTGGCTGCAGGGCATTCAGGTTTTCTCAGTTTGTCAGTAGCATGTACAGGGCTGCAGAAAGTCTTGATTATGTGAGTTTCTTTGGGGTACTTGTCAAGAGTTGGATGTTGGGTCATAGCAGCAGCTTTGTGCAAGTACAGGAGGTTTTCCTTTTGCTCTGCCAAGTGTTTTACCAGGTGTGGTTATTTTTTGTTATTGTTTGTTTTGTAATTATGCCATCAGCTGGTCAGACTTTACAATTGTGGCCAATCACATGGGTGTAAAATGGTGGGTCAGTGTAATTTTAATGTCATTTCCTTGATTAGTGGTTAGGTCTTGTGGGCATCAGTTTGAATAGTTACTGGGCATTTAGATTTCCTCTTTTGTGGCTTGCCTCTTTATTTCATCTGTAACTTTGAGAGGGGGTAGGGTGTGTGTGTTTCTCTTCATTGCAGTTAGTTATTCTGTGCACTGATTCAGTTAAAAGCACTGCCAAAATCATCTCGCTGTTCTGGTGTAGCTTTTCAGTTTCTGTTTTTCATGTACATGTTTTTTCTTTTAATATTGAATTTATCAATCTTTTTTCATGATTTTAGGAAATACTCAATATTCAGTCACAAATATATCATTTTCTCCTATGAACTTTTGTTTTCACAACTGGTTCTTTAATCTACCTGGAACTTTTAGAACTTGTTTTTGTGAATTAAATTTAGAAAAGTGGATGTCACATATGCAGTTTGACAATTATAAAGGAAAAACTTGGATAACCACTAGCTAAATCAAGAAATAGATTAGAGGCACTGAGAACCGACCTTTCCATGATCATATCACACTGCTTTTCCTTGTAGTCTCCACTCCCATAAGTATAGCCCTGAAAAAATATTTTACTTGTTTTTGAGCTTTCTGAACAGTCATATGTGTATTTCATTTTCATCTTTCGTTATACATTGCATTTGAGATTCAGTCATCTTGATCTGCATCTCTGCATGATCTGCATGAATTTTCACTGCCAGGTAGTATTCATTGTATGAATATAGTACAATTTACTTTTCTCTTTTGATGGTTAATTTATTTTATTTTTTTTTAAGTTTCAGGATGTTACACAGTGGTGCTGTGAACATTGTTATACATTTCTGGTATGCACGTTAATTTCTCTAGGGCATATACCTAAGGCTGGATTTCTGGGGTATTGGGAGGAATACCTTTAATGCTCGCTATTAGATTTTGGTAAAATATTTTCCAAGGTGATTTTACTTTCTCATCAGCAAAGTTAAGTGCTTGCTTTGCTCCAGACCTTGTTAATACTTGCTATTGTCAGACTTAAATTTTTGCCATTCTGGGAGTAGTGTAACAGTATCTCATCATAGTTTTAGTTTGCATCACCCATATTACTAAGTATGTTGACAACCTTTGCCTGTGTTTAATTCCTTCGACAGCTCTATTACAGGTATCTTCTCCCAGTCCAGGGTCTTTTGTCTTTTTTACTTTTTATAGAATCTTTTGTTGATCTGAAATTCTTTATCTTTTTAAATTGAAATATATTTGATATATAACATTGTAGAAATTTAAGCTGTACAGAATATTGATTTGATACATTTATATGTTATCATTACTCGTGTAGCAATAATTGGTACCTCTATCACCATTACATAACTATCATTTCTTTTTAGAGGTTGGAATATTAAGACCTGGTCTTTTAGTAAGTTGGTGATTATAATATGGTATTATTGCCTACATTTTCACTATACTGTGCATTAGAACTCTAGGATTTATGTTCCAACTTCATACCCTTCAACATCTCTCCTATACTCCCTCCTGCCAGTCCTTGGTAACTAGCATTTCATTCTGTTTTTATGAGTTTGCTTTTTTAAAGCATTCCACATATAAGTGATGTCACACGGTATTTGTCTCTATCTGACTTATCTCACTTAGCATAATGCCCTCAAGGTTTATCCACATTGTTGCACATGGCAGGATTTTCTTCATCATGGTTGAATAATGTCCCTTTGTGTATATGTGCCCATCTTCTTTATTCACTTATCTGTTGATGGACACTTAAGTTGTTTCCATATCTTGGCTATTGTGAATAATGCTGCAGTGAACATGGGAGTGCAGAGATCTCTTCAGATCCTGTTTTCATTTCCTGTTCTTGAATATAGACCCACAAATAGAAGTGCTGGATCATATGGTAGTTCTATTTTTAGTTTTTTGAGGAACCTCCATATTATTTTCTATAGTGGCTGCACCACTTTACATTCTCATCAACAGTGTACCTGGGTTCCCTTTTTTCCACATGCTTGCCAACACTTATCTCTTGCCTTATTTTTTTAAAAAAGATTTTATTAATTTTAGAGAGGGGAAGAAAATGAGCAAGAGAGTGAGAGAAACATTGATGTGTGAGGGAAACACCAATCAGTTGTCTCTCACACACCGCCAGCCAGGGGTCTGGCCCACAATCCAGGCATGTGCCGACTGGGAATCGAACTGGTGACCTTTTGGTTTGCAGGATGACGTCCAGCCCGCTGAACCACACCAGTCAGAGCCTCTTGGTCTTTTTTATGATAGTCATTTGACAGTTGTGGGGTGATTCCTCATTGTTGTATTTTATTTGCATTTCTCTGATGATTAATGATGTTGAGCATCATTTTATGTACCTATTGGCCATTTGGGTGACTTTTGGAATATGTGTGTCTAGTTTCTCTGCCCATGCTTTTTTTTTTTTTTTTTTAAGATTTTATTTATTTTTAGAGAGAGGGGAAGGGAGTGAGAAAGAGAGAGAGAAACATCAGTGTTGTCTGTCATGCGCCCCCTCCTGGGGACCTGGCCCACAACCCAGGCATGTGCCCTGACTGGGAACTGAACCAGTGATCCTTTGATTCACAGTCCAGCACTCAATCCACTGAGCCACACAGGCCAGGGCTCTCTGCCAATATTGTAATTGGATTGGTTCTTTTGGATATTAACCCCTTATTGGATATATGGCTTGCAAAAATTTTCTACCATTTGGTAGGTTGCCTCTTCATTTTGTTGATTGTTTCCGTTGCTGAGCAAAAGCTTTTAAGTTTGATGATTTTTGATTTGTTGATTTTTGCTTTTGTTTGTACTTATGGTGTTGTATCTAAGGATACATTGCCAAGACCAGTGTTGAGAAGCATATTTTCTGTGTTTTCTTTAAAAGTTTTATCGTTTCGTGTCTTATGTTTTAAATCTTTGATCCATTTCAAGTTAACTTTTAAGAGTGTTGTAGAGCAGTGGTCTAATTTCATTTTTTCTTCATGTGTTTATCCGGTTTTCAGAACACCATTTGTTGAAGAGACTATCTGTTGCCCATTGAATGTTCTTGGTTTCTTTGTTAAGTATTAGTTTACCATATATGTGGAAATTTGATTTTGAGCTATTATGCTCCATGGGTTTGTGTGTCTCTTTTTATGATAATACCATACTGTTTTAATTAGTATAGCTGTGTAACATAGTTTGAAATCAGGGATTGTGTGACCTCTGACTTTGTTCTTTTTTTCTCAGGATTGGTTTGGCTATTTGGGGTCTTTTTTGGTTCTATACAAAGTTTAGGATTTTTTTTTCTATTTCTATTTCCATTGGAATTTTGATGTGGATTGTGTTGAATCTAGATGGCTTTGAGTAGTATGGCCATTTTAACAATATTACTTTTTCTGATCTATGAACATGAGATATCTTTTCATTTGTGTCTTTTTGATTTCCTCCAACATTGCCTCATAGTTTTTGTCCTATAGATCTTTACCAGGTATTTTTTTTTGTTTTTGACGCTGTTGTGAATAGTATAGTTTTATTTTTTCAACTGTTTCATTTTTAGTGTACAGAAGTGAAGCTGATTTATGTATGTTGATTTATACTTTATAATTTTACTGAATTTATTGATTAGTTTCAATAGTTTTTTTTATTGAATCTTTGGGATTTCCCTTTTCTTAAAATATATTTTATTGATTATGCTATTACAGTTGTTACATTCCCCCTCCCCCCCATTTTGGCCCCTCTGCCCTGTATCCCCCTTCTACCTGCATTATCCCCCCTTAGTTCATGTCAGTGTGTCGTACATATAAGTTCTTTGGCTTCTCCATTTCCTATACTGTTCTCTTAAATGGTCTTTCTTTTTTGGATGTAGAAAGTGAATTTAATCTTGGTTTAAGAAAATCCAAACAGTAACCATACTGACAATGAATTTCATCATATAACTTTATTTCAGATATGAAGTCTTTAAGATGCTAAATGCCAAATGATTTCTTCTTCATGGCACTTCTTGCATTGCCTTGACCTAAAAAATTAAAATACTATTTGAAGGCAAAACAGTGAAAGCAAGAGAAGTTCTTTTTTAAAAAATATTATCTTATTGTTGTTCAAGGACAGTTATCTACATTTACCCCCTACAACTCCCCCTGCCCCAGCCATCCCCATCTCCCTCCTCTGCTTCCACCCCCCACTGGTTTTGTCCTGAAAAACCAATGGAGGTTTTGTCCCATTGGTTTTGATAGTTGTTCCTGAAAACCCTTCCTCCCTTACCCCCCATTATCACCTGCCACTTCCCCTCTGGTTACTATGAGATTGTTCTTAATTTCAATGTCTCTGGTTATATTTTGCTTGCTTGTTTGTTTTGTTGCTTAGGTTCCACTTATAGGTAAGATCATATGGTATTTGTCCCTCACCGCCTGGCTTATTTCACTTAGCATAATGCTCCTAAATTCCACCTTGTGCTATCCAAATGGTAGGAGCTTCTTCTTTCTTTCTGCTGCATAGAATTCTATTGTGTAAATGTACCATACTTTTTTGATCCATTCATTTCCTGATGGGCACTTAGGTTGCTTCCAGTACTTGGCTATTATAAATTGTGCTGCTATGAATATTGGGGTGCATAGGTTCTTTTGGATTGGTGTTTCAGGGTTCTAAGGGTATAATCCCAGTAGTGGAATTGCCAGGTCAAAAGGCAGTTCCATTTTTAGTTTTCTGAGGAAATTCCATACTGTTTTCCACAGTGGTTGCACCAGTCTGCATTCCCACCAACAGTGCACTAGGATTCCCTTTTCTTCACAACCTTTCCAACACGTGTTGTTTGTTACTTTGTTTATGATGGCCATTCTGACTGGTGTGAAGTGGTATCTCATTGTGGTTTTAATTTGGATCTCTCTGATGGCTAGTGATATTGAGCATCTTTCCATATGTCTATGAGCCCTCTGCATGTCCTCCTTGGAATAGAGTCTGTTCAGGTCCTTTGCCCATTTTTTAATTGGGTTGTTTGTGTTCCTGCAGTGGAGTTGTGTGAGTTCTTTATATATTTTGGATATCAAGCCCTTATCCGAGGTATCACTGGCAAATATGTTTTCCCATATAATTGGTTCTCTTTTCATTTTAATGCTGTTTTCTTTAGCCAAACAAAAGCTATTTATTTTGATGAGATCCCATGTGTTTATTCTTTCTTTTATGTCCCTTGCTCTAGGGGACATATTGGTGAAAATATTGCTACGTGGAATGTCTGAGAATTTCCTGCCTATGTTCTCCTCTAGGACTTTTATGGTATCATCACTTATATTTAAGTCCTTTTATCCATCTTAAGTTTATTTTTGTGTATTATGTAAGTTTTCAGTCAAGTCATTGTTTTGCATGTAGCTATCCAGATCTCCCAACATCATTTGTTGAAGAGGCTATTTTTATTCCATTTTATGCTTCTTCCCTCTTTGTCAAATATTAATTGACCGTAGAGACTTGGGTTTATTTCTGTGCTCTATTCTGTTCTGTTGGTGTATGTGTCTGTTCTTATGCCAGTACCAGGCTGTTTCAATTACAGTGACTTTGTAATACAGTCTGATCTCAGGTATTGTGATCCCTCCTACTTTGTTCTTCTTTCTCAGAATTGCTGCAGCTATTCAGGGGTGTTTATGGTTCCATATCAATTTCTGAAATGTTTGTTCTATATCTGAAATATGTCATTGGTACTTTAATAGAGATTTTATTGAATCTATAAATTGCTTTGGGTAGTATGGACATTTTGATGAAGTTAATTGGAAATCCATGAACATGGTACATGCTTCCATTTGTTTGTGACTTCTTTAATTTCTTTCTTCAGTGTTGTATAGTTTTCTGAGTACAGGTCTTTTATGTCCTTGGTTAGGTTTATTCCTAGGTACTATTTTTCTTGTTGCTATAGCAAAAGGGATTTTTTTTCCTGATTTCTGTTTCTGATGTTTCATTGTTGGTGTACAAAAATGCCTTCAATTTCTGAATATTGACTTTATATCCCGCTGTTTTGCCAAATACACTTAGTAGGTACAGTAGTTTTTTAGTGGAGTCTATAGGATTTTCTATGTACACTATAATGTCATCTCCAAACAATGACACTTTTGCTTCCTCCTTTCTGATTTCATCTTCTTCTTGTCTGATTGCTGTGTCTAGGACTTCCAAAACTATGTTGAATAGGAGTGGTGAAAGTGGAAATCCTTGTCTTGTTCCTGATCTTAGTGGGAAAGCCTTTAGTTTTTGCCCATTGAGTATGATGTTAGCTGTAGGTCTCTTGTCTATGGCCCTTATTATGTTGAGGAATGCTCCCTCTATTCCCACTTTGCTGAGTGTTTTTATCATAAATGGGTACTGTGCCTTATCAAATGCTTTTTCCACCCTATTGATATGATCATGTGATTTTTGTCTTTGCTTTTGTTAATGTGATGTATTATGTTTATTGATTTGTGAATATTGTACCATCCTTGCATCCCCGGGATGAATTCCACTTGGTCATGGTGTATGATCTTTTTAATGTATTGCTAGATGCAGTTTGCCAATATTTTGTTGAGGATTTTAACATCTATGTTTGTCAGCGATATTGACCTGAAGTTTTCTTTCTTTGTTGTATCTTTATCTGGTTTTGGGCTTAGGATGATGCTGACTTCATAAAGCGAGTTTGGGCATCTTCCATCTTCTTGGATATTCTGGAACAGTCTGTGAAGGATAGGGGTTAGCTCTTCCTTAAATGCTTTGTAGAATTCTCCTGTGAAAGTGTCTGGTTTAGGGCTTTTGTCTGTTGGGAGTTTTTTGATTCCTGCTTCAATTTTGTCAGCTGTTACTGGTCTGTTCGGGCTTTTTACTTCTTCATTGAGTTTTGGAAGATTATATTTTTCTAGAAATTTGTTCTCACCTAGGTTTTCAAATTTCTTGGCATATAGTTCTTCATAGTAATTTCTTATAGTCCTTTGTATTTTTGTGGTATCAGTTATAATCTCCCCCTCTTTCATTTCTGATTGTGTTTATTTGGGTCCTCTCTCTTTTCTTCTTGATAAGTCTACTTAAAGGCTTGTCAATTTTGTTTATCTTTTCAAAGAACCAGGTCCTGGATTTATTAATCCTTAGAATTGTGCTTTTAGTGTCTGTGTTGTTTAATTCTGCTCTGATCTTGGTTATTCCTTCCTTCTACTTGCTCTGGGCTCTCTTTGTTGTTCCTAGAGTTCTTGTAGGTAGGTGGTACAGTTAAGTTGTTCATTTGAAATGTTTCTATCTTTTTTAGGTAGGCCTGTATCTCTATGAACTTCCTTCTCAGGACTGCCTTTGTTGTGTCCCATAAGTTGTGGATTGTTGTGAGTTCATTTTCATTTGTTTCTAGAAACTTTTTGATTTCTTTCTTAATCCCATTCTTGACCCATCCCTTGTTTAATAGCATGTTATTCCGTCTTTATGCCTTAGAGTGGTTTGCATTTTTTTCCTTGAGGTTGGTTTCTAGTTTCAGTCCCTTGTGGTTTGACAAAATGCTTGATATGATTTCAAGTTTGGTGAATTTGTTGAGGCCTGTTTTGTGTCCTATCATGTGGTCTACCTTTGAAAATGTTCCATGTGCATTTGAAAAGAATGTGTATTTTGCTCCTTTGGGATGAAAGTTTCTATATATATATATATATATAATATATGGATATATAATATATGGAGATATATAATATATGGAGATATATATATATATAATATATATATATATATATATATCAGTTAAATCCATTTGACGTAGGACATTGTTCAGTAGCACAATGTCTTTGCTGTTTTGTTTGGAAGCTCTGTCCATGTTTGACAGTTGGATGTTAAAATCCCCTACTATAATTGTGTTGCTGTCAATATCTTTCTTGAAGTCCTCCATGATTTTCTTTATACATTTGGGTGCTCCTGTTTTGGGCGCATATATATTTACAATGTTTATGTCTTCTTGATGGATTCTTCCCTTGAGTATTATGAAGTGTTCTTCTGGGTCTCTCTTTATGGACCTTTTTTTGAAGTCTATTTTGTCTGATATGAGTATTGCTACCCTGGCTTTTTTTTCCTGTTCATTTGCTTGGAGTATTTGTTTTCAGCTCTTCACTTTCACTCTGTGTAGGTCTTTTGTTCTGAGGTGGGTCTCTTCTAGGCAGTATATATGTGGGTCATGATTTCTTATTCAGCTCTTCTATGTCTTTTGATTGGAGCATTTAATCCATTTACGTTTAAGGTTATTATTGATAGGTGCTTACTCATTGCCATTTTTTCGTACCTGTGTTCGTATCTCTCTCACCCCTTTTTTTCCTTTTCTTTAAGCAGACCCTTTAGCATTTTTTGCAGAGCTCGTTTGGTGGAGGTATATTCTTCGAGGCTTCTTTTGTCTGGGGGACTCTTTATTTGGCCTTCCATTTTAATTGAGAGCCATGCTGGATAAAGTAGACTTGGTGTATTCCTTTTTTTCCCCCCCATTACTTGGACTATTCCTTGCCATTCACTTCTGGCTTGGAGCTTTTCCATTGAGAAGTCAGCTGCTAGTCTTATCTGGGCTCTCTTATATGTTACCTCCTGTTTCTCCCTTGCTGCCTTTAAGATTCTCTCTTTGTTTTGGAATTTTGACATTTTAAATATGATATGTCTTGAAGTGGGCCTCTTTGGGTTGCTCTTAATTGGGACCCTCTGTGTTTTTTGGATTTGTATTGTTCTTTCTCTCATGAAATTAGGGAAGTTTTCCATCATTACTTTTTCAAACAGGGTTTCTATCCCTTGCTCTTCTTCTCCTTCTGGTATCCCTATTATACGGATATTATTATGATTCATGTTGTCCTGCAGTTCCCTTAACCCCTCTTCGTTCTTTCTGAGTCTCTTTTCCTTTTCATGCTTTTTCTGTGTGTGTTTTTGTGCCTTGTCCTCCAGCTCACTGATTTGATCCTCTGCTTCATGTAGCCTGGTTTTGATTCCTTCTACTGTGTTTTTCAGTTCAGAAATTGTATTCTTCATTTCCTCTTGGCCCTTGTTGATAGTTTCTATTTCCTTTTTTGTGTTGATATAGTTTTATTGATAAAATGAGTTCATTTTTGTTTTCCTGTAGTTTTTGGTAATTCTCTGAGAGCTCATTGAGGTTCCATATAACCATTGCTTTGAACTCAATATCTGATAGTTGAATTGCTTCTATTTCATTTAGCGTTCTTTCTGAGGCTTCTTTCTTTCCTTTCATTTGGGGCTTGTTTCTTTGTCTTCCCATTGTTTGTGAGACTCTTCTTGTTAGCCTCAGCTTTTTAATTTCATCTGTTCTGACTCCTTGGGTTTATGGTGTGAACTTCTATGGTAGAAGACCTGTGAGATTCAGTGGTGCAGTCTCCTTGATCTCCTAAACTTGCTGTTCTTGGGCTGTTGTTTATATCGATTCTCTGTATGTCTTTGGGTTTTGATTGTTGTTGGGTCTTTCTTTGGTGGGTCTTTCTCTCCAGCTGGTTAACTGAGGGTCACTTCACCCACCTTTCTTGTATACTGTTGTGGACAGGTTATGTTGAAGCTGGTTCTTCTTTCTGTCCAAGGTTTTGAGTTTTCTCTCTTGCTCTTGTTCAGTTGTTTGTTCTGGGCAATTTCTCATTTAGTTGTAATTCCAGATTTGTCTTGGGTAGTTAGTGTGGCTTCCACTCATTCCTTTACCTTCTTCCTTTATTATGTGTTGGTGGTTCCTTTTTTGGTGGGTTCTCTCTTCCAGCAGGTATACTGGTGTTCCCAGCTCCCATCTACTCTTTTATGTGATTAGTTGGAGTGGGAAGGCAAAATGGATTAAGACAGTGGGAATGTATTCTGTGGGATTTAAAGTACCAACCCGGAGAGAAGAGATGGAGATCCTTTAGATATATATAGTGTTAACCATGATATTTCACACAACTATCTACCTTTTAGAAAGCGTGGAAAAAAGATAAGACTCTTGTTAGACGGGAGGAAGGATTGTGAGTTGGATCCAGAAACTGAGCTTGTGGTAAGTCAGATTATGAGATATAGTGAGAGTAAAGGATAGAAAATAGGTGTAGTGTTCAAGAGGATAGCTTTAACCACAGCAGCAGTAAATTTCCAGAAGACAGTGAAATGGGGTATGATCTGGCTGATGTGTATTATTTACAATTGTGGGGGATTGGGTTTCATTTTTTTCCCTTCTTGTGATTTTGCGTGGATGGTGCCACGTCTGAGCTGTGCTCTTCACAGTTGGCCAGCCTCCGGCCCAGTTCCTCAGTTCACTGCCAGGCCTGTGCCTTCAGTCCACCAGTTGTGCTGTCCTTGAGGTACACCAGTTAGGGGCAACACACACACCACCTTCTTGTTCTTCACTGTCCTATGTGCTAGGGACTCTCAAAGTCTCTTCAGGGTAGTTTCTTCCACTGTGTTAAGTCTTTCTGGGGACTGATAACTCCCTGAAACCACCCCCCCTGCCGCCCCGCCCACTGGTCTCTGCAGAGGGCGGGGTGGGGGCAGGGAGCCTCCTCCTTTTCTTAGCAAGCCAGTCCGTCTCCACAGGGCAACAGCGCTGTAGTGACTGCTGAGGGGTGTGGGCATGCTCCTCTGGTGCTGTGGTCCTGGGCACATGCATCTGGGGTGATGATGCTGGGCGTGCAGCCTCTGCTGCTGAGCGGGTGGGGGCAGCTGGTCTCTGAGCGCACCTCTGGGGTGGCAGTTGTAGGTACACAGCTTCTGCTGCTGCAGTGATGCAGCTATGGGGTGGTGGGGTCAGGCATGCACCAGTGGGGCCCTGGACGCGGGCAGCACCTTTTGCCGCTGCAGGCGGGGTTGTGGGGAGGGCAGGGGGCGCAGCCCTGGCAGTGGTGTCAGGGTCAGGTCTCCGGCAGAGGCTGCACCTGCTGCAGGGGCAAGGCTGAGTAGGCTGGGGCGACCACCATGGGAGAACTCCCCAAATAGCCACAGGAACTGTCCCCACTTTTTTCCCTTCCTCTGAACAAATTCCTCCTGTTCAAGTTGCCACTCAAAATAAGTGTCCCTCCTCTTTCACAGCTCAACTTTACAACCAGACTGGAGAGTATCCGGGTCAGGGTCCAACTCCCCTCCCTTCTCCAGGCATCACTCAGCTCCCCAGTTTCTCTGGTAATGACCCAGCCAGCATCCACAGTCTCAGCGGGTAGATACCACCACTGTGCATTTATCACTTCATCTTTATTTCCCCCCAGTGCCTTCAAGTCTCCAGGTGCATCCTGGTGCTGCTCTATGCTCCCTGTTTGTCAGGGGAGGGAGCCATTGACCTGGCTCTCTACCAAGACTCCTGCAACAAGCGCCCGGCCTGGGGCTGCAGCTGCCCTGGTCTCTGGGCTAGTTCAGGGACCTTACTGTCCCAAAGTAATCTTCTTACCATCTGATTTTTCAATGTGCTCTATAATTTTTTTGGCCTCCAACCTTCATATTTGCTGGGATACTGTTGGGTGTTCAGTCTGTTACTCAGAAGATCAGCTAGGCTTTCCACCTGTGTGCAGGTAGAAGTGGACTCTGCTCTACCCATCTCACTGCCATCTTGCATCCCAGCCATTTTCTATCCTATTTTTAACCCCCCTGTCTATTTTGTACCTACCATTTTGCTTCTTATTCCCTGTACCTTCCCCCCCATTCTCCTTCCTCCCCCTTCCCACTGATAACCCTCCATGTAATCTCCATTTCTGTGAATCTGTACCTGCTCTAGATGTTTGCTTAGTTCATTTTTGTTTTTGTTCTTTTGAGGTTTGGTTATTGATAGTTGTAAATTTGTTGCCATTTTAATGTTCATATTTTTGATCTTCTTGTAGAGTTCCCTTTAATATAATAATGGCTTTAACTTGACCTTATTTGGGAAGCATTTTATCTGCCCTTCCATTCTAAGTGATAGTTTTGCTGGATAGAATAATCTTGGATGTAGGTCCTTCTTTTTTCATCACATTGAATACTTTTTTCTAGCCCCTTCTTGCCTGCAAGGTCTCTTTTGAGAAATCAGCTGATAGTCTTGTGGGAACTCCTTTGTAGGTAACTCCTTTTCTCTTGCTGCTTTTAAGATTCTCTCCTTATTTTTCTTTAATCTTAGGTATGTAATTATGGTGTGTGTTTTCTTGGGTCTAACTTCTTTGGGACTCTGAGCTTCCTGGACTTCCTGGAAGTCTGTTTCCTTTGCCAGATTGAGGAAGTTCTCCTTCATTATTGTTTCAAGTAAGTTTTCAATTTCTTGTTCTTTCTCTTGTTCTGGCACCCCTATTATTCAGATGTTGGAATGTTTAAAGGTGTTCTGGAGGTTCCTAAGCCTCTCCTCATTGTTTTGAATTATTGTTTCTCCATTCTGTTCTGGTTAAATGTTTATTTCTTCATTCTGCTCCAAATCATTGATTCAAGTCCCAGTTTCCTTACCTTCACTGTTAGTGTATTTCTCATCATTTCACTTTGCATAGCCTTCATGTGTTTCTTCATTTTGCGACTGAGCTCAATCATTTCTGTGAGCATCCTGATTACCAATGTTTGAATTATGCATCTGATAGGTTGGCTATCTCTTAATTGCTTAGTTCTATTTTTGGAGCCTTGATCTGTTCTTTCATTAGGGCCATATATCTTTTCTTGTCTATGGGCAGTGCTTGCATTGTAAGGGGTGGAGCCTGAGGTATTCACTAGGGTAGGGCAACCCATATTGTTGTGTTGTGGCGCTGGTGTGGGGGAGGCGTCTGAGAGGGAACAGTGCAACTTGCTCAGGCTCTCTGCTGGCTTTCAGTCACTTCCCCCACTACCCACAAGCAAATTTGGCCCTTCTGGTGCTGATTCCCAGATGGGTAGGTTTGTGTACATTCTAGGACCCTATGGATGTCTCCAACGAACTCCTGTAAGGCTGGGAGTTTCTCCCACCACTGCAACCCCCACAGATTTTTACAGCCAGAGGTTTTGAGGCTTTCTTTTCCTGGGCTGGAACCCTGGGTTGTATCGTCTGTTTGGCTTCCCGGTTTTTCCTCCTGCTTTATCCACATACAAATATGGGACCTCCCTGTCCACCAGCTGCCTCCTCACCCTCCTGGTCCTCCAGCCGCCACCTCACCTGGCCCCATCTGTTGTCTGACCAGGAATCCTCTCTGCCCTGGCTGCTTGTCTCTGCCCTCCTACCAATCTGAATGAATGTTTCTTCTTTAACTCCTTGGTCTTCCATTCAGAAAGTTTTTGATTTTCTGGCAGTTCTGGTTATTTTTTATTTTTAAATTTGTTGTTGTCCTTTTGGTTGTGTGAGGAGGCAAAGTATGTCTACGTACACCTCCATCTTGGCCGGAAGTCTGGGATTTTCAGTATATAAAATCACATTATTTACAAATAATGACAGTTTTCCTTTGTCGTTTAAAATTGGTTGCCTTTTCTCTGTCTTTCCTAATTGCTATCACTAGAACTTCCAGTATTAGAATGAGTATCTTATGTTCCATTCTTGATCTTGGATGAAAATCTTTCTGTTTTTCACCATTGAATATATTAGGTGTGGGTTTATTGTATATGGCCTTTGTTGAAGTGTATTTCTTCTATACACACTCTTGATTTTGAGGGCCTTTCTCATGAAAAGATGTATTTTGTCAAAAGCATTTTTTTTTACATCTTTTGAGATCATCATGTAGTTTTTATCTTTCATTCTGTTAGTGTGCTATATTGTACTCATTGATTTGCATATGTAGATCTACCCTTGCATGCCAGAGATAAATCCTAGTTGGCCAAGGTATGTAATCCTTTAAATGTTTTCTTGAACTTGGTTTGCTAGTATTTTGTTGAGAATTTTTGTATCTGTGTTCATTAGGGCTGCTGTTGGCCTATTGTCCTTATTTAGCTTTGGTATCAGGGTAATGCTGGTCTTGTAGAATAAGTTTGGAAATATTCTTCATCAATTTTTTTGAAAATTTTGGAAAGGACTGGCATTCTTTAAATGTTTGGTAGAATTCAGCAATGAAACTGCTGGTCATGGGGTTTTTCTGGGTTGGGAGGTTTTTGACTACTGATTCAGGGTCTTCAACTTGTTGGTCTGTACAGGTTTACTGTTTCTTCCTGATTCACACTTGGCAGGCATGTTCCTTGTTTTTGGGAATATTTCTGGTTTTTTGTAGGTTAACTAATTTGTTGGCATATAATTGTTCATCATAGTGATTTATGATCCTATATATTTATGTTAGTATCAGTTGTAATGTCTCCTTTTTCAATTCTAGTTTTTTTTATGTTTGAGTCTTCTTTCTTCTTAGTCTAGCTAAAGGTTTGTTAATTTTATCTTTTCAGGAAACCAGCTCTTAGTTTTGTTGATTCTTTCCATTGTTTTTAAGAGACTTTCTATTGGTCTCTTATTTCCACTGTGGTCTTTATGTCCTTACTTCTGCTAAATCTGGGCTTAATTTGTCCCTTTTTTTGCTAGTTCCTTGAAGTGTGAAGTTAGGTTTTTTTATTTATTTGAGATCTAATTTCCTAAAAGATGCATTTATCATTATAAACTTTCCTTCCAGAACTACCTTTGTAGCATCCCAAAGGTTTTGGTAGGTTGTGTTTCCATTTTCCTTTATTTCGAGATTTTAAAAAATTTCCTTTTTATTTTTTGACCCATTGGTTTTTGAGAAGTGTGTTTAATTCCCACATATTTGTAGATTTTCCAGCTTTCCTCTTATTGCTGATTACTAATTCCATACCATAGGAGTCAGAAAAGATGAAATAATTTAAAGATCTTTTAAAATTTGTTAAGACTTGTTTTGTGTCCAGTCCCTGGAGACTGTTCTGTGTGCACATAAGAATGTGTATCCTGCTGCTTTTGGATGGACTGTTCTCTATGTGTCTGTCACATTCATTTGGTTAAAAGTGTGGTTTAGTTCCAACATTTGTGTGTTGATTTTCTGTCTGGATAATCTGTCCATTGCAAGGTAGGGTGTTGAAGTCTCCTACTATTACCACAGTTTCCTCTTATCCACAGTTTTGCTTTCCATGGTTTTTAAAATCCATTTAACCATACTGTGTGTCTTGATTGGTGACTCCAATCCATTTACATTAATTGATTATTGATATGTTAAAGGACTTAAGTACTGCCATCTTATTGATTGCTTTCTGGTTGTTTTGTAATTTTTTTAAAAAGATTTTATTTATTTTCAGAGAAAGGGGAATGGAGGAAGAAAGAGGGAGAGAAACATCAATGTGTGGTTGCTTTTGTGGGCCCCCCACCAGGGACCTGGCCTATAACCCAGGCATGTGCCCTGACTGGGAATTGAACTGGTGACCCTTTGGTTCACAGGCTGGCTCTCAATCCACTAAGTCTTATCAACCAGGGCTGTATTTCTATTCTTTCTGTTTTCCTTCTGCCTCTGTCTACCTTTGTATATCAGTGGTTTTCCATGGCACAGACTCTTTCCACCCTATTTTTAATGTTTCCTGGTTCTACTGTAGATTTTTGCTTGTGGTCACCATGAGGCTCACATAAGACATAGGTAACAGTCTGTTCTACGGTGATAGCAACTTCTGTCTTTCACTTTTAAATGGCTGCAGTAAAGTCTCCACCCTTTTACTTCTCTCCTTTTGTGTTTTGGTATTACAATTTACCTCTTTTATGCTATGTTTTTTTTTAAAGATTTTATTTATTTTTAGAGATAGAGAGAGAGAGAGAGAAACATCAATGTGCGGTTGCTGGGGGTCATGGCCTGCAACCCAGGCATGTACCCTGACTGGGAATCGAACCTGTGACACTTTGGTTTGCAGCCCGCGCTCAATCCACTGAGCTACGCCAGCCAGGGCTTATGCTATGTTTTGGTAACAAATTTTAGTAGTCATAGTTATTTTCAATACTTTTTCTTTATTTTCCCCTTTTTATTGAATTTATTGGAGTGACACTGGTTAACAAAATTATACAGGTTTCAGGTGCACAGTTCCATAACACATCACTTGTACACTGTATTGTGTGTTCACCATCCCACATTTCTCCACATCACCTATTGTTCACCTATGTTTTTGATAGTAATGATGTTAATTGTTCTCATAAAGGAACATATTAAAGGCTTCGAATTATTTGTATCTTCTTCAGTTTCCTTCTTCATTATCTTATAATTTTCCAAGTACAGGTCTTTTTCATCTTTGGCTAAATTTATTCCTAGGTATTTTATTCTTTTTGAAGTAATTGTGAATGGGATTGTTTTCTTAGTATCCCTTTCTGGTAGTTCATTATTGGTGTATAAAAATGCAGCTGATTTCTGGATACTTATTTTAAATCCTGCTACTTTACTTAATTCCTTTATCAGTTCTATTTAAAACTTTTTTCTTTAACCTTTATACTATAAGTGGTTAATACACCATCCTGTTACGGACTTTCTACGTCTGATTATAAATTTTCACCTTTACCAGAGTGTTGTGTACTTCTGTAGTTTTTATGTTGCTCATTAGTGTCTTTTTGTTTCAGCTTGAATAACTCCTTTCAGTCATTTCTTGCAAGGCAGGTCTAGTAGTAATGATCTTGTTTTAGCCTTTGTCTGGAAAGCGTTTATTTCTCTTTCCTCTCTGCAAGAATAATTTTGCCAGATAAAGTATTCTTGGCTGGCAGTTTTTATATTTTAGCACTTTGAATATGTTATTGTTTTCTTTTGGCCTTCAGAATTTCTACTGAGAAACCCATTTCTGGCTGAAGAGGTTCCTATGTAGGTTAGCTTTTTTTTTTTTTTTTTCTTTCCACTCTTGGCTGCCTTTAAGAGTCTTACTATCATTGATTTTTGACAGTTTTGTTATAATGTGTCTTGGAAGAGTTCTTTTTACATTGAGATTATAGATTGTTCTATTAGTTTTGTGGACTTGTATGTCCAAGTCCTTCCCGAGGTTTGAGAAATTCTCAGCTATTATTTTCTAAATTAAATATTAACTTTAATTTCTTTAAATAAGCACTTTTTTCTCCCTCTCTTCTTCTGGAATACCAGCTATTCAAATGTTTGCCTTCCGAATGGAATCTGATAGCCCTTATTTGCCTTTCTTTACTCTTTTAAAATCTTAGTTCCCTCTCCTCTTCTAACGGTATTATTTCTATACAGTTGACCCCTGAACAATGTGGTGTTTAGGAGGTGCGAACTGCCTGTGGAATGAATTATCCATGTATAACTTAAGTCTACTTTGCACATATGCAGGTTCCCAACTGTGGATTGAAAACACAGTTGACTTTTGAACAGCTTGGGTTTCACTGTGTAGGTCCTGGTAGGTCCTGGTTTTATTAGTTGACAGCCTTGGTTATCTAATCTCTCTCAACCTTGATTTCTTCACCTATAAAATGGGGGACATTAGTCTTTTCTATGGAAAGTGGGTGTAAAATTTAGAAATGATATAACACAGAGCTCAAATTGTACTGTATGATTTTCACCTATCAGGTAGAGGAAGTTGTTCTTGATCATATCTAAAATGGAATACTCTGTTTATTTCTAGAACCTTGCCTACCATCCTCCTGTTTGCTCAAGCCAAAACTTGTGTACTTCTTGATTCCTTTTTATTGTTACCTCCCACTTTCATCAATTCCTGAAGTAATCCTTCTGATGTTATTTTCTTAAGTGACTAAGCAGGTTGGACCATATGGAATTGCTAATACTTGACAGTTTCGGACCTGTGATTCAATGATTTGACATAGTGCACTCGAGTCATTTCTGCCTTCATGGGTGCTACACAAACCTTCTCATGTGCCTACCAATTTCCTGTCTGACTCTGCCTTCAGTCTTTTCTAGTCTGTTCTCCTCTTAAGCATTCAGCATACATCCTAGTTTTAACATTGTAAGTCAGAATCTTGCACTTGCTCAACACTTTTCAAATCTGGGGTCATTTACATTGGGTTGACCAAAAATTCTGTTTAGTTTTTTGGTAAACTTTTTTTTCGCCAATAACTTTGTTGGGATATTTTGAGTATGTCAGCTATCTCCTGCATGGTAGAACATTGATTGTTCTCAATTAATGTCTCAATTTGATCACTGTGTACTTGAAGTGGTCTACCTGACTGTGGAGCATCGTCCAGCAAGAAGTCTCTAGCATGAAACTTTGCAAAACACTTTTGACACATTTGATCAGTCACAGCACCTTCTCTATACACTGCACAAATCTTTTTTGCATTTTGGTTGCGCTTTTACCTTTCTTGAAATAATAAGCATAATAAATTAAAAATGTTGCCTATTTTCTTCCATCTTCAGTAGTAAAATGGCTACACAAAAATTCACCATTTTGATTTTTTTCTTAAATGCATGTTGGTTGATATGAGAGATGTGACAATACAATCTAACAAAATTGTTTCTGTTAACGTTAAAGACAACTAAATGCTAGAGATATCTTATGGAAATACAAAGTGAACTTTTTGGCCAACCCAATAATATGGCTTGTTAATATATAAGAAGAAAATATTAAAATTTTAGTATATTTTTAAAAATTCACCTCAGTTTGGTGTATGGTGGTAGTAGTGTGTGTGTATGCTTATTTTATAATATATATTGCTCATATAGTATATGATTGGTTTGTGATCATGATTTAAAAAGTTTATAGACTACAGCTATTAGGTCTAATTTTAATTAAACATCCAGTTAATTTTTCAAGCCAAATTCTGTGTCTTTGTGGGTGCCTCTATTACCTGTTCCCCAAACCTGCTCCCTACCTGAAGTTCTTGTGATTATCTCCACAACCCTGTGGGTCTGTGAGGCCAGTTGAGAGCACCTGTCTTCCTCTGGTTTGTAAACTCTCAGAGAACAAATACTGTCTTTGTCTTTCTTGGTCGCTCAGAACTTAAGTACCTGAATAAGTATTTGAACTTCTATAATGAACTCCTATGAGTTAGTAAAGAAAAATATTAAAACTTCCTTAATTAACAGGTAACAGCAGTTCACAAAAGGATATGAAATAGATGCTTCACTAGAATATTAAGTAAACTTAAAACTTTCAATTAAATACTAAAACTAACTCTGACAATTGTATTCCAACAGGCAATCCATCTTGGAGATCCAAGTCTGTGCCTTCTCGTGATTTATGCATTTCAGATAAGGGACAAGTAAATTTCTTTACATTTTTATACATTCAGACATAGATGACTAAGGCTTAAAATTAACTGATGTGTTTCTAAACTATTTATAAAAGAGACTTTTTATTTAACACTATGCATATTTTCTATATAATACCAAGCACTAGTAATAGATCCTATAATAGTAGGAAATGGCTTTTGGAAATAAGTTTAAATTTTAGCTTGCTTGACACGTTACCACATGTCCTTCAGGACAGCTGAGACCTCTTGTCCTTACAGATTGCCTTGCCCAGGGAGCCCCCTGAATCAGTGGATCTCCCAGATCCTGAATATAAAGAGGATGAAAAAGAGGATAAAGAAGAAATTCAGGGAGAAATCAGTCATCCTGATGGAAAGGTTAGACTGTTTTAAAAAATAATGACCATTATAGAAAATAAAAATGGGTTAAATAGAATTGAAACACTTAGATTCTAAAACAGTTTATGACTGTTGATGAACGTTATCACTCTTAAGAGCCGTGACCTTGGGGTGTGACCTCAGCTTGATTTTTTTGGACTCATCTAAAAATGCTCAACATGCATTAATAGCCATTTCTAGCAAAAGGAGGAATGTAGTCCCTTTTTCCAAACCCTTTGTTCTTCCTCCAGACACAGCTAAAAGCCTCAGGTGTTAAGGAAAGCCTTATCCTACCTGCAGCCTTTCTTAAGTATTATGTTCTGGGTCAGGTGCCTCTTTCTGTTGTCAGCCTGCAGTTCTCTCCCTGAGCCTAGGGAGGTTGTGAGTAGGAAAGCTGCTGCCTCACTGGGTGTTCCAGCTGGAAGGGGGAATGAGAATGAGGGGACATAAACAGAGTTTGTTACTGGGAGTTTTTCCTTAGGTCTATGGAAAACTAACTTTTCCAAATACCCTGATCTGATCCATTTTAATTGAAATTGTAAGGTCAGAGTTCACTGCTAATGTTGGGAAATAAGGGAAGGAAAAAGAACAAGTCAAAAAGAAGCAGACTTTTCCTGTGCAACTCTGCTTTGCAGTAACACACAGTTCGTGAGGAAAGGTTTTCTGTTGTAGAAGAATTCCTGCTGGTACAGAAAGGGGGTGATAAAATTCGGGAATCATCAGATTGCAACCTCTAAAGAAAAGGATCTAGGCAGCAGTCATGACTCCTGAAACCCACGCAAAAGGTCGATGGGCTTCATGGCAGACCTACTGCGACCCAATAAGTCCTGTGGTCAGGGGATAGTGCACACTGTACTTTTGAACATGTGGCCATGGGAAGCTCAGAGCAGCACTTACAAAGTAATCTTGTCAGAATAATTCAACAGCAAGTTAATCAAGCCTTTAGATCTAACTACCAGTCTTTTAAGGAAATACAGGGGCTGTGAACATGTTGGATGATACATACCATTGTAGGAAAGCAATCAGCTGAACCCAGGATGTGGGAAATTTTACATGTTCCATGACACAGTTCCTTCAATAGTTGGCATTAAAAAGGGGGAGAAGGTGACTGTTAAAAATTAAGATTTAAGAGACACATCAACTAAGTGTATGTGGACCTGGTTTTGATCCTGATTCAAATGAACTGTAAAAAGGCCTTTTTTTTTTGTAAATTTAGGGAAAACAGTGTTGATGGTTAATAAAAATCCTTTCATTGCAGATATCTATTTAAGTGTTTATAGATAGTGTCACCAGTGTGCTTAAAAAAAACTCCATCAAATGAGTTTGTTGGGGGGAGATAAGTGACATAAGGTTGGTGATGTCTTGATACTTGAAGTTGGTAAGTTTACTAAATTTTCTCCTTTTGAGGAGACTTTTATTTTTTATTGTGAAAAATTTTCAAATAGGCAATTAGGAAGGGAATGAGGGAATTTTTTTGGTCAATGTCTCAGGAAGAAATCTTGCATATTGATAATGGGTTTCTTTTTTGTAGATAGAAAAGGTTTATGAGGATGGGCGCCGTGTTGTACTGTTTCCAAATGGAACTCAGAAAGAAGTGAGTGCAGATGGAAAGAGTATCACTGTCACTTTCTTCAATGGTGATGTGAAGCAGGTCATGCCAGATGAGCGAGTGGTAGGTTTCCTCAGGGTTTGTTTTTTCTGTGATGTAAACATCTCAAAGAAAAGGCATAGTGAATGACTCTGCATCTTTACAGATCTACTACTATGCATCCGCTCAGACCACCCACACCACTTACCCTGAAGGACTAGAAGTCTTGCATTTCTCAAGTGGACAGATAGGTAAAAACTTGCCCTAACTTTTCCTTATTAAATTCTGCCCTTTCTTTAAAAATAAGATATTTATAATAATCATTTTTAAACAGAAAAACATTTCCCAGATGGAAGAAAAGAAATCACATTTCCTGATCAGACTATCAAAAATTTATTTGCTGATGGACAAGAAGAAAGCATTTTCTCAGATGGTACAATCATCAGAGTACAACGGTATGATGCCTGTTAACATTTGTTTGTAGGTTTTCCAGTTTTTATGGTTCAACTTTTATTACCAGTTGAATTTTTAAAATTTTACATTTGTGGTAATCACTGAAAATTTCAGTGAGTTTAGAAGTGAGCAAAGACAGAGCAGGTGAGAAGTGTTCTCAGCATTTTGGAATTAGAACTAGTTTGAAACAGATTCTAATATATAGTCTTTAGCCTCGAGACCTAAAAGGACCTATATAGCACTTTAGGAAAGGAGAATGGCAAGTACTTGTTTAGAAATAAATTTGGTGAAATTTGAAAGCAGTGAATGAATGAGACACAGAAGGAAAAGCTGCCCTGTCAGTTTTAAGTACAGATAAGCCTATGACCATATATATTTTTTTAATCCTCACCTGAGGATGTTTATTGGTTTTAGAGAGAGAGGAAAGGAGCCGGTGGGGTGGGGGTTGTGGGGGGAGGAGAAACAATCTATGGGTTGCCTCCCCTATGTGCCCCAACTGGGGATTGAACCTCCAACACAGGTATGTGTCCTGACTGGGAATTGAACCTGCTGCATTTTGGCGTATGGGGTGATGCTCCATCCAACCGAGTCACCTGGCCAGGGTACTTACACTTTCATTTTCTTGACCTCCCTGTCCAACTTGTAAGCACTTTTTCCTCTGGCCACCCTGATCCTGTTCTTTAAAATCAACCTTTCTTTATTCTTGAGTGTCCTAGTTCCAGAACTTAGAAACTTCTTTAAGTGACTTCTTCAGTCCATAGTAATGAGCATCTTTTATCACCATTTTAATTTGAATCGTGGTGAAGATCTGTTAACCTTCCTCTCCCAGATTGACAGTTAAGCACTCATTAACTAACATATCACAGATAGATTAAACTGACTTGAATTCTATGATGTAAACTTGGAAGTAGAAACACAATTCAAATAATGTAGTGACTTCTTATGGTCATGATACTGTTTTTAACTTGATCTGGTGCTTATTTAATAGCAGTTTGTTCCACAATTGGGGGAAAACCTTATGTGTATATTGTATTTTGAATGTTTGAAGTTTTCTACAATAAAAGATAGAAAAAATAGTATGAAGAACTCCATGGGCTCCTCTCTCCATCTTCAGGTATTAATTCCTGACCAGTCTTTCTTCATCTGCACTTATCTCTCTGTATTTTGGGTCCAGTGTGAATGTCTCAGATACATGGTCAAGCAGTCAACTTGGTATTAACTATTTTTCATATTCTGCTTCAGAACTGGCCTCCATCTGGTCTCATCCTTCTCCTTCCCTCCTCCAGGCTGATGCAAACATGCACTCAGGTGGCTTCTGTGAACAGAATAACTGTCAAACCTGAAAGCCGTATTTTCTTTTGTACCTAAGTGTTTTTAGAGGCAGAGTACATGTAAATTTTAAAAAGCAGAAAAACCTAAGCATTTTGTGATGAAAGCAACAGTTTATTTAAAAGAAAGCTTTTTTATGGGTACATGTAAGTGTTAATCTGATAATTGGAATTCTCTTCCTACAGCAGCAATACTGTGGGAGGCTTTGTGCACAGGAAAGAACAAGAAATTAAATTCTGTTTTAAATTTACAGAGATGGCAGCAAAATCATAGAGTTTAATAATGGCCAGAGAGAACTCCACACTGCCCAGTTCAAGAGACGGGAGTATCCAGATGGCACTGTTAAAACGGTCTATGCAAATGGTCATCAAGAAACAAAATACACATCTGGTCGAGTAAGAGTTAAAGACAAGGATGGTAATGTTCTAATGGATACAAAGTTGTAATGCTCCTGTGTGTGACTAATCATGAAATAACACTACCTTGATTTTCTTGTTTAAAAAACATACATTTCTTGTGATTGTGTGGTTTAATATATATGTACTCTGTGTATATATGTATAAATGGAAAAGATTATGCTTGGAATATAAAATAAAATTCATAGCATTTTATAATGTTTGAAATGCATAAGGACAGAAATGTATTATAGAAGTTCTTTATCTATAATGGAATGAGAAGGTAAAACAGAAGAGCTTATTCATTCTATGAGTACAGATAAACTTGAGAGTGAGGAGAAGGTAGTTATGATGAGGGTGATGCTCTAAATCACTGGTCAAAATGTGACACTTGAGAATGGAGGGGCAGAGCTGATTGGCCACAGATGCTAGGCTGTTATGATTTATGAGATGGCTGGGTGACAGAAGGATATTCTTGAAGGAAGACCAAATCATCTACACCTAAATTTATGTGATTATAGGTGGGTCTAGTCACTTCATGCAGAATGATAGTGTTGGCAATGACTTGATTTTTTTAAAAAAGCTTAGTGTATTCATTTCAGATGGTTTAAGAACTAAATATGAAGTGTAAAACTTTTCAAAGAAAATAAGGAGTAACCTCAGGATAGAGAAGGATTTTTTAAAAATACATTTTATTGATTATGCTATTACAGTTGTCCCATTTTCCCCCTTCACTCCCCTCCACCCTGTACACCCTTTCCCACCCACTTCCCCCTTTGTCATGTGCATGTGTCATACTTGTAAGTTCTTTAGCTTCTACATTTCCCATACTATTCTTACCCTCCCCCTATCTATTTTCAACCTACAATCTATGCTACTTATTCTCTCTACCTTTTCCCCTTTTCTCCTTCTCCCACTCCCCTGTTGCTAACCTTCCATGTGATCTCCATTTCTGTGGTTCTGTTCCTGTTCTAGTTGTTTGCTTAGTTTCTTTTGGTTTTGCTTTAGGTGTGGTTGTTAATAATTGTGAGTTTGCTGTCCTTTTACTATACATGTTTTTTCTTTATCTTCTTTTCTTAGATAAGTCCCTTTAACATTTCATAAAATAAGGGCTTGGTGATGATGAACTCCTTTAACTTGACCTTATCTGAGAAGCACTTTATCTGCCCTTCCATTCTAAATGAAAGCTTTGCTGGATACAGCAATCTGGGATATAGGTTTTTGTCTTTCATGACTTGAAATACTTCTTTCCAGCCCCTTCTTGCCTATAAGGTCTCTTTTGAGAAATCAGCTGACAGTCTGATGGGAACTCCTTTGTAGGTAACTGTCTCATTTTCTCTTGCTGCTTCTAGGATTCTCTCCTTCATTTTTACCTTGGCTAATATAATTATGATGTGCCTTAGTGTGTTTCTTCTTGGGTCCAACTTCTTTGGGGCTCTCTGAGCTTCCTGGATTTCCTGGAAGTCTATTTCCTTTGCCAGAATGGGGAAGTTCTCTTTTATTATTTGTTGAAATACGTGTTCAATCTGTTGCTTTTCCTCTTCCCCTTCTGGTACCCCTATAATTTGGATGTTGGAACGTTTAAAGATGTCCTGGAGGTTCCGAAGCTTCTTCTCGTTTTTTTGGATTCTTATTTCTTCATTCTTTCCTGTTTGGTTGTTTTTTCTTCCTTCTGGTCCACTCTATTGTTTTGAGTCCCAGTTTCCTTCCCTTCACTATTGGTTCTCTGTGCATCTTCCTTCATCTCTTTTATGGTAACCTGCATTTTTTCATCTAATTTGCACCCAAAATCAACCAATTCTGTGAGCTTCCTGATCACCAGTGTTTTGAACTGTGCATCTGATAGATTGGCTATCTCTTGGTTGCTCAAAAGGATGAGTCCTGGGGGATTGAGCTGTTCTTCTGTTTGAGACATGTCTCTCTCTGTCTCTTTTTTTGTCTGGTCGTTCCTGTTATGGTGAGGGGCGGAGCCTTAGATGTTCACCAGGGCTTGGCACCCCAGTCGCTAGATTGTGATGTTGTATGTGGGGGTGGGGGCGGGGGCCGGGGGGAACAATGGCGGTAGCTCCATTCTCCTCGGACCTCAGTCCCTTATCTGCGATCCTTGGCTGTGCACTCTGCCCTGGTCCACAATTGCTGCCTCACTGGGTCTACCAGCTGCCGCTTGTGTACTCAGGGTTCACCTGCTGCGATCTTGTGTGCCCAGATGCCTTACGTGCTCCCGGTTGCCTTATGCACTCAGTTCTCCCTGTTCTCACGCCGAGACCCCGCGCCCGGCTGCTGGTCTCCGCTGCTCCTACCGGTCTGTATGAACGGGTCTATTTCAACTTCTTGGCTGTCCGACTTCCATTCAGATGAATTCTCTGTCAGTTCTGGGTGTTATTCTGCCTCTAAATTGTTGTTGTTCTAATCTTGTTTGTGCGTGGAGTTATGGTGTGTTCACCTATGCCTCCATCTTGCCGGAAGTCGGATTTTTAATGTAATATAGAAAGCTCAAACCTTAAAAGGTTGGTAAATGAGTGAAGTTTCTGTGTGTCTAAACATGTCACAAAAAAAGAGTAATAAGCTACAGACTAGAAAAAAATACATATACCTGACAAAGGATTAATATGAAGAATATATAAAAAATCTTATAGATCAGTAAGATAGTTGCAAACAACAGAAAAATGGACAAAGGACCTGAGCAAACAAGTGACTATAATGACCTACCTTTTTATACTTGTACCATATACTGCAAATAATGGTCTAGCCATACCACATGTTGGCAAGAAACTCAGATGATGCAGTACGCTAGTAAAACCTCCTTTTGTAAAGCAATTGCCCATGACCTTGTACTAGATACTAGAATGACTATATACCAGAAAACTGGTAACAATCCAAAAATATTTTAGCAACAGAATAAATTATGTGCAAAGATGAATGTAACAGTGAAAGTGAATAAAATATACCAATACAGATAAACGGTATAAATAAAATAGGAAACTAAAGGTAACTGTGTGACAGTTAAAAATATACAGAGCAACATGGATACATTCATAGACAGCAAAAAATTACAAAGACCTATGTAAGAATGATAAACACCCAATTCACAGTAGTGCTCACCTCCACAGGAAAGAAAATGGTTTGGGAAGAGGGACTGCAGGTGCCTAAAACTGTACTGATAATACCGTATTTCTTAAGCTGAACATACATTAAATGGGGTTTTCCCCATCAGTCAAAAATATTTCAAAATTACAGGAAAACAAAAATATTTGAAAGCAAATATTTATTAGTGATTTTTCAAACAATTCCTAACAGTTCAATATGTAAGGGGGAAAAAAGGAACTTAGCATTACTACAGAACAAGTTGAGAGAAACAAGCCTAAAATGGTCTGCATACAACAAAAAACTTTCTTCTGGGCTGTATACCTGAAAAACAAAATGTGTATTATTTACACCTTTTCTTAATGTTCAGTCTAGTTCCTGTATCACTTGTTACTTTATGTGAATGGATAAAGACAGAGTAAGCTCATTACCCAAGTACTTTGATAACTTGGTTACTAGGACCTTGATTATTCAACAGTGCTTATGCACTCCATACAATGTGCTTTAGTTATTTATAGAGGCCCCTTTCTTCTGCTTTCTTTACCCCCATAACTACTACTAGGAACGGTCACGAGAGCCTTTCCAAGCATTCTAACACTTATAGAACTTCTGATACTGGCCTTCACTGCTGAGGGGCCTATGAAGAAATCTAGGAAAGATTCTTGTTGACCTCTGATGTCACTTCTTTGAGAAATTAAGGAAGTCCAAAGGTGCTTTTATGGGCATTAGTCACCTGCTTTGTGCCAGCTATACGGGGAAACAAGAAGTGACACTTACATCATTCATCTTGTTCTGCAAGCCCCATTTCTACTAATGACATATGAACTGGATACTGTTCATCTTCATATAATGTCACAATTTGTTCTGGTTCCTGAGCCTAAAATTAAGATACAATTGTAAAGAAAACACAATAATGTCTTTGCTGTCTTTTCCCTCCTACCTCTGACAGGAGAGAAAAAGCATTCTCAAACTTATTTATAATTTATACTCAGCACTTTGAAAAGGTATATAATGGTTTCCTGATAAAGCACGTTTTTTTCCATCCTTCTACTTTATTTAACATGTAGCATAACTCTTCTCCAAAGCTTTCCTACATAGCCAACAAGCTTTAAACACCACCATCCTTGTTAAAATTAATTTACATTCTACACAACAAGCATTATACCTTTATGCAGAAACTGACCAAATTTTGAATGCTACTCACAGAGGTAAACATGTATGTCTAAGAACATTTACTTGCCTACCTATATTCTCTTTTCAGGGGCTTCTTGAGAGAAAATGACAGAAGCAATTTGTACCATTCTGTACACACAGGAGCTGGAGAGGTACAGAGGTTTTCAAAAAAGCACTTTCTAGTAGTAGCATTGTTTCATTAAGAGCTCATTCTTATCATAGCCAATACACCAGGACTCCTAAAGGCTTGGGTCCCCAAAGCAGGACAGGTTGGGCTAAAACAACACTGTGAGGGTGGGGTGAATTGGAGAGAATATTTCCAAGTGAAAGGGTTCGGAAGGGAGAACTAGGGTTCCTGCATTTTATAAACCTAATCAGAATTCACAAGTACAGACTTTTAGGGGGGTAAAATTCTCCAATTTTAAAACACTGCACTATATAAAATATGGGTGCAGGCTGGATTCTGCCTGTGGGCTCCCCTTTGTGACATGCTAACCTCTAAAGAAGAAAGTACATTTACACCAAACATCACCTGAACTTTCTTATTTTGACAGATGTTCTTCATTAAACAATTCAAAATTAGTGTATGGTATTAGTGTAATTCAAGCCTTTCTATGACCAGAATCCCCCTTCTGGCCTTTCCTATTTATCTGCTAGAATGCAGAGCAAATGTCACTTCCCTGTCCTACTTCTTCAATGTAAGTGCTGGAGTGCCTACTAAGGAATATCAAATGCGATATCCTCATCATTCCTGCTTCTTGCACTCCCCAAAGTTACCTTCTTTAATTAGTGGTTTACGTGTTTCCCTCACTGACTTGTAAGTTCTCTGATTACAGAAGACCTATCTTGATCACTTTTATCTTAGTCAAGACATCACCTAAGACATTTTAACAAGTCTTAAAATTAATCCTATAGTATTTACAGGTTTATATACTTTAGTTGAAGCATGTCTGCATCTAGAGTTGCATTGGCAGAAATCATTTTAGAAAGTTAATTGGACTCTACAAATAACTTCAAAAGGATTCTGGAAAATTAAGCCAGATATTTACCATGGAAGAAGCATAAAGTTGTTTTCCTTGAAGACAGTCTATCATAGCCCACAATGCTTCCATACTCCACTTGGGACAATATGGTATTCTTGTCTTTCCTAAATCTTTTAAGGGAGGTTTAAACCCTGCCAGTAGAACCTTTATGGCTTGGGCTGGATACTGCATAAGGTGAAGAGGAATCTGACGTAGTCTGTCACAAAAGAAATTTTTAAATTAAAATATTCAGAATGTTACAAGTAAAATTCTCTAACAGCTAAAACTGTAAAACAAAAGTTTGGATTTGGCAATGATTTCTTGGCGGTGACTGCACTACATCAAACTAAAAACTGCAAAGGACATAACAAGAGTGAAAAGGCAACCTACAGAATGAGAAAAAATGTGTGTTAAAAATAGTATCTTCTACTAAGAAGATATATAAATGGCCAACATACATGAAAAGATTCTCAGCTAGGGAAATGCAAACCAAAGCCACAATGACACCATCTCACACCTATTAGAATGACCATTATCTCTCTCACACACACACACACAAAATGCTGGTGAGGATGTGGAGAGAAACTGGAAACTTTGTACACTTAGTGGGAATTTTTAAATGGTACAGCTGCCAAGGAAAACAGTTTGGTGGTTCCTCCAAATACTAAAAATAGAATGAGCACATGACCCAGCAACTGCACTTCTGGGTACACACGTAACCAAGAGAATGGAAAGTGGGCCTTAAGGAGTTATCTGTACACCCACAGCAGCATTATTCACAAGAGCAAAAGGTGGGACCAATCCAAGTGCCCACTGGTGGATGAATGGATGTATAAATTGTACTGCACATACAGTTCAGCCTTAAAAAGGAACACAATTTTGACACAAGGTGCAACTTGGATGCACTTTGAGATCATTATGCTCAGTGAATTACGTCACAACAATCAAATACATTAGAGACCTACAACAGTCAAATTCATACAGATGAGAGGGGTGGCTGCCAGGGGCTGGATGAGCGGGGATGGGAATTTTTGTTTAATGGGTACAGCGTTTCAGTTTTGCAAAATGAAAAAATTTCTGGAGACTGGTTGCACAACAATGTAAGTAGGATTACAATTACGCTGTACATTTAAAAATGGTTAAGATAGTATATTTTGTGACGGGTATTTTACCACAATATAAAAAGATACTACAAATAAAATAAGCCAAACCCTCCGTCCCTTGAAATAACTATTGGCAAGGATGTGAAGAAAGTGGAACCCTTTTCATTGCTGGTGGGAAATGTAAAATCATCAGAAAGTTAAACACAGAATTACTGTGTGATTCAGCATTTCCATACCAGGGATGCACCTCCAGCAACTGAAAGATGGGCTCCAACAACTGCTTGTGCATGTTCACTGCAGCATTATTCACAGGAGTCAACAGGGAAACAACGTGAGTGTCCTTCAACAGATGAATGAAATGTAGAAATGTAGTCTATACATAAAATGATGTGTTACCCACAACAGTGATGAGATTCTGATACATGCAACAATTGGATGAACCATGATAACATTAAGCAAACTAAGACACTAAAGGACAAATATTGTATGATTATACTTAAAGAAGCAGACTATGTGATACCAGGAGCTAAGGAATGGGGAATGGAATGTTACTGTTTAATGGATACAGAGTTTCTGCTTGGGATTTATGAAAAGGTCCAGAAAGTGGACAGTGGCAATAGTTGCACAACACTGTGAATATATTTAATGCCCATTACTGGTAACTGTATACTTAAAAATGGCTAAAATAGTAAGCTTTATCTGTATTTTACCACAATAAGAAAAACTTAATTAAAAATTCCCAGTATATCAACATCTTTAAAATATTTTCTTTGAAAAGTCAAAATATCCCTAATAATTATTAAAAACAAAACTAAGAATCCTAATTCAGGTAAGTTGACTTTGTTAAAAACCTGTTTATTGTCAGCTTTTCAGTTGACCCGTAATCCACAAATTGAACCAGGATGGCTACTGGGTTAAATTCTTTAATGGAAACAATCTTTGCTCTATACCATAATCCATCATCATATTCTGCAAGGCAAGGCATTTCTGGAGAGACAGAAAAAGGGAAAAAATCACATTGCTTTTATTTTGTTAATAGTTTTTTAAAACACAGTAAAGTACAGAGAAAATGTAATCACCACATAGCCATTACTCAGAATTAAACACTCAACAGCCATATGTTGGCTTGTGCTCTTTTCTGTTTAGACTACAGGTGGCAAACACAAGGCCTACGGGCCAAATCCCACCCTACGCCTTGTTTTATCTGGCCTGGTACCTTGTTTCTACCTGGTGGCAGCACCAAGCTCTCACTTAACTGTTAAGAAGTAGTTACATTTGTACAGTCCTAAAATTACATTCGGCCCTTTGAAGGCAACCGGGAGGCTGATGTGGCCCTTGGTGAAAATGAGTTGACACCCCTGGTTTAGACTTCATAAACTCTAAAGAAAGGCATGCTCATGGCTCTGTCTTGCTGTTGCCCAGGTCTGTGTCACCCTTCCACAGCCCCCTGGCTCTGTATTCCCTAAATCTCTTCATTTGGACCATTTTCTGCAGAGAATAATAAAACATTTTCTGTTCCTGTTTTTGAGCTTGTCCTCCACCAGTACATTCTCTATAAAGCCATTAGAATTAAATAAAAATTTCAATTACACTTTCTTGTTTAAAATTCTTCAATGGCACCTTAACCACCTGCAATATCAAGTCCTGAGAAATTCATTTTCCAGGGTTCATAATCTACTCCCAGCCAACTCCTACCACAACCCTCAGTGTGCTACCTGAACACAATTACTTCAGTGCATAGCTGTTCCACCATCTGGACTGTGCCCCATGCCCTTTTTTTATGATAAACATCTCTTCTTTCAAAGATCAGCTCAGACTCGACTTCAGAAAGCCAACTCCTATCATGGTCTCTGACCCAATGGTGCCAGGCAAATAGCTTTAGCATTAGCTCTTCTTCTCACACTGGACTTACACATGTCCCTTCTCTGCTTCCCCACTATTCACACGATCCCACCAGGTACCTGGTATAAGCCTTTGCTCAGTAAAAAGTGTGTAAATGCATGCCAGGCTTGGGTAAAGTTGAGGAACAATGAGTATAACTACATGCTTCCCCTTCTTCATACACTTTCAGATTGCAGAGCAGACAGAATACACCTGAGGTTCCTATCTTGCTCTATTCCTGCCCCTCCCTTTATTCTCTTCTACAAAATTTCTATAAAGAAAAGTAGTTGTGGGCAAGTGGCATTTAAATACTTCATACTCTAATGTTCAGATTTTTAAAAAATTTTTATCAAAGTTAATTTGAGTATATGGAGGTTATCAATAGAACAGTAAGAATCTCATCTGTCTGCATAGTAAACAACTGCCTGAATCATGGTTAACAATCCCCTTTAACCTTTACTATTTCCAGCCTCAAAAACATGGCTGAGTGACATCTCAAAATAGCACTGAAAAAACCCACCTAGTTGTCATTTTAAATCCACAAAGCAATTCTTTAACATAAATTACTTATTCAAATGTATGTCTTTAATAGGCACTTGCCTATGAATCAACTTGTACATATGTGCCCTG
This sequence comes from Phyllostomus discolor, assembly GCF_004126475.2. Taxonomy (NCBI): domain Eukaryota; kingdom Metazoa; phylum Chordata; class Mammalia; order Chiroptera; family Phyllostomidae; genus Phyllostomus; species Phyllostomus discolor. Next base: position 116,720,047 of record NC_040904.2, read on the forward strand.
AGGAACCAAGGACCTATAGAAGAAGGCACAAACGTGTGTACAGCTCCATGAATCAGAATGTCACACAGATGGTTGGTTTGACTTCCCTTGAGACAAGAAATACGAGGAGGAATTGTTTTTTCCAGATTATAAATCTGAGTTTACCAAAAAAAATCACAATGAATTTATTCTTTCATTCAACAGATATTTATGAGCACCTGCTTGTGCAAGATACCCTAATTGCTGATGACACAGCAGTACTGGGAGTCCCTATTTAACAAAGGAGAGGAGGTGGCATGGAGTGTGATGGGGTAGGGAGGGTGGTAGTGCCACTCACATAGGGTGTCAGGGTAGACCTGCAGTAGGGGAAGAGTTGGGCAGAGACCTAAACTGCTCACAGGGTGGGAGAACATTCCAGGCAGAGGGAACTGCAAGGGCTGTTTATCAGCCAAACATGGGTCACAAGTGATAAAACTCTCATTGAGTAAACTTAGGTACATCAGGCCAATGTTCTCCTTTGCTTTGGCACATCCTCTATGTACAAAACAGACTAAACACATCTCTCTATATCATACATGGACAGAAATGCAGAGACGTACTCAGTATCAGGAATTGTTGACACCTGGACTTGTGTACTCTCCTCACAGGAGAATCACATATATTTAATAACTATGGATAAGAATAAATTATAAAGAAAAAAGCAGAGTTTGACCTGGGTTCCCATGCCCCCAACTCTAAAATCATCAATTAATTGCAATGGCTTGCAATTAAAATGACTGCCATTTGGGTCTCAGTCACAACTCTCAAAATTTGAGCGAGTCACAAAACCTCAAAGCTTAGACAAAACATCTTTATGCAATTTTCCAATGGACTCAAGTTCTGGAAAATCGAACTGCCCCGATGCAGTACTTACCTTCTCTTAGATCACTTAGAAAATGGGGAAAGTCATCTATAGCATCTTGAGAGTTGAGAAATGAGCAAATCCAGAGAGTGTGATAACATTAGAAATCACCAACCTCATCAGTCCATTCAAACAGAACAAGTTTCACTAGGAATTCCAGGGTACTCAGAAAGTGTGGGCTACCTGTTCTGAAGTCCGTCAGAGGCAGGAGAGTCTCCACATTAGTGTTGAGCCTCTGCAGAGCTTCACTGAGGCTCTCAGACTCAGATTCCCAGCTGACTCCACTGCCATCTGTATCACTATGCTGGTTACAGAGATTACACTTTTCTACAGAATCAAGGCAAATATATACCTAAGTGGGGGAAAAGCAAGGGAAAACTTTCAAATTATTTTAGTATTCATTTATACAGACAAAAATCACTGTAGTAGACAGTCTCCAACAATGGCCCCAATAATCCCTTGTAAAGTTCCTCTCCCACATCATATTGGAGTTGATCTTCGTGACCAAAAGAATGTGACATGATGCCTCTGTCTTGCTGGCATCACTGCTTTCCCAGGGAAAGCTGTGCTGTCATCCAGTCAATGGAGAGGCCCATAAGACAAGGCACTGAGTCCCCAGACAGCATTGTGTGAGTCTTTTTGAAAGTGCATCCTGCAATGCCTTCTCCCCACCCCAACACCTTCATTGTGACCTTGAGAGGTCCTGAGCCAGTACTGAATTAAGGAGCTTCTCATTCCTCACTCTCATTTGTGTTGTTTTCAGCTGCTATATTTGGGGTATTCTGTTAGGCAGCAATAAACTAATACAAAAAACCACTATAAAACCCAACAGTAGTATACCCCTATGCTCTCTGATGAAACTGAAGAGCAAATTCTTTCCTTGCCAGTGAAGAAAAGAGTTTACTGTGCAAACTGGCTGAAGGGACTCTTTTACTTCATTGTAATTGCTTCCTTTTTTGTTGGCTAAAGACTTTTTCGTTAGTGTACTTATTCAATTCAATTCAATCCAATTCATATTTATTGAGTGCCTATTATGTATCAGGCAGTATTCTAGGTTCTGGGGACACCAATGGCCAAAACAGACAAAAGTCCCTGTCTTCGTGGAGTGACAGTCTGGTAGGGAAAAGCAGACAAACATTGTAAGAAAGTGGAGAAGGCATTAGAAGGTGATCACTGGTACAGAAAAACTGGTACAGAGCATCTAGACTTCCTCTAGAAACAGGACAGGGGAGTGAGACGTTGAAGATTTCATAGTTTAAAATAGGTACAGATTAAAAATCTAAATGTTTGGTATAACTACAGCAACACAAGACTGGGAAAACCAGCCAGTTTAAGAAATACTTGACTTCTTAAGCATCAACAAATGTCTGAACAGGAAATTGCTATGTGGGCAAACTGGCAATCACCAAGCTCAATTATTTAAAGTCAGTAAGAAGAAAAGGAGAAGAATCTTAAGAGGTAAAGACCAAGATTGCATATTATGTCTTTAACAAACAACTAATTGTGCAAATTAAATTACACACCTCATTAGGCGAGACCACGTGTTTAACTTGAACAGCATAGAGTTCTCCTGGAGGAGGCAGAGGTGAAGGCAAATACGGTGGTAAGATAGGGGTTTCTGTTTCAGACAAAAGCAATTCCTAAAACATCACAAAAAATTCAAATTGAGAATGATTACTATAAAAATCCACTACACTATCAAAATTCATGACAGTGCAACTTGCTTTCAGTTAGCAGAAAGCAAGTTCTCTGACACAGCGAATACCACAAATTGGAAAATATGACAACAAAAGATCTTTAGAATTCTTTTGCCCCTCCCAATGAAAAATTTTGTATAAAAACCCCCATTTTCTTTTAACGTATATATATCTGCATATACACAATGTTCTGCAGAAATGGTTAATAAATAGTTAACATTAATGCCACTGCCTAATAGGACCCGGGGGTTTGGACTTTTTGCTTTTCACATTTCTGTAGCATTTATTTTTAGAAAAAGTATGTTTTTGAATTTTTTTTATTAAAAAAATTTTTTTAAAAATATTTATTTCTAGAGAGGGAAAGGAGGGGGAGAGGGAGAGGGAGGGGGAGAGGGAGAGAGAGAAAGAAACATCAATGTGCAGTTGCTGGGGGTCCTGGCCTGCAACCCAGGCATGTACCCTGATTGGGAATCGAACCTGCGACACTTGTTTTTGAATTTTTAAAAAATTTTTAAAAATTGTTGTTCAAGATGCTGCTGTGTGGAATGTCTGAGATTTTCCTGCCAGTGTTTTCCTCTAGGACATTTATGGTGCTACGACTTATATGTAAGTCTTTTATCCACCTTGAATTTATTTTTGTGTATGGTGTAAGTTGGTGCTCGTATCATTTTTTTTGCACGTAGTTGTCCAGATCTCCCAACACCATTTGTTGAAGAGGCTATTTTTACCCCATTTTATGCTTCTTCCCCCTTTGTCAAATATTAATTGACCATGGAGACTTGGGTTTATTTCTGGGCTCTCTGTTCTGTTCCATTGATCTATGTGCCCGTTCTTATGCCAGTACCAGGCTGTTTTGATTACAGTGGCCTTGAACTACAGTTTGATATCAGGTATTGTGATCCCTCCTACTTTGTTCTTCTTTCTCAAAATTGCTGCAACTCTTCAGGGGCATTTATGGTTCCATATAAATTTTTGAAATGTTTGTTCTGTATCTGTGAAATATGTCCTTGGTACTTTAATAGGGATTTCATTGAATCTATAAATTGTTTTGGGAAGTATGGACATTTTGATATTAATTCTCCCAATCCATGAACATGGTACATGCTTCCATTTGTTTGTGTCTTCCTTAACTTCCTTCTTCAGTGTTGTATAGTTTTCTGAGTACAGGTCTTTTACTTCCTTGGCTAGGTTTATTCCTAGGTTCTTTATTTTTCTTTTTACTCTTGAAAATAATTGTTTTCCTAATTTCTGCTTCTGATATTTTATTGTTGGTGTACAAAAATGCCTTTGATTCCTGGATATTGACTTTGTATCCTGCTGTTTTGCCAAATTCACTTATTAGGTCGAGTAGTTTTTGGTGGAGTCTATAGGATTTTCTATGTACACTATCATGTACATAGAATTTTAGTACATCTGCAAACAGTGACAGTTTTGTTTCCTCCTTTCCAATTTGAATGCCATTTATTTTTTTCTTGCCTGATTGCTGTGGCTAGGACTTGCAATACTGTGTTGAATAGGAGTGCTGAAAGAGGACATCCTTGTCTTGTTCCTGACCTTAGTAGGAAAGCTTTACATTTTTGCCCACTGAGTATAATGTTGGCTGTAGGTCTCTCATATATGGCCTTTATCATGTTGAGGGAATCTCCTTCTATTCCCACTTTGCTGAGTGTTTTTCTCACAAATGGGTGCTATATCTTATCAAATGCTTCCACATTTATTGATATGATAATTTGATTTTTGTATTTTCTTTTGTTTATGTATTACGTTTATTGATTTGTGAATATTGTACCATCATTTCATCCCTGGGATGAATCCTATTTGATTGTGGTGTATGATCTTTTTAATGTATTGCTGGATGTGGTTTGCCAATATTAAGCATCTATGTTCATTAGCAATATGGATCTGTAGTTTTCTTTCTTTGTTGTGTCTTTATCTGGTTTGGGGATTAAGATGATGCTGGCTTCATAAAAGGAGTCTGGGAGTCTTCTGTCTTCTTGGATATTTTGGAAGAGTATGTGAAGGATATAGGTTAGCTCTTCCTTAAATGCTTTGTAGAATTCTACTCTGAATCTGTCCTGTCCAGGGTTTTTGTGTGCTGGGAGTTTTTTGATTACTCCTTTGATGTTGTCAGTTGTTATTGGTCTGTTCAGGCTTTCTGCTTCTTTTTCATTCAGTTTTGAAAGATTGTATTTTTCTAGAAATTTGTCCATTTCACCTAGGTTTTCAAATTTCTTGGCATATAGCTCTTCATAGTAATTTCTTACACCCTTGTATTTCTGTGATATCAGTTGTAATCTCTTCTGTTTCATACCTGATTGTGTTTATTTGGGTCCTCTTTTTTTCTTCATGAATCTGCTTGAAGGTTTGTTGATTTTGTTTATGTTTCCAAAAAGCAAGTCCTGGATTTATTGATCCTCAGAATTGTTCTTTTAGTCTCTATATCATTCAATTCTGCTCTGATCTTGGTTATTTCTTTACTTCTCCTCGCTCTGGGCTCTGTCGTTGTTCCTCCAGTTCCTGTAGATGTAGGGTTAACTTGTTTATTTGAAATGTTTCTTTTTTTGGTAGGCCTGTATCTCTATGAGCTTCCCTCTCAGGACTGCCTTCACTGTGTCCCATAAGTTTTGGAGTCTTGTGAATTCATTTTCATTTGTTTCCAAAAACTTTTTGATTTCTTCCTTGATCTCATTCTTAACCCATTCATTGTTTACTAGCATGCTATTCAATCTCCATGAATTTGAGTTTTTGAGTTTTTTCCTTGAGGTTGCTTTCTAGTTTTAGGCCCTTGCGATTTGAGAAGATGCTTTCTATGGTTTCAATTTTCTTCAATTTGTTGAGGCTTGTTTTGTGTCCTATCATGTGGTCTATTTTTCAAAATGTTCCATGTGCATTTGAAAAGAATGTGTATTCTGCTTCTCTGGGATGAAAGGTGTTTATATATATATATATAATTATTATTAAGGGCTTAATTTATATTAAGGATTTACATATATATAAATTAAGTCCATTGATATATGGTATTGTTCAATGCTATAATACCTCTGTAGATATTTTGTTAGGAAGATCTATCCATTTTTGACAGTGGGGTGTTAAAATCCCTGAGTATAAGTGTGTTGCTGTCTATATCTTTTTTGAAGTCCTCCAAAATTTTCCTTATGTATTTGGGTGCTTCTGTGTTGGGTGCATATATGTTTATAATGTTTATGTCTTTTTGATGGATTCTTCCCTTGAGTATTGTGAAGTGACCGTCTGCGTCTCTTTTTATGGCTGTTTTGAAGTCTATTTTGTCTGATATGAGTAACTCCTACCCCAGCTTTTTTTTTCTTGTCCACGTGCTTGGAATATTTTTTTCCAGCCCTTCACTTTCAGTCTGTGTAGGTCTTTTGTTCTGAGGTGGGTCTCTTGTAGGCAGCATATGTGTGGGTCATGATTTTTTATCCATTCAGCTATTTTATCTTTTGATTGGAGCATTTAATCCATGTACATTTAAGGGTATTATTGATAGGTACTTCATTTTTCTTCCTTCATACCTGTGTTCCCCCCCCCTCTCTTTTTCTTCCTTTCATTAATGCAGTCCCTTTAGTGTATCTTGCAGTGCTGGTTTGGTGGAGGTGTATTCTTTGAGCCTTCTTTTGTCTGGGAAACTCCTTATTTGGCCTTCCATTTTAATTGAGATACATGCTGGATAGAGTGTCTTGGTTAGAGACCTTTGCTTTTCATCCCCTGGAATATTTCTTGCCATTCCCTTCTGGCTTGGAGCGTTTCAATTGAGAATTCAGCTGCTAGCCTTATTGGGGCTTCCTTGTATGTAACTTCTTGTTTCTCCCTTTAAGATTCCTTTAAGATTCTCTTTTTGTCATGGAATTTTGCCATTTTAATTATGATGTGTGTTGGAGTGGGCCTCTTTGATTTGTCTTGATTGGGACCTTCTGTGCTTCCTGGATTTGTGTGATTTTTCTTTCATCAAATTAGGGAAGATTTTCCATCATTACTTTTTCAAACAGGTTTTCTATCCCTTGCTCTTCTTTTTCTCCTTTCGGTATCCCTATTATATGGATATTATTACATTAGAAAATGTATGTATTTTGTAATAAAAACTAAAAAAATATAGGCAATCCCAAAAGAAGATTTAAGTTAAATATCATCATTAAAAAAAAGAGTGCTCTCTTTTAAGCTCTATAAAAGCATAAGGAATAAAAAGTTACATTATTCCCAAAAGGATTATAGCACTTAGCAGTTGTTAATAGCAAATATACATAAAAATGTGGGTGGCTTTTCTTTTAGAAAGTTAAAAAAAATCTTGAACATAATAATTAGCATACAAAGTAAAATGATCACATTCAAATTTGTAGATTAATTTATTACTATTTAACATTTTCAAACTGGTGATAAATCAAAACATATCTGAACCACTTAGTAGAGTTGAGCAAAAAAGTGATTACACTACTGTTGAATTTTACTGATTTCTTATGTTTCACTTCAGAACAAACATCTATTTTTATAATAATAGGAATGAAGTTCTACCTATGAGAAAAATTCATTTATTGAAACTCTTCCCACACCCAATCACACATGTGACAAAATATAACATAAATTGGACTCATTACAATTAAAAACTCTGGTGTTTCCATGGATGGACACCACCAAGGAAGTGAAAAGACAACCCACAGAATGGAAGAAAACATTTGCAAATCACATATCTGTTCAGAGTCCTGCAATACCAAATATGCAAAACCACAAAAACACTGGAAATTACAGGGTGGACAAACCAGAAGTCACCAACTAAAGCCCAGCTAAGAAGGGGTAGGACTTTTTTTTCCCATTCTTCTTTATTTTTATTTTCTATTTTTCTTCAGTTTGACTGAGATATAATTGATATATAACATTGTGTTAGTCCATGTATACCGCATAATGATTTGATGTAGGTACATACTGTGTGAAATGATTACTACAGTAAGTCTAGTTAATGTCAATTGCCTCACACAGTTAGAAAACCTTTTTCCTTCTGATCAAAATATTTAAGATTTATTCCCTTAGCAACCATCAAATATATAATATAGTGTTGTTGACATTAGTCACCATGCTGTATGTTACATCCTCAGGACTTAATTCTCTTATAACTGAAGTTTGTATCTTTTGACCATCTTCACTAATTTTCCCGACCTCTACCCACCCCACCCACCTGTGGCAGCCACCAGTATTTTCTCTCCATCTATGAACTCAGTTTCTTTAGATTCCACATATAAGTAAGATCATATGATATTTATCTTTCTCTGGCTTATTTCAGACCATGACTTCAAGGTCCATCAATGTTGCCATAAATGGCAGGGTCTCCCTTTAATGTCTAAGTAATATTTCAAAATATATATATACATATATATCACTCATATATATATGTATATGTGTGTGTGTATCTATACATTTTCTTTTTTGTTGTGCAGTTACATTTGTCTCACCTTTTTCTCCACTGATCACCCCAATCATGTCCCCTGCTGACTCCCATAGTCAATCCAGCTCTACTGTCTGTGCCCATGAGTCCTCTATTTGTGTTCCTTTGCTTGGCCCTACCCACTCTAGTCACTGTCAGTTCGTTCTTTATTTCCAAGTCTCTGGTTCTATGTTGCTCATTTGTTTGTTTTGTTGATTAGGTTCAACATATAGTTGAGAGCCTATGGTATTTGTCTTTCACTGCCTGGCTTATTTCACTTAGCACAATGTTCTCCAGATTCATCCATGCTGTCTCGAAGGGTAGGAGCTCACATCTTCTTTATCCAATTGTCTGGCAATGGTTACTCAGGTTGTTTCCATGTCTTAGCTATTGTAAATAATGCTTCAGTGAACACAGGTGTGCAGGTATCTTTTCAAGATAGTGATTTTGTTTCTTTGGATATATGTCTACAGGTGGAATTGCTGGATCATAAGTTAGTTGTATTTTTAATTTTTTGAGGAACCTCCATTCTGTTTTCCATAGAGGCTGCACCAACTTGCAGGCCTACCAACGGTGCATGAGGGTGTCCTTTCCACTGCATCCTCACCAACGTTTATTGTTTCTTGCATTTCTGGTGATAGCCATTCTAAAAGGAGAGGTGATTATCTCATTGGGGTTTAGATTTGTACTTCCTTTATGATTAGTGATGTTGAGGATCTTTTCAGGCACCTGTTGGCCATTTGTATGTCTTTTTATTTTTAATCCTCACCCAAGGGCATTTAATAAATGATTTTGGAGAGAGAGTAAGAATGGCAGAGAGAAACACTGGTTGGCTGCCTCCCATATGCACCTTGACTGGTGATCAAACCCACAACCTAGGTATGTGTCCTAACTGGGAATGAAACCTGCAGTGTTTTTGTATATGGGATGATGCTCCCACCAACTAAGCCACCCAGTCAGGGAATCATTTTTATGTCTTTTTTCAAAAAATATCTATTTTGATTCTCTGTACATTTTTTTAAATGATTTTTTTTGACTACTGAGTTGTATGAGTTCTTTATATATTTGGGATATTAGCCCCTTATCAGGTATGTGAGCTGCAAATATTTTCTTTTAGTAGGCTGCCTTTTCACTTTGTTGTTTCTTTTGCTGTGCAGAAGCTTTTTAGTTGGACGCAGTCTCACTTGTTTAATTTTGTTTTTGTTGCCTTTGTATTTGGTGTCGGAAATTTCTCCAAGGAAAATAAACAAATGGCCAAAGAACACATGAAAATAAGCTCACTACCATCAGGAAAACACAAATGAAAACCACAATGAGAAACCACACTTCACACCTATCCTAGGATGGTTAGAAAAAAGTCAGGTAATAAGTGTTGGTAAGAGTATAAAAAAAATAGAACCCTTATACATTCTCAGTAGAAAGGAAAATGATACAGACCCTTTGGAAGACAGTCTTGGTGAGTTCCCTAAAATGGTAAACAGAGTCAGTACTGTGTCCACTCCTAAGTCCATACCCAGGAGAAGTGAGAGCAGATAGGCATCCACCAAAAAACATGCACATGAATGTTCATAGTAGCTTTACTTGCAATTGCAAAAGATGGAAATAACCTGTGTCCATCAACAGATTAATGGGCAAACAAGATAGGCATCCACCAAAAAACATGCACATGAATGTTCATAGTAGCTTTACTTGCAATTGCAAAAGATGGAAATAACCTGTGTCCATCAACAGATTAATGGGCAAACAAAATGTCTAGTCAATGAAATATTAATCAGACATGAAAAGGACACATACTATAACATGAATGAACCTTGAAAATATTATGCTGAAGGAAAGAAGCTAACACAAAGGGCTTGGCATTGTGTGATTCCATTTGTGAGAAATGTCCAGAATAGGGAAATCCACAGAGAGAAAATTTCTAGGACACAGATTGGGGAAAGGGAGAATGGGAAGTGACTGCTGTTGGTGAGGCTTCTCTTTAGGGTGATGGAATATGGAATTAGATAGTCATGATGATTACACAACTCAGTGACTATACTAAAAACTACTGAATTGCACACTTTAAAAAGTTGAAATTTATGATATGTAAATTAAACTTTAATGAAGCTGATATAAAAGAAAATGCTTACTTCCTGATTTTGAATCAGGTCCTCTGCATTGATAAAGTGTCCAAAATTTCCAAAATATCTGGACAGAAACTTACCTCAAATCTTATTTCCCATCTTTCCTCCTCATACTTTTTACTGTAATCTGTTGGTTTCTGAAATATAATATTATTAATGAATAAAACCATCTTTATGTAGTATCACTTTTAAGGCACATATTTCACCTCCGTAAAAGTTGGGTGCATGTCCTTGTTTGCATTCATTTAAATATTTTAGGTTAACTATGGGAAAATCTAATGTCCTGAGTAATCTGAATATTGCAACAGTAAAAATCCTTAAAATTATGCTAAACATATAACAACAGTAATTAGTTTAATATAAGAGAGTGGGAGCACTTACCTTCCCCTTTAAATGTTAACAATGCAGTGTAACACTAAAAGAAACTAAATAATCTTTATAAAACCTGTTTGATATTAGAAACACCTTTTAGAGAAACACAAGGGGGGCACAAACATACATGCGCACATCCAACTCCTTAAAAGAAACAGGTGGCAGTGAGGGTGACACGGACAAAGCTAAGTAGTATCACAGATACTATGTGAGAGAAGAGCAGTTTTCTACATTTTATCAAACATTCAATGTTTAGTTTTGTTCTATCACTAAAATGAATATTAAAAAAACTGACAAGTGGGCTAGGGTCAGGTTGGAGGAGGGAAAGGCAGAAAATTGAACATGAACAACAATAAAAAAAGAATTAAAAAAATATAGAATGGGGGAAAACATATTTGCCAATGATACCTCAGACAAGGGTTTAATCTCCAAAATATATAAAGAACTTACACGACTCCACTCTAAGAAGACAAGTAACCCAATTAAAAAATGGGCAAAGGACTTGAACAGACACTTCTCCAAGGAGGACATACAGAAGATCCAAAGACACATGAAACAATGTTCAATATCGCTAGCTATCAGAGAGATGCAAATTAAAACCACAATGAGATACCACTTCACACCAGTCAGAATGGCCATCATAAACAAAGCAACAAACAACACGTGTTGGAGAGGCTGTGGAGAAAAGGGGACCCTAGTGCACTGTTGGTGGGACTGCGGACTGGTACAACCACTATGGAAAGCAGTTTGGAACTTCCTCAGAAAACTAAAAATGGATCTGCCTTTTGACCCTGCAATTCCACTGCTGGGACTGTATCCTAAGAACACTAAAACACCAATACAAAAAAACCTTTGCACCCCGATGTTCATAGCAGCACAATTTACAATAGCTAGGTGCTGGAAGCAACCTAGATGCCCATCAGGAATGGATCAAAAAACTATTGGTACATTTACACAATGGAATTCTATGCAGCAGAAAGAAAGAAGGAGCTCCTACCCTTTGCAACAGCATGGATGGAGCTGGAAAGCATTATGCTAAGCGAAACAAGCCAGGCAGTGAAAGACAAATACCATATGATCTCACCTTTAACAGGAACCTAAACAACAAAGCAAAGAAACAAGCAAAATATAACCAAAGTCACTGAAATAGGGGACAGACTGACAGTGACCAGAGGGGAGAGAAGAGGGAATTTCAGGGGAGAATGGGAAGGGTTTACAGGAACAAATTTAAAGGACACATGGACAAAAGCTAGGGGGAGGGTGGTAATGGGAGGGAAGTGGGGAGGGTTGGGTGGGTGGGCTGGAATGGGAGTAAAAGGGAGAAAACTGTACATGAACAATGATTAAAATAAAATTTAAAAAATATATAGAATGGGAGTAAAGGAGAGAAAACTGTACTTGAACAATGATTAAAAAAATAAAAAAAATATATAGAGTATTTCCAAAAAAACAAACAAAAAACTGAAAAGTGAACTATAACTATAGAAATAAAAGTACCTTATCATATAATATTTATGATAAATAGCACTTATGGTAGTTTGCAACGTGAGCCCATATCTATAATAGACTAATTATGTTTTTAAAAATAGTAAAAACAAAAGCAACAAGCAATTGGACTGGGCTACTTAATGAAGCTAAGCTTAAAATATGGCTCTGAGTTTCCTATAAGCAGGCAAAATGGGGGTAATAGTATAATGCCAAATAAAAGTAAAATCATTTTATCTGAGAGTCCTCTTCTGGCAGTAAATTCTATTAAGATTTTATTACAGCTGTCTATTCAAACAATATTGGCTAATATATGGGCTTCTCACTAGGTTTGAAGGTACAGAAACATTAACTGAATTTTAGTGCAATTGGTCTTTATAGGACACCTATAAAGCATGTTATAGCGTATCATTTTCTCAGTAAAAAAATTTACAAATTCTCTTATCTCTCAACATATCAGACAGGTAGAATAATATTGAAGACTTGAGGTGTAAGATAACATAGAAAATTTTAACCAGAATTTTTTCTCTAATGTAGATTTTTATAAAAAAAGAGTACACTTACTTCTTTCAGTATCTCCTCAGAATGTTCAAAAGTACAATATTTATGGTGTGCCATAAAATAAGAAAGTGACATTCCATCAAAATAGAGATGAACAGATAATTTCTCCCATGGATTTACAGGTAATTCCTGTTTCAGTTTAATTAAAAGAATTATTACTATCAAAATAAAGTCTTTTTGAAGATTAAAATTTTAGTCAGCAAAAATAAAATAAGATTTCTGAAAATTACAGTATTACCAGTTTGACCAGTGACTCATTTCATAAAATTTTCCTCATAGTCCTTTGGCAGGTTATGAGGTAGTATGATATTATTTTGGTTTTTGTAAAATATATTCACATATCAATAAGACAGAGAATGTTATACTTATCTACTAAAAAGTAATTTACTGTATATAATTTACTACACCTTTTTATTTATTTTAAATTTTTTAAAAAGGTTTTTAAAATTTATTTTAGAGAGAGGGGATGGGAGAAAGAGAGAGAAGGAGAGAAACATCAATGTGTGGCTGCTTCTTGCACACCCCCCACTGGGGACCAGGCGTGCAACCCAGGCATGTGCCCTGACTGGGAATTGAACCAGCGACTCTTTGGCTCAAAGGCCAGTGCTCAATCCATTAAGCCACACCATCCAGGGCACTACACTTCATTTTCAGATGACACTAATAATTATACCAAGTAGAAGGAGAAAGAAAAGTTCTTTTCAGGGGTAAAAAGAACAGAATTTAGTTATAAATTCAAGAATGGAAGAAATGGAAGGATTAACAGCAGTCTAGAAGGCGTCATACTAATGGCTCTTCAGTCCCTCAACTGTGATCAGGTACTGAGCAGGCATATATTCACCAGCTGATCTGTCTCATCCTCTCTCCTTAGCTCCTGAGTCCAAAGCCAGGTTTCTACTGAGTTTCTGTAATGGCCTGCCAGTAGAGCTCTCTGCTTCTATCTTTTTCTACTATTCAGTTTCTATCAGGCAGAATGAAAACACTAGAATGTTAGGTCAGATCACGCCACTCTCTTACTCCAGGTCCGCCCAACAGCAGAGCTCTTACAAGTTTTCTTCTGTGCCCACCTCTTCTCTGTGTTGATCCTTCTGCTCTTGCCACAGATGCTCCTTGGCTGCACAGGAATAGTCTAGGTAAGCTCCTGCCTTGAAGCCCTTTGCGCTATTCTCCTGGTACTCTTGCTCTCACCATTCTAAAGTCTTTACTTGAACCTTTGTAGTGATGTTATCCCTGACCATTCTATTTAAAATGACTTCCTCCCTGGCCTCACCTCTCCCTGTCAGACTTTCCTGCTTTATCTTTCCAGAAATTGTTACTACCTAACATACCGTATGTTTTAATTTTGTTCTGCACCACTAAAATGGAAGCTCCATGAAGGCAGGAATTTCTGACTATTCACTTCACTACTGTGCCTCCAGGCCTGGGGAAAGTTTGGTACACAGTAGGGCTGCAGAACATACAAATCCATGGTTCCCGAGACACTGAGCAGTGTTTGGTACACAGCAGGTCCTTCAGTTAAGCCTAGAAACTTTTCATTTTGTTTGAGGACTTACTATACTACAGGTTGTTCTCCTATATTAAGCTAACCAGCAGAGAAAGCTGCCTTGATAAACTAAAAAAATCTGAATCCCTGCCTTACTTCTGTGATGTCCCACATAGGCTGTGAGTAACCAGAGGGCCTCTGGGTACTAACACAAACAACATTAATGGCTTCTCTATGTTCTCATTCATGTAGGTCTGTGGTTCTTCTTAGGTCTTTATCACCCACCATCACCGCTTTCATAGAGAAATACTTCCCTTACAGTTCTGTATTTTTCTACTGGAATCCTCAAACATAGCTGCAGATTAATCTTAACTCACTCACTGCTCAGACTGACCACTTTCTTAAATCCTATTCACCACTATTTTTTCTCCCAAAACCTCTGTTATTCTAGTCAAACAGTTATACTATTTCTTAAAGAATATGCTATGCTCATTTGTCTCTCTCTGTCTCCTGGTGCATTCCATTTCCCTGGTCAGAACTTTCCTATCTTTCCTTTAAGAACTACCTCAGTTCTCACTATCTCTAAGTCCCTATGCACTTACGCATTTCACCAAGCACTAGGCTCTTGGCAAGTTACTTCATGGTGTACAGCTCTGAGGCTTATGTCTGGCATCTAGTTGTTTCCCTGACTGGAGGTGGTCTTTGAGCACAGGGTTTTACCTGCAACTAGTATAGTACTCCATGTGCAGCCTGCTCTGAAAAACTACCACACATACTTTTAATTATTTACTTAAATCCTCACCTTAGAATATGTTTATTGATTTTAGAGAGGGGGAAGAGGGAACGAAGGAGGAAGGGAGAGAGGGAAAGAGAAACACTGATGAGTTGAGTATCATATGTTCTCTGCATAGAGACTGAATCCACACCTCAGGCATGTGCCCTGCCTGGGAATCAAACCTACGTATATACCCTGACCAGGAATTGAATCCACAACCTTTTGGTTCATGGAATAACACTCCAACTGAGCTATCAGGCTAGGGCTACCAAATACATTTTTAAACACCTCTTACTCTTTAATATTGCTCTCTGCTATTAAATAAGTTGTTAAAGAATCTTACAGATTACTGACTTTAATGCTTATAAAAGTTCTCAGAAACTTGCTCAAGCTTGGCTTTATTTAAAATAAGCCCAGGTCCCTGGCTGGTGTGGTTCAGTAGATTGAGCACTGGCTTGCAAACTGAAAGGTCACTGGTTCGATTCCTAGTCACAGCCCATGCCTGGGTTGTGGGCCAGGTCCCTAGTTGGGGAGTGCAAGAGGCAACAGATCCATGTATCTCTCATGCACTGATGTTTGTCTCCTCTCTCTCTCTCTCTAAAAAAAAGGTAAATAAAATCTTTTAAAATAAACCTAGGAACCAAAGTGGTAACTTCTTTATATCAATAAGTAATTTACAGTAACATAGGAACATGATTCATCATAAAAAATACACCTCAAATTATGTTACCTATAACACTTTATGGCAAACAATTTAAATCAATGATATATGCTTTAGGTACAAATTACCATAACATGAATTTCCACCTCTCTCTTTGAAAGCAGTTCCTGAAGGAGTTCTATTGCATCTGGTTGCCAGATACCCCCAACCTATTTGAAAAGAATAAAGTAAGAATCATTCACACTTTCATAAAATAATTCAGGAAGCAAATGAAGATACGCAAAAGTAGCCATAAACACATACTATTGGAGAACAGTACAAAATATATAAGCAGTTTTCAGAGAATACCTTGGGTGTACGATAGAAATTATCTTAAAAAACTAGTATTTGACTGAGCTTCCCACCATCATAACCTCTTAAAGCATTTTATGCTTTAAAAAATAAGCCTGCCTTAAAAATAAAGCATGATAATACTTTTTAAAAATGCCAATGTGGTGCTTGTATGATATGTATTACAACGTCTACAAAATGTGTTTATTAGGGAACAGTGATTGTTATGTTTCACATGCCGAGAACAAGGAACTGGGGCCTCCTGCTTCCTGCAGATGGAGTGTGAATGGTAACTACACCTCTGGTGACACTGTGACTGCAGAACCACCAGGAACCCTTAGCCAAACCACCTAATCCGTGGTTACAGAATCTTTGTGAAATTAAAATGAAGTTTACTGATAATTTAATCACTGAGTCTCAGCTTGTTTGTTATATATGCAGCAAGAGATAATTAACATACAGTCCTTTATCGCATTTCTAGTTTCAAATCTACTGAAATTATATTTGATGAAGTAACAATTTTTATAAGCTTATGCCTTTGCATCTATGAAGATATTAATTCTCTTCATTTATTCAGATGTTTTTCATCCTTCAGTGGGAGTCTGTAGTTTTCTTCATAAAGACCCTTTGGCTGTCATATTAAATATTTTATTATTTTTATTACATTTGAATTTTTAGAAAACTGTTAACAACAGTATTTAAAATTAATCATCTGACAATCATATCAATATTACAACTAAAATGCAGAACACTCATCACTCAGAACCATCAGAAATTGAAGAGAATGGAAGTCTGACAACTATGGAATTAAAGAAACCACACATCATCCAGACTGGTAGGAGGGGTGCTGATGTGGAACAGGCTGGTGCTACACCGAAGTGTGTTGGATGAAATTCCAAGAGGGGTATCTTGGGAGTGAGGAGTCCCAGACCCACAGCAGGCCCCCCAACTCAGGGTTCTAGTACCAGGAAGATACATCTCCATAACTTCCGGCTGCAAAAACCAGTGGAGATTGAGTCAGTGGAAGAAACTTCTGCAGTCCTAAGCAGTTCCTTTGAAAGAACCCACAAAATGACTTAATCAGACTCACTCCCTCTGGGCTTCAGCACCAGGGTAGCAGCTTAAAAGGCACCAATGGCATACAGGGAGTAAGTGAAGTGTCTGGAATAAAGTCAAGCAAAGGCCATTGTCCTCTTTCTAAACCATCCCCCAAAAGGAGTCAAAGAGCTGACAAGCTGGTGCCATATGCGACTCCATCAATCTAACTAACACTGTGTGACCTGTCCTGGAGATCCTCAGAGATTCAGTCCCAGCCAATTTATAGGCCCACCCAAGCTGCTTTTCCATAGTAGTGGCTGGTCTTGGCTCATGCTTCACAACTTCCTAAATTCTCTCAAACAAGCAACAACCAGTCTCAGTGAGCCCTCAGCCTCTATACCCCTAACTAAGGGGTTGCAGGCCCTGTACTAACAGCAACCAGACTAGATTCACAGCTTGGATTTGCCTGGGAATCTCCAAGCCCAGCATAAGTAGCAGGTATCTAAGATTGCTTTATAGCTCAGGCAGGGTGACCCCAGGCAAAACATAGGTGGGGGCTGCACCACCCCGGAAACCCCAAGGCTTGTGCATCCAGTGGATGGCTACAGACCCTGTTGAGCACCATGACACAGCCCCTGCACAGCTGATCCTCCATGGAGAACAGAAGTTGGTGGTAAGTGGTCATAGCCTATCCTTGTAGCTGACTGGCCTGGGTAAATCCCTTCCATTGACCTGCCAACAAGCAATCAAAGCTCAACTGCAAGAGGAGGCTGTACTCAGTCCATACAAAAGGCACACCCTGAGTACTCAGCTTGGGTGATAAGGGACACTGTGCCACTGTACCCCATGAGGCCATGCTACCAAGAGAGGGAGTCATAGCAACTCTACCTAATACATAGAAACAAACACAGGGAGGCTGCCAAAATGAGGAGACAAAGAAACATGCCCCAAATGAAACTCCAGAAAAAAAAATTAACAAAATGGAGATAAGCAATCTCTTAGCTGCAGAACTCAAAACACTGGTTATATGGATGCTCAAGGAACTTAGTGAGGACCACAACAGTATAAAAAGATATCTAGTCAGAAACAAAGTTTACACTAATTAAAATCAAGTACAATCTACAGGGAAACAACAGTAGAGTGGATGAAGACAAGAATCAAACCAACCATTTGGAATATAAGAAGCAAAATCAATCAATTAGAACAACAAGAAGAAAAGAGAAACCCCTGCCCCCCAAATGAGGATAATGTAAGGAGCCTCTGGGACAACTTCAAGAGGTCCAACATTTGCATCACAGGGGTGCCAGGAGGAAAAGAGAAAGGGCAAGGAATTGGAAGTCTATTAGAAAAAAGAAGGAAAGAAAACTTCTCTAATTTGGAAGGAAATTAGACATGCAAGTCCAGGAAGCACTGTTAGTCTCAAACAAAATGGATTCAAAGAGGCCCACACCAAGACACATCATAATTAAAATGCTAAAAGTTAAAGATAAAGAGAGAATCTTAAAAGCAGTAAGAGAAAAGCAGTTTGTTACCTATAGTGGAGTTCCCATAAGACTATCAGACAATTTCTCAAAATAAACTTTGTAGGCTAGAAGGGGCTGGTAAGAAATATTCAAAGTAATGAAAAGCAGGTACCTACAGGCAAGTTTACTCTATCTGGCAAAAATATCATTTAGAATCAAAGGGCAGATAAAGAGCTTCTCAGATAGAAGAAACTAAAGGAGTTCATCATCAAGCCATTATTATATGAAATGTTAAAGGGATTTCTTTAAGATGAAAACTAGAACAATAAAATGGCAATAAATATATATCTATCAACAATTGACTCTAAAACTAAGCAAACAAGAAGAACAAAGACTAAATCATGGATACAAAGAGCACTTTGATGGTTGCCAGATGAGATGGTGGGCATGGGAAGTGGTGAAGATGTGAGAAGATTAAGAAGTACAAATAGGTAGTTCTGGAATAGCCATGTGGACATAAAATACAGTATAGGAAATGGAGTAGCCAAAGAACTTCCGTATGACCCATGGACATGGTGTGGGGATTGCTGAGGGAATGCTGGGTAGAGGGGGGAAAAGGGAGTAAATTGGGACAACTGTAATAGCATAATCAATATATTATAATTAAAAAATAAAGAGATCATCCTACAGATAACTGTTTACTCACAGGTATGGTACGATAGAGCTGACAAGGGATACAAAACTGGGGTGTGTCAGGATATAGCAAAATAGGGTAAAGATGGCACTGTGGGATCTTCTCAGTAAGTCCATGATCTAAATATTGTACCTGAAACAAGATAAATGCAATTTATAATTAAAATTTACTATTAAAAACTAAGGGGCAGAAGATACTCCTGGGGCTTATAAAAATGGTATCTTAATAATAAATCTAAATCTCAAATTGAAAAATCTTCAGAAAAAAGCAACATCGTATACCCTCATCCCATAGTGTATTAACATTGCCAAGAGGTTTTCTTACACATAAACCAGAGCTTTTTTAAAACAAACAAAAAACAAAAAAACACACAAAAACCCAAATGAACCGGCCCTTATTAGATTTACAAATTCCTGGAAATGAATTCATTTTTTTATGGAAATTTAAAAATTTTTCCCCCAAGTATTTTAGAAGTACTCAGTTACATTTAGTAAAAGAGCATTTCTCAAATTCTCAGTATTTCTCAGTTTCAAAAAGTTCCTTCTTTGGTTATCTTGGCAATCAGCATTTTAAAAATGAAATAGATCACAGGATTGTGAAGTATAGCATACGGAATATAGTCAATAATATTGTAATAACTATATGTAATTGAAAAAGAACAACAGTCAAAGCCCCAAGTGAACAGAAGGAAGGAAATAATAAAAGATCAGAACAGAAATAAATGAAAAAGAGTCTAAGAAAAAAAACAATACAAAAGATCAATGAATCCAAGAGCTGGTTCTTTGAAAAGATAAACAAGATTGACAAACATTAACTAGACTCATTGAGGAAAAAAGAGAAAGGATCCAAATAAATAAAATCAGAATTGAAAAAGGAGAAATGACAACACCAAGGGAATACAAAGATTGTGAGAAAATATTATGAACAACTGTATATCAACAAACTGGATAACCCAGATGAAATGGATAAATTCCTAAATACATATAATCTTCCAAAACTAAGTCAGGAAAAATCAGAGAACCTGAACAGATAGATCACAACTAGTGAAATTGAAGTTGTAATAAAAAAACTCCCAACAAACAAAGGCCCTGGATCAGATGGCTTCACAGGTGAATTTCACCAAACATTCTGAGAAGAGCTAACACTTTTCCTCAAACTATTTTATAAAATTCAAGAGGAGGGAAGGCTCCCACATGCATTTTATGAGGCAAGCAATATCCTAATCCCCAAACCAGATAAAGACACTACAAAGAAAGAAAACTATAGGCTAATATCCCTGATGAACATAGATGCTAAAATTATAAAAAAAAATACTAGTAAACTGAATGTGACAATGCATCAAAAGTATTATACACCATAATCAAGTGGGATTTATTACAGGAATGCAAGGTTGGTGTAACATTTGCAAATCAATAAATGTCATTCACCACATAAACAAAATGAAGGATAAAAACCATATGATCATATCAATAGATATATTAAAAGCATTTGATAAAATCCAACACCCATTCATGATAAAGACTCTCAGCAAAGTGGGAATAGAGGGAACATACCTCAACATAATAAAGGTCATAAATGACAAGCCCACTGCCTGCATCATTCCTTTTTGATGAAGGACAAAAACTACAAGGATTCCCTTTAAGATTGGGAACGAGACAGGGATGTCCAACTTCACTATTCTTATTTGACATAGTACTGGAAGTCCTAGCCACAGCAACCAGACAAGAAGAAGAAATAAAAGGCATCCAAATTGGAAAGGAAGAAGTAACACTGTCATTATTTGCAGATGACATGATACTGTACACAGAGAACCCCCAAATATTCCACCAAAAAACTACTAGAACTGATAAATGAATTTAGTACAGTAGCAGGATACAAAATTAGTATCTGGGAGTCAGTTGCATTTTTATATGACAATAATGAACTAACAGAAAAAGAAATTAAGAAAAACAATCACATTGACAAATGCTTCAAAGAGAGTAAAATACCTAGGAATAACCCTACCTAAGGATGTAAAAGACCTGTACATAGAAAATCATATGACACTGAAGAAAAACTGAAGAAGGTAAAAGTAAGTGGAAGCACATACTGTGTTTCTGGATAGGAAGAATTAACATCATTAAAATGTCCATACTACCCAAAGCAATCTATAGATTCAATGCAATTCCTATCAGGATTCCAATGACATATTTCACAGACTAGAACAAATACTTCAAAGATTTTTATGGAGGAACAAAAGGCCCTACATAGCAACAGTGATCTGGAGAAAGAACAACGTTGGAGGAATCATGCTACCTAATGTCAAACTGTACTATAAGGCCACAGTAATCAAAACAGCATGGTGGTGGCATAAAAACAGACACATAGATCAATGGAACAGAATAGAGAGTCCAGAAATAAATCCACATCTTTATAGTCAACTAATATTCAACAAAGGAAGCAAGTGCATACAATGGACTAAAGATAGATTATTCAATAAATGGTATTGGGAAAACTGGACAGATAGGTGCAGAAAAATGAAACTAGACCACCTTCTTACACCACACACAAGAATAAATTCAAAATAGATTAAAGAGTTAAATGTTAGACCTGAAAACAAACATCCTAGAAGAAAACACAGCAAAATCTTGCACGTAGCTTGTAGCAGTTTTTTATCAGATATATCTCCCTGGGCAAGGGAAACACAAGAAAAAAATAAACAAATGGGACTACATCTCACTAAAAAGTTTTAGCATAGCAAAGGAAATCATCAACAAAATAAAAAAGACAACCCACAAAATGGGGGACATATTCACCAATACATCTGATAAGGAGTTAATATCCAAAATTTATAAAGAACTTACAAAACTCGCCCTGGCTGGCGTAGCTCAGTGGACTGAGCGCGGGCTGGGAACCAAAGTGTCCCAGGTTCGATTCCCAGCCAGGGTACATTCCTGGGTTGCAGGCCATAACCCCCAGCAACTGCACATTGATGCTTCTCTCTCTCTCTCTCTCTCTCCCTCCCTCCCTCCCTTCCCTCCCTAAAAAATAAAATCTTTATAAAAAAATAAAAAAATATAAAAAAAAGAGAGATTAGGTAATGCTTGTGTTTGACAAGCAAAACTTAAGGCACCAAAAGAAAATGAAAGAGCATTTACTTAAAAAAAAAAAAGAACTTACAAAACTCAACACCAAAAAAACCCCAACAACAATCCAATTAAAAAATAAACAAAGAACCTGAATAGATACTCCTCCAAAGAGGACATTCAGATGGCCAATAGACATAAGAAAAGATTTCTCGGACTTCCAGCAAGATGGAGGCATAGGTGGACGCACTGTACCTCCACGCACAACCAAGATTAGAACAACAACAATTTAGAGGCAGAATAACATCCAGAACTGACAGAGAATTTATCTGAATAGAAGTTGGACAGCCAAGAAGTTGAAGTAGACCTGTTCATCCAGACCAGTAGGAGGGGTGGAGACAAGCAGCTGGGCGCGGGTCGTGGCACAGGCTGCAGCAAGGAGAGTAGAGAGAGTTGGGTGCATAAGGCAACTGGGGGCACGTAAGGCATCTGGGGTGCGCAAGATCGCAGTGGGTGGACCCTGAGTACGCAAGCGGCAGCTGGTGGGCCCAATGAGGCAGCAATTGTGGACCAGGGCAGAGCGCACAACCCAGGATCCCAGAGAAGGGACTGAGGTCCCAGGAGAATGGTGCTACCACCATTGTTCCCTCCTGCCCCCACCCCCACATACAACGTCACAATCTAGCGACTGGGGTGCCCAGCCCTGGTGAACATCTAAGGCTCTGTCCCTCACTGTAACAGGAGTGACCAGACCAAAAAAAACAAAAACAAAACAAAAAAAACAGAGACATGTCTCAAACAGAAAAACAGATCAATGCCCCAGGACTCATCCTTTTCAGCAACCAAGAGATAGCCAATCTATCAGATGCACAGTTCAAAACACTGGTGATCAGGAAGCTCACAGAATTGGTTGATTTTGGGTGCAAATTACATGAAAAAATGCAGGTTACCATAAAAGGGATGAAGGAAGATGCACAGAGAACCAATAGTGATGGGAAGGAAACTGGGACTCAAAACAATAGAGTGGACCAGAAGGAAGACAAAAACAACCAAACAGGAAAGAATGGAGAAATAAGAATTCAAAAAAACGAGGAGATGCTTAGGGACCTCCAGGACATCTTTAAATGTTCCAACATCCGAATTATAGGGGTACCAGAAGGGGAAGAGGAAAAGCATATTATTATGTATTTGAACAAATAATAAAGGAGAACTTCCCCATTCTGGCAAAGGAAATAGACTTCCGGGAAATCCAGGAAGGTCAGAGAGCCCCAAAGAAGTTGGACCCAAGAAGAAACACACCAAGGCACATCATAATTATATTAGCCAAGGTAAAAATGAAGGAGAGAATCCTAGAAGCAGCAACAGATAAGGGGACAGTAACCTACAAAGGAGTTCCCATCAGACTGTCAGCTGATTTCTCAAAAGAGACCTTATAGGCAAGAAGGGGCTGGAAAGAAATATTTCAAGTCATGAAAGACAAAAACCTATATCCCAGACTACTCTATCCAGCAAAGCTTTCATTTAGAATGGAAGGGCAGATAAAGTGCTTCTCAGATAAGGTCAAGTTAAAGGAGTTCATCATCACCAAGCCCTTATTTTATGAAATGTTAAAGGGACTTATCTAAGAAAAGAAGATAAAGAAAAATATGTATAGTAAAAGGACAGCAAACTCACAATTATTAACAACCACACCTAAAGCAAAACCAAAAGAAACTAAGCAAACAACTAGAACAGGAACAGAACCACAGAAATGGAGATCACATGGAGGGTTAGCAACAGGGGGGTGGGAGGAGGAGAGAGGGGGAAAAGGTACAGAGAATAAGTAGCATAGATTGTAGGTTGAAAATAGATAGGGGGAGGGCAAGAATAGTATGGGAAATGTAGAAGCTAAAGAACTTATGACACATGGACAGGAACTAAGGGGGGGAAGCGGGTGGGAGAGGGTATACAGGGTGGAGGGGAGTGAAGGGTGGAATGGGACAACTGTAGTAGCATAATCAATAAAGTATATTAAAAAAAAGAACTCATGGGCATGGACAACAGTGTAGTGACTGTGGGAGAGAGGGGTGTGGCTGGTGGTGGAGGAGGGTATAAGGGAGATAAATGATCATGGAAAAATACAATAAAATTTGATATACTAAAATATAAATAAATAAAATATACCTTGAAGTTAAAAAAAAAGAGAACAGTTTCTCAATGTCAGTAGTCATCAGAGAAATGCAAATTAAAACCACAATGAGGTGCCATCTCACACCTGTGAGAACGGCTATCATTAATAAATCAACAAACAGGTGCTGGTGAGGATGTGGATGTGGAAAAAGGGGAGCACTTTTGCAGTGTTGGTGGGAATGCAGACTGGTGTAGCCACTGTGGAAAGCACTATGGAGATACCTCAAAAAATTAAAAATGGATCTGCCTTTTGACCCAGTGATCCCACTTCTGGGAATATATCCAAAGGAACCCATAACACTAATTGACAAGAACATAAGCACCCCTATGTTCATTGCAGCGTATTTACAACTGTCAAGATATGGAAGCAGCTCAAGTGTCTATCGGTAGACAAGTGGATAAACAACTATGAGACATTTACATGGTGGAATACTACCTGGCAATAAAAAAGAAGATTTTACCCTTTGCAGCAGTATGGATGGAGCTGAAGAACATTATGCTAAGTGAAATGTGCCAGTCAGAGAAAGACAAATACCATATGATTTCACTCATATGTGGAATCTAGTGAACAAACCGAATTAACATCCAAAACAGAAACAGACCCATAGATGGAGAGCAGATGACAGCAACTGGGTGGCACAGAGGTTAGGAAGTGGAAAGATTGAGCAAAAACGAAAAAGAACTCATGGACATAGACAATAGTGTGGTGATTGCTGGAGGGAAGTGGGTATAAAAGGACTAAATAATAATGAAAAAAATACAATAAAGATTAAATTAAAAAATGAAATGGATCACAGGAATGTAAAGTACAGCATAGGGAATATAGTGAATAATATTGTAATAACTACATATAATGCCAAGCAGGTACTAGATTTATCAGTGGGAACACTTTGTACATTATATAAATATCACTATGTAGTACACCTAAAATAAATATAATATTGTATTTCAACTGCAACTGAAAATTTAAAAAAATGAATAGAGCTGAATAAAAAATGAGAATATTAAATGTAGTTAGGGTGAATACAGTTTCATGTAATATGTATTTCTTAATGTCAATTATAGGATAAACTTTGACAGATATCAGGTTAAGGAATGAAAAGTTTATTGTGCATACTTGAAATGAAAAATGACCACAGGAAATAAAAGTGATGATTAAAGTATGACAATACTTTGAAATAAATTTTAAAAAGAACAGATATAAGTATGAGAAAAAATAAAGTTCACCACCATCTTATTTATTTGCATTCCATGTATGTAAAGTTCATAAATTATGGTAACTTAAAGTGAATTTCAGTTCACTTTTCAATTAAAGAAAGGCTATCTAAATGATTCACAAGTACGTGAAAATGTACTCATTTATACATAAACATATAAATCTGTGAGTATCCACATGCTTAAATACCCCAAATTTGAAACTACTTTACTTCTACTGCAACCATTTAAAGCTTGTCCAGTAGAAAAAGCACAAGCCTTAGAAATTTAGGAACGAGATGCTAAATTTCAATTATCCTATTAGTACAATGGAAATAACCCACACCTAAGAAAGTTAAAGACAAATTATGAAACATGAATGCACGTATGTGAAAGGCCCTTAAACACCATAAGTGCTATGTAATTTTTAGGTATGATCACCAAATAGATAATAAACTTCATGCAAGTAAAAAAAAAGACTTTTTTCTCCCACCCTAAAATTGAAATTTTCAAGTGCTGAACTGCTCATGAGTTAGTTGCTTTACTTAGTAAATACATTATTAAAAATGGAGGTATTTTTACGTGTATTTATATACACACGTTTTTTTCAAAGCTCTTTCTGAAGATACTACATGAAACTCAAGAACTGTGTCTCAGTATTCTGGAGGTAACCATTATCCTGATCAGGTAAATTAGCCGGACTGTAAACAAATTCGCCACGAAAATATGTAATGTACTGGGAAACAAGTTGTTTTGACTTAACATCCTGTATACAAACACGGCTTTCAATGACAAATAAGTGATACTATTAAAGCACCAGTGTCCAAATTTCTAAGTGGAAGAATTTTTTTTTTTGGTTGCTCAAGTTTATAAATATACTAAAAAATAAAAACAAAAATTCTTATTACAAACAAACATGTAATACATCTACTGGTCTTCCTACAGGGCTGAACTCATTACAAGATATATTAATCAAACTTTCATGTATTTAGATTCAAAAGACCACTTAATGTTATAGCATTTAGTCTTAAAATAGTCACAAAAGAATGTCAGACTCACCCTGATAGTGCCGCCAACGACTTCGATTACCTTGCCTCTATACCACATAGTGTCTGATCCTCTCACTGCACAGGCTTCTCCCTTTTTCCAGAAATAAGGCTCCAAAAGACCAAGGCATTTTAAATTACTTTGAATTTCATTCATCATTTTTATTAGCTCAAATTCTGAAGAAGTTATTAAAAATAGAAAGTATTTAGGAAAAATTTCCTACCATTTTCAAATGAAGTCATTAACCTTTAATAATTTTATCACTTAGATAATATTATAAAGAATTAAAAATCAGTTCCTACATTATACAGCTTTAATAAAAATCTAATTATTATAGCTTCTATATATTTCAAAATGTACAACTGAGCAACAGCATATAAGTAATTATTTTGATCTTCAGTTATAAATGCAATCATTCTTTTGGAAGTCCAAGAATCATGAAAAACTCTAATTATGTACCAGATAACCTAATATGCCATTTTGTTAGCACACCTAAGTAAAATATAAGACAAGTTATGTTACTTGATGCTTAGATATGGCATAATGCTGGGATATAAAATTAAAATTCTCATGTTGCTACTTACTGCTAATTGGCCCATTATTTCCACAGTAAATACATATCCCCATAACTGATAGCATAAAACACAAGCTCTGGAGTTAGTTTCCATTAACAGTTCTACCACTTTAGTTGAATGATCTTGGGTAGTTCCTTTATCCCCATAAATCTCAGTTTGTTCTTTTGTGAACTGGGTATAATGGCACCTACCCACATTATCAGTTTTGTATGGTATTAGATGTAAAATGTCTAGCACACTGCCTAACACATAATAGTCAAGCAGTTTTAGCTAGGACTATACATGTCTGGATTAAGTACTAATGGTAGAGGTCTCAAACATGGTTCACGTCTTCCAAAAGGGTTTTTTGGTTCTAGAATAGCCAACTGCACAGATTTGGTTTTTCAAATTAAAAAGTAATCAACAAATGAGACAAAAATTTCAACAAATTCATAGCCACCATCCCCTTAATCTATAGGTGGATTTACTATGGAGCCAAAAGAGTTTATAAGTCCTGTAAGTGCTAGAGTTGCTGGGAGTTGCTGGATACACTTAAGTTGTAGAAAGGAAAAATTTGTACATAAGCCTAACAAGATCTCAGAGAAGACTTGAGTATCTCCAAAGTATCTTCAAAGGGTCCTGAACCTCCAATCATTTGTGGTGATGTTTTTTCTCATTTTAGGTGAATATACACTCTTGTATTCTTTTTTCTCTGAGAGCCTCCAAACTTGTGTGAGTGCCTAATATAAAAGACCTATCCACTTAAGACATGTGGAACCTGAAATCACCCCTATGCTTATCTTAGGCCTAACATCTATTCCCAATATCTCAATAAATGGCTGTTAATGTGCTAGGCATTGTGAAAAGCACTTTGCATGCATTATTTATTCTAACCCTCACAATACTACAGTAAAAATGAGGTCGGAAGAAGTTAAGTATTGTCCAAAGTATTTCAGTCCATGCCTATCTTACTAGAAAGTGAGCTGCTCTCTTAAGTCCTAGCTTATACTGACTAATCCTACAAGATAAAAGATCTTACCTGACAATTTAGGCACCACAAATACAGTTCCATCATCACCGATGCAGCTAACTACTGCCTCAAATACTTTCATGTTGGGAATAACTGGTGGTTTATAGCATCCAGGGGTTCTTGGTTCTATAATTTTCTCCTTAAATTCAGATACCTTGTGTTCACTGATAATATCAGAAGCTTTTTTGTCAGAGTCAAAGTTAATTTTAATATTCTTAGTAACCTCTGAATCTTCTTGTTTCAGGAGGATTTCGAGGGGCTTCTTAGATAATGAATGGCTGTTATCTAACTTATTAATTCTGTAACATCCAAAAAAAATACATCTAAACATGAGCAATAAGAAATTCTGAAGAAAACAATTTAAACAGAATCCTTTTAATATACTTGAAATTTAAAATATTTGCTAGTCTAGGTTGTTTCATGAAAAGAAGGGTAATTTAAGCTGTAATAAAAATTATTTTAAATTATGAATGAGTTTGATAAAAAGGAATATGATTTCACTTAAATGCTTTATATTTTACATTTGTATATTATTTTCTAATACTCATGAGTATTAGATAGCATTGGGAAATACAATATCTTCAGACTGATTCTGATTTAGTCCACATGTACATGTGGCAAGTTATCAACATTCATGTAAGATACTACATGAGTGTACATAAAGATACTGTAAGTCCCCTAAAAATATGGTACTATTCCTAGAAGAAAATATTAACATTGCTTATTTTAGCAGAATTATAGATTTTTGTTCCTTCTATTTTCCTATATTTTCTTTTAAAAGGAAATATAAATTGATAAAGAACTACATAATTTCTCATCCCCCGGGGCTCCCTCACAGTCCCCAACTTTGAGACAGCTGGTGATTTCAGTGCTGTAGAAGCAGATACTATCTATCAGAGGTAATAACTTGCCCAGCATTGTTCTCTTTAACATTTCTTTTATTAGGAATTGCTTTAGTCTAAAGCCAGTGAACCAGAAGAGAGACACACGTGGGACTAATGATACAGAGGTAGCCATAGGCCACTGCCCAGCATTAGGGCAGCACCCACCAGGCCAGGCTAACTACCTCATGACCTATTTCACTTCTGATTTCTCGTTCTTCTTCCATTTCATCAGGACTGGGGCCCAGGTCCAAATAAGGGAAGATATAATAATGTAAGATTTAAAAAAATAGAGATGTGTACATGCATGGTACCAGGAAGGTGGCTGCTTGGAACATGTGTCAGTAATTCACATAGACCGCTATATCTAGAAGGAGAAGGGAAACTAGAGGTATTGCAATATCCTGATCCTTCTCCCTGTGAACCAAAAGTACTTAAGCCCTAAAAGCAGTTCCCCAAAGAATCTTTAAATGTAAGTATCATTCAATTACAGGTTTTTTGTTACCCATATTTTTGTTTCACAAAAACACATTTTTGGTGTATACCTACCAGAATTGTCAACATAAAACTTAAACATTTCTGTCTAAGCAAATGAGGCCAAAGGGCGTGGATCTGGTACCCACTATACCATCCCCTCATCTCCTTCCCTTTGATTTGGAGTGAAAATGCCAAAGCAAAGGGAAAAGTAGAGAAGCAAACAAATCATTTTAAAGAAGGGTTTAAATATGCAAGAGCTGATGGGCTCAAATAAAGGAACTGGCAATCCTGAAGGACTCTGTTTCTGAGCTGGCTCCTCAGGGTTAGTTTATAAATCATTTTTAAGAACAAACAAGATGAATTCAATTTTGAAAGCACAGAAACATAAAGATTTACAGAGGCAAATAAGAAGCATCATCACAAACTGATGTAAAGAAAAGAAAGTTCATACCTCCTTTCTCTCAAAGCCAAACCCTTTCTAATCAGATATTTAGAGACATCAACACGCTCTCCTTTTTCATCTTTGCAGAAAATTTTCACAGGTAATGGCCATGTCATGTTGTTTTCCTGGTGGTTTAAGAGCAGTGTAAGAGTGAGACACAAAAATGAAATCTATACAATATACTTTTCATGGGCATTTTCTTTACATTACTTCAACCCAGAAACAAACAAACAAAAACCTCCCAGCCAAGTAATTTTGATATATGTATATATCAGAGAGAAGACAGACTGGAAGAGAGTCAATGGGGATAGACACTGACTTGAAAATGCAGCTAAAGGGGCTCACTGTCAAAACTTATCAAAAAAGGGTCAGGGGAATACAGGTTGAAAAACAAGGTTTTTTGTGTTTTTTTTTTAATATTTTTATTTATTTATTTTTAGGGAGGGAGGGAGGGGGGGGAGGGGGGAGAGAGAGAGAGAGAGAGAGAGAGAGAGAGAGAGAGAGAGAGAAAGAGAAACATCAATGTGCGGTTGCTGGGGGTTATGGCCTGCAACCCAGGAATGTACCCTGGCTGGGAATCGAACCTGGGACACTTTGGTTCCCAGCCCACGCTCAATCCACTGAGCTACGCCAGCCAGGGCTGTTTTGTTTTTTTTTTTAACCCCAGAAAGAGGGTGGGAAGGAATACACATCAGTTACAAGTTCTCTATTGTCCTAAACTCTGCAAATTATAGATCAAAACATATTTTCCGAGATGTGCCTTTTTTTTCCCTACAAAAAGCAACAGAAAGGAAAGAACTATGAAGCATATATTCTGCTTCGTAGAAATTATAAAAGTGAAGAAAGTACACATAGAAAGAAAAAAGTAACATGGAAAAAATTACTTATACAGGAAAATTCTAGTCATTAATGTAATAAAACATATTAAATTAGAAAAAAGTAAAAGAGGCAAAGAATGTCCTTAAATGTTCCAGAAAGACATATTCTATACATATCCTCTTCTCAAATCCATAGTCACAGACACTTTTTATGACAAATAGTTACTATGACTTCACTAGAAGCCCTATTAAGTTTCCAGTTTGAAAGAATATGAAAAGGCTTCAGAAATATGCTCTGGCATACATATATTCTTTTTTGCAACATGCAAATTATCAACTCAAGAGTATTACTTTAGAAATGTTTTGATTCATTCATATGATCATTTGTATTACATCTGTTATCAAACAGGTGTTTTAACGTGAAATAAGACCAAAAAAGTTTGGAAAAAAATCATTTTGCTGTTATTTTGTCAACAAGAAAATAAATGGAATTATAAAAACATCAATGAAATAATCAGTACATTTCTATTGAAATACCAATGCATACCTGCAAAATTATAGTTGCTACAGCTCCAGTTAGATACAATGAAAGACAGTCACAAGCTGTCGCTGTCCACTTGTCACTCCCACCAGTTGGTCTAAAAAATAATAACTTATTTTATAACAAACAGCATAGGGCATATAAATATAAAACAATAACCACATACATATATATTTGATTCAACTACATATGTAGTGAGAAATTAATTTCACCATGGCTTTTATTATTTCCACAATTTTATTCCCCATTTCATAGCCTTTTGTTCACTCTATTCAAATGATGAGATCATTGTAGGTATGATAAAAAGAGGCTGGCTAAACCTGTAACTTCAAATGGCTCATTAAGATTTTTAGAGTAATGTTGAAAAGGCCTTTGGGGTCTTTTAGGGATCTTATAGCTTTGTGCACAGATCTGTAATATTCCCATTTGTGCCCATATTTCAAAAATGTACACACGTACATGTATGTATGCCTTTCAGCCAAATAATAGCAGTTGACTAAATGGATTTACTTCAAGTTAGGGAGAAAATATAAGACAATCCCCAACTAGAGCTTCTTTGCATTGTGGATAACTGTGGGTAACACATCAAGCACAAGGAAAGTATCCTCCTACCCAGCTTTAATTAAGATGGAGCTCCTTCTCACATGTGAAATTACATCTCATACTCCATGATGAATAGTAGCTAAGACCTACCCAGCAACAGCTAGTGACTCTTGAACCTCTGGAGGGAAGGCAAATTAGCTTTAGCAACACTGTTACTTCAGTAACTAGATATTCCGATTTTTGTCAACAGAGCTAGAAATTCAAATATTTATATGGCACCTACTGGTTTTTAAGAAAATGTTGATTAAGTAATTCAAAATTTTAAAAACTTTCTGTAGGCCAGATACATGGTGCTTGTTACCAGGATTTGGCCCAGACTCTGGAAACTACAACCTCTGACATAGAGATATGCTTTCAAATTTCCAGCTAATGAATCAGAAAGGACAGCTTAGATGTTAAATAATGGAATCTGAATTTCAAAACCAAGTAGATGAAATCTGACAGGAATAAATGTAAAACTCTGTATTTTGGTGAAAAAAATGATTTAAGTGTATAAAAAGCTATAGTTTTAGTGAGATCTGCTCAGAATACACCTGAAGTAATTCTTCCAACTTAAACCAGAAAACATTTAGAGAAGGCAAGCAGGAAAACATAGAAATCATGTTTTTAGGATTATTTGACAAAACTGTAATAGCCTGGAAGAAAAAAGAAGTCTTAGTGGAATGCGATATCCACCTTTTCCCTATCTGATGGTTAACAGAGTCAAGAGGTTTATTCTGAGGTAAAATGAGGATGCGTGGAAGATATGAGGAGACAAACTTCAATGTAGTGTAAGGAGATACTAGCAAGTTCCCTTGAGGAATAGTCTCTGTAGTACTGGAAGTCTTCAAGCAAGTCTTCAATGTTCATTTATTAGGACTAGTATAAAGAAATTACTGTCATGATGCCTCCACGGTCTTTGGATTCCAAGTCTAAGATTCTATAATTCTTGTTACAAAGACACTATGATGTTATTGTTATGGATTTATCACTGAAGGAAGGCCTCCCAGAATCAAGAATTTGTTACTTTATTTTTCAAAAATAAGTCTGAGGGTAATATATTCCCATGCTAAGTACTCCTGTGACTCCTTTCTAGCCTGGGAAAACCATAAAATGCAGGCCAGCATTGAGATCTATGAAGAACTATATTGAGTTTTGCCAAACCAACATTTTCCTCTTAAATTATCTATTCAAAACAGTATTTTTCTATACACTTTTAAGCTATATCTTATTTAAGCTATATCTTATTTACAGGTTTTTCTTAATAGCTGAATAGTATTGAATATTTTCTTTAAAATCTGGTGAATTTGCCTCTAAAAAGTTATTATGGTAATTTTCAAACATATTCAAAAGCAGAATGAATAAAACAAATCTGATGTATCTATCACTCAGCTTCACCAATTACAAATACATGATCAATTTTATTTCATTTAGACTCCCACATACTCCCATCCATGATTATTTTAATGGAGTCCCAGATACAACATTTTATTTGAAAAGATTTTAGTTTGTATTTCCAAAATGCAAAGCCTTTAAGTAACATAACTACAGTATTATTATCACATCTAAAAGGTTTAGTAATTCTTTAATATCAACCATTCAGATGATACTCATTTTTTCCTGATGTTTCAAAACAGTCCTAATTGGTAGAGTAAACAAAGACCACACATCATGAATGGTTGATGTGTATCTTGAGTGCCCCTTTCCATCTCTTTCTCTTGTAACTTTCTGTTGAAGAAACCCAGTCATTTGTTCTACAGTTTCTATGGTCTGTATTTAGCTGACTGTATTGCCATAGTGTTTAACAAATTCCTTGTATTTCCTTTGAATTCGTAGTGAGAGCTAGAGTCTTGATCAAATTCAGGCTTGCATTTTCTTTTTGCAGTAACATTGTTTACATGCACTTCCAACAGGAGGTACACAATGTCTGATTCTCTTTTTGTGATATTAGCAGAACTGGTAACTCTCACCTAGATTCCCTCCTTTGTTTACTATGGTTAAAAAATGGTGCTATTTTAATGTTATCATTCTTCCTTGGTTAGTAAGAATACTTATAAAAAAAAAACAACTTTAGCCCTGGCTGGCATAGCTCAGTGGATGGAGCGCGGACTGGGAACCAAAGTGTCCCAGGTTCGATTCCCAGCCAGGGTACATGCCTGGGTTGCAGGCCATAACCCCCAGCAACCGCACATTGATGTTTCTCTCTCTCTCTATATCTCTCTCCCTTCCCTCTCTAAAAATAAATAAATTAAAATAAAATCTTTAAAAAAAATTGTTAAAAAAAAAAACTTTATAAGCTGAAATATAATTGTAAAGGAAAAACAAGACAAAAAGCTCTTTTCCCTTATCTACCAGTTTTGAGGATAAAGAGGTGGTTCCCTAAAATCCTCTAAAGGTAAAAACAATGAGTTGGTTTTTTTTTAAATCACTTTATAAACTTAGGGATTTAAACACATCAAATACTTTTATACAATTATTCTATTGATACTCACATTGTCTCATCTTTAGTCAGGAATTTTACTCAGGTTGGCTAAATCCCTTTGTTATAATCTCCATAATTCTTTATTTTTAAGATTTTATTTATTTATTTTCAGAGAAAGGGGAAGGGAAGGAGGGAGAGAGGGAGAGAAACATCAATTGGTTGCCTCTTATATGTCCCCAACTGGGGACCTGGCCTGCAAGCCAGGCATGTGCCCTGACTGGGAATCAAACCTTTTGGTTTGCAGTCCGGTGCTCAATCCACTGAGCCACACCAGCCAGGGTATCCATAATTCTTTATAGCTTTCTCGCTTTTTCTATTGTGCATTTCCTATCCCAGACCTAGAACCAGACATTTTTCCAAAGAGCAGGAATTTCTGTTAATGGGAAATGGCATTTGGAGGCCACAACCTGCTTCCAGCAAAGCTCATTGTGACTGGGGCCTTCATGTTACAAGGCTGAAAAATATGCATTTGTTTTCCTACAATTATACCACCTCAAGAATTTCTATTGACACTTCTAATTCAAAATCAGGAGTACAAGGTAAATTAGCTGTACTTTTACACCTCTGTCATCTGTCTACCACACCAGTTCTTACAATAAGTACATAATTCCTATTTTGACTTACCCCACAATACACACAAAAGTAGTTTCTGTAACATTACAACCCACTTTAAGAGTAATGAAAACAACTGATGGAGGCAGTGGGAGAGTTACTTTTTTGTCCTTACAATATATTCCAGTAAGAATGTATTAAGTCTACTTAATGTGTTTTAAGTCTTTTGAAGAAGTTCCTCTCTGAAAGGCTATGCCACCACTATGTAGACAAAGTGAATTTAATTTTCTTTACAATTTTACTGATTTGTTTACATAAAATATTAACATAAATCCAATATTAAATCAGTGTATTGTTAGTAACCTCTTCTCACTTTCCCCTAACATCTTATTTGAAGCACTTACTCCTAGTGAATACCAATTAGACAAACAGCAAGTTTATTCAAGTTTTCATATATAGTTTCCTTTCCTTCCCCATATTTGAAATTGTGCTATATCTACTTTGCATGCTATACCAGGAAATTCCTGGTACAGGTATGTTGAGTCTTAATCACAGTTCTGAGGTAAAATAAATGTTAATATTCATCACCAGTCCTTCTTTCAAAATCTCTTATGTCTTGTTATCTAAAGCTTGTTCTCTTACAGATTGCTCAGGAACAATACTTCCTGAGTGGTCATGTAAGTTTGTCTGTGGTCTTTAACCTGAAGGTCAGTTTGGCTGGACATAAACTCATGGCTTGCCAGTTTTTGTTTGATTTTATTTAAAAAAATGTTACTGCATTATGTTATGGTATACAGTGGTGATGATGGTGTGATTTTATTCCTCTCAAAAGTCAACAGTTTTACTAGATAATCCCTCCGTGTTTACAGTCCTGATTTTCCGAGCTATATAGTGTATTCTTTCATTATATAGTTTTAAATAATCTTTTATTTTAGAAACACTTTTGGGTTTTTAGTATTTGGTTCTATTTTAGTTTTCTTCTTTGAAATTCCTGGTACAGGTATGTTGAGTCTTTTTATTTTTTTTTGGTCTCTTTTAGGTATCTTTTGTCTTCTTTTGAATCCTTTGATTTTTTTTTAAATTAAAGAATGTCCTTATCTTGTATTTCTATTAAGACATTATTGTGTATTTGCTTTTGTGTTTTTCTAGTTTAGTCTACACTTCTGTAAGATTCTGTTATTTCTAATTCTTTCTTGAGTGTTATCTCTTTTTTCAAAGCCTCCTTTTTCTGTAATAAATCTTATTTGTGAGTTTTTCTAATTGTTTTATACTGCTCTCCACAGTGTCTATAACTTTCAAATTTTGTTTGTTTTGCAATACTGGATTACTGTTTATTGTGAGTATGCTTTTCTGGTGGATTTACACTGCCTCTAGAGATAGTATTTGGCTCCTTATTCTTCTTTCTCATAATAATTTGCATGGAATTCAACCATAGCCTTTGCTTTTGCTCATATTTTAAATGAAATAAAATTTCCTGTGCTTTTAGGAGAAAGGGGTAGATCATACTGCTTTTCTAGTTTCATAGTTCTCTTATGTTGTTTTCTCAAAGTGACAGAAAATGGGGCCTCACACTTGATATTCTGTCTTTTCTTTGCCCCACTGAATGTCTTGTTCAAATCAGGCTCTTTTCCCAGCAGTCTCTCCTCAGTGTGGAGTCCTGGGTAAGAACTGAGATGGCTGAGAGCTTCTATGGCATTGGCGCATTATAAACTGGCATCCAACTACAAAGTCACTCACTCCCTTCTCAGTTCAGGTTGCTGGCCTGCATGCTCCAGTGAAACGCTGTGCCAATTCTTTTTGAGCTGTGTCAGCACCTCAAACAGCTTTTTCTCCACATGCCTCTCACACAACTGCTGACATCATACAGGTTGATTTCTGTGTGCCACATCTGCTTGTATTTGCCTACTTTTGTTGTAGATGTTGATTGTGTAGTTTTAAAATTTTGCTATCAAAGTTCTCTGTGTTTTTGGTAGGATTCTGGCAGACTCAAAAACCATGCCATGCCACTTTCCTAGAATCTAACACAGTTGTTTTGGTAATTTACACATTTTTAGCTTTCCATACAATCCTATGCTTGTGAAATACATTTTATTTCTACATGCCTCTGTTCTTCAAGGTTTTTTTTGTATTTAACATTTTGAATTTTATGTAGATACCTGTCATATTTACCTACTTCTATTTCCTTAATACCACAAAAATTCATGTGCTCCAAATTTTTATCTTTCTCCTTAAAACCTTAAAATTAACTAGATTTTATGAAAATTTCAGAAAACGTTAGCAAAGTAGAAACTGGTAAGAACCCATCCCAAAAGAAAAATATTTGAAATCACATTCAATGAGAAAATTTACTCAGATAAAAACTACCTTATATCAACAAGAGAGCACTCCAAAGATAATCTTCCCATTGTCTTTAGGTTTTCTTGAAGTTCTCGTAAACAGTTAACATTCACTACTAGTTCAACACCCACGTCATATAGCAAGACCTAAGAAAACAATAACTTTAATTCAATGAAAAGAAAACGCTTCAAAATTTTTTCAAATGAAAAGCTTAATAAAAATTAGACTAAATAAATCTAGGATAAAAAATATGAAATACATTCACTTTCATGACTATATTTTTAACTCTGCATTTACCTCTACCAATGTGTCTGTAACCATTCTGATGATCTGGCCTCTTCGCCACAGATTGTTATCTGGAATCTTAACAGCACAGTGCATATCATTTTCCCATTTAATAGGTTCCCATTTTGAATTTTCATAAGCAGCTACCATCTGTTCTTCTAAACTATGTAAAGAAAAAATATTTTAACTTTCTGAAACTTTTCTTATGACTTAAAATCCTCTGACCACATGTCTTCTACTGTCCTCCCTTACTCACTCTACTCCAGCCCAACTGAATGCCTTGTTCTTCCTTGACTACCCAGCCTACTTCCATTGTAGGGTCTTTAAACTAGCTCTTCCCTTTATCCCCCAGATATTCTCATGGCTCATGCCCTCTCCTCCTTCAGGATCCATTTCAAATGTTACCGGTCTCTGTGAGGTCTTCCCTGATTATCCTAAAATTGTCCTCCTACCCACCTGCTTTATTTTTCTCTACTTATCAGCATCTGCTATACTAAATACTTTATTTGTTCATTGTTTTGTCCTCCACTAGAATTTAACCTCCAAGACAGCAAAGACTTGTCCATGTTTTTACCTACTGTAACCTAAGATCTAAAACACTGGCTATCAAATAACAGATGCTCAATAAGCATCTGTGGAATGAACAAATCCTAATAAAGTGAAAAGAACTGGTAAAGATACTATTTGTATACTTAAAAGTAGACTATTTAGCTGAAATAATGTTGCTACTTTTAAAATTCTACATTTATGATGTTCTTTGAAACAAAATATTAAAAAATAAAACCATATGCAATGTTTTCTCTTTTTTTACTTTATTGTTGTTCAATTACAGCTGTCTGCATTTTCTCCCCACCCCTGCCACCCACCCCAATTATATGTTTTCTTTATATCTAATACCTATTAAGTAAGTTTTCTGTTAATAACCACTGAACATAAATCTTCTCAGGGGATATTACATTACAGATATGCACAGGCAGTTCCTTATCATAAAGTGACTGAAGATTCTCATTAGGTAGAGATTTTGCAGACACAGAATTTAAGCTGTTTACTTCCTTTGAAATAATTTCTTCTGGAGAAGGATCCCACACTTCAGTATACTTTTTGGAATTATCTTTGATAGTGTATCTGAAAAATAACAAAACCCATTAGTGGAAAGATTAGTTTGAAAAATATGTTTGCATTTCCTTATAGATCTAGAGATAAATGAGTTTTAACTGTGACTCACTATTTCCCAGTTTTGATATGATAGCAATTTCAGTCTTTTTTAAAAGAGTTCTTAAATACCGCCAAAGTAAGCACAAGAAGAAAAACCTAAAGGACAACCTTTATATGTTAAAAACAATTTAAAATACCAACTTTGCTGCTGATTTCATCATTTCCCATTGCTTTTATACAAACAAAGGAGAAGCATTATTCAGTTTTTTTTGATAACTTGAATATTTCTCTATGACTAAAAAGTTATCAATGTATGGTGATGAGAATACAAGTGGAAAACAATAGCTATTAAAGGGTGTTAAGGAGCAAAATTATTACAAAAGAGTTTAGAATGTTTATTAAATCAGATTAGTTCAGAGTCTAACTGCAGCTAAGTAGATACCACTTTCTATTTTTATAAAGGAAAAAACTTAATTTTTTTCATCATAAATTTGAGATTTAACTATCCAAGGTGAATAATTTTTGCTGCTAAATTTAGACTGTTTTCTGTCCTCTTGACATGAACTCTGAGAACTAGCTGACAGCTTAACTCAAAGAAATACAAGGTTCTATGGCCAAGAAAGAACTGTGCCTCTAACTTTTGGCTACAACTGGAATAATGAAATAATTTAATTATTTGACTTATATGTCCATGTAACAATATTAATATTGATGAGTAACTGAGGGCACGTTCACAGCTTGACACATAAATGTTATCTTCTACTGTGTATTAACCGTACTTTATGACCAGATGGACAATTAAAAAAAATATTAGCTTTACTGAGATAAAACCGACATACGAAATTTGAAGATATTTAAAATGTACATGCATAGCCCTGGCTAGGTAGCTCAGTTAGTTAGAGTAATGTCCCAATACATTGACGTTGCAGGTTTGAGCTCATGGTCAGGGCACATACAAGAATCAACCAATGGCCCTGGCTGGTGTGGCTCAGTTGGTTGGAGTGTCAACCTGTGGACCAAAAGGCTGCAGTTCAGTCACCAATCAGGGCACAAATGGGAGGCAACTGATTGATGTTTCTCTCTCACACTGATGTTTCTCTCCCTCCATTCCCCTCTCTAAAATGGGCATGTCCTCAGGTGAGGATTAAAAAAAATCAATCAATAAATGCATAAATAAATGTAACAACAAATTGATGTTTCTCTCTCTCTCTCTCCCCTCCCCTTCCTCCCCCTCTAAAATATCAGTAAATTAAAAAACATTCAGAAATAAATGTACATGCATGTTTATAAAAGTCTGTAACTGTGTACCTTAAAAAGGGTGAATTTTTATTGCATATGTTATATCTCAATAACTTCGACTTAAAAAAAACTCAATCTAATCTATTTTAGTGTTTCCTCTCACCTCTTTCTCTCCTTCACTTAGGACCTATACTGGATACAGGACAGGCCCTCTCTATTCTGCTACTAGCTCTTCCAGTATTAGGGTAGGGACGGAAACAAGACCAGATGCTGAGCACAAGATTGCGAGACTCTGCTGGTGTCACTGCTTCTCTGGTTTACTCTGACAGACAATATTTGCTTTCTTGAGGGCTGTATGTGGCAATTCTTCAGAAGATCCCTCAAGGACTACCCCACTGCACAAGTCCCTATCATGGAAGAACTGCTTTATCTTGAGTTCAAACCCTCCCAACTTTTCCTCACCACTACCCTTCCTTTTTGCTTCTGGGTGGTCTCAACTCCTGGCCTGTACTGGGTATTACTGCAATGGGTCAAGCCTGGTTCTCTTTTAAAAGTATCCACTTGAACCCGGGAAAAATGTACATTTCTCCAAATGGGAATATCGGGTACTCTACCAGTACACTTATTCTGCACCCTGCCATTTCTCTTTCTAATTATCTTCTCACACAGGTATAAGAGAATGCCTAAGCAGATATTCTATCTAGAAATAAAATGTCAGTATTTTTTCTAACATGTATCCTCAATTTCCAGGAGCCTTTCTCATCATTTCAGGATTCCTTAGGGATAGAGTATAAAGCCACTGTAGTCCCCATTAGACTAATGACTTCAATTATTGTTCCTGACCCATCAACAGGAAAAAACTCCCACCTATAACCCAAGTAGATATCCAAAGGGGAATGCTGTGTCAATTTCCCTTCCTGTGAATAAAGTATTACATATGAACTAAAAATAAACGTTTACAGGTCTACTTACCCTACTTCATGAGATGCTAGTCCCTC
Organism: Phyllostomus discolor; assembly: GCF_004126475.2. Lineage (NCBI taxonomy): Eukaryota > Metazoa > Chordata > Mammalia > Chiroptera > Phyllostomidae > Phyllostomus > Phyllostomus discolor. The sequence goes on from NC_040904.2 coordinate 116,760,885, forward strand.
TTTGACCAGCAGGTCATTAATACTAGTAGGAGTCATTCCAGGAGCACCAAGAGAATCGAAAAGCTCAACTAAGAGCACATTATCTTCCAGAATTTCTGTAAAACCATTAAGGTTAGTTTGGAGAAAGAAAGAAATATGTTCCAAATACACTAAATTGAAGCAATTAAAGAGACTAGAAACAATTTTTTTCATTTAGTGTATATAAGGTTTCTTGCAAATAATGTTAGATTCTTTCAATTGCTAAGAATAGTATTTTGCAGACACAAGAAATGCCAATGTTACCAACAGCATACACAAATTAATAAAATGTTCATTTTAGGTTATTGTGTGTTGTTCTGTAATGAACCAAAAGCAGTTTAAAGCTTTTAGATTCAGAAAAATATAAATTAATGTATATTCATTGAAAAATTGTTTTGTGTTCACACTGCCTTATTGTATTCAACTAAGTTACAGAGGACAAAAAAAAAAGAATAAAAGTCAGTTTAGGTCAGTGATTATTTGTGAACGTTTATGGTTTTAAAAGAACAATCTGACAGTAACCAGAGATGAGGTGGGAGGAAATAATGGAGAGGAAGGGGAGGAAGGGATTTCAGAAACAACTATAGAGAACTCATGGACAAAACCAAGGATTCAGGGGAGGGAGGCGGAGAAGGCTGGGGTCGGGGGAGCACAGGGAGGGTTAATGCAGACAACTGTACTTGGACAACAATAAAACAATTAAAAAAATAAGATCAATGTTACAAACATAAAACTGTAACCACTCTTGTAAGCTGTATTACATTTTGCAGTTTTTTAGAGTATACTAAGAATGTGTTTGATTTACTGCAAGTGAATTGGTTAAAACCTTATTTTTCTTGAGTTTTTACAAAATTAAAAGGATTTAAAATTGTGATTTTTATCTTATTACTAAAATTTCATTTGGAGAGGAGAAACTTTTACCTTTCCTCTAAAAAGTTGAAATGAGGGGCCTTGTCCATAGGAGTTACTACCAGAAATAAATGTTTACAACCTCCCCCCACAAAAAGAATGGCACAAAGTTTAAAACAACAAAATCCTCAATCTAGAACCCTTAATCAACTGGAGTTTCTCCTCATCACTTAACTGGATTTTACAACAAACCAACTAAATTTCTTTTAGAAAACAAACTAGTTGATTTATTAGATCTATTTCTTAAACTAACTAAAAGTTAGCTAAAGGTTAAGTTTACATATCATGTGACTTTTTATTTATTTTACACAACACAGAGAATCTGTTCAATGAGTACCTGAATAAATGACAGGCATGTTTTTAGGCAACACATATTTCTATGCATGAAGACCAGTTTATGCATAAACCTATAAATTAGTAGCTAGTACCTGCCAGTCAGAATGCAGACTCCAAATAAAAAGATAAACTGTTACTGGCAGTAACATGCTATATTACCTAGTCATAAGAATACATACTAGAAAACATTCATCAAGAACTTAAAAATCATTCCTAACCACTTTTCAATGGACCAGCTATATTATTTAGAAATGAAAAGCTGAGGGCCTCAGTAAAGTTTGATTTCCTCACTTTCTCTTATGCTCCCTTTGATTCTCTGATTTTCTACTTCCCATACATGGAGTTCCCTATTCCAACAGGGCCAGCTTTCCCTGTGTTCTGTGCCTTCAGGACCTCCCTGCTCTGCTCCTAATTAAAATGTAAATGTCCCTTGCTTTATAAGGTAACAATGCATATTAAGGGGATGCTCTAATTCTCATCTGTGGTAGTCTTGAACTCTCAAATCTCATCATTGTGCAAGTTAGTGGGAAAAGATATTTTAGGTTGAGCAGGACCTTCTGGCACTCCTTTAATCAAATGGTCTAAGGTTACTAACTATGGTACAGTTTTTGTGTTTGAATGCTGTTGGTATAACAAATAATTAAGTGGAGAAAGAAAAAGGGGGAGTCGAGAAAAAAAAACCCCAGGGGGTCAGTTCTTCATGGGTTGTCCACTGGAGGGAACATTCATGTGAGGAGCTAAAAATCAATAAAATAAATATCTGAAGGATAGCTGAGAAGCAGAATTATCTACATTAAGGTAAGCTCAAAAACAGTGGAAGTTACTCACGGACTAAGTATCCTTAACTTACTGCTCATATCAGAGAAGGCAGATATAAAACTTCTATACACTAAGAATGCAATTTCTATAATCATATTCCTCTTCGATAGAACTAATTTTTAGTTTATTTTTTATTGTTTTTCTCCATTACCATTTATCCCTATTATATCCTCTTCCACCTCCACCCAACCCAATGCCCTCCACAATCACCACACTTGTCTTCTTTAATTTTTGCTCCATGACTCCACCCCTAAACCCTGCCCCAACCCGAGCTGCCAGCCTGCTTTCCATGAGTCTGTCTCTATTTTGCTTGTAAATTCAGCGTGTTCCTTAGATTCCCCATATGAGTGAAATCACATGATATTTGTCCTTCTCTGACTGGCTTATTTCACTTGGCATAGTTCTCCAGGTCCATCCATGCTGTCACAAAGAGTAAACTTTTCTCTTTTTTTAAAAGGCCAAGTAGTATCCCATTGTGTAGGTGTACCATAGCTATTTTATCCACACTACTGATGAACACTTGGGCTGCTTCTAAATCTTGGCTATGTATATAACACTGTACTGGACATAATGGTGCCTATATCCTTTTGAATTAGGGTTTTGGGTTTCTTCAGATAAACTCCAAGAATTGGAATCGATGGGTCATAAGGCAGTTCCACTTTTAATTTTTTGCAGTTACTGAATACTGCTTTCCACAGCAGCTACACAAATCTGCATTCCCACCATGAGTGCAAAAGGGTTCCCCTTTCTCCACATCCTCCTCATCAGCACATGTTGTTTGTTGGTTTATCGATGATAGACATTCTGACAGATGTGAGGTGATATCTCACTGTAGTTTTAATTTTCATTTTTCTGATCAGTGACATCGAGCAACTTTTTCATATGTCTACTGGCCATCTGGATGTCCTCTTGGAGAAGTGTCTATTCAGATCCCTTGCCCATTTTTTAATTGGATTTTTTTTTTTGGTGTTCAATTTATAAGTTCTTTAAATTTTGGATATTAACCCTTTATCAGATGTATTGGCGAATATATTCTCCTATTCAGTGGGTTGTCTTTTCATTTTGTTAATGACTTCCCTTGCTGTGAAAAAATGCTTTAGTTTGGTGTAGTCCCATTAGTTTACTTTTTCTTTTGCATCTTTCACCTGATAAGATTTATCAGAAAAAATACTGCTATGAGCAATGTCCAGGATTTTACCACCTATGTTTTCTTCTAAGATTTTTATGGTTTTTATTCTAACATTTAACTCTTCAATTTAAAATTTACCCTTGTGTGTGGCATATAAGACAGTGGTCTAGTTTCATTTTTCTGCACACATCTAATTTTCCCAACACTATTTATTGAATAAAATATCTTTAGATCACTGTGTTTTTGCTTCCTCTGTCAAAGATTAACTGACTATAAACTGTTTTATTTCTGGGTTGTTTTGTTCCATTGATTTATGTGTCTGTCTTTATGCTGATACTGTGCTGTTCTGATTAAAATGGTCATGTATAGTTTGATATTAGGTAGTGTGACTCACCCAACTACCTTCTTCTTCTTTCGAAGATTGCTGTGGCTAGTCAGGGTTTTTTTTGTGGTTCCATATTAATTTTTGGAATATTTATTCAAGTTCTGGAAAACACACTATTGGTATTTAGATAGGAATTGCACTGAATTTATGGATTGCTTTGTGCAGTATGGACATTTTAGTCATGTTAATTCTTCCTATCCAGGAACACAGTATGTGTTTCTACTTATTTGTATCTTCTTCAATTTCTTTCTTGTGTCTTATAATTTTCCAAGCATAGATCTTTTACATTCTTGGTTAAACTTATTCCTAGGTATTTTGTTCTTCTTAAAGCAATTGTGAATGGGACTGTTTTCATTATTTCTCCTTCTGGTAGTTCATTATTGGCATATAAAAATGCAACAGATTTCTGGATATTAATTTTGTATCCTGATACTTTACTGAATTCATTTATCAGTCTTAGTAGTTTCTTGGTGGAATCTTTAGGGTACTCTACATATGGTATCATATCATCTGCAACTAATGAAAGTTTTACTTCTTCCTTTCCAATTTGGGGGTCTTTTCTTCTCCTTGTCTGATTGCTTTGGCTTGGACTTCCAGTACTATATTGTATAGAAGTGAAAGCAGACATTCCTGTCTGGTTCCTGATCTTAAGGAGAATGCTCATAGTTTTTGCCCATTGAGCTGGAAGTGGGTTTGTCATATATAGCCTTTATTATGTTGAGGTATGGTCCCTCTATTCCCATTTTGCTGAGAATTTTGATCATAAATGGGTATTGGATTTCATCAAATGCTTTTTCTGCATCTATTCATATGATCATGACCATCCTTCATTGTGTTTATGTGGTATATCACACTTGTTGATTTGTAAATATTATACTGACCTTGTATCCTCAGAATAAATCCCACTTGATCATGGTGTATGGTCTTTATGATGTATTGCTGTATTCATTTTGTTAATATTCTGTTGAGGATTTTAGCATCTATGTTCATCAGGGATATTGGCCTGTAATTTTATTTTTAGTGTCTTGATCTGGTTTTGGAATTAGGATAATACTGACCTCTTAAAATGAGCTTAAGAATCTTCCTTCCTCTTCAATTTTTTGAGTAATTATAGGAGAAGTGTTAGTTCTTTTTGGAATGTTTGGTAAAATTTGCCTGTGAAGCCATCTTGTACAGGGCTTTTGTTTGTTGGGGTTTTTTTTGTTTGTTTTTAATTTTTTGTTAGTGCTTCAATTTCACTAGTTGTAATCTGTCTATGTAGACTCTCTGATTCTCCCTGATTTAGTTTTGGAAGATTGTATATTTCTAGGAATTCATCCATTTCATTTGGGTTGTCCAATTTGTTGGCACATAGTTGTTTGTAATATTTTCTTACAATTCTTTGTATTTCTTGTCATTTGTTACTTCTCTTGTTCCAATTTTATTTAATGGGGACAACTCATTTCTTCTTGATCACTCTGGTTAAAGTTTTGTCAAACTTATTATCTTTTCTAAGAACCATCTCTTGGAATATTTGACCTTTTGTATTGCTTCTTTCAACTATTTCATTTGTTTCTGCACCGATATTATTTCCTTTCTTGTACTCATTTAGGGCTTTGTTTCTTGTTCTTTTTCAAGTTCCTTTACGTGTAAAGTTAGACTTACTTGAACTTTTTTTCTTTTTTTTTAAAGATAGGCCTGTAATGCTATGAATTTTCCTCTTAGGACTGCTTTCTCTGTGCCCCACAAATTTAGGGTTGTGTTCTCATTTTCATTTGTTCAAGGTATATATTGATTTCTTCCCTGATCTCATTGTTAATCCATCCATTGTTTAACGACATATATTTAGCTTCCATGTCCTTGTGTATTTTTCAGTTTTGTACTTGAGATTGATTTCTAGTTTCATAGCATTATTGTCAGAGAGGATGTTTGAGTGACTTCAATCTTCTTAAATTTATTGAGAAGTGTTTTGTATCCTAACCTGTGGTCTACCCTAAAAAATGTTCCCTGCGTACTTGAAAAGAATGTTATGTTGCTTTGGGGTGAAGTGCTCTGAAGATATCAATTTAATCCATTTAATGTAGTGTGTCATTTAAGGCCTCCATCTCCTGGTTGATTTTCTGACTAGATCTATCCATTGAAGTAAATGGGGTGAAAAATTCCCTACTATAACAGTATTCTGTCAATCTCTCCCTTTATTCCCATCAAGATTTGCTTTATATTTTTAGCTGTTCCTATGTTGGGTTCATAAATATTTTCTAGGGTTATATCCCTTGTTGAATTGTTTCCTTTATTATTATATAGTGTCCTTGTTTGTCTCTTAATATATCTTTGGTTTTAAAGTCCACTTCATCTATATAAGTATTGCTACTTTAGCTATTTTCCCATGTGCATGAAATATCTACTTCCATTCTTTTACTTATAGTCTAACAGCTTTTCTCTTGCAGCTTTTAAGAGTCTTTCCTTGTCTTTAATCTTTTCCATTTTAATTATGATGTGTTTTGGTGTGGGCCTCTTTTGAATTCATCTTGTTTGAGGTCTCTGTACTTCATGGACTTGTCTTCTTCCTTCAGCAGTTAGGGACATTTTTGGTCATTATTTCTTCAAATAGTTTCTTGATCCCTTACTGTCATTCTCCTTTGGTGTCCCTATGATGCAGATACTGTTATGCCTCATGTTTTCCCAAATGTCCCTTAAACGGTCCTCATTTTTAAAAATTATTTTCTTTTTGCTGCTCTGGGTGTTTCCTACCTTGTCTTCCAAATTGTTGATTCAATCCTCTGCTTCATCTAACCTGTTATATTCCTTCCAGTGTATTATTTATTTCAGATATTGGATTATTTATTATGGTTTCTATGTCCTTTTCATGCTGTTGAGAATCCTTGCAATCATTACCTTTAACTTTATATCTGATAAACTGCTTTTCTCCATTTTATTTAGTTCTTCTGGTGAAATCTCTTGTTCTTTCAGTTGGGGACTGTTTCTTTTACTCCCCGTTTTGGCTGCCTCTTTGAGTTTGCTTCTATGTATTAGGCAGATCTGCAACGACTCTGGTGCAGACCTATGTCAGATGCTGCCTGTAACTAGCCCTGGGCAATCTACTGGAGCTATCCATAATCCATAGCATGGCTCCCTCTGCCAGGTAGGGTGCATGCTGAATGAACCAAGCTGCACACCAAGGCCAGCTTTTATCAGCACTGGTCCCGGGGCAGGGTCAGTTAAAGTCTCAAAGTTCCCAGAGATCTGCCTCTGCTTTTAGGCTGTTAAGCTTAATTCCTGTAATAGTCTCCAACTGTATTCCTCAGCAGGGTTTAAGCTCCACATAGCAAGGCAAGAGGATTCCTGTGGGTGGATCTATTACTCCACCCCAGGCTGATGCTGCATTGATGGGAGTGCAGTGGCCGAAAATGATGGCTTCTGCAGTATGGGTAATGACTGAACACAGAGACCCTGTTGGCTGAGCCTTCATCTATCACTACAGAGACACCAATTCCAGACTCTTCTCATGTAGCTCTAGTCTGCTCTGCCTTCCGTCTGCTGTAGCCCAGTGTAAATGGCTGAAAATGAATTTTTTTGCATTGGCCCTTTAAGAAGTTGACTGTGTCTCTAGACATCTCTCCCAGATGGACAGAAACACTGCTGTTTTTCACAGCTGGATGTTATGTGGGTGCCTTTCCCAGTTCTGTGGCTTTAGGCTGGGGAGCCTGGATTGTAGTTTAAAATTCACACTTCTCAGGGGTAATGCCTCAGGCCCACTGAAGTATCCTTCTGAACCTCAGCTGCCACCCTTGGGATCCCAGCCACCCCTCTCACATCTCCACACCTATCAGTCCAGATGTGATGGCATGATTCTCTCCAGCTAGTCTTTAGTTGGTTATTCAGAATTATTTTTCTATAATTGAGTAGTAATTCCAGTTTGGTCCTAGAAGGGGATTAGTGTAGCTTCCAGGTATTCTGTTGCTGTCTTGGATGACAACAGAACTATTTGTTCAGAATAATTTCTTATATCAAAGTGAATAAATTTGGTTTTAATTTGCATTTCTCTTATGGTTAGTGATGCTGAGCATCACTCCACCCTTACTGGCCACGTGTGTGTCCTCTTTAGAGAAGTGTCTCTTCAAATCCTTTGCCCGTATTTAAATGGGATGTTTTTTGGTGTTGAGCTTTATAAGTTCTTTATAAATTTTGGATATTAACCCCTTATCAGATGTATCATCAAATATGTTCTACCATTCAGTGAGTTGTCTTTTAATTTTGTGGATGATTTCCTTTGCTGTAAAAAAAAAAAAACACTTTAGTTTGATGTAGTCCCATTTATTTATTTTTCTTTTATTTTCCTTGCCTGAGAATATATATAAAAAAATATTGCTATAAGAAATGTCTGATATTTTACTATGTTTTCTTCTAGAATCTTTATGGTTTTGAGTCTCAAATTTAAGTCTTTAATCCTTTTGAGTTTATTCTTGTGTGTGGTGTAAGATAGTGATCTAGTTCCATTTTTTTTGCTTGTATCTATCTTATTCTCTCAACACCAGTATAAACTACCTTTATTTAGCCCATTGTATGTTTTTGCTTCCTTTGTCAAATATTAACTATAAAGGTGTGGCTTTATTCCTGGGCCCTTTATTTTGTTACACTGATCTACATGTTTTTAATCCAGTACTATGCTATTTTGACTAATATGGCCTTGTAGTATAGTTTGATATTAAATAGTGTGATTCCTCCAACTACATTCTTTCTCAAGATCGCTGTTGCTTCAGGGTTTTTTGTGGTTTCACATAAAGTTTTGGAATATTTGTTGTACTTCTGTGAAATACATTTTTGATGATCTCGATAGGACTTACATTGAATCTGTAGATTGCTTTGGATAATATGGACATTTTAATGATGTTAAGTCTTCCTGTCCATGAACATGGTATATGTTTTCACTTATTTGTATCCTCTTCAGTTTCTTTCTTCAGAGTTTTATAATTTTCCAAATACAGGTCTTTTACATTCTTGGTTCAATTTATTCCTAGGCATTTGATTGTTTTTGATGTGATTGAATAGGATTGTTTTCATAATTTTCCCTTCTGGTAGTTCATTATTGGCATATAAAATACAGCTTATTTGTGGATATTAATTTTGTATCCTGATACTTTACTGAATTTGTTTATAATTATAGTAGGTTTTTGGTGGAATCTTCAGGGTCCTCTACATACAGTACCAGGTCATCTGCAAATTACAGTTTTACATCTTTCTTTCTGATTTGGATACTTTTTATTTCCTTTTCTTGTCTGGCTGCTGAGTCTAGGACTTCTAGTACTATCTTGAATAAGAGTGGTAATAATGGACATCCCGGTCTTGCTCCAAATCTTAAAGTGAAATCTTGCAGTTTTTGCCTATTGAGTATGAGGTTGGTAGTGGGTATGTAATATATGACCTGTAACATTTTGTTGAGGTATATTCCCTCTATCCCCACTTTGCTGAACATTTTTGTCATGATTGGGTGCTGAATCTTATCAAATGTTTTTTTGCATTAATTCATATGATCATGTGGTTTTTATCCTTCATTTCAAACCACAATAAGATATCACTTCACACCTATCAGAATGGCAACCATCAATAAATTAATAAAAAACAAATGTTGGTGAGCACTAGAGAAAGGGGAACCCTTGTGTGCTGCTGGCAGAATGTAGATTGATCAGTCACTCTGGAAAGCAGTATTCAGTTACTTCAAAAAATTAAAAATAGGAGGACTTCTGGCAAGATGGAGGCAGAGGTGGACGCACCGTACCTCCACGCATAACCAAGATTAGAACAACAACAATTTAGAGGCAGAATAACACCCAGAACTGACAGAGAATTTATCTGAATGGAAGTTGAACAGCCAAGAAGTTGAAGTAGACCTGTTCATCCAGACCAGTAGGAGGGGCGGAGACAAGCAGCCAGATGTGGGTTGCAGTGCAGAGAGCAGAGAGCAGTAGGCGCATAAGGCAACTGGCAGTGTATGAGGCAACCTCGGCATGCAGGAAAGCAGCGGGTAGACCCTGGGTATGCGAGCAGCAGCTGGAGGACCCAGCGAGGCAGCAATTGTGGACCAGGACAGAACGCACAGCCCAGGATCCCAGGGAAGGGACTGTGGTCCCAGGAGAGTGGAGCTACTGCCCTTGTTCCCTCCCACCCCTGCCCCCACATACAACATCACAATCTAGTGATTGGGGTGCCCAGCCCTGGTGAACACCTAAGGCTCCGCCCCTCACCCTAACAACAGGAGCAACCAGACCAAAAAAAAAAAACCCACCAAAAAAGAGAGAGAGAGAGAGAGAGAGACAGACATGTCTCAAACAGATCAATGCCCAAAGGCTTATCCTTTTGAGCAACCAAGAGATAGCCAATCTATCAGATGCACAGTTGAAAACACTAGTGATCAGGAAGCTCACAGAATTGGTTAATTTTGGGCGCAAATTACATGAAAAAATGCAGGTTACCATAAAAGAGATGAGGGAAGATGCATGGAGAACCAATAGTGATGGGAAGGAAACTGGGACTCAAAACAATAGAGTGGAGCAGAAGGAAGAAAAAAAAACAACCAAACAGGAAAGAATGAAGAAATAAGAATCCAAAAAAAAAAAAAAAACGAGGAGAAGCTTAGGGACTTCCAGGACATCTTTAAATGTTCCAACATGCGAATTATAGGGGTACCAGAAGGGGAAGAGGAAAAGCAACATATTGAACACGTATTTCAACAAATAATAAAGGAGAACTTCCCCATTCTGGCAAAGGAAATAGACTTCCAGGAAATCCAGGAAGCTCAAGAGAGCCCCAAAGAAGTTGGACCCAAGAAGAAACACACCAAGGCACATCATAATTACATTAGCCAAGGTAAAAATGGAGAGAATCCTAGAAGCAGCAAGAAATAAGGGGACAGTAACCTACAAAGGAGTTCCCATCAGACTGTCAGCTGATTTCTCAAAAGAGACCTTGCAGGCAAGAAGGGGCTGGAAAGAAATATTCCAAGTCATGAAAGAGAAAAACCTATATCCCAGAATACTTTATCCAGCAAAGCTTTCATTTAGAATGGAAGGGCAGATAAAGTGCTTCTCAGATAAGGTCAAGTTAAAGGAGTTCATCATCACCAAGCCCTTATTTTATGAAATGTTAAAGGGACTTATCTAAGAAAAGAAGATAAAGAAAAAACATGTATAGTAAAAGGACAGCAAACTCACAATTATTAACAACCACACTTAAAACCAAAAGAAACTAAGCAAACAACTAGAACAGGAACAGAACCACAGAAATGGAGATCACATGGAGGGTTAGCACAGGGGAGTGGGAGGAGGAGAGAGGGGGAAAAGGTACAGAGCATAAGTAGCATAGATTGTAGGTTGAAAATAGGGGAAGGGTAAGAATAGTATGGGAAATGTAGAAGCTAAAGAACTTGTAAGTATGATACATGGACATGACTAAAGGGGGGGATATGGGTGGGAGAGGGTATACAGGGTGGAGCGGAGTGAAGAGGGGAAAATGGGACAACTGTAATAGCAATCAATAAAATATATTTAAAAAAATTAAAAATGAAACTGCCCGATGACCTAGTGATTCCACTTCTGGGAATTTATCTGAAGAAACTTGATACAAAAACTTGAAAGAATATGAGTTCTATCCAGAAGGTATCCAGCCATGTAATATGAAAAGTAGAGACATTTATTGAAGAAGGTATAGGACACTGTACACAGGACAATGATACCTCAGTCCCCTTCAAAGTTGGCACTTTGGCTCCTCACACAGTTCTCCCAGTCACTATCAGCTGCCCTGTTGTATTATCCTGAATCTCACTGAAGATCTGAAATCTCTTCCCTTCAAAGGTGATTTTAGTTTTGGGAAAAGCCAGAAATTACAGGGCACCAAATCTGGGCTGTAGGGGAGTTGAGTCACCTGGGTGATTTGATGTTTCAGCAGAAAACTCTGGTTGAGACATGATCCATGAGCAGGAGTATTGTCATGATGAAGCTATCAATCACCAGTTTTCCACTGCTGTGACTTTCTGAATCATCTTAAGAGTTTTTGTGGAGGAATGTTCAAGCTTAATGCAAAATTTGATGCAGATTCATTGTTCTACCTGCTCATTTTGAATGTGATGGCCACATATGTGTACTGTACACATACTTACTCAAGGTGTCTACTGACTCCACTGATTAATACAGTGAAGTCATCATTGTTCACACATGTGTGTTCCAGTCCACTCTCCATTGCTGCCAGGTTATGGCAATTTTGTACTAACTATTCACCTTATATTAACAATGGCTGGACTTTTTCCAGACAGACCTTGTATGTGCACCTCTGTATTTATTGCAGCATTATGCACAATAGCCATGATATGGAAGCAGCCCACTGTCCATAAGTAGATGAGTGGATAAAACAACTATGGTACACCTACACCTTGGAATATGACTTGGGTATAAGAAAGCTTTACCCTTTGTGACATCATGGATGGGCCTGAACATTATGTGAAGTGTTATAAGCCAGTCAGAGAAAGACAATTACCATGTGCTTTCACTCATGTGTGTAATCTATGAACAATCTGAATTAACAAGCAAAACAGAGACAGAGTCATAAGAGAGTAGACTGACAGATTTGGGAACCGGGGTGGGAGGTGGAGGGATCCAGACAAAAAGAAAAATAACTCATAGACACAAAAAAGAGGGTGATGATTGCAGGGTGAGGGAAATGGGTGGAGGCAGAAGAGGATATGGGGCATAAATGATAATGGAAAAAATACAATAATTAAATTAATTAAATTAAAAATGAATAAATGATCATATGTCATTTTTTCTAGGTTATGTTACCTGGAGCATTTGATCACTAAGCTTCAGTTTCCTTATTGTAAAATGGGTTAATAAATAATCTGTTTCAATGGTTGGGTTCACTTAACAGCAATATAATAGAAGTGAAAAAATGGAAGTAAAAATTACCCTTTAAAATCCCATAAATCCCATAAAGACTAAGCAAACATAGTCTTGTTTATCCTGCATAATACTCACTAAAACCAGCACAGTCAATGTCAGTCATAGCTCTGGAACATATCAAAACCTCAGATAAATGACAGATTCCCAATCCCCCTATCCAAATCCCTTGGGCCCAGATGTATTTCAAAATTCTACGAATTGAGGTAAATAGCATATTTCATAATATCCCAGCAGATTCTGAGGCAGCATACTACAAATGAGCATTATTATTGTGAAGTAGAATTTATACAGGTCCTCAAATAATGTCTTTTTATTATAATATTGATGAGATGTCATAGGAACTGAACTCATTTACATCAATTAGCCTATAGTAATATTGGTTTCATTATACATTGTTTCGTTTAAAGTCTCAGAACCTATCGATGATGTTAAGTGAGGACTGATTGTGTGACTATCCATTGTAAAGGAGACAGAGATGATGTGTATATACTTGTATGTATCCTCATGTTCATTTAGATCAGGTTTTGCCATTAAACTGTTGATTTTCACAATTTGTTGGGTTACAAAATCATTGACTAATGTTAGTCTATGTCTCAGACCCAAAGCATTCTGGAACAGAAGTAACTTTTTTCAAAATATGCTGAGAGCCCAATGTTCAATTTACTTAAGTCAAATGAAATTAAAAACAAATAAAAACTATTTACTAGTTATGTCCCAGCAGCCTTTACTTTCCTGAAAATTAAATGTTGATATCTGTGACTACAAAATCAGGGATAGAGTTCTAGCAAGAATGCAAGCAGAATAAGAGAAGCTAATTCCTAACTTTAGGGCTTTCATGAGGCTATGTTAATGGTGACTTGATATTTAAGTAATTTTTGACTTGTATGCTGATTTAAGACTCTAGAGCCTGAAGATACAGGGATGTCCAACCTTTTGGTGTCTCTGGGCCACACTGGAGGAAGAGGAGTTATCTTGGGTCACATGTTAAATACACAAACGCTAATGAAAACTGATGAGCAAACAAAGGTTTTAAGTAAATCTATGATTTTATGTTAGGCTGCATTCACAGCCATCCTGGGCTGCATGCAGCCTGCACGTTGGACACCCCTGCTAGAAGATACTACTCCATTTTATCTAATTTCAATAGAAGTTATCTGCACTACTCTTACTGATACACACTGAATTTATTATCAGATCTGGTGAATGTTATTCTTATTTAAAATTATGGATGATCACAGAGCAAAAAATAAAAATGAAAATAGCTTACTAATGACTGAACATGTCATAAATTTATCTTGAGTTTTTTCTTCAAATTTTTCTTTAGCTTTTTTCGACCACTGCAATGTCCCTTTACATGGTTCAATATAGGCCAGCTTACATTTAATTGCCTGTGTCAAACAAAATTGCACCATTAAGACAGTGAAATTAATTTCTAGTTATTTTAGAATCTAAGCTTTATGTTAGCTGTGTTCAAACTAAACTTTGTGTTTGAATTTAAAACATATTCAGAAGATAAATATGCAAGATGTCTACAATATTACTTTATAAATGCAAACAACTGGAATCAACAGGGTATTTGGTTAGATGAATTATTGTACACTTAAATTATGGAATAACAAGCATCCGTTAAAAGAATTATAGATCCTTATGCTATATTGTTAAATGACTAAAACAGGTTATAAGACTATACTATAGTTTAATCCCATAATTGTTAAAAAAACACAATGCATCTTAGAAGTACATATTTCAAAAAATATTAAATAATTTTGAGTAGTTTCCCTCAATTTACTTATCTGTATTTTCAAGCTTTTTCCCTATACCTTTCTATCCATTTACCAAATGAAAAATATTGCTCAAAAGCAACTCAGAGGATTCTAGAAGGACAAATGTTTTTCTCTTTCATTTAAACATCTCTTTTTCTCTTGCACGTTATATACACTGAAACATAAATGGGATCACAGTAAAAGTACTTCTTCAATGAGCTTTTTTTCCACATAATCTGTCATACTTTTACCACATTATACATATATTTCAAAACTGCAGACCAGAGTTCTCATAAAGACACAAATATATATACACATATATTTTTCTAAAAGTACTTATTTACTAAAATACACAATGTATTTGTTAAATAACTACAGCAACTTTTTTCTATAGTCCATTTAACAAATTATAGGCAAACATGGCAGTTGCCAGAACACTTCCACGTGAAGATGACTTCTAAAAATGCTTTCATATATGTGCTAAAATTCTAACCCTATAATTCACTGTAAGTAGAATACCTTCTCGGGGGGATTCAGAAACTCATCCTTTATTTTACGCATTTCTTTAAGTGTTATTTTTGCAGTATTGCCAAAGTCCACATATTTAACTTCAACTTCACGATGTCCAGGCAATCCTTAAAAAATTATGAAATTAGAAAAATTTTTTAAATTATGGAAAGAGAAAACTAACAAAATTTAGAGTGATTTGGAGTGAACTAGATTAGAATACTTTTATGCTAAACATACAAACTTAATATTTTTTAAAATGTAAAAAGTATTTCTAATATGTGAACTTCAAAAAATTCAACCATAATGCACAGTTTTTCAAATTTGGTGAATGAGAAACTAACATGTTATTGAAAGGACAACCAAAATCAGGATAACAAAATAACTATCAAGTGCTTGGGGTTAGGCCTAAGAGTTAAGAATTAGGCTTTTAATTAGACTGACTGGATTAGAAATGTAGCTTAGTTACTGAATGCCATATGACTCTAAGCAAGTTAATTAATATCACCAAGATACTACCCTGAAAATGAGAAAAAAATGAGCAACTTCATTTTTTTCCTCCAACCTTCACCATTTTATTTGTAAAATGGATACACCAAAAAGAAAATCAAGTCTTGCACAGCTTTTTTTGGAGGATTCGCCAATTTCAAAAATTTTGCAAAACACCAAGCACAAAGTGAGCACTTAAGTATTGACTTTCAACATAGGATCAAACAAGGCAAAATATTTAATAATCAAACTAAAAATGTATTCATATAATGGTAGCTAACTATGAAATTTTAAAAATTATTTTGGGGATATTGTAAAAATGACAAGTAGAGGTAGACCTCTCTCTCTCTCTCACACACACACACACACACACACAGAAATATGTATTTTTAATCCTTACCTGAGAATATGTTTTCATTGATTTTTAGAGAGAGAAAGTGGGAAGAGAGGGAGGCAGAGAGAGTAAGAGAGAAAGAAGCAAATATGTCATAGAGAAACATTGATCAGTTGCCTCCCATACACACCCTGAAGGGGGACTGAACCAGCAATCTAGATATGTGCCCTGACAAGGAATCAAACCCACAACCTTTTGGTGTATGGGACAATGCTACAACCAACTGAGCCACTTGTCCAGGGCTAGTTCTGTATTTTAAAGGATACCAAACAAACCTCTGAAAGATAAAAACACAGTGAAGTTTGAATAAAGTCTTCAAAAACTTTTTGAATAAAGTCTAACAAAAACTTTAACCACCCCCGCCCCCAAAACTCAAAATATACCATTGACTTTAGGTTCTCTCACCACATGTATACAGTGCTAGTAAACCTGTTGCCATCAGTTTCAAATTTAAGGATTTTGTTTGGAAAAGTACAGGCATTCTTTGCTTCTTAATAGAAGTGGAAGCAGGTAGAACACAGGTACTCAAGATAACACTTCAAGATGACAGTCACCATATAGTAGGTGACTGAGAGGACACTTGTCCCTAGAAGGTAAGAAGGTGAGGGAACTTCTCTCTACTGGAATCTACATCTAGAAGGATATTCTCAACTGTAACAATACCATTAAGCCTTATCATTCCTCAAGTCTCTTTTTTAAATTCTGATCTCTGAGTTATATTTATTCATTTTGATTTAAAATATTAAAATTTTTTTTTGCTGTCCAATTACACTTGTCCCCATTTCCCACCCCAATACTCTCCCCTGCCCCATGCACCCCCACCTTCCACATTCAATCCTGCTCCCCCATTGTCTTTGCCCATGGGTCCTTCATATATGTTCCTTCTTCAAGTCTCTGAATGAAGATGTCATTTAAAAAAAACAGAAATAAGGTATGGAATTTAAAGATCATTCTTTTACCCAAATTATCAATCATGCTTGAGAGGGAGTCAAGAGACATGCGAGGTCTCAAAATTTACCTACCATTTATTCTCTCTGAGGAAACATTTAGAAGATGCTCCCACCAAAATAAGGGAGGAAACCAAAGAGACAAACATGAGATCCAGAAAACAAGGGATCCCATACAGAGAAAAATAAAGTGAATAATCAAGTGAAATAAATTCTCAGAATAACTAAGTGTAGTAAGCCTGGAGGACAAGTAGTCTAATTGGAGCGGAAGAGTTTTTTTAAAAATATATTTCATTGATTGTGTTGTTATAGTTGTTCCATTTTTTTCCCCTTTTGCTCCTCACCCAGCACCCTTTAGTCCCCTCAGGCAATCCCCAAACCATTGTTCATGTCCATGGGTCATGCATATAAGTTCTTTGGCTACTCTGTGTCCTAGGTTGTACTTTACATCCCCATGTCTGTTCTGTGACTACCAATTTATACTTCTTAATCACCTTAACTCTTCACCCATTCCCCCAAACCTTCTCCCATGTAGTAACCATCAAATGCTCTCTGTCTGTATCCTTCATTCTGTCTCTGTTCTTGTTTGTCTAGTTTTTTAAATTCAATTGCTAATAGGTATGTGTTTATTGCCATTTTATTATTTATAGTTCTGATCTTTTTTTCTTAAATAAGTCCCTTTAACATTTCATATAATAATGGTTTGGTGATGATGAACTCCTTTAGGTTTTTCTTGACTGGGAAGCTCTTTATCTGCCCTTTGATTCTAAAAGATAGCTTTGCTGGGTAGAACAATCTTGGCTCTAGCTCCCTGCTTTTCATGCTTTCAATATTTCTTGCCAATCCCTTCTAGCCTGCAAAGTTTCTTTGGAGAAATTAGCTGACAGCCTTATGGGGACTCCCCTGTTCTCTTCCTGCTTTTATGGTTCTCTCTTTGTCATTAAGCTTTGGCATTTTAATTATGTGTCTTCTTATGGACCTGTTTATGTCCATCTTGTTTTGGACTCACTGTGCTTCCTGGACTTGCATGTCTATTTTCCTCACCAAATCAGGGAAGTTTTCTTTCATTATTTTTTCCAATAGCATTCCAATTTCTTGCTCTTTCTCTTCTCTTCCTGACACCCCTATGATGCGAATGTTGGTTTGCTTAAAGTTGTCCCAGAGGCTCCTTATGGTTATTTCTTGTTTCCTTATGTTCCAGATCATTGATTTGATTCTCAGCTTCATCTACGCTAGTGTTGTGTCCCTGTAAATTGTTTATTTCCATTAGAATATACTTCATTTCTGTCTGGCTCTTTCTTATGCCATTGAGAAACTCGCTGAATTCCTCGGGCATTCTTATAACCACTGTTTTAAATTCTGTATCTGACAGATCGCTTATCTCCATTTTGTTTAGTTCTTTTTCTTGAGTTTTGATCCTTCTTTCATTTTGGCCATGTTTCTTTGTCTCCTCATTTTGGCAACCTCCCCATGTTTATTTCTTTGTATTAGGCAGAGCTGCTATGACTCCCTCTCTTGGTAGTCTGGCCTGTAGGCTCCAGTGGCACAGCTTCCCCTACTACCCAAACTGGGTACTCAAGGTATGCCCTTCATGTGGGCTGAGTATACCCTCCTTTTGTAGTTGAGCCTTGCTTGCTGTTGGCAAGTCTCTGGGAGGGATTTACTCAGACCAGTCAGTTGCAAAGACTGGCTGTGATCACTGACCAACCACCAACCTCCCCCTTCCATAAAGGATCAGCTGTACCAGCACAGGGTGGTGGTGCTCCAATGTGGTCTGTAGCTGTCCATGGGGTGAGTAGACTTGGGTTTCCTGGGTGGTTTGGGTCAGCATCAGCCACCAATTGTGTTCTGCCTGGAGATACCTAGCTTGAGCTACAAAGCTATCTGCAGATGACTACTACTTGTGCTGGGCTTGGAAGTTCCAAGGCAGAGCCAAACTGATCCAAGGGTTGCTGCTACTTGTGCTGGTCCTGGGTCTACTTAGACAGAGGTACAGGGCTGGGGGAAGGCCATTAATTGGGTGGGGTGGAGCTTCAGTTACATGCCAGGGCAAGGGAAAGTGTTTAGAGTCTCAGATGTGGCTACAACCTGCCAATTGTGGCTCTGTGGAGGGAAGGCTCAAAAAATGTGGACAATTTACTCTGTTGCATTTCTTTATGGGAGAGAACTGTCCCTTAGCTCTTGCCCTGATGCCAGACACGTTAGTTCCTGCTCAATATGCCATTAGTGCCTTTCAAGGGGCTATCTTGATGATGCCAGACTCAGACAGAGTGCCTCTAAGTTTGGCACAGGCCCTTTAAGAGTAACTGTCAGGAAGCCCTGTATTACCTTTTCATCAACTTCAATTCCACTGGCTTTTACAGCCAGAAATTATTGGGGCTTCTCTTCCTGGCGCCAGTACCCTGGGCTGTGGGGCCTGGTGTAGGTCTAACTACTCACTTCTGAGATATCCCTGTCGTATTTTTATTCACCCCACATGGGTGTGGGATGTGCCTGTTCCACATCTCCCAACCCTTCTAGATTGTTGTGGTTTCTTTAGTTTTGTAGTTGTCTGACCTCTACTCAACTTGATTTCTGACTGTTCTGAGTGACCTTTGGTCTGTAGTTTAACTGCAATTTTGATGTGGTTGCGAGAGTAAGCAAGCTGTGTTTACCTATGCCTCCATCTTGACCAAGGTCTCCAGAAGAATGATTTCAAAGTTAAAAAAAAAATCAAACTACTGTATTTTGCTATGTACAATGCACACTTTTTTGCCCAGATTGTTGAGGGAAAAATAAGGATGCGCATTATACATGCATAATACCTGACATACCTTATATCTGTTCTTCTGTTTTGTAATTATTTGTTACATAAAATTTCTTGTACCAAAATACATTAAAAAATAAATGCTAAAATTCTTTTACAATACAAAAAAGTATCTAAATATAAATGAATAAAAATTGAATTAAAAAATTAAAAGTTTTTCCTGAAAGTTTGGGCCAAAAACATGGGTGTGCATTATACATGGCAAAATATAGTAATATTATCTGGAAGTCTAATCACATGGATAATTGTTTCAAATTATTAGGAAAATGTAGCCATAAATTAAAAGAAAAAGGGAAAAGTTAATGCAATTATTAGCTCAGAACTAAAGGATACTTTATGGCTTACTAGAGAAAATATTTACATAGAATAATTAACTAAAAAATGTCAGACTTCTATGGGGGCTAAGGTGAACACAAAAGAGCAACGAGAGATCTAAAACTTATCTATCAAAATAGATAACAACTAAGAGTAAAGTATCAACATAGTATTACATATTACTTAGAAGAAACAACCCAGGTAAATACCAAAAAATGGCTGGAAGAAAAGAGAAATGGTTGAAAGAATTAAACACATTTGCCTTTTAGGAGGAGAGTGGAGTATAACTCATTTAGCATTATTCAATTTTATAAATATAGTGGACATAAGAAAACAAAGCAAAACAAAACAAAAAAAATGGTCAAATCAAATGAAATCTAAGAAGCCAGAAATTCATCTTCCAACATTGCTATCATTAGTTTTCTAGACAAATGACAGATAAAAATTATAAGATCAAATAATATCATTCCCAAAATTCAATGTGTACTCAGATGGTATCTCTTCTTAAGCATAACATTTCCCTGGAAAAATAGTGTGCAATTGCCTACCAATGACTTTTGCTCGGTACCAAACTCCATCTTCAAATTTGGCTACACAGGCTTGGTCTTGAACTGGACAAAGGATTTCCAGATTTTCCCCATCTTCACTTTTATAAAAATCTTCGATTCTTTTTAATAGAAATAAAAAATCCAGGCTCCCTACCTAAGAAATAAAGGAATTAAACACTGTAGTTTCTTAGAAACTTAAGATTTTACTGTTGCATGTATTATAGACACTGCTCATAAAATTATAAAATGTTGGAATTAGATATAAATGTTATGTAATTTAAATATGAAATAATTTCAAAAGAAGCATACAAAATTAGCAGACATAAAAATTTTTAATCACATTATTCCAGATATCTTAAGTATATATCCTTCTAGATATTTTTCTACACTTTCCATTCTTTTGTTTTATAAAAAATGAAACCATACCATAAAGTACAATTTAATAACCAGTATTTTAAATCAATTCTCACCTTTTATATTTCAGTAAGGGCCCCTTACTTCTAGACCATATGGTCTAGTACTTCTAGACCATATTTAGATTTCCCCAGCTGACCACAATTAGTATCCAATTCAAGACTACATATTGTATCTGGCTGTCTTAGTAAGTCTAGGATACTGTTCCTTTTTTAAAATGACCCTGTCTTATTAAAAAGTGTGTTATTTTTCTTTTTTTTAAAGATTTTATTTATTTATTTTTAGAGAGGGAAGGGAGGGAGATAGAGAGATAGAGAGAGAGAGAGAGAGAGAGAGAGAGAAACATCAATGTGCGGTTGCTGGGGGTTATGGCCTGCAACCCAGGCATGTACCCTGGCTGGGAATCGAACCTGGGACACTTTGGTTCCCAGCCCGAGCTCAATCCACTGAGCTACACCAGCCAGGGCTTGTGTGTTATTTTTCTGCAGAATGCTCTACCTTTTGGATTTATGTGATTATGTCCTCATGCCATTATTTAACTTGTTCCTTCACCCAGTTAGGTCTATCCCTTGAATTTCCCCAAAGCTGAACAGTGCTATCTACAGGTGTGATGAATTAAAGTAATCCTTTTTTACTAGAATAGATGGTATATATGATAACTAAAATTGTTGCTATATCAAAATACATATTGTTACTGAATCACTATGAATGTGCTAAGATTCACCTATGGATTGGGGTGACGATTCTGATACCTCCATTGTACAGTTATGTTCCCCCTGGTGGCCACCAAGAAATTCCTGTAGTGCTACACTGGCATCATGTACAGCTTCCTATCTACGACCCATATAATGGTTTTTCACTGAATTGATAAAATATTTAAATCAGTTAATTTCAGCAGAGCTTGTGACATGACCACATTATGTAATAAAATAGAGCTTCCTATTATTAAATGGGAACAATTGGTTACTTTAAATCATAGTTCTTAAAGTTTTTATAGTACCTAAAATAGTTCTTAAAGAAAAAAAAGCATTTGATTATTTCTCCAAAAACCAAATCTTAAGGTTAAAAAATTCATCTCAACTGGCAAAAAATTAAGTTTTTCTCTTTTGTGAGTATACTAATGCATGTGGAAATTTTCAGAATCTCTCTTTTCTTAATTAAGTTACTTTAAAAAATACTTTTAACATTCTGATCTTTTATTTCTAAGGATGAAATACTTATCTTTTTCCATTAACAGGTTATCTGAAGTGAACACTGAAAAATTCAACAGGGATGACAATAGCAAAATAGCAGACTAGGAAGTTCCAAGATATTGTTCTCCCATACAAAGATTGAAAAATCTAGAAATCATCTGAATAAACTTCATTAGAGCTCTGGAAAATAGCCAAAGTGTTACAACAACCAAGCAACACCCCATCAAGCTCTTGACATTCAAGGAAATCACTGTAAAACGTTGCTGAATACAAGCTAAAGGAACAGGTACCTCAAAGATCACAGAAGGAATAGTCTTTGCCAAAAATAGTTCTCTAAACAAAGAACAAACCAACAATTACAGTCTTCAACAATTAAAAAAAAATCCAGCAAACCTGATTGGGGAAATCTGATTTTCAGAAGGCACACATAATAAACAGACAAAAACTGCCCCCAAGGAAGCCCAGATAGTGACATTACTAACAAAGACTTAAGAACATATTTTTCTTTTTTTTTAAGATTTTATTTATTTATTTTTAGAGAGGGAAGGGAGGGAGAAAGAGAGAGAGAAAGAAACATCAATGTGTGGTTGCTGGGGGTCATGGCCTGCAACCCAGGCATGTACCCTGACTGGGAATTGAACCTGCGACACTTGGTTCACAGCCCGTGTTCAATCCACTGAGCTACGCCAGCCAGGGCTTGAACATATTTCTTAAATATACTGAAAGAGCTAAAGCAAAACATCAACAAAGAATCAGAAGAAACCAGGAAAACAATAAAGGACCAAAATGAAAGTATCAACAAAAATTAGAAATTGTAAAAAGGTATCAAACAGAAAGTGTGGAGCTAAAAAGTACAACAGCTAAAATAAAAAAAATATTAGAAGGTTCAAGAACTGGTTTAAGAAAGCATAAGAAAGAATCAGTGAATATGATAGGAAAATTGAAATAATTTTTCTTCCTCCAGAGAAGAGCAGAAAGAAAATTCAATGAAGTGAACAAGAGACTGAGAGACTTGTGGAACACTATTAAACACACTGATATACTCATTATGGGAGTTCCAGAAGGAGAGAGAGAGAGAAAGAAGCAGAAAGATTATATGAAGAAATAATGCTCAAAACTTCTCAAATTTGATAAAAGACATGAACCTACAAATCCAAGATGCTCAATTTTATGGGTTGAATTGTGTTTCTCCAAAAAAAATATATATATATATATATATTCATTTATTTTGCAGTCATAAACCTGTAGCCCAGAATGTGACCTTAAACAGAGAGAGGGTCTTTACAGAGATAATCAAGTTAAAATGAAATCACATGGAAGGTTTTAATCAAATACAACTGGCGTCCTTATTAAAAGGAGTAAATTTGGGCAAAGAGACAAACACCTGGGAGAAGGCATATGAAGATGAAGGCAAAGACTGGGGTGAAGTGGAATCCATGGAGCACCAAAAATTTCCAGCTAACCACCATAAGCTAGTAGAAAGGCATGGAATAGATTCTTACTCACAGTCCTCAGAAGGAACCAATGCTACTGATAATTTGATCTTGCGTTTCTAGATCCAGAACTGTGAGACAATAAAGTTATGTTGTTTTAGCCACTTTACTCATGGAACTTTGCTGGGACAGTCCTAGAAAATGCATGCAGATTTTCATTCTGGAAAGTAGGATGCTGCTGTAACAAATACTTAAAATATGGCAGTGGTTTTGGAATTGGGCAATGAGTAGAAAAAGAAGAGTTGTGAGGTAACTGAATGAAAAAATACAGATTACTTTGAAAAGACTGCTAGTAGAAATATGAACATTAAAGGTGCTTCTGGTGAGATCTCAGAAGTGAGGAACATGTTATTGGAAATTGGAGGAAATACAATTTTGGTTATACAGTGGTAGGGAGCTAGGCTAAATTGTGTTCTGTTAGATGGAACACAGAACTTAGATATTTAACTGTGGAGACCACTACTCAAAGTGCTGAAGCACAGCCTGCTTTCTCCTTGCTGCTTCTAATAAAATGTGAGAGGACAGAGATAAATCGAAGAACTGTTAAACATACAGATACCAGAACTTGAAGACTTAGAAAATTCTCATACTATTCATACTGCAAATATGAGGAAGAGTGCTCTGGAGACAAAGCAAAGGCTTGGCTGGACACTATTTCCTCAGATTACAGGTATGTGAGTTGTGGACCCAATCAACCATCTCAGCAGAAACACTGCCAGCTTGAACTACAGGGGACAGAGACTGGAGTAAACTAAAAGGGGTTGCTAGACACATGGGATTCTATAGGCAGAAAGTGAGCCGACAGAGATATTGGCCACGAAATATGCTATCTTTCAAGAAACAGAAGAATGACCCTGAAGATGATTCAGACTGATGTGTCTGCCACTGCCACCACAAACCCAGAGGGCATAGAATTGAGAGGCTGTGTCTACCTCTGTTCCAGGGGTGGGGCCTCCTACTGGGTTCCAGAGGGAGAGAATAACTCAATTCCAATTGGTAGGGCTGCTGCCAGGGCTGAGATGATAGGGCCACCACCCCAGTGGGACTAAAGGACAGAGCACCTAGCCAAAGAGAATTATTTTCAAGACATAAGAATCAGAATTTGCCCTGCCAGGTTTGAGACTTGTCTGGTCTCACAGACTGAGATGAAAATAAATTTAGCCCTACTTTTAGTGATGCCCAATTCTTACCTACTTGACTTAGATGAGAAGATTTGGGATTTTCAGTTGAGCTGATGCTGGAATGATTAAGACTTTTTGGAATGCTAGAATGGGGTGAATGTATTTTGCATGGGGGAAGAAAATTAACTTTTGGTAGACCAGAGGATGGACTATTGTGAGTGAATTATGTCCTCCCTGCAAAGTATGTAGGAGTTCTAACACCCTAGTACTTCAGAATGTGATCACAGATAGCTATTTTAAGTGAGGGTTTTGACACAGGTTATCAAGTTATTCGAAATAAAGTCTTATGTGGGACCTAGTTCAATATGACTGGTGTCCTTTAAAAAAATTGCAAAAGACAAGTACACAGAGAGAATTCCATATGAAGAAGGCAAGGAGATTGGTATGATTCAATAGAAGGCAATGGGTGCTGAAGACTGCCAGCAAACCACCAATATCTAGGGTAGAGACATGGAACAGATTTTCCCTCTCAGAGCTCAGAAGGAACAAACCTAGCCAACACATTGATCTTAGACTACACTTTAGAATTCTGAGACAATAAATATGTTTTATTTAAACCATCCAATTTGTGGTATTTTGTCAATAGCAGCTCTGGGAAATTAGTACACTGAACAAACCCCAGTAGGATAAACTCAAATGGATATGAACTGAGGTGCATAATGATCAAACCATCCACAGTCAAAGACATACTT
This sequence comes from Phyllostomus discolor, assembly GCF_004126475.2. Taxonomy (NCBI): domain Eukaryota; kingdom Metazoa; phylum Chordata; class Mammalia; order Chiroptera; family Phyllostomidae; genus Phyllostomus; species Phyllostomus discolor. The sequence goes on from NC_040904.2 coordinate 116,786,150, forward strand.
CCAGCCAAGATGGAGGCATCAGTAACTACACTTTGCTTCCTCCCACAACCAAAAAAGGACAGTAACAAATTTAAAAACAACAATAACCAGAACTGTCAGAACATTGAACCATATAGAAGTACAAAAACCATGGAGTTAAAGAAACCTTTACTCAGACTGGTAGGAGGAGTAGAGATGGGCAGCCAGGGCACAGAGGATGAGCAGCAAGGCAGCAGCTGGTGGACCAGGTGGTTCCACATTTGGGTGTGGATAAACTGGAAGGAACAACTGGGGAGTGAGAGGAACCGTGCAACCCACGGTTCCAGCACAGGAAAAGAAAAAGACTCAAAACCTCTGGCTGTAAAAATCTGTAGGAGTTGCTGTAGCACCAGAAACTCCCAGCCTCACAGAGGAGTTCATTGGAGGGAAAAACAGGGTCCTAGAACATATACAAAACCACCTACCCAGGAATCAGCACAAGAAGGGCCCAATTTGCTTATGGGTAGCGGGGGAATGACTGAAAGTCAGCCAAGACATAAGTAAACAGCACTGTTCCCTCTCACACCCCTAAGCCAGATACAGCACCACAACACAGCAACATAGGTTGCCCTGCCCTGGCAAATACTTGAGGCTTTTCCCCTTACAACACAACAGGTGTGTGGAGAAAAAAATATGGCCCAAATATAAGAACAGATCAAAGCTCCAAAAACAGAGATGAGCGATATAGCGATAGCCAACCTATTAGATGCAGAGTTCAAAACACTGGTAATCAGGATGATCACAGAAATGGTTGAGAATGGTTGCAAAATAGAGGAAGAAGTGAAGGCTATGAAAAGTGAAATAAAGAAGAATATACAAGGAACCAATAGTGAAGGGAAGGAAACTGGAACTCAAATCAACAATTTGGACCAGGAGAAAGAAACATTCAACCAGAACAGAATGGAGAAATAAGAATTCAAAAAAATGAGGAGAGTCTTAGGAACTTCCAGGACATCATTAAATGTTCCAACATTCAAATTGTAGGGGTGCCAGAAGGAGAAGAGGAAGAGGAAGAAACTGAAAACTTATTGGAAAAAAAAATAATGAAGGAGAACTTTCCCAATCTCGAAAAGGAAATAGACTTCCAGGAAGTTTAGGAAGCTCAGAGTGCCAAAGAAGTTGAATCCAAGGTGGAACACACCAAGACACATCAGAATTACATTACTCAAGATTAAAGATGAGAGAATCTTAAAAACAACAAGAGAAAAGGAGATAGTTACCCACAAAGGAGTTCCCATAAGACTGTCAGCTGGTTTCTCAAAAGAAACCTTCCAGGCAAGGAGGGCCTGGAATGATATATTTGAAGTCATGAAAAGCAAAGACCTGCATCCAAGATTACTCTATGCAGCAAAGCTATCATTTAGAATGGAAAGGCAGATAAAGTGCTTCCCACATAAAGTAAATTTAAAGGAGTTCACTATCACCAAGCCCTTATTACACAAAGTGTTAAAGGGACTTATCTAAGAAAAAAGAGGATGATCAAAAATATGAACAGTGAAATGACAAAAAAAAAAAAAAGAAAGAAAAGAAACTCACAGGTATCAACAACCGAACCTAAAAACAAAAACAATCTTCTCCTTTACTTCTTTGCACAACAAAAAGGAGGATAACAACCAATGTACAAACAATAAACCACCAGAAAATCTGGCATTTCTGCATGTAACTCTGACAACCAAGGAATTAGAGAAACATTCAACCAGACTGGTAAGAGGGAGACTGGCAGTTGGATGGGCAGAGAAGACCCACGCCAAGGAGGTCGGCCATGTGGGTGAGGCTGGCTGAGAGGTCCGGAGGCAAGGTGGCAGACTGCTCAAGCAAGGCAGAGCTGGCTTAATGGGAAACTAAAACTCAAAGCTAGCTGTAAACTATGGCAGGGGTTGCCATGGCAGGAGAAACTCCTAGTCTCACAAGAGAGTTTGCTGGAAAGGAGTTCTAGAGCTGAGCAAGGGTGCCACATTGTTCCCTCTCTGACCCCTCTGCCACGTACAGCACCACAATGCAGCAGAGGGTTGGTATGCCCTGGAGAATATTTAAGGGCCCATCCCCTTACAACATAACAGGTGCAGTGAGGCAAAGAAATATGGCCCAAATGAAAGAACAGAGCAAAGCTCCAGAAAGAGAGCTAAGCAACAAGGAGATAGCCAACCTGTCTCACAGCGAGTTCAAAGCCCTGATAATCAAGATGCTTACAGAACTAATTGAGCTTGGTCACAAAATGAAGCAACAAAGTAAGGCTACCCAAAGTGAAATAAAGCAAAATATTCAGGAACCAACAGTGACAGGAAGGAAACCAGGACTTAAATCAACAATGTGGAACAAAAGGAAGAAATAAAACATCCAACTAGAACAGAAGGAAGAAACAAGAATTCGAAAAAAAAAAAAAAATGAACAGAGACTTAGGAACCTCTGGGACGACTTTAAACATCCCAATATCTGAATTATAGGGGTGCCAGAAAGAGAAGAACAGAAGCAAGAAATTGAAACTTATTTGAACAAATAATGAAGGAAAACTTCCCCAATCTGGTGAAGGAAATAAGACTTCCAGGAAGCCCAGGAGTCCCAAAGAAGTTGAACCCAAAAATGAACACACCAAGGCATATCATCATTAAGTTACCCAAGATTAAAGATAAAGAGAGAATCTTAAAAGCAGCAAGAGGAAAGGAGAGAGTTACCTACAAAGGAGTGCCCATAAAACAATCAGCTGATTTTTCAGAAGAAATCTTACAGGCAAGAAGGGCCTAGAAAGAAGTATTTGAAGTCGCAAAAGGCAAGGACCTACATTGAAGATTACTCTATCCAGCAAAACTATCATTTAGAATGGAAGGGCAGATCAAATGTTTCCCAGATAACGTCAAGTTAAAGGAGTTCATCATCATCATGTCCTTATTATACAAAGTGTTAAAGGGACTTATCTAAGAAATTGAAGAAGATCAAAAACTATGAACAGTAAAATGACAACAATCCGCAAGGAAAAAAATCCAAAGCACTCAAACTCATGGTGATTGAATAGCATGCTATCAAACAATGAATGGGTTAAGAATGAGATCAAGGAAGAAATAAAAAAGTTTCTAGAAACAAATGAAAATAATACACAACAGTCTGAAACCTATGGGACACAGTGAAGGCAGTCTTGAGAGGGAAGTTCCTAGCAATACAGGCCTACCTATAAAAAGACAGAAACATTTCACATAAACAACCTAACCCTGCATCTGCAAGAACTGGAGGAACAACAATAAACAAAGTCCAGAGTCAGTAGAAGGGAGAAAATAATCAAGATCACAGTAGAATTAAATGACATAGAGACTGAAAGAACACTTTTGAAGATCAATAATTCCAGGAGCTGGTTTTTTAAAAAGATAAACAAAACTGAAAAGCCTTTAAGCAGACTCATCAAGAATAAAAGAGGAGCCAAATAAATAAAATCAGAAATGAAAGAGGAGAAATGACAACTGATACCACAGAAATACAAAGGACTGTAAGAAATTACTATGAACTATATGTCAAGAAACTTGAAAACCTGGGTGAAATGGACAAATTTCTAGAAAAACATAATCTTGCAAAACTGAAAGTAGAAGCAGAGAGCCTAAACAGACCTATAACAGCTGGTGAAATTGGAAGTAATGACAAACTCCCATCACACAAAAGCCCCTGGACCAGATGGTTTCACAAGAGAATTTTATAAGACATTTAAGGAAGAACTAATTCCTATCCTTCAAAGACTGTTGGAAAACTTCCAGGAAGAGGGAAGACTATGAAATGCTTTTTGTGAGAACAGCATCATCCTAATTCCAAAACCAAAGACACAACAAAGCAAGAAACTACAGGTCAATATCACTGATGAATATAGATGCTAAAAACCTCAACAAAATATTGGCAAACCACATCCAGCAATAAATGAAAAAGATCTTACACCATGATCAAGTGGGATTCATCCCAGAGATGCAAGGATGGTACAATATTCGCATATCAATAAACACAATATAACCCATAAACAAAAATCACATGATCATATCTACAGATGCACAAAAAGCACTTGATAAGTTACAGCACCCATTTATGATAAAAAGACTCATCAAAGTGGGAGCAGAGGGAGCACACCTCAATATAATAAAGGCCATATATGAAAACCCTGCAGCCAGTATCATACTCAATGGGTTAAAAACTAAAAGCTTTCCTACTAAGATGAGGAACAAGACAAGGACATCCACTTTCACCACTTCTATTCAACATGGTATTGGAAGTCCTAGTCACAGCAATCAGACAAGAAGAAATAAAAGGAAAGGAGGAAGCAAAAGTGTCATTGTTTGCAGATGGCATGATAATGTACACAGAAAACCCCACAGACTTGACCAAAAAACAACTCAACCTAATAAGTGAAGTTGGCAAAGCAGCAGGATACAAAGTCAATATTCAGAAATTGAAGGCGTTTTTGTATACCAACAATGAAATATCAGAAATGGAAGTCAGGAAAAAAATTCCATTTGCAAGAGCAACAGGAAAAATAAAGTACCTAGGAATAAAACTAATGAAGGAGGTGAGAGACCTGTACTCAGAAAACCACACAACACAGAAGAAATTAAGGAAGACATGAATAAACAGAAAATATTCCATGTTTATATTTGGAAGAATTAACATTATTAAAATGTCCCCACTACCCAAAGCAATTTATAGATTCAACGCAACCCCTTTTAAAATACCAATGACATACCTCACATTTCTAAAATTTATATGAATCATAAATGACCTTGAATAGCCACAGAAATTTTGAGAAAGAACAACAAAGTAGGAGGAATCACCATACCTGACATCAAACTATATTACAATACCATGGTAATCAAAACAGTCTGGTACTGGCATAAGAAAAGACACATGGACCAGTGGAACACAATAGAGAGCCCAGAAATAAACCCAAGTTTCTATGATCAATTAATATTAGACAAAGTGGGGAAGAAGCATAAAATGGAGTAAAAATAGCCTCTTCAACAAATGGTGTTGGGAGATCTGGACAGCTACATGCAAAAGAGTGGCTTGACTGAAAACTTACATCATACCCAAAAATAAACATAAGATGGGTAAAGGACTTAAATATGAGTCATGATACCATAAAAGTCCTAGAGGAAAACACAGGCAGGAAATTCTCAGATATTCCATGTAGCAGTATTTTCACCAATATGTCCCCTAGAACAAGGGACATAAAGGAAACAATAAACAAATGGGACCACATCAAATTAAAAAGTTTTGGCATGGCTAAAGAAAACATCAGCAAAATGAAAAGGGAACCAACCATATGGGAAAATATATGTGCCAATGATATCTCAGACAAGGGTTTGATATCCAAAATATATAAAGAACTCACACAACTCCACTCTAAGAAGACAAGCAGACAAATTAAAAAATGGGCAAAGGACCTGAACAGACAATTCTCCAAGGAGGGCATACAGAGGGTCCACAGACATATGAAAAGATGCTCAGTATCACTAGCCATCAGAGAGATGCAAATTAAAACCACAATGAGATATCTACTATTTCACACCAGTCAGAATGGCCATCATAAACAAGTCAACAAATAATAAGTGCTGGCAAGGCTGTGAAGAAAAGGGAACCCTAGTACACTGTTGGTGGGATTGCAGACTGGTGCAGCCACTGTGGAAAACAGTATAGAACTCCCTCAAAAATATAAAAATGGAACTGTCTTTTGAACCAGAAATTCCACTGCTGGGATTATACCCTAATAGCCCTGAAACACCAATCCAAAAGAACCTATGCACCCCAATGTTCATAGAAGCACACTTTTCAATAGCCAAGTGCTAGAAGCAACCCAAGTGCCCATCAGTAAATGAGTGGATCAAAAAACTGTGGTACATTTACATGATGGAATACTACACATCAGAGAGAAAGAAGGAGCTCCTACCCTTCATGACAGCATGGATGGAACTGGAGAGCAATATGCCTAGTGAAGTAAGCCAGGCGGTGAAAGACAAGTACCATATGATCTCACCTATTACTGGAACCTAGTCAACAAAACAAACAAACAAGCAAGCAAAATATAACCACAGACATTGAAATAAAGAGCAAACTGACAGTAACCAGAGAGGAGGGGGATGGAGATTAACAGGGGAAAGAAGGGAAAGAGTCATCAAGGAACATGTAAAGGACCCATGGACAAAACCAAAGGGGGGTAGGATTCAGTGTGGGAGGTGGTGGTGGGTTGGGTGGGGGAAAGTGGTGGAGGGAAAATGGAGACAAGTGTATTCAAACAATAAAAAATGGTAAAATAAATAAAAATAAAAATAAAAAATAATGTGAAAAGAAAGAACTTAGGAAACTCAACACCAACCCCCCCCCCCAAAAAAAAACAACTCCCCCCTCCCACAAAGAGCCTGATTAAAAAATGGGCAAAGGACCTGACCAGACACTTCTCCAAGGAGGATATACACATAGCCAATAGACACATGAAAAGATGCTCAATGTCATTAATCATCAGAGAAATGCAAATTAAAACCACAATGAGATACTGTCTCACACCAGTCAGAATGGCTATCATCGATAAATCAACAAACAACAAGCACTGGCTAGGATGTGAAGAAAGGGGAACTCTTACGCACTGTTGGTGGGAATGCAGATTGGTGCAGCCACTGTGGAAAGCAGTATAGAGATACCTCAAAGAATTAAAAATGGATCCACCTTTTGACTCAACAATCTCACTTCTGGGAATACATCCAAAGGAACCCAAAACTCTAATTTGAAAAAACATAAATACCCCTATGTTTATTGTAGCATTATTTACAATTGCCAAGATATGGAGGCAGCCCAAGTGTCCATCAGTAGGTAAGTGGATAAAACAAGTATGGGATATTTATACAATGGAATTTTACTGGGATGTAAAAAGGAAGAAAGTTTTACCCTTTGTAACAGTATAGATTATAGATAGACCTGGAAAACATTATGCTAAATGAATTATGCCAGGCAGAGAAAGAAAACTACCATATGATTTCACTCATATGTGGAATCTAATTAACAAACAGAACTAAGAAGCAAAATAGAGACAGACTCATAGATAGCAGGAAGGCAGCTAAGGGGTAGAGGAGGGCAGCGGGTGGAGGGATTGAGTCTAAAGGAAAAGGATTCATGAACAAGGATAATAGTGTGATGATTGCGGGGGGAAGAGAGTTTAAGGAGACTAAATGGTAATTTAAAAAATACAATAAAATAATTCATAGCTCTAAATCAATAATAAATAAATTTTTTAAAACTTACAAAAAAGTATGAATTGGTAATTACAAAATAGTCATGGGGATATAACTATGAATGGTGCCAGGTGGGTATTGGAAAATATTGGGAAGCCCGCTCTCCAAGGTATTTCCAAGGTACGTGATTGTCTAATCACTATATTGTACACCTGAAACTAATACAATAATAATATTGAAATAAAGTTAAACTGAATTCATACACTATAATCTAGCAATTAGACTCCTTGTTCTATACCTAAAAGAACTGAAAGCAGAGACCTAGACATGTTCATAATAGCATTATTCAAAATATCCAGAAGTTTAAAACAATCCAAGTGTCCATCAATAGATGGATAAACAAATATGGAATATACATAAAATGACCACTAATCAGCCATGAAAAGGAATTAAATTCTGATACATGCTATAACATGTTAACATTATACTAAGTAAAGTAAGGCACACGCAAGAAAAACTAGTGTTTGTTTTACACTTAGAGAAAGCAGAACAGGTCACACACTGGGGGGGAGGTGCAGAATGGGGAGTTACTGTTTAATAGGAATAAAGTTTCCATTTGAGATGAAGATCTGGAGAGGAATAATAGTAATGGTTGCACAACATGGGGAATATACTTAATGGCACTGAGCTATACACTTAATGGTTAAAGGCTAATTTTGTTAAATATGTTTTACCTAAATTTCAAGACACAAAAAATTTAACAGAAGAAACACATGAAAGCTGTACTTAGTGCCAAATAGGCAGATTTCCACAACTCCTTTGGGGAGGCAGTAGAGTGTGGTGCAGTGTTTGAGGTGACAGGCTCTGAATAAAGCTGCACTGCCCAGTCTGATCCTGGCTCTATCCTTTGTAGCTGTGTGACCTATGACAAGTTGCTTCTCTTTTCCAGTTCATCTCCACATATAAAAGAAGATAACTGTATCTTTCCCATAGGATTGTTGTGGATTAATGAAAATTCACACACAGCATTATGGCCCTTGGAATGAGTTAATTTATATAGAGCACTGATGCAAAGAGATCAATAAGAATGAACTCACTGTTAGTAGCCTTCTAAATCCACCAGTCACACGTCCAAAAATTTAATATGAAATATCTTCAATTTGAAATCTATTTTGGTGCTCAAGTTCCAAAAATTACATAGTAATAATTGATAAGTGTTCAGGTATACATGATCAGAAACAGGTCTTTTTTTATTTTGATTTGTCAGCTCTATGTGCTTTCCTAATCTCTACAGTTGATGCTTGAACACTGATTTGAACTGCTTGGGTCCACTTATATGCAGGTTTTTCCAGTAAATACTGTTAAATATATTTTCCTTATGACTTTCATAACATTTTATTTTCTCTAGCTTATTTCAATAATACAGTATATAATACATGAAATATACAAAATATGTTAATCAACTACGTCGTTGGTAAGGCCTGTAGTCAACAGTACACTATTTACTAGTATTCACATTTTGAAGGGGTCAAAATTATATGTGGATTTTTGACTTTATGAGGAGGGGCAAGGGTCAGCATCCCATGTTGTTCAAGGGTCAACTGTAGATTTCAGATGATAGCAAGAAAAATTTATACATTATATATCCTTCACTGTCCTTTCCCTCCACGAATCACTAATTTGCATGATGAAGAACACCCTCAATTCACTATAAATTATGTGAATTTCTTAAAGTCGCAGCCACTAAGAAAATTAAATTTTCAGAAGATTCATAAGTGGTTTGTCTTGCTCTGAAATTCATACTAGGCACTCATTTCTGTTATACATTTCCACTTAAAACTTTCAAAATAATTTGTTTCAAAGGAACAGTATATACTTACCAACTGAAGATAGAAATCAGAAGGACTATTTATATGACAAACCATTACTGAAGCATCCATCATTTCTTTAGGCAAAATAGGTGGATGATAGTGTAAAATCGTATTTTTTTCACAATGACTTCCTGGTGAGTTTGACCTAAACCTAGTTAAAAGAATAATCAAAAGCATAATTAGGAGCCATTTTCTTTAAGTCTCTCTTCTCTCAGTGACTTAATCTAAGGAAAGGACTCGTACATATACTGATTTATCTACTAAGAGTATACTCTTTCCAACTTCTCTCTTCTAACTTATAATACTTCTTGGTATTGTATCCAATTACAAAAAAAGATTAAATAAGATGTTAAGTTTCAAACCTCAATAATTAACCTTCAAATTTGTGTTGGAGCATTTTTGAGCTGGACCTCTAAGTTTCTCTACTCTTTTGAATTGGTAACCGGTCTGACAGGACAGTTGAGGGCTCTCCATGGCCCCTTGCAGCTCCCAGACCCTACTTTTATTTTTTTCAGAAGAGAACCTACTTAGTTCACTTCCAGAGTCGTGTAACTGCTCAGGACAGAAAGTTAGTATCTTCCACTATCTCCGTAGTAACTGAGATGAGGGAGGAAATGAACTCACAGAACCCATTCTAGATTCATATATTAAATACAGACTAGTTAGAAAATTTGTCAGGAACTGTTAAACTACAATTCCTTTTGTAAAGAGTATATTTTATTGATTATGATGTTAAAGCTTTTCCAATTTTCCCCCCTTTATCCTCCCTCTGCCCTGTACCCCCTCCAGTATTCAACCTCTTTAGTTCATGTCCATGGGTTGTACATGTAAGTTCTTCGAATTCTCTGCTTCCTATACCATTTTTGACCTCTTCCCATCTATTTTATGCCTACCAATTATGCTTATTATTCCCTGTACGTTCCCCCCATTCCTTCCCTCTCTGCTGAAAACCCTCTATGTCCATTTCTCTGATTCTGTTCTTATCCTAGTTGTTTGCTAGTTTTTGTTCTTGTTTTTCTTTTTTTTAGGTTCCTTTGTTGATAGTTGTAAGTTTGCTGTCATTTTACTATTCATAGTTTTTGATCATCTTCAATTTCTTAGATAAATCCCTCTAACATTTCATATAAGAGCTTGGTGATGATGAACTTGTTTAACCTGACCTTATCTGGGAAGCAATTTATCTGCCCTTCCATTCTAAATGATAGCTTTGCTGGATAAAGTCATCTTGGATGTAGGTCCCTGCCTTTCATGACTTCAAATATTTCTTGCCAGCCTGTTCTTGCCTGCAAGGTTTCTTTTGAGGAGTCAGCTGATAGTATTAAGGGCACTCCTTTGTAGGTAACTCTCTCCTTTCCTCTTGCTGCTTTTAAAATTCTCTCTTTATCCTTAATCTTGGGTAATTTAATTATGATGTGTCTTGGTGTGTTCCTCCTTGGGTCTAACTTTTTTGGGGCTCTCTAGGTTTTTTGGACTTCCTGGGTCTTATTTCTTTTGCCAGATTGGGAAAGTTTTCCTTCATCATTTGTTCAAATAAATTTTCAATTTCTTGCTCTAGTTCTTACCCTTCTGGCACCCCTATAATTCAGGTACTGGAATGTTTAAAGTTGTCCCAGAGGTTCCTAAGCCTCTCTTTTTTTTTTTTTTTGAATTCTTGTTTCTTCATTCTGTTCCAGTTGGATGTTTACTTCTTCCTTTTGTTCCAAATTATTGCTTTGAGTCCTGGTTTCCTTCCTGTCACTGTTCGTTCCCTGAATATTTTGCTTCATTTCATTTTGGGTAGCTTTCACTTGTCCTTTCATTTTGCAACCAAGCTCAATTAGTTCTGTGAGCATTTTGATTACCAGGGTTTTGAACTCTCCATCAGGTAGGTTGGCTATCTCCTTGTCTCTTTCTGGAGAGTTGCTCTGTTCTTTCATTTCGGCCATATTTCTTTGTTGGGAACTGCCCTGACTGGTATCAGAAGCTGAAACCCCTGCCTAGGCTAAGGCTAAGGGAACGCCCTTGGAACCGTAAGCCAGCAAGGAGACAAAAGCTTATCTCCCCGGCAGGAATGCTGCTTCTGCTGCTGAACCCCAAAAAGCTTGGTCGGTTAGCCAAAGACGGGTAAGATTCCCCACAGGGGGAATGACCTAAGCCAGGCACGATCACTTTGGGAGGCCCCCCAAAAGAAGGACTTGGGGGGCTGCAGCAAAAGGGGGTGATGGACCCTCACTCCTCGGCTTTGACATAGCCTGAGTTCTCATCGTCTGGGAGAAAATCTCCTTATTGCCTTAGTTCCCGTGCTAAGCCTGAAACAATGACAGGGTGGTGCAGCTCTGCTGAAAAGAGCGGATTCTCCAGGTGATCAGGCCTAAGAAAGAACATGTAAATTCCTGTGAAACCTTCTTTGTTTAGAATGCTCTCAGTTGAATGAGAGGGGTCCAAGGAGGAAGTTAGTTTGTTCCTCAAAGTCTTACAACTCTTTGACCCTGACTCAATAGACCAGCAGAATTCCTTGTTTTCTATAGTTCCTTACTTCCCCCTAATGAGTACTGTACTTTACCTGGATTATTATGCAAAATGAGCCCAATAAAAGCAGGTATGGACGGTAAATCAGGGTGCTCCCCACTGGGGGGGGTGGCCATTTTGTCCCTACTTCCCCACAGAAACTAGTTTGTCTCTGTGCATGTGTTTGTTTCTCGCGTGTTTTTCGGCGAGCCATCCACAGCGTTCCGTGGTCACTGCTGGCCGGTGACCCATGCGCAACGTTTCTTTATCTCAGCACACCTGTTAAATTGTATGGGGGTGGGACCTTAGGTATTCACCAGGGCAGGGCAACCCTCCTTGCTGTGCTCTGATGCTGCCTGTGGGAGAAGGGCCAGCAAGGGAACAATGCAGCTCGCCTGCTGAGCTCTAGCTCCACCTTCCACCAAATCCACATGTAAGACTGGGAGTTTGTCCCACTGAGGCAACCCCTGCTGTAGTCCAGTCAGCTGAGTGTCAGTCTCCCGTTCAGCCAGCCCCACTAGCATGGTCCATTGCCTTGCAGCAGGTTCTCTCAGTCTGTCCATCTTACAGGTCTGGTTGGTCTGGTTGACTGTTTCTTTAATTCCTTGGTTGTCAGAGTCCCATGCAGTTTGATTTTCTGGCACTTCTGTTTATTTATTGATTTTAGATTGGTTGTTATCCTCTTTTTGGTTGTGTGAAGAAGTGAAGGGTTTCTACCTACCCCTCCATCTTGGCCAGAACTCTACAATTCTTGAAACCCCACCGCAGTTGCTTGTGAAGTTATCAAGAGTATTGTTCACTATCTACAAATAGTTTCTACTTTGAGGTACTGTGCTTTCTCTATTTCTTTAAATCAAATGATCTGAACAAAGTTTTCACAGACAACTGTAATTAGAAAGCTTGACAGTAATATTTTTAATCTTTTAACAGAGAATGTTGAAGTTATATTTGAAGCCCATAGTTTTTAAAGGTAAAATCTGCTATTCCAATTTATAGCTATAATCTCAAAAAATATTTAAGGTTTAATAAATTACGTACCTGGCCAGTTCCATAAAAACTAATGCATCTCTAAGAGACACAGGCATGTCACTGCTTATTTTATTTGTTGGTGGTTTCTGCAGATCTACAATAAGCACACCATCTTCTTCTCCAAAAACTTTCATTAAAACAGCCTTGTTGTTTACCATTTTCAAAAACTCGACTTTAGCTTCTTCTCCCCATGCTTCATTCTGTGGAAAAAGTTAAATTCCAATTAACTCAGTAATTACAGTTAGCTCTAATGTTATTAATACTCTGGATTTAGCTTTATACCAACTGAAGTCTGCAAATCTGAGCAGAGGCACTGAGTCAACCACAGACATTAAAAACAGAAGCTGAGGCCACAAATCTGAGGATAGTCTTATAGATGCACAGTTGTGGGTCATACTTTGATATATAAATATCATCTCAAGGCTGTATAGCTACTGCACTTCAGGACTTAGTTTCTCTTCTCAATATTTGTAGAAAGATTATAAATATTTTAAAATTTATTTATTTATTTATTTATTTTTTAGAGAGGGAAGGGAGGGAAAGAGACAGACAGACAGACAGACATAGACAGACATCAATGTGCGGATGCTGGGGGTTATGGCCTGCAACCCAGGAATGTACCCTGGCTGGGAATCGAACCTGGGACACTTTGGTTCCCAGCAGATTATAAATATTTTAAAATAAAACATGTATTAAATATAAATTTTCCACTTAAACAATAAAAATTTCAAAAGGTAATTCTGGCAGTATCATGGAAGCCACATAATACAATCAAGATGTTTATAACCATGACCAGTTAACTTAGTTCCTATTACTACAATAAATGAGGTATATGCTACTTAAATGAAGAAAAATATTCACCCACTGGAAAAAAGGTTTGTAGGTTGATCTTTGAAACTTTACCTAAACCTAAAGTAAATTTCAAGAATCAAAACTACACATTCCTTAAAAACAAAAAATAAAACATTTTTCTAAAGGTTTTATGAGCATAAAAGTAAAGCCTACTCAGAATAAGAAACAATAAAAAAAAAATTTACCATTTTGAGGAAAACACATTTTTATGTTTTCTCCTAGTTTTTATTCATTTACTCATTCTTTCAAATATCTGCTACATGCCTGGAGTACAATGAGCAAACATATAGATTCCTGTTTTTATAGATTTCATAATAATATAACTGCTTAAAATGTTTTCTTACACACAACCCCTATCTCCCAGAAGTTTGCAATCTTGATAAGGAATATCCAGATATCCATAAATACTACAAAGCAAAATGCCATATGGACTATAAGTAATGAACAGTATGCCAAGGAGACAGTGAAGAAATGTACAGAAACATAAACCACACCACATTTTATTTTCCCATACTTGTTTAACTTCAAAACTTAGTGGTTTGCTTGGACATTTCACCTATCATTATGTTCATATATGTTTATTCAAGTTCCCACTAAGAACATTTCCAGTTGTGGAAAGCGAAGTTAGTTCCTTTTTTCATCAGCACCTATCGGATTATTACGCAAAATGGATTTACCAGGAGTAGTGATGCCTTAAACCTACATTCAGCAATCTGACTGGCAATACCTAGCCAAAACTGGAATACTTAGCCCCCAGGATGAAAGCATAATTTGAGTTCCACTTACTGAATTCTGTGGAACAATGTCCTTCAATGAGCATGGTTGTGCTAATGGCTGGATGTCTTTCAGCAGCCCTTCAATATATGGTTCAGACTTCCTCAGGGCCAGACATAAGTCATTTAGTACTACACGTTGCTCAGCAATGTGTTCTGATCTCACATGGTTATCACCAATTCTAGGAAGAATTCCAGTAATATTTTTTGAAAATGCTTCAAACCCAAACTTATTTCTCCCATAAAAGTTACACATTTCTAAGAGTAGTCTCCTTACATTAAATCTTCTAGGAAATTATATTCTAATGCATATTTCCTTACAATATAGATTAAATCCAGCTTTTGTAAGTACAGACACTTTTTCTTATCTGTAGAATACATACTCAATTGCCTTTTTCTGAGTTGTCTTTCATATATTTAGCTTGAACTTAAGGGGATAATGATGTCCCCAAGTAGAAATCTACTTATTTATAAAGCTATGACCAGTAAGTAATTAGTGAGCTTGCTGTGTAGTTAATACTGGTCCTTATTACAAAAGCATTCTTAATTTGTTTTATTTTCTTGGAAAACATTTTTGAACATAGAGTGAGCTAGACACTATGCCACTTTAACATGTATTAATAATAGAAATTTTATTAAAATTTTTAGTCAATCATCCTACAGCTAACTACAACACTTTAGTTCAAATAAACTATTTTTATGCATCATTCCCATGCTTTGAAAAAACAAAGAAGAGTAAGTTCAGATACATTGAGAATCTCCTTTTCTTAGGTCCCTGTCTAGTAACTGTTAAATAATACTTTACTAATTTAATAATTAGTAAGACAAATAATAGAGCAAAATAAAAAGTATATGCCTTAGAAGTGAAGAAATGTAAATTACTCCTCTCCACTCTTTCCCAGTTTCCTTTATTCTTTATACCCTCCCCACAATCACAAATGTTTCCAAGCAGACTGGGTACACACAATAATTATAAAATATCATACCCTGTAACAATTAGGACTTCAGAATTTCCAAAATCTACCATAAATATTTGTATTAGTGCAACTTCACATACTGACAATTTGGTTGGACTACAATATTTTCTAATGTTTTCCTTTTCTGTTGGAATTAATTCAGTAATAATTCCTCGACACCACATTCCATTTTCAATACTGCTGACAAATACTGTTGCACCTAATAAGGGAGACAAATCATATCAATGTTTATGGAGAAATAATACCTAATAAGCTCTAATTTACAAATGTGTACATTACTTACACTACTAAGAAGTCTTAACTCATTTATCTACTGATGATATAGTACTATGTCATTTATCTACTGATGATATAGTACTATGAGAAGAATGAAAGTAGTGTATTAGTATAGTGTTATACAGAACCTTATGAGCTAAATGGGGAGATAAAAACAAAGAATACTCAGAAGTCACTTTTTGAGGGTCTATATTTTATGAACTATAACATAGATGAATAGGAGCATGCTGCCATCAAGACATTCAAGAAAGGCAAATAAATTACTATAGTATGTTGTACTTGTAACAATAAAGACCTATCCTTGTATATGTACAACACATGCATGTACAGATACACAAAATATTGTGAAATACTTTGGTAACAGAAAATAACAATTACCTTCACTTGGTTAAGGGCAATGAGAATAAAGAAACAATGAAAAAGGCAGAGTGTGAAATGTCAAAATTATATTAATACGCAGTGGAATTCAAGAGAAAGGGAAGATGAACCAAAGACTTACCAGCAGAGGACGATCTTATGGAGGGATCAAATGAATTACAAATTAATAGCAAAGAAAAAAAGAGCAAGGAAAAATGAGCAAGGAAAAAAAGAGGCCTGAATTTGAATGCTTACAGTGAGCTCAGCAATATCCTCTGTATTTTATGTCTGAATTCACTTACTCTGTCAACTAACCTGTGGAGATGGTGCTTCCATCACATAGATGAGGCAACCAGGCAAAGAGAGGTTGAAAAGAGAGGTACTCCAAGCCACAATGGCTACTTAGAAGAGTGGGAAGAGAATGCAGGTAGTCTTAGAACCCATTCTTTTAAAAACAACTATGCATCACAGAGAATTTGGTAAGCCATTGATTATAAACACAGGATGCTGTATATTCACCTTTGTGCATGCTAATAAAAACAGGAGAGTTGAGAGGTACTTCAGGGTGGGCTTTTAAAATTTCAAGTTCGACCAAAACATTTGTGTTTGGTCTTCAGGTTTTCATGGATCCTTCTCTCATGCTTATACACCACATAACCAATATTCTTAGTTTTAAACTACATGCTATTAAATAAATCATTCTTGCAAAAGATAAGAAAAAAGCCTGTTGAAGCCATTTGCTGTTCTACATAACGAAGAATGAGAAGAAAAAGGGAATAATAAGTTATCCTTCTGAAGCATATCACATTTCTACCCTTGTAAAAATGTCTCAAAATATAATTGAGTATTTAAATCATGTACACTTACCTTGGGATAATAATGATTAGTTTTTGGTTAATTTTGAAAAATATGTTTTATTACTACCAGCAGGAGGGACATGGGGGTGGTGGATACACTGGGTTCAGGTTATGTGTGGTCCGTGAGATGATTATGACTGGGAAGCTGGAAGGAAAGGGTGTGGGCCTGGAGGCCAGCTCCAAGGACTTCTCAGGTATACTCGTGGGAACAGCTAAAGGACTTATAGCAAGCTGCTGCCAGGCCACCAGTAAGATTAGGAAACTCCTAGAAATCTAACTGCCCATTCCTGTTCATATCCAATTTCTTTATCATGCAGTTAAGGATACCAGGGTCCTTCTGATTCTTCATGAACGCAGCCAGTTCTGTATTCCTGAAGGTTAGGAATGTCTTGGAAAGTATATAGCTGTTACTGTCCTTTCCAGCATAACTCTGGAAAACACCAGTCAGAGACTTGATGCACCAGTAAGTCTCACTAAGACTGGACATTTTTGCCATGTTGGAGTAGAGTGATGTGCAAAGGCTGTGAGCACGGAGCAGTGTGGTGAGCTTTGGGCAGTGCTCAAATTATTCTTAATTTAAAACAATGAATGATTTTCTGGCTTTCTTAGAACACTTTCTAAATGGAAGCTGAGCAATTTTGGGCATGTATTAAATTTTGGAGAATTATTTGCAGCCATAAAAAATAAGTTTAACACTATACTTCCCTCCTTTAAGACACTCAATTTAAGTGCCATTTTTGTTTTAAAATGATCGATCTTTTGTCATAAGCATATGATGACCTTAGGCTTCTAATATTCTGTTAAGCTACCTACATGAGGTAAGAGTTAATCACACTTAATTTTTTAAATAACATTTTTAATTTTTGTTCAAGTACTGTTTTTTGCCTTATCCCCATATTCCCCATATGCCCTCCCCTCTTCCCTCTGGTCACTGACAGCCTGTTCTCAATTTCGATATCTTTAGTTATATTTTGCTGCCTTGTTCATTTTGTTGATTAGGTTCCACTAACAGGTGAGATCATATGGTATTTCTCCCTCACTGCCTGGCTTATGCCACTTAGCATGATGCTCTCCAGTTCTATCCATGCTATTGCAAAGGGTAGGAGCTTCTTCTTTCTTTCTGCTGTGTAGAATTCCATTGTGTAAATGTACCACAGTTTTTTAATCCACTCATTTACTGATGGGCACTTAGGTTGCTTCCAGAACTTGGCTATTGTAAAGTGTGCTGCTATGAACATTGGGGTGCAGAGGTTCTTTTGAATTGGTCTTTCAGGGTTCTTAGGATATAATCCTAGCAGTGGAATTGCCAGGTGAAAAGGCAGTTCCATTTTTACATTTTTTGAGGGCTTGTTCCATACTGTTTCCACAGTGGTTGCACCAGTCTGTGACCCCACCAACAGTGCGCTAGGGTTCCCTTTTCTCCACAACCTCTCCAACACTTGTTTGTTGCATTATGATGGCCATTCTCAATGGTGTGAGGTGGTATCTCATTGTGTTTTAATTTGCATGTCTCTGATGGCTAGTGATACTGAACACCTTTTCATGTGTCTCTGGATCCTCTGTATGTTCTCCTGGGAGGAGTGTCTGTTCAAGACCTTTGCCCATTTTTAAATTGAGTTGCTTGTCTTCTTAGAGTGGAGTCATGTGAGTACTTTATATATTTTAGATATCAAACCCTTGTCTGAGGTATCATTAGCAAATATGTTTTCCCATTCGGTTGGTTCTCTTTTCACTTTAATGCTGTTTTCCTTAGCTATGCAGGAGTTATTCTGATGAGATCCCATTTGTTTATTCTTTCCTTTATGTCCCTCTAGGGGACATATTAGTGAAAACATTGCTGCATGGAATAGCTGAGATTT
This sequence comes from Phyllostomus discolor, assembly GCF_004126475.2. Classification (NCBI taxonomy): domain Eukaryota; kingdom Metazoa; phylum Chordata; class Mammalia; order Chiroptera; family Phyllostomidae; genus Phyllostomus; species Phyllostomus discolor. Next base: position 116,804,693 of record NC_040904.2, read on the forward strand.
TCCTGCCTAAGTTCTCCTGTAGGACTTTAATGGTGCCATGGCTTATTTTTAAATCTTTTATCCACCTTGGATTTATTTTCATGTATGGTGTTAACTGGTGCTTGAGTTACATTTTTTTTTGCATGTAGCTGTGCAGATCTCCCAACACCATTTGTTGAAGAGGCTATTTTTGTTCCATTTTATGCTTCTTCCCCCTTTGTCAAATATTAATTGACCATAGAGACTTAGCTTATGTCTGGGCTCTCTATTATGTTCCATTGGTCCATGTGTCTTTTCTTATGTCAATACCAAGCTGTTTTGATTACTGTGGCCTTGTAATACAGTTTGATAGCAGGTATTGTGATCCCTCCTACTTTGCTCTTCTTTCTCAAAATTGCTGCAGCTATTCGGGGTTGTTTATGGTTCCATATAAATTTTTGAAATGTTTGTTCTATGTCTGTGAAATATGTCATTGGTACTTTAATAGAGATTGCACTGAATCTATAAATTGCTTTGGGTAGTATGGACATTTTGATGATGTTAATTCTTACCATCTATGAACACAGTACATGCTTCCATTTGTTTGTGTCTTCCTTAATTTCTTTCTTCAGTGTTGTATAGTTTTCTGAGTACAGGACTTTTACCTCCTTGGTAAGGTTTATCCCTAGGTATTTTATTTTTCTGATTGCTATATCAAATGGTATTTTTTCCTGATTTCTGTTTCTGACATTTCATTGTTGGTATACAAAAATACCTTCAATTTCTGAATATTGACTTTGTATCCTGCTGTTTTGCCAAATTCATTTATTAGGTTGAGTCTTTTTTTGGTTGAGTCTGTAGGATTTTCTATGTACACTATCGTGTCATCTGCAAACAATGAGTTTTGCTTCCTCCTTTCTAATTTCTATGCCTTTTATTTCCTTTCCTTTTCTGATTGCTGTGACTAGGACTTCCAAAACTATGTCAAATAGGAGTGGTGAAAGTGCACAAGCTTGTGTTCTTCCTGATCTTAGTGGGAAAGTTTTTAGTTTTTGCACATTGACTATGATGTTGGCTGTAGGTCTCTCATATATGGCTTTTATTATGGTGAGGAATGCTACGTCTATTCCCACTTTGCTGAGTGTTTTTTATCATAAATGGGTGCTGCACCTTATCATATACTTTTTCTGCATCTACTGATATGATCATGTGATTTTTGTCTTTTGTTTTGTTAATGTGATGTATTATGTTTATTGATTTGTGAATATTGTACCATCCTTGCATCCCATCCCATCCTGGGATGGATCCCACTTGATCATGCTGTATGATCTTTTTAACGTATTCCTGGATGCAGTCTGCCAGAAGTTTGTTGAGGATTTTAGCATCTATGTTCATCAGCGATATTGGCCTGAAATTTTCTTTCTTTGTTGTGTCTCTATATGGTTCTGGGATTAGGATGAGGCTTTATAAAGAGAGTTTGGGAGTCTTCCATCTTCTTGGATTTTCTTGAATAGTCTGTGAAAGATAGGGGTTAGCTCTTCCTTAAATGTTTTGTAGAATTCTCCTGTGAAACCACCTGGTCCAGGGCTTTTGTCTGTCGGGACTTCTTTGATTACTGCTTCAATTTCATCAACTATTATTGTCTGTTCAGGCTTTCTGCTTCTTCTTCATTGAGTTTTAGAAGATTATATTTTTCTAGAAAGTTTTTCTGAAACCTAGGTTTTCAAATTTCTTGGCATATAATTCATAGTAATTTCTTACAATCCTTTGTATTTCTGTGGTATCAGTTGTAATCTCTCCTCTTTCATTTCTGATTGTGTTTCTTTGGGTCCTCTCTTGTTTTTTCTTGATGAGTCTGCTTACAGGCTTGTTGATTTTGTTTATCTTTTCAAAGAACCAGCTCCTGGATTTATTGATCCTTAGATTTGTGCCTTTAGTCTTTATGTTGTTTAATTATGCTCTGATCTTGGTTATTTCCTTCCTTCTGCTTGCTCTGGGCTGTCTTTGTTGTTGTTCCTCAAGTTCTTGTAGGCATAGGGTTAGGTTGTTCATTTGAAATGTTTCTATTTTTTTTTAGGTAGGCCTGTATCACTATGAACTTCCCTCTCAAGTCTGCATTTGGTGTGTCCCATAAGTTTTGGGTAGTTATGAGTTCATTTTCATTTGTTTCCAAAACCTTTTTGATTTCTTCCTTGGTCTCATTCTTGACCCATTCACCGTTTAATAGCATGCTATTCAATCTCCATGAGTTTGAGTGTTTTGGAGTTTTTCCCTTGAGGTTGGCTTCTAGTTTCAATCCCCTGTGATTGGAGAAAATGCTTGATATGATTTCAATTTTCTTCAATTTCTTGAGGCTTGTTTTGTGACCTATCATGTGGTCCATCCTTGAAAATGTTCCATGAGCATTTGAAAAGAATGTGTATTTTGCTTCTTTGGGATGTAAGGCTCTCTATATATCAGTTAAGTTATTTGATCTAGGATACTGTTCAATGCTGCAATGTCTTTGATGATATTTTTGTTTGGAAGATCTATCCAACTTTGGCAGCAGAGTGCTGAAATTCCCTACTATAATTGTGTTTCTGTCAATATCTTTCTTGATGTCCTCCAAGATTTTCTTTACATATTTGGGTGCTCCTATTTTGGATGCATATATGTTTATAATGTTTATGTCTTCTTGATGGATTCTTCCCTTGAGTATTATGAAGTGACCTTCTGCATCTGTGTTTATTCCCCTTTTTTTTGAAATCTATTTTGTCTGATATGAGTACTGCTACTCCAGCTTTTTTTCCCTGACCATTTGCTTGGAATATTTGTTTCTAACCCTTCATTTTCAGTCTGTGTACGTTTTTTGTTTTGAGGTAGTTATTTTGTAGGCAGCATATGTGGGGGTCATGCTTTCATATCCATTCAGCTACTCTATGTTTTATATTGGAGCATTTAATCCATTTATGTTTAAGGTTATTATTGATAGGTACTTATTCATTGCCATTTTTTCATACCTGTATCATACCTGTGTTCCTCTCTTTCTTACCCTTTTTTTCCTTTTCTTAAAGTAGTCCCTTTAGCATCTCTTGCAGAGCTGGTTTGGTGGAGGTATATTCTTTTAGCCTTTTTTTTGTGTGGGAAGCTCCTTATTCGGCTTTCCATCTTAACTGAGAGCCTTTCTGGGTAAAGTAGCCTTGGTTGCAGGCCCCTGGTTTTCATTACTTGGAATATTTCTTGCCATTCTCTTCTGGCTTGGAATGTTTCCATTGAGAAGTCAACTGTTAGCCTTACTGGCGCTCCCTTGTATGTTACTTCCTATTTCTTCCTTGCTGCCTTTAAGATTCTCTCCTTGTGTTGGAATTTTGCCATTTTAATTATGATTAATCAACCTTTAATATGAACTACTAAGTAAGGCTAAACAGGTAACAGTTTTTGGCATTAGTTACATACTGACATTGATCGCTATTAAGAAAATGAGAAAAATGCTCTATTAGTCAAATAAATCATAGCTTTCTTCACCTTACTGGAGTATAATCAAACTTAGCCAACAGAGTTAAAAGGAAAATATTTGTAATGAAAGCCTCAATTATAGCAAATAATACATACTGTTAGAATTAGAATGGGCAGATTAAGTTTTCTAACTATCCTCCAGGAGGCTCTAGGAAATGGATGCCACCATTCTCCTGCATCTCATCAAGTGTTCAATGACATCCTCAACATTTATATGTGGACGTCAGGGGACTGTTGTCACACTATGAGGCATAATTTCCCCTGGAGACAAGGGGGAAAACTACATAATTCCCCTGCCTTGATTTCGTCATTTAATCAAAACTCATATTGCTCCATAATAGAGTTTTTGTATATATCTCACTCGGTTAATTTTAATATTTAGCTAACTTACCTAAACAAAATTTAACTTAAGTTCAATAATTTTAAAACCCTTATGCTCGGAATATAAATGTTTATATGTGTTAGACAAGTATTACAATATTTACATAAACTTGACATTTTAACTTGGAGTAATGTTCCATTACCTAGCTCCAGGATATCTGAAGGCTCAAGGTGCAAACTCTTATTGCAGAACTGATTTACCATCTTTTCCAACACTGTTGCATCATTTATTTGTGAATACTTCCGAATGTAGAAGTGGCAAGGGTGTATTACATGACTTACAAAAACTAGCTCTGGAGAACCTGGATAAGAATATTTAAACATTAATAAACCATAAGTTAGGTAAAAATGCATTAAAACTGAATGCAATATCCTCTAAAATAGTATTCTGCAAACTCTAGAATACTTACATCCCACAAGAATCCAAACCCAAAATAGTAACTAGACTGCTAAAACAAGTCACATCTTCAACAAGGAATTCTTTAGCTATCTGAACCACAAATATTTTATTTTACTCGCAAAAATGTTCAGTAAGTAGAATTGCAGTTCATGTGGTAGTTCATTCTAATGTCAACTGTATGCTGTAACTCCCTTGCATTATAATAAAACTTCTGAGTTTATTTATGAACATATTTGAAACTCAGAACCACATTGAAAATGATCAGGTTTCTCCTATAGCTCCCCAAATCCTGTTTAATCTATACTATACCTAAAGAAATCAACAATTAGCTCAGAGTCACTCTGAATCCCAAATCTTATCAGGTTAGAAAGCTGTGAAAAAAATGTCTGGGCAAAGTCAACAGACAGCAGCATTTAGAGGAAGATGTATGTGTTTTCATGGAGGCAGGGTAGGCTACAGTAAAAGAAAATGAGGAATTTATTGTATATAACAGTAATTAAGCCAAATGTTACTACTGATATGAAAAAATCTCCAGAGCATAATGTTAAGAACACTATTCTGTTAATTCCTTTGTTATCAGCATTAATATGTTATGTTTTCTGTAAAAAAAAGCTAGAAAAATAATTTATGTATATCTGCTTGTATATGCATAAACCAACCCTGTAAGGGAGAGACAAACAGGATAGAGTGGGTTAGGGGAAAAGTTTCACAGGGTATTTTAATACATGTATTTAATTTTTACTAGATGTTTTACCTAGTAAAAATGTTTAAAAAACAAAGACTTGGAGGACTGGAATGGGAGATAGACAAATATAGATAAAAATTGAGTGAATAGATCAATTTAACTATCCATTCTACAGATCACAAAAAATAGCTATATTGAGGATGGGGTAAAGGGATGCATGTAAATGGGAAGACAGCTGAGAGAAGCATTATAAATTTCAGAAATATTTTTGCCAAAAACAACCAAAACTTTTAACATTGAAAAAAAGTCTTACTCATTACTTCACCCTACATAAGAGTTACTATGCATACAGCAAACACTCCAACATCAAGTTCAGAGTTGTTAAAGTACCTGCTTTTGATCCAAAAGGAATAGATGATTTTTTCTGAGGAGGCTTGTTTAGATAACTAGGTGTCTCCATAAGATCATCTGTGAGGCATGCTTCATCAAGATAGGAAATAAAGGCAATTGTACTAATTTTGTTTTAAGTTGACAATGGCATAGTATTGTTTAAAAAGCTGTATTTATATTTGTCAAAATACTGGAAAGGCAAGACCCCTTGTATCAGTAGGTAAAGTCATGAGAGGCTTCTTAACTCACTGAGGTGTCAGTGATGATATTGCAGTAGAAATGAGAGCAAACAGCATGTCCTTTTTCTGTATGCAAACATCACTCTGGAGAGGCAACCAATGAAACAGATATGTGTGGGGGGCAGGAGCAGGGACAGAGAACCAAGTGAATCTTAAAAATGGTCTTCAAGAAGACTGGCAGTCTAACTCCAAATAGTAGTATCTCACTCTCATGTTAGTAGAGAGAACACCAACACTGAAAATCTAATCAGATCATTATGATGTACTTAAATATTACAAAAGAGATAATATATTCACAATAATTCATTTTATAACAGATTATATCTCAAAGATTCAGGAGAGGCTATTACTAAACTTAAGGTCAAAGTCATGAGATTACTTCTACAAATCTCATTTATATTTTCATTTTTTATACAAGGTATATATATGTGGCACTAGAAAGTCAAATACCCTAACTATTATATTTACACCTCAGAGTTTAGCTGTATTGCTGTATTAAAATAAAAATTACCCTACATTTAGAAAAAGTTGATAGTGGAGGCTGCTGTAAGCTAATAGCAGTTCCTTTCTGTGAAGTACAGGGACAGAAGGTACTAACTTTGTTTCTAATTATGATACTTCATTTTCTTGCTTTTGTATTGTCACTCACTTTCTGGATTTTCTTCAATAATTTCTTCAATGATCACATCAGGGCTAGATCCCACCTTAGGTAGAACAGCAATGGTTTTAGGGGATGTTACAACCACCTCTTTCTGTGCTTGGATGTTTTTTGCTTCCAAATACATATCACTGGTTTCTGATTTTAAAGGAGTTGGAGGGGCTTCATTAGTTAAGACAGACACGTCAACGTTTTTTTTTCCTAGTGATGGGAATGTATCACAAGAAAATTCCTTTTCATGATTATTTTGAACATTCCGGCCAATTTCATTTTCCTGGGGATCACATCTGTTGAAAACACAGAAACACACGACTACTTTAGATCACTTCATAAAATCTCTGTGTCTACCCTCAACCCATTTCCTTTCCACAGGATAGTTAACACTTGTGACACACACAAAGGGGCGAAGTTATACAGGTGTCTGGGGTACTGTTTAGCAGCTTTTTTGATATATAATATATAATTTATACACAATTAATTCACTAATTTTTACTAAACTCTAAGATTTGTGTAACCATCACCACAATCTAATTTTAGAATATTTCTATTATCCCCCCCACACCCACACACATACACAGAAATATGGCATATTCTCAGCCCAAGGATTGTTAAAGGGCAACAAGAGGTGTAATCAATGTGATTCTGAAGAAAGAGGTTGACAATCACATTACAATGGTCTGGTCCTAAAACAGTAGTGGATATAATTTTTCAAAAGAAGTCATTCTGATTTGGTCTAGGTGTCTGATTTTAAATTATGCTATTACTTCTTCTATTAATTCACTGGCCTAAAAGTAATGTGTAGGAAACAGTGAAAAGCATGATCCTAAACATGTTAGAAACCTCAACCTTGGCTAGAAATCACCATTAGTCTGAACCCTTTGGATAAGACTATTTGATATGACTATTCACTAACCCACAGCTGATAATTCATTCTGTTTACTCTGTATTTTTCTATCTTCTTTATTAGTCACACAGATTTAGGCAATCACATACACAGGTATAGAAATTCTATCAAGCCCTGGCTAGTGCGGCTGAGTGGACTGAGCACCAGCCTGTGAACTAAAAGGTCACCAGTTCGATTCCCAGTCAGGGCACATGTCTGAGTTGTGTGTCAGGTCCCCAGTTGGGGATATGCAAGGAGATTAGTTGATGTATCTTTCATGCATGCTTTGATATTTCTTCCCCTCTCTTTCACTCTTCCTTCCCTTTTTTCTAAAAATGAGTAATTTAAAAAATATTTTTGAAAATTCTATCAAGACTTCCAGTCAACAAGGCAGCTTAGGCAGACATGGCTCACCTCTTCACATGACCACTTCAAAATTACAACTGAAATATAGAACAACCATCACTGAGAACCATCAGAAGTTGAATTGAAAGAAAGTCTGACAACTATGGAATAAAAGAAACTAGATCCATCCAGACTGGCAGGAGGGGCACAGATAACAAGTGTGCTGTATAAAAATTCAAGAGGGCTATCTCAGGAGTGAGGAATCCCAGCCCCACACGGCAACCCCCTAGACCAGGGTTCCAGTGCCAGGAAGATTAGTCCCCACAACTTTGAGCTAAACATCCAGGGGGATTGAGTCAGTGGAAGAAACTGCTGGACCACCAAGCAGTTCCTCTTCAAGAATCCACACATGGACTCACCTACTCAGACTCACTCCCTCTAAGTGCCAATGCTGGGGCAGTAGCTTAAAAGGCACCTGACATACTGGAAGAAACTGAAGAGTCTGGCATCAAGGCAAGCACAGGCCACTGTCCCTTTTCTAAACCCTTCCTCCACAGAACCACAGAGCCAGCAAGGTGGTGACATACCCGAGACTCCATCAATCTGGCTACTGTTTTACCTGTCTTGGAGATCCCAAGACTCCAACCCACCCAACTTACAGGCCCATCCAAGCTCCTTTTCCATATGAATGGCTGGTCTTGGCTCATGTTTCACAACTTCCCAAACCCTCTCAAATGAGCAATAGCTGGCCTCAGTGAGCCCCTAGCTCCCATATCTCTTGCTAAGTGGCCCCAAGACTGGCACTAGAAACAGCCAGCCTAATTTACAGCTTGGCTTTGCTGGGAATCTCAAAGCTTAGAACAAGTAAAGGATATCTCAGACTACTTTATAGTTCAGGACGGATGGCCCCAGGCAAAACACAGATGGGGGCCGACCTTGGCCTGTACTACCAACGCAACCCCAGGCCCAGTGCACCCAGTGAACAGCTACAAACCACATCAAAGCACTACCACCTTGCCCCTGCACAGCTGATTCTGCAAGGAGAGTGGAGATTGGTGGGCAGTGGTCATAGCCAATCCTTGCAGCTGACTAGCCTGGGTAAATCTCTGCCATTCATCTGCCAACAACAATCAAGGCTCAACTACGAGAGGAGTACATGTCCAGCCCACACAAAGGGCATACCTTGAGAACCCAGCTTGGATGACAAGGGAGGCTGTGCCACTGGCCCCTACAGGACACTTATTACAATAGACCACACAACCAAAATACAGTCAACACAGCTATACCTAATACACAGAAACACACACAGGGAGGCTGCCAAAATGAGGAGACAAAGAAATGTGGCCCAAATGAAAATACAGATAAAAACTCCAGAAAAGAGCTACATGAAATGGAGATAAGCAATTTATCAGATGCAGAGTTTAAAATCCTGGTTATAAGGATGCTCAAGAAACTTAGTGAGGACCTCAGAAGCATAAAAAAGATTCAGTCAGAAATGAAGAATAGTCTTTTGGACAACACGGAAGTGTAGGTAGATACATGTTGCCTCCTTGCACACCCCCCAAAAAGGACGACAAATTTAATAAAAAATAGCCAGAAATGCCAGAAAATCTAACTATATTGAAGTCTGACAACCAAGGAATTAAGGAAGAAACATTCATTCAGACTGGCAGGAGAGGTGGAGATGGGCAGCCACAACGAAGAGGATGTGCAGCAAGGAGGCAAATGGAGGACTGGAGAAGGCAAGGCATCAGCTAGTAGGCTGGGCAGTCCTACATTTGTGTGTGGATAAACTGGGAGGAACAACTGGGGAGTGAGTCAGGACATGCTATGCAGGGTTCCAGTACAGCAAAATAAAGTCTCAAAACCTCTGGCTGTAAAAACCTGTGGGGGTTGCAGCAGCAGGAGAAACTCTCACCCTCACAGGAGCATTCATTGGAGAGACCCACAGGGTCCTAGAATGTACATAAAACTACCCATCCAGGAATCAACATGAGAAAGGCCCAATTCGCTTGTGGGTAGCAGGGGAAGTGACTGAAACTTGGGAGAGGGCCGAGCAAGTGGCATTGCTCCCTCTCTGACCCCTCCCCCACATACACCACAAAGTAGGTTGCCCCACCCTGGCACATACCTAAGGCTCTGCCCCTTATAATGTAACACATGCGCCAAGACAAAAAAAAAAAAAAAAAATGGCCCAAATGAAAGAATGAACCAAAACTCCAGAAAAAGAACTTAGCCGTGAGGAGACAGACAACATATCAGATTCAGAGTTCAAAACATTGGTAATCAGGATGACCACAGAAATGACTGCATATGGCTCAAAATAGAGGAAGAAGTGAAGGATATGCAACGTGAAATAAAGTATATAGGAAACCAACAGTGAAGGAAAGGAAACCAGGACTCAAATCAACCATTTGGAGCAGAAGGAAGAAATAAATACTCAACAACAACAGAATGAAGAAATAAGAATTCGAAAAAAACCAAAACAAAATGAGAGGCTTAGGAAGCTTTAGGACAACTTTAAATGTTTCAACATCGAAAACACAGGGGTGCCAAGAAAATAGGAAGAGCAAGAAATTCCAAACTTATTTGAAAAAATAATGAAGGAAAATTTCCCCAATCTGGTGAAGGAAATAGACTTCCATGAATTCCAGGAAGCTCAGAGAGTCCCAAAGAAGTTGGATCCTAGGAGGAACACACCATGCACATCATAATTAAATTACTCAAGATTAAAGATAAGAGGGTCTTCCAGCCAAGATGGAGGCATAGGTAGACACACTGTACCTCCCTGCACAACTAAAAAAGGAACAATTTTAAAAACAAAAAGCAACCAGAACGGACAGAAAATCAAACTACATGGAAGTCTGACAACCAAGGAGTTAAAGACATAATCATCCAGACTGGTGGGAGGGGCAGAGTCAGGCAGCAGGGTGGAGAGGCAGGCGGTAGCTAGTGGATGGGGCACGTGAGGCGGTGGTTGGCCAACCCAGTGAGGTGGTGGATTGTAGAATGGGGTGGGCAAGGGTGCAGACTGGGTGGTCCCACATTTGCACCCAGATAAACTACGTGAAACAAACGGGGAGTGGGAACTCCCAGCCTTACAGGAAAGTTCGTTAGAGAGACCCACAGGGTCCTAAAATGTACACAAATCTACCCACAAAGGAACCAGCACCAGAAGGGTCCAATTTGCTTGTGGGTAGCGGGGGACATGACTGAAATTCACCAGAGACTGGAGCATGCGCCACTGTTCCCTCTTGGACCCCTTCCCCACATACAGCATCACAACACAGCGACTTGAGTTACCCCACCCTGGTGAACACCTAAGGCTCTGCCCCTTACTATGTAAAAGGTGCGTCAAGACAAAAAAAAAGAAGGCCCAATGAAAGAACAGATCAAAGCTACAGAAAAAAATACAACTAAGTGACGAAGAGCCAACCTATCAGATGCAGAGTTCAAAACACTGGTAATCAGGATGCTCACAGAATTGGCTGAGTTTGGTCGCAAATTAGATGAAATAAGTGAAGGCTATGCTAACGGAAATAAAGGAAAGTGTACAGGGAACCAATAGTGATGGGAAAGAAACTAGGACTCAAGTCAATGGTGCAGACCAGAAGGAAGGAAGAAACATCCAATCAGAAAAGAATGAAGAAGTAAGAATTCAAAAAAATGAGAAGAGGCTTAAAAACCTCCAGGACATCTTTAAACGTTCCAACATCTGAATTATAGGGGGTGCCAGAAGGGTAAGAGGAAGAGCAACTAACTGGAAACTTACTTGAACAAATAATGAAGGAAAACTTCCCCAATCTGGCAAAGGAAATAGACTTCCAGAAAGTCCAGGAAGCTCAGAGAGTCCCAAAGAAGTAAGACCCAAGGAGAAACACACCAAGCCACATCATAATTAACTTACTCAAGATTAAAAATAAGGAGAGAATCTTAGAAGCAGCAAGAGAAAAGAAAACAGTAACCTACAAAGGAGTTCCCATCACATTGTCAGCTGATTTCTCAAAAGAAACCTTACAGACAAGAAGGGGCTGGAAAGAAGTATTCCAAGTCATGAAAGGCAAGGACCTATATCCAAGATGACTCTATCCAGCAAAGCTTTCATTTAGAATGGAAGGGCAGATAAAGTGCTTCCCAGATAAGGTCAAGTTAAAGGAGTTCATCATCACCAAGCCCTCGTTTTATGAAATGTTAAAGGGACTTATCTAAGAAAAAGAAGATAAAAAACATGTATAGTAAAAGGACAGCAAACTCACAATTACTAACAACCACCTAAAACAAAAGCAAAAGCAAACTAAGCAAACAACCAGAACAGGAACAGAACCACAGAAATGGAGATCACATGGTGGGTTATGAAGAGGGGAGTGGGACGGGGAGAGAGGGGGAAAAGGTACAGAGAATAAGTAGCATAGATGGTAAGCAGAAAAGACAGGGGGAGGGTAAAAACAGTATGGGAAAAGTAGAAGCCCAAGAGCTTGTATGTATGACACATGGAAATGAACTCAAGTGGGGGAATGTGGGCAAGAGGGGGCATGCAGGGTAGAGAGGAGTGAAGGGGGAAAAATGGGACAACTGTAATAGCATAATCAATAAAATATATTAAAAAGAAAAAGAAATGAACAAAATGAAAAAAAAAAAGATTAACAATAAGGAGAGAATCTTAAAGGTAGCAAGAAAAAAGGAGTTACCTACAAGGGAGTTTCCATAAGACTATCAGCTGATTTCTCAAAAGAGACCTTGCAGGCAAGAAGGGGCTGGGAAGAAGTATTCCAAGTCATGAAAGGCAAGGACCTACATTCAAGATTGCTCTATCCAGCAAAGGTATCATTTAGAATGGAAGGGCAGATAAAATGCTTCCCAGATAAGGTAAAGGAGTCTATTGCCAAGCCCTTATTACATGAAATTTTAAAGGGACTTATCTAAGAAAAAGAGGATGACAAAAAATATTAACAGTGAAATGACAACAAACTTACAACTATCAATAGCTGAACCTAAAACAAAACCAATTAAGCAAATGACTAGAACAGGAACAGAAATGGAGATCACATGGAGGGCTATTAGCATGGAGGGGGTAGGGGGAGAATGGGTGAAAAGGTACAGGGAATAAGGAGCATAATGGTAGGTACAAAACAGACAGGAGGAAGTTACAAACAGTATAGGCAATGGACAAGCCAAAGAACTTATGTGTACGTCCCATGGACATGAACTAAGCGGGGGGAATGCTGATGGGAGAGCTGAATGCAGGGCAGAGGGGAATAAAGGGGAGTAAAAACTGGGACAACTGTAATAGCATAATCAATAAAATGTATTAAAAAATAAAGAAATGGAGGATACACAAATTGAAATAAAGAACAATTTACAGGGGAAGTACAGTAGAATAGATGAAGCTGAGAATCAAATCAATAATTTGGAACATAAGTATAGGGAACCATTTTGTGTGATGTGGCAAATGTAGCCCAGTCCTTAACTCAGAAAGTCCAGTGGGGAGCGAGTTGACACACAGGACCCACACCAATGGGTTGGTTTTCTCGTGGGAAATCAGGCCTGCATTGTATGTACCTAGGCTGCTATGAGGCTTGCTTTTGCTAAAACTCCTTAAGCCTGAATTGAGGCAGCAAATGTTTACTGCATATCTTTAAGGTAACTTCCTAAAGTCTGTGCTAAACCTCCCAAGGATGGAATGTAACCAGTTCAACCACTTTTCCCTTTGATCTGCAACATCCTTTTCTCTGAAGTAATTAGCAACATTCTTTCCTTTGTTATCTGTAAAAGGTAATCACCTGTAGCGAACCTGTGCATACTAAATGAGGACCATCCTCATATGATATACCCAGAAAAGCAATAAAAGCCTGTCCAGGAAGGGTCATAGTCTCCCTCACTTAGAGAGTGGCCATGCCGTCCCCTTTTCTCCACAGGACTTCTGAAGTCCATGTGAATTTGTTCATCACAGCCACAACACATGGACCCCCTGGGGCTGGGGTCTGCACCATATAAGGAAGCAAAGAACCACCAATCAAAACAACAAGAAGAAAACAGAATCCAAAAAAAAATGAGGACAGTGTAAGTTGCCTCTGGGAGAAATTCAAGAAGTCTAACATTTGCATCCTATGTGTGCCAGAGGGAGAAGAAAAAAGAGCAAAAAATTGCAAAATTATTTGAATAATGAAAGAAAATTTCCCTAATTTCATGAAGGAAATACACATGAAAGTCCAAGAAGCCAGTGAGTCCTGGAACAGGATGGATGCAAAGAGCCTATTCCAAGACACATCACAATTAAAAAGCTAAAGGTTAAAGATCAAGATTTAATCTTAAAAGCAGGAAGAGAAAAGCAGTTAGTTACCTACAGGGGAGATCCCAGAGACTGTAAAACAAACTCTGCAGGCTGGAAGAGAGTGGCAAGAAATATTTAAAGTCATGAAAAGCAGATATCTACAGCCACGATTGCTCTACTCAGCAAAGCTACCATTCAGAATTGAAGGGCAGATAAAGGGTTTCCCAGACAAGAAAAAAACTAAAAAAGTTCATCACCACCAAACCATTATTATATGAAATATTAAAGGGAGTTATTTAAGAAAAGGAAGATAATCAAAACTATGAACAATAAAATGGCAAAAATACATATCTATCAACAACTGAATTAAAAACAAACTAAGCAAACAAGAACAGAGTCAGAATCATAGATACAGAGACTGTTTTGATGGTTGCTAGATAGGAAGGGGGTTTGGGGGGTATTAGTAAAGAGGTAAGGTGATTAAGTACTGCAAATAGGTAGTTATTGAATAGCCACAAGGATATAAACTACAGTTTAGGAAATGGAGTAGTCAAAGAACTTATATGCACAACTCACAGACGTGAACAGTGGTTTGAGGACTGTCTGAGGGTGTGGGGGGTGCTGGGTGGAGGGGGCAAAGGGGTAAAAATCAGGACAGCTGTAATAGCATAATCAATAAAATATAATTTTAAAAAGTAACTATATCAAAGAAATGAGATTGGGTCTCAAAAGCTTGCATGTTAGTTAACCCTTGATGGGTTTAGCTTTGTCACAGATCAGCATTTAAGAAGCATTTTAGAAATAAGAACCAATATAGCCAGATGGATTCAGTAATAACACATCTGTTTCTTCCAACAGTGATTGTGTACTTCACCCATGTAAAATTAGTCCATGTGGAATGAAGTTCCAAGCACCTTGAGGATGCACATATGTGCACAACATTGCAATGCAAACATTTCTTTTTATAACAAATTTTAAAAAGATTTTATTTATTTATTTTTAGAGAGAGAGGAAAAGAAGGAGAAAGAAAGGGAGAGAACTATCAATGTGGGGTTGCCTCTCGTGCTGCATTCCGCACCCCCTACGCTCGACCATCACCGCCATCAGGGACCTGGTCTACAACCCAGGAATGGGTCCTGACTGGGAATCAAACTGGCAACCTTTCAGTTCTCCAGCCAGTGCATAATCCACTGTGCCACATCAGCCAGGGAAACTGGATAGCTTTTTGATTAAAAATATTTGATATTAACCATATTCAAGTTAGGAAAATATCTAAAAGAATGTACTAATTTAAAAAATGATAATGATCCATGGAAGCACAAAAGGAAAGTTACAAAGACACATACGGGGCAGGACTCCATGTTGGGGGAAGATGACTAGAGCCAAGTCCTCTGGAAAGGTGTTACCTGTGGTGGCAAGGCATGCACCACATTTGCCGTATCACTCTCCAGTGTTATTACCTACATTTGGTTTCTCATCATTTACTGAGACTACCAACAACACAGTCTCTGGCCCCAGCCTCCTACTCTTCTGAATAATCCTGTAAATCACCACAGTGAACTTTTAAAAATGTAAACTAATTATTTTACTTTCACGTTGAGAATTTTTTAGTGGTTGTCTACAGCTGTGCTGTACAACAGAACTTTCTGTCGTCGTGAAAATGTGCTGCACCATCTAATACAGGAGCCACTAACCACAAGTGGCTACTGAGACTTGAAATGTAGCAGTGTAACTGAGGAACTGAATTTCTCAGCTTAAGTTTAAATCATTAATCTTAAATTTAAATGGCCGCATGTGGTTACTGGCTGCCACACTGACAGCACAAGTTTAGAAACTGAAGTTCAAATACCTCTGTATAGCATACAAAGTTTTTAGAATTTAGTCTCCATGTACCCTCTGCCAAATGTAGCTCCCTGAAGGTAGTGCGTAATCTCCATGCACACACATCTTTCTAAGATGCCTATATCCCTTCTGTCCTTTGCAATTGCTACTCATTTTTCATGGATGAGGGAAAATAAAATCTCCCTTTCCAGATTTCTTGTTACTCTCAGAAGAGGTGACCATTCCCTTCCTTTGTATCTCCGCTAAATTCTGCACATATTACCATCATAGCAATTTTGTACTTTATTGTTTACATGTGTCATCCTTTACTTATAACTTTCAGACTTATATCTCACAATCTAGGGCGTTAATGCCTAGCACAAAACCAGTGTTCAATGCTGGCTGAGTGAATAAAATCTCTAGAGATAACTTTGACACATATATCATTGAATATCCCTCCTAGGTATTTTTATTCTTATATGTTTAACATAGAATACAACTGATTGAAAAAATTTTGCTCTGTTTTTCAACTTCTGAATCATATACAGTAACCACAGGGGTTAAACACAAGGCCCGTGGGCCGAATCCCGCCCTCCACCTTGTTTATCTGGCCTGGTACCTTGTTTCTATCCAGCAGCAGCGCAGAGCACCTTGCCCCTAATTAAGCAGTAGTTACAGTTATACAGTCCTAAGATTACATTTGGCCCTTTGAAGGCAACCACGAGACTGATGAGGCCCCTGGTGAAAATGAGTTTGACACCCCTGCACTATCCTAAGCATCAAATTTCCTGTCTCTTAAGCCCTGTCACTACGGTATGTTGTCATTCTTATAAATACTTACTTTGTTGAGTCCTCAAAGTTAATCTTTATCATATTGTTGAACATAGAGATGATCTCACTGCAACTCATATTCAACCTACAATAAACACTGGCATATAAATACATGTTATAAAACAAGTTTATTACTTTCTCGAAATAAAAACCAGTTGCTGACACTTATGCTAAGTGGAATAAGCCAGTCAGACAAAGACAAATGCCATATGATTTCACTCATACGTGGAATCTAATGAAGAAACTGAACTAACAAGCAAAATAGAGGCAGACTCATAGCAGGATAACAGTTCTTGTGGGAGGTTAGGGGGTGGAGGGACAGAGCAAAAAGGAAAAAGGACTCATGGACATGGACAACAATATGATGATTCAGCGGGAAGGGAGGTATAAGGGGACTAAAATGATAATAAAAAACAATAAAAATTTTTAAAACCCTCTAAAAGAACATTTAAATAACTTTCATGCTTACCATATATTATACTTATTTAAATTTGATGGCTAACTTGTGAAACATTTGTGACCCAAATTTTCAATTTATAATTGCTTGACATTTTAATAAATTAGGCTCTAATACATTTATATATATGCTGTTTTCCTAAATTACAACTTACCTGAGAGAGTTCCTTAGTTTTAGAGTGCTAACTTGTGACAACTCACTCTCAAATGTTAACTTCAAAGTCCGGATAATCTAGAATCAAAATAGAGGTGTCACTCAAATGTGAATTTTCTTTTAATGTTGTTGAAACAGAATAAGATTTTAGAAGGAAAACTATATCCTTTAGGTATTTTGCTAATTAATGTATTCAAGGTTTGATTTTAGGCATGTGAAAGGTAAAAGAAGGAATGTAAGTAAGTGTTTATGACTTTTTCCTCCCTAAAAAGAATTTAAATCTTTTGGAGATATATGTTAACAAATAACAACAAAAGGCACTTGTTAATAAATGAGATATAGCTACATGACCAGAGGAAATTCTGATCAGACTCATTTTGCATCTGCATTGCTGTCCTCAAATGTTTCTCTCTCTCCTTTTTTGCCCTATCTTCCTAATGAGGCTAACTAGAATAAAAACCTTACCATTTCTCAAAACTTCCTAATGCCTCAAGTGTGATCCACTAGAAAGGACTGTTACTATTTTTAGAACTACAGTTGGAAGGAGGCCTGGCCAAGTAAGACAGTGACAAACTCTTATCCTTTCACTTCAAGTTAGAGACTTTGGAGGCAGATAAACA
This sequence comes from Phyllostomus discolor, assembly GCF_004126475.2. Taxonomy (NCBI): domain Eukaryota; kingdom Metazoa; phylum Chordata; class Mammalia; order Chiroptera; family Phyllostomidae; genus Phyllostomus; species Phyllostomus discolor. The sequence goes on from NC_040904.2 coordinate 116,822,280, forward strand.
AATGGCTTCTATTTGGACTCAGTTCAGTCCGAACATTTGATTATCTATGGGAAGTGAGACCCTAAGGATTCAAAGAGAAAAGTATGATCTATTCCCCAAGGAAGCAAGGTAGAAATTAACATAGGATGGATGGTTAACTCTATTCCTGCCAAATGATCTTTTAAGAAACATGTTTCTGTATTTTTGCCCAACTCTGCTCCCTGGGCCCATAATTAAATGATTGGACATAGATGAAGCACCTCTTTTCCTCACCTGCACATTAGGGAGGCAGAAGGGTAGAAAAAAAACCTGAATGGAATTTTTTTTCTATTTTTTCTTTTTTAGAAAGAGAGAGAGAGAGAGAGAGACATCAATGTGTGGTTGCTGGGGGCCATGGCCTGCAACCCATGCATGTGCCCTGACTGGGAATCGAACCTGCGATGCCTGGTTCGAGGCCCGCGCTCAATCCACTGAGCTATGCCAGCCAGGGCAACCTGAATGGAATTTTTAAGTCAAAAGTTGGCAGTCATACCTATATTGTATGTAAAAAAGAAAACAGAGTCCCATTTAGTTTGCAACCCCCTATTTGTCTTGATTGTTTATTCAAATGTCCTAGAAACATCATTTTTCAACTCAATGTCATTATACTTGTTCTCATATCACGTTTTATAAAAACCTTACTAACCATCTACCTAAGTGATAAATATAAAAAGATAAACAAATTTCTTAATGTTTGTCTTAAAAATCAAACTAGTAATTCTAATTTTATGCCAGTGCAAGAAAATCTGACATATATTAATTCTCAAATATTGTATTTAAAACATGTAAAATAAGATACCTCAGAAATAATCACATCAAGACATAGCAATCTTGAAAAAGAACAAGGTCAGAGGTATCATGCTACCTGATATTTCAAACTATACTATAAGGCTCTGGTAATCAAAACAGCATGATAATGGCTTAAAAACTGACACACAGATCAATGGAACAGAACAGAGAACCTAGAACCCATGCCTATATGGTCATTTTGTATTTGAAAAAGGAGGCAAGAACATACAATAAGGTAAAGACAATCTACTCAATAAATGGTGTTGAGAAAATCTGATATGTGAAAAAATGAAAATAGATCACCTTCTTACACCATATAAAAGAATAAACTCAAAATGGATTAAAGACTTATATGTAAGACTTAAAATGATACAACTCCTAGAAGAAAACACAGGCAGTAAAATCTCTGACATTTCTTTTAGCAATATTTTTCTGATATATCTCCTTGGGCAAGGGAAAGAAAAGAAAAAAAAAACAAATGGGACTACATCAAACTAAAAAGGTTTTGCATAGCACAGGATATCATCAACAAAACAGACAACCCACTGAACAGGAAAACATATTCAGTGATATATCTGATAAGGAGTTAGTATCTAAACTTTATAAAGAATCCACATGATCTATCTCACCTGTGAGTGAAACCTAATCAACAAAACAAGCAAGCAAGCAAAATACAACCAGAGACATGGAAATAAAGAACAAACTGACAGTAACCAGAGGGGAGAGGGATAATGGGGAAAAACAAGGGAAGGACCATCAAGGAACATGTACAAAGGACACATGGACAAAACCAAAGGGGGTAGGTTTGAGCGTGGGAGGTGGGAATGTCTGGGTCAGGGGGTGTGGTGGGGTGAAAATAAAGACAACTGTACTTGAACAACATAAAAAAATAAAAATAAATAAATAAAGGAACTCATATAACCCAACACGAAAACAAACAAATAAACAAACAAATTAAAAAATAGGCAGAAGACCTGAATAGTGACTTCTCCAAAGAGAGCATACAGATGGCCAACACACATATGAAAAGTTGCTCAACATTACTAATCATCAGAGAAATGCAAATTAAAACCATAATGAGATATCTCATACCTGTCAGAATGGCTGCATCAATAAATCAACAAACAACAAATATTGGCAAGGATGTGGAGAAAAGGGAAGATGTGCACTACTGGAAGGAATGCAGATTGGTGCACTCTGTAAAATGGTATGTAGGGTCCTCAAAAAATTAAAAATAGAACTTACCTTATGACCCAGTGATTCCATTGCTGGGTGTATATATAGGAAGAAACCCAAAACACTAATTTGAAAGAATATATGTATCCCTATGTTCATTGCAATGTATTTACGAGAGCCAATATATGGAAGCCACCTAAGTGTCCATCAATAGACAAGTAGATAAAAAAAAAGCTTTGGCACATATATACAATAGAATATGTCTCAGCCATAAAAATGAATGAAATCTTACCATTTGTGGTAGCATAGATGGGCCTAGAAGGTACTATATTAAATGAAATGTCTGACAGAGAAAGACACATACCATGATTTCACTTGTATGTGAAATCTAAAGAACAAAACAAACGAACTAGAAAGAGACTCAGATACAGAGAATAGACTGATGTTTGCCAGAGAAGAGGGGGGTTGGGAGACTGAGTGAAAAACGTGATGGGATTAAGAAGTCTAAATCTCTAGTTCCAATATAGTCACAAGATGTTAAAGTACAGCATAGGGAATACAGTTAACAATATTGTAATGATATGTATAATGCCAAGTGGGTACTTGAAATATCAGGGGACCACTTTGTAAAGTATGTAAACCACTATGCTACACATGTGAAGCATATAAGAAAATAATACTGAATGTAAACTGCATCTGAAAAATACAATTTTTAAAAAGAGAAAAAAGAAATCACATCACAAACTATTAAAATTACCTGATTCAGGTCACAATAAGTCCTTAGCGAAGGTGCTGATTTTAACTCTCTTGCTATCTTCATAGCTGCATCCAAATCATTTTTTTTCTCTTCAATGCAGTTTTTAGCCATTATTATGTTTGATAAATAATCATCTGTATTTCTTACTACTTCTTCACACAAGTTCTTTTTCCTTCATATAAGATCCCAAAGTTATTTGCACAATTTCATAAACACTTATGTGAGAAAGGGAGTTATAGTAACTGAATAGTTAACAAAAGGGTAATTTCCCTAGTTTATGAACTTAATATGGTTAACTAAGGCACTCAATTGAGCTGAAATATAGTACACTGGAAAGCTATGTATGGATAACAAGGAAAAAAGTACATTTTGTAGGTTATTTTGCAAATACATCTGTCACAGATTTACAAGGTTAAGGCAGACCCTAGATGATTCCCCCTAAAATAGAAATCCCCACTATCTTGCAGTCACTTATGCCAGTATAAAGACACATCTATACTCATTTCTCAATAGGATTTACATGCACAGTTTAAAATTTCCATCAATAGATTCATGTTACATGAATATAAAATGGTAATTTAAATTTACTTCACCGTATCGGAACTTAGGTTATCAATTAAGTATAATCTTCAAGGTCATCAGGAAGGCTATGTAGTTATTCTTTCATTTCTTGTACCTCATTACTCAAAATATTTGTAGGCCTATAGTAAAATTGCCTCACTATGGCAATTAAACAATTTGTACCCAAAATTGTAGTGTTTAACTTATTCATTTAATTCACCAAACAAGTGTCTTTTGATTATTTCCTCAAAACCAAATCTGGCCTCAAAAAAGGATAGTCTGCCACACTAGGAGTAACAATAATGTAATATAGACTCTAGAAGAGGCATCTAAAAAACCTTTTAGTAATTGTATATATAATTTTCGAAAGTGATTTCTTTAGGAGAAAAAAATGGTCATTTGACAACTATATGGTTCCTAAAAACTCATGCTTATGTAGTGATGTCAGCAAAATGTCAGGCTAGGAAACTTTAAGCCCTTTTACCCAACAAAGATGTCAAAAAATACGCAAAAATGAGTAAAATCATCTTACAGGAACTCTGGAAAATAGACAAAGGTACAAAGAAATGAAGCAAATGCCCAATCAATAAAAAGTCACCCTTAAAACAGTCAAAAGAGTTATGGTGTTTTTACTTGTCCTTGCCTGGCCCCTCCGTGGCACGGTACACTCTAGGTCTGAAGATAGCACCGAAGTTCCCAGTTCCTTTGCTCAAACCAAAGGAAGCAAAGCAGACTTTATTTGCAATTTTCTAATTTATTTGGGGGCTGCCTGAAGAACTAGTCTGTTTTACCTAACTCGGGAACACTGGGAACTACTTGTGAAGGTTGCAGGAAGACTAGAGCTGTAGATACCTGCATAGGAGATTACAGGTGAAAAGATACAAAAAACCATCTGAGGCTCAGAGGAGAAGTTGACTCTTTGGTAAATTATGACATTTAAAGGCAGCTATGTATGCAAAATAATAAAAAAGCCACACTCAGACCCAGGCAAGAATTCTCACAAGAGACCTAAGAATTCTTAAGCCATCATTTCATGTTGATCCCAAGGCTACTTAGTGAAGGACAGCCCCAGCGAAGAGCCAGTATACAATAATTGGGATAGGTGGCCATGCCAAATTTTCAACAGAACACCACAAGGCATGCAAAGGAAACCAGGAAAGCAATGAAGGACACAGAGATAGAAATTATTTAAAAGGAACCAAACAAAATCTGTCACTTAGAAGTACAATAACTGAAATGAAAAATTCACTATAGGGTCCAACTTCAGATTTAAGCAGAAATAACACTCAGGAAATTTGAAGATAGGACAAATATAATTATTGAGTTTGAGGAGCAGAAAGAAAAAAGAATCAAGAGAAGTAAACAGAGCCTAAGGAATTTTAGGGATACTCTTCAAGAGGATCAACATGTACGTTATGGGAGTTCCAAAAGAAGAGAAAGATGGATATGGAGAAATTATTTGAAGAAACAATTGTTTAAAGCTTCCAAAATTATATAAAATGCATGAATTTAGAAATCCAAGAATTCAAAAGAAATCTAAGCAGAATAAACCAAGAGATCCTACACTGAAACACAACATAATCAAACTGCCAAAAGACAAATAGAGAATCTTGAAAACAGCCACAGAAATGCAATTTATCCCACACAAAGGATCCTCACTAAAATTTTCAGCAGAAACCTTGGAAGCTAGAAGGCAGTGGGATGACATATTTAAAGTGTTAAAAGGTAAAAAACACAAACTGAGACTTCTATACCTGACAAATTTATCCTTCAAAAAACTGAGGGAGAAATTAAAACAGTCCCAGATAAACAAAAGCTAATGGAAGTCATTACCAATAAACCTGTCCTATGAGAAATGCTAAAGGAAATCCTGCAGGTTAAAATGAAAGGAAGCTAGACAATAACTCAAAGCTATACAGAAAGAAACACCTCTGGTAAAAAGTAAATATATGAGCAAATATAAGATCTAGTTTTGCTGTAATTTTAATTTATAACTCCACTTTTTATTTTCTACAGGATCTAAAGGACAAATACATAAAATGACCATTAATCTATGATGAGGGTACACAATATGTAAAGATGCAATTGTGCCAACCAAACCAAGAGGGCGTGGAGATGTAAAAGAGTGTACTTTTTATATGCAATTCAGTTAGGCTGGTATTAATTATATACAGACTGTCATAACTTTGAAGTGTTATATGTAATACCCATGGTAACTACAAAGAAACTAAAATATGCAAAAAAGAAATAAGAATGTAATAAAAATTTTTACCGCACACACACAAAAACAAGTAAACAGAAAAAAAGGTAGTGATACATTAAATAAAACTACAAAAAAGCTGTAAGACATAGTGAAAACAACAACATGGAAGAAGTCCTTCCTATCAGTAATTACTTTAAATGTAAATGATTAAACTTCCAAATTTTGGATGCATGCAGTGAAAAGTGAAATAAAAGGGAAATGCATACTGTAAATGCATTAAAAAAGGGATGGCAAACCAACAACCTACCTTTACACCTTAGGAACTAGAAAAAGAACAAACTAAATCCAAACTTAGCAGAAGGAATGAATAATAAAGATTAGAGTTTGGATAAGGAAATGGTGAATAGGAAAAAAATAAGAGAAAAATCAATGAAACCAAAAATCGTTTCTTTGAAAAGATTGGTAATTTTTTAGGTGCACTAAGAAAAAAAAAGAGAAGAACCAAATTTCTAAAACTAGAAAGAAAATGTGCACTTGATCAACCTTACAGAAATGAAAATGGTTAGGGAGAATACTATGAATAACTGCATGCCAAGAAACTGCAAAATTAGATGAAATGAACAAATTGTTAAAAATGTATAATTTACCAAAACTGAATCAGGAAGAAACAGAAAATCTGAACAGATCAATAACAAGTAAGGAGAATTGGCAATCAAATACCTCCCAACAAAGAAAAGCTCCCGATTAAATGGCTTCCACTGCTGAATTCTACCAAACATTTAATAAAAAAATTAATACCAACCCTGCTCAAATCCCCAAAATTAAGGAGCCAAAATACTTCCTACCTCATTCTATGAGGACAGCATTACTAAAGCCAAATGGAAGAAAACTACAGACCACTATCTCTTATGAGCACTGATGCAAAACCCTCAACAACACTCTAGCAATGAACTCAGCAGAATGTTAAATAGGTAATGCATCACAACCAAGAAAGATTTATTCCTGGAATGCAAGGATGGTTCAATATATGAAATTCAATTAACATTATACACATTACAGAATGAAAACTCATCCATAATCCTTTCAAATAATGCAAAAGAGAATGTCACACATTTCAACATATGTTCATGATAAAAAAAATTCAATAAATGACTAATTGAGAAAAACTACATCAACATAATAAAGGCAATGTAAGAAAACCCTACAGCTAACATTATAGTAGGATAAGGAAATAAAAATGACAACTTTTCTTCTAAGATGTGGAAAAAGATGATGATATGTACTTTTGCCATTGCTTGTTAACATATTATTGTAACTTCTAGCCACAGAAATTAGGCAACAAAAAGAAATAAAAGTAAAAGGAACCCAAATTGTAAAAGAAGTAAAATATCTTTTTGCAAATGACATAATTTATAGGGAACTGATCCACGTGGCAGTGGTGAATATAGCCCAGCCCCTGATTCGGGAAGCTGGCAGGACCGAGGTGGCATATAAGAGCCAGGCCCACAGATTGGTTTTCCCATGGGGAACCAGGCCTGCATTGTACCTAGGCTGCTATGAGGCTTGCTTTTTCTAAAACTCCCTCATTCTGAATTGAGGGAGCAAATGTTTACTGCATATCTTTGAAGTAACTTCCTAAAGTTGTGCTAAACCTCCTAAGGATGGAGTGTAACCAGTTCAACCACTTTCTCCCTTCCATTTGCAACATCCTTTTCTTTGAAGTAATCAGCAACATCCTTTCCTTTGTTATCTGTAAAAGGTAATCACCTAAAATGAACTTGAGCATAGAAAGTGAGGACCATCCTCCATGTAATGTGCCCAGAAAAGCAATAAAAGCCTGTCCAGGCAAGGGTCAGGGTACTCTCTCACTCAGAGAGTGGCCATGCCATTCCTGTTTTCCCACAGGACTTCTGCAGTTCATGTGAATTTGTTTGTTGCAGCCACAACACATGGACCCTGCTGGCTGGAGTCCGCATCAATGATTGTATATGTAGGTAACCCTAAAGATGCCATACAAATACTAGCAGGGCTAAAAAGAATTTAGAAAAGATGTAGGATAAAAATCAACACACATATCAGATGTCTTTCTATTCACTAATAATGAACAGTTTGAAAGGAAATAAAATAATTCCTTTAAAATAGAATAAAAAAGCATATACTTAGAAATAAACTTAACCAATGAGGCAATAGACTTGTATACTTACAGTAAACTATATAAAACTGCTAAAAGGAATTAAAGACAAAAATAAAAGGAAACACACCCATATTCATGGATTAAAGACTTAGTATTACCAACATCACCCGAAGCAATCTATAATTCCATGATATCCTGATCAAAATACCAGTGGCATTTCATCTAGAATAGAAAAACCCATACTAAAAGTCATATGGAGTCTCAAGGAACCCCAAAATGCCAAACACTCTTGAAAAGGAAAAAAGTTGGAGGGCTAATGTATCCCGATTTCAAAACTTTCTATTGAGGGAGACCCAAAGGGACTAAGATAGTGGCCGAGTAGGTGGAAGCTGCATCCATTTGCTCTTGCCCCCAACATGGATTTTTGGCTGTTCTCTACTTGTACACCTGAACAATCAATGAAATCTTAGCTGATATGAAGTTTTGAAAACAAGGAGTAAAGAAGCTGCTTTGCATCATCCAGTAAGATTTTATAAGTTAAAGGGAAAATTACCTTGTATGTGATACCTGCAGCAGTGGAGATACCAGTGAGAAATCGTAACATATTATCTCCTTCCCCTACTAGGACAAGGGGCCCTAGTCCCACAGTAGGGCCCCCCAACCCTAATTGGGAGTGACTTGGGAAGATAATATGGAGTCTGGGAGAGCCAGGCTACACACACACAGTGAACAGCATGTTCACAATTGCAGCACCAATGAAGAGAGTGCCAGAGAGGGACTCTATCTCCTAAAACAAACAGAGGCTGCATCTGGTTATGTCTGAGGCACTGGCAGGCTGCTGCCAACTGTGACAATGAGAGACTTTTTTGCTTTTTGGGAAGACAGTGTATGCAGAAAACTGGACAGTGACTCAGTACTGCAATATGGGTGCCACAAAAAGACTTTATGAAAGGAGAGCTGAAGTGTGGCTGGGAAGGGACTTCACATGTAGCTGCTCTGCCAGCAAAGAGACCACATTGGAAGCACAGTTTATTCCCACTGAACCTAGCTGGGCTGGGAGTCACAAAAGTTGCACAGAGAAGAGATTGAATCCTGGGCAGTGTGGCTACCAAGGTGGGAGCTCCTCAGAACTGAGAATTTGGGACTGTGTCTCTAGTGAGGACAGATGGCTGAGAGTTAGACATACAAGAGTTGAGCATTTGAAATCCTTTGCATCCAAGCAAACTCCCCTCATGCCCCCAGAGTAAAAACCACAGGGAAGGGAAGGGTGGACTCAGCCCCCTTCTTGTGCAGGATTACAGGCACCACATCCAACAAGAAAGTTCTGCAGAACAGACAGGCCAGGCTCAAGAACACCCTGCTGGGTGCATACCTGCAGGAGAAAGAGAGACAGACATTCCAAAATGGACCTTTCTGAAATTTTCTCAGAATAACAAACCACACTGATTTCTCCAGCCCTATTCCACCAAGGGCAGTAAGGCTGAGAGATCAGAAATAGGTGCAGCAAAGGTTATTCAGAGCCCCACTCAGCCTCAGCTGTTACACAGAGCTGCCATCAGTGACAAACAAAAAGAGCTAGCCTCTTACAAAGATTGGTCCCTCAAATGAAATGGACAGGTAATACATCAGAAACTATATATTATTGGAAATAATCTGGAACAAACCAAGACGTGTGGCACCATGGCAGGGGAACACACCTACAATCTTCTCTGAAGAATAAAGAGCACTTCCTAGGGGAGATCCAGGGTATCACCCTCCCCATCACACCTGAAGCTCCCTCTAGAGGCCGGTGGAGGTGGTAACTGTGGTGCTGCTGGACATTACATGACCCACCCCTGAGTCCTGTGCTAATAAAAGGTCAGCAGAGCAGAGTGGTGAAGGCCAGCCCAGACACAGCCAAGCCTGAAGGAGACAGCCCAGACTGTGGACCACTTATAGCCTCAAACAAGCTGCCTAGAGCTAAATAGGGACACCATCTGACATCACCAGAGTTAGATCCAGAGGGAGAAGACAGCAGGCAAACACCAAACTTTGAGATGAACTTCACCTTGTTCTTTATCAATATTTGCATTATATTTCCTCTCACATAGCATTTTAACATTTTTTTCTTCAATTTTATTCCTATTACTTCACTTTATTTCAAATCTTGTATTTTACTCTTCCCTTATCTTATTCCATTTTGCCTAATTCCTTCCCTTTCTTGACCTCATTTTAAATCTTATTTTCTTTCTATACCTTATTTACATTCTTTACTATTACTATTTCTCCTCCCTCTATCCTTTTACAATTATTTTTCTTTCCTTTAGTCATCTCACATTCCTTTTACCTATTTTATAATATTCTTATCTCTTTCCACTGTTATTAATCTTTGCTTGTTTAGTGTTGATTTTGCAGTTGTTACCTTCAAGTCCAGCCCTAGTTGTTCACTATTTCTTTATTTTCAAATCTCATACTTTACTCTTCCCCTATCTTACTCCATTTTACCTTCCACCTGCCTTTTCTTATTTTCATTTAAAATTTTATTTTCTTCCTACTCTTAGCCTTGTATCTATTCCTTACTTTTATTATTTCTCCTCCCTCTACCCTCTAAAAATTAATTTTTCTTCCTGTAGACACTCATATTCCTTTTTCTCTTTCTTATATTCTTATTCTTTTTTTCACCTTTATTAATCTTTGTTCATTTGTCATTTATATTGCTACTATTATTTTTCTTCAATTCTATATACTCTACCCTTTCCTCACTCTTGTTTTGCATTCTTCCTTCCCTCACTTGGTGAGGAAAAAAGCCATGCAAGTTTAGGAAGCACACAGGGTCCCAATCAAGATGAATCCAAAGAGACCTACTCCAAGACACATCATAATTAAAATGGCAACATTTAAACACAGAGATTCTTAAAGGCAGCAAAAGAGAAACAGCTATTAACACACAAGGGAGCTCTGGTAAGGTTAATAGATGCTTTCTCAACAGATATACTTTAAGTCAGAAGGGACTGGCACAAAATATTCCAAATAATGAAAAGTAAAGACCTGCAACCAAGACTACTCTATCCAATAAAGCTCTCATTTAAAGTGGAAGATGAAATAAAGACCTTCGCAGACAAAAAAAAAAAAAGGCTAAAACAGTACTCCACCAAACCAACACTGCAAGAGATGCTAAGGGACTGCTTTAAGAAGAAATAGACAGAAACAAAGGTATAAAGGGGAAAATGGCAATACATAAGTACCTGTCAATAATCTTAAATGTAAATGGATTAAATGCTCCATTCAAAAGACAAAGGATAGCTGAATGGATTAGAAAACATGACCCACATATATGCTGTCTTCAAGAGACTCACCTCAAAACAAAAGTTCCCACACAGGCTCAAAGTGAAAGGATGGAAAAAAATATTCCAAGCAAAGGAACATGAAAATAAAAAGCTGGGGTAGCAATATTTATATCAGACAAAAAATACTTCAAGGCCACAATAAGAGACAAAGAAGGTCTATATATAATACTTATGGGAGCAATCCAACAAGGTGGTATAACCCTTATAAACATATATGTACCCAACACAGTAGCGCCTAAATATACAAGGAAAATCTCGGAGGACTTCAAGAAGGAGACTGAAGCTATAGTCACTGTAGGTGATTTTAACACTCCACTGTCAACAATGGATAGATCTGCCAAACAAAGAATCAACAAGGATATTGTGGCATTGAATGACACTCTAGATCAAATAAATATATTGATATTAACAGAGCATTTTACCCCAAAGAAGCAAAATATACATTCTTTTTAAACTCATACAGACCATTTTCAAAGATAGACCTCATTGTAGACACAAAACAAGCCTCAACAAATTTAAGAAAATTGAAATTATATCAAAGCATCTTCTTGGATCACAATGGCTTATAACTAGAAACCAAACTTAAGGAGAAACATTCAATTACATGGGAGACTGAATAACATGTTATTAAGTAATGAATAGGTTAACAATGAGTCAAGAAAAAATCAAAAAGTATACGAAAACAAATGAAAATGAACATACAACAACCCAAAACCTATGGGACACAGTAGAAGCAGTCCTGAGAGGGAAGTTCAAATTAACAACTGAACTCTTCATCTAAAAGAACTAGAGAAACAACAAAGCCCTGAGTGACAAGAAGGAAGGAAATAATCAAAATAAGAGCAGAATTAAATGAGAGACTAAAACAAACAAACAAACAAAAAACAATTCAAAGGATCAATGAATACAGAAGCTGGTTCTTTGAAAGATAAACAAAATTGACAAACATTAACCAGACTCATCAAGAAATAAGAGAGAGGACCCCAATAAAAATGTGAGAAACAAAAGAGAAGTAACAACTGATACCACAGAAAAACAAAGGATTTTAAGAGACTACTATGGACAACTATATGCCAAGTAATTGGGCACCCTGGGTGAAATGGATAAATTTCTAGAAACATATAATCTTTCAAAACTAAATCAAGAACAAGCAACAAGCCTGAACAAACCAAAACTAGTGATACTGAAAGAGTAATAGAAAACTCCTGGTACATAAAAACCCTAGATCAGAAGCTTCACAGGTGAATTTTACCAAACATTCAAAGAAGAACTAATAACACCTATCCTCCTCAAACTATTCCAAAAACTTCAAGAAGAGGGAAGATCCCCAAACTCTTTACAAGGCCAGTATTACCCTAATCCCCAAACCAAGTAAAAACACAACAAAAAAAGAAAATCACAAGCCTATCTCTCTGATGAACACAGATGCTAAAATTCTCATCAAAATACTAGCAAATCAGATCCACCAACACATTACAAAGATCATACACTATGAGCAGGTGGGATTTATTCCAGGCAGACAAGATTGGTACAATTTCACAAATCAGTAACTGTGATACATCACATTAACAAAAGACAAAAAACATGTAATCGTATCAATAGATGCAGAAAAAGCATTTGATAAAATCCAGCATCCATTTATGATAAAAAGACTCAGCAACATGGGAATAAAGGGAGCATAACTCAATATAATAAAGGCCATATATGAGAAACCTACTGCCAATATCATATACAATGAGCAAAAATTAAAAGTATTTGCCTTAAGATCAGGAATAAGACAAGGGTGTCTGCTTTCACCATCCTTATTCAACACAGTACTGGAAGTTTGAGCCACAGAGATTAGACAAGAAAAAGAAATGAAAGGCATTAAAATTGGAAAGGAGGAAGTAAAACTGTCATTATTTGCAGATAATATGATAATGTACATAGAAAACCCTATACTCTCCACCAAAAATTACTTGAACTAATAAGTGAATGTGGCAAAATAGTGGGATACAAAGTCAATATTCAGAACTGAATGTCATTTTTGTACACCAACAATGAACTAATAGAAAGAGAAACTAAGAAAAAATACCATTTACTATAGGAACAAAAATAATAAAATACCTAGGAATAAGTTTAATGAGGAGTTAAAAGACTTGTACTTGAAAAACTATAGAACACTGAAGAAATTGAGGAAGATACAAATAAATGGAAGCACATAATGTGCTCACTGATAGGCAGAATTAACATAATTAAAATTCCATACTAGCCAAAGTAATATAGATTCAATGAAATTCTTATTAAAATACCAATGGCATATTTCACAGATCTAAAACAAATATTTCAAAAATTATATGGAATGAAAAAAGACACCAAGTAGCCTCAGCAATCCTGAGAAAGAAGAACAAAGGTGTAGGGATCACAATACCAGCTATCAAACTATACTACAAAGCCACTTCAACCCAAACAATCTGGTCTTAGCATAAGAACAGACATATAGACCAATGAATAGAATAGAGAGCCAGGAATAAACCTATGTCTTTATGGTCTATGGTATCTGACTAAGGGGGCACAAGCATACAATGGAGTGAAAACAGTCTCTTCAATAAATGATATTGGGAGAACTGAACTGGTACATGCAAAAAAAAATTGAAACTAGACTACCAACTTATATCATACATCAGAAAAAATTCAAAATGGATAAAAGACTTAAATATAAATTGTGATACAATAAAAGTACTAGCAGAAAACATAGGCAGTAAAATTTCAGATATCCCACATAGCAATAGTTTTGCCAATATATCTCCTAGGGCAAGGGAAATTAAGGAAAAAACAAACAAACAGGACTACATCAAATTAAAAAGCTTCAGCACAGCCAAAGAAATTATAATCAAACTGAAAAGGAAACTCAATATATGGAAGAACATATTTGCTAATGATACATGGGACAAGGATTTATATAAAGAACTTATACAACTGAACACCAGGAAGACAATCCAGTTAAAAAATGGGCAAAGGATCTGACACTTCTCCAAGAAGGACATACAGATGCCCCAGAGACATATGAAAAGATGCTCAACATCATTAGCCACCAGAGATACAAATTAAAACCACATGAGATATCACCTCACACCTGTCAGAATAACCATCATTAATAAATCAACAAACAACAAGTGCTGGTGAGGTGGTGGAGAAAAAAGAACACTAGTGCATTATTGGTAGGAATACAGACTGGTGCAGCCACTGTGGAAAACAGTATTGAATTTCCTAAACAAATTAAAAATTAAACTGCCTTATGATCCAGTGATTTCATGGTTGGGAATATACCCTAAGAATCCTGACACACCAGAATCCTGAAATTCCAAAGAACTTATGCACCCCTGTGTTCATAGCAGTGCCATTTATAATAGCCAAGTTGGAAACAGCCTAAGCACCCATCTGCAGATGAATGGATTTAAAAACTGTGGCACGTTTACACAATGGAATACTACACAGCAGAAAAAAGAAGGAATTCCTACCTTTCACAACAGCATGAAGGAAACAGAAGACTATTATGCTAAATGAAATAAGCCAATCAGTGACAAAGAAACACCATATGATCTCACCTCTACTTGTAATCTAATGAACAAAATAAACTAATGAGCAAAATACAACCAAAGACTGGAAACATGGAATAGACTGAGAGTTCTAAGAGAGGAAGCAGGAGGGAAAATGTTGGAATGAAGGAAAGAGAAGGGATTAAACAAAGACTATGTAAGAATGACTTAGGGACATGGACAACAGAGTGGGGACTGACTGAGAAAGTGAAGGGTGGGTTGGGGGGAGGGGGGCAGAGGGGAAAAACTGGAACAAGAATAAAATAAACAATTAAAAACCTCTATTTGGCTAGTCAAAAAGTTCATTTGATTTCTTCTGTGAGATGGCTCTAGTAGTACTTAGTTTTACCTTCATTCTAAACAATAGTGGTAGATGTATTGTACTGATCTCCTATCAGTGCGCATTTAAAAAGAAATTTGTTGACTTCCAGTTAAGATGGTGGCATAGGCAGACATGGTTCTCCTCTTTGCAAAACCACATCAAAATTACAACTAAAATACAGAACAACTAAAATTCAGGAACATCAGAAATTGAGCTGAATAGAGGTCTGACAACCACAAAATCAAGTTTCATGGAAGGCTGACAACTATGGAATTAAATAAACTACATCCATCCAGACTGGCAGGAGAGGTGTAGATGAGGAATGGGCTGGTCCCTCATTAACGAGGATAAAAACTCAAGAGGGATCTTTTGGGAGTAATGAGTCCCAGACTCACACCAGGTGCCCCAGACCAGGGTTCCAGTGCCAGGAAGATAAGTGTCTACAACTTTTGGATGCAAAAACCAGCAGGACTGAGTCTGGAAGAAACTGCTGGAGCCCCAAGAAGTTCCTCTTAAAGAATCCCCCCACACACTCACCTACTAAGCTTCATTCCCTCTGAGCTCTAGCATTGGATAGCAGCTTGAAAGTCACTAGGGTGTACAGGGAGAAACAGAAGTGTCTGGCATCAAGGCAAGCAGAGGTCATTACCCCCTTGCTAAACCTCCCCCCCACCACCACAGAGCTGGTGCCATCTCTGAGACTGCATCAACCTGGCTAACACTATTTGACCTATCTTGGAGATCCCCAAGGTTCTGCTCCACATGATTTAAGGGCCCACCCACACTGCTTTTACATATGAATGGCTGGTCTTGGGTTCTAAATCCTATTAAACAAGCAATGGCTGGCTTCAGTGAGCCCTAGCAGCAGCCAGCCTAGATTCACAGTTGGCTTCACCTGGGAATCTCCAAGTCTAGCACAAGTAGCAGCCACTACAGATTGCTTTACAGCTCAGAAATGTACCCCAGGAAAAATACAGGTAGGGGTTGACCTTGCCCTGCACTACCAGTGAAACCCCAGAGCCAGTCCACCCAGGGGACAGCTACAGATGACACTGGAGCACCACCCCTGCACAGCTGATCCTCCAGAGAACATGGAGGTTGGTGGTCAGTGGTCACAGCCAGTCCTTGCAGCTGACTGGCCTGGGTAAATCCCTCCCATTGATATGCCAACAGCAACCAAGTCTCAACTCCAAGAGGAGGGTATACTCAGCACACACAAGGGATACACCTTGAGTAACCAGCTTGGTGGATAGGGGAGGCTGTGATACTACACCCTACTACATTAGGCCACACTACCAACATACAGAGTCAAACAGCTCTACATAATACACAGAAACAAACACAGAGAGGCTGCTAAAACAAGGAGACAAAGAAACATGGCCCAAATGAAAGAACAGATCAAAACTCTAGAAAAAGAGCTACACAAAACGGAGATAAGCAATTTATCAGATGCAGAGTTCAGAATACTGGTTAAAAAAGACACAGTCAGAAACGAAGGATTCAGGAATTGAAACCAAGAACAATTTACAGGGAAAAAAAACAGTAGAGTGGATGAAACCAAGTATCAAGTCAATTATTTGGAACATGAGGAAGCAAAAAACACCATGAACAAGAAGAAAAAAAGAATCCAAAAAAAATGAAGATAGTATAAACAGCCTCTGGCACACCTTTAAGAGGTCCAACATTTGCATCATAGGGGTGCCAGAAGATGACAAAGGGCAAGAAATTGGAAATCTATTTGAAAAAATAATGAAAGAAAACTGCCCTAATTTGGTGAAGGAAATACAAGTCCAGGAAGCAGAGAGAGTCCTAATTATGATGGATGCAAAGAGGTCTACTCCAAGACACATCATAATTAAAAGACCAAAGGTGAAAGATACAGAGAAACTCTTAAAAGTAGCAGGAAGTTATCAGATGGGTTGCCAGATGGGAGGGGTAAGGGGGAGAATGGGTAAAAAGTGAGGGGATTAAGAAGTACAGTTACAGAACAGCCATGGAAATGTAAAGCTGATAAGCATTACTCATGGATATGAACAATGGTGGGAGGATTGCCTGAGGGAGTGGGGGATGCTGGATAGAGTGTGGCAAACGGGGGGTGGGGGGGTGGGGGGGGGCGAGAATCAGGACAATTGTAATAGCATAATCAATAAAATATAATAATAATAAAAAAAATCCTAACTCCCAATGTGATGGTATTAAGAGGGAGGGATGATTAGATCAGGAGAGAAGAGCCCTCATGAATGGGACCTCAGAGGGCTCCCTCACCCCTCCCACCATCTGAGCCCACAGTGAGGGCGTGGCTGTCTAGGAACCAGGAATAGGCCTCACCAGCACCAGATCTGCTGGTGCCTTGATCTTGGACTTGCCACCCTCCAGAATTGTGAGAAATAAATTTGTTCATAAAAAAATAAATAAAAATATTTATAATGTGTGAATTTTTATTTAGCCATTTTAATATTGAAGATGGAATAGGCAACATTTTCAGCATATTATGCTTTATTACTTCAAGAAAGGCAAAAATGCAACTGAATGCAAAGAAAGATTTCTGCAGTGTATGGAGAAGGTTCTGTGACTGATTGAATGTGTCAGAAGTGGTTTGCGAAGTTTTGTGCTGGAGATTTCTTGCTGGACAATGCTCCGCAGTCGGGCAGACCAGTTGACGTTCTTAGCAATCAAATTGAGATATTAATTGAGATTAATGTTCTATCACACGGGAGACAGCTGACATACTCAAACTATCCAAAATAATAAAGTTATTGATGAAAATGAAAAATGTGTCTTTTTTAATGGAAAAAACTAAACAGACTTTTTGGCCAAATCCACAAAGCTGAAGTATTCAAAACAGTGTGCTACTGGCATAGAATAAAATAGAGAGCCCAGAAATAAGCCTTTACCTATATGGTCAACTGAGTTTTGACAAGCATGCCAAGACTATTCAGTGGAGAAAAGATCACCTTTTCAACAAATGATGTTGAGGAAATTGGCTATCTACATGGAAGAAAATGAAGTTGGACCCTCTCCTTACACCACATGCAAAAATGAACTCTAAATGAATCGAAGACCAAAACATAAGAGCTAAAACTACAACTATAATACTTAGTAGAAGACATAAAGGAAAAGCTTCATATTAGATCTGGCAATGATTCTTGGTGATGACATCAAAAGCATAGGCAACAAAAGAAATAAATTGGACTTTTATCAGTAACTACTATAGATCAAATAACATAATCATGAGAGTAAGAAGGCAACTCGTATAAGGGAAAATATCTGAAAATTAATATCTGATAAAAGATTAGTATTAATAAGATACAAAGGACTCCTACAGTTGACAATAAAATGCATGATCCAACTTAAAAATGGGAACTCATACAACTTACACCTCCGCCCAAAAAACATTCCAGTTAAAAAATGGCAGAGGATCTGAACAGACACTTCTCCAAGGAGGACACAGAGATGACCCACAGACATATGAAAAGATGCTCAACATCACTGGCCATCAGAAAGATGCAAAATAAAACCACACTGAAATATCACCTCACATCTGTCAGAATGGCTATCCACAATAAATCAAACAAACAAGTGCTGGCAAGCACGTGGAGAAAAGGGAACTCTTATACACTGTTGATGAGCTTGTAAATCAGTGCACCCAATGTGGAAAACAGTAATATTTGGGGAACAGATTCCCCAAATATTAAAAATAGAGCTGCCATATAATTCAGGAATTCCACTTCTGGGTATTTATCAAAAAAACAAAAACAAAAACAAAAAATCCTAACCCCAAAACACTTAATTTGAAAACATAAATGCACCCCTATATTCACTGCAGCATTATGAAGCAACCTAGATGTCCACTGATAGATGAACGATGAAGATGTGTGTGTGAATAAAATATTATTCAGCTATAAAAAGAATGAAATCTTGCCATTTGTGACACCATGGGTAGACCTAGATGTATTATGCTAAGTGAGGTAAGTCAGAGAAAGACAAATACCATATGATCTCACTTATGTGTAGAATCTGAAAAAGCAAAATAGCCCTGACCACCGTAACTCAGTTGTTTGGTGTGTTGTTCCGTAAAACAAAGGTTGTGAGTTCAATTCCTAGGCAAGTTCCGTTCCTGATCAGGGCACATACAAGAAGGCAACCAACAGATGTTTCTCTCTCTCCTCTCCCTCTTCATTCCCCCCTCCTCCCACTCTCCCTCCCCTCTCACTCTCCCTCCTTCCCTTTACTTCCTCTTATTATCTAAAATCAATGGAATCTGTCCCAGTGAATTAAATAAGAAGGTTCTTTAACCCTTGAAAGGTTGTAAAGCAATAAAAATTCCTTAAGCAAGGATAAAAAATAAACAAAAACAAAATAAATGAAAAAACAAAACAGATTCATAGATACAGAGAACAAGCTGATAAGCTGATAGCTGCCAAAGTGGAGGGAAGGGATGTGAATAAAAATAATAACATTTTTTAAACATTTCCCCAAAATGTATGAAAATGACCAATAAATAAGCAAATGAAAAGATACTCAACATAACTGTCATTAGGAAAATGTACATCAAAATCACAATGAGATTCAACTTTATACCCACAGGCATGATTATTAAAAAAAAAAAAGCAAATAACTCTGTTGGCGAGGATATGGAGAAACTGGAACCGTGTACACTGTTGGTAGAACTGTAAAATGTGTAGCCACAGCAGAAAAGTTTGATGTTTCCTCAGAGATTTAAACATAAAATTACCATACACCCTTAAACTATACACTCAAAATGGTTAAAAAGGTTAAGAACTGTTATATATTTTACCATTATAAAATCTGTAAAATAAATGCATGTGCATGACCTATCACTTAAATGTTATAAAGACCAGATGTGAGATAGCATCAACATGGAAAAATAAAGTATCAACTGATTCACTGATCGTGTACTGAGCCTATGTTTTAGGTACCCTAATGAGATTTTTTTTTAAAGGACAGTCAAAAGGAAAAGTACCATTACTAATATATTTTTTGTGCATGCCATAACTTTTATGATCCTGTTTCTTCAAATATAAAATGTGATTATATTGATGATCACATATATCAGAGTTTTTTAAAAAAGTGATGGACATACTGTATATTTGTTTATAAATGAATACTAGAAAGTTATTATGGCATTATTTGCTCTGTTGCAAATAAACACATAAAAAAAATGATGGAACTAAGTATAAGAAAATGTTTGCATTTTCCCATGTAAGCTGAATTCTACAACACACATTCAGATTTTACTAATAATTTTTTGTGCTACTTTAAGAAAGAAGCTTGTTATCTTAACAGTTAGCTTTGGGACCAGAAGACAAATAGACCAAACAATTTAAAGAATGAACAAATTGTTCTTTATTTTGAAGCTGTGATCATCAGCCTGTGGAGACCACCTACTACCTTCCAAACTTGTTTAAAATTTAATCATTTCTTCAATCTATATAAAGAAATAAAATAATAAGTTGATGTTAAAACTTCACTTTGATTGAGTCTGTATTTTTAAGTTATTACCTTGAATCAAGAAAAGTAAAAAGTCGATCAAATTGTTTTCCCAGATCCTCTAAAAGACTGTCCGTCTCCTCTTCTGCTTGACTGTGTATGTGTTCGAGGACCTGGGAAGAACACAATAAAAACCTAATTTGGTATAAATTGTACTGTTCAACATAATTTTGAAAATAGAAGGTACTTTTAGATTTTTCAAAACAATGCAGGAGAACATCAGATGATAAAAATGGAGTAAGTCGCATGGTTCAACTTCAAATCCTGGTATTTGTCACCTTTGTTGGCACTGTATACTGATAAATGGCAGAAAGGCCTAGAAAATCCACTAAGTATTCTAAGGATCTTTCTTATCCCTTTTTGTCATTACAGGAAACAAGTCATTTTAAAGAGCTGAATTTCTCTCTGGTACCATTCCTTAAATTTAACAAGTTTAATCCAAGTATTTTTTTTTTAGGTTTCTTTTTTTTTAATTTTAATCATTGTTCAAGTACAGTTTTCTCCCCCCTATAATCCAAGTATTTTAAAAAATATTTTTATTTTTTAAAAGATTTTGTGTATTTTTAGAGAAAGAAGAAGGGAGGAAGAAAGAGAGGAAAAGAAACATTGATGTGTGTCAGAATCATCAATAGGCCACCTCTCACAAGCCCCAAACCAGGACCTGGCTCACAACCCAGGCATGTACCCTGACCAGGAATTAAACCAATGACCTTCTGGTTTGCGGAACAATGTCCAGCACACTGAGCCACACCAGTCAGGGGCCACATGCTGCATTTTTAAACAAAGAATAATTCCTTTAGATCTGTGATCCCTTTTTCCTTCCAATTTCTCCCTTTTGGAATGGGAATATCTATCCTATGCCTGCCTAACCAATGTATTTTAGAAGAAAATAATTTATTATCTAGTTGCACATTTTCACTGTTAAAGAGGAATCTGGCCCGAGTCTCAACCCATACTTGATCAGAAGATATTTAAATGAGATAAGATTTTGGACTTAGAGCTGATGCTGGAACAAATTAAAACTAAATTGGAATGGGGTGAAGGTATTTTGTATGTGAGAACAACGAGTATGAGAAGGCAAAGCATAGGGCAAGACTGTTATGGGTTGAATTTTGCCCTCCACTTGAAATTCATACACTGAAGCCTTAACTCCCATATCAGCTATAACATTCTGATTGCTTTGGTTGTAAATTTGCTGTTGCTTTTTCTTTGTCACCAAATAAGTGAGCCTCTCTTTCGGGAGATGGGTAAGGAAGAAAAGAGAGTAAGACTCTTTGGGAAAGGGTATACAGCCAAGTAATGAGCAATGTTAGAAAGATGATCTGCAATGATATGACACAAGAAATCATGGTTCCTTATTAGAGCTTCTACATCAGTGGGCTACTAGCACAATGCTACAAAACCAATTCTATAACAACCACACCTAAAACAAAAACAAACTAAGCAAACAACTAGAACAGGAACAGAACCACAGAAATGGAGATCAGATGGAGGGATAGTAACAGGGAAGTGGGAGGGGGAGAGGGAGGGAAAAGGTACAGAGAATAAGTAGTATAGATGGTAGGTAGAAAATAGACAGGGGGAGGGTAAGAATAGTATGGGAAATGTAGAAGCCAAAGAACTTATAAGAATGACACATGGACATGAACTAAAGGCAGGGAATGTGGGCGGGAGGGGGTGTGCAGGGTGGAGAGGAGTGAAGGGGGGAAAGTGGGACAAGTGTAATAGCAAAATCAATAAAATATATTTAAAAAATCCTAGCAGGCCATGGGAGTTTCCCATTCTTCTGTATGTTTCTCTGTCATTACATTATTGTGCTTAATAACTCAATGCTAAACTCTTAACTTCAGTGATAGAATATCCAAATATGCACATTTAAAGAAACCTTGCCCTAATTCATGATAGAATTTGACCATTCAAAATGCTTACTTTTACAGCAATACTTAATTGCTCAAAATTATTGCCTGCTGTCTTTAGTGCTTCATCAATTTCTTCTGCAGTTTTAGTCTCCTAAAAAAGGAAAGGGGGACCATATACAAATACAAAAGTAGGTATTTAGATACATTATATTAGTCACAAAAATACCACATTACTATTTCAGTTACAAAAGCAACATTAGATCCACTATAGCAATCTGAAAACAAGCAAGAAAAATAACACTGTTAATCCTACTTACCCAGAGACTAATTAAAAACAATTAACCTTTTACGGTTTTGGTTATAGCATTCCAGATATTTTTAGATAACTTTTTGAAAAAATAAGATTATGTTCTGTGACCATTTTCAAACTTAAAACTATTTTGAAAAATGTATCATGGCAGTATGTGTACACATGTAAAAATGAACAGTTTGAGGGAAAAACTTATAATTTGGCTATGTTAAGATTTAAAATTGCAGTAAAAGATAGCAAGATTAAGTGCTCTCTTTCTTTCCCCAGCTCATTAAAGATCTTAACAAAAAGACTTAATATATCATTTAACAGCATTTGGAGGTTGTTCTTTTTCTAATCTTAAGTTTAAAAAAAACTATTTAAAGTTATCAGGTGTAGTAACAGGTAAAATTCAGTCTTCCAACATCATCATCATCATCATCATCATCATCACCATCACCATTAATAACAACAAATGCCATCACTGGAAAAATCACACTTAGAATTTAGAGACATGTACTTTATACAAGTTTCATAAAATCTGGATTCAATAATTAGGTTCAAAGGGAAGAAACTACATACAGGTAAATATCAAGAACAGGAACAGAACTGTCTAAGGTAGAATGGGCTACTTTGGAAGAAAAGAGAATTGTTCAAGCATAGTTTAGAATAAAACAAGAGGTTCAAGTAAGAAGTATAAATTTCTCTCCTACCTTTAAGCTTCCAAAAGAATCTATAATTATAGGAAGCTTGAGGGGAGAGGAAAATTAAGTTACCAGAGACACAGTAAAAATGTCTGGTTTCATCTTACGTCACAAATAACATTTTTCATACCGCCATTACAACTGACGAAGTCAAAAGAGTCCTGTGTGTGGATGGCGAATGTTCTAAACCAATAGTTAGCTTATCAGTCGTCTTTTTCAAGTCCTGAGAACAATTCTTTATCCTAAAAAATGTCAAGTACATTATTTTAAATACCAGCATTAATATAACAGCTTTAACATTTTATTCTGATTTTTACTCTCTATCAAAAAATAATTCATATGATGACTTGTAGAACACACCACTGGGTTGTCAATCATCTATGGTAAGCAAAGAGAGGAAACCATGACTAAATTATGGATATGGGAGATCCTGTGGAAGTCAGAATCTGAGGGGGTAAAATGAATGAGAGATGAGGAACTGGGTGCATTATAGATGCTTTGCTGTCATCATCAAAACAAAAAAGTTCCAAATGAGATTCCTTGAGGGTATCCTATATTTCTTTTAATTCCCACAAAATTTACTATCATAATAAGTATTTTTAAAAGTTAAAAATCACTCTGGCTGGGTGACTCAGTTGGTTGGAGCATCATGTGATACACCAAAAGGCTGTGGGTTTGATTTGGGCCTGGGTGCATACAAGAGGCAATCAATAGATGTTTCTCTCTCTCTCTCCTTTCTTCTCTAAAATCAACAAAACATATCCCAGTGAATTAATAAGAAGGTTCTTTAGCCCTTGAAAAGTAGCAAAGCAACAAAGAGCAAACTTTACTATTTTTCACTATGATCCATTCCAAAGTCAATCCTAAATGTAAACTTACTTAAGATCAAAAAAATTCTTCAGAAAACTATAGTAATTGTCAAAATACTGTATCATGGTTTTTCATCTAACAAACGCTTATTAAATGTTTACTCTGTGTCCAGCACCACGGATGTAGAAAGCAGTAAAATGTTGTCCATGACCTCAAAGGGGCTTATAGACTTGCAGAGGGAAACATACAGGAGTGGGCAAAAGTAGGTTTATAGTTGTGAGTACACAAAACAGAGTTTGTATATTCCTGTATTGTTATTTATTAATTATTGTAGTAAACCTACTTTTACCCACACCTGTATAAATAAATAAATGCAGCCCTGGCTGGTGTGGCTCAGTGGACTGAGTGCTGGTCTCTGAACCAAAGGGTCACTCATTTGATTCCCAGTCAGGGCACATGCCTGGGTTGCAGGCCAGGTCCACAGTAGGGGGCATGTAAGAGGCAACCACCCGTTGATGTTTCTCTCCCACTCTTTCTCCCTCCTTTCCCCTCTGTCTAAAGAAATAAAATAAACAGAAAAAAAAAAGAGATACAATAAAAATAACATAGGAGCTCTCCAGTTCGGATATTCTTTTAAAAAAATCTCTGCATCACTGATTCAAAAAGCATTTATTAATGTGCAAAGTCTTGCAGAGGAATGGAAAAATGAATAAAAGAATCCCAAAGTTATTGCTTTTCCTTTTATAAATCACATCTCAATATACTCTTCCCAAAGTCCTCTACTGTACTGTATTCGTGCTCGTCTCAACAGTCAACAGAAAAGTTCTTATTCTTTCTCCACGTCTTATTCTCCCCTACCACACACAGCTTCTGCTAGAATCTTACCCTTAGCTATTCTTGATCTGATATTGTAATCTTGCTTTCCTTTATTTTCTTTCCCCCTTTAAATAAGGACAAACTAGTACTGCTTCCTTAGGAACCAGAGTCACTATTTCATTAACAGTTAAGACAAATTATAAACTTAAAGAGTACTCTATGAACAATGGGTTAAAAACACTGATCTGAGAATGACACTTTATCAGTAATGCTAAAATTACTTGCAGAAATATACTGAACTTTAAATACTAAAATAAGTGCACACTGAACTTACTTTTTAGGCTGCAGTTTGTTCATGAAAGAATATTCTTTAACATATCCATCTAATTGGTAGTCTCCTTGTCTCATATTTACAGTTGTAGCAACCTTCGAACAGAATAAACAAAAACAGAAAGCCATTCAATAAATTCTATTTATCCAGAATTCAAACAACTAGTGTGCTATTCACAGATACATTGATGATAGACGTCAAGATACTTAAATCCTCATTAAATAAAAAAAGTGCATATACGTTGTTTTTACCCTATTTGGTAAAGAAATCAGTAATTGGCAATTATGAATTAAACAAGAACATTAAATTAATTAAAACACTTCATTATACCACAATTCTAAAGGAAATACTGGAAAAAATACTTTTAAAATTTACTGTAAAAATTTTACAATATCTTAATGCATGTTTAAAACTCCAAAATACTCAGGAATAAATTTAGTAAGAAAAATATAAGGTCTAAGAAAAGAAATCAAATAAGTTATTGGGGAAAATAAGACAAGGTTCCTGGAGACAATCTCCTAAAATACATCTCCTAAAATACATCTAACATAAATTAACAGAATTCTCAAGTTCATATAGAAAAGATATTATGCAAGAATTACAACAATTTTTAACACAATCATTTGGGAGTGATCTACCCCCCCCCCCCCCGGAGATAATAAAGCTACTGTAATTAAAACACTAGGGTACTGGCACAATAGAGGAGAATGAGCCGTGAAACAAATCCACATATACATGGGAACTTAATACAGAATACAAGTGACATTTCAATTAAATAGAGGAAGGATTACTCAATAAATATTCTGGGAAAGTCAGCTAATCATTCTGAGGAATAAAGTTTACACATACCTTACACCATATATGAGTATCGTAAAAAAATCAAGCATATATACCTTTTTAAAAAACATGACATAAGCACTTAAAAACACAGTGGAACCTTGGTTCTCGAACTTAATTTGTTCCAGAAAACTGTTCAAAAAGCAATTTGTTTGAAAGCTGTTATCTTGTTTGTCATCTGAGAGACACATGATTGATCAAACAAGTATCAGCATGAAAGGACTGTCACATTGAGAATGGAGAACCGAAGTTTTTGAGTGGGAACTGAGACATTTTTTTTCTGTGAACTTGGTCAAGAACTGAAATGTTTGAGAACCAAGATGTCTGAGAAACAAGGTGTGTGTGTGTGTGTGTGTGTGTGTGAGTGAGAGAGAGAGAGAGAGAGAGAGAGTGAGAGTGAGTTGGGGGGGAAGGTCTGCCTAATCAAAGAAAACCTAGAGCAATGAAGGAGGGGGGAAAAGACTAAATAGGAAAATGTCTCTGAAAGGCTCAAGGTAATAAAAAAAATTAAAAACAAAAGATTGGCAGAAAACAGCTAAATACACAGGACAAAGTGTTAGCATCCCCGATCACATGTAGTATTTCTACAAGTTAGGAAAAGACAATTCAAAAAGGAAATATGCAAAGCCTCTGAAAGGGTCTGTTGAAGACATCTGAAAAGTTTGCTCAATTTCACTAGTAGTCAGGGAATTACAATTTAAAGCAAGAAGATGCTTTTTGTTTTCTGTTTTTTGCTCATCAAATTGTCAAACATTAAACAAATGACAAATGGAAACATGAATTTGTTTTGGAGCTAGAAATTAGAAGAACTAATGGAATTTTTTTGGTAGGGGTAAGTTTGAGGAATAGTGAAAAATTGTGAAAACCACCTAAATGTTTACAATGAGGAGATTAGTTAAGAATTATAGCACTTATGTACACAGCTTAGTACGCAGCCATTAAAAGTAATGCAGGAGGTTCTCATGAGAATAAGTTAATGTTGCTAAAATAAAGCAGATGACTAAATGTAATGGTCTCCCATTTCAATATACATCTTTGGTGGGGAAGACAATGTTCTGTCAAGGTTTTAAGTGTGAGGAACCAAAGGCAGCCATGTGTTGTTAGATAATTAGGGAAAAAGTGTTACCTTTAACAAATCACACTGAACTAAATGTTATTTTTAAAAACCCTCCCCCCAATTGGGGGCTAAAACCTTAATTTCTATTTGTCTCCTCATTTATCCCTCTTTGGCTTGACATTTCATAGTAACAGATTACTGTTACTATGAACAGATTTATTTTTTAAGCAAATGTATTAACATTTTTTGTCACATAATAAAACAAAATAAGAATCTTAAAACTGGATTACTGGATCACTCTTCCTATCCCCATCCAGTTCAAAATGCTTGGATTTCTTAATGGCATTCTCTTAGGATCTATAGTTGGGCTGAACACAATCAAGCCTCAGCACAATCTTCTTTGTTTTTCAGCCCTTTTGCAGCTTAGTCTGCCCTCCACAGCCACTCTGCTTTCCATCATTATGCTGCTTTCCCTGTGCAAACAAGAGAACCCTTGCCCTTCTGGTATTGTGTTTCTTTGTGGGGTTTATGCTTACTACACTTTATAAAGAAAGTCCAGCAGACTTTAGAAACAGTCACCATGTTTGTAAGAATGCTATTGGCATGAAGACTATCAAAAGATTTGATGACACAGGACATGTCTTCCAAAGATTTTTTAAAAACTATTAATACAAGTGATTTAAAAGATTTCAGTGAAAACTGTACAGATTCTTAACTTATAATTAAGTATAATAAAAGCTTTCTTCCGCTTCCTACTCTAGCTTCTCATTCAAGTTTTATTTATGGTAGTGTCTTACTTATTTGTTTTGTTACTTGTGGTCAGATTTAATTAGCATTTCTTGTTTGATTTCTGACTTCAGTGATATGTTTAACAAGACTTCCCCATCTAAGATTAAATTATCTGTATTTTCTTCCAGTTTACACTCTCAATTTGTATGTTATGAACATTTACAACCCATATGGGATTTTAATATATATTATATATTGATTGGATAACTTATTCTTTGCTCATGCACAATATATTTTTAGACTCATGTCTGAAAGATGAGTAAATGCTGGTATTTCTGGAATGATACCTAAGTATGGTCCTATTTGGAACGAAATCTGCCATCTGGCTGTGCAAAATTATAGAATGGTTATTATTATTATTATTTTAAAGATTTTATTTATTTATTTATTTTTAGAGAGGGAAGGGAGGGAGATAGAGAGAGAGAGAGAAACATCAATGTGCGGTTGCTTGGGGTCATGGCCTGCAACCCATGCATGTACCCTGACTGGGAATTGAACCTGCAACACTTTGGTTCGCAGGCGGTGCTCAATCCACTGAGCTATGCCAGCCAGGGCCTAGAACGGTTATTATTAAATAACCATTAATATCACCCAACAGCAGAGAAGGGACGTTATTTTAAAAATATACAACTATGAAAGATAAATACTAGTAGATAAATCCATACTATTTACCTACTCTCAGGTATAAGAACAAATGTATACCCTTAACCCTGAATGAAATCATTTTAGGCTTAAGTTTGAAATAAACAGCATCACCTTCAACATGCAAGATAAATTATAAGTTTAACAAGAATATAGCTACTTAACTCTTACTTTATAGATCACTTACTTTTAGAGCATATATGTAGTAAGTTAAAAGTAATAAACAACATTCCTGAAGTATTTTATAAATTCACACTTTTCACTATTTTAGACTGGATTCTTCCATCCTTATTCCAAATAAATACTAAATATCAGCAAAAATCTCAAATTTAAAAACTTGAGTGTGATACTGATTTCATCAATTTCTCAAAGGACTCCTTTAAATAGCAATCAGCTTTGGTGCATCTGGAAAATTTGAATATAGCCCCTTGCTAATAGTCCCAGGGAGGGGGAAAGGAGGGAAGGATGGGACAAATCACATGTCTCCCAGCGACAGAGTCAGAACTAGTCAATAGGATATAAAATAGATATATTATAACCTTAAAATCAAAACTAGTATTTGTAAACGACTATGAACATTTATACAGATATTATCCAAAATAATACAGTATAATGATTTAAAACCATCAAACATGAAATCATTTGCCAAAAAGGCAAAAGTTACTGTTCTAATAAATTTGTCTGTGTTTAAATATTAAAACAGAATGGATATGGGCAGAAAAACTTCTGGCTGCCTGCTCCTTCACTTTCTCTTACTCTTTACCCACCAGAAGACTGAATTGGTCAGGGAGCTTCCACTACAACCACAGGAGCCAGGACCTCCTTGTCTTAACTATGTAGGAGCCACATCTGAGGAACCTACTGTCAAGAAAGGAAAGGGAATAAGAAGTTCCCACAATGAAGGCCTTAATTTGTAAGGTATTTAATTTCAAAATAGACATCTGCTAATATGTATATGTTTCTGCTACAATTAAAACTTTCAAATCTGTAAATGTGTACCGTATTTTCAGACCATAAGATGTATCTAGGTTTTAGAGGAGGAAAATAAGAAAATTTTGAAGCAAAAAATGTGGTAAAATATTTAATAACATAAGTAATATTTCACCAATGTAAATGTAAACAGAACTTAACAGCAGCATTAACAATCATTATTCCTTCCAAATTTGGAGAGGATAAAAGAAAAGAAAAAAGCGGGGAGTGGGGAGGGGAGCATGTCTTACAGTTCGAAAAATATGCGTATATACGTATTTTTAGCATGTTTAACGTGCAAACCAGTTAATCTGCACCTAAATAACCAAGGGTTGACTAGAACATTTATTTTAATGACCTTGAAGCTTGCAGAGAACTTTGATATACTTCAGATTTAACTCTTGCAATACTACGAGATAGAGGCAGGTATTATTTCCGTCAGACAAATAAGGAAATTCAGGTTTAGTGTGACAGAACTAGGATTGTATTCCAGGTCTTCTGCCTCCATAGTAACTGTCTGCCACAATGCCACAGAAAACAATAAATACAAACCCTCATCATCTGATCTCTCAAGTGGAACATTGAGAATTTAGAGATTAAGACAACTTTCCAGAAACATGCAATATAAAACAAGTTACATTTGTATTTGTAGTGAATGCAAACAATGTTCATTAAATTTTATTTTAAACATTGATTTAATCTCATTACACAGACATAAGTCCTGGTGCAACTGTACTATTTTTAGTGCTTCTGAAGTTAACATTAACTTTAGGCCTCTGTTTTATTTCTCTTTCTATACTATGACATCTCTACAAATATAAATTTGATGACATAGAAAGGTTGAGGGGCAGGTGGTGCTCAAAATTTGCTTGCATGGTACTGGGTGAAAAGGAGGAAACAGATTTCTATACTTCACTAAAATAAAAATAAATAGAGCCAATTTTCCACAGAATTCTCCAAAGAGTCAAGACACGGATGCTGAGTAATATATGACCTTAACCTTGTAGTTTTCTTGATCACTCGGAACAAATGTAAAATGGATGGGAATAGCATTATCTTTTGCTAGGCTTCTTGGCTTAAAGATAAGCAGTAAAAATGCAACTAAAAAGTTTCTAACTAGAAGCATGTTTTATTTCTCTAACATTTTTACCTTTAACATTTGGTTATAATGTATTCAATATGAAAAATGATAAAGCTTACCTCACAAGCAGGGCATATAATTGTGCTGTATTCTTCAGTTACTAATAAACATAGTTCACAAAAAGCATGTCCACATTGAAGTTTGTTGTGGTGACCTATTGATGAAATTATGAATTAATCTTTCCCGTTTGTTAACAGTATGCAGCATTAGTCAAAGGGGAATGTTAGAGGAGATTTTCTTGTGTATGAAAAGATATCAAAAGTTAGTTAGAAATGGATGACTTAATATGGTGGTGTAGACAGACATGGCTTGCCTCTTGGCACAACCACATCAAAATTACAACTAAAATATAGAACCAGCACTAAGAAATAATCAGAAATTGAGTTTAATGGTAGTCTGACAACTATCAAATTAAAGAAACCACATCCATCCAGATTGGTAGGAGGGGCACAGACGCTGAATGGGCTGGTCCCTCATCCATGTGTGGTATATAAAAATTTGGGAGGGATTTCTTGGGAGTGAGGAGTCCAAGCCCCACACCAAGCCCCCCTGCACAGGGTTCCACTGCCCTCCTAAGGATAAGTCCCACAACTCTGGCTGCAAAAACCAGTGGGAAGTGAATCGGAGAAAGAAACTTCTGGAGTCCTGAGCAGTCCCTCTGAAAGAACCCACACAAGGACTCACCCACTCAGACTCACTCCCTCTGAGCTCCAGCACCTGGATAGCAGCTTGAAAGACACTAGAGGTATAAAGGGAGGAACTGAAGTATCTGGCATCAAGGTGATCAGAGGCCATTGTCCCTTTTCTAAATCTCCCCCCTCCAAGAGCCAGCATGTTGGTGCCATATCTGAGACTCCATCAACCTGGCTAACACTGTTTGACCTGCCTTCGAGATCACTCCACCCAACTTATGGGCCCACCCAAGCTGCTTTTTCTTATGAGTGGCTGGTCTTGGCTCATGTTTCACAACTTCCTAAATCTTCTCAAACAACAGCTGGCCTCAGTGAGTCTCAGGCCTGGTACTAGCAGCAGCCACCAGATTCACAGCTTGGCTTCACCTGGGAATCTCCAAGCCCAGCACAAGTAGCAGCCATCTCAGATTGCTTTATAGCTCAGAAAGGGTGGCCCTGGGCAAAACACAGGTGGGGGCTGACCTTGGCCTGCACCACCCAGGAAACCCTAGGGCCAGCACACCCAGTGGACAGATGCAGTCCACTTTGGAACACCACCAGTCTGCTCTTGCACAGCTGGTCCTCCATGGAGAGTGGAGGTTGCTGGTAAGTGATCACAGCCAGTCCTTGCAGCTGACTGGCCTGGGTAAATTCCTCCCATTGGTCTGCCAACAGCAACCAAGGCTCAACTACAAGAGGAGGGGATACTAAGCACACACAAAGGGTATACACCCTGTTTACCCAGCTTGGGTGATAGGGGAGGCTGTGCCACTGGACCCTATAGGACACCTATGACATTAGGCCACACTACCATTACATAGAGTCAAAGCTGCTCTACCTAATACATAGAAACACAGGGCGGCTGCCAAAACAAGGAGACAAAGAATCATGGCCCAAATGAAAAAATAGATAAAAACTCTGGAGAAAGAGCTACACGAAATGGAGATAAGCAATTGATCAGAAGCAGAGTTCAAAACACTGCTATAAGGATGCTCAAGCAATTTGGTGAGGACTCAGCAGCATAAAAAGACCCAATTAGAAATGAAGGATACAGTAATTTAAATCAAGAACAATGTACAGGGAAACACAGTAGAGTGGATGAAGCTGAGAGTCAAATCAATCACTTGCAACGTAAGGAACAAAAAACCACCAATCAGAACAACAACAAGAAAAAAATCCAAAAAGACGAGGAAAGTATAAGCTGGGTCTGGGACAACCTCAAGAGGTCTAACACTCATATCACAGGGGTGCCAGAAGGAAAAGTGAAAGAGCAAGAAATTGGAAACTTATTTGAAAAAATAATGAAAGAAAGCTTCCCTAATTTGGTGAAGGAAATGATATTCAAGTCCAGGATGCAGAGTCCCAAACAAGATAGATGCAAAAAGGCCCACTCCAATATACATCATAATTAAAATACCAAAGGTTAAAGATAAAGAGAAACTCATAAAAACAGCAAGAGTGAAAAGTTAGTTACCTACAGGTGAATTCTCGTAAGACTGTCAGCTGATTTCTCAAAAGAAACTTTTTTGCAGGCTAGAAGGGATTGGCAAGAGATATTCACAGTCATGAAAGGCAGGGACCTACAGCCAAGATTGCTCTACCCAGCAAAGCTATCATTGAGGATTGAAGGGCATATAAAGAGCTTCCTAGACAAGAAAAAACTAAAGGAGTTCATTACTAAAACATTATCATATAAAATGTTAGAAGGCCTTATTTAAGAAGAAGATCAAAACTGTGAACAATAAAAATACATTTCAACAATTGAATCTAAAAAACAAACTAAGCAAACAAGAACAACAGAATCAGAATCATGGATATAGAAAGCATTTTGATGATTGTCATGATGGGAGGGGGTTGTGGGGAAAAGGGTGAAGAGGTGAGGGGATTAAGAAGTACAAATAGGTAATTACAGAAAAGCCATGTGGATGCAAAGTACAGTATAGGAAATGAAGCAGCCAAAGCGCTTATACCCACAACCCATGAACAATGGAGGTGGACTGTCTGAGGGAGTGGGTGGTGCTGGGAGGAGGGGGGCAAAGGGGGAAAAATCAAAATAATAGCATAATCAATAAAATACAATTTTAAAAAAGAGATAGGGAAAGAGGAGAGAAAAGAAGAAGAAAAGGAAAAAGGGATTACTTATTAAACAAAATTCAGGAACACCTATACTTGTCAGAAGGAGTGAGAAACATCAGAAGAAAAACCAGGCAGAGCTACATATTTCACCGTGTATAATGTGCATTCACGTTTTTGACCCAAATTTTCAGGAAAAAAAATATTCTGTTTTAATTTTTAATTCAATTTTTTATTTACATGAAGAAACAAAACTGATTATTCTATTCCAGGGTATTATTTTGCACATGGACATCATTTTTGCTTTCTAGAGTTACACTTTTAATGCACAAGCATAAATAAAAGAATTAAAAACATTTATAGAGATCAGGAATTAGTACTACCCATATATAATGCACATCCTTCTTTTTCCCTCAAAATTTGGGCAAAAAGTGTGCATTATACACGGCAAAATACACTATGTAATATTGTTTGCATTAATTCAGATAGCTTGTGGTACCTATGATACTTTCAATTTGCCATGTCTTAAAATCATACAAAGTGCTCTAACATTCTTCATTGGCTCTGTGTAAACATCTGGCTAAGTTGGCTGAGAATGTTATATGCAACCTAGAGATGGGAAAACATTTTGGTGGTGTGGCTAATTAAATGGTATAATCCGACTCCAGCCTGGTTCTGTTTCCAAGTGCAATTCTAGTTTTTTCTAGTTGATCATACTGCCCTCTACTAATTTATACTTCCCATCCTGTAAAGTAGACACAGAACACAGATATAAGACATCGGTAAGATGCTACTAAGATACTGGCAATGACAGAAACTAGATGCTACTACTGCCACATGCATGATCCATGTAAAGATCATTTTCACAAACCTAGCATTTATGAGGGAAACACCATAATCTTAATCGAAAACCCATTATCAAGATTTTTTATTAAACATTGTTAAAATATTTATTTAGAGGGGAAGAGAGAAAGAGAGGGAGAGAAACATCAAGGTGTGAGAGGAATATCCACTGGGTTGCCTCTTGCACACTCCCCCCTACACCAGGGCCCTGGCCTACAACCCAGGCATGTTCCCTGACTGGGTATCAAACCAGCAACATTTTGGTTTATGGGACTCAGCCCAATCCACTGAGCTGTTGGGGACAGCCCTGCCTGGTCTCAGGAAGCTGTAACCCCCCATGACTTAGGCTGAGTGAAAGACCTCCGGACCAGGAGACACTGAAGGAGACAAAACTTATTCCCCTGGCATGAACGCTACCTATTCGGTGCCTGGCTTCCTAAGCTTGATCAGTTAGCCAATGACGGGTAAGATTTCCCATGGAGGGAATCACCTAAGACAGGCATGATCACAAGGAGGCCTCTGGGAAGAAACTCAGGGGCTGTGGAAATGAAGGGGTGATGGACATCAACCCCTGCCCCCTTGGCTTTATCGAAGCCTGAGTCCTTGTTCTTAGATGTGAGAAACCCAAGTCTCCTGGCTGCCTTTGTCACCTCTGCCCAACTCAAGCCTGCGGAAATAGCAGAGGGGTGCAGCCCAGACCAGAAACGGCGGACCCCCGGGGTAATCAGGCCTGGGACATAAAATATAGAAAATCCTGTGAGATCTGTTTACTGGAGGATGTTATTGAATTAGAATTTAAAGGCACAGACAGGAAACCAAAAACAGCCCTTTGGGCCCTGTAGTCCTTTCAAATGATAAAACTCCAAACTCTGCCCAGAATCCCAGCAGGGGTTCTGTCAGCATCTTTGAAAGTCACCTATTTCTTTTAATCTTTTCTGCCAGACTGTGAATCCACAAACTAAGTCTCTATTCTTAATAAAAACCTGCTTGGGAATGGAAACAGCGTGCTCCCCACCAGAGAGAGTGGCCATTTGGTTCCTGTTTCCCCACAGGACCCGGTTGTCTCTGTGTATGTTTTTCTCATGTTTCGATGAGCATCTGCAGCAGGGATGGATACTGCTGGCCAGTATCCGCCACACTGAGCCACAGCAGTCAGAGCTATTATTAAGATTCCACTGCTGATATTATACTTTAAAAATACCGAAACACCAATTCAAAAGAACCTCTGCACCCCAATGTTTATAGCAGCACAATTTACAATAGCCAAATGCTGGGAGCAACTTAAGTGCCCATCAGTGAATGAGTGGATCAAAAAACTGTGGTACATTTACACAATGGAATACTACACAGCAGAGAGAAAAAAAAAGGAGCTTCTCTATCCTTTGGGACAGCATGGATGGAACTGGAGAGCATTATGGTAAGTGAAATAAGCCAGGCAGTGAAGGGAAATACCATATGATCTCACCTATAAGTGGAACCTAATCAACAAAACAAACAAGCAAGGAAAATACAACCAGAGACATTGAAATAAAGAACTGACTATATAACCAGAGAGGAGCAGGGAGAGGGATAATGGGGGAAAATAGGGGAAGGGTTATCAAGGAACTTGTATAAAGGACACACAGACAAAGCCAAAGTGAGGACTTTCATGGGTGAGAAGCGAGGATGGGTGGGGCAGGGAGGTGTGATGAGGTGAAAAGGGAGACAACTGTACTTGAATATTAAAAAAAAGATTTTAACTCTCTAAGTAGAACTTAAAATTTATCATAGTAAGCATGTTCTTAGCTATGCAACTTCAAAAGGATGTCATTTTACAAGACTGCAAGACCAAAAGGAAAGGAAACTAGATAAAATCAGTCATCTTTCACCAGCAAAAAAATTAGTGTTCTTGCTGATTAATAACTGCATTATTTTGATTAAAATAACCTAAAAAGTTTTAGGCCCAGTAGCTCAGTTGGTTAGAGCATTGTTATGATACTCCAAGGTTGCAGGTTCAACCCCTGGTAATGGCACATATAAGAATCAACCAATGAATACATAAATAAGTGGAACAAATTAATCTCAATTTCCCACTTTAAAAGCAATACATTTTTTTAAAAAGCTTTAGTTTTTAAGCCATGTGAAGTATCTGAAACTTGCTTACTAACAAGCTAACTTTTTAAAGCTCTATTTAAATTCCAGAGATAGTACCAAAAATATCCAAACTGTTTAACTGTTTTGTCTTTATAAACTTCTTATACTGTACAAATCAAAATAACTTGTGGTATATTACTGCTTACAAAGGAGGAAGTACTTTTCACAATTCTAGATGCATAACCACCACCTTTCCAGATGAGTATTTCTAAGCATTGTAACATAGAATACTCAAGAGAACCAGTGATTTTTAAAAGGTCATGTTCTAGAACTTCTTGTAGCTCTTATTTCCTTCAAACAATGGAGACTTTCTATACAACAGTCAAGATCAAAACTCAGATTAGGAGAAAGTTGGCTTCCACCAGGTAAACACAACCCACCAATTTTTCTCTACACAGATTCACAAGTCCCCAGCTGAGTCTACCTAGGAGGGACTAAGAAAACTGATGGAGTGACTCACTTTGAAAGTACAAACATTAAACAATTACACAGGGTAACAAGACTTACCATCATCTCCAGGAGTTGAAATTCAACAACTAATCCCTGTCGGAGACAGAGCAGTCCAAGGCACCAATACATTTTTAAATGTATACAGTCCAATACATTTAAAAATGTACTTTACATTAAAATAACTTGAACCTGCTTTCACTTGAGCAGAATCTAAATTAGCAGATCAATGCGAACCTAAAACTGCTCTAAAACAAAGTCTAACATATATAAAATACAGACCTTGTATAAAGAAAAAAATAGCAGATCAATAGGAAGGCTGTGTATGTATTCCCTCGCACAAAAAAACACAAGATGCATAACAGGAATTCTTCGTGGCAAACAGCAATAATTCCCTCCTCCACCAAAAAAAAATCTCTAATAGCTGTTTAAGTCAGGAACATTTCACAGTGGTCTACTTGTCACTTCTACAACTAAAACTACACAAGAGATTCAAGGCCCATTACGTCTTGACCGCAAGGCCCAGACTCTTTCGTGAACCTGTGGGCGTTTTTCCAACCGGTGCTGTGGTGAGCACGCAGTGTCCCGTGGGAACGTGAAGGGGAAGCTACCGAGGAGGAGGAGCGAAGCACCCACAACCGACTTCGAGCTCTACTCTGCCCCCTGGGGGGCGACAGGAGGTGTCCTGTGTGACCGTTTCCAGTCAGCCCAAATGCTGATAGCCTAGCTGCTCCCACCTTCGCTGGCCTCGCAGTCTCCAAGCCCGTCGCCCCGACCGAGCCCCCCCCCCCCCCCCCCCCGCCCAAACTGACCCTTGGGCTCCTCACCAGAAGCTCTAGTTAGCCTTCTTTCACAACGAGCGCACTGACTTTCAGCAGCTACCCACTGCCGGCCCTTCCTTTCCATCTGCTGATAGGAAAATAAGGTGAGGCGACCTGACGAAGATTCTGCCGCTGCCGACTTCTAGATTCTAGGAGCGTACCACGTGCCAGTCCCAGCAACCCTCGCGCCAGCCACCAATCATGGAAAGCATTACTGCAGTTTGCCAATCAGCAGGCTAGGAGATTAAAGCCCGCACCCTCCACTTGACCCCACCCCTCAGCTTCACAACACCCCCACCCCCCCTCCCGCCAACGGTCGGGCACGTGTGGGGAGGCTTTCAGTTTTATCCCAGTAGCTTTACTGCCGAGGAAGAGCGCGTGGCAGTTTGAAGGACCGTTCACTTTCAAACCTCTACCTAAGGTGTCACCCACTGAACACTCAGTGCATCACATCCGCAGTTCCCATGTTATTACATACTCTGTAGTAGGCCTTACAGGCAGCCAGCAATCCCTGTATTGAAGGGATCCCCCTTCCCTGGTATCTATCAGGACCAGAAAACCTATACCTATTTAAAAATAAAGTATTTTAATCCCATATTTGAATCATCTGCTAGGGATTTGAAGGCTTGATTACTATTAGGTTGCCCAAAAAGTCCGCATAATTTTTTTCCATAAAATAAAAGACACATTTTTCATTTTCAACAATAACTATTGATTTGGATATGTTGAGTATGTTGGCTGGTTCCCAGTGGTAGACAGGTGATCTCAATTAATGTCTCAATTTGATCGCTATCAACTTTAATTGGTGTACCCACCTTGGAATATCGTCCAGCAAGAAATCTCCAGCACAAAACTTCACAGAACCACTTCTGACACCTTTGATCAGTCATAGCACCTTCTCCATACACTGCACAAATATTTTTTGTGTGTTTCAGTTGCTTTTTTTACTTTTCCTGAAATAATAAGCATAATATGCTAAAACTTGCACATTTTCTTCCATTTTCAATATTAAAATGGCTACACAAAAATTCACCAATTCTAATGTTTTTTATTTGCACCCATGACAACTGATATGACAACTGTGACAATACAACCTAACAAAATTGTTTTAGGTGAAGTTAAAGATAACTAAGTGCTACTAGATCAGTCTTACTAAAAAAAAAACAAGCAAATATTTTGCCCAACCCAAAAGTAGGTTCAGTGGAGAACCTATCAGTGTCTACTGGTGGGAAATTCAATTAACCATTTCAGACTAAGAGATGGTCATCATTACTAACAGTCGTTGAACTGGGAGTGGTTGGTGAAGCTAAGAATTTATAAAGAACAGGACAAGTATAATCTCTACCTGAAACAGTAACCTCTGTTACGGTAGCTTGTGGTGAGTTCCAGAGGGTAGTTAGAGACAATAAAAGTCACTATACTCCGGGAAGATAAAGTCAATATGGCATGAAGAGCTTTCCTAGAGGACATGGGGTTTGCACTGGACCCTAAAACCAAGGTAGAACTTTAGGCATAAAAAGGAAAGGAGGCATTCCAGAGAGAAGGAACAGCATAAGCGAGGGAAGGTAGATAGGAGATGCAGTGCTGTCTTTGGAAATTAATTCATCGACCTCTTGGCCAGAGTATTAATTTCCTTAAAATGAGTTTTTTTGAGAGGATATTGGGGTGGAATTTTGGACAGTCTTGAATGTTGGACTGAGTTGGAACTTTACCCTTCAAGCAGTAGAGTTCTGGCTAAGTGTGTGACCAAGAGACGAAGTCCCTGTGGCAGGTGTATTATGGAGTAAGCACCTGGAGATGATGGCAGGGTGCCTTCAGCCTTTAAAAATAAGAGCCTGCACATATTCTTTATTTCCCTTCTACATTTTTTTCTGAAATATAAACAGAAGTTCAAAAGCTCACCTGTATCACAGAAGCTCCAAACCAGGGACCTGCTTAAGTGATCATGATATTCTGAAAAAAAAACCACCTGGAGCACTACTAAATGTGGTCATGCCATTTGTTACTCACATATAAGGGAGTTCACTGACATCAGTGGGTCAGTGCAAGAGAAACTGCACTTCCTCCACTCTGAGGCTCATTATAAGGGGTTCAGACAAAGGCCACATGGATCCAGGTTACACAAACCTACATGTAGCCTAGGTGTACTACTTACATTAGTGTGTACGTGCAAATGGAAAAGGTCAAGAAGCAGTCACAGGACAAGACACCAACAAGGCTGTCCTATTGTCACAGGACAACAAGAAGATAAGGAAGGAGTTACAATCCATTCCCCAAATAATTCACATTCCTTCTGGTCAGAGATCCTCTAACTAGGCCTCAGTCATGGATGGAAGGGGGACGGGCCATGTATTGACCCCACATCATCCATGATCAAAAATCTTTATACATTGTTTTCTTAGGGAACAAATACTTAACTCACCCCCATGCTACCTATCCAATAGTTTCTGTTACTAATCCATAATGAAACCCATAGTACTAATCAATCCAATATTCCCATGTATCATGCTGAATCTTCTACAGTTTTGTGAGTGGCTTTCCCTGCTCCGCTATCTGGAATGCTCACTTCTTCCCTTTCATCCACTCATATGCCCCTCATTCTTCGTGGCTCAGCCTTTGAACCACTAATTACTCCTTGACACTTACGCATTTTTCACTGTACTCACCAGTGCTCTAGCAAGTAGCCATAATATCCTTTTCCACCAGGATATCCATTCTGTAATTTTAATAATGACAATCTAATTGCACAGAGGTTCTTCTTGGGTAGTAATGTAATGGGGTGCTGAGCTAGAGGTTCCTCAAAACAGAGAAAACCCCCACAGCTATCATTTGGGGGATGGGGGAAGCAGAGCTGGGCCATTGAGAGTGACTTTGCATATCTAAAGAACTTAGCCAGTGTTTCATTAATGCTAAAAGCTGTGCTGGCCTTGCTCCTCAGAATCAGGGAGATGGGCATGAATCTGTTGCTGTGCCTGGCCTGCGTAGGTACCTGGAGCCCAGACTGACGATGGCAGCCAAGAAAGGCAGAAGAGACCAGCCTACTGGCAGGTGTAATCCAATGTGGAAGGAGTCAGAAATGGGGTTATAACCCTGGCTGGTGTGGCTAAGTGAATTGACCTGGGGCCTGAGAACCAAAAGGTTACCAGTTCGATTCCCAGTCAGGGCACATGCCAGGGTTGCAGGCCAGGTCCCTAGTAGGGGGCGAGTGAGAAGCAACCACACATTGATGTTTTTCTTCCTCTCTTTCTCCCTCCCTTCCCCTCTCTCTAAAAAAAAAAAAAAAAATCTGAAAAAAAATCTTAAAAAAAAAGAAATGGGGTTATAGAGGAAGATCCACCCCAGGATTTAAACACAAGTACAGCAGCCATGCTAGAACTCCAGACCATGTGGGAAGGAGAGTAGGAGAGCCATAAGAGGCTCCCTTCCCTTCCCTTCCCACCCACCTCTCTTTCTTGTTCTTGACCATGCACCTTGGGAGTGGAGAAAAGGGTCTTAGGGTCTTAGCCATGGGGTTTGAAAGGATGCAGAAGGACCTCCACTGGGCCACCATGAATGTGCAGTTTTGGATTAAGAGCAGGAGCCTGGCCCAGTATGAACAACTGGGAGAAGCCAGGAATGCTGAAATGAAACCAGGAGAATGCTGAGCTGAGGATTTCTGTTTCTTTTCCTGAGAGACAGTACCTCTGATTGGCCTGGTTTGGCAAGGGGAGACAAGACTGTGTGATTACAGGTGGATTTTTTTGTTTGTTTCTAAAGGGAATGGGATTTAACACAGAATTCCATTATTCTAAACCTGTATAACTTCCGAATAAATAGTTCCTATCCTTTTTGTAAGACTCTGGCATTGGGAGTCATGGTTCTTATTGGTGGCAGGCAATAGAACCCAGAGCAATAGAATCCCATGGTTCTGTTACAATAATATGTATCTAATGTGGTCCAGTACAGAGGAGTCATTTCTGAATATCATCAGGTGTGCTGGAGAGAATTATGACTTTGGTAATTCCAGAAGTTAAATAAACCTTGGATAAATTAGGGCCAGTGAGAAATACAATAATAAATGTTTAGACTCCATATGTCAGGTCTTAATACTTCCTCTCAAATAGAACAAGCAGAATTATTATCTTAACATGTAATTTAGATTGTTTAAACCCTGTTTTTGGAATCTTCTAGTGACTTCCTATTGACTGTGACAAATCCTTAAAATGGCATTCAAGGCCTCTCTAGCTTCTCACTACTATTTTGCACTACTTCTCACTATGTTCTAGATACACTCATCTTTTTCAGTTCTGTACATAGATCAAGCTCTTTTCAATAGGACTTTTGCCTGGAACTGTCTTCCCTGCACTATAAAAAATTATCATATCCCCACAGAAGGAATAAAGAATAAAATTATGAATACCAAGTACCCTCCAGACACTTTAAAAAATAATCTAATTTTATACAGATAATCTGGTTTTATTATGCCTGGCCAATTTACTCACATGTTGGCCAATTCTTTATTCCCCCTTGTGTTTCATATGTCCTTCTAAGATAATTTTTCTACTTCAAGGAAATCCTGAAGAAATGTATTTAGTGAGGATATGTTAGTGGCAAATACTCTTGGTTTTTATTTGGATAACAAGGTATTTTTACTTAATCTTCATCCTTTTTTAAAAAAGATTTTATTTATTTAGTTTTAGAGAGTGGGGAAGGGAGGATGAAAGATAGGGAGAGAAACATCAATATGTGGTTGCCTCTTGGGAACTCTCTACCAGAGGTAGGAAGACCTGGCTTGCAACCCAGGCATGTGCCCTAACTGGGAATCAAACTGGCGACCCTTTGGTTCTCAGGCCTCCACTCAGTCCACTGAACTACACCAGCCAGGGCTCACCTTCTCTCTTGAGTTATTATTTAGTAACATAAAATTCTAAGCTGACAGGACTGCTGGCCAAGATGGAGGCATAAGTAGACACACTGTGCCTCCTGTATAACCAAGATAAAGATAACAACAATTTAGAAACAGAATAACAACCAGAACTGACAGAAAATTGAACTATATGGAAGTTGGACAATCAAGAAGTTAAAATAGCCCTGGCTGGTGTAGCTCAGTGGATTGAGCGCGGGCTGGGAACCAAAGTGTCCCAGGTTTGATTCCCAGCCATGGTACATTCTTGGGTTGCAGGCCATAACCCCCAGCAACCGCACATTGATGTCTGTCTGTCTGTCTGTCTGTCTCTCTATCTCCCTCCCTTCCCTCCCTAAAAATAAATAAATAAAATCTAAAAAAAAGAAGTTAAAATAGACCCATTCATCCAGACCGGTAGGAGGGGCAGAGTTGGGCAGCTGGGCATGGGTTGCGGCGCGGAGATCAGAAAGCGTTGGGACTGGGCATGTAAGGCATCCAGGGTGCGCAAGACCACAGTGGGTGGACCTTAAGTGCTCAAGCGGCAGCTGGCAGACCCCGGCCAAAGGGTGGCAACTGGCAGACCCAGCAAGGCAGCGATTGTGAAGCAAGGCACTGCATATAACCCAGGATCCAGCGCTGGGAAAAAGAGCCTTGGGACACTGATTGAAAACACCTGTGGGGGTTGAGGTGCAGGGAGAGGCGCAGGGAGAGACCCCGCCACCACATACAGCGTCACAACCCAGCGACTGGGGTGCCCTGCCCTGGTGAACACCTAAGGCTCTGCCCCTCATACATAACAAGCATAACCAGACCAAAGAGAAAAAAAAGATGACTCAAACAGAAGTGAAAGTTCTACAACCAGTACTTTTAAGTGACCGAGAGATAGCCAGCCTATCAGATGCACAGTTCAAAGCATTGGTGATCAGAATGCTCACAGAATTGGTTGATTTTGGTCACAAATTAGATGAAAAAATGAAGGCTACAATAAGTAAAGTGAAGAAAAATGTACAGGGAACCAACAGTGATGGAATGAAAGCTGGGTCTTACATCAATGAAGTGGACCAGAAGGAAGAAAAAAATATACAGTTAGAAAAGAATGAAGAAATAAGAATTCAAAAAAAGGAGGAGAGGCTTAGGAACCTCCAGGACATCTTTAAACGTTCCAAAATCCGAATTATAGGGGTACCAGAAGGAGAAGAGGAAGAGCAACAAGTGGAAACCTTATTTGAACAAATAATGAAGGAAAACTCCCCCAATCTGGTGAAGGAAATAGATTTCCAGGAAGTCTAGGAAGCCCAGAGAGTCCCAAAGAAGTTGGACCCAAAGAGGAACACACCAAGGCACATCGTAATGAAATTACCCAATATTAAAGATAGGGAGAGAATCTTAAAAGCAGCAAGAGAAAAGGAGACAGTTACCTATAAAGGAGTTCCCATAAGGTTATCAGCTGATTTCTCAAAAGAAATCTTGCAGGCAAGAAGGGGCTGGAAAGAAGTATTCAAAGTCATGAAAAGCAAGGACATACATTGAAGATTAGTCTATCCAGCAAAGCTATCATTTAGAATGGAAGGGAAGATAAAGTGCTTCCCAAATAAGGTCAAGTTAAAGGAGTTCATCATCACCAAGCCCTTATTATATGAAATGTTAAAGGGACTTATCTAAGAAAAAAAGGGTCAAAAATATGAATGCTGAAATGACAACAAACCTGCAGCTATTAACAACCAAACCTAAACAAAAAAAACTGAAAAAAA
The DNA here is from genome assembly GCF_004126475.2 of Phyllostomus discolor. NCBI lineage: Eukaryota > Metazoa > Chordata > Mammalia > Chiroptera > Phyllostomidae > Phyllostomus > Phyllostomus discolor. The sequence continues at coordinate 116,866,523 of NC_040904.2, forward strand.
AACCAACCCCCAAACTAAGCAAACAAGTAGAACAGGGATATAACCACAGAAATGGAGCTCACATGGAGGGTTATTAGTGGAGAGGGGAAGGGGGGAATGGGTGAAAAAGATACATAGAATAAGAAGCATTATAGGTAGACAGGGGGAGATTAAGAATAGTATAGGAAATGGAGAAGCCAAAGAACTTACATGTACAACCATGAACATGAACTGTGTGTGGGGGGCAATGCTGGAGGGTGAGGGGGACAGTGCAAGGATGAGAGGGATAAGGGGAGAAAACAACGGGACAACTGTAATAGCATAATCAATAAAATACACTAAAAAAAGAAAAAAGTAGAAATTGAAAGTTACAAAACCATCACAGGAATGTAAAATACAGTATAGGAAATATAGTCAATAATATTATAATAACTGGATGTGGTGCCAGGTGGGTACTAGACTTACAGAAGGACCATTTCGTAAGTGGTATCAATGTCTAACCACATGAACAGCTGTCAACCTGAAATGAAACTAACATAATATTCAATGTTAGTTTCCCAAATAATCGGAATTGAGAAATAAAAATATTTTTTAAAGGATTTACAGTTTCTGTGTATTGTTTCAGAATTTTTCCCTAAGCTAAACATTCATTTTATTCACTATCTACCATAAGCTTTACTACCTTCTCTTCTCTAAAATTCAGCTTTGTTGATGGTATTTGTGTAGGAGTGGGAGGAAGTCAGGTGCAATGGAAACATAAGAGCCCAGTAATTTGGATGGACAGGGTCATGAATCTTGATTTACCTTTCATATGTGTGTCCCCACGTATATACCATTGGTGTAGTATCATCTGAGAACATGACACATAGATAGATAGTAGATAAATAGGTAGATATTCCACAATAATTTTATAGTGATTTTTAAAAAAAGAATTAAGTATATTATAAGTTTGATTCTGCTTTTGTTTCAATAAAACTTTGAACTTAACATTTTTCTTCTAGATTCACTACAAGTGTCAAATTGTCATTAAAATTGTTACAGGTATGTAATTAGTGAGTTATTGGAGAAGGAAATGAGCAAATGCTATCAGACATTAAACCTGATTAATCAGGAAGGGGCAACTTCACAGACTCCCTGGGGGACAGCCTTATCCTGCAAAGGGATTTAATAATGTCTGAACAGGCAGGAAGAACCAGTTTTCCAATCTCGAGGGGAACAACCAACTCATTCCCACAGAGAAACAGGTGGAGAGATAAACAGTGAGGGGAGTTCCTTTGCTGAGCACATGTGCAGTAGACGCCAAGATGACAAAGCAGAGCTTTGAAGAATGCACAGTAGTGCATTCTTGTGCAGTGAAAAGGTATGAACTGTCTTCCATATATCTTCTGGAAGAGACAGAATACCCAACTCTTTCAAGAAGTGACTCTGGTTTTTTTTCCCTAAAAAATCTACAAGGCTGTGAAGCAGAAAGGATCTTTGGAAATCACTGAACCCTACCTCTTCACTGAAGATGGGGAAGCCAAGGCTCAAAACCACTCTGACTTTCTTGGGCAGAGCAAGACTCATGGTGTTCTGATTTCTGGACCATGCTCCCACACTTTACTACACTAATTGCCACATCCACTTCCAGAAAACTCTACTATGGGGAATTATAGCAGAACCACAGGGAATAAAAGTTGGGATCAATGAAGACGTGACAAGTGCTCCTCTTAGCCAGATTTGTGGGCTTTTGATGGGGATCAGCAAAACTTCAAACTTGTTGTTGTGAAGAGTTAGGGGACAAGATGGGGACTTCCATGTCCCTTCTTGAAAAAGAATCCCAGGGAGAATTCTGGGGTCCTAAAGTTTGGGGAAGAGACCTGAAGGGAACTGAGTCCTAACAATAAGTTTACATCTGACTCCTCAGTGATTCCTGTACATCTCTCTCATTCCTGTCATTCCAAGGCATACACACACTGTTGTATACATCATATTTTCTTCTTTTGGAAACACAAAGCTGTAGACACTGAGGGAAAAACAACACCCATGTTTTTAGCAGTTTTGTTTGTTTCCATTGAGACAAGTTATTAGGATTAGGAAATCTCTGGGGTGAGTTGGGGAATGGTGCAGAATCAGTTCAAGCCTGTGCTCTGTGTCTACTCTGTGGTGAGATATAATAGAAAATTACAACTTGTTGGTTTAGACTCTCATAGACACTGGTTGTGCATCTATGATGTGAACTGTAAGTCATTCTTGCTCTATGGGCCTTTGCTCAGGAGCCTTCATAAGGTGTGGGTAGGTACATGTCTGTAGTTCTGTGTTCTCAACATTTCCAAACTCTGACCTGCTTTCTCTCATGGACAGAAAGCTCCCCATGACTCCTCTCAGACTTTGTAAAAGTATAAAACCTTTCCTGTGAAGTTCATGTAGCAGAGTCACTTCTTAGGTCTTACAGTGTCTTGTTATGGTGCTCTCTGGCTGCCATTTTTGTTCTAAATGCCATTTTTACTGTTCATATTCTAGTCAGATATGTGATTAAATGAGGTTCACCAACCCTGATTATGATTCTAACAGAGATGGCATCAATTTTGATGATATCTTCAGGGAGAAGATGAAATAGATGAAGGAAGATTTGAGAATTACAGGTAAATGTGGATCTGAGAATTATGGAAGAATGGTGGCTGAGGGTGGGCATGGGTCACAGGATCACTTGGGTCACATGGACATACGTACCATCCTTTTCTCACTGGGAAAATTCAATTCTCAGCCTCCCTCTGCCTCTTGGAGATTGTTCTCTCATCTCCTCCCCACCCAATCATCTTTCACCTTAAAAGCAAATAAACTCATATCTGAATTGACAGGACTTTTCCAGAAATCTGTATTCACTGGCCTTCCTATATTTACTGGCCTATCTCATTTTAGTGAAAACAAAATACTCAATGTCACATTTCACCATTGTATTTACACATAAAGCTGCTTTCAAATCCTCAGCACCTCCTTCAAACCTCCCCCCCGCCCCCACCCAGGGCTCAACCCAGGGGTGGATTCCCACCAGCAGCAAGCACTCATCAGATCTCTGTAGTTGGTCTGCACTATCCATCTTAGTACCCAGTTAGTTATACTCTATCCTATTGGTATAATTGTTTCACATGAATTCATATTGGTTTTTGAGGCAGACTGCATTTTCTTTAAAAAAAATTTTTTATTCAATTTATTGGGGTGACACTGGTTAACCAAATTATAAAGGTTCAGGTGTACAACCCTATAATACATCATCTGTATATTGTATTGTGCGCTCACCACCCCCCAATCTCCCTCCATCACCACTTATTTCCCCTTTACCTTCTGCTACCTCACCCCACCCGGCTTTCCCTCTAATAATCACTATACTGTTATCTGTGTCTATGAGTTTTTTTTCTTTGCTTAATCCCTTCATATTTTTCCAGCCACCCTCAAACACCCCCTCTGACAACTGTCAGTCTGTTCTCTCCATGAGTCTGTTTCTATTTTGTTTGTTAGTTTATTTTTATTCATTCAATTCCAAATATAAGTGAAATCATAAATTACTAGTCTTTCTCTGACTGACTTATTTCACTTAACATAATAACTCTCCAGGTCCATCTGTGCTTTTACAAAGGGTAAATTTCATTATTTTTTTTATGGCTGAGTAGTATTCCATTGTGTAAATGTACCACAGGTTTTTTTATCCACTCATCTACTGATGGGCACTTGGGCTGCTTCTAAATCATGGCTATTGCAATTAACTTAAAACTTATTGTAATTTAATATAGAATTTTCTTAAAGATGCCCACCCCCTGTAATGAGCTATTGGCACTCTTCCTTGTAGTGGTGGTGTGTGAGAAAGACAGTGGGCCAAAATGAAGATGAAGCAGTGGGCAAAGGCAGATTATGTAGAGCACTGTGGGCTATGCTAAAACTTTGAATTTCATAAAGCAGGGGAATGACATGATCTAACTGCTTCCTTTCTTTAATGTTGGTAGCAGTGGGTTGAAGAGTTTTAGTTGTTGTGTTATTGTTGTTGTTAGCTCCAGAAAAATCCTCCTGGCCTGGAGATTCTCCTGCCCATGATACTGCTTACCAATGAGATAAAGAAGGGTATGGGCCTGCATACCACAGAGGCAGCAGGAATGCTTATATTGAATCAACTTGGCTCTAAAGACACTTCTTACCTATGTGACCTTGGTAAGTTATGTTACCTTTCTGACCCTCTTTTTCCTCTTCTGCAAAATGGTCACAATAATAGTCCCTGTCTCATAGAGCTGCTCTTGGGGTTCACTGAGGTAAGACATCTGTTTGAATGAGATGTGTTCTCATCTGTAAAGTGCCCAGATCATCAGGTTTATCGTGAGGATCAAGGGCGAAGGGCTTTGTAAACAGTCCACGAATAAAAGTGTAAGGTATTAACCCTATTCTTAAGTGTCTTGTGATCTTCCCTGTTCCTGGTGAGGTTAATGAGTAGAAAGCATTCAGGCTGTGGCAGGGGCAGCCTATATGAGGTCTGGCCGGGAAAAGTCCAGCTGTTGTTAGTTAATAAAATGAGAGTGGCTTGCCTGACATCATTGCAACCTGGCAGGCTAGGAGAGCAGACTGGAATGGGCATATGGTGTGCACAGTGACAACTTCACTGTACTAGTCAGTGGGGGTAGTAGACACCATTGAGTGAACATGTGTACTGTGTGGCCATCACATTCAAAATGACCGAGCAAGTACAGCAATGAATCTGCATCAAATTTTGCATTAAGCTTCAACATTCCTCTGCAGAAACTGTTCAGGTGATTCAGAAAGCTTTCAGAGATGATGCAATGAGTGCTGTGCAAATAAAAGTGTGACACAAATGCTTTAAAGATGGTCGAGAATCTGTTGAAACTGATCCACATTCTGGAAGGCCTGCAACAAGCACAACACCTGAGAAAGTTGAATGTGTATGGGCTGCAATGAACAAAAATCAGCAATTGACTTGCGAGAACTAGAAGCTGATCTGAGGATTCCAAAAACTACTGTGTCTGATATTTTGATACAGAATCGACATGAAACGTGTTGTGGCAAAATCTGTTCCACAGCTTCTGCTACCAGGGCAGAAAGAACATCATGCTGCAGTTGCTAATGACTTGATTCAAACTGCTTCCAATGAACGGGATTTCAAGAAGGTGATAACCAAGGGGAGGGAATTTCAGGGGAAAAGGGGAAGGGTTTACAGGAACAAGTATAAAGAACACGTGGACAAAAACTACAGGGGGTGGAAATGGGAGGGAGGTGGGGAGCACTTGGCAGGTGGGCTGGGATGGGAGTAAAAGACAGAAAACTGCTTGAACAACAATTAAAATAAAAAAATTTTTAAAACCTTAGAAAATTGATATTTTTAAGCCCAAAAACAACGGTTTCAAAAGATTCAGCTTAATAAAATGCTTAATTTTTCAAGTTAAAGAAAAAAAGAAGAAGAAGAAGAAGAAGAAGAAGAAGAAGAAGAAGAAGAAGAAGAAGGTGATAACCAGAGGTGAATGGTAGGTCTATAGCTGTGATCTGGAAACAAAGGCCCAGTTGTCTCAATGGAAGTTGCCTGGTTCTCCACCCCCAAACAAGGCACGGCAAAGTCACAGCAAGATTAAGACCATGTTAATTGTGTTTTTGATTGGGAAGGTGTTGTCCAACATGAGTACACCCCTCCAGGTCAAACAATTAATGAGTACTACCTAAATGTTTTTCATTGGTTGAAAGATGCAACATGATGAAAATGGCCACAGCTGTGGACAACTGGTGATTGGCAGCTTCATCATGACAATGTGTCCACACATGCAGCACATCTTGTGCAGAGTTTTTTAGTGAAACATCAAATAACCCAGGTGACTCACCCCTCTTACAGCCCAGATTTGGTGTCTTGCAACTTCTGGCTTTCCTCAAAACTAAAATCACCTTTGGAAAGGAAGAGATTTCAGATCTCTTCACTTTCGGACATTCAGGAAAATATAAAGGGGCAGCCAGTGGTGATTCCAACAAATGAATTTGCAGAGTGTTTTGAACAGTGGAAGAGTCACTGGGAGAACTGCATGAGGTCCCAAGGTGCCTACTTTGAAGGGGACTGAAATGTCATTGTCCTATGTACAATGTTTCTTGCATCTTCTTCAATAAATGTCTCTATTTCTAATAGTACATGGCTGGATACTTTGTGGACAGACCTCACAACTATAAAGATGAGTAGTGTGATGAATCAGGGACACCCTTCCCATGACAACGTTTTCTGAAATTCCACAGCCAGACTGCATTGCAACATACATTATAGGAGTGAGACATAGAAAGGAGCTCTCCCATAATTCATAATTTTGCCAACTCTCCTCTTTGGTTGATCTCAAGATCAACTTTCAGAGGTTGGTTCAGGCGAAGTATGACTCCCAGCAATGTCTGGCCACAGTGCTTTGTTATCCAGACCTCACTTCTCAGAGCCTTGGTGTCCCTTCCACAGGATGGAAGTATAGCAGAAAAACTTATTGTTCATTTCATTTCCACAGATGTTATAAAATTGAATGAAATTTTTAAAGTAGTATAAAACCATTCAAATACTTTTGAGGTTTTCCTTCGAATGTTAGTACATAAAAATCATGATGGAGAATCTTTTTGGGGAGTGTGCTCTCTTGAAGTAAAAGAGACATAAATAAATAGCTTTGCATTTTCATGGGTATTTGTGAGAGACAGTATCATATAGTGGCTTAGAGCATAGACTTTGGAACCAGACAGATTGGGTCTGATTCCAGGCTCTGAGATTTGAAGCTAATTCTATGTGCCTGGGCAATGTATGTGGTGTTTATAAAACACATCTTCTCTATCCATTGAGGCATCAAAGAAGCAAAAGGGAGAATGAGAAGATAGGCCTGCGGGTACATGGGGTTGGCTGGGTGAGCCAAGTGGGAGTTTAGCACAGTTTCATGCATAGGCAACTGGAGCTGGCCAATGTATAACTGTGCCAAGACTAAGAGTGCCACTGAACAGAGTAAATGGTGGGTTTATGCCCCTCTTTTCATTGTGAAAGGACAATTTTCAAAGGAAAGGTGTAGGGTAAGTGGAGGCAATCTGGCTTCCTCACTGAGGTGTCTGGGAAACTAAGGGAAGGAGTGTTCCCATAGCCTTTGAGGGGCCTCATAACCAATGTTCTCATAGCCTTGATACTGGATCCAATAAACTGTTCCCATAATATGAAGTGGGCTTGCATGCTCAGAATTGGTACGTTATGTAATGTTCTGGCAGTTTTCCAGTTTTGTTCCCTTCCAGTACTTGAACAAGTAGGGGCCTCCCACTAGTGAGACACACAGCTTGCAGCCTGTGTGGCTTGCCTACCCATGAATAAAGGTATGTCAAGCATCCCCATGGCTCTGTGCATTTTCTTCTGTCTCCCAGAGGTGAGAGAGGATCTGCCCAGCCTTGATCACTTGCAACACAAAAGGTAAAATCATGACTATCCTACATACATAAAATGAACAAATGGTAAAAAATGTGTTTAGGTTATGGAATTCACAATTTAGGTTATGGAACTAGGCAGGTGTTATATGCAGTTCAAAGGAGCAAAGCAGCAGGCATTTATCTGGATTCCAAGAAAGTCAGTTCTCAATAACCTTAAAGCTAGAAAGCATTCTTCATGGGTGAGCTCTGGATAGTATATGGTGCTCCATGTAAACACAAATTCTCCCCACACTGCCTACAGATTTCTACAGCTGAGCCATTTAGTGGAAAAGAGATCCACAGTGCTGAGCAAGTCACTTAACTTCTAAGCCTCAGTTTCCCTATTTGTAATTAAAAGTCTGAGGCTACTAGCTGATGGGGTTGTGTTAACCTGAAAATAAAAGGCCAAAGGGAGAGGCAACAAGGGTTTATTTGAGATGTAAAAGAACAGCCATTTGGGAAGTGCCGATTCAGGCAGAAACCCAAATGGTTTCTGATTAAGGGTGAAGGCAAGGGTTTATATGAGAAAGGAAATAGAAGGAAGGAAATTCTATTGGTGTTAATATGTCAAGATAGGAATTTCTACACTTAAGGTAAATTATCCTACACCTAACTTAAATTATTCTTTAGCCATACATGGTGGTATTAATTATAAATAATGTCTTTAATTTTCAGTCCTGCACTTAAATAGTGTCTGCTTTCTTGTTAGGTTTGCAAACACTTGTTTGGAAGGCAAATGCTGCTCTAGGCCCAGTCCAAAGGTTATTTTGCCCAGTTTAAACATGAAAAAAGTTTGGGGAGTAAGACATGTAAGGTAGTTCCTCTGGGATGGCAGCTCTGACTCCATTTTGAAATGGACCTATTTGTGTTATTTTTCACATAAGCATTAATAAGATGTTTTTATGAGGTTATCACACTGCCCAGGACACAACAGGTATTAAATGCCAGCTATTGTTACTCTTCTGTTAAGAGATGTTAAACTGCCCTGACTGGGTTGACTCATTTGGTTGGGCATTGTCCAGCAAAGCAAAAGGACACTGGTTTGATACCTGGTCAGGGCACATTCCTGGGTTGCTGGTTCACTCCTCAGTCAGGGGATGCATGGCACCCTTTCAAGGCATGTATTACAGACAGCCAATCGAGGTTTCTCTCTCACATAGATGTCTCTTCTCACACTCTTTTCCCTCCCTCCCCCTCTCTCTAAAAATACATAAATAAAATCTTTTTTAAAAGAGAGATTAATAAATAAATAAATAAATAAATAAATAGACATTAAATTCCACTAGTGGAATGATGCCAGAGTGAATGAATGTGGAGACCTGACAATCTTTGTAAGTGTAGAGTCAGAGGAGGCGGCATGTCTGCATTCAGATGAATATGGTGTTTTGTTTTAAAAGTCTTTGCCTCAGTAATTTCTCTGTCCTCATTTGTTAATAACGGAGTTTATCAGGGGAGCGGGTGGCCTTTCCAGGGGCCTAGTCTAAACACATCCTGGTTTGGGTCTCTGCAAGTAACCTCCCTTACAAATGCTTCCTTACAGGGGAGTCTATTTATCCAGGTAAAGGTGCACATGCACACACTCACACATGAGCTAAGCACTTCACACGCTTGCATTAGTTGTCTTGGCAAGACTGGAATGCAAGGTGATTCTGACACTACCTGGAAGGGTTTCCGATTCACTAGGACTACTGATAAGAGATTAGTTCCAGGATAATTATGTGATAGCTGTGGCTAAAAACAGAGCTTAAAAACCTTGTGGATGGCAACATTTTAATTTAAAGATACATATACAATAAACATTGTACATTATAATCTATTTTTTATTGATTATGCTATTAGTTTCCCAATTTTCCCTTTATCCCCCCTCCACCCTGCCCCCTAACCCTCCAGCATTTCCCTCCCCTTAGTTCATGTCCATGGGTTGTACATGTAAGTTCTTTGAGTCCTCTGTTTCCTACACCATTTTTATCGCTCCTCATCTATTTTATGCCTACTAATTATGCTTCTTCTTCCCTGTACCTCCCCCCTCCATTCCTCCCTCCCCCCTCCCCACTGACTTCCTTCTGTGTGATGTCCATTTCTCTGATTTTGTTCTTGTTCTGGTTGTTTGCTTAGTTTTTGTTTTCATTGTTTTTCTTTTCTTTCAGGTTCATTTGTTGATAGTTTTGAGTTTGTTGTCATTTTATTGTTCATATTTTTTATCTGCTTTTTCTTAGATAAGTCCCTTTACCATTTCATATAATAAGGGCTTGGTGATGATGAACTCCTTTAACTTGACCTTATCTGGAAAGCACTTTATCTGCCCTTCCATTCTAAATGAAAGCTTTGCTGGATAGAGTAATCTTGAATGTAGGTCCTTGCCTTTCATGACTTCAAATACTTCTTTCTAGTCCCTTCTTGCCTGCAAGTTTTCTTTTGAGAAATCAGCTAATAGCCTAATGGGCACTCCTTCGTAGATGACTCTCTCCTTTCCCCTTGCCTCTTTTACAATTTTCTCTTTGTCTTTAATCTTGGGTAACTTAATGATGATGTGCCTTAGTGTGTTCCTCTTTGGGTCCAACTTCTTTGGGGCTCTCTGCGCTTCCTGGAATTCCTGGAAGTCTATTTCCTTCACCAGACTAGGGAAGTTTTCCTTCATTATTTGTTCAAATAAGCTTTCAATTTCTTGCTTCTGTTCTCTTCCTTCTGGCACCCCTATAATTCGGATATTGGAATGTTTCAGGTTGTCCCAGAGAATCCTCAGCTTATCATTTTTTTTGGATTCTTGTTTCCTCATTTTGCTCCAGTTGGATATTTATTTCTTCCTTTTGTTCCAAATCGTTGCTTTGAATTCTGGTTTCCTTCTTGTCACTGTTTGTTCCCTGAATATTTTGCTTTATTTCATTTTGGGTATCTTTGATTTATTCTTTCATTTTTCAACCAAGCTCAATCAATTCTGTGAGTATTTTGATTACCAGGGCTTTAAATTCTCCATCAGATAGGTTGGCAATCTCCTCATCGCTTAGTTCTTTTTCTGAGGTTTTGCTGTGTTCTTTCATTTGGGCCATATTTCTTTGTCTTGGGAGAGCTGATAGGTTGTAAGGGGGCAGGGCCTTACATAGTCACCCAGGCAAGGCAACCATCCTTGCTGTGCTGCAGCGCTGCCTGTGTGGGAGGGGCCAGAGAGGGAAGAATGTGGCTTGCCTGCTGGTCTTTAGTGCACTTTCCAACAGACTCTTATGTCAGACTGGAAGTATCTCATTGTGGCAACCCCAGCCTTAGCCCATAGTCAGCTCTGAGTCTCAGTTTTCCCCTTAAGTCAGTCACTCCTGAGCAGCTCTGCTGATCTCTGCAGTCAGTCCCACCCCTCAGCTGTCTCGCAGGGGTTTTTCTGAGTCAGCCAGTGAGGTCTGCCTCACCTGTCTGGTAGATTTTTTCTTTAACTCCTTGGTGGTTGAAGTTCCACGCAGTTTGATTTTCTGGCAATTTTGGTTTTTATTGATTTTAGATTGGTTGTTATCCTCCTTTTGGTTGTGCGAGGAAGTGAAGGGTTTCTACCTACACCTCCATCTTGGCCAGAACTTCAACATCTATAATCTATTTACATAAAGTTACTACGCTGTCTCTCTGACCTTTTTTATGCTTCTAAATGTGACTCTGAGACTATGGTAGAGAGCTATGGCTCTAACTGGCTCTTTTCCTGATGCACCAGCAGCAGAATGCCCTTGTGTATTTTATTTTTTTAAATTATTTTATTGTTTTTCAATTACAGTTGTCTGCATTTGCTCCCTACCACTCCCCCACCCACCCCAGCCAAACCCTCCTCCCTCCCTTGCTTCCACCTCCCTTGGTTTTGTCCATGCGTCCTTTATAGTAGTTCCTGAAAACTCTTCCTCCCTTCCCATTATCCCTTCCTACCTCCCCTCTAGTTACTGTCAGATTGTTCTTAATTTCAATGTCTCTGGTTATATTTTGCTTGCTTGTTTATTTTGTTGATTAGGTTCCAGTTAAAGGTGAGATCATATGGTATTTGTCCCTCACTGTCTGGTTTATTTCACTTAGCATAGTGCTCTCCAGTTCCCTCCATGCTGTCATAAAGGGTAGGAGCTCCTTCTTTCTCTCTGCTGTGTAGTATTCCATTGTGTAAATGTACCATAGTTTTTCGATCCACTCATTTACTGATGGGCACTTAGGTTGCTTCCATCACTTGGCTATTATAAATTGTGTTGCTATGAATATTGGGGTGCATAGGTTCTTTTGGATTGGTGTTTTGGGGTTCTTAGGATATAATCCCAGCAGTGGAATTGCTGGGTCAAAAGGCAGTTCCATTTTTGGCTTTCTGAGGAAATTCCATACTGTTTTCCACAGTGGCTGCACAGTCTGCATTCCCAAAAACAGTGCACTAGGGTTCCCTTTTCTCCACATTCTCTTCAACACTTATTTGTTGATTTGTTTATGATGGTCATTCTGACTTTAGTGAAGTGGTTGTAATTTGCATCTCTCTGATGGCTAGTGATGCTGAGCATCTTTTCATATGTCTGTGGGCCCTCTGTATGTTCTCCTTGGAGAAGTGTCTGTTCAAGTCTTTTGCCTGTTTTTTAATTGGGTTGTTTGTCTTCCTGCAGTGGAATTGTGTGAGGTCTTTATATATTTTGGAGATCAAACCCTTGTTGGAGGTATCAGTGGCAAATATGTTTTCCCGTATAGTTTGTTCTCTTTTCAATTTAATGCTGTTTTCTTTAGCTATACAGAAGCTTTTAAATTTGATGAGGTCCCATTTTCTTTTTAGCAGAATGCCTTAGTTTAAATGAATAAATGGAGGAGAGGTCATAGGGTAGTAGCTACTAAATGGAAAAGGGGTGTGTCCAGTTTGTGCAGAGTGTGCCATTGATGCAAGGCTGTGAATACTCCCATCCCTAGGGTACTGCTGATGAAAGCCATATCTACCCATAGAAATCCTGACTTTAAAATGTGGGCCCATCAGAGACCTGGCATACAAGGCAGGGATGCTGGCGAGGAAAGAGTTAGGAAGGAAAATTCTGTATTTTCAACCTTCTATAGAAAAGTAAAATGACTGGAAGAAACAAAAAGAAATTGAAATCACATCTCATTTTCATGCTTTGCATTCCAGAAAAACTTGATTTAGTAGGAACACCACAATGAAACCTGGATTTTATAAAACACCTTTTACTTAAAAATGAGGACTCTCTGGGGTTGTCAGCATGGATCTATAGTTTCACATGAATAAATCTAAGTTAAGACATGAAACATGACAGACATATAATGAGTGCTGGAGGGTGCTTTGCAACTGTTTTACAAGAAATAAATATTACTGTTTTAAACAACAGTTCTCTACTGAGGCTGACTCCTGTAAAATGAAGATTCCTTTGGTTCAGGAGAGCATCTGGAACAGGTTATGTAAGATCGACCTGGAGCTTATTTTGGAGCAGTTGGTGGTAGGGGATAATGGCAGCATTGGAGGGAGGGAGGTATAAGAGAGGGTAACCGGGGGGGGGGGGGGGGGCAAAAGAGAGATTTATAATGGAGTCCAGAACTCAGGATGTCCAGGAAATATTAAAAATATGGGATGTCCTCACCCCCACAAGTCTGAACTGAGGAATGGGACACATGGAGCAGGGCCATTGAAAGTTGTTTTGCCAAGCAAGAGTTTTGCAGACAGCCTCTTTAACATATCTAAAACCTTTAATTGGTTTCAATGATATGTTAAACAGCTGTGGCCTTGCTTTGAGCCAGAGAGAAGGGAGTGACTTCCAGTCAGGATGTAACTGGGAGGCAACTCCCCCTGGTTACAGAGCCTGTGTAAGAGCTTGGAGATGATTGGCTCCACACCACAGGGCCATGCCTGCCTGAACTTACTATGGCAACCCAGAAAAGCTGGAAAAATACAAGAATGCTGGCAAGGGTAGCCAATTGTGGGAGTAGTCAGAAATGGGGCTCCAGAGGAAGATTGGTACTGGGATTCAAACCCAGGTGAGGCAGCCCTGATGAGAGGAACTACTCGGCTTTGGCAGAGAATCACCATACAGCTTTAGCAGGGGAGAACCATGAGGATTTGGGTCTCTCTTTGCCATGCAGCTTAGGAAGCTTGAAAGCAAGACATGGCAGAGATGCAGAGCTCTCTCTTAGCAGTTTGGAAGAATGCAGGAGAGATGCTGCAGGAGGGAAAGGGGTGAAAGGACTCTTGCTGGTGGGCCATGAGAAGGTGCCATGTGGTCTTGGATTAAGAACTAGAGATCCCAGTGACATAGCTGATGGTGCTGGGAACCGAGGGAGGCCTGCCAGTGGAGCATGAATTACTGGGAAGAACCGGAGACTACCTGAGCTGCAGACTAATATTTCTTTTCCTGAGATATAGTACCCTGGACCAGGCAAAGGGGGGAAGGAAGGACTATGTGTGTTTGTGGGTGTTTTAAGGGAATCTGGGATTTGAATGAAGACATTAGGTCATTACTCTTAAGTGTGTATAACTTTTGAATAAAGAATTCCTTTCCTTTTCACCAATCTCTGACATGGAGAGCTATAATTCCCTGGTGGTGGGCAAGGCAAACGTAGTATAGGGGGACCCGAGGAGAAGAGGGGCCCATTTGTTAATATTATGTGACCCCTTTTCCAGTGGCCAGTGGAAATCATGGAAGAGCACATGCGCAGTAGCTTTAAAGTAATACAACTACTTGCACATGCACAGTAAAAGTCCACCAAAACTAGCCAGGAGGGATCTGCCCCATAAGAATAGAGTCCCTCTGGCCCATGAAGTCAATCTCTGCTTGGAGTTGGCCTGCTCCCATGTTCTCTGCTATAAACTCTGGGTGTTCAGTTCAATTCTTCGTCCCGATTACCAAGACACTGGTTACTTGTGCCCACCTGTGACAGAGGGATCACATTGGTAGGAGGGAGAGCACCAAGGATGATTGAGGTAGTGCAGCTAAGTGGCTAAGGACCCGTAAGAAGGACACCTCAAAGTCAAAACTGAGATTATCCATGTTGCTGTGATGTAAACATACCATCATTTCCACCTCTTGCAAACCTTCAGCAAAACTGCACTGGCCTCTTTTGACAAGGTAACTCTGAAAATATAAGATATTTTGGAATTCACAGGAATCTTTGGGAGGTCACTAGACTTCTAAGGGTGTGGAACGGAGGTCCAAACAATCCTATGAGAGCTTAGGGAGCTGGGAGACCATGGAAGATATCTGGATTACTCAAGACTATCTCATGAGAGTGAATTTAATATACATATAAATACATAAGTTTCCCCTACACTATTACCTTGAAATTCACATCTTTTTATGTATGTATGTAGGCATGTATTTAAAAAAAATATTTTATTTATTTATTTTTAGAGAAAGGGAAGGCAGGGAGAAAGAGAGGGAGAGAAGCATCGATGTGTGGTTGTCTCTCATGCACCCCCATTGAGACCCAGCCCACAACCCAGGCATGTGCCCTGACTAGGAATCGAACCGGCAACCCTTTAGTTCAGAAGCTAGTGCTCAATCCACTGAGCCACACCAGTCAGGATGAAATACAAGTCTTTTTAAATAAGGAGGTGTGTACAGAGATGAAAATCATATATAAACAGTTGAATCTCTGCTTTAAAGTATAAAGAATCAGGCCATGTCTTTCCTATGGTTTTCTGCCTTGTCCCATATGCATTCTGATGATGTCCCTGCTGAGCCAGGAGATGGAAAGGAACATCCCCATGTGCAGGCAGGAGGCCTGAGGAAGTAGGTGGTCCTAATAATACATGTTCTTATCCCACCAGCCTGCAGAGGTAGAAAGTAAATTAGAAATGGATAGTCTGTTCAAGTGGATAGGCAGGGTCTCAAAGATCAATCCTGCAACTTACTTCCAGGGTAGAGTCTGATGAAAAGTTTCCGCACCTCATCATACACCCAGATGAGAATGGCATGGGGCACAGCCACAAACCAGTATTGAGGCCTAGAAACAAAAGGGGGGATATGAGCCTGAACTCATCGAAGGGAGGGCCAGACCCCACCAAAGGGTGGAGGCCTCCCAGTTCATTTTTCTGCCTCAGTGAAAAGAACAACAGATCCATGGGTTCACACAATGTGAAACTGGAAAGTTTCTTATTTAACCTGGATTGTGGCCAGTAGAAGTAGCATCTGCCTTTGAAATAACTGGTCAGATGAGGGTAGAGATGAGATGGCAAGGTGTGTGAATTCCATTTTCTCTTTGGGCAAACTAGCAGATCAAAGACTCTGACTAATACAGTACTAACTCAATTTTATCTCTTTTGAAAGACTGGAGGAGAACCCCACTTACTCCCCTCAGGTTCTAATGTTTTTTTTTTTAGGCCATGACAGTTCAGAGCAGGGCTAGCCATTTCCTCCCAGTGTCAAAGGAACTCACTGGAGCATGGTGAAATTCAGGGCTGTGACGCTTCCAAGACCATAGGAGAGGATCAGAGCGATGATGATCTGGGAGGCAATCGCCACCCAGATGACTTTATTTCTACAAGAAACATTAAAGCATGAATATTCTGAATTCCCATGGCTCAGAACCACACACCCAGTGCCTGTGACATAAATGCATTGCATGGTATGGTGCCTCATCATCTGGGAAGTGAGGTGGGATGCAGGTAGTACCTGAAGAGGCCCTGTTGGAAGATGGAGTTCCTCCGGGTTTTCCTGATGATCAGATCTGCTATTTGTTGAACCATAATGCCAACAAAGTAAGCTGTATAGCCTGTCCATTCTAGGTACTTCCTCTGGTAATGTGTCTGTCAGGACAGAAGAGAGAAAACATGAAGTGTCTCCCCAGGAGAAACTTCAGGGAGATTTCCATGCAGTTCTGTGATGCCCTACTCTCCCCACCTCCCTGAAATTGAGAGATTAAGAAAGGATCAGTATAGGTTTTTATTTGTCTTTTTAACCAAACAAGCAGGAAAAGAGGATAACTTAGTTGATTTGGACAATTGCTGGACTGGCTGCTCTTCTGTAAAAACATGACCTTTATGCTTTGCATTCTAGAGATGAGGCAAGTCATGGCAAAGACCACAGCAATGCCACTCAGGGGCTCAGAAGTCCTGTTAACTTAGAAAACTTTCATCTTCTCTGTACCACTAAGGCTGTCCAGGGAAATTTAGCTCTGTGTTGCTCAGGCAGGGCAGTGACAGGAAGGGAGGAGCAGGAGGACAGGGAAGGCAGAGCCCCCTCCTTACCCATTCTTGTCCATAGCTATCTTCCAAGTTGTTCACAGAGTCCTGCTCCCATTCCACCCGGAGGTTAATGAGGATGCTGGGTCTGAAGCCTTCCTGTGCATACACGGTGAAGTACACAAGAAAAGCTCCCAGGGACTGCATGAGGCCTGAGGGAGTGAGAGTAAGGTATACATTCCCCAGTGACTTCAGAACTGCCCTGGCCTCATTCTCCTTGTGGTTCCTCCTCCCACCCCAACCCCATCCCATAAAGAAAAACACAGCTTCCGACTGTGACTGGGTGGTCCCCTTGGTGACAGGACATGTTCTCATCATACCGATGTGGAGATAAGAGTATAGGGCAAGCTGCTTGTTCACCAGTCGATCTTTCTTCTTGTGGCGAGGCTTCCTGTTCATAATGTCACTTTCAGCTTTCTCATAAGCCAAGGCAATGGAAGGAACCTGGAGGGGAGAGTCCAAGAAGCCCAACCCTTAAACACTGTGCTCCAACCACAGGATGACAGCAGGGGTACAGTCTGGGACCTGGGTGTGGGTGGGAGGGATGGTGGAGGGTGGTGGTGGGTCTATCCACATCTGTCCAGGATGAAGGCAAGGAGGAGGTGTTTTCTGTAGAGAGTTTGAGAATGGTCAGCTTTTATTATTATTATTACTTTTTAGATTTTATTTTATTTTATTTATTTTTAGAGGGGGAAGGGAGGGAGAAAGAGAGAGAAAAACATCAATGTGCAGTTGCTGGGGGCCATGGCCTGCAACTTAGGCATGTGCCCTGACTGGGAGTCGAACCTGTGATGCCTGGTTAGCAGCCTGCGTTCAATCCACTGAGCCACGCCAGCCAGGGCAAGAACAGTCAGCTTTTAAAACCAATCTGCTTTCCATCATCACCATGTGCTGACAATTCTATACAATGCAAGTTATAAGTCACTTTGCCCCTCTGGGGTGGATTTCTCCTACCAACACCTTCCCTATTGGCATGCCCTTGGATCACAGTGGTTCTCTCCCAGGTCTTCCATCTTAGCATGCCTACTAAAAGATATATCAACAGACCCGCCCCACTATAGACTTTCTGATCCACAAGGTCCTGGCTAGGTCCAGAGACTGCATTTCTAACAAGTTCCCGGGTGGTTCCTGGACCATACTGGAAGAATCACTGCACTGAAGAAAAATGAGCAAATCTAAAGAGCCTGGACATGATCTGACTGTAATCTCTGGGGATCTCAGTTCCCCTCCAAAGTATAGCTATCTCCAGTCTCCCAGCAATGTGAAGGCTGTGTAAAGCAGGGAAGGGGCAAGGTGGCAATTTGCAGGGCTGTGTCCTCAGTGTGAATCCAGACCGCTCCCTGCTGCCTTTCCTCCTTTGCCAGTGGAAGCCAAAGACACATGCACAATGTCACATAGATTTTTTACACACATGCAAACTAGCAGAGAGGAGGGTTTAGGTGGTAGCATGGTAGGTCAATGTGAGGCTTTATAACTATGGCTTATTATGTTGAGGCAAGGGGCCTCCAGATCACAGATCCTTTACTTAACAAGGGGATGCCATGGGTTATCACTTTAGCCATTGAGCCCCCAGCAGCACAGGGACTATCTTGGTGGCAGCTGCATCTTCTCAAAAGAAAAGAAAGTTGATCCTGACCAGTGGCATTTTTTTTTTTTTGAGGGTGAAGAACTCATGTTTGAAAAGCTCTTACAATGAAATGAGGTGGTTTTAATTTCCAAACATTTGACAGGTCACTCTAGTCTTTTGCTTTGAAGAGTGGTTGGTGGGCCAGTAGTATTGGCATCATGGAAAAGATCATTAGAAATACAGAGCTTCAGGCCCCATCACTGAAAAGTTTGATAAGCATTGATTTAGTCTTTCTCCTTATCCTTGCAGGCAATGACTCTGAAGTTCACATGACCTAGGGGTTTTATCAGACCCTGTTCCCTGTAGTGTTACTTACAATATCTGTGCCCAAATCAATGAACAAGATGGTGATAGTGCCTATGGGCAGGGGTATTCCAATGATGATGTAGATCAGAAAGGGGCACAGCTCAGCAATATTCTTGGTCAGGGTGTACGCTATGGTCTTCTTGAGGTTGTCAAAGATCAGGCGACCTAGGCAAAGATGTTTCTCCTTATAGGGATGGCTCTCCTTATAGCTTTTTCCCCAGGTAACCACAGTTTTCAGGAAGATCACTTGGAGGAAGACTACTCACCTTCCTCCACCCCAGTAACTATGGATGCGAAGTTGTCATCCAGCAAGACCATGTCGGCTGTATTTTTGGCAGCATCTGAACCTGCTATCCCCATGGCAATCCCAATATCTGCCTTCTTTAGAGCTGGAGAGTCATTCACTCCATCCCCAGTCACAGCGACAACTGCATCCTATGCAGAGGGACACAGAAAAAAATGGGAGTGAGCAAGACAATGGGGTCACAAGTCTGACAAGAATACTGTTTCTCTTTTGTTTGGAGGATGGAGGACAACTGGAGTGGAGACAAAGGGTTAAGTTTGGGTTTTGGAGAAAAGATAAAGATGGGAAATCCTAAGTCCCACACTGTGAACTCAAACAATACCTGTTTAAATAATTAAACCAATGTGTGTGGCAGGCGAGAGGGATACCATTGGCCCTCTGTATCCACAGGTTTCCCATCTGATTCAATGGAGGATCAAAAATTTTTGGAAAAAAACCCCAGGAAGTTCCAAAAAGTGAAACTCAAATCTGTCATATGTCAAGCACTATGCTGATGCCACAAACATGAAGTGATGTGTGGGTACACCCTGCTGTAGCCTCTGTTCAAATGTAGGTTATATGAAAATGTAGGTTACATATATGTAAACATAAGTTATATGCAAATAATGCTCCATTTTATATAAGGGACTTGAGCATCCATGGGTTTTGGTATTGGCAGAGTAGGGGTGGGGGGTCCTGGAACTAATTCTCTGAGGACACCAAGGGATAACTATATATTTTATATCTTACATTTTTGTTTTCTGTCTTACATTTTAAGTCTTTCTAATCCTATACCTACCATAGTACCAGTTGCTTCACTGTCAGAAAGCCCTTTGGAGAGCATGTAGCTCCATGTTGGAGGGTCTCTAAGTAGGTCAGAGGGTCATCCCAAGAGGTAGCAACGTGAGGTAATGAGGATGGTCAAGAATTGTCTCAAGAGGTTGAAAAGGCATGAAGCCATGACCTGGGAATCACTGTCCTGCACTTCCTCACAGGACAGTGAGGGACTGGGAGGTCCTCTGACCACTGCTGTCCACCCACCTGCCTCTGACAGCCCTCCACAATGATCAGCTTCTGCTGGGGAGATGTTCGGGCAAAGACAATTTCCGAGTAGCTGGTTAAGACCTCATCCAGCTGGTCCACGCTCATGTCCTTCAGCTCCATGCCGGTTACCACTGCAGCTTTGGCATCCCTAGAAAGGCCAGAAGGAACTGGGTGAGGCCAAAGGTTGGATCTTTGGCTGAAACACTGTTCTGGGCAGGATGTGGGCTGAAGCCTCTTTGACTTCACTGGGAACCCAATGTCCTTGACACTCAATACTCAAATAGGATGAGAGAGTTTTTGAGTACTGGGGACACTTTGGTCTCCATTTCAAGACAGTAAACTGAGGCTAAAAAAAAAGAAAGCCATTTTTCCCAACAGGAATAACCAAGTAGTCTTTTCCTGGTAGGATTGGGTGAGAAGTGGTACTTCCTGGGCTATATTTTACTTAACAAGTAAATGGAGAATTAAAAAAAAACTCTGCCTGTTTACATATTTTGGGTCCTGGAATTCAGCCAAAACATGGGTAACAATTCCCTGTTATTATGTATTTCAGATTTGTAGAGTATCTACTATGCAAAGAGCTGTGTAGGAAAAAATGTTTTGGGGGGACTTATTTGAGGAAAACTGTTTTCTGATGACTATAAAAAGAAGGTTCTAGAAACTACTGATTATTCACATCTGATTGTGTTATCCTCTAATAAAATTCTTTAAAGGCTTTCCACTGTGCTTAGAGCAGACCCCAGGTGTAGCTGGCAAGGCCAGGTGCAGCCCCTGTTATTCAGCCTCATGCCCCCAGTGGCTTTCTTCTCGAGCCCATTGGACTACTCAGTTCTGAGCCCACACACCCTTTACTGCTCAAATGCCTTCACTGGTCTTGCTGCCCCACCTTCCCTTCACTAACACTCCACATTTCGATCTTAAAATCTCAGCTTAAACACTGAGCAAAGCACTGTGTGTCTTTTTCTTTACATCTTTAAAGTTTTGAGCTTTTTTAGGTCTGTTTTTTCCACTGGTGGTAAATATTGGAATTCTAGCACTTGATTCAAATCACAAGTCTTCTAAGTACTGGTAAGAAAATATGAAAGTAAGATAAGAAGGAAAGGGTGGCGCCTTTCCCCCAACAGCCGCAAAAATCCACTTATTATATGAACACGAAGCTAGAGTTGATAGAGTGGATAACTGAAAACATTCACAAAACTATCCACCCCACTTTCCTGTTTAGTGTGTGACTTGTGTGAAAATGTATAATTCTATTATTTTAAAAAATAAAACAAATAAACAAAAGCTCTAAACCTGTGTTTCATAGATTAATGTTATTTCTACAAAGGAGAAGACACTTAGATTTCACATATGGTTGTTGTGCCCACAGGCTGTAATTCTGTTTGGTTGCTTTAATTAGTAATTTTTTGGCCTGGTGATAATTTATTACCTGACAGCTCTGTATTCCTAAAAGGCATGAATGCTTGGATAAACTACAAGAGGTTCACTGGTTTTTCCCTGTTTCCCTCACATGCATGAAAGTATAGTAAAGCCAATGACATTTATTTTCACACTGAGACCTGGAGTTATTAATCATTTAAATTACCAGCTAAATCTCTCCATACTGCCAGCTCCTCTGTCCCCTGTGTCTCCTTCATCATGCTCGTCATAACATAATCAGTTTTGACTTTCTGCCACTCTTGTTAGATAGCAAGAAAGAAAGCTCCCCCAGGGTGGGGACAGTGTCCAGTCTGTTACTCTAGTTCCAGTGGCTAGCAAGGTGCCTGGTACATAGCTGGCACTCAACAATTGATTATGGAAAGAATT
This sequence comes from Phyllostomus discolor, assembly GCF_004126475.2. Taxonomy (NCBI): domain Eukaryota; kingdom Metazoa; phylum Chordata; class Mammalia; order Chiroptera; family Phyllostomidae; genus Phyllostomus; species Phyllostomus discolor. Next base: position 116,888,168 of record NC_040904.2, read on the forward strand.
AACACAAGGGAAAACCAAATCTTTCCTTAGGAAGCTTCCATTATATTTACTTCACCCTGCCCCCTGCCAAAAAAAAAAAAAAAAAAAAAAAGAAGTGTACACAGCCCCAAAGGTTCTTAATATTCCTGATTATACAACTAGATCACTGGCAAGTCATTTCATATTAACTCTTTGTTTCAGTTTTTCTCAATGTAAATTAGGCAATTAAGTTTTCAGATCTACTTTCATGGTTTTTGCAATTTTATACAAGGAATCCATAAAGGATAATTTTTAAATTATGAATACAGTGCCTGGCACATATCAGGTGTTAAGTAAAATTATGCATGAATGAATGGATATGAATTATTGAAGAAACCAGCCTAGAATCACCCTGAGAGAGTGTCTGGCAAAAATGGGATTTACTCCAAATTGTACAGCTCTTTTGGGCCAACAAGGTCCCACTGAACTTGAGTTTCTGCCACATTGGTTCTGTGGTTACTTACTGTTTGTTAACTTGCTCTACAGGAATGTGGAGGCGTTTTGCAATGTCTTCCACAGTCTCACTATTGGCTGAAATGATACCTACACTCTTGGCAATAGCTTTAGCTGTAATTGGATGATCACCTGTAACCATAATGACCTAGAAAACAAACATGGAGGATGATGAGGGACTGGATAGCCAGAGTAAGGGCAGTTCAGTATCACCTACTCTGCCATTACCTGGTAGAACATGGTTAGTGATGACTGGTCAGCTCTTACAGAAAATTCTTGATCTTTAGATCAAAGATACAACTGTCTTTTAAGGACACACTGACCCACTGGATCAATCCTTGCTCTTAAGCTTCTTGCATTTCCTCCTTTGATTAAAAGAAGCCCTTTCCCTATGATGTTGCTATGTTTGTGAAAGGGCTGGGACAGGCTCACATGGCTTCCACAGTCTTAATATTAACATAGTAATGGAGTGAAGATTTTGATTTAGAAATCATGAAGGCAAATGGATTATGGAGGGTGAACCTCCAGATATAGTAATAAAATCTTTTATTGTCTATATACTCTAGGGCAAAATATGGCTACCTCATGGCACAGGGAGTTAGCTTGCTTCTCACTATAGTTTTGATTGTGGTCGATTCCACATAGACACAATTATTTTGCTTTTATTGCAGTTACTGAAATATTAGTATGATGACACTAGAGATTTTTAAACATGGAATTGTGGTATTTACTTGAAAAGACCTAAATACTGACTATCTCTTCTGACAAATGTCCTTAGGAAGGAATGCAACATCCATGGAGGACTTCTTAAATCAGGAAGGTAACTCCCACCTTGATCCCTGCATTCCGGCATTTGGTGACTGCATCTGGGACAGTGGACCGAGGGGGATCAATCATTGACAAGAGCCCCACAAAACACAGATTGGACATGGGGAAGTTCATGGTGTCGACATCAAAGGAATAGGTTTCTGGAAACTTGTCTGCTGGCAGGTAGAGATGACAGAAACCTGGAATGGGCATGAATTTGGGAGTCAGTGAAACTAGGCTATGAAATGACATGAGAAAAGAGGAACATTTTCACACATACCCAGTCCTTTACTCTGTTACCCATAGAGTCTACCAGAACTCATCTTTCAGTTTCATAATGCATGTTGTTTTTAGCAAAGAAATGGTTCATCTGAAAATAGTTCACATGCCATTTAGGTTTTCTGTTATGTTTTAAGGTTATGAAGACTGTGAGGGGATAGCCTTTACTTCTGAAGATGTCCCAGTTGAGTGTGGGGACAAAGACATAAAGGGAAAGGCATAACAGAGCATGGTGAGCATTACTGAGGACAGCTATGCTCCAGCCACACAGGGAGTCAGGAAAAACGTCACCAAGGAGGTAGTATGTGAGCTGGCTCTTGAGAGAGGCATTAGGGAGGACTGGGGGTGGGGTGGAAAGACCATTTAGGCAGACAAAGTAGTTCATGCTACTGCACAAAGGGGAAATGAATCTGGGGTATCAGGGGAATGGTATAGAGCTCATTCTTTAATTGGGTTAAGTGTGAGGGAAAGGCCACAAGGAGTAGAGCAGAACCATTTGTTATTCAGATGGCACCTGGCTCTCACAGGCTGAGGTGAAGGGATTCCTGTGTCTGGCAGGATTTTCAAGATCATGTGGCTTTCTCATTAGCTTTCACATCAAATTTATTCTTATCATGGCCCACTACATTACATATTTCAGTAAAGCACAGGATCTAAGAGGTCAAACATGAGGTCTCTAGAGTGCCTCTAGTTAGATGAGTATTAATCTTGCCCTGAAAAGACTACCTGGTACTGTGGGCTATTTGAGGCACACTTAAAGCATTATCATCTCATCTATATATTTTACTTGTTTTACAAACTCAAATATCCTTTAGAAACACACATTCCATGGATTCCATCTCTACTGGAAAGAACTTTCATGATGTCTAATGAGCTTTATCATTGACTATGAACTTGTTACCTTGAATTCACCATCTTGGAGTTCAGAGGTGCCACTCTGTTGACCCATAATTGTCACATTAGGGCATACTCTGTGATATTACTGAAGTGATCACAATTTGGATCCTGCCACAGTGGTTTTATTTCTACAGTTTCTTCTACCTCTAATGACCCCTGTCTCTGTTATTAGTAGTATTGTCCCCAATCACTAATTTTAAAATGTTTAATTTTTTAAACCTTACTTTTCTCCTATAATTAGGTGATAAGTCTTACTAATTTTGCCTCTGAGAAATCTCTGGTATCTGACCTGTCCTTCATGTTCCCACTGCCTTAGATCAAATTCCTGTCTTCTGTCACCTGAATGAGGTGACCCAGGATACTCTGTTCCCTGATGCTGCCAAGTATGATCCTTTAGAAAACACTGACTCTAATCAGTTTATTAGCTGCAAAGTCTCCAGTGGCTCTGCTCTGACTATAAAATGAAACCCAGTTCCTCGCCCAAATAAGTTCTCCATAGCTTGACCTCCAGTCTATCTTTCCAGTCCTACTTCCCAGGATAACATCATCTCCTCTGTCCTGCAACACTCCACACTGGCTCCCTGACAATGTTTACACCCTCCTTCCTTCTACCTCTGGGCCTTGGCCTATGTTGTTCCCTCCACCGTGAATCCTATCCCTTACTTTCCTTCCAATATTATCATTTAGGGCCCAATTTAAATGCAACTCTTGCCATAGGATCTTCCCAGATTTTTCTGACCTGGCAACAACCCCATCCTCATTGCTGCTATCATGTGGTATTCTCTTATCTGTCTACCATTCTTCTTCCTGTGAGTCCTGTGCATGCCCTAGCTACTCTGCTGGATGGTCAGCCTGTCTCATCTTGTGCCATGATAAGGTACAGAGCCTTGCACTGAAGAGGCAACATATAAGTCTTCTTCCACCAAGAGCTCACCCAGCACGCGTTCCCCTAGACCTCCCAGCTCCATGTATGCAGTATGGAAGGCCTCGGCTGTGCTCTTATCCAGAGGCTGCTCCTGGCCATTGACCATGATGGTGCTGCACTTCTCTAAGACCTTCTCAGGAGCCCCTTTCATCACCATGAGGAAGCGCTTGTCAGTGGTGTTGTCTGTCTCATGTATGGAGAGCTGGGAGGGAAGGAAATGAGCATAAGTACTGTATGCTAGTGAATCATGACACTGTCTCCATTACTGAAGGCCTGAACTATACAGATCTTTTAATTAGCACCATGATGGGATGAAACAACCATTTTTCTTGCTGGGCTACTTATCCTTGAAATGTAAGGGAGGAATTCTATAGGCAGGTTTTCTCCTTTTCATTTTCTGGCCAAGTGATATGCAAGAGATCTGGACTCAACTATCTAGTCCCAGCCCAGCAGGGCACTCTGAGTACAAACTAAGTGGTTGCTTGAGGGGGGCAGATGTGGCTGTCAGCTTGTGACATCTTCTGCCTTGAATAAGATCTGCAGGGGTGCCCATGGGGGTCAGGAGCAGTAAGCCACCTCATCTCACCTCCTATCTCTACTTCCCTATTGTGAGCAGCAGCCTCTTCATCTCCACATTGTTCCACTTTTACTACCTGGATATGAGAGAAAATGGTAGGGGTATGAGGAAGTGGGAAGCCTCATGTTGAGGTTTGCAGGAGGAGAGTTAGGTAACAGGTGTTACAATTCTTACACCAATATCCTTTGACCTAGTAATTCTACTTCTAGACTCATCCTAATAAGATAATTGGCTTAGTACGTTGTTGGTGGGAATGCAGACTGGTGCAGCCACTGTGGAAAACAGTATGGAATTTCCTCCGAAAACTCAAAATGGAATTTCTTTTTGACAGAGCAATTCCACTGCTGGGATTATACCCTAAGAATCCTGAAACACCAATTCAAAAGAGGCTATGCACCCCAATGTTCATAGCAACACAATTTATAACAGCCAAGTGATGGAAGCAACCTAAGTGCCCATCAGTAAATGAGTGGATGAAAAAACTTGGTACACTTACATAATGGAATACTACACAACAGAAATGAAGATGGAACTACTGCCCTTTGTGACAGCATGGATGGAACTGGAGAGCATTATGCTAAGTGAAGTAAGCTAGGCAGTGAAAGACAAATACCATACGATCTCACCTATAAGAGGAACTTAATCAGCAAAACAAACAAGCAAGCAAAATATAACCAGACATTGATATAGAGAACAAATGGACAGTAACAAGAGGGAAGGGAGGAGGGGGATAGTGGCAGAAAGAAGGGGAAGGGTAGTCAAAGATCATGTATAAAGGACCCATGAACAAAGCCAAATGGGGGTAGGATTGAGTATGGGAGGTAAGGGTGGGTGGGGCAGGGAAGAGTGGTGGTGGGGAAAATGGAGACAACTGTACTTAAACAATTAAAAAAGAGAGAAAAAAGAGTTTAGGAGAAAAAAGTTTTTTGAAAACATAATATTGTGAAAATAAAACTGAGACTAGATGCTCTGTTTTAATAGAACTAAAGCAAAGAAAAAGAAAAAAGATAATTGGGAAAAGTGTGAAAAAAGGTATAGAAGATAGTAAATGGCTAACTCTTACATATCCCTTATTATATACCAGGTACTCTTCTAAGCTCTCAAAAGAAATTTCAGAAAGCTGAGACTTCTGGTGAAGATGGAGGTGTAGGTAGATATACTTTGCATCCTTGCACAAACAAAAGAAGGACAACAAACAATTTAAAAACAAAAAATAATACTCTGGTTTCTCTTCAGATTGTATAAATCTTTCACCTTTTAAAAACAAAAATTAATCCAGAACTGCCAAAAAATCAAATTGTATGAAAGTTTGACAACCAAGGAGTTAAAGAAAAAATATTCATCCAGACTGGTGCACTGAGATAAAGAAAAATAGCCCAAATGAAAGAATATCAAAGAAGATCAAAACTCTAGAAAAAAGAACTAAGCAACAAGGAGATAGCCAGCCTATCAGATACAGAGTTCAAAACACCTGTAATTAGGATGCTCACAGAAATTATTGAGTACAGGTGCAAAATAAAGGAAGAAGTGAAAGCTATACAAAGTGAAATAAAGAAAATTATACAGGGAACCAATAGTGAAGGGAAGGAATCTGGGACTCAAATCAACGATTTAGAACAGAAGGAAGAAACAAGAATTCAAAATGTGAGGAGAGGCTTAGGAATATCTGGGACAACTTTAAATGTTCTAACATCCAAATCATAGGGGTGCCAGAAGGAGAATAGGAAGAACAAGAAACTGAAAACTTATTTGAACAAATAATGAAGGAAAACTTCCTCAATCTGGTGAAGGAAATAGACTTTCAGGAAGTTCAGAAAGCCCAGAGAGTCCCAAAGAAGTTGGACCCAAAAATGAACACACCAAGGCATATCATAATTAAATTACCCAAGATTAAAGATAAGGAGAGAAACTTAAAAGCATCAAGAGAAAAGGAGACAGTTGCCTACAAAGGAGTTCCCATAAGGCTATCAGCTGATTTCTCAAAAGAAATCTTGCAGGCAAGAAGGGGCTGGGAAGAAGTATTCCAAGTCATGAAAGGCAAGGACCAATATCCAAGATTACTCTGTCCAGCAAAGCTATCACTTAGAATGGAAGGGCAGATAGAATGCTTCCAAAATAAGGTCAAGTTAAAGGAGTTCATCATCACCAAGCCCTTATTATATGAAATGTTAAAGGGGCTTATCGAAGAAAAAAAGGATAAAAAATATGAATGCTGAAATGACAACAAACTCACAACTATCTATAACAAACTAAAAAAAACACAAGAACTAGTTGTTCTTGAACTAGTTGTTGCAAGAACTAAGCAAACAACTAGAAATCACAGAAATGGAGATCACATGCAGGGCTATCAGGAGGGAGGGGGAGAGGGGAGAATGGGGGAAAAGGTATGAGGAATAAGAAGCATAAAGGGTAGGTACAAAATGGATAGGGGGAGGTTAAGAATAGTATAGGAAATGGAGAAGCCCCAAAACTTATACATATGACCCATGGAAATGAACTAAGGGGAGCTAATGCTGGAGGGCAGGGGGGTGCAGGGTAGACGGGGATAAAGGGGAGGAAAAAATGGGACAAGTATAATAGCATAATCAATAAAATATACTTAAAAAAGAAATTTCAGGAAGCTGGAGTATTTGAGATAGAATTAATAAGTTTAAGAGAAAAATTCTACCATTTGGGTCTGTCAGTTGATTCTAAATCAGTTCTTAGACTTTCAGATATCAGACATGAGTACAATTAAAAAAAAATAGAGGGCAAACATAGATTTGCCAGCTCTTTTTTTTATTCATGGCCAATGAAAGACATTAAAAAGCAACTAACCAACCAAATCAAACCAAAAGGAAACCAAACAGAAAACCTCCCATCTACTATCAGCCTCATTTTCTCAAAGATAGAGCATTTTAATGTTTAAAAAGTAGGAATAATAAACACATATAGTTCTGCATGCTTATAGTTACTCATGTAGTTCTCAGAACTGCCCTAAGGCTGTATGTATTCTTATCATCTTTTCCAAGGCAGGAAGCTCAGTGTGGAAAGGTTAAATGACTCATGAAGGTCACACAGTAGCAGGTCTCTGCTGGGGTGGGGGGGTGGAGGAGGTTTAATTCAGGCTGGCAGGTGTGGGACCCACCCTGATCATGAAGGATAAAAAGGATAATCATTTAAATGAACAGATTCATCTTCATATAAAATTTTATAAAACATTGTCCTAAAAATCCAATTTGCCATAAACTACTCAAAATCTCCTCATGGATCAGCCTCAGTTTGGGGAATTGCTATTTTAAGGTCAATAAGATATAGGCTTTCCTTTGTTTCCTTCAGTTGACCGAAAACTTCCAAGGTCATGACATCTAATGCTCAAGGGTAGAGTTAAAATGGCACCAACAACATCCAAAGAGGTGCTTTGGCCTTATCAGCAGAAACATACACAGGCCCTCTTTTCTTTCTGGTCCCAACTGTGGTAGCCCATTTTCTCCCTCCATTTTTTATACATGAGGCCTCATGGGACCTGCTTTTCCTCATTTTTCATATGACAAAGGAAGTTTTTACTGGAATAGATGAAGGATTTCGAGTCTTGTTCCTGACTGCAAGGCCGTCCAACCTACTATGAAAGAGCATGGACTCCCTACTGTGAAAAGCATGTGTGAGTCCTGGCTCTGGCCCTTACCAGCTATGTGATATAGCTCTGGACCTTACTCTCTACCTTACAGAGCTGTGACAAGAATCGAGTGATTTAATACATGTGGAAGTTAGCACACAGGCTATGATTACTATTGCTATTTTAGGATTGTGACTCATTCACTTTCACTTAAGTTTTGAACAAGAGATCTGCTTTCCTGGTTTTAATGTTTGACATTGCACAATTTTGCTGGTTGTCTATTTGGCTAACTGCAGTTCTTCATTGGTGCATTATCCACAAAGATGTTTGCAACAACCATTACTTTTCCATCTAAACAAAATGACAGTGTAATCACCAGAAACTTTGACACAAACATGGATATGCTATTTATACACTTTAGTGTTAATGCAAAGACAAAGTCATAATGGCTGTCAGTGCTGGACTCTACTGGAAAACCCATCAGCGGCAGGACCTTGGGCTATATACACACTGCTATTTGTCCAAACATGGGAGGACATGGGTGTTTGGTTTTTGGCCAACCCTGAGTTAAGAGGAGACATCCAGGCAAGAACAGCCATTTTCTTCCTGAGAAATGAGTAGAAGAAAGATTCCTATGAGGCTGAACTGGAAAGTCACATGGCTGGCCATTGGAGAGACTCCTTACCAGCTTGGTAAAGAGCAAGGATTTGTCACATGGCCTCAGCAAGGCTGTTCTTCCTCTGAGTTATGAGGTAGAAAGAGCATGCTCTCAGGAACCAAACAGATGTGTGAAAACTGGTTGTGACACTTTGATGCTGGTGTGAGTCTGGTGACATCAACACACTCAGGGGCCTGTTTCCTTGCCTATAAATTGGGATTAATTAGTCCTATTTCATACACTTATGTGAGGATCAATGAGACAATGTATGTGAATCACCTGACACAAACTGAGGGCACAGTTAGCTGTCCCCCTACTCTCACATTTCATTTACCCTTTGGGCTCTGGCCGTTGTCCCTCACTTGTGCTAGTCACCCCACAGGGGCATGTGCGTGTGTGTGTTTGTGTGTGAGTGAGAGTGTATACGAGTATGCCTATAATAGACATAGATTTTTCCAGGAGCAGCCTGGCCAACCAGATTCTTTTTGTCTACCTGTTTCAGGCCAGCAAGGAAAAACCTGTTCCAAATTTACCAGACATCCAGCCCATCCATTTTGGAGGACTGTTTTTGAAATCAAGTATCATTCAAAATCCGTACTAACCTAAGGGTACTTACAGGTAGAAATGCTGTTCTAATCATAACATAGATTCTCTTGTGAGGAACAACTCACCTGAAATTTGTTGGTGGAGTTAAAAGGGATTTCTGCTACTTTGTGGTTTCTTTTTCTAATGTCCATGACATCACCCAAAACCACCTCTGAGAATTTCAAAAGAGCAGTTTCTGAGGCATCTCCAACCACAACTCTCTGAGAATCAAAAGAGATTAAAAAATATATATTTATGCAGCACGTAATCTGGTTCTTTCAGGATTATTTTCTATGAACCAACATGTTGCCTTACTAATAAGCTTACCATCTAGCTGGAGAGACAAAACAATGTCACACATTTGCGACTGAGTTGAGATCATGGTAAAAGTGTTAAAGCGAGCCCTGGCCATGTGGCTCAGTCGGTCAGAGTGTTGTCTTATGCACCAAATGTTGTGGGTTCTATCTCTGGTGACTGATTGATGTTTCTCTCACATTTCTGAAGTCTGTCTGTCTGTCTCGCTCCCTCTTCCTCTCTCTCTAAAATCAATAAACATATCCTCATATACTGAGTGATGCCACCTAGTGGCATTAGCAAATCTCAAACTCAGAGCTCTGACAGCTAAACGGTTTCATGAAAAAAGCAGTTAGGAACTAGATCTTGAAAAGAGAGGAGAAGAAAGCCTTCTAGAAGTCAGAATGTCACAAATGGAGGCAAGAAATGGAAGACTTCTGGCATACGTGCTGGAAGGACAAATGGACATGGAGGGCCCTGAATGGCAGGCTGAAGTATAAATTTGAGAAGCAGTAAACAGAGAAGCAAAGGAAATTTTTAAGCAAAGTTAGGTGACATTTTTCATCTAATGTCATTTTTAAGGAAAATTAGTGCCATGCAAGAAAGACTGGGGGAGATATAAGCCAGAGTTGTACAGGACAAGTACAAGGCTGGCACAGTTATTTAGATGCAAGGTATTGGTGGTAATAGAAATGTAAAATTATAGATATTTTGAAGCAAGAATGATAGCATTTTGTGAGGAGAAAGTGAAGATGACTTCTAAAAGTTTTGGCCCCGATGACAAGTAAAATGGTGATGTCACAGAAAAAAAGAAAAATTGGGACAAGATTTGTTGAGAGTCTAATAGTCAAAACTTCTAAGTGGAAACACAGCTAGCTGGGGATCCATGCAGTTGGGGTGACAAGTTAAAAGTGAACATAAGGATTTGAAAGACAGCAAAGTAATTGGCCATGAAGATAACTGATGAGCAGATAGAGAAAGAAAAACAAACAAAAATACACGAAAATAAAGAGTCAATAAAGAAAACAAACGACAAATAGAAATGCCAGGGGGACATAGATTCAGTGACTCATTGGGAGGTAGAAGGAGACAGAAAGAGAGGGCAACAGAGGGAGGAAGTGAGGCATAGGGAAAAAGGGAGCTAGTTCATTGCATATTCCAATATTCTAAGATCCCTCAGAGCATCTGCTGCCAAGAAGACTGTGTTCTAAGATCAGTCCTTTTATTTCCATCCAATTATATTTTAAAATTCAGTGGATGGTATTTATGCAATAAAATTTTTTGATCATATCTACTTATCTGATTAAGTCAGGAAAGTAACTTAAGGGCACATTCATTTTCTGGAATGAGGTAAAATTTTCAAAGGATTGAGAGCAATCTGTGACCTTTAGACCTCTCTGTGATGTTGCAAAGCTAGTTAGAATGAAGGGAATCTTCTGTAGGTCTTGGGAGCAGATCTTACTCTTACTACTACAAGCTTTCCTGTGTAGGAGAGCTTAAACCTAGCATCAAGTCAGAACAGGGAAAGGGACTTCAAATTGGCTGTGGTTTAAGACCGAGCGATGCAGATGCTTTACCTTCATGATGGGGACACTTTCCTGTCCTGGTCTGAACTCAGCTCGGTTACACAATGCGATTATCTTTGATAAGGAGGCCCAGGTTCCAGAGCTCTGATCAAAAGTTTGCTCTGGAAAAAAGAAAGCACAGGGGATGTTGTGGGTTCTGGGCCCACTCTCTACATCCAAACTATTCACACAATTCTGAGACTATGCACCAACCCTGCCACACTTGGGGGTACCCTTCTCCTCCAGTTCACAGGTTTAGGCCAGACTGTGCTCCAGAAAACTTACTGGAATGGTCTTCACTGGTGTCAGCCACAAAGATCTGATTATCGAACCACAGGTGGGCCACGGTCATTCTGTTCTGAGTCAGAGTCCCTGTCTTGTCTGAGCAAATGATGGAAGTGGAACCCAGCGTCTCCACTGCTTCCAGGTTCTTCACCAGGCAGTTCTTCTTGGCCATCCGTTTTGCTGTCAGTGACAGAGTCACCTGGACAGAAGAGAGAGAGAAAAACACATTTGAATGTAAGTACAATAACAAAAATTGCTAGAACAGGACTACTTTCAGGACAGAGCTACCAATATAGAGGCAGTGGCTGATAAACCCTACATGCCACAATTCTTCTTATTAAACATGGGATACTTCTTTTGTCCCTTCACCCCTTGAAAAAACTGATCCTGAGGAACCCACAGGTAACAAAGCCAAGCCAGGTTGCTATGGTCCATATGCATGTGTATTATAGAGGGAGCTTTGGCTGCCCACACTCTGTTGGGAAAAAGGGTGAATACATAAAGTTTGTGCCAAAAAGCTTGTCCCAAATGTTCACTTTTTGTTTTGGTGAATCAAGCAGTGTTCATACTTTATTTTAAGAGGTCCAGATTTTAAAGGTTCTTAGCTCTCTCTTTTAAACTCCCTGATCTCAAAGGTTTCTTTGGGCTCAATTTCTTCAAATTACTACATTCTGGAGTCAGAAGAGACCTGTAGTTCAGATACTTCCTCTTCCCATCTTTGCTGAGGACAACAGCAGGCCAATGATCTGAAGCTACCTTATTACCTGAAACCAAATGGTTCCCTTGGTTTAAGGATAAATTGATTGGGCTTTACAAAGGGAGACCCACAGCTGAATTTGGGGGAAGGTGTAGGAAAGGGCCGAATTTCTCTGAAGAAAAAAGGGAAGGAATTTGTGCATCTGTGTGTGTCAGAGGAAAGAGAAATTAGGTAAAAAATGTGCCTAAGTTCCTCAGCTGTAGAAAATGCCAAGGAAGTTGTGGAAATGTGAAGAAGGCATCCAACTGCTTGAAAATCTGTGACTGGTGTTTTGAGTCTGTCTTATCTAGATCTTTTTCCCCCCTTTTTAAGGTTTTATTTATTTATTTTTAGAGAGAGGGGAAGGGAGGGCGAAAGAGAGGGAGAGAAACATCAATGTGTGGTTGCCTCTCAGGTGGCCCCCACTGGGACCTGGCTTGCAACCCAGGCATGTGCCCTGACTGGGAATCAAACTGGTGACCCTTTGGTTCATAGCCTGTGCTCAACCCACTGAGCTACATCAGCCAGGGCCTTATCTAGATCTTAAAGGGCAAAGTTACATGTGCAATTTGCAGACAGAGACCCTAAATGAAAATAGAAAGTTTTCGAGGACAGTGCATTCAAATATGAACAACCTCATAATTCCTTCTGTCCCTCTAAGAAATATTCAATTCAGATTGTTTCCTGGTTGTTCTGACAGGGAGGGAGTGTTGATCTGAGCTGGAGGAGACCCAGAGTTTTTGGTGGGAGCTCCCCCAGCATAGAAGGGTGGCATGTATTAACAGGGTCAGGGGACAGACCACTTAGAAGCATGGACTCACAGTGACAGTGGCCAGGAGGCCCTCAGGCACATTGGCCACAATGATACCAATGAGGAAAATGATGGAGTCCAGAACATGGTACTTCATGGACACTGCAATGATGAAGAAAAGGACGCCAATGGAGACAGCCACTCCTGCTACGATGTGAACAAAGTGCTCAATCTCGGTGGCAATGGGTGTCTTCTCATTCCCGACTCCTGAAGCCAGTGAGGCGATCTGACCAATGATGGTGCGGTCACCCGTGTTGATGACCATGCCAGTCGCTGTGCCTACAATTGAAATGGACATTTTATTCCAAAAGTCCTCAGCTAGGAGAGGACCACAGCCTTCATTTGCCTCTCTTTTGTTGGCTTACATGATCAATTAGCACATGACATTCCAAAGGCCAACATCAGTTCTCTAGGCCCTGCAATTTCAGGTTTTCTCTTGGACAATCTTTGTATAAAATATGGAAAGAGACACAAACGTAGAGCCTGAAGGGCTCCTGAGAGCCAGCCAGACTTACCTTCCAGACAGGTGGTAGAATAGAAGCCAATGTTCTTTGTCTCCAGGGGGTTGTTGTGGGTGAACTCACAGGAGCGGGGCTGGGGCTCAGACTCCCCAGTGAGAGATGAGTTGTCGACCTAGATGAAATTGTGAAAAGGTTCAATATGAGGTACTGTGTCTCCTGACACAGTTACACTGAGAGCTGGAAGGACCACAGAATGCCAGCCAGTTAGCAGCCTGATCCTCAGCATTGACACTTGCCTTGCATCCCTGAGCGAACAGCAGCCTGATGTCTGCAGGGATCTGATCCCCTCCTTTAATCTCCACTATGTCCCCCACCACCAGCTTCTCTGCAGGAATGATCTTCTTCTCTGAATCTCGAATGACAAGTGCTTGCTGCAAAAGAAAATGTGATAGACACTTCAGACTTGCAATGATGCTGACACTCTTCCAGCTACTCCTTATTCAAACTCAGGTGGCAGTCAGAATGGCAAAAGATGAAACAAAAGACTTTGACTTGGGCACGAAGACCCTAAGAACAATTTTTTTTTCTTGAGAAGGAGGTCCTAGTGATATTCTTGGACCCATAAAATGTACTGTGGGCAGATATAGCAAAGGGACAGCCTGGGTCTGACTAAAAGGGATGAAAACTGCAGGCTGGGATGTCAAGGAAGAACCCTGAAGGTTGGACCAAAGGGTTTAATAACCTTGCTCGGGTCAGGAAAACCTTACTGGAGGGGGAGGTGAATCCCCCATTCATTAGCACAGAAGATCTCCAGAGTCCCATCTAGCTGGTAGCTTTGGAGCCCTGGGACCGTGTGGTTTCCCTACTGCTGATAGTGGTGCACAGGTCTCCCTAGAGGACAACTACCAGGGTCTTTTTGGGGACACAGGAACAGTGCATCTCCCCCCACTGAGAGCGTTCTGGGGCAACATGCAGTGAAGCTCTGCAGTGGCAGCCAAGATGGTCACAGGTTAAAAAAAAAATCATGGGTTGATGTCCTTGGCTACCAGACTACCTGAATGACTTTTGTCTGAACAGCTAGCTTACCACACCTCTGAGCAGTAACAGATGTTGTTGTGCAATAAATAATGTTTCCATCCTACTATACTCTTGACTAAGCATTTTCTTGTCTCTTACCTCATTGATCATCTCAATCCCTGAGGAAATGGGGGTTCAGAGAGATTAGGTCATTTGCCCAAGACTTCTCAGAGAGCAAAGGATGGAGCTTGGCCTGAGCAGGAACCCCGTGCTTCCAAGGCCCCATTCTCCTCACCTGAAGTCACGCAAAGGCAGGAGAGAGACAGCTGCCACTCACCTGTGGACTCATTTTACTGAAGCTGGCTATGATGTTGGTGCTCTTAGCCTCTTGGTAGTAAGCAAAGATCCCTGTTAAAATGACGACCAGAGCGAGCACGGTGCCCAAGTACACCTGGGTCAGGAGGAGAGACACTGGTCAGAGAAAGCAGCCTCAGGATAAGCCAGACCCCAAGGCTTCTAGCCCACAGGAAGGCTCAGAGAGATAAATTACACTAGGCAATTGTGTCCTGGTGTAATTTATAGGCCACAAAATGTACTCATTTGAAGACTATAATACAATGATTTTTAAAACATTTACATAGTTGTTTATTGAAGTTGCAACAATCACCACAATCCAGTTTTAGACCATTTCCGTCATCCCAATAAAACCTCTTGTGCCCACTGGCAGCTTCCCCACTCCCACTTCCAGCCCTAGCAACCAGTGATCTGCTTTGTCTCCAAGTTGTGTCTGTTTTGGGCATGTCATACCAATGGGATTGCAGTATGTGGCCCTTTGCATCTGACTCTTTTCTCTCAGCTTCGTGTTGGCCAGTGAGGTTTTGTGGTTTGCTGCCCAGTCACAAGCAGGCACACGTGCTCCCCATGTTAAAGGGAGATAATTAGATTTCAGGAGACAGAGCCCCAAAATACTTCATATGCATATACTCTTTTTTTTTTTTACTTAGGAACTTATATTGTTTCTCTTCCTCTCTCTCTTTTTAAAATTCATGTTCATACTGCTTCTGAGACATCAGGAAGTCAGATATAATTTCTATTTTACAGCTGGGAAAATAATTGATTTTCTCAAACCAATGCAGCAATTGGTCAGTGGGAACCTCTCGATTCCACCCAGGGATCTGCTAATGAAAGGCCTCACTTTATGAATCTGTTTTTCCCTGCTACTAATTCAGCAAAACCACACAGGAGACCCAAGTGCCTTACATTGTCTACAGATGAGGATTTGTCGTTAGAGTACTGGATCCCATACGCAATCCAGCACAGGATGGCTCCCACCCACAGAAGGATGGAGAAACCCCCCACCATCTGCTTCAGAAACTTGATAATCTCTGGTGTTTCCTTGGGAGGAGAGAGGGTGTTGGGCCCATCCCGAGCAAGGAGCTCAGCAGCTTGGGTGCTGGAGAGACCCTGAAAAAGGTGAACAAAAACCAATAGAATTAAGAAGTGCAAACTGTCAGTTACAAAATAGTCAGGGCAGGTAAAGTACAGCATAGGGAATATAATCAATAGTATTGTAACAACTATGTATGGTGCCAGGTGGGTACTAGACTTATTGTGGGGGGGAGGGGAATCACTTTGCAAGTTATACAAATGTCTAACCACTATTCTGTATACCTGAAACTAAGAAAATATTAAATGTCAACTATAACTGAAAAAAATTAAAATTAAAACAATAAAAAACAAACAAACAAAAAACTTATACAAAATTAGACACTTTTTCTGCTTTGAGTTAGACATCATACTTCTGCAAGTTTTGGGGAGGAGTTATCATGCCCAGGGAGGACCTGGGAAAAGTGGATGATGGCTCATTTTTACCACCTTCTTAAAAGGAATATTTAATGCTTAATGTCAGCCAGGTGGTGTTCTCCACATATTTACTCACTTTGTTTTTCAAAATAATCCTCTGAAGAAGGGACTATTATTATCCTCATCTTACAGACATGGAATTTGAGGCATATGGTGTTTAGGTCACCATGATTCGTGACAAGGCATCTGGACCTAGAGCTGCTATATTCTTTCTCCTAAAGTGGTTGTTTCTTAAAAATTTAGCCAGAAATAGCAGCAGTCTGGCTATCACATCAGCAAGTCACTAGGGTGAAGGGTAATGTAGTAACATCCAGAAAATACTGTCTCTTCTGGAACTTTGATATGGCATGTGGCTGATTTTTCATCTTTAAGTCTTGTGGTTTTTCTGCTTTTCTAGATATTGACCCTAAGTTCTAAGTTCTTGTTCATCTTAAGACTTAAAAGCCCTGCCAACCTGAGGCACACATGGCCAGTCACTTCTTGTCAGAAGCCCTTCATTCACAGGTGCATGGAACCTCACCTTGAAATCCTGAACTATCATCCACAAGGTTTTTCCCCCAAAACTACATTTTATAGAGAAAGTCTTTTACATAACTTCTCTCCCTAATTATGTTATAAGCAGTTAGAGGTAAGGACCCTGTCCTTCTTCATCTGTGTCTTGTACAGGGCCCACTGCTTTTTCTGTAGCAGAGGCTCACACAGTTGTTGAATAACTGGATTTGGAGTTGCCAACTAGATATCATCACCCCTTTGCAATTCCTTCTCCAGAACCTCAAACTCACCACCACCCCTCCCTCTCACTGCCTTCTCTAATCTCTTGCTCCGACCTCCAGTAGGGCCCAGCTTACTACCTGACCCCCTGCCCACTTTTCCTCCTCATCTGGATTAGGTATTTGTTAAAAAACTTCAGTGTCATGGGGAGAAAAAGGAGACAACTGTACTTGAACAACAATTTTTAAAAAGTATGAAAAACAACAATGATAACGACAAAACCTCAGTGTCTCCTAAACCTGCCCCTTCCTTCCTGTCTTACTGCTGCTTCCCTGATTCACATGCTCACCTCACAGTCCTGTATTCTTCTAGACCTTCCATTTTCCATTTAGAAATGAAATGGGTATATATATATGTACCTCCATATTGCTCCATATTTGTTTTTTTCCAGAATTGGTAAGAAAACCAATCTTACCAAACTGTTTCCTTATTTAGAAATTATGCTCCTTATATAATTAATATAGTTCTTATTCCTTAGTTTAATATGAAAGTGCTGAAAAGTTCCACCAAAATTACCTCTCTCTCTGCCTGATTTTTCTACATCACCTTCCTCCCCATCCACTCCATGCATTCTGTCCTACCTGCCCCCCTGGATACTCTGGCAACTTAAATCTAAGCCATCATCCTATGTCCCACTGGTCAGAATCCATTGCTAAGCATGTCCTGGAGACCTCTCAGTTGACCTCTCAGTGGAATGGAGTAGATAATATACTTTCCTGTGCTTACTCCATAAGACCAGGGCTGCCTGTTTTTCTTTGCCCCTCTGACTGTTGGTTCAGTGCATCATACAGTGGGTCTTTTGGTTGACTTAAATGGATGTAGCCAAAAGCAAAGCTTTTGAAATTTGAGTTGAGTTTGATTTCACAAAGGAAGAAGTATCTCCGTGGTGGGGGAGTTGGGAGCTGCCTAAGACCACCACTCCTTCTTGGAGGAGGAGGAGGCAGACAAGCAGGGTCTAAGACTGTCACTCTGGACCCTGGCTTTTTAACACTGGTTTTCCCCATTCTTTGATAAGACCATCATACTTCCTGGACACTGGGATTAAAATAAACTCTGACCATGACAATGAGCAAGCATCTGATCTTTTGGGGGAGACCATAATTTTCTGTAGTCAGTCAGAAGAACTATATAGTCAGCATACAGCTCAGCTGAGGATCTTGACCGGGGCCTTGGTTCAGAACACCATCTCCTGATGCCAGCCACTCTCGGTCACCCATCACGTCATTCTCAATATTGGTGCTATAAGTCACTCATCCTGAAGGTGCCATCCACTCTCCCACACATCCTTTGCCTTTACAGTCACAAGGCTGTTCCTCCCAATCTGAGTTCCCTCATGACTTACCGTAATGATATTTGTATGATATTTATTTTCTAATTCCTTATTGCTGAGCTTGTGGTCATCCTGAAATTCATGGAGAGAAGAACAGAGTGAATTAGGTTATTCCAAAGATTCAAGCCCAAAGCCCTGGCAAGCCCTATAAGAGCTGGGAGTGGCATAGATGATGGGAGAAGGGCCAGAAAGTATGGGAGTAACAGACAGAGCCCTAGGTGCCCAGTGACCATTGCAAAGAGGGAACGGAGGGTCCTGCTACAGAAGAGGCTTGTCCTGATTCAGGGAACTTTCTGGCCACCTTGGAAGAGTCCAGACTCAATTTGTCATTTACCACATAGTTTTTATGAACAAAGCATTCCACCTCAGTCTGAGCTCCAGCACATGTGACTCTGAATCTACATGGTGTCAAGGTACCAACTCATATGTGAATGTGGCATCAGTGGAGGTCGATAAGAAATATCAAGTAACCACATATCACATGTTGTGACAAATTCAGGACCCATGCATGACTTCTCTTATTCAAGTACTTGAGACTCAGGTAGGTCACTGATTACAGACACCCTGTACTTTAAAAACCTGCCATATAATATGGCCTATACTCACTAATTTTACCACAGGACCATTAGACTCAAGCAAAGATTCTCAACCTAAGGATCATTGACATTGTGGACTGACAACTCCATTATAAATGACTTCCACCTACCAGCATGTGCCTTAGGCCCAGGACAGAGTCTTTATGCTCTGATGATCCAGAACAAAGATTTATACTGTCACTGGGACCAGACCCACTTCTTTTAAGTATATGCAAAAGCAACATGTTAACAGATTAGACTTTATGATTAAATACTTTTTTGCCATTCCTCAGCCAGAATCTGCTTTGCTCATTCTTTCATCAATTGAAGATGACATTGCCAGGGATTCAAAGGATTAATACACATTGTCCTGGCTGGTGGGGCTCAGTGGAGTGAGTGCTGGCCTGTGAACTGAAAGGTCACTGGTTTGATTCCTAGTCAGGGCAAATGCCTGGGTTGCGGGCCAGGTTCCCAGCTGGGGGCGTGCAAGAGGCAACCAAGTGATGTTTTGCTCACACATCAATGTTTCTCTCCCTCTCTTTCTCCCTTTCTTCTCTTTTCTCTAAAAATAAATAAATAAATAAAATCTTTAAAAAAAAAGAATCATGACACAACTCTGTGCACTGTGTGCTAAGCTCTGGACAGATACAAAGAACAGGGAACAGATGAATAGAGCCACTGTTTGCATGACTGGATCTGGGCTTCAAGAGGCTCCACTGGGAGGCTGAGTACCTGTTCCCTTGTCCTTGGCTTTTGGGATGATGATGTTACTGAAAGGCAAGAAAGGGCTGGTGGCTGGAGCGCCCTCTGCTGGCCAGAATTGGAATAGCACAGGGCAGCACCCGATGCTGGGCTTGGGTTTTTTCAGAAGGCCGGGCTACTTTGGCTCTCATCAAGGTTTTAATATGCTGGAGAAGTCAGAGTGCAAGGGCATCCAAGCACATTGTCCGAATTATAGAATTATTGGGAAGTGGGGAACACTGACTAATCTTGTGGAAATGATTTTTTAGTATTACACATCTACACAAATGCTTAAGAAAGCAGATTCTCATGTTAATAATACACAAGCAAGTGACAAAATGGATATATTTTCATGTTGTATGTGGCAATTTCAAGGAAGACTGGATATGCTTTTAATCCTGAATGCTAGAGACACATAGGAAATAAGAATGACTATCTATTGTCTGATTCTATTTGAAGTCTTCCTCCTGCTGTATTTCATTGAACCGTCTTTACAAGTCTAAGTGGTAGGCATCCTTTTTCATTCCCATTTTTCAAAATAGGAAATAGCTTCAGTCAAAGTCAGATTTGAGTTCAGGTCAGTCCAACCTCATGTTTGTGTTCTTAAATGTCTATCAGGATATATACACAGAGATGCTTAGTATGCTGCTCCAAGTTTCTCCAGCTCTTCAGGAGAAACAGGAAGCCCTGATGTGTAGCATATGATTATTTCCCACCATAACCAAATTTTAAGCTATTAATGGAATGTCAAGATGTTGGTCAGCTTGTCAAATTCCTGAATATTTAACCACTGGCTCTCTAGCCACCTGGAGCCTATGCCACTACCGTCTGCTCAGACAATCATAGGGCTTTAAAGTCTGCAATGAACTTGAGTGCAGAAGCTTCCCCTTTGGGATTTCTAAGACAAAATGTCATATTTCAGTTCTGAGGCAGCCTTTTTCCATGGCCAAAGTCCTTCCTCAATTCTAGTAATATTGTACTTCCATAAAGCACTTTAATTACAAAATACTCTTATTCTTTTCTCACTTTTCCTCCTCACAGACCCATGCAAACTGTTTATTTCCCATAAAGAAAGTGGAGCTTCCATGAAGCCAGGTAGATTTTCTCAGTTACAGGTAGAACTTTAATGTGGTGTAAGGTCTTCTGACTCCAAGCCCATCAGTCTTCTCACTTTCTCATGGGCGATACTGGCCAATAGTTTCTTACATTTCACTGAAGTAGCTGGAAGGAGAGTGGTTTGGGACAAGCCTGTGGGGACTGGAATCTCAGTCCTTTCCTGAGTCCCACCTGGGAATGCCTACAACCAGAATGCAGGAATCCTGCAGAGGCCTGACCCCTGGGCCCATACCTTTCTTTTACTCCCCTTTAAAAAACAAACAAACAAACAAACAAACAAAAACACAAGGAAATAATCTTACAGGAAAATTCAAAAACCCTTGAGACTGCTTTTTCTTTTGGAAAAGGAAGGTTATAGGCACTGGTTCCCTGTAAGCTTCCCAGGGAGAAGGACAGCACTCAGTGGGCCCCTTTGGTTTAAGGGCCCAATCCACTGACCAGATCAACTTCTTTCCTCAGCTCTTCTTTATGGTGATTCTTTCCGAGTTCCAAGCAGTTCTCCCGTAGGCTCCTGTACTTCTTGTCATCTCCCTTGTCTGTTTGCTCCATGTCTTTAGCTCCATTGAGCTCTACAGAGTAAATTCGTGGTGTTTTCTGAAAGAGAAGCAGATGTGCAGTGTTAGCCCCTGATGGGTTTTCTCATGGGTTCTCTGATGAGAGTCAGGGACTGCCCTCCTAAAGGAAGGAGCTAGACTGTGAGGAGGTTCCTCCATTTTCAAAGAGCAGCTTCCTAGCCCACTCTGCCCTCTCCTTCCCTCTCTTCCTGTGTGAAGGGCAGGCTGGGGAAACCCTTCCTGGGTGGGGGGAAAGATGGGATGTGATTTCCTCACCTAGAAAGAACACCCCTTCCAAGGAGCCGTGGGGTCTCCCTAAGACCTTGTTCCCCATTTCTTGGATAGAGGGTCCTCACTGTCCCATTTTTGGGGGTGGAGGGTGTCCACTGCTCTCCCATTTCTTGGGTTGGGGTGTGCCCACTGAGCTCGTGAACCTCAGCTCCAGGCAGGGCGCGCCTCTACGCACCAAGATGCATCCGTGTAAGCCCAGCCCTTGCCACCCTCGGAATAGGGGCCGCCCTGGGACCCTGGCCCCTCCTCGCATGTGGAGCTGCGTCGTCTCCTGAGGAGGCTCAGCTGAGACTGAGGGCTTGGGGTGGGGCGGGGAGAAAGTGGCTCAGAGGCCAGAGGGCGCAGGGTGCAGGCAGCCCTCAACATCCCCGAACCTCCCGACCCGCCCAGGGTCCCGCTGCACGCACCTCTCCCATGAAGCTGGGGGGCAGGCCTGTGTCCAGGCCACCGCTGGCGTGGGTAGGGTGGCTGATCAGGCCGTGGAGGGGACGACGGAGTAAACCTGTGCGCGCCGGAGTGGCGGAGCGCTGTCGTTGGCCCGAGAGGCGACTGCACCTTAAATGCCGCGCGCCCCACCCCCGCCTGTCCCACGCTCTGGCTTCGGGGACCCACGCCCTTCACTGCCTGATAGTGCGACTTGCTTACCAATAATAGAACTGATACAAATACACCACCAGTACGGCGGGCACGTGGCGGGTCTGGAGACATTTGTGCTCTAAGGTGCCCTTTAGGGAATGGAAGGCTGCTCCTGGACCATAGGGACAGGTTCGTCTCGAAGGGAATTTGGGGACAACAGAGAGCCTCTGGGGAGCAGCTGAATTGCTTTGCAGGATCCAGATAGGAATTTGGAATCGGAAACAATTTGAGAGGGAGAGAGAAGAGAAGAAAGATGGGGAATTCAGTGCCAAACCGAGGGGCTGCCGGGTCTGAGGACTGGGATCAGGGTCCTGGGGCGCAGAACTGCAGTTACAGGCTGGGCGTCCCCACCCACCCGGTGGCCTCCCAGCGCTCCATTCCCAGGCACCACACACACTTCCAGCCTCCCAGGCTCCCAGCACCCCTACTTTCTTCCCTCCTTTCCTTTCTCCTTTTCTTCCCAGAATGACAGAATTTAAAGCCTAACCACCCCTACCACATCCCCAGAATAGCAGAGCAACACCAATGAATCATTCCTTATCTAAACTAAATGTGAAGGGACAGGTAGACTTTGGGTGACACCTGGTTACAGATACTCATCACAGGTTCTTTAGAGTGACAAGGATGGGGTAGGGAATTAAAATCTTGTCCAAATTCATGCAACAGTGGACTTCTGGGAAGGTCTGTGGTGTGTCCTTCTTCTCCCAACCCCTGCACCCTTACCTCCGCCCAACCACGGAGTGCTCTTCAAGGAACTATTGGAAGATAAGGGGAAGGAGATAAGAGATTTGCAAGAAACTGCTGTTGCCACTGTTTGCAGGGAGTCTGGGAGAAGGGGTTTCACAGGCATGAGCTGCTGCTGCTCACCTTTGCCTGTTGCAGCCCCTGCAATGTGTTTTTGAACAGGTGTAAAACAGACAAGCAGGATGAAGGGAGAGATGCTTCTGACCCCAAATCAAGTGAAAACTTCAAGAGCAAACCCCCCATTCATACTGGCTTGTTGGGGAAGGGAGGGGCTCATGCAATGGTGATGGCATGGGTTAAACATGAGAACATTGTAATGTGCTCCCTTGGAGAAGATTCCTATTTATTCTTGTTGGTGTCCAGTTTGGGAAAGTTTTAGTTATGACCAAACTGGCCAAAATAGAACATTGTCAGGTTCTCTAGCACCTCTAAGGTCCTGCAGGGTGTCAGTCCCAGCCTCTGAAACAATGAGGTGTCCTGGAGTGCAACCTCTACCAAAAAGGACAAGTGGGGCTACCCTCCCCACACCCACCCTGACTCCAGAGTTATTGCTTCACTGTCACCAGTCATCCTGCCCAGAGTCTGGGCATCCCGTTGTTCCTTGAGAGGAATAGCCTCCAGATGTCTGTGATGGAGGCACCTGGAGTAGTCCTCACCTGAGGGAATTCTGAACTGGATTTCCCCTGAGACACACAGACTCACCTCCTTTTGGCTCCAAGGGCTATCACCAGGCAGCTCTGGGCAATGGACTCCGAGTTCCACCCAATTCTAATGCCCTCTCTTGAGCTGCCCATAAAATCTAGGGCACAGCCTGAGGCACCTCTTCAGTCCTAATAATCTAGTAGTGACTTTTGTGTGAGGCTGGGTTTTCCCTTCTTTCAAGAGAAGCCTGTCCATGCCAAGAGTCTCTTTTAGAAATTTTCTGGTCAACAAATATTACATATTTGGAACAAGCTGTTATATTCCTAGCTTATTTTAATACATTCAAAATTAATATACATAATTAAATTTAAAAAGTACTAGACACAGGAGGTAGTGGGGATAAATGGTACTAAAATTATGTCAATCTCTGACCTCAAGGAAGTTACACTTGATCTGTTGGAGGGGAAACTTAATGAATAAACAGTAAGTGACCCAACATAAAAAAGAATTTAACACTAAATGGTATAGTCTCTAAGTGCTTTAAGAGTTGGAAGGGAAAGTGGGAGAGATGGCAAGACTTTTATTCCTTAAAATTAGTTATTCAGGCTTGTTTCTATTCCTTTGCATGCTCCCTTCCCCTGTGAATGGTGCAAGAGAGGCAGAAGAGGGGCTGAGTCAGGGCCTGGCATCTATTGCTCTTGGTGCCTTGAAAGGTTCCCTGCTGCAGAGTCCTGGGTAAAGGGACATCCACCTGCTGGCTCATAGGTGGGAATATGAGGATTCAGGTACAGAGAAGGAAGAGGCCCCAGGTGACAATGGGAAGAGGAAGGTCCCCTACCAGCCTCACATCTGGCTTAGCCAGTGCCTCTGCCCACTGTCCTTTTTCTCTCCCAGATTCCTCTCCCACGCAAAGGGGCAGTCCCCACACACCTGTGTCCACTTGTCATGCCTGCCTGTGACTACGCCTGGAGTTGGAGTAAGAACGAAAAACAAAAACAAATCCTCAGCCAGGCACATTTCTGCACTGTTTCCTCATTGCCTCATGTAGAAGAAACCCTGAGACTGGGGTAGGAACATCCTACAGAGAGGACAACCTGCTTTCAGACATGGCATATGTGCTCTGGTGATGGCCTTGCCTGGGGTGCTTAACAACCATGGCCAGAGCAGCTGGTGCTGCTCTCAGAGCAGGTAAAGGCCCACAGGATGCTCACAGGGCTCCAGGGGCAAGTATAGGCCTGTTTTCACCTCATGTGGATACAGCTCCCCAAAAGGTTAGCTTCCTGGAGAGTTCATTCTTTGTGACACATTTTGGGTAAAAAGATTGTTTGTTTGTTTGTTTTAGAAAATCATTTATCTTGTAATAGGGTATTGAAAAAAACTGACTGTATTCTGGTTTTTTATTTTATTATTTGAATTTTTAAATGACTTTTGCTTTTAATGTTAGACAGATTTTTTCCACTTAAATGACCTTCACCTTTAGATACATATGTAACATATATAACATATAACCTGTATGACATGAAGGATATTATTCACACAAATATGCTCAGTTAACTTTGCAGGAATTTTTCTCTTCTGTTGTGAAGTGATGCTCTCTTGGTCATCAGCTCCCACACTCTTCAGTCAGGGAGCCCAAAGCAGACACTCCAGTATTTATCCCTGAAACACGCATTGGAAGCTTGTGTATGTGTGTCACACCATACCAGATACTCCTCTGGAGGAGCTTTCAACCCAGTTAAGGAGATCAGCTATGTCACCTAGTTAGAAGATTAACATAAGACATGTCAAAGGCCACACATGGTCCAACACTGGGTGGGTGCAGATGCCAGGATTCTAGAGGTGCCAAGAGATGTGGGAGCTTTGTACAATGGAGTGATGGGTGCTTCATGAAGTGGGTCAAGTGCACATGGAGTCTGAAGGCTGGGTAACCTGCAAGAGGTAGGGAGGAGGAAAGAGAGGAAGGTACTGGCTCCTGCAAAGACATGGCTGGTAGGAATGACAATGGTGGTGGTTTCGGGGACAGCGAGGGGCCTGGTAGCTAGAGAGGACAGGTTCTCTCAGGGATAGGAAGGAGGTCCAGCTGTTAGGGAGGGACCGTGTAGACACTGGGACCTTACCCTAGGTCTTGTGGACCCTTGAGAATGACAGTAGCATAATGAAAACAACATTTGGGGGAAGATGAGAGGTTCTCTAGCAAACCCAAGAGCCCTCCAGACTCTGTGAAGTTGTGGGCTTGCAGGTGTCCATTGAGACTTCAACCCTGTTCCCTGTCAGTGAGCAGCTTGTCAATGAGGGAGGCAGCTTGCTGCTTTTATTATTTAAATATTAGCACCCCATTGCCAGTCTCTTAGCAACTGTTAGTTCGGATGTCATTGATTTGTTCTACCAAGTGCCTTTGAAAGGAAACCAGGGGAAGAGAAAATGATAGTCACTTGAGTTAGGTAGTCACAATCTAAGTGAGAGAAGTTTTCAGGATTCTCCCCTCTCCATACCCCAAAAGATATATATTTATCCCATATTTCCAGGGTGAAGTGAGCTGTTCTAAGAGCCGTGGTGGGGGGCGGGGAACGGTTGGTGGGGTGGGGTGGGGGGAGCTGTGGAATGGAAGACTATTCCTAAGAGACTAAGTCCATCTCATCTACAAAGTTTAGCTTCAATCTCATAATAGTAGTTGAGTGCGGTCATTATTTATGATGACCTGAGTTAATAAAGGAAGTAAAGTTTTATTTTTTTTCTAGTGATGTTAACAGAGCTGTGCTCAGCTCCCTGTTTTCATGCCCGATCTGTCCCTTGTGAGATGCCAGGTCCCGTTTGGGGTGCATGAGAAGACTGACCTTGTCCATAGAGGGTCAGTGTTCCATGTGAGCCAGGAGCCAAAAACAATTACTTCGTTATCTTGGTAAGCACTCTCTCTCTCGGACGTGCTTTTAATAATCGTCTGGGGTATCCCAGCATCTTAAGTCAGCATGCAGGTAGGTGATCTAACTGTATGAGCATATCCATCCTGGGTCAGCACTTTAAACTAACACAAGTTCATAGTAGAAGTAAATGGGGGGAAAAGGGAAAGAACACAGCCTGAGCTCCTGGTCTCCATCACACCAGAGCAACTTGGCTCTTGTTGATTCAGAAAGGTATACAAGACTGGATTGTGCCATAGCTTAGGTCAAGAGTCAAAACACTGCTAGAAATGTGAAGAAATAAAAAGCAAGGAAAGGAAACAGGAAACTGCTTTCAAGGGACAATCGAGGGAAAACTGGCAGCTGCTTGGCTGCAAATCCTACTGGGAGTTTCCCTGAGTAATGAGTGGTGTGTGAGTCCTCAAGTTCTGCCTGCAGTCCTGCCACACAGGCTTAGCCCTGCTCCCAGAGTGCATCAGGGAGCTGGGGGAGAACTTGGAGAGGAAAAAGGAAATACTCGGCATATTTATAAGGGAATTTATTGTGGCTGCCAAAGTATGCCCTTAAGAAATAAAGCCACCAGCTGCTGAAGCACAGGATGTCTTAACTAACCTGCCTCCAGCAGGTGGAAATCAGGCTACTGCCACCAGCTTCCAGCCACTGCCCACTTTGAGCAATATTCATCCAAGAACCTTCTCACACTCTGGACTGACATTTCTCCTCACCCTAGTCTCTCTTTCCTCCCTCTGAGGGCTGCACAGGGCTCCCATTAGAATTGCATTTTTTCAGCTAAACAATAAATAATTTTTTGTATGTTTCAAATATTCCATGGGACATACTTATACTAAACATAAATATTCATTATTTAATTGAGATGCAAATTTAACCAGGTATTTTTGTTTTCTAATTCTGGCAATACCACTCCCTTTACATGCCTCATGGGGTCAGTCCTTTACTGTTGGTCAGAAGGCACATCTGGGGAAATTGACTAAACTCTACTGGTCTTCTCATTGCTAAGCCAAACATAAAAATAAAAACACATTCAGATTTTCCCTTTGTGCCATGCCAATCTCTCCAAAGAGCCACATGAAGTAGATTTGCCTTAAGATAATCAACTTGAATGAATGTGGGAGTAAGTTATTTTTTTTAACATTTTTTTTATTGTTGTTCAAGTACAGTTTTCTGCCTTTTCCCCTCACCCCTCCCTACCACCCTAGCCCTCCCTACCTCCCTCCCTTGTTTCCACCCCTACCCCTTGTTATTGTCCATGTGTCCTTTACAATTGTTTCTGTAAACCCTTCACCCTTTTCCCCCATTATCCCCTCCCCTGTCCCCTCTGGTCACTGTCAGCCTGTTCTCAATTTCAATGTCTTTGGTTATATATTGCTTGCTTGTTTGTTTTGTTGATTAGGTTCCAGTTAAAGGTGAGATCATATGGTATTTGTCTTTTACCACCTGGCTTATTTCACTTAGCATAATGCTTTCCAGTTCTATCCATGCCATTGCAAAGGGCAGGATCTCCTTCTTTCTTTCTGCTGCATAGAATTCCATTGTGTAAATGTTAGGGTTTTTTTTAATCAATTAGCTTTTCAGCCAGAAAATTGTTACCATTGCGCAGAGGTCATATTCTGGGATCTGAGAAGTGCATGTGAGACTACCATGCTGTCTGAAGACCAATTTTCAGTTTTAGAGAGAACCAGCAGAGGGGGCACATTCTATAGCCACACTGGGCTCAGATACCAGAGTGACATTGTCACCGTCAAAGCCACCTGGAATCACTCAGGCACCAAGAATTTACAGGATAGCCATGGACTTTGCAACTGTGTGCCAAAGACTTCATTTTGGATGGAACAAAGGATAACCTGGGAAAGAGACAAACCCCAAACAAACCAATCAGGGAAAAAAAAAAACACCCACCAGTTAGAGAAAAGAAACAACAAAAAAACTCCAGTACTAATTAACACAAAGAAACAGTGAAGTACAAGGTTATAGAAAAGACAAATTGTGAATGATTTCCTGCTCCTAGGCCTGGATGAGATTGAAAAATGTCAGAGTCAGTCTTTTGACATGTGCTTCTTTCATGAGGTGTTCCACAGGGCTAAGGTGTTCAGTCTTGGCCTTGCAGACCCCTGATTGCTTCCTGTCACTAGTCTTCTCCTCACCGAGGCAATGTGCTCTTTGAAGACAGGTCTTATACTTTCTTTGGTTCTCTCAAAAACACAGCCACAGTGACTGGCAAGTAATAGATGCCTCCATGTCTCAATTCTCTTGGAGAAATGAAAGAATATTTCTAAAATATTTTAAAAGGAGTTTCCACTATCTTCCTTTATTACCCTTGATTATGGTGACTGACTCTTGCACTTAGGAAAGTTTTCCTTAAATATTATTGAAAAAATTTCATTTTGCAGCTGGGGTTTATTTTAGATGTGAAGAGGTCCTGTTGAAATAAAAAGAAAAATATGCTTTAAGTTTCTTGTGAAAGCTAAAACATAAATGTAAATGTTCCTATTCAGCTTGAGAGAGCTGATCTTATTTCATTTATTAATTTTTAATTTTTATTTTAAAATATATTTTACTGATTATGCTATTATAGTAGTTCCACTATTCTTTCTCCTTTATTCCTCTAAGCCCTGCACCCCTACTCCCACCAGCATTCCCCACCCCCTTAGTTCATATCTGTAGGTCGTATATACAAGTTCTTTGGCTTCTCCATTTCCTATACTCTTCTCAACCTCACCCTGTCTATTTTGTATCTACCATTTATGCTTCTTATTCCCTGTACCTTTTCCCACATTCTCTCCTGTCCCCTTCCCCACTGGTAACCCTCCATGTGATCTCCATTACTGTGATTCTGTTCCTGTTCTAGTTCTTTGCTTAGTTTTTGTTTTTGCTTTAGGTTCGGTTGTTGATAGTTCTGAGTTTGTTGTCATTTTACTATTCATATTTTTGACCTTCTTCTTTTTCTTAGATAAGTCCCTTTAACATTTCATATAATAAGGACTTGCTGATGATGAACTCCTTTAACTTGACCTTATCTGGGAAGCACTTTATCTGCCCTTTCATTCTGAATGATAGCTTTGCTGGATAGAGTCATCTTAATGTAGGTCCTTGCCTTTCAAGACTTTGAATACTTATTTCCAGCGGCTTCTTTGCCTGCAAGGTTCCTTTTAAGAAATCAGCTGACAGTTTTATGGGAACTCTTTTATAGGTAACTGTCTATTGCTGCTTTTAAGATTCTCTCCTTATCTTTAATCTTGGGTAATTTAATTATGATGTGTCTTGGTGTGTTCCTCCTTGGGTCCAACTTCTTTGGGACTCTCTGAGCTTCCTGGACATCTATTTCCTTTGCCAGATTGAGGAAGTTTTCCTACATTATTTGTTCAAATAAATTTTCAGTTTCTTGCTCTTTCTCTTCTCCTTCTGGCACCCCTCTGCTTCAAATGTTGGAATAGTTAAAGTTGTCCCAGAGGTTTTTAAGCCTCTCCTCATTGTTTTGAATTCTTATTTCTTCATTCTGTTCTGGTTGAATGTTTATGTCTTCTGCTCCAAATCATTGAGTTCTGGTTTCCTTCCCTTCACTGTTGGTTCCCTGAATATTTTTCTTTATTTCACTTTGCATAGCCTTCATTTCTTTGTCCATTTTGTGACCATACTCAACCATTTCTGTGAGCATCCATATTTCCAGTGTTTTGAACTCTTCATCTGGTAGGTTGGCTATCTCTTCATTGCTTAGTTCTATTTTTGGAGTTTTTATCTGTTCTTTCATTTGGGCCACATTTTATTTTTGTCTCGGTGCGCCTGTTGTGTTATAAGGGGCAGAGACTTAGGTATTCACCAGGGTGGGACAACCCATGTAGCTGCTGCACTGTGGCACTGTATGTGGGGGAGGGGTCAGAGAGGGAACAATGCTGCTTGCTCGGCTCTTGGCTGGATTTTAGTCACTTCTTCCACTACCCACAAGAAAATTGGACCCTCCTGGTGCTGATTCCCAGGAGTGTGGACTTATGTACATTCTAGGACCCTGTGGGAAGATACTTAATTTTAATTATCAAGAGTTTCAATAATTAATAATTTCTTCATAAGCAATAATGAATGGAGACTCTGTAGATATGAGTTTTAGTTCTGGCTCTCTTGTTTGATGATCATTATTGCTGGGGCAAGACATGTAACATCTCCATAATCAGTGGTTCCCAAACCTGACCATAGAATCTCCTGGGAGTTTAAAAAATTCCCTGAATCCCATGTGCAAATAGGTCTGGAGTAAGTCCTGGATGTTTATTTTTATAAAGATTCCCCACCTCCCCACTGGGTGATTCATATGACCTGTGGCCGTGAGAACCACTGGACCAGGTTATTGGTCCTCAACCTACTCTATTGATGCCTGAACCAGCACAGAAGAACTCCAGTGAATGGTGTGAGCTGAGACTGAACTGTGTCCAGTGGTTCAAACATACAGCCAAGGGCTAAAAAGGACCTTAAAAGTTCTGATGTTGGAGGCCATTTGGGATCTAGCTTGAAGCTCTGTAATGCCTTCACTGGGTTCCTTTGCCCTTGTGTAAACACACACACATCAAGATTTTTAAAGATATGACTTCTGGTCAAGATGGAGGTGTAGCTAAATATGGCTCACCTCTTCACACAACCACACAAAAGTTAAAACTAAACTACAAAACAACTATCACCCAGAACTGTCAGAAAATCAAGCTGTATGGAAGTCCAACAACCAAAGAATTAAATTCACTCAGATGTGTAAGAGGGGAGGAGATCCAAGGACATGGAACTTGCTGGTTGGTCCCACATCTACCTGTGGTGGACAAAAATCAGAAGGGATATCTCAGAAGCAAGGTTTCCAACCAGATCATGCAGCCCAGGGTTCCAGTACCAGGAAGATAAGTCCCCATAACTTCTGGCTGTAAAAACCAGTAGAGATTTGGATGGCAGAAGAATCTGCTGGATTCTTGGGTGTCTCATCATACAGGGCTCAAAACAGACTTAGGACTTACTCAGACTTACTCACTCTGGGCTCCAGCATTGGGAGAGAAGCTTGAAGGACATCAGTGGCATATGGGGAGAAACTGAAGTATTTGGCATCAGGGTGAGTACCAGGGGACAACTTCCACCCAGACAAAACTCCAGAGGCCAGGCAGAAGCCATTTTTTTCTGAGCCATCCCCCAGACAGAGACACAAAGCAGAGGAACCATATCCGAGACTCCATCAACCTGGTTCACATGGGTTGCCTCCCCTTGGCAATTACCTAAAGCTCTGCCCCATCCACTTACTGTGTGCTTTTATACATTAGGCCACACTATTAAGACAGATGGTCAAAGCAACTCTACCTAATATGTAGAAACAAATACAGGGAGGCTGCCAAAATGAGGAGACAAAGAAATATGGTCCCAATGAAAGAACAAAACAAAACTCCAGAAAAGAACTAAACAAAATGAAGATAAGCAATCTGTCAGATGCAGAGTGAGTTCAAAACACTGATTATTAGGATGCTCAAGGGACTCACTGGGTATTTCAACAAAATAAAAAGACCCATGCAGAAATGAAGGATACACTAAGTGAAATAAACAAAAATTTACAGGGCATCAGCAGTGGAGTGGATGAAGTTGAGAATCATATCAATGATTTGGAACATAAGGAAGAAAAAAGCAGTAAGAAGAAAAAAGAATCATAACAGCAAGAAGAAAAAAGAATTCCCCCCTCCAAAATGAGGATAGGCTAAGGAGCCCCTGGGGCAACTTCAAATGTAACAACATATGAATCATAGGGGTTCCAGGAGGAGAAGAGAAAAAGCAAGAAATTGAAAACTTATTTGAAAAAAAAATGATGAAAGAAAACTCCCCTAATTTGGTGAAGAATAGACATTCAAATCCACAAAGTTCAGAGAGTCCCAAACAAGATGAACACAAGGAGGACCATACCAAAACACATCGTAATTAAAATGCCAATGCTTAAAGATAAAGAGACAATCTTAAAAGCAGCAAGAGAAAAGCAGATAGTAAACTACAAAGGAGTGCCTGTATGACTGTCAGATGATTTCTCAAAAAAATTGCAGACTAGAAGGGACTGGCAAGAAGTATTCAAAGTGATGAAAAGGGAGGACCTATAACCTTGATTACTCTATTAAACAAAGATATTATTTAAGGCACCTTAAATGATACGGAAGGGCAGGTAAGGTGTTTCCCACACAAGGTCAAGCTAAAGGAATTCATCATCACCAAGCCATTATTATATGAAATGTTAAAGGGACTTATATAAGAAAAAGAAGATAAAAAATCTGAACAGAAAAATGGCAATAAATTCACTACTATCAACAATTGCACCTAAAAAACAAACTAAGAAAACATGCAGAACAGAAACAGAATGATAGGTATGAAGATCATTTGGAAGGTTACCAGTTGGGAGGAGGAAGGGGGGGAATGGGGGAAAAGGTGCAGGGGTTAAAAAGTACAAATTGGTTGGTACAGAGTAGACAAGAGGATGTTAAGAACAATATAGGAAATGGAGTAGTCAAACAACTTATATGCATGATACATGGACATAAATTAAGCAGGGGTGGGGGGAGGTAGAAGGGATTGATGGAGGGTATGGGGGTTGCTGGGTGGAAGGGGACAAAAGGGGAAAAACTAGGACAAATTTAATAGCATAATCAATAAACCATATTTTAAAATATTTTTAAAGATCCTTTTGAGTCAACATTTTATGGTCTGAGAACATTTACCTTCCTTTATAAGTACCTATGTAGTTGTTTTATTGCATTTAATTAGAATGGGAGATTTGCTCTTGTAGCTCAAGTCTGTGGACTAAAGGGCAAATGTCTTGTAGCCACCCCTGAACAAAGGGCTACTTTGTTCACAGAAGGAAGGGGAGTGTGAGTGTGTGTGAGTTAGCACAAGCCAGTTACACCATGAGAAACACAACCTGAAGTGCACATTGCATGTCTGATGGCATCTGATGGCTTCTGGTTATGTGTCAACATTATTATACTGTTATTATTATTTATTGTTTTTTATTCCATTGCATTTATCCTAATTTTCTCCCTTTTCCCTCCTCCTTCCAGCCCATTCCCCGCTCCCACAGTCATTCCCACAGCATTGTCCACTGGTCAGTCATACATGTTCTTTGAAAAATCCCTTCCCCTTCTTTCCACCATTCCCCAGCTCCTCCCTACCTTCTGGCAGCTGTCAGTCTGTTTCGTGTTTCCATGTCTCTGGTTCTATTTTGCTTGTTAGTTTATTTTTTTTCATTAGATTCCACTTACGAATATCATATAGTATTTTTCTTTCACCATCTGGCTTATTTAGCATAATAGTCTCCAGTTCCGACCATGCTGTCACAAAAGGTAGGACCTCCTTCTTTCTTTCTGCTGTGTAATATTCCATTGTGTAAATGTGTTGGGGGCCGCCCTACCTGGTCTCAGGAAGCTGTAACCCCCCATGACTTAGGCTGAGTGAAAGACCTCTGGACCAGGAGACACTGAAGGAGACAAAACTTATTCCCCTGGCATGAACACTGCCTGTTCTGTGCCTAAACCTCCTAAGCTTGATCAGTTAGCCAATGACAGGTAAGATTTCCCACGGAGAGAAACACCTAAGACAGGCAGGATCACATGGAGGCTTCTGGGAAGAGACTCGGGGCTGTGGAAATGAAGGGGTGATGGATATCAACCCCTGCTCCCTCGGCTTTGTCAAAGCCTGAGTCTTTGTTCTCAGATGTGAGAAATCCAAGTCTCCTGGCTGCCTTTGCCTTCTCTGTTAACTCAGGCCTGCAGGGGCAGCCCAGACCAGAAACGGTGGACCCCCAGGGTGATCAGGCCCGGGACATAGAATATAGAAGATCCTGTGAGATCTGTTTGCTGGAGGATGTTATTAACTTGGAATTTAAAAGCACAGGCAGGAAACTTTTGGAACCTGTAGCCCTTTAATATGTTAAAGACCACAACCCTTGCCCAGAATCTCAGCAGGAGTTCTGTCCCCACCTTTGTAAGTTGCCTACATCTTTTGATCTTTTCTGCCAGACTGTGAATCCACAAACTAAGTTTGTTTTCTCAATAAAAATCTGCTTGGGTATGGACATGGGCACCCTCCTGACTTGAGACAGGGTGGCCATTCTGTCCCTATTCCCCTACAGGACCTGGTTGTCTCTGTGTATGTTTTTCTCGTGTTTCGATGAACCATACACAGTGTTCCATGCTCACTGCAGGCAGGTGGGCATGCGTCAGCATAATAGTCTCCAGTTCCAACCATGCTGTCACAAAATGTAGGAGCTCCTTCTTTCTTTCTGCTGTGTAATATTCCATTGTGTAAATGTACCACAGTATTAATACTGCTGTTATGAACATAGGGGAGCATAAGTTTTTTTGAAATGGTGTTTTTGGATTCTTAGGGTATATTCCCAGCAATGAAAGTGCTGAGTCAAAATGCATTCCATTTTTAATTTTTTGAGGAAATCCCATACTGTTTTCCCAAATGGCTGCACCAGTCTGCATTCCCACCAACAGTGAACTAGGGTTCCTTTTCTCCACATCCTTGCCAGCACTTGTTTGTTGATTTATTATTGATAGCCATTCTGACATGTGTGAGTAGATATCTAATTGTGGTTTTAATTTGCATTTCTCTGATGGCTAGTCATGTTGAGCATCTTTTCATATGTCTATGGGCCATCTGTATGTTCTCCCAGAAGTGTCTTTGACCATTTTTTTCAATTAGATTATTTGTATTACTGGTGTTGACTCATATGAGTTCTTTATCTAGTTTAGAGATTATACACTTGTCAGATGTATCATTGTTGTAAGGTTTTCTTAGACCCCACTGAGGAAATAAACAGCCAATTAGCTATGGAAACAGGCAGATGAGCTTTATTTTGGAAGTTTGTGCTTCCGGGTCAACGTTTTCCCCGCCTGGAGAAGGGGCTAAGAAAAGACCGCGCAGGAGAAGGGAAAGGCTGGGAGTTTTATATGACTGGACTTCGCGCGGGAGCCAAGGATTGGTTCTTGGTGAACAAAGAAGCAACTTAGCATTGGTGGCTCCTGGTCTGATGTCAGTCACCTCTTCTGGGTCAGAGTTCAGTTGCCATATTGCTTGTAGTCCAAATGGTGGCCATATTTGTAGTCCAAAATGCTAATTGTAACTAGATTCCCACTTGTCTTACCCTGCCCATCCTGACAATTGTCAAATATGTTCTCCCATACAGTCAGTTCCTTTTTCATTTTGATGATGGTTTCTTTAGCCACATAGAAGCTTTTTAATTTGATGTAGTCTCATTTGTTTATTTTTTCCTTTAATTTCCCTTGCCTTAAGAGATATATTAGCCAAAATATTGTTATCTTGGATATTTGAAATTTTACTTCTTATGGTTTTTGCCAGGACCTTTATGGTATCATGACTTATATTTAAGTCTTTTATCCACTTTGAGTTGATTCTGGTGATTTTGTAAGTTGGTGGTTGAGTTTCATTTTTTTGCATTTGCCAGTCTAGTTCTCCCAACACCATTTATTGAAGAGTCTATTTTTACTCCATTGCATGCTTATGGTTCCTTTGTTAAATATTAATTGACCATAAAGACATGGGTTTATTTATGGGCTCTCTATTCTGTTCCATTGATCTATGTGTCTTTTTATGCCAGTACTAGACCATTCTGATTACAGTGGCCTTGTAATACAGTTTGATATGAGGCATTATGATTCCTCTGACTTTGTCCTTTCACAAGATTGCTGAGGCTATTTGGGGTCATTTTTGTGCCATATACATTTTTGAAATATTTGTTTTGATCTGTGAAATATGCCATTAGTATTTTAATAGGAATTGTGTTGAATCTATTGATTACTTTGGGTAGTATGAATATTTAATGATGTTAATTCTTCCTATCAATGAACACAGTATATGCTTTATTTATTTTTATCTTCCTCAATTTCTTTCTTCAGTGTTCTATACTTGTTTAAGTACAGGTCTTTTACCTCCTTGATTAAATTTATTCCTAAGGTCTTTATTTTTCTTGTTATAGTAAATGGGGTTTTGTTCTTAGTTTCCTTTCTGATAGTTCATTGTTGGTGTACAGAAACGCCATTAATTTCTGAATATTAACTTTGTATCCCACTATTTTGCCTAATTCACTTATTAGGTGGAGTAGTTTTTTGATAGAACTAAAAGGTTTTCAATGTACACTGTTATGTCACCTGCAAATAATGATAGTTTTACTTCCTCATTTCTAATTAGGATGTCTTTTATTTCTTTTTTTTTCTGATTGCTGTGGCTAGAATTTTCAGTACTATGTTCAATAAGAGTGGAGACACCCTTATTCAACAGACACCCTTTTCTTTTTCCTGATCTTAAGGGGAAAGCTTTTAGTTTTTTCCCATTGAGTATGTTGTTGGCAGTAGTTTTCTTGTATATGGCCTTTGTTATGTTGAGGTATGCTCTGTGGTCCCACTTTACTTAATTTTTTTTTAGCATAAATGGGTGCTGGATTTTACCAAATGCTTTCTCAGCATCTATTGATATGATCATGTAATTTTTGTCCTTCATTTTGTTTATATGATTCACTATGTTTATTGATTTGTGAATATGTGCCATTCT
This sequence comes from Phyllostomus discolor, assembly GCF_004126475.2. Taxonomy (NCBI): domain Eukaryota; kingdom Metazoa; phylum Chordata; class Mammalia; order Chiroptera; family Phyllostomidae; genus Phyllostomus; species Phyllostomus discolor. The sequence continues at coordinate 116,924,872 of NC_040904.2, forward strand.
TGCATTCCAGGGATAAATTCCACTTGATCATGGGGTATGATTTTTTATTATATTGCTGGATCTAGACTGCCAATATGTTGTTTAGGAATTTAGCATCTATGCAGTCTGTCCAGAATGTATCCAGCCATGTAATATGAGGAATAGAGACATTTATTGAACAAGATATGAGACACAAGAAACATTGTACACAGGACAATGATGTCACAGTCCCCTTTAAAGTAGGTACCTTGGGACCTCACACAGTTCTTCCAATCACCATCAGCTGCCCTGTCACCTTTTCCTGAATGTCATCAACTGTTTCAAATCTCTTCCCTTTCAAAGGTGCCTTTACTTTTGGGAAAAGGCAGTAGTTTCAGGGTGCCAAATCTGGGACTTAAGGAGGCTGAGTCACGTGGGTGATTTGATGTTTCACAAAAAACCCTGTATGAGATGTGGTGCATTAGCTGGTGCATTGTTATGATAAACCTGCCAATCACCAGTTGCCCATAGCTGCAGCCTTCAGAATCATCTGAATAGTTCCCACAGAGAAATATTAAGCTTAATGCAAAATTTGATGCCCATTCATTGCTCCACTCACTCAGTTATTTTGCCTTTTTAAATTTATTTTTATTTTAAGTATATTTTATTGATTATGCTATTACCGTTGTCACAATTATTTTCTCCCCTTTATCTCCCTCCTCTCTGCACCCCCATTCTCCAGTGTTCCAGTCCTCCTCTTAGTTCACATCCATGGGTTGTACATATAAATTGGCTTCTGGCTTCTCCATTTCCTATACTATTCTTAACCTCCTCCTGTCTATTTTGTGCCTACTTATTCTGCTTCTTATTCCCTGTACCTATTAATCCCTGCAATGCCCCCTTTCTCTTCCCTGCTGATAGCACTCCATGTGATCTCCATGTCTGTGATTCTATTCCTGTTCTAGTTGTTTACTTAGTTTTTGTTTTTGTTTTTTTAGGTTCAGTTGTTGATAGCTGTGAGTTTGTGGTCATTTTACTGTTCATATTTTTGATCTTCTTCTTTTTCTTAGATAAGTCCCTTTAACATTTCATATAATAAGGGCTTGGTGATGAAGAACTCCTTTAACTTGACCTTATCTCGGAAGCACTTTATCTACCCTTTCATTCTAAATGATAGCTTTGCTGGATAGGGAAATCTTGGTTGTAGGTCTTTGCTTTTCATGACTTTGAATACTTCTTCCCAGCCCCTTCTTGCCTGCAAAGTTTCTTTTGAGAAACCAGCTGATAATCTTATAGGAACTCCTTTGTGAATAACTCTCTGCATTTCTCTTTCTGTTTATAAGATTCTCTCTTTATCTTTAACTCTTGGCATTTTAATGATGATGTGTCTTTTTGTGGTCCTTTTTGGGTTCAACTTACTTGGGACTCTGTGTTTCTTGGACTTGCATGTGTATTTCATTTGCCAAATTAGGAAACCTTTTTTTTTACTATTTTTTCTTTTCTTTTTTTTTATATTCCAATGTGTTTTATTAAATTTGAACTGAAAATAATTATTTTATTTTATTTTATTTTAATTTTTGTTATTTTTAATTATTTTATTGTTGTTCAATTACAGTTGTCTGCATTTTCTCCCACTGCTATCCCCCCACCCCAGCCAAACCCACCTCCTTCCCTTGATTCCACCCTCCCCCTTGGTTTTGTTTATGTGTCCTTTATAGTAGTTCCTGAAAACTCTTCCCCTCATTATGCCCTCATACTTTCCCTCTGTTTACTGTCAAATTGTCCTTACTTTGAGTGTCTCTGGTTATATTTTGCTTGCTTGTTTGTTTTGTTGATTTATGTTCCTCTTGTAGGTGAGATCGTATGGTATTTGTCTTTCACTGCCTGGCTTACTTCACTTAGCATAATGCTCTCCAGTTCCATCCATGCTGTCGCAAAGGGTAGTAGCTCCTTCTTTATTTCTGCTGCATAGTATTCCATTGTGTAAATGTACCATAGTTTTTTGATCCACTCATTTACTGATGGGAAGTTAGGTTGCTTCCAGCACTTGGCTATGGTAAATTGTGCTGCAATGAACATTGAGGTGCATGGGTTCTTTTGGATTGGTGTTTCAGAGTTCTTAGGATATAATCCTAGCAGTGGAATTGCCAGGTGAAAAGGCAGTCTCATTTTTAGTTTTCTGAGGAAATTCCATAGTTTTTCCACAGTGGCTGCACCAGTACTATGTAGAATAGGAGTGGTGAAAGCGAGCATCCTTGTCTTGTTTCTGATCTTAGTGGGAAAGTTCTAAGTTTTTGCCCATTGAGCATAATATTGGCTGTAGGTCTTTTGTATATGGTCTTTATTATGTTGAGGAATGTTCCCTCTTCCCACTTTGCTAAGTGTTTGTATCATAAATGGGTGCTGTACCTTTTCAAATGCTTTTTCTACTCTATCAATATGATCATGTGATTTTTGTCTTTAGTTTTGTTAATGTGATGTATTATGTTTATTGATTTGGAAATATTGTACCATCCTTGCATCCCTGGGATGAATCCCACTTGATCATGGTATGTGATTTTTTTTTAACATATTGCTGGATGTGGTTTGCCAACATTTTGTTGAGGATTTCAGCATCTATACTTTTCAGCGATATTGGCCTGAAGTTTTCTTTCTTTGTTGTGTCTTTATCTGGTTTTGGGATTAGGATGATGCTGGCTTCATAAAAGAAGTTTGGGAGTCTTCCATCTTCTTGAATTTTTTTGGAATAATCTGTGAAGTATAGGGGTTAGTTCTTCCTTAAATGCTTTGTAGAATTCTCTGGTGAAACTGTATGGTCCAGGACTTTTGTCTGTCGGGAGTTTTTCGATTACTGCTTCAGTTTCATCTGCTGTTATTGGTCTATTCAGGCTTTCTGCTTCTTCTTCATTGAGTTTTGGAAGATTATATTTTTCTAGAAATTTGTCCATTTCACCTAGGTTTTCAAATTTCTTGGCACACAGTTCTTCATAGTAATTTCTTACAATCCTTTGTATTTTGGTGTCAGTTGTAATCTCTCCTCTTTCATTTCCGATTGTGTTTCTTTGGGTCCTCTCTCTTTTTTTCTTGATGAGTCTGCTTACAGGCTTGTTGGTTTTGTTTATCTTTTCAAAGAACCAGATCCTGGATTTATTGATCCTCAGAATTTTGCGTTTAGTCTCTATGTCTTTTAATTCTGCTTTGATCTTGGTTATTTCCTTCCTTCTACTTGCTCTGGGCTGTCTTTGTTGTTGTTCCTCGAATTCTTGTAGGCATAGGGTTAGGTTGTTTATTTGAAATGTTTCTATCTTTTTTTAGGTAGTCCTGTATCTCTTATGAACTTCCCTTTAAGGACTGCCTTTGCTGTGTCCCATAGGTTCTGTATTGTTGTGAGTTCATTTTCATTTGTTTTCAAAAACTTTTTGATTTCTTCCTTAATCTCATTCTTGACCCATTCATTGTTTAATAGCATACTATTCAATCTCTATGAGTTTGAGTGTTTTTGGTTTTTTCTTTCACTATTTTTTCAAATAAGTTTTCAATTCTTGCTCTTCCTCTACTCCTTCTGGCCTCCCTATGATTTGGATGTTAGCATTTTTGGAGATGTCCCAGAATCTTCTTATTCCTGTCTTACATTTTTGTTTTTGTTTTATTATTTTTTCTTCTTGTTATTCTGCATGGTTGTTTTTGCTTCCTTATGTTCCAAATGATTGATCTGATTCTCAGCTTCACACACTCTACTGTCATTTCCCTGTAAATTGTTCTTTATTTCAATTAGTGAATCCTTTGTTTCTGACTGGGTCCTTTTTATGCTGTTGATGCCCTCACTAAGTTCCTTTAGCATCCTTATAACCAGTGTTTTGAACTCTGCACCTGATATATTGCTTATCTTTCTTTTGTTTAGCTCTATTTCTGGAGTTTTGATCTGTTCATTCATTTGGGCCATGTTTCTTTGTGTCCTCATTTTGGCAGCCTCTCTGTGTTTGTTTCTATATATTAGATAGAGCTGCTTTGACTTTGTGTCTTGGTTCTATGGCCTAATGCAGTAGGTGTCCTGTAGGGTCCAGTTGCACAGCCTCCCCTATCATCCAAGGTGGATATTCAAGGTGTATCCTTCATGTTGGCTGAGTACACCCTCCTCCTGTAGGTGGGCCTTGATTTCTCTTGGCAGGCCAACCACAGGGATTTACCCAGGCCAGTCAGCTGCAAAGATTGGTTGTAAACACTTACCACCAATTCATCCTCTGTGGAAGATCAGCTGTGAAAGGGCAGGGTGGTGATGCTCCAACATTGTCTGTAGCTGTCCACTGGATGCACAGGTTCTGGGGTCTCCTGGGTGATTCAGGCCAAGTTTAGTCCCCCACCTGTGTTTTGCCTGGGCCTTCCCTTCCTGAGCCATAATGCAATCTGTGATCGCTGCAATTTATGCTGTGCTTGGAGATTCCCAGGTGAGGCCAAGCTGTGAAACTAGTCTGGTTGCTACTAGGGCCCAGCCTGGAGCTCACTGAGACCAGCTGTTGCTTATCTGATAGGATTTAGGAATTTGTGATACACCATCCAGTCCTATGGAAAAGCAGCTTGAGTGGGTCTGTAAGTTGAGTGGGGCAGAGTCTCTGGGAATCTCCAAGGTGGGTCAAACAGTGTTAGTCAGGTTGATGGAGTCTCAGATAAGGCACCAGCCTGGCAGCTCCCTGGCTGTGTGGCAGGGGGGTGGAGGGTCATAAAAGGGTCAATATCCTCTGATCACACTTCAGCCTCTCCTAATATGACACTGGTGCCCTTCAAGCTGCTACCCCAGCACTAGAGCTCTGAGGGAGTGTGTCTGTGTAGGTGAGTCTGTGTGTTCCTCTTTAAGAGGAACTGTTTGGGGTTCCAGAAGTTTCTTCCACTGACTCAATCCCTGCTAGATTTTACAGCCAGAAGTTATGAGGACTTAACTACCTGGCACTGGAACCCTGGGTTGGGGGCCTGGTATGGGGCTGGAACTCCACACTCCTGAAATATCCTTGCCAAATTTTTATTCACCACACATGGGTGAGAGACCAGACCATTCTTGGTCTCCACCCCTCATACCAGTCTCAGTGGATGTGGTTTTTTTAATTGCATAGTTGTCAGACTTCCATTCAACTCAAGTTCTGATGGTTATGAGCCATGGTTGTTTCATATTTTAGCTGTAATTTTGATGTGGTTGTGTAAAGAGGTGAGCTATGTCCGCCTATGTCGCCATCTAGGGGGAGAGGACTTTTAAACGGAGTGAACTGGGAAGCAAAAAGTCAGTTGGTTCTTTCCCCTCCCCTGGTGGAGGGTTGTCAATGGTCACCAGCAGGCCTGCTAACAAGTGGCCAGTGTAGGCTTGTGAGTAGAGGTGCGAGGGCACAGACTCCAAAAGGTGCCTGCAGCTGGACAGTGACTGAAGACTATCTAAACCACCAATGTTTATGATATTTTGGGGTGAGAGAAGAGGTTCCTGGTGCAACCTTGAAATGAGCTGGCCAAGGGTGACATGTGATTTTTTGGGGGGGTGTTTTAGAGGAGACAAGTTTTTAGGCAAAAACTTGTCATTATTTCCAAATACCTTGGTGATAATAGCACTGTAAACAGATTTTTTTCTTGTGTTATTTTCAGTTCTTGAACTTATATAGCAATTGTAATGACAAATATTTAATTAGTTATTTTTGATGTCATACTCTGACTTTTTCTTTCCTGTTGCTGTTGTTACCCACATATTTTAGGCAGAAACTTGTCATTATTTCCAATTATGTGGTTGATAAATAAAAGATTCCTTTCTTTTCCACTGAACCCCATCTTTGGAGATTTGCCTGGTAGGTGACAAGAGGTAGGACCCCCTGTACCAGTTGGGTTCAGTAACATTTATATGTAAGTTGCTACGAAATCCATCCTTCCAGTTCAAAAAGATAGCTTCTCCCAATTATATAAAAGTATGTGTCAAAAGAGAGGCAATGGTCCCCAAATATTTTTACTTAGACTTAACCTTTGTAGTTTCCTTATGAACATATCAGATCCTTAAAACAGAATTTTCATATGTGTTCTCATAAAGGCTGTGTAAATACGGATTCTAACATAGGTTGGAAAATTACATAGTCAAGGCCAGATGTGTGATTTGCACAGTTTGTTTCCTTAAGTAACCCCCTGACTTGGGGAGCAAGAAACCAGAAAGGATGATGGAAAGAAGCTCTTTTCTTTTCAAAGTGCTAATTATAGCAGCAGCAGAAACTGAGCTGCTTTTGTTTTATTGTGGGTATGAGGGAAGCCCGTGAAGGCCAATATATTGAGCCTATGATGTAACTTTTAAAACTAAAGCACAGCTGATGTTACTTTCCTAAATTGTCTTGGAGGGCCTCTTTACGTAATTCCATAATTCATTTTAAGGCATGGTAGCTGGCATGGTCATTCTCCTTTTAAAATAGGAGTGTCCAACCTTTTGACATGTCTGGGCCACACTGGAAGGAGTTGTCTTGGGCCACACATTGAACACACAAACACTAATGAAAACTGATGAACAGAAAAAAGGTCCACATAATTTTCATGATATCTGCTAACACAGATAAGCAAAAAATGGGACATTTTTTGGGGCCTGCGGGCTGCAGGTTGGACACCCCTGCTTTAAAAGGATAATGTACTTTTATGGTGAGTATGGCCCTTTCCCTCTGTTTCAGCAAACACATGATGTGCTTGCTGAAATCTTGAATCTGCATCATTCTTGAGGAAAGTTAGGAACTGATTTATGAGACACTCCTTGTTGTGACCACTTAGCCTAAGAAAAGTGTGTGATGTTACTTATGAGGCAGTTGTTGAGGATGACATGACCACCACCATCATCATTGGTCTGTGAGTAGAGGAATAACATGAACAAATTTGTTTGGATTTGGAGGAAAGGATGTCCAGAGAGGAAAGAAAATAGAGCCAAGAGGTAAGTTAAAGGGAAAGAGAATTTTTCTGCCATACTTAGCTTCCAGTTGGAGTCATCAGATTATTAATCTTATGAAATTTAATATAAGACAGTATACAGATGTTAAATTAATGGTATAGAATGCACTAGATACTTAGAAAGAAAAAATTATTATAAACTGGGAGTACAGGGAAGAGGGAAGTCATCACACAAGAGTGGGGATATGAGGTGGCAAATTTAGAAAGATGGGGAGAAGAAAAGTGGGCCTTCTGAGTGGAGGGATTGAGTAATGTGCAAAAAGATTTTGAGGCCAGAAAACTGTGTTAGACAAGTTTGCCTGGAGTGTAGTATTTGGGGAAAGGTACATATCCAGGGGCAAGACTTCAGAGACAGATGGAAGACACTCATTAAATGTCAATGAATACCTTTCAACTTTATCTTGTAAGATTGCTATTACAATGTAATACTGAAACATTTGCAACAACCTAGATGCCTATGGATCAGGGAATAGTTAAATAAGTTACAATCCTGCCCATCTGAAGCACACCATCTGGCAGTCACAAAGAGTGAGTTAGATTTGCTTGTACTCACTGGAAAGATCTCCGAAGCATTATAAGAGAAACACCCAGAGTAAGGCTTCTTGGGGGAAGCAGGCACACATCCACACCTGTGGTACTCCATGTTCCTGTGCAAATGTATGAACACACACAGATGTTTGTGAATGCATACTTGTTCTGGAAAGATATACCTTAAATGATGACAGTGTCTACATCTGGACAAAGGACCTGGGACTGGCCACAGCACTGCCTGTTCTGAATGGTTCTGAATGGGACTGTCCTTGGATAGTGTTTGAGGGAATGGCACCTAATCAGATTAGCTCTCTATGGCCTGAGCTTGCTTCTTTCCCTAGCCCAGTTCAAACTGGATATTAACCCTGGTTATCACATAGTTGGACCAGATTGGATTTGCTTTCCTTCCCATCAACTAAAATGCATTTATAGTAACAGAAGGTAGTAAATACCCCAACAAAATAAACAAAGCTCCCTTTTATCTAAAATTATTTTTTAATGGATAAAAATCTTTCTGGCAAAGACAGCCTTTTGAGAGTGATCATTTTGAAGTTTTTCTCTATGAGAAAATCTTTAATACTTCCATTTGAGTAAAAGACATCAAACTGTTACAGGGTGCAGCCAAGAGGGGGGGGCCCAAATAGGCATTTGAAATGGGGTCCAGAACTTAAGGTGTCCAGGAGATTTTGGGATATCTCCATCCCCCCCACCCAGGGTGTGGGTTGGGGGAAGGGACAAATGGAGCAGGGCCATTGAGAGCTGTTTAGCATAGCAAAAGCCTTGCAGCTAAGCTCTGGTGTGGTCGTTTAACATATCTATGGCCTTTGGCTGGTTGCATAGATATGTTAAGTAGCTGTGATCAGCTCTAAGACAGGGGAACAGAAGTAACTTCCCTACCTAGATGTAACTGGGTGGGGGCAGGTCCCCTGAGTTACAGCGCCTGCGTGGGAGCTCAGAGAGGATTGGCTCCAGGACATGGGGCCACGCCTGCCCAGACTCATGATGGCAGCCCAGTAAAGCTGGAAGGATACGAGTTCTGGGATGTGAAGCCAAGTGTTGGAGGAGTCGGAAATGGGGCTGCAGAGGAAGATTGGCCACAGGGATTTAAAACCCAGATTTGGCGGCCATTGAGGAGGAGAACCATGCTGCTTTAGGAAGGAGAAGCACGTGGACTTGATGGAGTGTAGACTCCTGCAGCCCTGAGAGAGGGAGAACCACGCGGCAGCCCTGAGGGAGAGAACCACGTGTCTTTAGCAGAGTGGAGACCCCCACAGCTTTAGAAGGGGGAACCACCACCTGGTTTTAGCAGAGATCCCGGTGACTCAACCGTGGGTGCCGGGAACCCAGGGAGGTCTCCCAGTCGAGATTGAGTACTAACTGGGAAGAACCAGAGGACTACCTAAGCTATGGACTTCTATTTCCTTTCCTGAGATACAGTACTCTGGACTGGGCAAAGGGGGAAGGAACGACTGTGTGTTTGTGGGTATTTTTAGGGACTTTGGGATTTTGTAAAGACATTAGGTCACTACTTTGAGTTAGTATAGCATTAAATAAACATTTCCTTTCCTTTTCACAAATCTCTGGTATTGAGAGACGTCTTTCCTCTGGCAGCGGACATAACGGACCCGGAGCCTTCTTTCAATAATAGTATATCATCCCAGGCCCCCCTTGTTGTGTGTTCTGTAACAAAACTACAGAGTACTTCAAATTAAAATGAACAAAAAAGTACAAGAACTTTATGAAATCAGTTATAAAATATCTTGAAGGACATGGAAGATCCAAATAGATAGAGAAATAGACCAGGTTTTATGACTGTAGATAGCAATAGCAGAGTTGTAAATTCTACAGAAATTGATCTCTAGATATAATACAATTCCAATAAAAATTCCAACAACATTTTTTGTGGAATGTCACAAATTATTCCTAAAATTTATATAAAATCATCAAAGAACCAAGAGTAGCTACAATATTTCTGAAAATTTAAGAAAAAGGACTTAACTGTTGGATATAAGAAATTATCATGAAGGTATTTAAAACACAGTGGGCCTGGGCTGGTGTGGCTCAGTGGATTGAGTGCCACGCTGGCCTGTGAACCAAAGGGTTTCTGGTCCTATTCTTGATCAGGGCACATGCCTAGGTTGCAGGCCAGGTTCTCCAGCTGGGGGCAGACAAGAGGCAACCACACATTGATTTCTCTCTCCCTCTCTTTCTCCCTCCCTCCCTCTCTCTCAAAAAATAAATAAAATCTTTTTAAAAAGCCACACTGGTATTGAATCAAAATAAACAAATGGAATGGAAATTGAATATATGTTTATATAAGAACTTGAGGTAAGATAGTGGGAGCATTACAAATTAGTTACGAAATGATATTATATGTAAAAAAATGACATTAGATTGCTGCCTCATATCACATACAAACAAACAAAAAAAGATAGGAAATATAGTAATTTTAAGATAGGGAAGGATAGTAGCAAAGGCAGAAACCACAAAGGAAAACATCAATAGATTTGTTTATAAAAAACTTCTAATATCAAAAAATTGAAAATATAAGCATAATATTGAAATAGAAAGTATTAAAATTATTTGTATCTAAAGAATTCTTTTAAATCAATGAAACAAACAAACATTTTGATATAAGAAAAAGACTAGAAGAAATACAAATTGGAAATTAACAAATAAAGGAGTGTTATTTAAATAGCAATCAAATTTATGCAAATTAAAATGAGATACTATTTTTTACCTACAAAAAAAATCCCTATATTACTCAATACTGGTGAGGGTGTATTGTTATAGATATTCTCATCTAATGCTGGTAGGAATGTATATTGGCAAAATTTCTGGAAAACAATTTGACAATGTATATCATGACTTCAAAAAATGTATACCTGCTATATTATTACTTATAATAATAAAATTGAAAAATTAAATGTCTAACAATATTAAACCAATAAAGGTAAACATATTTTAGACAATTATGCAGTTAGTAGAAATCCTATTTTGAAGATATATTTAGTTGTCATGAGGAAGCTATTCAATATTAATGTTCAGTGGAAAAAACAGCCTACAAATTTTATAAAATATAATTCCAATTTATTTATTTATTTATTTAAATATTTTATTTATTTATTTTTAGGGAGAGGGGAAAGGAAGGAGAAAGGAAGAGAAACTTCAATGTGCGGTTGCCTCTCACATGGTCCCCACTGGAGACCCGGCCTGCAGCCAAGGCAAGTGCCCTGACTGGGAACTGAACCAGCAACCCTTTGGTTCACAGTTCGGTGCTCAGTCCACTGAATCACACAAGCTAGAGCTAATTCCAATTTAATTAAACAAACAAAATGTATGCATATTCTAAAAACAAAATTGGAAATGAATTAATGAAATTTTAACAGCGATTATCTCTGAGTGATAAAATAATGGAAAATTTATATTTTCTTTTTTTTTAAAGATTTTTATTTATAGGACTTCCGGCAAGATGGAGGAATAGGTGGGCGCACCGTACCTCCTCGCACAACCAAGAACAGAACCACAGTAATTTACAACAATGATTTGCAGTCATAATATCAGAACTGTCAGAGGATTTATCTAAATGGAAGTCGGACAGCCTAGAAGTTGAAGTAGACCCGTACATCCAGACTGGTAGGGGACTACGAGCCGAGCGAGCAGGCGTGGGGCTGGCGCGGGTCGCAGGCGCGTGTAGGTCAGGGGAAATTTGGCGCAGAATCGGCGCGACAGCAATCCGGGACGCAGGAGCGAGCGCAGAGGTGTAGCGGTGATCCCTGAGTACGCAAGCAGCGGCTGGGGGAATCAGTGGGGCAGCGACTGCGGATCAGGGCAGAGCTCACAGCCCAGAAGCCCAGGGAAGTGTCTGACTCCAGGAGAACAGAAGGGTCGCCATTGATCCCTCCTGTCCCCGCTCCCGCCCCTGCCCCCACATATAACGTCACAAGCTAGCGACTGGAGCGCCCAGCACCGGTGAACACCTAAGGCTCCGCCCCCCACCGTAACAAGAGCGACCAGACTGGAGAAAAAATAAATAAATAAGTAAAATAATAGGAGAGACGGGGAAAGACGTAAGATATGTATCCAGCAGAACAGATCAGACCCCCAGGACTCATCCTTTTGAGTGACCAAGAAATAGCCAATCTATCAGATGCACAGTTCAAAACACTGGTGATCAGGAAGCTCACGGAACTGGTGGATTTTGGATCCAAATTACATGAAAAAATGCAGATTACCATAAAAGGGATGCAGGAAGACACACGGAGGAGAGCCAATTGTGAAAGGAAGGAATCTGAATCTCAAAACAACACAGTGGACCAGAAGGAAGATAGAATCAACCAAGCAGGAGAGCATGATGAAATAAGAATTCAAAAAATCGAAGAAAAGCTTAAGACCATCGAGGACACCTTTAAACGTTCCAACATCCGAATTATAGGGGTACCAGAAGGGGAAGACCAACAAGTGGAAAAGTTATTTGAACAAATAATAAAGGAGAACTTCCCCAAACTGGCAAAGGGAACAGTCTTCCAAGAAATCCAAGGAGCGCAGAGAGCCCCAAAGAAGTTGGACCCAAGAAGAAACACACCAAGGCACATCATAATTACATTAGCCAAGGTAAAAACGAAGGAGAGAATCCTAGAAGCAGCAAGAGATAAGGGGACAGTAACCTACAAAGGAGTTCCCATCAGACTGTCAGCTGATTTCTCCAAAGAGACCTTACAGGCAAGAAGGGGCTGGAAAGAAATATTCCAAGTCATGAAAGACAAGGACCTACATCCCAGATTGCTCTATCCAGCAAAGCTCTCATTTAGAATGGAAGAGAAGATAAAGTGCTTTTCAGATAAGGTCAAATTAAAGGAGTTCATCATCACCAAGCCCTTACTTTATGAAATGCTAAAGGGACTTATCTAAGAAAAGAAGATAAAGAAAAGACATGTATAGTAAAAGGACAGCAAACTCACAATTATTAACAACCACACCTAAAGCAAAACCAAAAGAAACTAAGTAAACAACTAGAATAGGAACAGAACCACAGAAATAGAGGGCACAAGGGGGGGCTAGCAGTAGGGGTGGCAGGAGGAGAGAGGGGGAAAAGGTACAGAGAATAAGTAGCATAGAATGTAGGTTGAAAATAGATAGGGGGAGGGCAAGAATAGTACGGGAAATGTAGAAGCTAAAGAACTCATAAGTATTACATATGGACATGGACTAAAGGGGGGGAAGGTGGGTGGGAGAGGGGGCACAGAGGGGAGGGGAGTGAAGGGGGAAATGGGACAACTGTAATAGCATAATCAATAAAATATATTAAAAAAAAAGAATGAGTAGGCATAGGTAACAGTATGAATGAAACTTTTATAAATTGTAGTGTTCTTGGCAAAAAAAAAAAAAGATTTTTATTTATTTATTTTTAGAGAGGGAAGGGGGAGAAAGAGAGAGAGAGAGACACACATCAATGTGCGGTTGCTGGGGGTCATGGCCTGCAACCTAGGCATGTGCCCTGACTGGGAATCGAACCTGTGATGCCTGGGTCGCAGCCCGCACTCAATGCACTGAGCTATGCCAGCCATGGCTATATTTTCTTCTTTATTGTATTTTTTAAAATTTCCAACTTTTCTACAAGAGGCATGCATTAATTTTGCAAAGAGAAAACATCTTTATAAATATCAGAAAGAACAAAGAGTTGCCTCTAATAAACGACTTATTCAAAATTTAAAATAAATATAGGGTTCTTTAGTTCTGTCCACTTAAAGATCTGGAAGCCCAAACAAAAGGCAAAGAAATCAGGTTATAGGTTCCAGGTAGATGAAGCAATTGTTCTGCAGCAGCATTTACCAAAGTGTGTTCCATGGACTTTAGTGCTGTTAATATCTTTACTGGTCATTTAGTATTAGGAAGGATGATGGAAAGAATAGTTCCCTGGCTCCTAGTTTGCTAACAAAAGTGAAATCATTCTCTACTTTTCTTAAACCTTTGTTAAGCTAAGTGTCTATAATGCTGTTATTTTGAGCTGTAATATATGCTTTAGATTCTGAACTACAGGCTTCAGAATAAATATTCTGTTTGTAAATTCAGGAGCTATGTTTTAGCTTAAATAGAAGCCCATTACCATAGTGCCTATGGGGAGGGTGGATTTTTTAGTAGGGGCTTATAATCTGTTGAACTCTTATTTGGCCCAATTCTAGCGTTCTGTGCTGTCAGCATGAAAGAGCCGATTTTAATCTGTAAATATTTTTTCTCCCCAGCTTGCATCATCAGTGTCCTCTACAATCAGGTTCTCCACAGAAACTTTGTAAGCCACTCATTAACTATATCATAATAAGTGTTTTAAAAAGGAAATATGTCTGGGAGGGTGTGAGTTTGTTGGAAGTATTAAACCTGTCACCTTCGAACCCATCCAACAGTTATTTGAGGGGCAGAATTCTTTACGCTCAGCTCAGAGCATCTCAAACCCCATTGTTGTTTGACACAATTCTCTTGGGTAAGCAGGCCTGTGTTTTAAATTTTGTTTTAAGGATGTAGAAACAAGGCTAGTGAGCACAAGAAAAGCATGAGTGGAAAGGTCTGTCTGAACATCTCTACTTGACTGAGTTGGAGGACCTGGAACAAACCCAAACACGTTGTCCCTCCCATTGTACACTGGGAGGAAAGATAGCAGAATTTGCATAATGACAGTCTCAAGGGATCTGAAACTGTTCTTATTGTTTGGGCTGAATAAATGTTTAGAAGGAAGCCTGCTGTCCATCTTAAGAAGGAAGAATGCCAGGGCACCAGGACTAGTCTGGGGGAGCCTGGGAGTTGAACATCAGAGGTAATGGCCTCCGTCGGTTGGTGGAAGGTGCAGCTGTGGGGCTATGGGGTGGTACTCAGGACTGCTCGTAAACAAGTAGCCTCACAAAAGCAGTGCCAATCAACCCCATGAGGTGGAACTAGTGTGCCATGTCAGCAGTGAGTCCCACCTATTGAGAGCTGTGGGGATCCAGCTGTCCATTTTCCACTTCCCAGACCTCTGGTGGCCAAAGGCATGAATTTGCAAAAAGGCCAACTGGAGTATTTGCTACCCTAAGAGTTGATCAAAGCTGCTTTATTAGAACTTGCTAGTTTAGGCACAGGGAGAGTCCACCTTGACAAACAACCCACAGAGGTATGCTTCCTAGAACCTACTCTTGGGCACACCCACACCCACCCCAGATACAAACGTCAGCACAAACCACAGAGGCATTTGTCAGGAACCCCTACCTTCCTCTCACTGTCAGACCTCTTTCATCACCTCACCTAGAGATGACGCTCACATTCATGTTGCTTCCCCATTCCATCCCACTTCAGGGCTCAGGAGGTGAGACATTTGCATAGTGTTTCAGAATAATTATTTACCAACAGTATTTTTCCTCCCCAGTCTCACCCACTTAAATGCACTGCAGAAAAGACTCTTTTGTGCATTGCTCTACTCTCAAGTTTTATAAAAAGAGCTTCAAACCTAAGGAATGGCCGGTGAGTAGAAAACTATTCATACCAGCTTATCTTGACATCTGACTTGACCCAGGTTGCTGTGCAATGATCCTTGCAAGGGGGAAAATTGTGTAGAAATCCTGTACCTGGAGGCCCAGCCTTTGAGTTTGTTTAATAACTGCGCAATTATCCTTTGTTGAGGAAGCAGAATAGGATTAGTGGATTTCCCCATAGGTGCTGCCATGCTTCCTGGCTCTTAGGCTTGACTTAAGCAATAGTAGTCTCCAGTCTTCCAAACCTTCTTCCTGCATGTTCTGATGCTGCCAGGTCAACATTTCCCCTCTTGGCTCAATTCTGTAGACCCATGCAGAACTCAGGTGTGTGGGGGAAATGCCCAAGAGACTCTGCTCACTAGACAGAAATATCTCATGCATGTTCCTCATCTCAGTACTTTGTAGTTCTTTCTATTTTGCTGTATGCTAACCTTTTCTAGACCTGAATGATTGAGATACAGAAATTGGAACAATATTTTGCATGCTTTATGAAGAGGTGGTGTGGAGTAGGGGTTTCCAGCCACATGCCCTGGTGACCCTCCCACAACCTTAATTTCCTCACCTGTAGCATGGGGCCAACATACCTCCCAGGAATGTATTGGCACAGGTTGTGATGTGTAGTAAGCACTTGTCAAGGTGGCTATTATTGTGTCTTTTATAGAATAGAAGTCTCTATTAAACATACTTTAATATGAGTTACATAAAAGGCATTATTAGTGATATGTACATCTGAAGAGATTTGTGGATCAAATGGCAGTAGTTCCTGTATATACGAGAGTGAGCTCAAGAATTTGTTATTTGATTTCAGAAAGAAATGTTTTGTCTTGCTTTGTCAAACTGAAATCCTTGTGATATGAAAGGAAAGACATGTATATGCAGTCATTTAGACATGATTAAAGAACAAGAACAATGGCATGCTTATCGTCTTATTGTGTGTTTTTACATTAGGAACAAAGCTAAGGTACTTTGAAATATACACTTATTACCTTTGTTAAATGAGCAAAAGTCAATATTGGAATAGAACATATAAAATCAAAGCCTAGAGTGAGGAGAATATTTCTTTGATATATTTTGTTGAATTCCTGATTTTCATTACAGTGAATCCACAATCAGACAAGGGAAGCATTTGATATTTGAAAATGTCAAAAGGGCTATTTAAGCCATTACTGATGATCTGTTCTAGGAGATCTTTTAAAAAGGATTTAAAGCCCTGGCTGGTGTGGCCCAGTGGCTTGAGCACCAGCCTATGAACCAAAGGGTCACTGGTTTGATTCCCAGTCAGGGCACATGCCTGGGTTATGGGCTAGGTCCCCAGTAGGGGGTGTGTGAGAGGCAACCACACAGTGATATTTCTCTCCCTCTCTTTCTCCCTCCCTTCCTCTATCTCTAAAAATAAATAAACCCTTCAAAAAAAACTTATAAAAAGGATTTAAAAAGTGTGCACCAGTTGAGTGATTATGTAACAATTATGACCAAGATCCTTTTCAGCTCTAAAATATGTCTATATTCCTCTGAGTTAATAACTAGGACAAATTTAAGTATAACTTCCTAATAGTTTATTCCAGAAATATGAATCTTTATTACTTTTCAGTGCAAACCACTTCTTAACAAAAGAGTTGTTCTAAAATTGGCAAACTTTGTGGTGGGCAGGGCAAAAATATTGGTACTATGTGGATAAATTTGAATGTGAGAATAACCCTGTGTTCATGGGCCAAGTAGGACAAATGATATAACTTTTGGCTGGTCCTCAGTTCAGTTCTCAATCCACTGAGCCACACCAGCCAGGGCGAGAAATGACATAACTATGACAAATAGTTGTGCTGACATGTTCCCACAGAAAATCATCCTGGTTGATTTGGGTAAAAAAAAAACTTGATGAAAACAGCTACACTTTCTCCAATGTGAAATGGGATGCAAAGTGAAAGTGGGGCAATCATCCAGCCTCTGCTTATGGAAAGGTAGGAATAAAGACCATTAATAACCCTAATAGAAACATATGAGCATGGCACAGAGGAAAGCCACTTCCCCTGTAATAAGATTTGATAATCACTAAACCATGCTCTTTTTCCCTAGTCTGTCCCTGCCTGATACATGGTGTCATTCTTTCCTTACACCAGCCTCAGCAGCTCCCTGGAGTCAGAAAAGCTTCACTCTTTTCTCTAATATCTTCCCTCCTGTAGGCTTCACTTTCCCACCTATCTTTTCCACCTCCCTTCTTCCATCCCATCTGCCTTCAGAAAGCTTCCCTCCACTTAAATTCCCAATTCATTGCCAGTTCTGCTCTTCTCTGAGTATGTCAGGTGGAAGACAGGAAGGAAGTTCATCTGTAGTGCATGACAAAGGAGAGATGTCTGATCCATAACGTGGTCGATGACAATTTTAAAGTATGCCAAGTTGCCATTTAAAAGGGGCTTCCTCTTTTTTTCACCTTTTGGCTCATTAAAAACTTTAGATTTCTATTGATTCCTACTATTTTGGACTTCAACTCCTTGAATCTGAAGATATATAAAAAAGTTATCTGTTCACATCTCTTTGAGTGTGGCCCCTTGCCTTTTCTCTCCTGAAACACCTGTTAGTATGGTGGATTTTCTGCTGGTTTCCGTGTCTCTGACTCCTGGGAACAGGGCTGATCTCTTCATTTATCTCAGATGCAACTTTCAATTCTACCAAATCTCTCTTTAGTTGTGTATATTGTTATTTCACTATTTTGTGGAACTTCCAATTAAAATACTATGTATTTTTTATTTCTGGATTTATTTCTATTATTTATTGCTAGCTTTCACATGCCCCCTTTATTTTTAAATAGGAGCTTGCTCTTGTTTAGAAATTTGATTCATTGTTTTGTATTTTTACAGGGTTCAGCATACTTTTCCATTCTCTTTCATATGGTCATGTTTTCATCTCAAATACTAATAGCTTGAATTTTGCCACTCATTCTGTTTGAGGACTTTTGATCACTGTGTTTTGTCAGTTTGATACAAGCTTGAATTTATAAGGGTTTACTTCATTCATGAGAATCTCCTGTGGCTTCATTTTGAAAGTCCTTACAGACCCTTTTTGCAGCCAATTTTTTTATGATATTGTGGCTTGGGGATGCTAGTGTTAGGCAGGATAGATAGTAAACCAAGGCGGGATGGGGGTGGGGAAGGAGATATGTCTCACCCATTAACTAAGTAGCCCTGAGCCTGGTCCAATTAGATTGCCAGGTGTTCCAGAAATCACAAGAAAATCCATGATAGCACAGGAGGAGGGGAGCCTTTGAAATTCTGTATGAATTGTTTCTTCTATTGGGAAAGAAAGCCTTTGGAACTGTATGTTAATCCCAAGGACTAAAGAGGGAAGGGGGAGAGGGAGCCTAGAAGCTGAAGCTGGCTTCAAGCATAATACCCCCAAAATCCTAATAGTCAGGATAATCAGGCTAGCTGTCACAGGTGGGCACATGTAACCAGGTTCTTGGTGATTATGGACCAAGAACTGAAATGAACACACAGGGAGTTCATAGCAGAGAGGGAGAAAGCAATTAAGTGATAGTATACTTCACAGAATATGGGAGTAGGCTAACTCTGAGCAGAGATTAAACTCAGAGGCTGGAGGGATTCTATTCTTACAGGGCGAACATTTTCTGGCTAGTTTTGATGAGGTCTTATGGCACATGTATAAGTAATTATATTACTTTAAAGCTACTATGCATGTGGTCTCCCACGATTTTCTGTGATCGGCCACCAGGGAAGGGGGTCCCACAATGCTAATTTATTATAATGCTATTATAATGAAGCTGGGGTCATGTGGCATCTTCTGCGCAGGTGCATTAATGATTCACCACCATTCAGTGCTTTTCCAGAAAGCGGGAATGACTGGTCTCAGAACAAGGTCTTTGTCTTCCTGAGTATCTCCTGCCTCAACTTCCCCCTGAGAAACATGGTTCTCAAAAATGTTTTGGGGGTTGTTGAAGGATGCAGATCATTCTTCTGTAACTTCTTCTGGCTGAGATGGGGCAGTAGTCTCTGCCTATCAAGAAACATGAAACTCACTATTCTATCTAGAGGTCAAAGAGGAACTCCTGAGGCCATCACAGATGCTATTCATTGGTCAGCTTCAACATCTCTTTCAGGGATTGGTTGGAAACTCTGGAGCATCACCAATCTGATGTGGAACTGCTTAAGTCTAGAAGATACAAATTTAACAAGTAAATGAAACAAATAAGGTCCTAAAAGTAATAAGAGCAGCAAGGTTATTAAGGGACCTGAAAGGGGTAGTAGCCATTTTAAGCTAGGGAGCCAGGAGGTTAGGGTATCCCTAATTCCTTGGCTCTGTTGATTATATTTATGTAGCCACTCTGCCTGTTCATAAATTTTCCTTATGTTAGTTTCAACTATTCCAGGTGCAGCAGGTTTTACCGATAGCAGTGCATACCCCACCCTGTTCTGTTAGAAGATAGTCAAGGGTGAGGTGGTTATCCATGACTACATTTGCCAGGGAATCTACTGATCTTTATAGTCCAGCTATTGGATCAATATTGATGGTATTTTGTCTTCTATAATCTTAGTGAGTTCCCTTAGGGTAGTCTCATAGTAGACAAAGCCTTCCCAGGGGGCTGCAGCAGCTATATTGGCAGCAGCTCCAGTCACTACTAGACCAAAAGCTTATTGTTGTTGTTGTTATTGTTGTTTTCTGCTAAGAGATAGACTTCCAGGACCCTGGGTTATGTTTATAACAGTGAGGTCTTGAGGTGCTAAGGTCCCTAAGCTCTAGTCACCCCCATGTTTAGCATTGCTGAGATGTGTATAAGCAATAGCTTCCTGAAGTTCTGAATGATCTGCTAGCCAGTTACTGGGAGTCCCACATAACCAGATGAGGCCCCAGGGGTGCTGCGATGACTGTGGCATTGGTGGAGTTATATTTGTTAAGGAGGGTGTATGGCAAGGGGGAAAGGCAGTCCCTAAGGGGTCCCAAATTATCTCCCTGATCTTCCTCTCCTGTAGGAGGTGGTAGAAATTTTGCTGATACCCCTTGAAGGGGTTGGTTCAATTTCCAACTAACATATTTCAAAATATTGTTGGTATCTGCATTATGACTTTTGTCAAAGCAACAATGTGTACTGTTAAGAATGCAGCTAGAATCATAATTTAGGTAGCATACTATTTGTGACCAATTTGAAGGCTTGAAAATTTCTCTCTCAGAAAGATTCTCTAGAAAGCTGGAACTTGAAAGAAAGGCCAGGGCTTCAAATGGGTTAATGGTCCTGGTATGAGTATTATTATAACATGGGGTGGATCCTATAGTACTGTTGAGTTTAAGAGAGATATTGGAGTAATTAAATGACTCTAATTCCAGCGGGCCATATGGAAGCACAAGGAGGGTTCTGCTCCCATCAGTGAACCATTTGTCATCAGGGTTTTCTAAGAGTGGGTCTAGCAAGTCAGTCCCGCTGGAGTAAGATTAATAATCTCTGAGCAGGAATGGGTCAAATCTGGGGGTGATTCTGTAGGCATTAAAAAGGCTGGATTTAAGGTATTACAAGTCTTTACAGTTACTTCTGGATTGTCCAAAAGAAGGGCCTGGTATTTGGTCATTCCATTTCCTGTAAGCCAGAGGTGCCTTTTCATTTCTAATACTCATTATACCTCATGTGGAGTTAAGACCTCTAACTTCTGTCTGAGAGTTAACTTAGCAAACTTCTGTCTGAGAGTTAACTTAGCTAACTTCCTTGGTTAGCACGGCTGTAGCTGCAACTGCTTTTAGACATGGAGGCTATCCAGTTGCTATAGTGTCCAGTGTTTTAGAGAAATATGCAACTAGTTGACATTCATTCCCCAGTTGTTGGACCAAGACCCCTAATGCTATTCCATGCCTCTCCACAATGTATAGAGAGAAAGTCTTGTTTAACTTAGAGATGCCTAAGGCCAGGTGCTCAACTAGGGCTTGCTTGGTTTTATTAAAAGTCTGATCACATTCCTTTTCCCATATAATGGGTTCCGTGTCTGGCCCCTTAGTAGCTTCATACAGAGTTTTGGCAATTAGGCCAAAGTTGGGCTCTAAATCCTAGAGAATCCTGCCATTCCCAAAGAGGAGTGAAGCTGCTGTTTAATAGCAGGTGGAGTTAACTCAGTAATGGCTTTTAATGAAGCAGGGGTCACATAGCTTCTTCTCTGCAGGTGCATTAATGATTCACCATGAGTCAGTGCTTTTCCAGAAAGCTGAAAAAACTGGTCTTAGAACAAGGCCTCTGTCCTGTATCAATGTCCTTTATCTTAGCTGTGGGGCACCTCCAGAGTTTCCTCCTTCCTATCTCCTGCCTCAGCTGGGTGCCCACTTGCAGCTTCATGCTCAAGTGTATTTCATAAATGAACTTACTGTCTCATTTTTACTATACTTGTTGTCTCTTGCTTGAACACTCTTGTGAGCAAGGTGCCCACAAGAGCAAAGGAGGTGGAGTCCCCTAACTTTGGTTTCTGCAGTAACACTAGGGTAATATAAACTCAAACTCCACCTTGATGAAGAGAAGTCCTGGAGTTCTGAATTTCTGGGGGAACTTTTACCTAGTGCCACTGGGTGAGGTTTTCCTAACTCACCGGTTTGTGTGCAGAGGGATTTGGGAACTACGTATTGCATTTGTGCTTGTTCTCCGTCCCAATTACCCTCCTTGTAAGGATTCAAAGTCTTATTTCTGATGAAGGGGATTGGGACCACACTTGTCTCAGAGCATCACTCAAACACTCATGGTGCCAGTGTTCAGTTCTCTCTAGTTTATGGCACTTGGCAATTACCCTTTGCCTCCCTGCCCCATACTTCCTTCTGTTTAAAGATCAGCCTTGCATTAGAAAAAGTTGTTCTATTTTAGCAATCTGAAGAATTTCAGGCAATTTAAACCTATTGCCAGAAAGAGAAACAATCACTGATAGAATTGGGTAAGTTGTCAGTAGGCATGGTTGTTTCTGCTAATTAATGGTGATTGGACTAATAGGCTGCTCTGCTGGTGATAATGACTGTGTCTGTGTCACACTATGCTGTATACACTGGCATATCTAAACCCATGCTTTCAGGAGTGTGAGCTTACCCCCTACTCAACTGCTCCATACCCACAGTTCAGAACACAAGCTTCCACATTCTTTTTTAAATATATTTTATTGATTATGCTATTACAGTTGTCCCATTTCCCCCCTTCACTCCCCTCCTCCCTGCATACCCCCTCCCACCCACATTCCTCCACTTCAGTTCATGTCCATGGGTCATACTTGTAAGTTCTTTGGCTTCTACATTTCCCATACTTCTTACCCTCCCCCTGTCTATTTTCTACCTTCTATCTATGCTACTTATTCTCTGTAACTTTTCCCCCCTCTCCCTCTCCCATTGCCCTGTTGATAACCCTCCACATGATCTCCATTTCTGTGGTTCTGTTACTGTTCCAGTTGTTTGCTTAGTTTGTTTTTGTTTTTGTTTTAAGTGTGGTTGTTAATAATTGGAAGTTTGCTGTCATTTTACTGTACATATTTTTTATCTTCTTTTTCTTAGATAAATACCTTTAACATTTCATATAATAAGGGCTTGGTGATGATGAACTCCTTTAACTTGATCTTATCTGGGAAGCACTTTACCTGCCCTTCCAGTCTAAATGAAAGCTTTGCTGGATAGAGCAATCTTGGATGTAGATCCTTGCCTTTCATGATTTGGAATAGTTCTTTCCAGCCCCTTCTTGCCTGTAAGGTCTCTTTTCAGAAATGAGCTGACGGTCTTATGGGAACTCCTTTGTAGATAATTGCCTCCTTTTCTCTTTCTGCTTCTAGGATTCTCTCCTTAATTTTAATCTTGGGTAACTTAATTATGATGTGCCTTGGTGTGTTTCTCCTTGGGTCCCACTTCTTTGGGACTCTCTGAGCTTCCTGAATTCCTGGAAATTTATTTCCTTTGCCAGATTGGGGAAATTTGCTTTATTATTTGTTCAGATAACTTTTCTGGTTGTTGCTCTTCCTTTTCTCTTTCTGGTACCCCTATAATTCAGATGTTGGAATGTTTAAAGATGTCCTGGAGGTTCCTAAGCCTCTCCTCATTTTTTTTTTTTGAATTCTTGTTTCTTCATTCTGTTCTGGTTGCATGTTTTTTTCTTCCTTCTGGTCCACATCATTGATTTGAGTCCCAGTTTCCTTCCCATCACTATTGGTTCCCTGTACATTTTCCTTTATTTCACTTAGCATAGCCTTCATTTTTCCTTGTAATTTGTGACCAAATTCAGCCAGTTCTGTGATCATCCTGATTACCAGTGTTTTGAACTGTGCATCTGATAGGTTGGCTATCTCTTCATTGCTTAGCTGTATTTTTTCTGGAGCTTTGATCTGTTCTTTCATTTGGGCCATTTTTTTTTTTTTTTGTCTTGATGCCCCTGTTACATAGTAAGGCGCAGAACCTTAGGTGTTCACCATGGCAGGGCAACCCACGTCACTGCGTTGTGATGCTGTATATGGGGAAGGGGTCCAAGAGGGATCAGCTCTCTGCAGGATTTCAGTCATTTCCACCACTATCCACATGCAAATTCATCCCTTCTGGTGCTCATTCCGGTGTAGGTGCATTTGTGTATGTTCTAGGACCCTGTGGGTCTCTCCAACAAACTCTCCTGTGGGGCTGGGAGTTTCTCCCACTTCTGCCTCAACTCCCACAGGTGTTTTCAATCCATGGTTTGAGGCTTTATTTCCCCATGCTGGGACCCTGGGTTGTGTGGTCTGTCCCACTCCCCCGTTGTTTCTTTCGGTTTATCTGTGTGTGAATGTGGGTCTGCCTGCTCTACCAACTGCCACCTCGCTGAGTCCACTGCAGACTTGCTGCGAGTCCTCTCTGCCCTGGCTGCCTGACTCTGCTCCTCCTACCACTCTGGATGAATGTGTCTTTTTTAACTCTTTTGTTGTTGGACTTCTATACAGTTCGATTTTCTGTCAATTCTGATTGTTTTTTTTGTTTTTAAATTGTTGTTGTCCTTCTTTTGGTTGTGCAAGGAGTTGCAGTGTGTTTCTCTATGCCTCCATCTTGGCTGGAACACTTCCACATTCTTCACTGGTTAAAGGGACCTTGAGGATTCTCCCTGTTTATGCCTCAGCTGTGACCTTCATTGGAAGAATAAAATATAGGCATGCTATCTCCCAGGAAAAACTGGCCTTTCTCCCTGGGAGACTAGTACCTTTGGTTTTTAACTGTTCCTTCCAGGAGAACTGGCCCTTCTCCCAGAGGGACCAATTGTTTAGTCAAGTCACACAAGGCCCTTAGAATGTAGCCACTTTTGTCTAAAACATATTTAACCATAGCCCCCATAGTGAGACTTTGGAATCTCACCCAAGGGAAGGACAGGACCTTCACTTGGAATTTTTCCCAGTTGGACCCCGAATGCTGTCTCTGGGATTCCCCAGCATCTGTGTTGGGCTGTTGGTGATTTTCTTTCTGGTGACGTATGCTCTTGATTCTTGCTTTTCTCTTTGCTCTGACTTAAAGTGCTTAACTATTCACTGGTACATTGGAGTTGCTCAAGAAACCAGATGGACAGAGCGAGTCAAGGAGCATGGTTTATTAGTGGGGAATTAGAAGGGAAAGTGAAGCCAACCAAGGGAGGTTAAGACTCGTTCTTTTGTTCTTATGGCAGGGGTGTGTGTGTGTGTGTGTGTTGGGTTTTTTTTTTTAGTGTTATAAACTTTTATTTCTTGCCTTTCTGCCTTCACTTGACCCAAGGCAACATAAAAATGAAATACATAAGATACACAGAAATCACCACAGACCAGTTAATGTGCTTACGTACAGAGGAACTAAACATTATCTAGTGACACTGGGGTTTCAGAAAGTGACAAAATTTAACACAAAACTGACACATGATTGTATTCATAAATGTGTATAAATACATTGGTCTCCCAAAGGCAAAATGGTATCTCTACCATATTCCTAGACAAAAATGCCCTCAAATGTACTATTTGATTAATTGAATTAAAACTATCAGTCTTACATACTCTTTTCAAACACTGAATTTTTAAAATACTTAGAGAAATTAAAATATTACATTTCAACCTTAAAAATAATTAAAACATTAAATTTACCAATACCTCATAGATTGCAGTTTTAAGATTTAAAAAAGCAATAATGAACAGATGTTTTGTTTTGCCAGCCTTTTATGAAAGACCTTTTAAACATACACATTTGGCCAATTCATTTTCAACCTTAAATCAAGTTCTCTGAATATACTGCATATTTTGGTAGTTAAAAGAATAAATACTTGATAAAGGTTATTAATTCATGTTGCTTCATGAATTCTGAGTACTGTATTTTCTCTACTGTCAAATTTCAACACACCTCTTTTCATAAGCAAATGGCTGACTCCAATTTTTAAAGTTCATCCAGAAGGAATTCAAATCTGTGGTTTCATTAACTACATGTTTTAGGTGAGAACAGTTAAATCTCACTACACTTGTTTCATTTCTGGTAGTTTATAATTTGAGAAATTTCTATAGCCCACACACCCAACTGCTGTTCAGCAGATGTGAGTTTTTACTCATTTGAACATAGTTAGCTGCTTCAATGCACAGATCAGAACTTGCTCTGCATGTTAACATGTGAGGGCACACATACTCCTTAATTCCCTAGATCAGTTTGGCTCATCCAAAAAGAGAAACAAGCTTTAGCTTAATATGCTACTTGACACTTTAGTTTCTTCTAAAATCAAAAGTTGGCCAATTTTCAAAAGAATGGAAAGAGAAAATACTTATTTAAAAGGACAAAAATTAAACGTGGCAAAAGTAGTGACTTTTATTCACAATTATATGTAACAAAATGATGAGAGAAACTAGTGCTGTCTTTGGAACAAAAGCAATGATTTATTGGTAATGGCAATGAATGGAATTTTGACAGTCTCTGGTGAGAACCAAGCAGTCATCCAGAAGCTGTGGGTCTGATTGCCATGTGGCCTTCCAGTGTCTTTTGTACCTTAGTGACTTTCTTTTTTTTGCTCACTACTCATCTGAAGTCATTCATATTTGTTGCTTGAACTGGAGTACCAATGAAAGTAAAATATGAAATTCTTTTTAAAAAATATTTTATTTATTTATATTTAGAGAGAGAGGAAGGGAGGGAGAAAGAAAGGGAGAGAAACATCAGTGTGTGGTTGTCTCTCACATGGCCCCTACTGGGGACCTGGCCTGCATGTGCCCCAACTCGGAATTGAACTAGCAACCCTTTGGTTCGCAGCCCACATTCAATCCACTGAGCTACTCCAGCCAGGGCAAAATATGAAATTCTTGTGGTTTCTTCTTCTCCTTGATTTGATTGAACAAATATAGTTACACTGTTAATGCTCTGAAACTTAACATAATGAAGTGGAGTAATGCTATCTTCTTTAATATCATCCTCTGTTAGTTCCAGAGCTTCAGTTTGTTCACTTCTTTCTGCTTCTTCCAAATCCATAGATTGGGGTAGATTGATAAAAATTTTTATGTATTTAGAACCCTGACCATTATCGGGCCCTTGAAATTTCATTGAATACAGCTTAATAGGTTGATTGAATGCTACAGTAATAAGCAGCTGTTCATCACAATCAGATTCCAGAAAGTTGTGTCTATTTGTAAACAGTTGTCAAATCTATGCTCATCACTTTCATTAAGACATTCACAGCCAGCTTTGTTAATAAAAGGCATTAAATCCACATAGTTTTTTGGAATATCTCTGTTGTCATTGCTTCTAAGGTCATTTTCTAAGTGCTGCTTGATTTTTTTCTTCTAATCCCATGGCATCTGTTCCTTGATATTGATCAATTCTTACTTTATTTAAAAAAAAAAACCAAAAATAAAGGTGTTGCTGATATATTGTTGGTGGCAGCTGTTCCCTGACACTGGTGTACATCTACTTTCAAGAAAACTGCCTGAGGATGCTTATTACCCATGGTACTGAATGCTGGGGCAACACTTAAACATGGTCCACACCCTCACATGGTAAACTTGACCACAGCGAGTCTGGAGCCCACCACTTAGCTTCTGCTGGAAATCTGTGTCGCTCCCTACCAGCTTCACTCCTACCATTCTCAGAGAGCCCAAGAGGGAAGTCAAGATGCCAATGGCTTCAAAAGTGAAGAAGACAACCCGGGAGTGGAAGGCAGGGGACTGGAAAGAAGAGATGACTACCTCAGAGCTTCTCCAGGGGCTCTCAGGGCAGAGTCCTGCTAGGGAGCAGAGCAGTGAGTGAGCAGGTGGAGACAGGGGAGGGAAGAGGCAAGAGAAAGTAAGGCATCTCTTAGGGCAGGGTTTTTTAAGCACAAAAACCAGCGAAGGGTAATTGATTGGGGTGTCAGAGTCTGACTGGCTAGAGCTGGTTGCTGGGTGCCATTTCTGCTGACCAGTGTTCTTGATATATCTTGTCAAGTCTGAGGTTAGAGCAGCATCCTGTTATGCCTGATAGGCCCACCCTGGACCCTAATCTTAGTTGAGCATCTGTTTGTCCGGGGTAGGGAGGGCAGGCAGTTTCCCAGGCCAGTAGTTTCCCACCTTGCAGTTTTCCCTCCTGGTGATTTTCCATTCCTCCTAGGCCTCCCTAGGTCTGTTATTCACCTTTGACTTGGGGTTTTTATTGTCTGTGAATCCCAACCTCCAAATTAAGTGGCCACGATCTCATTTGTGCCTCTTAACGGCGCAATTCTCCACACCTGGGTTTCAGTCCCAGCTCTGTCACCCATCTTGCTGTGAGATCATGGGCTGATTGTCTTCCAAACTTCAGTTTTCCCATATGTAAGACCAGGACAGTAACATCTGACTTACCTGAGCACAATAAGGATTAAACGAGGTTCTGCACAGAAAATACTTAGAATCTAGTGCATGGATCATCGTAACTGCCACCAATAAATCGTAAGTGTTCTTGCCATTGTCCCCAAGAATAGCAATCAAACTATTTCCAAGCTTGCCAACACCTGTGTTTTGAGTCCACCTTTGTGACTCCTTTCTTTTTTATGTCATCTGAGTCACTTAAGGTGAATGAGTGTGGGAGAACCAGGAGGACCCAGGGGTTTGGATCTATATCCCACTCTGCTTCTTGCTGGCTATGGTAGGTGACAGCTTCCCCAAAACTCATCTCCTTGGCTGTAAAATGAGGATATGAATACCTCACTTGTGGGCTGATGGTGCAGAATGAACGTGAAGGTGCCCAGAGAGGCAGGTAATGGGCTCAGCCTCCCCCAAGTCTGGGTCTGTGTGGTCTGTTCCCTCAGGCACCTTGTGTTCCCTGCAGTGTCTGCTCTGTGTACTCTGGGCTGAGTGGAGTGACTGAAACCAAGAGGAGAAATGTGACACCACTGACCAGGGCAGTAAACAGTGACTCCCATCATGTGTGGCCACAGGATGTCAGAGCTCAAGTGCTCATGTTTTAGCTGTAGCAGTTTTGCTTTGAGATGAGGACATTATCTCCACCTTTCTTATCTTTCCACAGAAGCCAGAATCTGCTTGCACCAGGGAGGAAACTCATCAGGTGAGCATTGCTGAAGCCCAGGTGGGTGGAGATGCCCAGAGGGAGGTTGAATCACTCCTGGCTGATAATATAAAAGGCCTGTTTCTGCCTGAGGAGCTGGCAAAGGGTGTGGACCTCTTAAAAGGCTGACTGGATTCTCTTCCTACTTTGCATAACAATCTTGAACTTGACAGTTCTACTTCCAAAGGAGGGGGAAATACAGGAGAGTCCTGAAGGATAACAGAAATCTTCCTTCTCCAGCAGCTCAAGACTTTCACCACAGCAGTGGATGAACCAGAACACTGGAATGTTCACAGAAAGCCAGGACAAGCCCACGTTGACATTGACTTGGAGCTCTAAAAATCGTTTGTAGTATCAACTGGTGGTTCAGATTCCTCAGCTTGGCAGTGTCTGTGTCTATCTATCAGCTGTTCTGTTTTTTCCTCTTCCTCATAACCATCATTGTGGCCCAGAGTGTGACAGGTGCTTTGTATTCCCACTCATCCGCCCAACTTCTCAGCACTATCCATATTAACATGCCACTTTTACAGAATGGAAGTTGAGGTCAGAGAAATGAAGGTATTTGCTCAAGGAGGAGAAGACAGCAACATGTAGGAGTACCTACTTCCAAAGATGGCTTCATCCATTGTCCTACATGCCCACCCCACCTTCTTGTCCTGGGTCTTGCTCCTTGTCCTTCTGGAAAGCCTAATTGAGAGATCAGGGCTCCAGGCTCCCCTCCCCAATTCACAAACCAATAGCTCTGGGAAGTTCCTTCCTCCACTGGGGCTTGGCTTCTTCATCTATCAAATGGAGGGTGTAATTAGATGACCTCCAAGGCTTTCAGGATTCTTCTGATCAAGTTTTAGGAGAACACACATTTCTGCCAGATCATCTCTGGTATCTCTTCACCTCACAAAATCTTACCTGAAAGCCTGAAGATAGAATGCAGGGGACTAGTATTTATAAAGAGCTGACTTTGAACCAGAATTGTGTTTGGTGCCATTAGCCAAAGTTTCTGATTTTTATTAGGCCTGATACTAATCTACTTTGATTGTTTCCGGTATTTATAAACTCCTCCTCGTTTTTTATTTGTTGTCGTTTTTCTGTTCCTCTATGTTCCTCTATGTTTACAATGCTTTCTTCCTGACCTTCCCTGCCAGAGAACTACAGCAAGAACCACTTACTTTGGGGAGCACCCCACAAGATTTTCCTACTCTGTTGATTCTGGGTAAAAAGCTGGAGAGAAGAAGGCTAGGCAGGAAGGTTGGCTTAACAAGAATGAGCATGGATGATTTTCTCTAAAGGGCTGGACATGGTGTTTTGAGTTCTCATTAATCTGGACCATTTGGGGGACCTACTGGGCCATGAAATCTTGATTCCTTTTGTGTATGGGGGTAAAAAGATTGTTTCTACTTGTTTCTACAACTTCCCAAGAACCTTTTTTCTATATGGGAGTGTCTTGCTCAATCATCACTGTTCATTCAGGGTTAGAATTCATGAGTGACTAGGATCATGAAAGAACGCTTGGTAAAGAAGTATCTCAGAAGACTTTGCCCTTGGCCTATAGATACTTCAAAGTGCAATTGGGAAAGAACAGTCTTGTAAAAAACCAGCCTTTAAGAAAATGATAAAACATCATTTGATGAAGCCAAACCCACTCCCCTGGACAATCCCATGGTGGTGGTTGGGACTTGGGAGGCTTCCCACTTCATATTTAATAGAAATATGTGGACTGAGAAGCTCCCAGGAAGACTGAAGCTGTAGCCCCTGTTAGCTAGACCTAAGAACATATAAAACTCCTGGGCTTTGGTTAAATTCACATCAATTCAGCAGATTTATCTAAACCTTGCTATTCTCTTTGCTAATCCCCAAAGTTTCTGTGGCTTAGCACAAGTGAAGTTCATTTCTCCTGTGACACCCAATGGTGGAGGGCAAGAAATTGGCTGGAATGGGGGGATTTCCTCACATTCCTCCTGAAACCAAGGTGAGGGAGGCTCTGCCATGGCCTCACTCTGGGTGACTACCCAGCAGGGGGACAGGGGAAGAGTAGGATGATCTCTTAGGAGGGCCCCATGTGCAGTTATGCCAGCTCACTCTGGGTGGCCCATAGTCACCTACATGGATCCAGCTACTGCAAGGGGACTGGGACACAAAGTTCCCAGCTGGGCAGTGCACATACATACTGTGTGTATGGCATCATGTTCCCAGGGGGCTGACAGTGCAGGCAGTGAGAACAATCACTTCCCTTCCTACCTGCACCTCCTCACCACTCCTGAAGCACCTTTCCCTCATCTCATCATTCCCTGCATCCTTTCTTACCTCCAAGACACACACACACACTGTCATTGCTTCAGGCCTAGCACTATTTTCCCACAGTATAATTTTCATCAGTCACTGCCTTGCCTAGAACTTGAGTGGATTCCCTGATGATGCATCAAGGATGCACTGCTTTGACTTTTGCTTTAAATCCCTTGTAATATGGCCCCCACTTCCTTGTCCCAGACTATATGAAGACTTCAAACAGTTCTTGCCCTGATTGGAACTTCCACTTGGCTATGGGTTGTCCTGCAGTTTTTACACATTTCCCTCTTCATTTTTTATGCCTGTTTTGGTATTCCTTGTTAGGTTGTAAATTCCTTAAGCAGAAAGAACAAGTCTGATAGAGACAGTGCCTGCTCCTCATTGCTCAGTGTTCTGCTATCCTCCTCTACCTGGTATAGACCTAGGCAGTGTCCTTATCTGTACAACACTGCCATCTGCCGGTGGAGACAGTCACTATAGGCTTAGGGAAGATGTTTCCTGACCAAAAAATCAGGACCTGCTCATGAGAATTAATTTTTTCATTTTGCTAGTGTTTTTTCTTTTTAAGTTCTATTTTTAAATATATTTTATTGATTATGCTATTAAAGTTGTCCCAATTTTTTTTCTCCCCTTTATCTCCTTCTTCCCTGCACCACCACCCCCACCCTCCAGCCACCCCACACAGTTCATGTCCATGGTTGTACATATAAGCTGGTTTCTGGCTTCTCCATTTCCTATACTATTCTTAACAACCTTGCTGTCTATTTTCTCCCCCTCCCCCTCCCCACTGATAACCCTCCATGTGATCTCCATTTCTGTGATTCTCTTCCTATTCTGGTTGTTTGCTTAGTTTTTTGTTTTGTTTTTTAGGTTCAGTTGTTGATAGTTGTGAGTTCTCATTTTACTCTTCATAGTTTTTGATCTTTTATTTCTTAGATAAGTCCTTTTCACATTTCATATAATAAAGGCTTGGTGATAATGAACTCCTTTAACTTGATCTTATCTGGGAAGCACTTTACCTGCCCTTCCAGTCTAAATGAAAGCTTTGCTGAATAGAGTCATCTTGGATGGAGGTCCTTGCCTTTCACGACTTGGAATACTTCTTTCCAGCCCCCTCTTACCTGCAAGGTTTCTTTTGAGAAAACAGTTGATAGCCTTATGGGAACTCCTTTGTAGGTAACTCTCTCCTTTTCTCTTGCTGCTTTTAAGATTCTCTCCTTCTCTTTAATCTTGACTAATGTAATTATGATGTGCCTTGGTGTATTCTTCCTTGGATACAGCTTCTTTTGGACTCTCTGAAGTTCCTGGACTTTCTGAAAGTCTACTTCCTTTGCCAGATTGGGGAAGTTCCCCTTCATTATTTTTTCAAATAAGTTTTCAGTTTCTTGCTCTTCCTCTTCTCCTTCTGGCACCCCTATGATTCAGATGTTGGAATGTTTAAAGATGTTCTGGAGGTTCCTAAGCCTCTCCTCATTTTTTTTTTCTTGAATTCTTGTTTCTTCATTCTGTTCTGGTTGCATGTTTTTTTTCTTCCTTCTGGTCCACACCATTGATTTGAGTCCCGGTTTCCTTCCCATCACTATTGGTTCCCTGTACATTTTCCTTTATTTCACTTAGCATAGCCTTCATTCTTTCATCTAATTTGTGACCATATTCAACCAATTCTGTGATCATCCTGATTACCAGTGTTTTGAACTATGCATCTAATAGGTTGGCTGTCTCTTTGCTTAGTTGTATTTTTTCTGGAGCTTTGATCTGTTCTTTCATTTGGGCCTTTTTTTTTTGTCTTGGCACACCTGTTACATAGTAAGGGGGGGAGCCTTAGGTGTTCACCATGGCAGGGCAACCCATGTCACTGTGTTGTGATGCTGCATGTGGGGCAGGGGTCTGAGAGTGAACAGTGCCCACTTGCTCTGCTCTCTGCCAGTTTTCAGTCACTTCCACCACTATCCATAAGCAAATTGGTCCCTTCGGTGCTCATTTCTGGGTGGGAAGGTTTGTGTACATTGAAGGATCCTGTAGGTCTCTCCAGTGAACTCTCCTGTTGGGGCTGGAAATTTCTCCCACTGCTGCTTGAACACCTACAGGTATTTTCATTCAGAGGCTTTGAAGCATTATTTCCATGCACTGGAACCTTGGGTTGCGTAGTCTGTCTCACTCCCCAGTTGTTCCTCCCAGTTTATCTGCCTGCAAATGTGGGACTGTGCAGCCCACAAGCCACTGCCTTGCCTGCTCTGTGTGCTGCCGCCTTGCCTGGCTCGGTCCTCCAGCTGCTACCTTGCTGGGAGTCCTCTCTGCCCGGCTGCCCATCTCTGCCACTCCCACTGATCTGGATGAATATTTCTTCTTTACCTCTTTGGTTGTCAGACTTTTGTACAGTTCAATTTTCTGTCAGTTCTGCTTGTTTTTTGTTTTTAAATTTGTTGTTGTCCTTCTTTGGTTGTGCAAGGAGGCACAGTGACTATCTATGTCTCCATCTCAACCAGAAGTCTCTAGCCTAGAGTTTTGAGTCTTTAGTTTTCTGCACTGAAACCCTGGGTTTTGCAGTCTATCTCGCTCCTTCATTGTTCCTCCCAGCTTCTCTGAACATGAAAGTGGGATTGCCCGTGCAGTCCCTGGTCTGCAGCCTTGCCTGCCCTGGTCTTCCAGCAGCCTTGCCCTGTCGTTCTGAAACTGGAAAAGACATTGGATTTTGCGCTGCCTGTTACTACCGAACCAGATAAGCAATGACTGCAATCAAATCTTTACGGGTGCTTTATTCAGATGGCTGGTGATCTTAGAAAATGGCAGGTTCATACCCTAACAGACCATCTTAAATTCCATTTTAAAATGGCCCTTTTTATAAGGAGAAAAAAGTGTAGGTAAGGGGTTTGGAATTCAGGGAGAGGTTAATTGAATTTAAAAAACCCCCCACAACTTCAGCATTCTCACCCTGGGTGGTAGTCTTAAGTTGTGCCCAGGTGGTGGCCTTTACCTGTGTCCTGAGCAGTGGTCACCTCACCCTGGAGTACAATGGCTCAGATATCATCTTGAATTGCTTGCAGTCCTCCTGAGGAACAAAGGTGGAACTGCATATAGTCTCCTGGAGTCAGGGTGGGTCATACCTTCAGTTCCTGGAACAAAAGTTTTTACATGCATTGATTACTAAACTTATTAGCTATTACTTAAACTAAAATTTTCCAACTCTTAAGTCCCCTATCAGTTCTTCCTTTCCTCCTCGGCTGCCCATCTCTACTTCTCCTACCATCTAGATGAATGTTTCTTTAATTCCTTGGTTGTTGGACTTCCATACAAATGTTTTTCTGGCAGTTCTGGTTGTTCTTTTTTTTTTTTAACTGGTTGTTATTCTTCTTTTGGTTGTGCAAAGAAGTGAAGCATTTCCGCCCCATGCCTCCTCTACCTTGACCAGAATTCTGTTAGTGTCTTTTCTGATGGAATGCCAAGAGTTCATTTCAGCCAGAGCTGGGACTGATGTTTCTCCTTTGTTTCCCCAGAGTGCCTAGCAATTGATACAGACTCACTGGTTACTTATTTAAAATTAACAACAGCTGCTTCCCAAGTTTATTTAGTATCCATGCTTTAATTTCATATCCATCATGGACCATCTTTTATTTATTGTGCATTCACATATGTTATTTCCAACTTTCAGCAGCTCAGTGCCATCAGTATGATTGTAACCGAGCAGACAGGGGCCTGTTCACATGGCCCCCTGGTGTATGACCCAACAATTAATGCTGGAAGAAACAGGTTTTTATTTACAATATTCCAACTGTAGCAGGGCCGGGAGCACTTCACCCTGAGCCCTTCTTTCCCACAAGACCCAGCACTTCCCTTGCTTCCCAAAAGGCTATAAGCCAAAAGCCCTAAAAGTTCTCCATATCCTTCCTTAAGCTGGCTGCACAAACCGCTGTCCAGTCCCTCTGGAAGGTACCAAACTTTCACCATCCTCACACAGCAGCTCTCCCCTTTAGAATCTGGGATACATTGTCATTAGCCTCCATGTCATAGTCCAGAAAAGCATGTACTGTGTTACACTGAATGATGATAAAGTCCAGGAAGAGCACAAGTCCCAAGTGTCCAGATTGGGTCCAGGTTTGCATAGCAGTAGGTCAGCATCTTGCAAAGCACTCAGTCCTTGGTGGCTTCAGAGTCAGCTACAGCAGGCAAAATCAAAGCAGCACGTCTGCTTTCTTACTAGCCCATGGCGGATGAACTCTTACAGCCAGCATGGCTCCTATCTTACTACCAGCAGCATGGTTCTGCTTTCATTGCTTCCTGCCCTTAGTTTTTAATCTTGACCTGGAGCCTCCTGTGCAACCTCATCGCCAACTCCTCTCACAATGAGCTACATTTGCTAGTTCTCCTGTACTGTTTACATTCTCTCAGCTGCCATCCCCAGTCAGGGCAAGAGTGACTCAGTGACCCAGGGGGAACTACCTCCCCTGGCTACAGTCAGGAGTCAGGATATACCCTTAAAGTCACACCCAGCTTGCCAAAAGGTGGTAGCACAGCTATTAAACTAGCTACCAAGTTGTCATTGTAATGTAAAGTATCTTAATCCTATCATCCTCTCTCCCCCATCCCCCAACCAAGGGCTGTGAGGGTTTTCTCCCATTTCTCAGGCACCCCTCACCCTGTACCCTGTTACACTATCACCCCATTTTTCTAAAGAGAAAATGGGCTTCCCAGAAAAGAGGAGGTAAAAATCACAGCCAGTGAGTACAAGAACCAGCTATCCTGACTTCAAATCCTATGCTTTTTCCTATTGCTGATTTTTGATAATAACCACTTATGTTTCAATACTGGAACCCTTGAAGTGGGGGGCTAAGGGATTTGGAAAGAGTTATTTGATAGACCCATGTTTTAATTCTGCACCAGAAACTGACTTCATTGAAGCCACCAACCTTCTGATTCTGATTGGGGACTCAAATGTTGGAAAAATTTTAGTTTCAGGTAATAGCTAATAAGCTTAGTAATCAATGTATGTAAAAAGCTATTGGCCCTGGCTGGTGTGGCTCAGTGGATTGAGCAACAGTCTGTGAACCAAAGGGTTGCTGGTTCGATTCCCAGTCAGGGCACATGCCTGGGTTGTGGTCCAAGTCAGGTCCCCAGTAGGGGGTGCATAAGAGGCAACCACACATTGATGTTTCTCTCTCTCTCTCTTTCCCTCCCCCCTCTGTCTAAAATAAATAAAATATTTTTTTTAAAAAAGCTATTGTTTCAGGAACTGAAGGTGTGACCCACCTTCACTCCAGGAGACCATAAGCAGTTCTGCCTTTATGCCTCAGGATGATTGCAAGCAATCTAGATGGTATCTGAGCCATTGTACTCCAGGGTGAAACACCCACCACCCACCACACAAATGAGAAAATGCTGCAGGTTTTTATCTGATTGACTTTCCCTGAATTCCAATCCCCTTGCCTACACTTTTCTTCTTATAAAAGGGGGTTTAAAATGGATTTTAAGATGATCTGTTAAGGTACAAACCCACTGTCTTCTCTGATGGATGGCCATCTGAATAAAGTGCCCATAAAAATTAAATCCCTGTCTCTTCTTATTGGGTCTGGTAGGTGACAGGCAGCATGAATGCCAGCTTTTTTGGTTTTAGTTCTTCCCCTGTTCCAACCCCTACTGTGCAAATCAAATCAGATATGCAGGAGAGTAGAGAAGAAAGGCTACTCCTCTCTACTTTCTGCAGGAGTAATTTTTTGCTAGAAACTTTTTTCTTTTTCCTTTTCATTCATGGGAGAATGTGAATGCAGTCTCCCACTACCACAAATTATACAGTTGAGTTTCCATATTTGGGGAAACTGCAGGGGTCAACACATCCAGAATGCCATGGGTAAGCCTTGCCCTGAGAAAACAACCTTCATGATCATGGTATTTCCCCTGCCAGGTAAATAAATATCTCCTCCCTCCCTCCCTCCCTCCCTCCCTCCCTCCCTCCCTCCCTCCCTCCCTCCCTCCCTCCCTCCCTCCCTCCCTCCCTCCCTTCCTTCCTTCCTTCCTTCCTTCCTTCCTTCTCTCCTTTCCTCCTCCCTTCCTTTTTGAAATATGTTCCAAGGACAAGGAGAAACTAAACTTGAAATACATCTGTCTGAGAAACATTTCACTCAAGTTTCTTTTAGTGTTTTGCCATCTTCTGCACAAGTGTGCACTGATACTTAAAACTCTAAACCAGTCTGGGAATTCAGATTGCAAACTCAGTGTGTCCTAGTTCTGCCTCAAGTCTGACAACAAAGTTCAGGATGACAGCAAAGGAGGGATGCACTCAACAGCAGCAGGAAAGGCTCCCAGCCTATCAGCCTAGGCAGTTTTCTCTCCCTCCCATGTTGCAGTGGAGCGCAGGAAGTGGGTCTCTTTCCTCTGACTCCTAGGAGGGTCCACAACAGAAACTGCTATTATTTGCATAATGCTTTACAGTTTCTACAGTGCTTCTTACACTCAGCTAAGCATTTAATCTTTGCAATTACCCATGAGGTGGGTGTGTTGTATCACCCATTTTATATCTGTGGAGTCAGAAGTTCAGGTGACTCACCAGAGACCTCCCAGTAAGGAGCAAAACCCAGCTTCAAAGCAGCTCTTTGGATGCAGGTCCTGCCCTGCTCAGCATACCTCCATGTGTCCCAGCCTGCGCTAAACTGTGGTTCCCTGGATGTGCTCCCTTCCCAGACTCCAGGCTCTGGCACATGCTGTCCCTCTGCCTGGAAAATTCCATCTTCTTCCACCATCTCCAACTGCAGAATTCCAACTTAAAGGCTCAACTTCAGTGTCAACATGTTTACAAAAGTTTTCTTGATTCCCACTTGGACCCTCTCCCCTGGAATTCATGCACTTAAAAAAAAAAAGGATCAAGTCACTGCAACCTAATGAGTGTTCTAATCACCACATTCATGTCAGCGTATGGTCTGCAGAGTTTAGAAGAATGCCTTGTTTTGTACAGCACATTCTCAATAAAGTGCTTATCCAATTGAATTCTTATTATAGACCAAATAAAGTAATAAAGGTAACATTTGTTGGCACTTTCTGTGTGTCAAGTTCTGTTCTAAAAGCTGTGCCTGTTTCATATAGTCCTCATCTCCAGCCTGTGAGTTAGGTTCTATCACTGTCCACACCTCAGAGGTAAGAAAGTAAAACTTTAAGTAATGTATCTGGGGGTCACCTGCTGGTAAAAGATAGAGCTGGGGTTGAACCACTTTCTCCACTGTCTCTAAGGTAGGAACAAGTCCCTGGACCCTAAGAGCTATATGTTTATTTCCTCCCCCAATAAAGAAAGCTTGGTTCCAACATGAGGCTGAATTAAGTCAAAAACTGGCCTTTGCCTTACTAGGCTTCATTTTGTCCAGAGATGGGCAGCAACTCTGTGGAAAGCTGACACCCTTGACCTCAGCCCAGAGAGAGCCTGGAAATAGAGGCCAAATTCTCTTGAGCTCTCAGATGTGGAAGAAAGGGAAGAGAGGGCTTGACCTGGCACTTGAAGTCATCTCTGGGTCCCTACCCACATTTTGTATTAGGGGCCAGACCACTCGTTTTCTATGATTTCAGAACATCCTCAAAATAAAAATGGTAAACCAACCAGCCTGCCACTTATAGAATACCAGCTTGCATGGAAAACTCAATGCATGCTATTTCTTTTCTTTTGAGATTTTATTTATTTATTTTTAGAGAGAGGAGAAGGAAGGGAGGGAGGGAGAGAAATATCAATGCATTCATGAGAGATACATCAACTGGTTGCCCCTCTTGCATGCCCCAAACTGGGGACCTGTGGTGGGGCTCCGCACACAGGCCCCCTCACCCCCCCCCCCCACCCTGGCCTGGGCCACCATGGATGAGAATAAGTCTACCAAGATAGGATCTGCTTGGGGAGGAAAGGTAGTGATCTCTCAAAGGAGAAGGGCCAAGAGCCTTTTCCTCAATGGGCTTTTATTGGGTTCAATTTGCACATGAATACAGGTAAAGCTCATTAATCATTGTCAGGCAGTAAGGATCAAACAATAGATGTCATACAAAGAACTAGGAGGGCTTATTCTGAGTCAGGGTCAGTTAGCTAAAGGGCTACAAAACTTTGGGAAACAAACTCATTTCCTGCTGTGACCCTTATCAGAAAATTGAGGGCATTCTTGGCAAAACAGTTTTCACAGGATTTTATGTATTCTTTCTTAGGCCTGATCACCCTGGGGAACCTGCCCTTTCCAGCACAGGGCTGCACCGCCCTCTGTCATTGTTTCAGGCTTAAGTCAGGCAGGGGAAGTAAGGCAGCCAAGAGATTAGGAGACTTCTCACAGACAGAATGAGGACTCAGGCTATGTCAAAGCCAAGGGGCAAGGGTCCATTACCCCTTTTTGCTATAGCCCCCAAGTCCTTCCCTGAGGACCCCAGTGACCATGCCTGTCTTAGGTCATCCCTCCCTTGAGGAACCTTACCTGTCATTGGCTAACTGGTCATGCACTGGGAGCCAGGCAGGGTGAAGTAAAGGGGGCAGAGGCAGTGCCCCTGCCAGAGAGATAAGCTTTGTCTGCTTAGTGGTTTATGGTCCCAAGGTCTCTCACTCAGCCTTAGCCATGGGTGGTTACAGCTTCTGAAACCAGGCATGGCAGTTCCCAACAGGGACCTGGCCCAAAACCCAGGCATGTGCCCTGAATGGGAATCAAACCTGTGACCTTCCAGTTTGAAGTCTGGTGCTCAATCTACTAAGCCACACCAGCCAGGGCTCAATGCATACTATTTCTAATTCTAGCAGTTCAAGCCTTGGGAATCTAGCAATGCAAGCCTCAGAAATTACCCTTCCCCCACTTTTTTCATTGAATTTATTGGGGTGACACTGGTTTACAAAATTATGTAGGTTCAGGTGCACAATTCTATAACACATCATCTATATACTCTATTGCATTGACCACCCCAAGTCAAGTCTCTGCCCATCATCATTAATCCCTCCAATACCCTTCTCCACCTCCCCACTAGGGAATCACCCTTGCTTTACTGGTGGAGAAACTGAAGTGCAGAGAATTTAAGTTGCTTGCTTTTTTGTCACTCACCTAGGAGGTGGCACAGCTAGCAGTGAGCCAAGGTCCATCTCAGGCTACAGCTCTGCCCTGTGGGAGAGGGAACCACAGTTCTGGGACCTGCATGGAGTTGTCATTTGTCCCAGCCTTAACTGTGAGTGAAATGCAAAAATCTCATTAATATGTCCATTACCCAGCTTGGAGCATAAGCATCTTTCACAGCACAGGCCCCTCCAGTCTCTCTTTGTAGCAGGTCTTCTCCATTTGTAAAGCTACATGCAGGGGCTGCCAGGGTTGCCCATCCCAAGAGTGGCTCTGCTTCAGTCCTCTGACCTTCCTGATGCTTTAGCAGTGCTTGGGGGGCATGCTGGGAGGCAAAACTGTCCTGGACACATCAGTGCTGAATTAATGTTGTCAAAAGCACTGAGAGGAAAGAATACAGTACAGGGTGGGATGGGGCAGGGCCATGACACAGGCTCTGATGAGTTTTGGGACTGTTCCTTCTCTGTGGGGGTGGTACAGGGGTGGTAGGGGTGGAACAGGCTAGAAGCTCCTCCCAACGTGGAAATACTGAGGTGTTTTCCCCACATATGCTGCCCATGGAGGGGAAATAATGCCTTCTTTACAAAAGTGGTGGAGGCCTAAGGCTTCACCCAGAGGGGCAGGGTGGCTCACTGCAGATCCAACCCCACACCTAGAGAGTAAGACACTCTAAGTAGGGTGTCTTATTGCCAACAAAAGCATAGCAGGAGGAAGTGTATGATGTTGAAAAAGTCCGCCTTTTAGTTGTATAAGTTATATTATGGGTTCAAGTTCATAAAAGTAACTTATTATAAAGCAGTCAGTGAGAATAAA
This sequence comes from Phyllostomus discolor, assembly GCF_004126475.2. Lineage (NCBI taxonomy): Eukaryota > Metazoa > Chordata > Mammalia > Chiroptera > Phyllostomidae > Phyllostomus > Phyllostomus discolor. The sequence continues at coordinate 116,965,418 of NC_040904.2, forward strand.
GAGGCTCTTCTGACAGATAAAAAATATTTTAAATAGGAGGCAGTGGGTGGTGTTCAATGATAGATTCATGCCAATGCCTCACTTTCTGTTTATGTTGGCACATTATTGAGAAAAATCCGTATTTATACAGACCAACTATTATGCCTTCCCAAAGTGTCGAGCTTTGTGTGTCAGGATATTTTATTTTATTTTATTTATATTTTATTGATTATGCTATTACAGTTGTTCTGATTTTACCCCCTTGCTCCCCTCCACCCAGCACTCCCCACTCCCTCAGGCAATCCCTCCAACCTTGTTCATGTCAACAGGTCATGTGTGTAACTTCTTTGGCTACTTCCTGTCCTATACTGTATTTTACATCCACAGGGCTATTCTTTAAATACCTATTTGTACTACTTAATCCATTCACCTCTCTCCCTTTCTCCCACATCATCCTCACATCTCTTTATCTTTAATCTTTGGCATTTTAATTATGATGTGCCTTAGGATGGGCCTCTTCCCATCCATCGTGTTTGGGACTCTCTCTGCTTCCTGGACTTGCATGTTTGTTTCCTTCACCAAGTTAGGGAAGTTTTCTTTCACTAGTTTTTCAAATAGATTTTCAGTTTCTTGATCTTTCTCTCTTTCTAGCACACCTATGATGCAGATGTTGGACCTCTTGAAGTTGTCCCGAGGCTGCTTACACTATTCTTGTTTTTTAAATTTTTTTCTTCTTGTTCTTCTGATTTGCTATTTTCTGCTTCCTTATGTTCTAAATCATTGATTTGATCCTCAGCTTCATCCATTGTAGTTTTTCCCTGTAAATTGTTCTTTATTTCAATTAGTGAATCCTTTGTTTCTGACTGGATCTTTTTCATGTCATTAAGGTCCATACTGAGTTACTTGAGCATCATTTTTTTCTTTTTTTCACTATGACAAGTGATTTTTCCCCATTTTTCACTTTTTTATTGTTGTTCAATAACACATGTCCCCATTTCCACCCATTTTCTTTCCTGCCCTACCCACCCCCACCTTCCACATTCATCCTCTCCACCATTGTCTTTGTCCATGAGTCCTTTATACATGTTCCTTGACTTGACCCTTCCCCTTCTTTCACTCATTATCCCCCTTCCTAGTCTTATCTGGTCACTGTCGGTTTGTTCTTTATTTCAATGTCTCTGGTTCTGTTTTGCTTGCTTGTTTGTTTTGTTGAACCCAGTAAATGGATCAGGTTCTATGTATAGGTGAGATCATATGCTATCTCTTTCTTTCTTTCTGCTATGTAGAATTCTATTGTATAAATGTAGCAGAGTTTTTTGATCCAATCATTTACTGATAGGTACTTAGGCTGTTTCCAGCACTTGGCTATTATAAATAATGCTGCTATGAACATAGGGGTGCATAGGTTCTTTTGAAGAGGTATTTCAGGATTCTTAGGGTATAATACCAATAGTGGAATGGCCAGGTCAAAAGGCAGTTCCATTTATAGTTTTCTGGGGAAATTCCACTGTTTTCCACATTGGCTACACCAGTCTGCATTCCCACCAACAATGTTCTAGGGTTCCCTTTTCTCCACAACCTCACCAGCACTTGTTGTTTGCAGTTTTTTTATGATGGCCATTCTGACAAGTGTGAAGTTGTATCTCATTATGGTTTTAATTTGCATCTCTCTGATGGCTAGTGATGCTGAGCATCCTTTTATATGTTTCTGGTCCGTCTGTATGTCCTCCTTGGAGAAGTGTCTGTTCAGGTCCTTTGCCCATTTTTTAATTAGATTTTTTGTCTCCCTGGTGTGCTGGAGTCATGTGAGTTCTTTATATATTTTGCAGATCAAATCCTTGTTTGAGGTATCATTGGCAAATGTATTTTCCCATATGGTTGGTTCCCTTTTCATTTTGCTGATATTTTCTTTAGCTGTGCAGAAGCTTATTAATTTGATGTAGTTTCATCTGTTTATTATTTCCTTTATGCCCCTTGCTCTGGGAACATATCAGTGAAAATATTGCTGCATGGGATATCTGAAATTTTACCAACAAAGTTCTCCTCTAGAACTTTTATGGTGTCATGACTTATATTTAAGTCTTTTATTCATCTTTTTTAAAAGATTTTATTTATTTATTTTTAGAGAGGGAAGGGAGGGAGATAGAGAGAGAGAGAGAAACGTCAATGTGCGGTTGCTGGGGGTTATGGCCTGCAACACAGGCATGTACCCTGGCTGGAAATCAAACCTGGGACACTTTGGTTCCCAGCCCACGCTCAATCCACTGAGCTACACCAGCCAGGGCTAAGTCTTTTATTCATCTTGAGTTTATTTTTGTGTATGGTGTAAGTTGGTAGTCGAGTTTCTTTTTCTTTCTTTCTTCTTCTTCTTCTTCTTCTTCTTTTTTTTTTTTTTGCATGTAGCTGTCCAGATCTCACAACACCATTTGTTGAAGAGGCTGTTTTTACTCCATTTTATGTTTCTGTCCCCTTTGTTGAATATTAATTGACCATAGAGACCTGGGTTTATTTCTGGGCTATTTATTGTCTTCCATTGGTCTGTGTCTGTTCTTATGCCAGTACCATACTGTTTTGATTACAGTGACCTTGTAATATAGTTTGATATCAGGTATTGTTATCCCTCCTATCTTGTTCTTCTTTCTCAAAATGCTGTGGCTATATGGGGCCATTTATGGTCCCATATAAATTGTTGAAATGTTTGTTTTATATCTGTCAAATATGTTATTGGTACTTTAATAGGGATTGTGTTGAATCTATTAATTGCTTTGGGTAGTATGGACATTTTGATGATGTTAGTTCTTCTTATACATGAACATAGTATATGCTTCAATTTATTTGTGTCTTCCTTAATTTCTTTCTTCAGTGTTGTGTAGTTTTCTGTGTACAAGTCTCCCCCCCCCCCCTTGGTTAAGTTTATTCCTAGGTACTTAATTTTTCTTGTTGCTATAGCAAGTGAGATTTTTTCCCCTGATGTCTGTTTCTGATGTTTCATTGTTGGTATACAAAAATGCCTTTGATTACTGAATGTTGACTTTGTATCCTGCTGTTTTGCAGGATACATTTATTAGGTAGAATAGTTTTCTTGTGGAGTCTGTAGAGTTTTCTATGTACACTATCATGACATTTGCAAACAATGACTGTTTTACTTTCTCCTTTCCAGTTTGGATGTCTTTTATTTCTTTTTCTTGTCTGATTGCTGTGCCTAGAACTTCCAATACTATGTTGAATAGAAGTGGTGAAAGTGGTCACACTTGTCTTGTTCCTCATTTTAGTGGGTAAGCTTTTTAGTTTTGCCCATTGAGTATGATGTTGGTTGTAGGTTTCTCGTATATGGCTTTTATTATGTTGAAAATGTTACCTCTATTCCCACTTTGCTGAGTGTTTGTATCATAAATGGGTGCTGTACCTTATCAAATGCTTTTCCACATCTATTGATATGATCATGTGATTTTTGTCTTTCATTTTGTTTATGTGATGTATTATGTTTATTGATTTGTGAATATTGTACCATCCCTTGGATGAATCCCACTTGATCATGGCATGTGACCCTTTTAATGTATTGTTGGATGTGGTTTGCCAATATTTTGTTGAGAATTTTAGCATCTATATTCATCAGAGATATTGGCCTGTAGTTTTTTTTCTTTGCAGTGTCTTTATCTAGTTTTGGGATTAGGATGATGCTGGATTCATAAAAAGAGTTTGGGAGTCGTTCCTCTTCTGAGATTTTTTTTTTTTTTTGAAAATTTTGTGAAGGATAGAGGTTAGCTCTTCCTTAAGTGTTTTGTAGAATTCTCCTGTGAAACCATCTGGTCCAGGGCTTTTGTGTGCCAGGAGCTTTTTGATTACTGCTCCAATTTCACTAGCTGTTATAGGTCTGTTTGGGCTTTCTGCTTCTCCTTGATTCAGTTTTGGAAGATCATATGTTTCTAAAAATTTGTCCATTTCTCCCACATTTTCAAATTTCTATAGTTGTTTGCAGTAATTTCTTAAAATCCTTTGCATTTCTGTGGTATTAGTTGTCATTTCTCCTCTTTCATTTCTGTTTTTCTTTATTTGGGTCCTCTCCCTTTTTTTCTTGATATGTCTGGTTAACAGAGTGTCTATTTTGTTTATCTTTTCAAAGAACCAGCCCCTGGACTATTTGATCTTTTGAATTGTTCTTTTAGTCTCTATGTCATTTAATTCTCCTTGGATCTTGATTATTTCTGTCCTTCTACTTGCTCTGGGTTGTCTTTGTTGTTGTTCCTTGAGTTCTTGTAGGTGTAGGGTTAGGTTGTTTATTTGAAATGTTTCTATCTTTTTTAGGTAGGCCTGTATTTTTATGAACTTTCCTCTCAGGACTGCCTGTGCTGTGTCCCATAGTTTTTGGATTGTTGTGAGTTCATTTTCATTTGTTTCCAGAAACTTTTTGATTTCTTTCTTGATCTCATTATGAACTCATTCATTGTTTAATAACATGCTATTCAATCTCCACGAGTTTGTGTGTTTTTGAATTTTTTCCTTGAGGTTGTTTTCTAGTTTCAGGCCCTTGTGGTCTGAAAAGATGCTTGGTATGCTTTCAATTTTCTTTAATTTGTTGAGGCCTGTTTTGTGGTCTATCATTGAAAATGTTGATGTGCACATTTGAAAAGAATGTGTATTTTGCTTCTTTGGGATGACAGGTTCTATATATATATATCAGTTAACTGCATTTGATGTAGGGTATTATTCAATGCTGCGATATTTTGTTTTGAAGATCTATCTATTTTTGACAGTGGGGTGTTAAAATCCCCTACACTAATTGTGTTACTGTCAATATATTTCTTGAAGTCCTCCAAGATTTTCCTTATATATTTTGGTGCTCCTATGTTGTGTGCATATATGTTTACAATATTTACTTCTTGATGGATTCTTTCCTTGAGTATTATGAAGTGTCATTCAGTGTCTCTTTTTATGACCTTTGTTTAAAAGTCTGTTTTGTCTGATATAAATATTGCCATCCCACCTTTTTTTCCCCTGTCCTTTTGCTTGGAATATTTTTTTCCAACCCTTCACTTTCAGTCTGTGTAGGTCTTTTGTTCTGAGGCAGGTCTTTGGTAGGCAGCATATGTGCAGGTCACATTTTCTTATCCATTCAGCTACCTGATGTCTTTTCATTAGAGCATTTAATCCATTCATACTTAGGTTATTATTGATAGGTACTTATTTATTTTCCTCCTTTGTGTCTGTGTTCCTGTCTTTCTCATTCTTTTTCTTCATTTTCTTAAAGCAGTCCCTTTAGCATATCTTGCAAGCTGGTGGGTGGAGGTGTATTCTTTTAGCCTTATTTTGTCTGGGAAAGTCCTTATTTCAAATTCTATTTTAATTGAGAGCTTTGCTAGATAGAATAGTGTTGGTTGCTTTCATTGCTTGGAATATTTCCTGCCATTGCCTTCTGACTTGTAGTGTTTCTATTGAGAAGTCAGCTGCTAGCCTTGTCAGAGCTCCCTTGTTTGTTACTTCTTCTTTCTCCCTTGTACCTTTAAGATTCTCTCTTTGTTTTTGAATTTTGCCATTTTAATTATGATGTGCCTTGGAATAGGCCCCTTAGTGTTCTTCTTGATTGGGACCCTCTCTGCTTCCTGGACTTGTATGACTTTTTCTCTCATTGAATTAAGGAAGTTTTCCATCATTACTTTTGCAAACAGGTTTTCTATCCCTTGCCTCTATTCTTCTCCTTCTGGCATCCCTATTATATGGATAATATTATGTTTCATGTTGTCTTGCAGTTCCCTTAATCCCTCTGCATTCTTTTTTTAGTTTTTTTCCCTTTTCTTGCTCTTTCTGGGAGTTTTTTTTCTACCTTGTCCTCCAGTCCTTGAGCATCCTATTAACCAGTGTTTTGAACTCTGCAGCTGACAGATTGTTTATCTGTATTTTGTTTAGCTCTTTTTTCTGGAGTTATGATCTGTTCTTTCATTTCAGCCATGTTTCTTTGTGTCCTCATTTTAGCAGCCTTCCTGTGTTTGTTTCTATGTATTAGGTAGAGCTGCTTTGACTGTTTCTTGGTAGTGTGGCCTAATGTAGTAGGTATCCTGTAGTGTCCAGTGGCACAGCCTCCCCTATTACCCAAGCAGAGTACTCAAGGTGTGCTCTTTGTGTTGGGTTGAGTACATCCTCCTCTTGTAATTGAGCCTTGGTTGCTGTTGGCAGATCAATGGGTGGGATTTACCCAGGTCAGTCAGCTGCAAGGATTGGCTATTACAACTTACCTCCGACTTCTTCCCTCCATGAAGGATCAGCTGTCCAGGGACAGGGTGGTGGTGCTCTGACATAGTCTGTTTCTATTCACTGGTGCACTGGCCCTAGGGTTTCCTGGGTGGTGCAGGCAAACATGAACCTCCACTTGTCTTTTGCCCAAGGCCACCCTGACTGAGTTATAAAGCAATCTGAGATGGCTGCTACTTCTGTGGATCTTGGATATTTCCAGGAGAAGCCAAGCTGTGAATCTAGGCTGCTAGTTCCTGGCCTGGGGTTCACTGAGGCCAGCTGCCACTTGTTTGAGAGGATTTAGGATGTTCCGAAGCATGAGCCAAGACCAGCCATTCATACAGTAAAGCACTTTGGTTGGGCAGGTAAACTGGGTGGAGCAGAGTCTCTAAGGATCTCCAAGGTGGGTCAAACAGGCTGGTGGAATCTGAGATATGGCACCAGTCCGCTGGATAAGTGTGGATAGATGTGGTTTCTTTAATTCTGTACTTGTCAGACTTCCATTCAACTTGATTTCTGTTGGTTCTGAGTGATGGTTGTCCCATATTTTAGTTGTAATTTCATTGTGGCTCTACAAGGAGGCAAGCCATCTGCCTATGCCACCATCTTGACCAAAAGTCCTGGGTTTGTTTTTTACCCTAAGTTTTTCTTGCTTTTCTGGACTCCATTTTAACGAGAGTTTATTCTTGCTCTCTGCTCCAGTCTACCAGAATTGATGGGACAGAGGTTTGAATCACTATGGTCTTTGCCATTTGTTCTGCAGTGTCAGGATACTTTAAAATTAGAGTGGACAGGAAACTTATTCCAGAGTCTACATTCAAACACACTAAACTGGCAGCTGAAGTTAAAACTTTGGTGATTTCTAATTATTAGTATTTTGGCTGTTACATCTTTGAATGTATTTTTTTTTAATTTTCAGCTTTAGAAATAGTTAAGAAAGTATACTTAGGAAGTGAAGGTGAGTCCTTATAGTACTCTGACAGCTGCCCAGGGCAGACCCTCTATTTCTGCAGAGTATGCATTGGAACTGTTGGCCCAGGCAAGTAAAAATCACTTCCTATGGGACTCTGGGCACCTACTGGGCTGCTCATTACAATCACATGTAGAATTCAGCACAGTCCCTAGTGAGCCTGTTCCTGAGAATAACTGTAGCATGATAGTTAAGAACATGGGTTTTGTTGACATGCAGAATAAGAATCCTGTCACTTAGCAGTATTTCTCCACCCTTGAACAGAAATGGCACCACCTAACCAGTAAGATTTCTGTGGACATTAAAAGAGATCATGTATTTAAAGCTGCTAGTCCAGGCATTTGCTTTAGAAAGCACCTGCTAGGGGGAAGTGAGAACAACCACTTGGGAAGCTGGCATGGGCTGAGCACTGTGCAGGCTGTGTACCACATGCAGCCAAGGCTGTCCATAGAGTCAGGGGCTCTCCTGTATATAGCTCATGCTCAGAAACAAATGGAATTCATGACCCTCAGACTATATTATTCTCCTGGTTAATGACCTTAAAATAAAATCCACTTTTCTTACAATGGTCTGTGACCTTGGACTCAAACTTTGAATCCTGATGTCCATCCTAGAGCTGGTTATATATACAGATACTTTGGCCCTCTATAATCACATGCTGTTTATTATGTGCTGAACCTACCTCCACTCTGAGTTCTTCAGGGGTCAATATTCTCCTGGTGCAGAAGCCCCACACTGTGAGAGCCTAGGCCAGCCACCCCACCCCCACATACCTTGTTTCCCTCTAAATGAAGGGTGGGATCCATATTTGCTAAATGCCTGGCTGCTTCAATGGTTGATTTAGGAACTTTGAGAGGTAGCCCTGAGCTCAGGTCTGGTTAGACAGGCCTCCTACTCCAGCTGGCTCTTTCAGGCTGATCCTTCAGACCACAGGCAGGACACCTCTTGGAGGCCATGGGAAGCAGTTTGAATACACAGAGGGCTGCCTGGAGGCTGGACAGGAGAGAAATAATATCACTGGTGCTTTTGTTTTTTGGTGCAGAGTGGGGAGTGACCTTCCTTCTGTCTTGGCCCAGGAACTTGCTGCTACTAAAAGGGACAATAGTCATTCACCTCTGTAGAGAATAGTGATGAACATTTCAGAGAAGGTTGTACCAGCCAGAAGAGCAAAAACCAGATGGTGGTCAGCAAACCAACTCATCTCACTTCAGGCCCTAGTGAGGACCCCACCAGGGACTGTAGCCTCTGTGGCAGCTAGTCCCTCCTCAGTGGTCTCTGGTTATAGGATTTCATGGGTAGCAGAAACCTTGGAGACTTATAATCTCTCCTGCAGAGGCAGCTCCTGAAATGTAGGAGGCATGGCAGAGGTGGCCACACTGAGGGACCCAATGAGAAGCAGAGAGGGTCTGTTCCTCCACGGCCTGTGCAAGTGTCTGCTCAGGACCCCTGGGTTTGCTGCCTGGAACCCAGCTCCATGGAGGGGCCTAGGCACTTGGACCAAGCTAAGAAGATGTTGGAGTCCAGATGTGGCTTGATCTGGCTGCTTTGAGGGCCATCAGAAGAGGTAAACATGGTTCTGTGACCTGGCCATGGGCCAAGGAGCTCTAACTGGGGAAAGTAGGGGAGTTCCTGGAGCCAAGGTTTCCTGAGGCTTCAAGACACTGCCACCCCTACTTCCTCCCATAGTTTCCTCTTCCTAAACTGGCCTGCTCTGATTTTTTTGACCAACACCTTGCCTACTTTTTCCTCTTTCTACCTGCCTAACTAACCCGAGGTACTCTCCCTTCTCCCTGCCCCTTTCCAACCATGCATATGCATATTGCATATCCAGAATATTTCATATCCTGCAAGGCTTAGGCCCTATAGCCCTGGAGCTCCTTCTCCCTCACCTATGAGTGCCTTCCTCCATCCTATTTTGTCCACCAGGCTGGAACTCAGCTCTTTGCTGGTATGTGTGTGTGTGTGTGTGTGTGTGTAGTTTCCCATAAACTGAGGTGGCCCCAATGTGACTGTGCGATCTCAAGGTCAGTGTCTATATCCCTGATTGTCAGTTACATTCATGAAGCACTTCCAGGTCACCCAGTACACTGTAGGTGCAGAACAGTGTGCTAAGCTCTGTGTGTGTGTATGACACATTCTGTCTTTAAGGACCTTACATTCTAGAAAGTAGACCAAAACATGGCACAACAAGAAATCAGGCAAATAGTAGACAAAACTCCATGAAAATTCAAGGAGAGAGATTGGAAAAGAGGTTGGAAAGAGCTTCCTGGAGCCAATGGCCTCTGGGATAGGTCTCAAAGGGGGAAGAGAGTTTCAACTAGAGTGACAATTGGGGGTGAAGTGTTAGCTGTTCTGGGAAAACAGAGTGTTTCCTCCAGTGTTGGAGGCCCTGAGTGTGGCCCCAAGATCATTGCCTGCCTCTCTATCATCCAAGAGGTCAGTAGAAGGGAACATGGACTCCTGGGCTCCCCCATAAGGACTCAGCAATAACAGAGGGCAGGGGTGTGGAAACTCCATGCTCACCTGCACATCAGTTCAAGTAGTCCTCATCACAAGCCCTTCTTACCCGCAAAGCTAAGTGCCCCAGGCAAAATTTTGGAGGCCTATGGCCCAGACCATAGCACCCAGTGGCCAGCATCCCGTCAAGAGGATTGAGGAACAGACTAGATTATGGAAACACACATTGATTTTCTCAACTTGTGTAATTTTATTTTCACCTCAAAGGACCACAGACAGGAATCAGCATAAACCAAAGTCCAGGCTTTGAAAGAAGTCTGAGTGTGTCAGAGACCCAGATACACACTCCTGGCCCAGGTGACCCCTTAGACGCCCACTCCTTCCTACCAGGAGTGACCAGATTCACCTGGCCATGTTCTCCATGGGGAAGGCACACCTACAGGTAGCTACCACAGCATCCTGTGTGACTCAGGAACACATGGTGCCATCTGCCACCTGGAGGAGCAGGGACAACTCCCATTCTAGGTCTTCAATTCTCTGAGCCAGGTGGGCCCTTCTCACCTTCAGTATCAGAGCCTGGTCACTCTTCAGAGCCCAGGTTCTTGGATACCTTCTGTCTGGGCCATCTGCCTCTGCTGGGTTGGGTTTGTCTTCCTGCCACACAAAAGGGAAGACAGTGGGAACCACCTGAGAAGAACACAAATGGAAAGGGGAGAGGTGACTCTGGAGAGTTCTGAACTCACTCTGCCCCGGACCCACGATGTGACCCTGGCATAATTGTTGTCACTCTGACAGTCTCTAGGCAACAATACCTGTCTGAACACTGGGGAAGATGCCAACAAGTTGCCTCCAGGAACTGACCTTATGAGTCTCTAATAAAGGCATTGTGTCCTCTAAGTTTATGTTGTCACATTAAGGCATAACAGCAACTAATTATATCATTGCCCAATCATCATGATTAATAATTTGGAGCAATTATTGAGTAATTAAATCTTGCTGCATTTTATGGACCCTCAGCTCATCTTGTTTTCCTTCCCTAATAATAGATATTTACATAATGTTTCTTTAAGCATGAAGTTTTCCTGTTAGTTTATTGTCATCAAATCACTATCATCTGAGTTCCTTGGTCTTCCCACAGGGGAACTGCCATGAAGCTCAGGGAAGGAGTGCTGGATATGCTGAGACTAGAGCGCAGGGGAGGCTGGCATGCTAGCATCTGCATTTGGATTTCACAAGGAGGACCAGCTTCAGTGATTCAGGGGTTCAAGGACCCTTTGGGCCCCAGGAGACACTGTTCCTGCAGCCCTGCTGGGAGAGGAATCTGTGTATTTCATACATCGTTTGCACACAAGATAAATTTTCCTGCCATTTGTTTTGTAGGAACAGGTGTCTTTCCTGTCATTTTTGTATTGAGAGAGGTCAGTTTAACCAAGAAACACTGATTTTTCCAGACTTTTTAACATCAAGACTGAAGCACACTTGATGTTCTCATGGAATTCTCTGAATTCAGGGAGCAGCACAGCTCTCCTTGCCATCAGCCCTTCCTGGTCCCCACTCCCAGAGTAACTGTGACAGGTGGCCTGGTCATGAAGAGGGGACCCCTTGGTGACACAGAGCAACCCAGCACATACCCACTCTGTGAAGTATGGTGACAGGCAATGCCTGCCCATGCCCATCCACCATCTGGGCATTGCCCACCTCAGCAGGGTGGAAATGAGGTGAAATGAGGGGGACCTGGTTGTAGACTCAAAGGTTAGGGGGCCCTAAAAAAAACTCAGGCCAAGAGAAATAGTACTTTAATGAAGTATTTAAAAAACTCAAACAGGCAAACTGAGGCCCATCAGTCAGCTGCCTGTTTTAGTAAAGAGAGTTTTATTGAGCTCAGTGAAGACATAACAGAATGATTACTTCTATCTCTTGACTGTGTCCCCTCCAACCTTCCTATGTCAATGTCTCCAGAGACCTGAGAGAGGATGGGGAGTGATCCAGATGGGAGATATTTCCCATGGACAACTCCTTATTCCAGAACAAGGCACGTCAGTCAGGCTGTATCTGGATGAGCTGTTTTATTGTTCCCTTTTCATGCCCTTCCTCAGTCTTTCCAGGACATCAATTTGCTTAGACACCTGCAAGCCCAAGCTGACGACATGTGCTTCCCTGCTTCTAGACCCATTTGCCAAACCAAACAGGCAAAACCAGACTTCAGCTTGTGGGATTTCTGGTCAAAACAGATTGTTCTGGTCCCAACCCCTTTCTATGGAAGGGTCTGTGACCCCACAAGCCCCATACTGTGGACAGCTCAGGAACTGAGACGGTAGTCTGTGGGGCTTACCACAAATGTACTGCTCTTGCTTGGGGGTGGTTGGCCTGGATTGTCCTCTTCTCTCTGGAGCTCCAGGGCATGAGCAGTGAGCCAGAAGAACTCCTCATTCAGTTCATCCAAAGTGTCTTCTGCCTGCCATATCATTCTCTAGAAACAAAGGACATGTCTTCATTACTTTCACTTTTATTCTAATTTCATTAAAAATCTATGGAGCTGCTGCTCTACCACAGGAAGTGGGATCCGTGCTGGACAAAAGCTGGTCAGGTGTGGCCTCAAAGAGCTCAGAGCCTAAAGACAAGTAAATCCAGACCCACAATCCTGCACAGTGAAGGCTACTGTGGAGGCTGCAGGGGCAATAAGCAGGACACCAAACCTAGGCAGGTGCGGTTAGGGAGAACTTGCTGGAAGGGGAGACATCAAACCTGTATCTTGACAGATGAATAGTAATTAGCTAGGTGGACAATGTTAGAAAGGTTTGCTAGGCACAGGGAACAGCGTGTGCAAAAATACAGAAATATGAGAGAGTATTGGGAACATTTACCCAGCTATCAGTCCATTTACCCATACCTTTATCCATCCATCCATCCATCCATTCACTCATAAGCAAAGAAAGATTTATTGAGCACCAAGCATGTGTCAAGACTTTGATCAGTTCTGGGACTCATTAGTAAACTTCCATGGGATTTCCAGGCTATCAAGAATGGCAGACATGGGGAGGACTTCTGTCCAAGATGGAGGCATAGGTAGATATGCTTCACTTCCTTGCACTACCAAAAGAAGGAAAACAACCAATTTAAAAATAAAAAACAACCAGAACTGCCAGAAAATCAAAATGTATGGAAGTCTGACAACCAAGGGGTTAAAGAGGAAACATTCAACCAGACTAATAGGAGGGGCAGAGGTGGGCAGCCAGGGCAGAAAGAATGTGTGGCCAGGCAGCAGCTGGTGGACTGGGAGGGTGAGGCGGCAGCTGGCAGACTGGGTGTTTCTGCATTTGTGTGCAGATAAACTGGGAGGAACAAATGGAGAGTGAAACAGATCACACAACCCAGGGATCCAGCATGGAGAAATAAAGCCTCAAAACCTCTAGCTGTAAAAACCTGTGGGGTTGCAGCATTGGGAGAAACTCCTAGTCTCACAGGAGAGTCAATTGGAGGGACCCACAGGGTCCTAGAACATACACAAACCCACCTGCAAATCAGCACTAGAAAGCTGTAATTCGCTTGTGGGTAAAGGGGTAAGTGACTGAAAATAGGCAAATAAGTAGCATTGTTCCCTCTCTGACCCTTTCCCCATATGCAGCACACAACATAGCAAAATGGGTTGCCCCACTCTGGCAAATACCTATGGCTCTGCCCCTTATAATGTAAAAGGTACATTGAGACAAAGGAAAATGGCCCCCAAAAAAGAACAGATCAAAACTCCAGAAAAAGAACTAAGCAACAAGGAGATTGCCAACCAATCAGATGCTGAGTTCAAAACACTGGTAATCAGGGTGCTAACAGAATTGATTGGTCTCGGTCACACAATGAAAGAAGAAATGAAGGCTATACAAAGTAAAATAAAGAAAAATATACAGGGAACCAACAGTGAAGGGAAGTGATGGGACTCAAATCAATGATTTGGAATAAAAGGAAGACATTAACATTCAGCTGGAACAGAATGAAGAAACAAGAATTCAAAAAAGTGAGGAGAGGCTTAGGAACCTCTGGGACATCTTTAAACATCCCAACAACTGAATCATAGGGGTGCCAGAAGAAGAGGAAGAGCAAGAAATTGAAAACTTATTTGAAAAAAATAATGAAGGAAAACTCCCCCAATCTGGCAAAAGAAAGACTTCCAGGAAGTCCAGGAACCTCAGAGGGTCCCCAAAAAATTAGACCCAAAGAGGAACACACCAAGACACATCATAATTACATTAGTCAAGATTAAAGATGATAGAATCTTAAAAGTAGCAAGAGGAAAGGAGACAGTTGCCTACAAAGGAGTTCCCATGAGACTGTCAGCTCATTTCTCAAAAGAGACCTTGCAGGCAAGAAGGGACTGGGAAGAAGTATTCCAAGTCATGAAAGGCAAGGACCTCCATCCAAGATGACTCTATCCAGCAAAGCTATCATTTAGAATGGAAGGGCAGATAAAGTGCTTCCCAGATAAGATCAAGTTAAAGGAGCTCATGATCACCAAGCCCTTATTATATGAAATGTTAAAGGGACTTATCAAAGCAAAAGAAGAAGCTATGAAGAGTAAATGAGAACAAACTCACAACTATCAAAACTGAACCTAAAAAACAAAAACAAAAATGAACTAAGCAAACAACCAGAACAGGAACAGAATTGAGGTCACATAGAGGGTTATCAGCAGGAAGGGGGAGGTGGAAGAATGGGGAGAAAAGGTACATGGAATAAGAAGCATAATTGATAGGTACAAAACAGACAGGAGAAGGTTAAGAATAGTACAGAGAATGGAGAAGTCAAAGAACCTATATGTACAACCCACAGACATGAACTAAGATGGGGGAAATGCAGAGGGAGGAGGGGTCCAGGGAAGAGAGGGTTAAAGGACAGGAAAAAAATTGTATAACCATAATAGCATAATCAATAAAATATACTTTAAAAAAAGAATGGCAGACATGGAACAAGGAAGTATGAGTGGCTTACCTGAGGGGAATATCAGGTTGCTATGGGAAGTAGTCAAAGCTCAGCTTGGTGATAACATGGAATTTGTTAGGAAAAGTGAAAGGAGATGATGCTGGTAAAACAGAGGTGGTGTAGGAGCTGGGGAAAGCAGGTCATGAAGTGTCTTGTTTGATGGTCTTGGCTATTATGGCTGAGACTTTCTTATTAAGAAAATCCTCACTTCTTTGAGAGTCAATATGCACACCTGAAAAACTGCTCTTCTCAGATTCTTTAGTAGATAGAGATGATCATGGCCAATTTTGGCCAATGAGATGTAAAAGAAAGTTGTTGAAACAGTGATTCTGGAAACTTCTTTGAAAAGAGAGTTGACTTAGTTGGCCTGTGCCCTTTTATCTTACCATATTTCTAGCAGCTGTCTTGTGACCAGAGTGACCATGAAGATGAAAATTGTGTGCTAAGGATTGTGAAGCAGAAGGATAGAAGTATCCTGGAAGTGCTAGAATTTCGTGGAAGCTGATGGATTTGCTTTTAAACATGTTGATTTAGGCTACCCGTGTAAAATACAAGTACAAATGCAGAGTAACCTTTGAATGGGGATTCTTCTGAGGCCAGAGATGAAGAGGTGAGTCAGGGGTAGGAAGAAGTTGTAAGCACATGGAAAGCAGGTATTCTGCTTTAGAGGCTCAGGCCTTAACTCTCACCTTGGGTATGCGTTGAAGCCACAAGGCAGTCTATGGTGGGGGAACTGTCCAGAGCTGCCTAAGTCAAGTCTGGACCCAGGAAATGGCTGTCCCGTCCCTTAACTAGAGTGAAAAACCTGCAACTGGCGTCAACACGTGGCCCTGTAGCTGAACAGGCATCTTGCTCAGGGCTGAGCTTGGAACAGAATTGATGTAGAAATTGGAACCATGAGGCTATGCAGCCACCACAGGAGGCCAGAACTTTCCACTTCAGATGGGGGATACCAAACCCACCATGTGTGAGCAGAGACCACAGTTGCTCTATAGGGTGGCCTGCTCAGGCAGGAGAAAACCCCACTGGACATGACTCAGACAAAAACATAAAATAGGGAAACCCAATGGCATGAGGGCCAGCAGGCCAGATGAAAATACACCCAAGAGATTAGAGATTGCAGTGAGATCTGAGCACAACTGTCATACAAGCATGTTTAAAGTGTGAAGATGCAAAAGAAGGACTAGAACACATAAGGCAAGACCAGGAACATTATGGAGAAAAAGAGAAATCTAAAAAAAAAATGTCAAGAGAACAGCAATGGGATTGATGGATTGCAGATGTACTGAGCTGTGGTGAATTTATAGAAACGTGTGAGGAAATTACCTGGGATAGAGCTTGGAGAGACAAACAGATGGAAAACATAGAGAGAAGTGAAGAAATGTGGATGTAGAAATTTTAAGTCTTGTCTGACAGTATACAGTAATAGATGGTGCTTTTTTATACACACATTTCTACAGGTGCTTGTATCATGTGTGCATTTTGCTATCACACTGGCTTCTGGGACACTCTGCTGTGGTGATGTCAGTTCCTGGAGTAAGGCACCGAGTTGGTCACATGTGGATGCCCTGCTCCCCCACTTGGCCCCTGTACTGTAAACCCTGGTAAAAAGGGACAGGGAGCTTAGGGCAAGATATTCTACCTCTGCTTCATGTATTTCTTGAGGAAGAGAGCAAGGAAATAAAATGGACTCACTTTAGTCAAGCTGCTAACTTACTAAAATCAAATGGGTTGAAGCATGAAGAAATGATTCTGTTCTCGTGTATCTAGCTTGAGAACACCAACTTTTGAATGAGTGTATTAATATCAAGACCACTGAAGCAGATGCCCTGAGGGTCCCATTCTCCCCTCTGTGCTTATGCCTTGCTGTTTTCTTGCAGGGCCCTCTGGGGTGTGTGTGTGTGTGTGTGTGTGTGTGTGTGTGTGTGTGTGTTGGGGGCAGGGAGCTTTATCTCACCCATTGATACTGAGCTCTACCATCTGATTTGCTTTGGCTATTAGGACAGGCAGACATCACCCTGTGCCAGTCCTGAGCTTTGTACACAAGAGGCCTTTTGCAATTCTGCCACCACTATGAGAAGGGGATGTCCAGGTTAGCCCACTGGCCCTGACAGGACTGGGACAAAGTTACCTCTGACACAGTGTCCCAGACAAGTCCAGACCAGAACTGGGGCACAAGTGAATCCCAGATACCCAGAACTGCCAGACAGCCAGGCCAGAGCAACTGTGCCCCCAGAAGAGAAGCAATAAAAGTTATTGTTCTCTGCTGTTTGTCCTGCAGTAAAGCTAACTGATACAACCAGTAATGATGTCCATTTTTCTCTTGCTTCCACCAGCTGGTCTCACTACTGCTTTTATGGCCCTCTCTATCTCTGTTATTTCCTTTGTGAGAAATTACATGTACTCACAGGTGAAATCTGGTTGTGTATGCAATTCTCCACACTTGTCTTTTACTTTAGTGATATTTCAAATTCTCTTCACCCTTTTTAGAAGCATTAATAAAATTCATTATAGGGCTCTCCTGTAATTCAGGTAACTCTTATACTCTTGGAATTTTAAGTCATCTCCATTTACTTTCATTCCATAAAAATTGCAAGGAATATGTTTCTTCATGTTTGCTTGTATTTAAAAATTATTTTCTCTAGATTTCTTTGTGTTGGAGATACTGAAGCAAATGAAATGAATACTTCAGAAGCTTTTGATGCAAAATTGCCAGATGGCTCTCCAGAAAGATTTTAACTTTTACCTTCAGTCAGGTGGATATGGAATTGTTAACCTCTTTAATCCTCACAATTACTTAGGGCTTTAGTTAAATGTTTTAAGTAGAATAAAAAGGCATTTAGTTTAATTAACATTTCTTTGCTTCTTTGGCTGTTTTTCATATAATTTTACCAGTTTGTATTTCCTTTCTCTTAAAGCTGTTTACACATTTTTCTAATAGAGCAAAAGTATCTGTTGGGGTAAATTTCTGACCCAGAAAATCCTGTTTTGTGTTATTACAGAATCATATCTGTTGATACTTTACTTTGGAGTTTTCTCCCATTGTTTTGGAGATTCTTTTAAACCTCCACAGGCTCTGACCTGCCCTCCAAATATTGCACAGCATCCTCAGAGGCCACAATGAGAACAGGTGGCCCAGGGCTTCTGCTGTGAAGAGGGCTTTGGCCTCAAACTGGCCCTTTCCTACCTGCAGCTCAGGAAAGCCTCCATGCACATGCCCATGTCTGGAGCCTGAGCTCATGGCTCCTCCTTTGCTGTCATTCTGGGGGTACTTTCCAGGTCGCTGGTCCTGCTGGGGGCTGGGAATAAGAGGAAAGACCCTTTAGTAGAAAATCCCAAAACCCCATAAACAGAATGAAAAAGACATTGGCCATTTCTAACGCCTTTCTCGGGTACCTGAGATTAGAGAAGGATGAGATAGTCATGTAACTGGAACACTGACAAACTCTCAGATTCCCTGAAGCTAGATTAACCAGCCACATAGCTTCCCTACCACCCCAAATATGGCACATCGATGGTTTTGAGCTAAAAGCAATGAGAAGTTGATACAAGAACACCTCTCTGCTCTTCCCCATTTGCCTGAAAGCAGGACATAATCACCTGATGTGACACTAGATCCTTGTCAGCCCAGATACCAACAGAGAATTTACATAAAAACCTGGCTAAAACTAGCCCTCATCAACCATTGATTCCCCATAATTTGCCTTCTCACAATTTGCTACCATAGAAACTCAGTCCTTTTCTTTCATCTTGTTACTTCTCCAAAAATGTATTCTTTTGTGAAGATGCTCTGTGACCCCCATTCTAATCACCCCTCTGAGAACCTCGTCCCAGAGACTCTAGGTTCTGACAGTTTTTCTCTTATGATCAGTCTTTGTCAATCACAGGGAGCTGCCACAGATAGGTAGAAGAAAAGGAATTTTTCCTTTCCTACATCAGGCTGGCTGTGTCCCTGCAGAAGGCTGCACCCATTAGGGCCTCTCCATATGGTACTTCTCCAGTGCTCTCTGTCCTCCAGGTTAACCTTCATGGTTACACATCTTTATATGTTGTCTCTTATATACCCTCCTCAAATTTCAATCTAGAATGTCCCATTTGCTTCCTGTTGAGCCCCTAGGAAATACATTGCTGTACTGTTCAGATGCCCCTTGGGCAACTCAATTCTGGATCTCATTTCTGCACCTTGAATGAGAGGGCTGGATATCTTCTGGAGCATTGGGGTTCCTAGGACTAGCCTCAGTTCCTGAGCCTTAGCTCCATGTTTCCACTAATGCTGTTCCCCTCTGACACTGAATACCCTTCCCAACACCTCACTGGTTAGCACCCAACACTTATTGTAAAGCCTTCCTCAAATTATACCACTTCACCAAGACTTTCCTGATCCTTACAGCCTTGTTCAAGCCTCAGAGCAGGGGTGTCAAACTAATTTTCACCAGGGGCCACATCAGCCTCGTGGTTGCCTTCAAAGGGTCAAAATAATTTTAGAACTGTATAAATGTAACTACTCCTTAACTGTTAAGGAGTTGAAATTACATTCAGCCCTTTGAGGGCAACTGTGAGGCTGATATAGCCCCCAGTGAAAATGAGTTTGACACCCCTGCTCTAGAGCTTTTATTATAATCATTGGTTCTTTTAGACTCCTCAGCCTGGCATCAAAGGCAGCAGTAAGCATCCTCAGGTTGTAGCTCATGCTACTGGCTAAAAAGTGTTTGCTAAAATTTACAATGTTCAGGGCAGAGTCCAGGCCAGATCCAGATCTCTGGATTCCAAACCCACCATTCCCTGTGTTATCCTTCCTTCCATCTTGACCCTCCAGGCCCCAGGAATTTAGCAGGAGAGTTTAGATTCCCTTGCCTTTAGGAGACTTGGATTATTTGGGTATACTTTCTTGGTACCTTAAGTAAGAAAACCAATAGGAGAGATGTTTCTGGAAGGAAGGACTGCCCGAGACATCATTGTGTGGCCCCATAAGATCTAATTTTTAGATCTTATAAGTAATATACCTGTATCTTTTTAATTGATTGATTCTGAGAGAGAGAAAGAGAGACAAAAACATCAATCTATTGTTCCACTTATTTGTATATTCATTGGTTAATTCTTGTAAGTGCCATGCTTGGGGATCAAACCCACAATCTTGTTATATCAGGATGACACTCTAAACAACAGAGATACCCAGCCAGGGCTACACTTGTATCTTTTCAAAGTGTTCTGATGCTTATTGCTGAAGGTGTCTTGGAGTCTTAATAAGAACCACAAAAGCTGGTCCAGCCACAACATTGGTTATTGATGAGCTGAGACCAGCATGTAACACATGGACAGAAATCAAGTCAACATAAGCAAACAAGCCCACCTCAGCCTCAGGCTGACTTGGGGGAAGAAGAAATAGACCATGTGGCTACCCCCCTCCAGAAGAAAAAGTACATTCAAGGAGGGAGAATTAGAAGGTGGGTAGAAGTATAAAGTCTGGGGTCAGCCAGAGTAGTTGTGGCCTCATGCCAACAGCTGGGAATAACACCAGTATATGACATGCATTCTGATGACTGACACAAATCAGTGAGCTCCTCAGCAAACCAGAGTGGCCATGACAGTTACCGCAGGCAGGAAGCCCTAGAAACTTGAAGCTGGATTTGAGTGGGTTAAGGCTTTAAATCAAATTCTGGTTATGAGAAATAAGATTGGCAGTGCCAGGGAGCTAAGAGCCAACCCTAAGAACACAGCTGCTGTGTATAAACCCCAACACAATGTCAGTCCCCACCTTGCATTTTGGTGTTCCTCATCTGAAGTCAGGGACAGTGGCTTCAGGTGCACATCATTCACCAGTTGAGGGTCTTGTTGACAGGTGGAGACAGGCTGTTCATTAATCTGACCAGAGACCTTGGAAGAACAGATATTCCCTTAACTTTCCTTCAGTTCTGGGCCCAAGAAAGGACAGTGGTGGACCAGGCCAGTGTTGCTAAATCAGCCTGGGCACATGCACTGATCTGAATTGGGAGCCCCTGTCTCTGTGTGGCCTGGTGCCTGATTGCCTGGTTCCCTGGAGGGCCCCAAGCATATGCCTAGTAGCAATTAAGACCCAATGTGGGTTGTGGTCTCCCTTTTAATGCTTCCAGGCCTCTAGAGGACACCTGCCACGGCCACGGATTCTGCCCTATTGCACAATAGGGGGATGCTGAACAGAGGCCCCTTATGTCCACCTTCTCTTTGAAATGCTGCTCTCAGGGCAGGACCCATGCCTGGTGCTTCCCTGAGCTTCATGTGAGGGCCCAGATCACACGTGCACTGGGGAGGTTGTCTTCCCTACCTCTTGGAGGTGGCTGAGAGTGGAAACTGGGGGCTAACTTTTGAGCATAGGCTGTGCACCTGGGTTTGTGACCAGAGTGCAGAGCCACCTTCAGAGACTTGGGTGTATGTGAGTGTGTGTGTAATATGTGACTATGTGATGTTATGTACATGTGTGTGTGAGTGTAAGTGTGTGCAGGTATGGTTAAGAACCTGTGAGTACCTATATGTGCACACAAGCATATATGAATGCGTGTGTGTGGCCTGAGTATGTAATATATCATATGTGTGCAACATGTACATGTGTGGGAGTATGTGCATATGTGTGGCTGTAGGTACATGCACATGTGCCTGTGTGCCTAATGAATCCCCATGAATCCCTATGGTTCAAATGGAGCTGCCTTATACATGCAACAGAGGTGGGCTCTGTTGCCTGAGGGCATTTCACCTTGCTGCTGGCCCCAGCTGGTGGCTCGCATGCATGAGAAAGTGCAGATGCCAGGGCCAAAATCACTCCATCAAGCTCCAGCTGAAAGCCCAGGGGAAAGACACTGGGAATGCAACCTGGGAAGGAAAACATGAAATGACCACTGATACATTCATGTCCTTTGACCACAGATGCCTGGCTCATATCCATTCACTGCTCCCCAGTTTTGAAGCTTGTGTGCCTACTGTCCTTCATTCTATCTGTGCCTCCCATTCTAAAACCCACTTCCATGTCTCTCTTTCCTCTAGGCAGTAACTCCAGGATAGACTTTGATTCCCATTTGTAGACCCTTCTATACCTAAGAACTTTTGTATGGAGCCATTTAGACAAACAAAACAAAAGATATAAAGTAGGGAAACTCAACATCCCTAGGGTCCTGGTCACTCACATCCCACACATGACCAGCCTTAAAACATGGTGATGGATGTGCCAGGCAGAGAGCTGAGGTAGGACCTTGTTCTACCACTCATTAAATGAGGCTCCCCCTCCTCCTGGCAAACAGTATCCCTGCCTGGGCCCAGGACCATGAGTGATGAGGACTGATGTTACAGCATGGGGCATTAAGCACCAAGTGAGAAGATAATCCTCAGATGCAATATAGGTGTTCAGTAGAGTTAGAGTTAATATAATGCTGAGGCTATTGAGGGTCATTTTTGGTTCCATATAAATTTTTGAAATATTTGTTCTAAATCTGAAGTATGTCATTGGTATTTTAACAGGGATTGCATTGAATCTATAGATTGCATTGGGCAATATGGACATTTTAATGATATTAATTCTTTAAGTCTATGAACAGGGTCTATGCTTCCACTTATTTGTACCTTCCTTAATTTCTTTCTTCAGTGTCCTATAGTTTTCCAAGTATATGTCTTTAACCTCCTTGGTTAAGTTTATTCCTAGGGACTTTATTTTTCTTGTTGCTACAGTAAATGGGATTTCCCCCCTAGTTTCTCTTTCTGATGTTTCATTGTTGGTATACAAAAATGCCTTTGATTTCTGAATATTAGCTTTGTATCTGCTGTTTTTGTCAAATTCATTTATTGGGTTGAGTAGTTCATTGGTACAAAGTAGAAGGGATCACAATACCTGATATCAAACTATATTACAAGGTCACTGTAATCAAAACAGTCTGGTACTGGCATAAGAACAGATACATGGATCAATAGAACAAAATAGAGACCCCAGAAGTAAAACTATGTCACTGTGGTCAATTAATATTTGACATATAGGGCAGGAGCAAAAGAGAGTAAAATAGCCTTTTCAACAAACAGTATCGGGAGTACTGGATAGGTATATGCAAAAAAGTGAAACTAGATCACCGGCTTACATCATACGCCAGAATAAACACAAAATGGATAAAAAGACTTAAACATAAGCCATGACACCATAAAAGTCCTAAAGGAAAACAGGCAGTAAAATCTCAGATACCCTATGCAGCAATATTTTCACCAATATGTCCCCTAGAGCAAGGATATAAAGGAAAGAATAACCAAATGGGACTACATCAAATTGAAAAGCCTCTGCATGGCTAAAGAAAACATCAGCAAAATGAAAAGGGAACCAACCATATGGGAAAATATATTTGCCAATGGTACCTTGAACAAGGGTTTGATCTCCAAAATATATAAAGAACTCATACAACTAAACACCAGGAAGACAAACAATCCAGTTAAAAAATGGGCAAAGGACTTGAACAGACACTTCTCCAAGGAGGACATACAGATGGCCCAGAGACAATATGAAAGTATGCTCAACATCACTAGCCATCAGAGAGATGCAAATTAAAACCACAATGAGATATCACCACACACTGGTCAGAATGGCTATCACAGACAAATCAACAAACAACAAGTGCTGGCAAGGTTGTGGAGAAAAGCGAACCCTAGTACATTGTTGGTGGGAATGTAGACTGGTGCAGCCACTGTGGAAAACAGTTCGGAATTTCCTCAGAAAACTAAAAATGGAATGCCTTTTGACATAGCAATTACAATGCTGGGGTTATACTCTGAGAACCCTGAAATATCAATTCAAAAGAACCTATGCACCCATGTTGATAACTGTGTTAATTACAATAGCCAAGTGATGGAAACAGCTTAAGTGAGTGGATTAAAAATATGTAGTACAGGACTTCCAGCCAAGATGGAGGTGTAGGTAGATACACTGTGCCACCTCCCACAACCAAAATAAGAGCAACAACAAATTTAAAAACAAAAAACAACCAGAACTGACAGAAAATCAAACTGTATAGAAGTCCAGCAACCAAGGAGTTAAAGAAGAAACAGTCATCCAGACCAGTAGGAGGGGCAGAGATGGGCAGCCAGAGGACTTGAGGCAAGACAGCAGCTGGCAGACTGGGTGGCAGAGGACTTGAGGCAAGGCAGCAGCTGGCAGACTGGGTGGTCCCACATTTGCATGAGGATAAGCTGGGAGGAACAACTGGGGAGTGAAACAGACCAGTGAAATAAAGCTTCAAAACATCTGACTAAAAAAACCTGTGGGGGTTGCGGTGGCAGGAGAAACTCCCAGCCTCACAGGAGAGTTTGTTGGAGAGACCCACAGGGTCCTAGGACAGACACAAAACCACCCACCCAGGAATCAGCACCAGAGGGGCCCAATATGCTTGTGGGTAGTGGTGGAAGTGACTTAAAGCTGGAAGAGAACTAAACAAGTGCCATTGTTCCCTCTCCAACCCATCCCTCACAGATAGTGCCACAACACAGAGAACTGGGTTTCCCTGCCCTGCCAAATACCTAAGGCTCTGCCCCTTTCTATGTAACAGGTGCACCAAGACAAAAAAAAAAAAATCCCAAGTGAAAGAACAGATCAAAGCTCCAGAAAAAATACAACTAGGTGACAAAGAGATGGCCAACATATTAGATGCATAGTTCAAAACATTGGTAATCGGGATGCTCACAGAAATGGTTGAATATGGTTGCAAAATAGAGAAAGAAGTGAAAGCTATGAAAAGTGAAATAAAGGAAAATGTAAGGGAACCAAGAGTAATGGGAAGGAAATCAGGACTCGGATCAATGGTGTGGACCAGAAAGAAGAAGGAAATATTCAACCAGAACAGAATGAAGAAATAAGAATTCAAAAAAAATGAGGAGAGGCTTAAGAACCTCCAGGACATCTTTAAATGTTCCAACATCTGAATTGTAGGGGTGCCAGAAAGAGAAGAGGAAGAGCAGCAAGAAATTGAAAACTTATCTGAACACATAATGAAGGGGAACTCTCCAATCTGGCAAAGGAAATAGACTTTCAGGAAGTCCAGGAAGCTCACAGAGTCCCAAAGAAGTAGGACCAAAGGAGAAACACACCAAGGCACATCATAATTACATTAGTCAAGATTAAAGAGGAGAGAATCTTAAAAGCAGCAAGAGGAAAGGAGATAGTTACCTACAAAGGAGTTCCCATAAGACTGTCAGCTCATTTCTCAAAAGAGACCTTGCAGGCAAGAAGGGGCTGGGAAGAAGTATTCCAAGTCATGAAAGGCAAGGACCTCCATCCAAGATGACTCTATCCAGCAAAGCTATCATTTAGAATGGAAGGGCAGATAAAGTGCTTCCCAGATAAGGTCAAGTTAAAGGAGCTCATTATCACCAAGCCCTTATTATATGAAATGTTAAAGG
The DNA here is from genome assembly GCF_004126475.2 of Phyllostomus discolor. Lineage (NCBI taxonomy): Eukaryota > Metazoa > Chordata > Mammalia > Chiroptera > Phyllostomidae > Phyllostomus > Phyllostomus discolor. The sequence goes on from NC_040904.2 coordinate 116,990,418, forward strand.
GACTTATCAAAGAAAAAGAAGAAGATAAAAAATATGAGCAGTGAAATGACAAAAAAAAAAAAAAAACAAAACAAAACAACTCACAACTATCAACAACTGAACCTAAAAAATAAAAATGAAGTAAGCGAACAACCAGAATAGGAATAGAATCACAGAAATGGAGATCACATGGAGGGTTATCAGCAGGGGAGGGGAAGGGGGAGAATGGGAGAAGAGGTACAGGGAATAAGTGGCATAAATGATAGGTACAAAATAAGCAGGGGGAGGTTAAGAATAGTATAGGAAATGTAGAAGCCAAAGAATTTATATGCACGACCCATTGACATGAACTAAGGTAAGGGTAGGGAGAATGCAGATGGGAGGGGGTGTGCAGGGTGGAAAGGAATAAAGGGAGAAAATGGGACAACTGTAATAGTATAATCAATAAAATATATTTTTAAAAAACTGTGGTACATTTACACAATGGAATACTACACAGCAGAAAGAAAGAAGGAAGTCACTCCTACCTTTAGCAACAGCATGGATGGAACTGGAGAGCATTATGCTAAGTGAAATAAGCCAGGTGGTGAAAGACAAGTACCATATGATCTCACCTATAAGAGGAACCTAATTAACAAAACAAACAAACAAGCAAGATAGAACCAGAGGCATCAAAACAAGGAAGAGACGAACAGTGACCAGAGGGGAGGTGGAAGGGGGATAAGAGAGGAAAGTAGGGGAAGGCTTTAATCAACAAACAGGTATAAATGACCCATGGACCTAGACAGTAGGGTGGGGATTGACTGTGGGAGTGGGGTGTTAGCAGGGCAGGAGAGGGCAATGGGGGTAGAGCGGGACAACTGTAATAGCACAATAAAAAAAGAGTTAATATAATAACTTTCCATCTGCCTGCATGGCCCCACCCCTGCACCTGCCTCACACCTGGAGGAAGCTGCCAGTGCTCCCTGGGAGAAGCTGTGGTGTGGCCCCACGATTCTTCACACTGGCTGATGTCTGTCCTGGTGGAGGCTTTGGCCCCAGTCTCAGAGGTGCTGAGGCCCTGCAAAAGGTCCTGGAAGAGCCAGAGCTGTGTCACTCATTTAGTTACAAGTGTCCTTCTTGGTCCAGGCAAACTCCTGAAGGGGGTGTGGCTGTCCCCTGGGACAGTAGGGATGACAGTGGCTTGGTTGTCTCACCTTGAGCCCCCAGAGCTGCTGACTGGCTCTGCTGTAGAAGGCCAGGGCATCACTCCTGTGCTTGCTGAGCTGGGCCACCACATGTAGACTCTGGTCCTCAAGCTTGTCATAGAGCGTTCGGATGCTGAAGTCCCCCAAGGTCCCAGTAGGGAGCAGCCTCCCTGCGAGAGAGGCCTTGGAGAGAGACTGTGGGATGAGCAGGGCCCTGGGCCGGGGTGTGAGCTCTATGGGATGGAGGTGCTGCCTGCAGGAGTAGGCATGCTCAGGACACTCAGGGGTAGAGGTGGCATTGGAGAAGAAAGTGGGGTCAGGCTTGGTGGGCACAGGGGAGGAGGTGGCAGTGGCTGCACAGAGATCCTCCTCTGTGGTGTGACGAGTGGGGTCCTGCAGCCTCTGACTGCTCTGTCCTAGGTCCTGGCCTCACTCTGCCTTGCTGAGGGGGGTCTCCCTGTCTTGATCGTCTGTCAGCCACCTGAGGTGTCTGTTTGCTGGGTCCTCCAGGCTGAGTCTGACCTCTATCTCTTCCTTCCACCTAAATTTGTTTCACTGTCCCCATGTTGTCATAACTGTCTTGCATTTCCAGTGGCAGCTCTCACCAGACTGTCCCCACTGCTTTATAGACTCCTGCCCCACCCCCATGAGCTTCTCTGAGGGGTATTCCACACTACTCCCCACTAGACTCATACACAGCAGGCATTCACTAGGTGCATGTTTGGCTGGAGGGGGTGTGGCTCCTTCAGGCTGGAGTGTGGCCCAGACTGGCACCAGGAGAGCAGGTAACTTCGAATCAGGTCTTACACCCCTTGAACTCCTTCTTCCTCAAACTCTGCTCTGCTGGTAGGACCTAGGAGGTAAGGAAGCCCATCCCCTGGGGAGCCGGGTCTTGAGGAAGAAGGAAGGAAGGGAGTAAGCCTTCCTGCTGGCCTGTGTTTAGCAGGGCATGCCCTGCTAGAACAAATGTGAGACTAAGTGGGCGTCCACGGCAACCTCCACACCACCCTTTTCTAGGCCAGGTGAGTGCATGTGGGGAGCCCCATTAGTGCTGGCAAAGTGATGAGGCTCATTCTGAGCAACACCTAGGGTGCCCGCCCATGCATAGTCTGCTTTGCATTTCTGTCCTCTGTGGCCAGGGTGGGGTGTGTCTCCTGAGCTCCCAGCCAGTCAGGTGGGTGGAAGGACAACTTTTCAGAAGAAGAAAAGGGACCTTGCACACCATCAGTATTCTCCCCTCCAACTGTGCTGTCACATGCCCCACAGTGAAGGGGCTCTTCACCTTGTCCTAAAGGACCAGTCCTCTAACAAAAAGAAGCCTGTCTCAGCACCCCAGGGGAGGCCTACCTGGACCACCTCCTCTTGTGGGGACTCCCAGAAATGGGTCCCCAGCCCCTGGGTCTGAACAGAGGCTATTTGGGGGGATTAAAGTGCTGATATCCATCACTGATTCTTTGTAGCTCCTACCTGTCTCCTCACTGCACACGCTCAGCACAGTCTACCCTGCTGATCACCCACCAGAGTGACACATAGTGGGAAGAGTGGACTTGTCTGAACTCAGTCAGTCTCTGTCTCCCAGGAAGGCCCTGCCCTCCCTGTTCAGAGCTTTCACCAGGAAAGCAATGACTGGCCTCTACACCCCATGCCAAGACAGAGCAAGGCCCACCCTGGACGGGGTGTGTGTGTGTGTGTGTGTGTGTGTGTGTGTGTGTGTGAGAGAGAGAGAGAGAGAGAGAAGGCCTGTGTTCAGGTTCATACAGCTAGCAAGACTCCAGTGCTAGTTTGACCCCATGACCATGCTCATGACCACCTGAACTCTTCCGGGCCCCGGCCCATTCAGCTTACTTCTTGGGATCCCCACTGCTCTGCAGTTAAGAATATTTACTTGGCATACAGTAGGAACCTGATAAAATTAATTTTCTTCCTTAAAAAAACAACAACAGTAGAGGCTACTATTAAGCTGTGTGACCTTAGGCCAGTGAGAATTACTGAGTCCTCTTCTTCTGCCCCTTCATCTGACATTGCCCAAAGGGAGGCAGCCCAGCTGTTCCTCCCCAGCAAGTGAAGGGTCTCCCCACCACAAGGCTTCCTCTCCATGCCCCTCTGCACACACTTTCTGCTCACAGTGGGTGCTGGGGCCACGGGGGTGGGGAGGTTTGGGTTCCTGGTTCTCCAGGTGTGAAGAGGAACTAACAGGGCAGGTGAGTGATCCCACAAAAGAACCCTGTGGACAGTCCTCATTTCTGTCCCATGGTAAGTGAGGACCTAGCCAGAACTTGGTAGCCCTTGGGTCCCTAAGAACTCCTGACCAGCACAGTAGGCTCAGAGAGCTCTTGCCTCAAACCCAGTAGCACCCTCTCTTCAGCCCTGACCACCTTGGGACCCTGGGCAAGTCATTCACATTCCCTGAGCCTCAGTTTCTTTGTCTATGAAATGGAGCAGTGCATACCAGGAAACACCCAACTGTAGGTGTCATTGGAAGAACCACATGGACAACATGAGTATCCCACAAACTGTCAGTACTATAGAAATACAGTATGTTGCCCAGAACATGTATCTGGGTAGGAAGGGGGTACAGAGCAAGTGAACAGAGAAGAGATGTACTTCACCCAAGTATGGTACCTGTGCCCTGGGTAATGGCTCTATCCTGGGAATCAGCTCCTTCAGAGCCCTGAGGACACTGGCCTTCATGGAATGGAGGGCTGGAAAGAAGCACCAGCCTCAGTGCATAGGCAGCACAGGGCTAGTGTGACCCCGAGTGCCAGCAACAAGCCCAGATCAGCTCAGGAAGACACCCTTTCCCTTATTCACAGGGCCACACTGGGCTCATGGCTGGGGCAGGGAGAGAGGTGTGAGAGGCAGAAGGGGACTCACCTATCCCTGAGGCATGCACATGCAGTGGGCACATGGGGCTCTCTGAGGACCCTCCATTGAGGTCTCTGAGCCCTCAAGGGGAAGGTCTGGGCCAATGAGGGTCTCAGCATCAGGCCCAGGCCCATCAGCAGTGCAGTTGCCAAGCCAACAGCCAGCAGCACCCCTGCAAGATGAGGGGAGAGGAATGGGAGCCACATGGTGTCCTCTCAGAACTTCGCCAGGCTGCAGGGCCCTGGAGAGTCCCATTTTACATTTGTCTCCATTCCCTGGTCTCTGTGTTCTGCAGCCTCAGAAACAACTCTTATTCCTGGCCTGGGGCTTTACAATATCAGGGGTCCAACTGGGGGTCCTACTCAAGCCAGCACCCCTCATATGTGAGCCCCTCTAGGACACTGCTGCTTGGCTCCCCCCACCCCACCCCACTTATCCTAGCACCAGGCCTGCTCCATGTGTTTTGCTGGCAGCCCCAAGACCAGATGGATTTGTACTTCAGCCATTAGAGGGCTGCCTTTCTGTGGTCTACCAGGAAGGGGCTAAAATGGTCCCTGTGCCTGGGGCTCAGCCAGGAAGGCTCAATTCAGAAGATGAGAAGAAAAGAAGACAGAAAGATAAATTAGACAGATTTCCAGTCAAGGTGGTGGCATAAGTAACATGCCTCACCTCCTCGCACAATCATATCAAATTACAACTACATTATAGAACAATGATCACTCAGAATTGTTGGAAATCGAGTTCAATAGAAGTCCGATAACTATGGAATTAAAGAAACCACATCCATCCACTCTGATTGGATGGCTAGAGACATGGAATTGGCTTGTGCCACACCCATGTGTTGTGAATAAAAATTTGGAAGGGATATCTTGGGAGTGAGGAGTCCCAGCCCCACACCAGGCTGCTCAGTCCAGGGTTCCAGTGCCAGGAAGATCAGTCCCCATAACTTCTGCCTGCAAGATCCAGCAGGGACTGAGTCAGTGGAAGAAACTTCTAGAATCCCAAGCAGTTCCTGTTAAAGAACACACACATGGACTTACTCAGACTCATTTCCTCTGAGCTCCACACTATGGTAGCAGTGGCATACAGAGAGGAAGTGAAGTGTCTAGCATCGAGGTGAGAGCTGAGGGACAGCTTTCTCCCAGATAGAAAAGTAGGCAGAAGCCAGTGTTCCTTTTCTGAACCCTCCCCCAAAAAATGCACAGAGCTGGCAGGTGGATGCCATATCTGAGACTCTGTGAACCTAACACTGTTTGCCCCACCCTGAAAATCCCCTGACACTCCACCCCACCCAATTTATAGGTGCACCAAAGCTGTTAACAGAGACTATTCCAAATGAATGGCTGTTCCTCACAACTTCCTGAATCCTCTCAATCAGGTTGTTGCCTCCATACCTCTTGCTAAGTGGCCACAGGTGTAGCTCCAGCAGCAGCCAGCCTAGATTCACAGCTTGGCTTCACCTGGGATTCTCCAGGCCCAGCACAAGTAGCAGCTATCTCACATTGCTTTACAGCTCAGCAAGAGTGGCCCCAGGCAAAACACAGGTGGGGGTTGACCTTGGCCTGCACAACCTGGGAAATTCCAGAGCTGCCCACCCAGTGGATAGCAACAGACCACTTCAGAGCACCACCACCCTGCCTCTGCACAGCTGATCCTCCATGGAAGGTAGTGGTTGATGGTCAGTGGGCACAGCCAGTGCTTGCAGCTGACTGGCCTGGGTAAATCCCTTCCACTGATCTGCCAAAAGCAACCAAGGCTCAACTACGAGAGTGTACTCAGCCCACATGAAGGGTGTACCTCAACTACCTAGTTTGGGTGATAGGGGAGGCTGTGCCACTGGACCCTACAGAACACCTACTACACTAGGCCACACTACCAAGACAGAAAATCACAGCAGCTCTACCTAACAGTAGAAACAAACAGAGGGAGGCTGCCAAAATGAGGATACAAAGAAACGTGGCCTAAATGAAAAACAAATAAAAACTTCAGAAAAAGAACTAAACAAAAGGGAGATAAGATAAGCAACCTGTCAGATTGCTTAGTGAGGATTTTAGCAGCATAAAAAAGACCCAGTCAGAAATGAAGGAGTCACTAATAGAAATAAGGAACAATTCACAGGGAAACAAAAGTAGAATAGATGAAGCAAAGAATCATATCAATCATTTGGAACACAAGGAAGCAAAAAGCAAGCAATCAGAATAAGAAATAAAAAGAATCCAAGAAAATGAGGATAGTGTAAGCAGCCTTTGGGATAACTTCAGGAGGTCCAATAGTCACATCATCAGGGTGCCAGAAGAAGAGAAGAGCAAGAAATTGGAGATCTATTTGAAAAAATGATGAAAGAAAACTTCCCTAATTTAGTGAAGGAAATAGACATTCAAGTCCAGAGAGCACAGAGAGTCCCAAACCAGATGGATTCAAGAGGCCCACTCCAAGACACATCATAATTAAAATGCCGAAGGTAAAGATAAAAAGAAAATCTTAAAAGCAGCAAGAGAAAAGCAGTTAGTTACCTACAGGAGAGTTCCCATAGACTGTCAGCTGATTTCTCAAAAGAAACTTTGAAGGCTAGAAGAGATTGGCAAGAAATGTTCAAAGTCATGGAAAGCATGGACTTACAGCCAAGTTTGCTCTACCCAGCAAAGCTGTCATTTAGAATGGAAAGGCAGATAAAGAGCTTCCCAGACAAGAAAAAACTAAAAGAGTTCACCATCACCAAAACATTATTATATGAAATGTTAAAAGGCCTTATTTAAGAAAAAGAAGAATCTCTAAAGCATGAACAATAAAATGGTAATACATTCATCTCTATGAACAATCAAATCTAAAAAACAAGCTAAGCAAACAAGAGCAGAGACAGAATCATGGATACAGAGAGCGCCCTGACAGTTGCCAGATGGGAGAATGTTGTGGGGGAATGGGTGAAGGGTTGAGAGGATTAAGAAGTACAAATAGGTAGTTACAGAATAGCCATGGGAATGTAAAGTACAGTATAGGAAATGGAGTAGCCAAAGAACTTATACACAAGACCCATGGACATGAACAATTGGGTGGGGATTGCCTGAGGGAGTGGAGGGTGCTAAGTTTGGGGGCAAAGGGGAAAAATTGGGACAACTGTAAGAGCATAATCAAAAGATATAATTTAAAAAAAGATAGGGAAACCACAGATAAGGTGAGGATAGGCATCTCTGTGACCCTGTGATTCCACTCAGGGCCCTGTTCACCATGAAGTGACCCCATGCACTGGAGCAGGCACTCTGTTCACAAGGGCAGGTCCCAGGACCGAGGGAAGGGAGGCTGAGGAACATGAGCCTGGAAATGAAGTCCAATTTTCTTTGCCTGGTAATGAGGTCGCAGTTGAAGGACAAGCCCATCCTTGTACACATCTGTCGTCTTTGGGGCAGTGCCAGAGTCACAGACAAGGCTGGACACACATGTGGTCCATCTGGATCTTGGCCTCTCTGGTTTGGGTCATTACCTGTGATTGCTGTCCAGTTGGGGCCTAGGTGTGGCATCCTGTGCCTGATGATGCCATGCCTGGCAAGCTGATATGGGGAGGAGGGCTGCATGGGGGCTTGGCCTGGGCCACAGGCCACCCCGTTCTTCTTCACCAGCACTACAGCCATACTCTCAGGCAGACCGTTGTCTTGAAATACATATGTGCCTGGATCTAGGAACTGGTGAGCAAACCTGGGGGTGAAGGCCAAAATATGGGGAGAGGTGGCTGCTCATAGCAGGTTAAATCTGGCTGACTTCTCCCCACACAGGTTAACATGGTCTTGGGAAGCTGCCTGTAACCCTCCCTCTCCCACCCATGCATGCTCACAGTCTACAGATTCCCATCCTCCCATGTCTCCTCTTGCCCCTTGAGGAAGACACTGTTACCTATACTGAGGACCCAGCCAGCCCCACCATGCCCCCAGGTAGCCCCATGTGGTCACCTAGAAAAGTTGAGATGAGTCTCTTGTACCAGGTGACTGAGTCTCCTGAAGGCCCCAGAGTCCCAGTGGGGGTTGCTGTTGAACAGGTGTTGCTTCTGGTACACAGGGTAGTGACTGGCTGAGCGATCTGGGGAATGAGCTGGGGTTGGGCTGGGTCCTATAGGCTCCCCAGGCCCCAGCCGTGGGTGGCCCACATGCAGGGAGCTTAGTGTTGTTCCCTCAGTTTCCATGAAATGTTTCCAATGAAGTGACTTTCCATCCTTTCATGTGTGTAATGAGGCATTGGTAACCTTGGTGCCAGGACAAGATCTGTCTTCCTTCAGCCTACAGAGTAAGCACACCACCACACGATGGCTTGCAGCAGGGCCCCCAGGCCCCAACGCCACTTGTGGGTAAAGAAGGACAGGTGCCCTGGCACCTTCAGAAGTGGGACCTGTTTAACTCTGTGCCCCTGGGAGGCAGCACAGTGCAAGCATACAGTAGGCACTCGATACATGCTGTACATGGCTGAGAATGCACAGCTAAGAGGGTAGTCAGAGTTGCTAGTAGAAACACGGGTGGACATGGCCTGTCCATTCCCTGTTCACAGGTGTCAGCTCCTTGTTCCAGGCTACACTGAGGTGGGGCTCCAATCCTACCTTCATACCACGTGAAGGGGGACACTTCGGACTCACTTCACAGGGAGGGTCAAGGTTGCCCCAGGTCCTGTGATTTACGAAAGAGCTTGGCCTGGAGCTCAGGGCACAGAGGTCTCATTGGGAGTTCATTGTCCAAGATCGGTTTCCTCCTCTGATGCTCATGGACTTGGCACTCCGTGGGAGGAAGTTAGGTTTTTACATAACGGGTAAGACCAGACTCTTTACTGACTTCTGCCTGGGCCCAGTGGCCATTCTGTTCAAACATGGTCAAAGGCATCAACTGTGCTACACTCCCCAGGCCCCACCCCAACACCAGGACTGCAGCTGAAATTCCCTAACCAGACACAGAAGCTCTGAGCCATGACAAAGACACCTCCATCTTTGAGCTTTTCTTCTGTTGTTTTGTACGAGGCATTCTCTGTACTCATGTGCTGTGGTTATAAGACAATGAGCGAAATAGCCTTTGTGTTTGTTCTGTATCCATACTTCTCTGCCCCATAGTTTGTCTCCTCAAAATCCATTTCTTTCCCCAAAAATCTACACACCAAAAAAAAAAAAAATCCAGTATGGGTTCTCTCGTGCATTGAACACTGCAGATCTGTCCCTGTCTCAGCCAAGCCCAGTGCCTGGCCACTGGTGGCAGCCAGTGGGTGGGATGTTGGGGTGCCCTTCCATACACATCAGCACCCTGAGGGAGTGCCAGGTGAGAGAATGGGAGGGAGTCAGGTCCACTGAGGGCCTGGACCATCGCTTGATGTGTAGGGTGTGGACCCGAGCCAGTCAGGGGCAAGGCCCTTTACTGTCAGTGAAGGCCATCTTGAGGAGAGGGCTCAGGCTTATCCTGTGAAGTCTCTGGGTTTGGAGTCATAGGGAAGGAGACAGTCCTTATAAATCAAGGTGTCCCAGAGGGAGGGGTCTGCTGGGAGGCTGAGGGGTCTGGCCCTGTGAGTGCTCCTGGCCCTGGCAGGACAACTGCCTGGCACAGAGCAGGCCTGCAGGAGAACTGGAGTCCAGGTCAGAGTTCATCTCAGTGGGTTCCCACCTCCATCAGGCACAGAGGTCTGACACCCCTGTGGACTGCAGGGAGAGGTCATGGAATGTTAGAGTTGGAGCACATACTCTGGAATGTGAAATTGAGGCCCAAAGGAAGTGACCCATAAGGTAGAGAGCACAGACTTGGAACTGTACGCAACCTCACTGGACAACCAGGCAAGGGAGGGATGAGAGCCCAGACAGGAAGGAGGGCCCAATGGGCAGACTCACTGTGGGGAAAAATAAGAAGCTGGAAAAGAATCACATCCCCCTCTACCAGGCAGATCACCGGGTTTGGAATCTGGGGATGAACACTGGAGTCCTGGGAGATAGGGTGCTCTGGGCCTGCAGTCCCATGACGTCTTTGCAGCCGGGGGCTGGACACAGGTGGTCCTAGAGAGTTTGAGGAAGGAGAGCTGGAGGACCTGGGCCTATCTGAGGGCACTACACCCACATATTCACCCCATCCTGTCTTCCTTCCCTTTTAGGAGCAGTGCCAGCCCTTCCTCGGCCCTTGTCCTTAGGACTGCCTTCCCACATGGCCCTCCTGAGACTTGCCAGGTGCTCATCTCCTGAGGCAGAGCTAGAGGTTCCCCCAAAGCACCCCATCCCAAGCCCTTCCAGGAAGAGGCAGCCGTGCCCCTCACCCATCTCACCCTCTCTGGGAAAGGCGGGGCTGCATGCAGTCTGACTGCTGGGAGCTTCCCTTACCGAGGAAGGAGCCAAGCGTGTCCTCTCTGGAGATGAGAAAGCCGACGATGCCATGGGGACCACACTGGACCAGATGGACCCGGGCACTCCCATGGAAGAACTGGTCTGGGCCCAGAGTGCTTGCTACTTCCTGAGAACACACAGCACAACGTTATGTGCTCAGGAAGGGGGGGAGGGGCAGTGAGCCTGCAGGGATGATCCCTCAGCATAGCCCTGGTCAGTCTCCCTCTGGACATATTTCCTTCCTCACTAAATCCTGTTCAGGTGGCCTCCTGCAGCCTGGGCTCCTCCTCATCTTCAGAAAACACCCCTTACTCAGCTCAGGCCCCTCAACTGGGTCATCATTTGCCCCTCTTTTCTCTCAAATTGCAAACATCCTACTTAACAGAACAATTTAGCAACATCCCCTGTCATCTTCAATCTGCTGTGCAGTCCCCACCCTTTCAGTAGCAAGCAGACACAGCCACCCAGAGCCTTCTGGCAGACAGACAGACAGGGTGAGCTGACAAACAGGCCCTGGTCCCCTGCCCCTTCCACCTCAACAAAACTTCAAGGCCTTGCAGAGAGCCACAGCCAACACCAAGGCACCCAGAGATGGCCCCGTCCTGTGGCCAAAGGTCTGGGCTGGGACTATAGCGGCTCACCATTTCTGTGACCGTGGTGAGTGGTTTCTTACTCCGGGCCTCAGCCCCACTTCTGTAAAGTAAAGCTGGTGTTTTCTAAGGTCACTTGTGGATCAAACTGGATGGTTAACATTGACATAAGAAATGCCTTCCATCTTCCTTCCTGCCCTTCCTCCAGCCCGCAAAATGGAAATCCACACAGATAGCAGCATGCTAGGCAAAGACAACCAGTTATCACATGGGCCTTCCCTTCCAGTGCTTGGTTTCTTTAGACTTGGTGCCCGGGGGCTCTATCTCCCCCATCCTCAGCAAGCAGAGGCTGCCCTCCCAGCCAGCCCTTCTGGGAGCTGGGCTCACCCTCTGGGTGCTGTCCCCTGCTTCGCCCTTCATGCTGAGGATTAGCTCTCTGTGGGGGCCCCAGGCCAAGGAGAGCTGGGGGGCCCTGGCCAGACACTGGGCATCACAGAGCTCTTCTGCTGAGACATACTCCCGGCACTGGCAGCTGTGGAAGAGGAGAGGGGGGAGAGCTGTTGTCTCCCTGATGCCCCTCAGCCAGCCTAGATGCCCACCTCTCAAACAAGGACCAAGCTGTCAGATCTTTCTAAGTAGCGAGTGCATGTGTAATGCAGAACCATCAATGACTTGTTAACATGTTCTTTCTTGCTCCTGCTTCTGTGCCAGCAGGTACATCCCAGAATGGAAGCTCTACCTGGGATAGAGCCTGGCCCTGCTTGAGTATTTTTGCTCTGGGCATCCTGCTGGGGTAAGAGGGAGGATAGAGAGCTGTTCCATCTGGAACAGTCCTGTTTATTCAGCAGACTTCCTAGCACAGCAGTCCTCTCTCCTCTCCCCCTCCCCTGCTTGCTCAGGCGATTCCATCCAGGCCACAGATCAGCTGCAGCAATAGAACTCAGGACAAAATCAGGGGTCCCATGGGCTTGGCATCAAGTCAGGGTCTGCTTCTGGCAGCTGGCTCAGGGCCCTGGGTGTGGGCCTCACTGTTCCTTGATGCAGCACCTCCTCAGCCCTGGCTGCTGCCCACCCCCTACCCTCCTCCCAACCCCAACTGGTGTGCCTTGGCTCCCCTCTTGGGAATGCTGCCATGGGCAGCTTCTGGAAGGACCTTGCACTCAGCTTGGGCTCCCCTCAGGGCGGGGTCCCACCAACATCCTCTAGATGGGCCTCTAGGGATGGTCAGGACCTGTCTGGGGACGGTGATTTCATTCTGTTCTCAGCAGTTTTCTGTCACTCACATGCCCAGTTCTGCGCTGAGCTCCCCACCCACCAGATGACAAAAGGAGGAGCAGTTGTGCTGCTGGGGGGACACACACTTGCCAGTTGCAGCCAGGCGAATGTCCCCAGGTGAGCAGCGCTCAGCGACCTGCAAAACATGTCAAAGAGTATGGAGTGGGGACTCTCTCAGCTTCAGAGAACATTCCAGAGACACAGGCAGGGCCTCTGGGGAACCTGGCTCCTTTGAGAAGCCATCTAGTTAATGTGCTAAGGCTAGGGTTAGGTGTTATTATACACAAGTAATAGAAGGCAAGTCTGCTGCCTTGGGGAGATAATTGGGAGGTCTCGCTCTGGGGAGACTAGACCCAGATCCACACACAACAGCGAAGATCACTTCCTAGAAAGTGAGCAAGTATCAGCTGGAGTGAAGTGGGGGGTTAGTCAGGGAAGGTTTCCTGGAGGAGGTGATGGTGAGACTGGTTTTGAAGATTGTAAGGACAGGACATTGCAGAAGTCAGAAAGACCAGAGTGTGTCAGGGCTTTCTGTCCCATATGACTGGCTGGATGAGATGGCTCCCTCTAAAGACATTGCTATTTTAAAAAGAAATCAGATGCAGAGCCTTCAGAGCTGGCCATGGAGGGGACCTGGATCTTGTTGCCACCAGGGCTATGTGCCCAGGGACAGATGCTGTGCTCTAGCTCTTGGTTTTACAGTGCTCCAGGGATATCATCTGCCCATTAATGTTCACTCAGTGGCCCCCAGAGCCACCCTGACTGCTGTAAGCTTCCACAAAATGCTCCTTGATTCAAACAGACTTGCACACAGCAGGGAATGGGGAATGACCTAATCACTCCACCTTCCTGCACAATACAGATACTGGCTCTGTAAGGAAGAGTATGTGTCCTGTCAGGATGTGACTCTCAGCCCAAAGGACCAAACATTAACCAAATAGCCCATGAAAAGTGCCTGGCAAGCAGAGGACTCTGCACATGCTGCCTGTTGTTACTTCACTCAGGCCTTTCCCCCATGGCTGCAGTGTGGCTGGTACCTGGGGGTGACAATCCTCGTTGCTGTTGTTCTCGTCACTCTCCAGGCCTCTCTTATTGTAGGATTTATGTCCTGCCTGGCAGATGCAGGACCCATCCGACTTCTGAAAGACCCTGTTGAGGCCCCGACATGTGCACTGGGAGGCACCTAGGCACAGAGAGTTCCTGTCACCTGTTACAGGCCCCTGACAGTGGACCAGAGAAAGCAGTCAACTTTCCATCCCTGTCCACAGGGGTTTATGATCCAGACACCTACCTTTACCAAACATTGGACTTATGGTCTTTGTGGGGGTTGAATAAGATCTTCTAAATCAGTGATTCTAAACTCTGACTTTGCATTAGATTCACCTGGGAAGCTTTTAAAAAACATTCATGTCCAGGTCTCTGGGCATCTACCTTTTAAAAAGCCCCTTGCAGGTTTTAAGGTGTAGCCTGGGCTAAGAACTATGATGTAGATGAACAAATTGATGCCTTGTGGAAGGCATGATTCTTGTCCACAATCACACAAAGCCACATGGGGCAAGTCCTAAAGGATGGGCATAGGCCTCTGTCTGCAGGAGACAAGAGGAGAGAGCTCTGGAGAGACTGAGACTTCTTGGGAAGCTTGAAGGATGAACTGGACTGGAGGGGGAAGAGCTGGGAGAACAGGGATCCTCAGCAAAGAAGGTAGTGGGTAGGAAAGCTCAGGTTTTATTTGGAAGGCCAAAGAGTCCAGATAAGTGTTCTCTGGAAAAAGGAGCTGGGAGAGAGGTGCAATTAGGCCCTCATAGTGGATTAGGGTCCACTGCAATTCCAGCCTATTTGCTCATATGAGTATTTATGACTGTTTATGGAAACTAAAAACCTCATGTGAAGTTTAGCCCTTGTCAGTTTGTTGTAAGTAACTGCTCATACCCAATGAGTCATGACCAGTGGACCTGCAGCAGTATTAATAGAATGAATTGATTGAAAGTCTACTTTTTTTTTCCCCTGACAGGGTCATATTATTTCCCTAAAAGAATTTAGGGGCCATTAATAAAAGAGATAATTATTCCTACTAAAGTGATAGAAAATATTCTCCCACCAGTCAGGTTCTAGATGATCAAGCCCTCTTTAACATTTTGATTCTAGAATATTCTTTGGCTCATCTGAACCAGCTCCTTGCTAAGACCCTAGGTACAACAACAATCTAGGAGTTTTCCTTGACTCCTTGTTGTCCAGAGCACTGGGCTTCCATCTTGGTTTTGTGGAGCCCTGTGGTGCCATAGAGGTCTTTGGGGGACTTCCTGGGTATAGGAGTGACTAAGTGGGTGCAGGTATGGGGCCTCACCCTTGGTTCAATATGAAACACTTTGATTTTATCAATACATGTTTTATATTAATTCCTTAAATGAGAACTCTTTTGGAAAAGAGTTCTGTTGCTAAAGAATACTTTGAACAAAAGTCTGGCCTGGAGTTGATGACTATGGAATTAAATATCCTCACCCGAGGAGTTTTTTCATTGCTTTTACAGAAAGAGAGAGACAGAGAGAGGGGGAGAGAGAGAAAGAAAGAAACAGAAACAACGATGTGCGAGACAAACATGGATAGGTTGCCTCCTATACGCACCCGGACCGGAAAACAAACCCTCAACCTTTTGGTGTACAGGGCGACACTCTAACCAACTGAGCCATATCAGCCAGGACCACAGACTTATGTTAAAAGTATCATTTAAAAAATCTTTCCCCCACATCTCAACCCAACAAGATTTTACTCATCCTCATTCCTATTGAAATACAAGCTTTTCCATAAATTTCCTTGATCCTATCATGCAGAAGCAACTTCTTTCAATTTTGAATGATCTGAACTTCCTTCCTTGTAGCACTTGACACTTCTGCTGACTTATTATATATTTTCTCTTTCTTCCCATTAAGTCTATCTTAGTACATTCCAAAGTGCCTTTGTGCAGCAATAATTGGAGGTTAGTGTTTATGAGATCACCTTTAAAATAAATTAACTAAACAATTATCCACCTCATCCCAAAAGGGAAAAAGGAAGTTTACAAAAGTGTATATACTGCCCTGGCTGGTGTCTCAGTAGGTTGGGCATCGTCCCACAAACCGAGAGGTCATCAGTTTGATTCCTGACCAGGGCACATGCCTGGGTTGTGGGCCAGGTCTCCAAATGGGGGTGTGTGAGAGGCAACCAATTGATGTTTCTCTTCCTTCCTTTCTCTCTCTCTTTAAAAATGAGTAAATAAGTAATTTTTTAAAGTGTATATACTTACAAGAACATTTTCTACCTTCGGCAATGGCAGAGTAGTTTATTTCAGGCCAATTTTCTGATAATTTAAAACTAGAAAATCCAGGAAAAAATCAAGAAAACATCTGTTTGGGAGAATAAAGAACTTAACTGAGGATTTGGAAAAAAATCTGGAAAGTAAGGAAGTCCAGAGGAGTGAGCCCTACATATGGGGCTTCAGGATGTATCATACGGACACAGAGGCAAAAATGGGACCCACCAAGAAGGAGGGTCTTTGGGAAGCTGCACAGGCTTTCCATGGGACCACTGAAGGGCTACGCCCCAGTAAGTACTGACTGCAAAAAAACCCCAACTCTGTCAAAATCTGATTTTCTGAACCCCTGATGAACTGAGCTGATTTGTTTCGACTGTAACTTCCTTCCAGAGTGAAAGTAACTCCTCTACAGAGGAAGGAAACAGCTTCCAGAATTTCAAATGTTCTCTAAAATTTTCATTCACAGTGTCTGGCATTTAGTAACAAAAATAACCAGATGTACAAAACATTCCCATAAGAATTGTTAAGAAATCAAGAGAAAAAAATCAGGCAATAGATACAGGCCCTCAAGAGATCCAAATCTTCATTTTACATTGTGATTATTTTGGCCCTGACTGATGTGGTTCAGTTGGTTGGGCAGCATCCCACAAAGTGACAGGTTGCTGATTCAATTCTCAGTTAAGGCATATGCCTAGGTTGCAGGTTCGGTCCCTGGGTGGGGTGTGTATGAGAGGCAACCAACTGATGTTTCTTTCTCACATTGATGTTTCTCTCCCTCTCCCCCTCTTCTCATCTCTCTAAAACTAAACTAAACTAAACTAAACTAAAACAAACTGAACTAAACTAAAATAAAATAAACTGTGATTACTTTGTTGGATAAATCAAATGACAAGGTGGAGAATTTCAACAGAGAACAACTATAAAACACTAATAGAGGGAAGGAAGATAGCAGAGGAGTAAATGGAAGTCACACTGACCTCCTCCAAGGACCAATCTGGAATTACAACTCAATTGTGGAGAAACCACCCAGAACAAACAACTGACCAATAGCCAGAGAGAAGCCATATAACTTTGGACATGCAAGACCAGTTTCGCCACAACCTGTCTGGTAAGGAGTGCAGCAGAGACTCAAGAGGGCTGCCTGGGTGCCCACAGATGGCAGCGCCGGTGGGATAATTAAGTAGCTAGTTGGATCCCCAGGAGAAGATTGGGGTCTAAACCCTAAGCTAGGATTCCCAGCATAGAACACCAGAGCCCAAAAAAAGTACACAGATAACAACCAAAGGTGAAAAGCGGCAGGATTACTCTCCGCCAGAGACAGAGGGTTGGAGATGCAAGGGCCATTTAAAGGGCCAATGCACAAATTTTCAGATGCTGTCACTTACTGGGGCCTCAGGTGAAGGCAGGGGCAGAGTGGGCTGGAGACAGCTGAGAAGAGACTGGGGATGGAAGCCTTGGAGGGAGAACTGAGAGAGTAGCCACAGGGATCCGGATGCTGAGTCTTGCCCCAGACCAAACAGCCTTTATGCTCAGACAGACCACTCCCCTCTGAGGGGAATTAGCCTGAGGGGAAACAATTGCCTGAACCCTATGAGAGTCTCTGCCCTAGTCCTTTGGTGCTTAAGTCTGACTGCTGAATCCTAGTGACCAGATGAACAACCGAAGGAGGTAGCCAGAGACAATAGATTACTGGAAAAGGTGAGGCAGAGTGGACTAGAGAGACTTGAGGAGAGGCTGGGAATGGAGGCTTTTGGGAGAGAACTGAGAAAGTAGCTGCAGGATCTGGTGCTGAGCCAACCCCCGTACACAACAACCATCCTGCTCAGGCAGACCACTCCCCTCTGAGCAGCAGCAGCTGCAGGGGAAACAATAGTCCCCTCCCCAGGAGGGATTCAGCCCTACCCTACAGTGCTTAAACCTGACTGCTGAGTGCAGAGTGACCATATTAACAATTGAAGGAAACAGCCAGTGACAGAAGATTACTGGAAGTATGGAACAGGAGGCCTAAGGTCAGACAGGGTTAACATTTGACATCACCAGAGGCAGATCCAGAAAGAAAAAAAAAACAGTAGTAAATATAAGAGGCTACCGAGACAAAATCCACCATGGTCTTCTTCATGGTTTGTGATGTTTTCTTTCCTGCACAGCTTTATAACATTCATTTCTTGTCCAGCGACTTTGTATATGTCACTAGATTTTATATTATAGTGTTTTTCAATTAACATATTTTGCTCCTCCCTTCTCTTAGCCCATTTTACCTTCTTCTTTCCTCACATTGTTTTCATGTCAAATTTGGTTTTCTCTTTAGCTACAATGCATTTCCATTCCACACTCTTACTATTTCTCCCCTGTCCAGACACGAAAAATGAATTCTCTCATCAAGGGTCATTTCACATCCTTCTGCCCAGCTCTTAAAATACCCTCATTCTCTGTATACCTTTAATAAACTTTGCTAGTTGGTTATGGGTAGGGTAGTTGTTGTTGCATTATTTTCTAAGGTTATCTCTAGAGCTTCACTAATTTTGTATTTTCAGTAACAAACTTTACTGGACCCTTCTACTCTTTTTTTTTTTTTTAACTCAAATTTTAATTCTTCTGTCTTAGCCTTTTTTTCCTTTTACTCTGTTGTCTTTCTTCTATTTCCCTTTCATCCTGCCCTTTTATTTTTCTTTATTCTCCCTTTTTTTTCTTTTCCTTTACATCCCAAATTTTAACTTTTCCCTCACTTAGTCTGGATTTTGTTCCTCACTCTTAGTATTCCCTCTCCCTCTATCATTACAAAATCACTTCCCATTCCTCTAAACACCACTGGACTTTTCTTTGTTTCTTTTTTCCTTCTCATTCCCATACTAACTATATTAATTTTAGCTCATTTGTTGTTGATAGTACTCCGATGGATCTTTCTCTCCAATTTGGCTCCTGTATTTCTATTAATTATTTAATATTTTCCTTCCTTTTTTTTTCTCCCTCACTTTATTTTATTTTATGCTGGTTTGATTTCTGTTTACACCTAATATTGTACACTTCCCTTCTCACACTCTTCATTACCTTTCTTTATTCATGGGGTAAATTTTACCTTCTCTCCTTCCATTGCTCCAACTCCCAACTCTTATTAGTGCCCCTTGCTCTACCCTCTCAAAATCATTTCTCTTTCAGTAGGTAATCTCATATCCATTCTCCTTTCTTGTAATAGTCTTAATCTTGTTACACCCTTATTAATACTGGTCCACTTGCTGTTGATAGTGGGATTGTAGAGGGAAGTTATATTTTTGGGTGTGGGTTTGTTTCTTGGGCTCTGTGGTTTTGTTCCGGCAGTGCCTGACAAACAACACACAAGACATGGTGGGTGGCGTGACCCTCAGTAAATCAGCAGCAGGAAAGGTCCCATGAAAGAATGACTCAACAACAATCAAAGCCCATTTACATCCAGAAAACCAGCATAAAAGTCATAAAGAACATCCTAAGAACATCAAGTTCAGGTGATCAAGGAGACTGCACCACTGAATCTCACAGGCCTCCTACCATAGAAGTTCACATCACAAAGTCAGAAAGTCAAAACAGATCAATTTAAGGAACAGAAGCAAACAAGAAGAGTCCCACAAAAAATGGGAAGACAAAGAAACAACCCCCAATAAAAGAGAAAGGAGGAATCCTCAGAAAGAATGCTAAATGAAATAGAAGCACATCAACTATCAGATATTGAATTCAAAACAATGGTTATAAGGAAGCTCAATGAATCCAGTGCAAATTACAAAAACCTACAGGGAAATTATGAGGAACTTACTGCAAACTATATCAGCATAAAAGAGGACATAGAAACAATCAACAAGGGCCAAGAAGAAATGAAGAATACAATTTCTGAATTAAAGAACACAGTAGAAGGAATCAAAAGCAGGCTTGATGAAGCAGAGGACTGAATCAGTGAGCGAGAAGACAAGGTAGAAAAAAACTCCTTAAAAAGGCAAGAAAAGGCCCTGGATGGTGTAGCTCAGTGGACTGAGCACAGGCCTGTGAAGCAAAGGGTCCTGGGGTCAATTCCCAGTCAGGGCACATCCCCGGCTTGAGGGCCAGGTCCCCAGTAGGGGGCCTGTGAAAGGCAACCACACATTGATGTTTCTCTCCTTCTCTTACTCCTTCCCTTCCCATCTTTCTAAAAATAAATAAAAATACTTTTTTTAAAAAGCAGGAAAAGAAAAAAAGACTAAAAAAGGAAAAAGAGGGATTAAGGGAAATGCAGGACAACATGAAATGGGATGATAGCTGTATAATAAGGATAGCAGAAGGAGAAGAAGATCAAGGGATAGAAACCCTGTCTGAAAAAGTAATGATGGAAAACTTCCCAAATTGGATGAGAGAAAAATCTACACAAGTCCAGGAAGCAGAGAGGGTCCCAATCAAGAGGAACCCATAGAGGTCCACTACAAGATACATCATAATTCAAATGGCAAAATTTGAAGACAAAGAATCTTAAAGGCAGGAAGAGAAAAACAGGAAGTAACATACAAGGGAGTGCCAATAAGGCTAGCAGCTGACTTCTGAATGGAAATGCTCCAAGCCAGAAGAGAATGGCAAGAAATATTCCAAGTAATGAAAACCAGAGGCCTGCAACCAAGACTACTTTACCCAGCAAGGCTCTCAATTAAAATAAAAAGCCAAACAAGGAGCTTCCCAGACAAAAGAATGCTAAAAGAACACACTTCCATCAAACCAACTCTGCAAGAGATGCTAAAGGGACTACTTCAATAAAAGGAAGAAAAAAGTGAGAGAGGAATACAGGTATGAAAAATGGCAACAAATAAGTATCTATTAGTAATAACCTTAAACATAAATGGATTAAATGCTCCAATCAAAAGACATAGAATAGATGAATGGATAAGAAGGCATGACCTACACATATGCTGCCTACAAAAGAACTACCTCAAAACAGGACATACACAGACTGAGAGTGAAGGGCTGGAAACTAATATTCTAAACAAATGGACAGGGGAAAAAAGCTGGGGTAGCAGTACCCATATCAGACAAAATAGACTTCAAAAATAGGGCCATAAAAGAGACCCAGAAGGTCACTTCATAATACTGAAGGGAAGAATTCATCAAGAAGTAAATATTGTAAACATATATGCGCACAAATTAGGAGCACCAAAGTATATAAGGAAAATCTTGGAGGACTTCAAGAAATATATTGACAGCAACACAATTATAGTAGGGGATTTTAACACCGCACTGTCAAAAATGGATAGACCTTCAAAACAAAATATCAACAAGAATATTGCAGCATTGAACAACACCCTAGATCAAATGGACTTAACTGATACATGTAGAACCTGTCATCCCAAAGAAGCAAAATACACATTATTTTCAAATGCATATGGGACGTTTTCAAAGATAGACCACATGATAGACCACAAAACAGGCTTCAACAAATTAAAGAAAATTGAAATCATACCAAGCATCTTTTCAGACCACAAGGGCCTGAAACTACAAACCAACCTCAAGGAAAAAACTCAAAAACACACAAACTCATGGAAATTGAATAGCACACTATTAAACAATGAATGCATTAATAATGAGATCAAGGAAGAAGTCAAAACTTCTGGAAAGAAATAAAATGAACTTACAACAATCCAAAATTTATGGGATACAATGAAGGCAGCCTGAGAGGAAAGTTCATAGCAATACAGGCCTACCTAGAAAAGATAAAAACATTTCAAATAAACAACCTAGCCCTACACATACAAGAACTTGAAGAACAACAACAAAGACATCCCAGAGCAAGTAGAAGGAGGGAAATAACCAAGATCAGAGCAGAATTAAATGACATAGAGACTAAAAGCACAGCTCTAAGGATCAATGAATCCAGGAGCTGGTTCTTTGG
Organism: Phyllostomus discolor; assembly: GCF_004126475.2. Taxonomy (NCBI): domain Eukaryota; kingdom Metazoa; phylum Chordata; class Mammalia; order Chiroptera; family Phyllostomidae; genus Phyllostomus; species Phyllostomus discolor. The sequence goes on from NC_040904.2 coordinate 117,011,803, forward strand.
AAAGATAAACAAAATCAACAAGCCTTTAAACAGACTCATCAAGAAAAAAAGAGAGGACCCAAATCAACACAATCAGAAATGAAAGAGAGGAGATTACAACTGGCACCACAGAAATACAAAGGAATGTAAGAAATTACTATGAAGAACTATATGCCAAGAAATTTGAAAACCATGGTGAAATGGACAAATTTCTAGAAAAATATGGTCTTCCAAAGCTGAATGAAGAAGAAGCAGAAAGCCTTAACAAACCCATAAAATCTGACAAAATCAAAGCAGTAATCAAAAAACTCCTGGCACACAAAGCCCTGGAATGGATAGTTTCACAGAAAAAAATTGCAAAACATTTAAGGAAGAGCTAAATCCTATCTTTCTCAGACTAAAAAAATCCAAGAAGGCAGGAGACCCCCCAAACTCACCTTATGAAGCTAGCATCATCCTAATCCCCAAATCAGATAAAGACACAACAAGGAATGAAAACTACAGATCTATATTGCTGAGGAACAGAGACACTAAAATCCTCAACAAAATATTGTCAAACTGTACCCAGCAATCATTAAAAAGATCATACACCATGATCAAATGGGGGTTCATCCCAGGGATGCAAGGATGGTACCATATTTGCAAATCAATAAATGTAATACATCACATAAACAAAAGGAAACACAAAAATCACATGATCATATCAATAGATACAGAAAAAGCATTTGATAAGGTGCAGCATCCATTTATGATAAAAACATTCAGCAAAGTGGGAAAGAGGGAACATTCCTCAACATAGTAAAGGCCATATATGACAGACCTACAGACAACATAATACTCAATGGTCAAAAACTAAAAGCTTTCCCACTAAGTTCAGGAACAAGACAAGGATGTCCGCTTTCACCACTTCTATTACACATAGTATTGGAAGTCCTAGCCATAGCAAACAGATAAGAAAAAGAAATAAAAAGCATCCAAATCAGAAAGGAGGAAGTTAAACTGTCATTGTTTGCAGATGATATGATAGTGTACATAGAAAATCCTATAGACTCCACCAAAAAACTACTCTACCTAATAAGTGAATTTGGCAAAACAGCAGGATACAAAGTCAATATTCAGAAATCAAAGGCATTTTTGTACACCAAAGATGAAATATCAGAAATAGAAATCAGGAAAAAATCCCATTTGATGTATCAATAAGAAAAAAAAGTACCTAGGAATAAACCTAACCAAGGAGGTAAAATACCTGTAAGCAGAAAACTACACAACACTGAAGAAAGAAATTAAGGAAGACACAAATGGAAGCATATACCATGTTCATCAATTGGAACAATTAACATCATCAAAATGTCCATACTACCCAAAGCCATTTATAGATTCAACACAACCCATATTAGAGTACCAATGACATATTTGACAGATACAGCAGAAACATCTCAATAATTTACATAGAATCATAAATGACCACAAATAGTGGCAGCGATTTTGAGAAAGAAGCACGAAGTAGGTGGAATCTCCATACTTGACATTAAACTATATTATAAGGCCATGGTAATCAAAACAGTCTGGTACTAGCATAAGAACAGACACATAGATCAGTAGAACAGAATAGAGAGCCCAGAAATAAACTGAAGTCTCCGTGGTCAATTAATATTTGACAAAGGGGGCAGAAGCATAAAATGCAGTAAAAATAGCCTCTTCAACAAATGCTGCTGGGAGATCTGGACAGGTACATGCAAAAAAATGAAACTTGATGACCAACTTATACCATACACAAAAATAAATCAAGATGGATAAAATACTTAAATATAAATCGTGATACCATAAAAGTACTAGAGGAAAAGATAGGCGGGAAACTCTCACACATTCCATGCAGCAATATTTTCACTGATATGTCTCCTAGAGCAAGGGACATAAAGGAAAGAATAAAGAAATGGGACTTTGTCAAATTAAAAAGCTTCTGCATAGCTAAAGAAAACATTAGCAAACTGAAGAGGAAACCAACCATATGGGAAAATATATGTGCCAATGATATCTCAGTCAAGGGTTTGGTCTCCAAAATATATAAAGAACTCATATGACTCCACACCAGGAAGACAAACAACTCAACTAAAAAATGGGCAAAGGACCTGAACAGACACTTCTCCAAGGAGGACATACAGAGAGCCCAGAGACACATGAAAGAATACTCAGCATCACTAGCCATCAGAGAGATGCAAATCAAAACCACAATGAGTACCACTTCACACCAATTAGAATGGCCATCATAAACAAATCAACAAACAATAATTGTTGGTGGGGTTGTAGAGAAAAGGGAACCCTACTGCACTCTTGGTGGGAATACAAACTTGTGTAGCCTCTGTGGAAAACTATGGAATTTCCTCAGGAAACTAAAAATGGAACTGCCTTTTGACCCAGCATTTCCACTTCTGGGATTTTACTCTATGAATCCTGAAACATCAATCCAAAAGGACCTATGCACCCCAATGTTCATAGCAGCACAGTTTACAATAACCAAGTGCTGGAAGCAGCCTAGGTGCCCATCAGTAAATGAGCAGATCTATAAACTGGTACATTTGCACAATGGAATACTATGCATCAGAAAGAAAGGAGGAGCTTCTACCCTTCACACAACATGGCTGGAACTGAAGAGCATTATACTAAATGAAGTAAGCCAGGCAGTGAAAGACAAATACCATATGTTCTCACCTATAAGTGGAACCTGATTAACAGAATGAACAAGCAAGCAAAATATAACCAGAGACATTAAAGTTTACAACAAACTGACAGTAACTAGAGGGGAGGAGAGAGGGAAGTAACGTGGGAAAGAAGGGAAAGGCTCATAAATGAACATGTATAAAGGACCCATGCACAAAGCCAAAGGGGGGTAGGATTGAGGGTGGGAGGTGGGAGTGGGTAAGGCAGGGGAAAGTGGTGGTGGGAAAATGGAGACAACTGTATAAAACATCAAGAAAAAGATTAAATTAGAAAAAAAAGAAAGCTTTAATTTTATCATTGGCAACAAATACTGTTAGTTGTTTTTCTTGAAATGACAGACTCAGTTTCTTTTCTAGAAAATGTCTGTCAAATTCCCAAATCCAAATGAAGAACCATAATTTATCTATTGTTCTTTAAAGTAAAAATGAGGTTGAAGTAAAAAACAAGACCAATAGAAATTCTAAAACTAAAAGATTCAATGGCAAAAAAATTAAATGTCAATAGACACATTTAATGGTGGATTATATGAAGCTGAAGAGAAAATTAATAAAGTGGAGTACAGGTATGGAAAAACCATACAGATTGAAAATGAGAAAGAGAAAATAAAAGATAGAAATGTAGGAAATAGTCCAAGACATATGTGCATGGTAAAAAGAAATCAATAAATAATGTGTGATTGGAGATCCAAAAAGTAAGTGAGAAACAGAATAGGGTACAACTAATATTTTAGAAATATAATAGCTGAGAATTTCACAAAATTGGTAAAATATCAAACCACTGATTCAAGAAGTGCTAAAGAAACTCAAATAGGATAAATTCAAAGAAAAAGTACATTAAGAAATGTTAGTTACCTTCCTGGAAACCAAAGACAAAGAGGAACTCTTAAAAGCACCAGAGAAACAGGACATTTACCATCAAAGAGCAAACATAAGACTCCCAAGAGAAATAATGGAAGCCCAGAGACAGGGGAGGTATATGTTTGAAATACTGAAAGAAAATAACTGTCAAGCTAAAATTCTCTGCTTAGCTAAAATTTGCTTCAAGAATAGAACTTTAGTCCTGGGTGGTGTGGCTCAGTGGATTGAGTGCCAGCCTGTGAACCAAAGGGTTGCCAGTTCAATTCCCAGTCAGGGCACATGCCTGGGCTACAGGCCAGATCCCAGTTGGGAGCGTGTGAGAGGCAACCACAGATTGATGTTTCTCTCCCTCTCTTTCTCCCTCCCTTCCCCCCTCTCTAAAAAATAAATTAATTAATAAAAAAAGAATACAGCTTTAAAAAGACATTTTTAGGCAAACAAAACACTAGAAAATGAAATTTGAAAAGCCTCCTAGCTTTTACAACAATATCAAAATACATCAAATACCTACTAATAAAGCTAATGAGATATATACAAAGGTTCTACCCAGAAAATAAAATAAAAATCATTACTTATAAAAAAAAAAAAGAAGACCTAAAAAAAGGAAACTTAAGCCATGGTCAAGGATTAGAGGACTTAACATGATAACGATGTCATTTCTCTCCAAAAGGATCTGTTGTTTCTATGCGATCCAGTAAAAAATCCAGCAGTTGTGTTTGTGGATGTGATCTGACTATACAGAAACTCAAGGGCTACAAATAGCTAAGACACTCTTGAAAAGAAGAACAAAGTTGGAAGACATAGACTACTATATTAAAATATATTATTGTATGGGAAAATATATTTGCTAATGGTACCTCAGACTAGGATTTGATCTCCAAAATATATAAAGAACTCACATGACTCCACACCAGGAAGACAAATAACTCATTTTAAAAATGGGCAAAGGACCTAAACAGACACTTCTCCAGGGAGGACATACAGAGGGCCCAGAGACACATGAAAGGATGATCAGCATCGCTAACCATCAGGTATGCAAATTAAAACCACAATGAGATACTATGTCACACTGGTCAGAATAACCATCATAACCAAATCAACAAACAAGTGCTGGCGAGATTCTGGAGAAAAGGGAACCCTACTGCACTCTTGGTGGGATTGCAGATTGGTGCAGCCACTGTGGAAAACAGCATGGCATTTCCTCAAGAAACTAAAAATAGAACTGCCTTTTGACCCAGAAATTCCACTGCTGGAATTATATTCTAAGAACACTGAGACACCAATCCAAAAGAACCTATGCATCCCAATGTTCATAGCAGCACAATTTACAATAGCCAAGTGCTGGAAGCAATCTAAGTGCCCATCAGTAAATGAGTGGATCAACAATCTGTGGTACATTTACACAATGGAATACTATGCATCAGAAAGAAAGAAGGAGCTCCAACCCTTTGCAACAGCTTGCATGGAACTAGAAAGCATTACGCTAGTGAAATAAGCCAGGTGGTGAAAGACAAATACCACATGCTCTCATCTATAAGTGGAACCTAGTCAACAAAACAAACAAGCAAGCAAAATATAACCACAAACAGTGAAATTAAGAATTGAGCCCTGGCTGGCGTAGCTCAGTGGATTGAGCGCGGGCTGGGAACCAAAGTGTCCCAGGTTCGATTGCCAGCCAGGGTACATGCCTGGGTTGCAGGCCATAACCCCCAGCCACCGCACATTGATGTCTCTCTCTCTCTCTCTCCCTCTCTCTCTCTCTCTCTCTCCCTTCCTACGCTCTCTAAAAATAAATAAAATTTAAAAAAAAAGAATTGAAAGTGATAAGAGGGGTGGGAGGAGGGGATAATGGTGGGGGAAAGGGGAAAGGGCTGTCAAGGAATATGCATAAAGGAGTCATGGACAAAACCAGGGCAGAGTAGGATCGAGGGTGGGAGGTGGAGATGGCTGGGTTGGCGGGGAGCAGAGGGGGGAAGATGGAGACAACTATACTTGAATAACAAAGAAAGAGAAAGAAAGGAGAAGAAAGAAAGAAAGAAAGAAAGAAAGAAAGAAAGAAAGAAAGAAAGAAAGAAAGGAAGGAAGGAAGGAAGGAAGGAAGGAAGGAAGGAAGGAAGGAAGGAAGGAAGGAGAGGAAGGAAGGAAGGAAGAAAGAAAGAAAGGAAGGAAGGAAGGAAGCGAGAGAGAGGAAGGAAGGAAGGAAGGAAGGAAGGAAGGAAGGAAGGAAGGAAGGAATCTAAAAGTATGTAAATACATAAAATAAAATGTATTATAGCACTAAAGTGATTAGGGCAGGATGACATTTTTTACGAGTACAGGACAAAAGACCAGTGCAACAGAACAGAGATTCCCAAACATACCTGCATGTATATGGGATGCCCAATAAATGACAAACATGAGTGATCTTTCAATAAAGGTGCCAAACACATGCACTGGGACAGTGGGGCCACAGGATGCCCCTTCTGTAACTTGTAAACAACTACTCTCAACAGTGAGGTTGTTCTCCAAATCCTCATACCACTGACCCTCAAAGCTGCAGGGCCCAGAAGAGATGATTATTGGAACCCTGTGTCTGGACACAAGGGCACTCACCCAGTTGGAAGAGGTGGGCGTGGGTGACACTCACCAGGGAGAGAGAAAGCAGAGCTCCCACAGGGAAGGCAGCCAGTCTGGCCAGGCCCAGCGCTGAAGGTGCCAGCAGGGCACGGCAGGCACTCTCCAGCCACCTTTGCCTGGCTGCTGTTTCTGAAGGTTCCTGCAGGACAGGGCCTGGGGCTGTGAGTCCCTGAAGGACAGTAGTGCCCCATGGGGCATGGCTGGCTGTGGTACCTCTCGGTCCCTGCAGGGAAATGGAGGGGAGTTCTGAGCCATGGTCTCTGACAGAAACAGCAGAGTCCCCAGGGTAAGAATGAACATGCTGGGGTCAGGGGATGAGGTGTGGGGAGAACAGCAAAACAAATACAGAGGAGAGTCTAGATTGTAGGGAGGACAGCAGAGGCCCTGTACCTTATTGTCTCTACCCCACCCCACCCTGCCCCTCAGAGCACACTTCCATCTCAGCGGACATGGGCAACATAGCACTGCTGACCACTGGGCAGCAGTTGATCTGGGCTATTGGCTCCAAATACTGACTTGCATGGTATGTGTGCAGCCTATAATTCACAGGTCTTCAACTTTCACACCCAGACAGATGTGACGCCTACCGGCTGTGCACCCTCCTTCTCCACTATTGTCCTTACATTCTGAGTCTTTTTCTATCGGGGGGCTGCCTGGCTAGCCTAGCAAAATAAGACTACAGGAACAACCCTTCCTTGGCACGCTGCCTATTCCCTGCTCTGTAGGTGAGTCCCACCACCACCTGCTAACTCCGCCCTCCTCACCAGGCTCTACCCAATCCTGACTCAAAACCCAGGCCCCCAAACTTACCCTGCTGGCAGCTAAATCCAGCGGGGCAGGGCTGGCAGGGCAGGGTGTCCAGGGCCTGGCTGTGGTAGGTGCCCGCATCACAGAGTCGGCAGCAAGTGTCCTCAGAGACTCTGAGGCCACTTTGGTTCAGGGCCTCAGAGCCCGCAGGGCATGCATGAGGATGGGTGCTGCCCGGAGGACAGTAGTAGGGAAACACACAGCTGCACAGAGACACAGCCCCCAGATCCCTTTAATGTTGATGGGGTCTGCATGTATCTCATTTCACTAGTAGGGGCCCCCAATATTCCCAGGCTTGGGCCTTAAGATGGTGTGGGGGCAAATCTTTATTATAATAATAAAATACCCCACAAGGGGGCCTTGGGGTTGTCTTGCATCCGATGGGGCCTAGGCAGGTCAGGGTGCCTTCCTGAAGGAGACTGAGCCATGCCCAGGTGGCCAGGCCATCAAGCAGGGTTTAGTCCTGTACTCCCTGCCCACCTCACCTGAGCAAAGAGATATGTAAACAGTAACTGATTTTTGGGAGCTGGGGGACACAGGTGGGAGTGCCAGACATAGGCTTGGAGTCACCAAATAAAGTCCATGACACTGAGTAGTTAACAATGAATAAACACAGTACAAGTGCTCTCAAATATTGCATGGGCCACATGCGTACTAAATATGTATTTGTCGTTTACTTGATATTCAAATGTAACTGGGTTTCCTGTATTTTTATTTGCTAAATTTGGCCACCCCACACAGGATCACCCTAGAGACTGCTGAAGGGCCTTTCAGGGCAGTTTGCTTCCTTGTCTTCTTCCCTGGATGAAGGCAGGAGCTGGGAAGTCAAAGCAAGATGCACCCTGTACTGGTTTCTGGTCCTGAATCCCTTGGGATGCTGAGTGGTTGACTCCTGTCTGGAGAGCCCAGAAGCTGAGACACTGAGACAAGGGAGTACTCTGACTCACCCAGGTAGGGTTGGGTACTCACAGCTGCCCTGGGCCAGTGTAGGTGGAGGAGCCAGCAGGGCAGGCATAACCCCCAGGGCAGAGTGGGGGGACCCCAGTCTGGGGCCCGCAGTAGGAGCCAGCCCTGCATGTAACCTCAGCCACAGTACCTGAGGGAGATGGAGCAGAGCAAGGCATCTTGATCTTGGGGAGATCCAGGGGGGGCACAGATCCAACCAAAGACTGGGTGAGCCTTGGGAGGTTCTGCGATGTGCTTTGGGCTAAGCTTCAGGGGTGAGGGCATGGGGACAGGTTAGGAGCAGGGGCTGAGAGGGAAAGGGCTGGCAAGCTCACCTGCAGGGCACTCAGATCCAGCTCTGCACGGGATTGCAAACACATTTGCATGGCCTCTCAGCTCAGGCGTTGGGCAGTAGTAGCCAGGGGGACAGAGCTCACAATCTTCCCATGATGCTGCCCCCGGCTCTGTCCGAAAAGTGCCCGGTGGGCAAAGAAAGGCACCCTGACCACCTGGACACCAGTGGCCCGGAGGACACAGTTGGCCTTCCAAGGAAGAGAGTCCTAGGGCAAAATCATCAGGCAAAGAAGAGATGTTGCATGGTCCTCTGCCCTTCTAAGCTCTCAGCATTTGGCCTGGAGACAGTGTCTCACCTGGGGTTGGGCAGTGGTACCCAGCAGGGCAGGGGCGGCACTCTGCTCGACTTTGGCCTCCTTCTGCTGCCAAGTAGGTGTGCTCTGGGCAGGCCTGGGGGGCTCCTGCATGGGTCTCCCTCCCTCCAGGGCAGTAGTGGCCAGCAGGGCAGGGGTAGGTGGCTGGGTCCCCTGGAGAGCAATGGTTGTGCTCCCTTTCCACCCTCCTCCTTTTGCTCAAAGAGCCTCCCAGCGCCTTTGTCAGGAGGACCAGAGCACTGCAGGCTGAAGCACAGGTGTCTCACCAGCTTGGCACCAGCGCCCAGCGGGGCAAGGCTCACAGTCCTCTTGCTGCTTGGCCTTGGGGGTGGCCGCCACAGTGTGAGGTGGGCACAGGGTGGGCTCTCCACTGCCCTCTGGGCAGTAAAAACCTGAAGCACATGTGTTCACATTGGACCCTGTAAAAGAAAGGCAAGCTCCCCCACCGTAGGTAACACATGTCCAGGGGGCCTGGGGGATGCTACTGGCTCCGGACTTGGGAGGTCTGGATGTTAGTCCTGGCCCCACCTGCTTTCATGTTTGTCAAATCAGCAACCATCTAACTACATTAGATGCATATTCATACTACATACATATGACATACATAATCATAAACACATACATATACATATTACATGTCCAGCAGTGGGTGTTTAGGACCTGTTTGGCCTGGGTGGGTCCTATGATGACAGCTGGGCAGCCTTGCTCTCTTCCTCTTTCACACTCCAAGGGCAAGAAATAGGTTGTTACCTGCTGGGCATGGCCTGGCGCACAGCTGTCCCCGGGGACATAGGGTCTCGGAGTCCCTGGGACATTGTGTCGGCAGTCCAGCAGTCCCAGGTAGGCAGAAATAGCCAGCAGGACATTTCCCCCATACCTGTCCACCTCTAACAGCCGGGAAGAGGAGAAAGGAATGAGAAGACCAGGATGGAGGGCTGATCTGAGCCTGAGCTCCAGATGGTCTTGCTGTGACCCAAAGTGTGAAGCACCTTGGATTTGTGCCCCGGGAGAACGCAGCAATATACCCACATAAACAAGAAAACAAGATGAGACACTTTACCCCATGGTAAAGCGAGGATGAGCCCCAAAGTGCCCCATCTGTATGCCCCTTAGCAAAAGGTAGATTCCTGGACTCTTTCCCCCAACTTTGCAGAGCTCAGTGGAGGAAGGGCAGGACTTGGAGCTGCCAACAGCAGGACGTGTCCCTTGTGGGGACTGCTGCCCTCACTGTGGGAATAAGGGGAGGGGGGATCAGCTTTCCCTCTGCTTCCCACAATGCCTCAGGGGATGTCTGGGGTCTGCTGGGCCTGGGCTCTGAGGGCCACCAGTCTAATCTCCAGCTCTGCAGCAGGAGACAGCAAGCTATATCTAAGGGTGAACTTCCTGAGACAGGGAGATGAACCTCTCAGAGAGTCTGAGGAACCCTCTGCTGTCACTTTTTAAACAAAATAATCTGCTTTGGAGCAGGCTCACCTCTGCAGGAAATGTGAACTGGGTCTTCTCTTGATGACCCTGTTCCCAGTCTTGGGAGATTGTAGTCTCATTGCCTTCAGCAAGTGTTGGGAGTTCTCCCTGGACCAAAGTCTCCAGTGTGCTTTCCTTTGTCTGGCTACTCTGGGGACTTGAACTTTGAGCCTGCCCCCACAGTCTTAAGAAAGGCTGGAAGCTCGGGAGTCCCTGAATCACAAGTACAGCATGCTCCCAGTGACTTCTGCTCCCTGGAGAATGTCCCCACTGCGCAGATGTGAAAGCCAGGCACAAACACACACCAAGTGGGTGCAGAGCACTCACGTGGACATTGGGTGCCCCCAGGCCTGCCCTCTGATGGTGCTATTTAAAGATACCATGTGCTATCTCTCCAGAGTGGCCCATTACAAAAGCTGTACTAGTGTACAAAATTCAGAAAAAGTAGAAGGAAGAATGGTCCATCTTTTCCCTTGAGTGTATGTGCACAACACTGTCATCACCTAGAGGCACAGAGAATTTTTGCTTTTAAGGACTTCCCCATGTTTTCAGGCTGAGTCCGAATAGAGATCTTTTCATTTCCTGCTGATCATCCCTCAGTTTGTTAAAATCCAGGTCTTCGGTAACTGTCCTGGCTCTGTTCATCTCATTGTTGGGCTCCTCCCTCCCTGCTCAGGTTTGTGTGGTAGGGAGTAGAAAGTGAGCACCCTCCCCTCTTGTCCTAAAGCCAGTTCCTCATCCTCAGGACAGTGCCTCAGACCGCCTCAGGCTGTTGGACTTCTTTCCCCCAGAGCTGAGTGACTCTGGGTTGTTACTGACCTGCAGTAGTGGCCAGGGGGACACACAGAGCAATCACCCTTTTCCCGGAGGCCCACTGTGTCCTGGGGAGTGAAGGTTCCTGGAGGACATGGCAGAGGGGACCATACTCCTATAGAAGAAGAGCAGCTGGTGAAGATGGACAGCTGAGGGCTGGGGTCATACCAGTGCCGCTCCCGCCAGAACCAACTAATCCACAACATGTGTTCTGACCCTGATGCCCTGTGTGGTATGAATTTTTTGTGTGTTTTTCTCAAAGACAATGGAGTGATAAAAGACGATGGAGTTGCAGACTCAGTTTGTCTCCCCAGGATCATCATCCTTTTACAAAAGAGTTAACTCCCTAGTGGAGGATTTTCAGAGAACAGTGAAGCTATGTTGGAAGAGAGGTCATTTATGTAGCCCATAGGCTCAGTGAGGTGCCTGCACTGCCTGCTCTCAGGTGAGCTGGACACATGTGGGGCGCACACTGAGTGTATCTCACTGGAGAGCCTCCCTGCAGCCCTGCCTGGTTGGGTGGGATGTGCCTGTGCATCCTCCTCCAATCCCTGCTCCCCTTCCCATGCACAGCCCACAATCTCCCATGGGCCTCAGCGTTTCCTGGTGCATGTGGGCTGTGCTGATAAGTGCCAGGTGTATACCAGTGTGTATATATACCTTTAGTGAGAAGTGAGGGAAGAAATCCCATGACAGGGAAAAAGGTTTAAAAAGAGTAGCTGGATCTACTGGGAAAAAAATATATATATGACCAGGATTAAGAGGCTAAAAGATGTGAACTTAGTGAGAGGAGGTTGAAAGTGAGAGTCAGCACCTCAGTAAGGAAGGGCTTGGGAGCCCAGGCTAACAGCACTTCCCAAAGAGGGGCCATGTGACCAGTACAACACATAAGTAACCACAGGGGCAGCAGGCCATGCTATTTGAACTTGGGATGTCCTGAATATTCTGGGGTAAAGGGGGCACATATATCTTTCACATCATGGTCCTGGGGAGAACCATCACCTGTGGATCAAACACGTACAACTCCTAAAACATGACACAGTCTATGAACACCTATTTGTGGACACCCATTTGTCTGCTGGGCTGCCTGGGGACACATATGTATGTATGTGTGAATTTCTGTGTGCATTTGTGTGTGCCTGTGTATAACATGTACATCTGTCTGTGTGCACATATGAATTTATGTGAGTGTGGGCTCATGCCCGGTGTTTTCAGGGTGACTGGGGACTCAGATTCATGGACAACAAACTCATGGTCACAGTGACACTGCTACCTACTCTGACGGTTCTGCCTCCCCAGCACTCTGACCTCACCACTGAGTCCTTCTCCATGCCATGGTCAGGGAGTCACTCCCAGATTGTCAACCCAGATTGGCACAGGTGATGATACCTATACACCATCACCTCCAGTGCAGGTGTTCACACTGGGCCCCAGGCTGAGTGTAGGGAAGATCAGGGCATTGAGCACAATTCAGAGAAGATGAAGAGAAGGGAAATGGGGTGGAGCAGGTTGAGCCTAGAGTTGGGGGGGGTGCAGGCGAGGGGAGCTTGCAGGCTGTGAGTGTGTTCTACATTGCTGGTGTTCCCAGTGCCAGCACAGTGCCCTGCATGCAGTAGGCACTTTATGGAGTTTGAGTGAAAGGAAGGAAGAGGGGGGTGTTGAGGAGAAAGAACAGAGCTCCTGGGCATACCAGCTGGGCAGTAGGCATGTGCTGGGCAGAGCCTGGGCACTCTGGAGCCAGGATTCGGGCAGTGAAAGCCAGGTGGACATGAGAGGCAGGTGTCTGAGCCCAGGGAGGGCTGGTACTCTCCTCGGTGGCATGGAGCAGGCCAAGCAGCCCCTGGCTGGCAGAAGTGACCCTGGGAATTGAACACAAAATGGCACCTCTGAGAGCCAGACTGAGTGTGGCTTAGGTGCTCAGGGGCTTAGGAGGGTTGGTGTGTTGTCCTGCCTTCTGGCCAGTTGGTCCATGGTGACTGGAGTGCAGGAGGCCAAGAGGCTGTGGGTAGGTGGGGTTGTTGGGGAAAGAGTCTGGGCCAAGAGATGCGGGTGTTGAGGTTTCTCTTGTGGTCCCTAGTTGGAGGGCCTTGGGGACTGGGCTCCCTCTTGCATCTCCCAGAAAGGTACCTCAGGGCAGGGGAGAGCCATAGGGCCGGAAGCCTTGGGGTCCACAGGGCATTCGGAGCCCACCACACAGGAGCCATTGGGAGAGCTGAGGCCCATGCTGGGGCAGAAGGAGCCGGCTGGGCAGGGCTCACAGCTCCCTTGGGAGATGCCACCTGGATAAGGAGGCAGAAAGGCACAGGCTCTGTGTCCCCACACTGGATTTCAGCACCAAGGATGTGGACCTCTTTATCAGCTGACTTACTGCTGTACCCCAGTGCCAGAATAAAGCCTGAATAGAGGGCTTTATTCTCAAAAGAAGCAGCCACTGGTTTGGGACTCCCTCAGGGTGTCTCTGCTTTGGCATCTGTGGGCAGAGCCCTGCACTGGGCACAGCTTATGGGCCCCAAAGTCCACCCCAGTGGGAACCCCAGAAGCCCCGAACAACAGAGGCTCCTGCTGTGCTGTCTGTGTCTGTTCCCACAGGCTGGGGTCAGATTTGGAAAAAGGGTCCCACAGCTGGGAGTGGGGGAGACACAGGGCAGAGCCTCACCTGGGCTGCTCCTCATCGTCCCCAGGGGACAAGGCACAGGGTGCAGAGTCCCTTTTGGACAATAGTGGCCGAGGGGGCAGGGTCCGTTGATGGGGAAGGCAGAGTTTCTCCTAGGAGTGGGGCTGGCCGACCCCCCCTCACAGTAGTACCCAGCTGAGCAGAGCCCTTGGATATAGAAGAACATGGACTTTTAGGGAAGCTACCTGCACCATTGGAAGCCCCTATTTTGCCATCTTCTGCTCTCTGCCTGCTGTCCTCTAACCCCAGAGAGTCATGGAAATTAAAGTAGGAGGAAGGAAAAAGTCAGAGAAACAATGAATTCCTGAGAAGCTGGTGTTCTTGGTCAGGGCTGGCTGCTCCCCATGGTATCTAGGGTGATGGCCAAACCAGGAGAGCAGCTCAGGGCCTTTCCTGGGTACCAGGTGCTGTTCTCAGTCTGCCCTCTACATACCAACTGTGGAGGTGGGTACTATCATCACCCCATCACACAGGGGAAGACTGACCCTCAAAGGACATGAGACTTGTCCAGGTCACACTTGTGAGGCTGAGGCTTCTTAGGAGAGGGAGGGAAGGAGGGAGGAGCAGGGTTCCAGGAATGGAGTGGCAGGAGGACAGACCATGACTGTGCTGTGGCCTGTGAGGACAGCCCTAGGAAAGCTGAGTAAGGGGCCAGGACACAGCTCTGCTGGGCACTGGTACCTACCCTTGGGGTGCCCATTGCCCTCCCCAGGGCAATACCTCCCTGTAGGGCAGGGCTGGCAGGCCCTGGGGTGGAGAGCACCTTCCCGTGGGTTCAGGGTTCCTGCTGGGCAGGGAAGTGCAGAAGATGTCCCTGCTGGGCAGTAGTGACCTGCGGGGAAAGCCGGAATGGGTGAACACTGAGTGTCTGGCTATGCACCTGCTTCCTGTGCCCTACAACCTCCATCATTTATGGCACAGATGTCACGGTAGCCCTGAGAGGCGCAGAGGGCACAGCTGGAAGGTGAGGCAGAGACTGAGGGAGGAGGCAGGAGGACACAGAGTCCAGTCCAGTGGAAAGGGGGCTCTGGGGGAGGTCTGCCAGGGCAGCTGAGGTGTGCCTGTGTGCACGTGTGTGTGCACATGTGCATGCACCAGGTGTCAACACTGAGGTTGCAGGGTCATTACTTAGTGAGAGGTAAGTGACAGCTGTGCTCTGGCTCTGTAGGGCTAAGAAAAAAAGAGAGTTGGCCCCCTAGGGTAGGGTTCTCACAGGTCCTTTGGTCTCACTTTATAGACAGGTTGTGGCTGCCCAGGGACACCAACCCCTTAGGGTAGGGGCAGGGGATGACTGGGATGTCCTACCTCTCAGGCTTGTGTCTTCCCTCCATGACACATGTACACCCCCTGGACATCCACTAGGAATTTGAGGTGAGAAGAATGTATAGACACAGGCTGGTCTTGTGAGGGAGGGCACTGACACTGTCCCTGTGGAAGGTGGTGACCTGGACAACTTCCCCCTTGTTCTCCCTCTGCAGCATGATCAATCCCATTTTATAGGCAGGTCACTGGCCTCACTGATAGCATGGAGTTCCAGGATGGAGCCCAGCCCAGGGAATGGAGGGCCTTGTCTACACTGAGCCCTGAGGTGCACTATCCATTGTGATAATGCCCAATATTCCAGTGCTTCCAAGAGCAGGAGCAGAGGCTGGCCTTCCTTACCTTTGGGGCAGGTGGTGGGTTCCATGGTGGCAAGCTTTGGGCAGTAGGTGCCTTCTGGACAGGGCAGGCAGGTGTCAGCCCCAAACAATGGGCTGAAGGTGCCAGGCTCACAGGGCAGCTCACTGTGTGCCCCTGGAGGACAGCGGAAACCGGGGGGACATCTGTATCCATGGGTACCATCAGAGGGTGAGGGGATGGTGCTGCCTCCCAGGCAGATGTACCTAAGGACATGGGAAGCTGTGGCTGAACATCCACATGATCATGAGTCCTGGCTGGGCAGAAGGCAAGAAATGGGGTAATCTTGGAGCCTGGTCGTCAGGGAATACTAAGGGTGAGGCCAGTGTGACCACAGCCACAGGCCAATACTAAGATGAAAGGCTTTCAACTCTCAACCTACTTCTGGCCCCTTCAATAGGAAACTAAGCAGTAGGGGCTCAAAAAGACAGTCTGGGAAAGGGAAACTTTTTCCAGAAGACACATGACCACCTCACACCACCTCTGTCCTCAAGGGCATCTTTGTCCTCAAAAAACTGCCCAGGAGCAGATGGGACAGTTTTTTTCTTTACACAGGACCTGGCTGAGCTTACTGGTGTCTGTGGCTAGTCTTCAGTCCTTTTAACAAAAAGGGAAAATGCACCTGGCAGGAGTTCAGGATCTCTGTTGGCAGAGGATGTTGACCAATGGGATATAGATCAAGGTATGGCAGGGGCCATGGAGGGTGTAGAGGCTGCCCTGGGGCCAAACAGAACCACAGGCTGGCTGTCACACCCAGAACTCCTTGGACTTGGAAGGTCAGTACTGGAAGGGCCTATGGGGGTGTGTTCAGTTCAGCCCTATATCTAAGGGATGGCACACAGTGGGACCCACATGCCTGGGGGATATAGTTACCCTGGCCTGGGCTTCCCGGGGGCCTGGGAGAGATCCTAAAAGTTTAGGATTAGTCTGTGACTTGAGGGCCCTGGCAGACCTGATCTATGGGCCCTCCTCCATTCTCAGGACATTGCAGGTCCCCTCACCCTGCATTGCAGAGCCCTGCCTCCAGGGTGTGGGACAGCCCAGGGCTGTTGCAGTAGTGCCCTGGGGGACACGGCTGGCACTGGTCCTCGCTGGCCAGGCCTGGGGCTGAGGAGTAAAACCCAGGCCGGCAGGGCACTGGGACACCCGTTCCCCTGGGGCAGAAGAAGCCAGGCGGACAGATGTCATTCCCAGGAAGTCCTGGGGCCTCAACCTGTGTAGCCAGAAAGAAGAAACAAAGGGCTTCAAATTAGGGCCTCCATTTGCAAACAAACACTCAGGCAGGAACCTGGTAGGGAACATATAACATTGATGTGAAATGAGGCTACATTGCAAATAACAACAAAACATGTAAAGCTCTGTCCACATGTGTTTTTAACTGCCAACTAAGGTTTTCAAGATATCTCTTCCTAAATCATAGCATTGACACAGTGCCCTCACTCCCCTCCTTTCCTCATCTCCCAGCTTGGTCTCTTCTTTGTGGTATCCATGTGGATTTCCAGAGGAAGGGGCAGTCTCTATTCTAAAAGGGAAGCCAGGATGAGAAGGCAAGGGCTATGTGTTCCCAAGGTCACACATCAAGTCAGTAACAAAACAAGAGTAAGAGCCAATCAACTAATACACAGATGCCTATTCCCCTCCATCTGTCCAATGCCTGCCTATGATGGACACCTGTCCATCCACCCAGCTGACTCCCCACCACCCTGCCTTACAGTATAATGAGGTTGATTTCTTACCATGTGGCCTCAAGAAAATCAATTAGCCCACGTGGCCCTCAGTGTCTTCTTGCCTACAATGGGGCTGCTATGAGGATGCTGAGACAGCATGCCTAGAGGACAGTCTGAGTAAAGTCTCTTGTGTGTGTTACCTGCTGTGACTGCCTCCAGTCCTTAAACCCAAGATTTCATCTACTGAAAGGCAAATGATTTCAAAGGAAAATCATTGCCATTATGATTGCCAGATGCCATGGATTATAAGGTACTGCTGATTTTCGAGATATTAAATGTGAAACAGATACACATCATAGCATCATTGAAATAAGCTATCACTGGGCCCCGTACCAGGCTCTGGGAACACGACGGTGGGAGGGTCCTGCTCTTAGGTCACTTCAGCCTTGGTTGGAGAGCCTATCAGCCCACCAAGACTCCAGCCACCTTTGTGGTCCCATAACATGTCAGCATAGCGGGATAGACTGTGGTACCTGGCATCACCTACCTTCTGCTTAATGGGGGTAGGAGACACAGCTCCGCCTGCACAGTAGTGGGTGGCATAGCAGAACCCTGATGGCTGGGACAGCCCTTCCAATGAGCAGAACATCCCTAAAGAAGCAGATCCAAGGGGTATGTGATAGGAGACCACTTCACCTCCCTCCATCTCTAGCACCAGCCCTGCCTCCCTTGGGCTGTGCCCCCACCCCCAGGCTCTCAGACTAGCCCAGGGTGCTGATGTGATGTCAGAGTCAGGGAGTGAGGGGCAAAGTAATTTGGGGAGACATGGAGCTGCCTTGACAAGGGCAGTGCTGTCTCTCCAGCAACACCTGGTCCCTGAAGAGAATACAGAATTGGTCTTGTCCTGAGCCCTAGACATGCATGTGGTGGCACTGAGCACAGGCATGAAGAGGTTGCTGGTCCCTGGTCCCTATGTGGACCTGACTTTCCTTTCATTGACCAGATGTTGGACTTGTTCCCTCACAGACATATTTACTTTTCCTCATTCTCTCCTTAGCCTTCAGCCCAGGCTTCCTGAGGTCCCATGGTCCAGAGTCCACAAACCTGCTGGGCACAGCTCACAGTCCAGCAGGGCAACAGCTCCCCGTCTGGGCCCGAATGTCCCCCGAGGGCATGGGTGGGCCATGGCTGAGTGGGAACCAAGGGGGCAGAAGTATCCCCGGAGGCACAGGCTGGGGCCATTGGCTGTGGCACCTAGGGGACAATGGCAGGGTCAGCCTGAGCTGGCAATTGGAGCCCTACCTGAGTATCCAGGCTCTGAACCTGCCCTGGGTCAGCCCTCAGTCAAGGTGCTTTATTCTTCATCTAATTTCTGGGTACATTGTCTGGAAGAGGCTGTTCAGTAGATGACCATCTGCCATGGCAGTGGAAAGTATGATGCCCAGGAAACCTCTGTAGCCCCTGAAATCTCCAGTCTTGAGGGGTGCTGGCTATTGAGCATAAAGCTCCCTTCTCTAAGATGTGGCACTTGCTTACTCTGGTCACACAAGGGCCACTGCCCCTGGGTTTACTCAGTGGCCTGCAGGCACCTTTGCTCAGGCTTCTCCGCTGGGACAGTAGAGATGGCCAAGACATCACATCTGTAGCATGTGCCTTGGGGAAACTGAGTTGGGCCACAGCCAACTACATCCCAGGGCTCTAGATCTAAGCCTGTCCTGTCCTGCTCCTTGAGCCAGCATGCTGAGCACTGGTGTCCTAATAAGTCATCATGCAGCCCCTTCCTGGCGGAGTCCTGATGTGCCCTCCCTCTACTCCATTCCGTGGTCAAGGGCTACACGTGGATCATGACACTGATGATGATAACCATGCTTCTGGCTTAAGAATTCCTGAGATACATTCTGAAGCCAAATCTAAATGAACACATATGGGGACATCAAGGGTCTTGTGTTATCCTGAGCCATCTCCCTGTGCCACCTCAGGGTGGTTCTTCCCCTCTCTCTCCAAGAAGGTGGCATTGCTTCTGCAGGGGACCCAGTACCCCAGAGGGGCCTTGTGCTCAGCCCCAGTGAGCCCACCTGTGCCTGAGGCTTCGCAGTAGAATCCGGCAGGGCAGGGCTCACAGAACCCCTTGGCCTCCTGAGGCTGGAATGTTCCGCTCTCACAGGCCCTTGGCTGAGAAGACCCTTCGGGACAGTAGAAACCACGGGGGCATTGGAAAGATGAGGGAGTGGCTGAGGTCTGGCCAGGAGGACAGTAATAACCTGCTGCGCATGGTCCATCTGGGAAGCGCTTCCCAGTCCCTGTGCAAAGGGATGAAGACAGTGGGTCTGGCTTCAAATGAAAAGGAAAGGAGAAAAGGGACATGGAAGTGTCTAATGCTGTTGTCCAGGCTTAGAGGCACAGGGTGACATTAACTCAGGACACAGGGCTCTGGAGCCAGACTGTGTGCCCCCTTCCAGACTCTGCAGCTCACTACCTATGCAACTGTGTAGGAGGCCTCTCTGAAGGCACATCCCATGGATTATGCAGAACCAAAGTGAGACAGTATTGGCTTAGGAATCTAGAAATACAGGCTCTGCCATGGTAGTTGAGGTGTGTGGGCTCTTCTGCCCCAGCCAGTGCCTCACACCCCAGCCTTATTTGGGTGTGATATACCATGCTCTGTGGGGGTCCCTGGAGACCTGGGGGCCACTGGGGGAATTCACATCTCCCTTCTTCAGCTTCCCAGCATCACCTACTGTCCACTCACTGCCCAGTTACATCTTGTTCTAGGTGATTTCCATAAATATAGACTAGACAACTAAAGCTGGCAAAGATGCACATGACACTCTCTCCTCTTCCTCTCTCCACATGTTCATGGCCATGTTCACCTTCTCATCCTCGGGCTATTTCCTGGCAGGGTGTCCCTGCAGTCCTGCCCTGGCAGTTCTAGATGAAGCCCCTGCTTCCTGAACAAGTCTGGGTACCTTTGAAGCCTGCAGCAAGCATGTCAAGAACTATCTACCTCGCCCCCTTCCTAAGCCAGCAAAGCCCCCCCATCTCCTGGAAATCAGTGTGTACTTGGCTGGGGCCTTCATGTTCTATTTATTTCAATCCACTTTCCCACTGTGAACATGTGGGGTTGGGGCCAGTTCACCTTTTCTAACCCCCATATCCCTGTGCCCAGGCCTCAAGCAGTGTCCCCATGCTCAGGCCTCAAGCAGATCTGCAGGTCATGCATGATGAGAGGGGACCTAGGATGTCCACTCACAGGACAAATGGATCAGTTAAAGTCTTTGCCAAATCCCAGAAAAAGGACTGTTGTCACCTGAATCTGAGCAGAACTGGCCCGCGGGGCAGGGCCTGCAATCCTCAGGGCTGTGTGCACCAGGCCTCTCTCGGAAGGTACCCCTGGGACATGGGTGCTGCGTGGGGGACCAGGTGCCCAAAGGACAGTAGTAGCCAGGAGGACAGTCCACTGGCCAAATCAGCCTGGCTCCTGGCCCCTGGATCCCAAAGGGACAGAACCTGTGGACACAGCCAATGGGTAATCAAGAATGAAGGAATTGCTGCCCCTACATCCCCAAGCTTTCTAGAAAATGATGCTCCATCAGATGAAGGAAGCTCCAGAGACATGCAGGATTTGGGCAGAAGCAAAACCCTTACAGGACCATCTGAGGTCAGAGGAAATGGATGCCAAGGTGGACAGCAGCCTCCTGTTTCACCAAGTCTTGTGCACGAGTGCCCACGGCCCCCAAGACCCCTGCGTCAGCATGCCAGTATTCGTTACACTGGGCTCTGCAGGGCTGTGAGGGCCGCAGTGCTGCAGAGGCGCAGCCTGGACTCAGCTGACAGCTGAGGTGCATTCCATCCCCCATCTCTACTGCCAGGCATCACTCACTCCCTGCTGTGCCTCTGGTTCCTGCAACATGTCTGGGCCCCTCTGGCTTCAGTGGTGGAGGGAGGGGCAGGAAAAGTCAGGTGTCACCCATATAAAGAAGGTGCTCAACCCCAGCAACAGCTCCTCACTTTCCAGCTGGGCATGTCTTGCAGACAGTCTGTCCAGGTTCATCCTGATACTTCCCTGGGGAACAGAGCCAGGGCTCCAGGCTGCCCTGGGGGCAGAAGTGCCCAGTGGGGCAGAGAGTACCTGGAAAAGCCAAAGGACACAGTTATTTCCTCCCAGGGGACTCCCCATCTCTTTCCAGCGAGGACTCAGGATGACCACTTCTTTCTTTCTCCAGGTAAGTGGGACTGAGCAATGGGCTGTGTGATTCATGGTGCCTATGATGGGTACCGCTCCTAGGCCATCCTGTTCTCAGTTTATAGTTGAGAACTGAGGTCCCAAAAGACAGAATTGTGCTGGCTTTGCTCAAGGGAGCTCAAATGCATCTTGTCCTTGGAGTCTGACTTTCTGCTGCTTCTTCCCTGGGCCTAGGGTCTTACTGGAGGGGTGGACGCCCTTCCTGACCCCTCACTAGAGAGCCTTATGTGGCCTAGAGTACATTTATTCCTTTTCCCAAAGACCGGATTATCCATCTTTGTCCCACTTGTCAAATGCTTCTTTTTCTTCCTTTACTCTCACTTGTCCTAAGCATCTCTATCTCCCTTTCTGAGCTCTGGGCACCCAAGGAGCCCACCTTGCTAGCACTTTAGCCCCTCCCACAGCTGGTCCATGTCCTGAGGGACCCTGTTACTGCCATAGGGTGACAGGGGCCTGAGTGCAGAGGAAGGGCCAAAAGGCATGTCTCCCTCCAGGCCAGCCCACTTGAGGTCCCACAGCACCCACGGGGGGAGGAGGGTTTACCCTTACCTGGACTGTGCCCCGAGACAGAGGCCGAGGGGCAGAACCAGCCTCCTTCACATGCAGCCTCCGGAGAGCTCAGGCCAGCCTGGGAGCAGAACCAGCCGGCTGGACAGGGCTGGCAGTTGTCCAGTGATATGGCCCCAGAGAAGGGCAGGAAAGAGCCTGCAGGTCCACACACTGTGGCCACCGCCAGGAGGTCTCCCAGATGGAGACCCACGGTGGCCCATCTTGGGTGGTAGAGCTTCACACACCAGTGACTGCAAGACCCCCTAGCCTCTTAGGCCACACTGTCACCTGGTGTGCTGGAGCCTGGACTCAGCTGACAGCTGAGGTGCATTTCATCCACCATCTCTACTGCCACCATCACTCACTTCCTGCTGTGCCTCTGCCATCTGCCCCCGACCCCCTACAAATTTTCAACCCTCAGACTCACATTACGTGGGTTGGGATGGATATTAGAGGTGTCTTCTGTCCTTCCTAGGTATCCCAAGTCCAGGCTTCCACTTCCTCCCCTTTCAAGAGCCCAGAGTGGACCCTGCATTGCTGATGCTCGCCTGTTGGTGACTCACCTGGGGGGCACGGAGTGGGCCTGGGGCTGCCCTGGGGACAAAAGTGGCCTGGAGGGCAGAGGTCTCCTGTGATCCCATCTGTGGGATTTGGGACAGATGATCCCCGAGTGCAGTGGAACCCTGCACCACAGGGCCCAGACACTGCTGCCAGCCCAGGCAGGAGACAGTAGAAGCCTGTAGAGGAGAGGAAATGACAGGGTCCCCTGGGCTTGGGGGTGGGGGATGGAGGAATGGCCACACCCCTATCCCCTCAGCAAATATGGGCTGATCTGATGGGCCCCGTGGGCTGTGGCCAAAGCATCCGCTTCTGAGCCAGACCAGAGTCCAGCCCTCTCTGGTTAGGGAGGATGGGGCATAATATGGCTGGGTCAAGGGTGTGTCCCTGCTTCATTACCTGGCTCACAGGGGATGCAGTCTGACTGCTGGACACCCCTTCTCTGTGGCTTGTAGGTGCCCCTGGGGCAGGGAAACTGAGAAGCAAAGGAGGTGGAGACTGGGCAGTAGTGGCCGGCAGGACACTCGTTCCCCACCACGGAGGAGGTGTTTGCCAGGCAGAAGAAGCTGCAGAGAGGAAATGCGGGGACAAAAGAACTCAGAGGAGTGGGAGGAGATAGGTGCTAGGCTCATTCTCCATTTCTGGCCTCATCATTAGCCCAGGCTGAGGGTACAGCTCTGCTGCAGCTTAAGCACCAGCAGGGGGCTGTGTAGGGGAGGCTAAATGGCTTAAATTATAGCAAAAGAGAACCTAAGTTTGAAACTGGGAGTGACTTAGCAACATCCAACACAGAGATTGAGGGGCATAAAGGACAGTTGGGGGAAGTTATGGAAGTTCTGTGCCTTCTCAAAATCAAAGAAGACTCAGGTTAAACGGAGTCTTAGTGAGCATCTGGTTATTTCCTCTAACAGCAGGAAAGCAAACACATGCCTAGCTGGACATTGTCCCAAAGGCCTCTCAGCACTCACCCCTCAGGACAAGGCTCGCAGTGGCCCTGGGCAGCCAGGCTACTGTGGGTGCCTGCTGGGCAGGGCCTGGGGGTAACAGTGCCTGGAGGGCAAAAGTGTCCTGAAAGGGAAGGAGACCAGACAGGTCAGGGCCACATGAAGCCCTACTCCCTGGCACTCTGAGTGGCCCCATGCTCAATCCAGTTCCTATAGAGTCCAGGGGACTGCAGGAAACCTCCTGGTGGCCCTTGGCCCCTGTTCAGATGGCAGCTTTGGAACTTGCTCACGTCCACATCTTCCAGCTCTCCTCAGGTCAGCTCCCAGGAGTACCTGCAGGGCATGGGCCACCAGTCTGGTCTCCCAGTGAGCTGTTTGGGATGAGGGCCCTGCCGAGGCAGAAGAAGCCTGGGCTGCAGAGTCCAGAAGGGCTGGTGAGGCCAGGGGAGTCACAGTAGTGGCCTGGTGGGCACGGGGAGCAAGCAGCCTGCAAGAGACCCCCAATTAAGGTGCTGGCCCCTAGCTCCCATTAGGACAGGGACATAGGGGCCACACCGGGTAAATTAAAAGGACTGCAAATCAGAGAGAATCTCATTCTAGCTCTCATCCCTCCATCTACAACACGTCTGAAGGCTTCACTATGCCCTGCTTACTCATTCTCCAGGGAGTGGGAGGCATGCCTGCTAAGCCAATGGGCTCCTGGTCACCAGGATTGGACCCTCCAAACACTAACATGTGCTGTTCTGCCTGTTTTTTTTTCTCTTTGCTTACATGTCCTTTTGTAGTTTAAATGTTAGTACCAGGGTGTGCCTTTATCCTGATCTGCCTCCAGGCAAGGGTGCAGAAGAGCAGGCACCCCAGGCTGGGTTTCCTGTGGTCCTCAACAAGCCAGGAGTTGGGGGGATGGTACTCTCACAGCTAGCAGGCCACTGATAACTGCAGCGCAACCCATCGTTTGGAGGGGCTTGTGGACAGAACCAGATATTAACGCTACTTTTGGAACCTGGCAATTTCAATAGGATTTTTTGCATCCCATGGTGGCCCTCTATAAATTATAAATGAATATATATATATATATATATATATTATATGATAAAGTAATGGCTCGTTACTCCTCTTCTCAGAGCCCTCCTTTGGCCTCAGTTTCACTCAGGTAGTAGCACCTGGCACTGCTTAGCTGGACCCTGGCTCTGCCCTACACTCCCTCAGCAACTCCCCACAACCTCCAAAATGCAGCCACTACAAGGGGGTTTGCTACCCCCTCCAAGGTTCCAAAGTCAGCATGTACTAGTTATGCCCGTGTCCAATACACACATACTGGAAGTCTGCTATGTGCCAGGCACCACTCTGACTTCAGAGAGATGAGCAAAAAGACAAACTCCCTAGCTTTATGTGTTAGTGGGGAATACAGAAAATAAGTAAGGCCAAGAAGTAAAGCACTTCTTTAAGTTTAATATGCATTAAAGAGGACCAGGGAAGGCCTCCCTTAGAAAGTGACTTCTGAGTCAAGACCTGAAGGAAAGAAGGCAGCTGGCCAGGTGGCTCTGTTCTCTAATCTCCATGACAACCTTTGGCCTTGGGGGCTAGATCCAAACAGGGTCTCCCCTACACCCAGCCTTTTCCCTGGGCTGGGTCTACTTACCTCTGAGCCAAGCTTGACATGAGTGCTGAAGGTGCCAGGTGGGCAGGGCTGGGGCATGGCCGAGCCCCTGGGGCAGTAGTGGCCTTGAGGACATGGGCCAGCTGCCTCTGGAATCAAGAGACACATTAGCTCTGCTACTGGGAAGCCCAGAGTGAGAATGAATGGTTGAACAATCCCCCCCTGTGTCCCTGGTACAAGCTCTGGGCACAGAGGAACTGGGCAGCTAGCTCCTGAGGCATACTTGTGAGGCTCCTCTTGTAGTCACACCCTCTTTACCTACTCTCCACTACAGCCTATGCTGCTGTCACAGATGGGAAAAGGTCAGGGGGAGCTTCTCCTGTCATGAGCACTTGGGAGAAGTGTCCAAGGAAGGTTGGGCCCCTTGGAGGGCTCAATCCCTGGGTCCAGGAGCAGGAGCCTGATGGGTGAGCCCCACTTCAGCTGTTGCCTCAGAGGCCTGCACAACCTCCCTGTGCTGCTTCATATTCTAACCTTCTGCCTGGTTTCTAGAGTGTCCATTCGTGGCTTCTCTTCTGACCTCCATTCCCCTACGTGGGCTCTGCTTCAAGTGGCCTGCCACCAGGGCTGTGTGGTCACTGGGGAGGGAGCTGGCCAGCTCTGGGCTATCACCAAGCAGACATGACTGTTGGAGCGGGCAGTGGGGAGCTGCACATCAGTGTCTCCACCAGCACCCAGGTCTCCCCGAAGCTGGTGTGACCCTGGGGGCCCCAGGCCAGCTGCAGAGTGACAGAAAGCTGGACCATGGTCAGTGGGCCTGGGTGTCTAGCTTATCTATTGACTATCTGCCCTTAGCAAATAGAACATCTTCTGGAGCCTCAGCTTCTTTTTAGGCCAGAGACAGGGTTTGGACTGGATCATGGGATTTTGTCCTTTGGTCTAAGGATTTCAAAGGGGACTTGACCCTCAGAAGATGAAAACCCCTAGAATGATCCCTGAGAGCTAATGAGTGTCTAGTATGGCAAGGCCACTGCCATTGTCTCTCAGCTGTCCACACCAAACAACTCACACCACAGCAAGCCCCTCAGTGAGTTTGGTCCCAGCCCTCTGCAGCATCTCTCAGCCTTGTGGGATACCTGTGGCACCTCCTTTCCCTCTGGCTTCCTCCCAATTGCCCCAGAGTCTAGATGCAGACTAAGGAATAGGGTATGTCCCTGGCCCAGGATGGGAGGGCAAGGGAGACTGGGCATGGGGCCTGAGGAGACTCACGGCAGAAGGTTCCTGGGGGGCAGAGGGCCCTGGTCAGCTTGTCCTCTGGAGTTGGGGTTGCTGCTCCTCCTGCACAGAAATAACCGGCCTGACAGGACCCGGTGGGTGTGGAGAGGCATGGTGGGGAGAATGGAGCTAGGTTGGGGCTGAGTTGGGGCTGGGTAGGCTCATTATGAGAAAAGGTTGGTCCTTTGGGCAGGTGGAGTCACATAGTGTCAGGCTTCTGAGGATGCTAGGCCTGAGGTGGGCTGGGGCTCTCCTCTGCCCAACCCTGTGACAGATGAGAGGACCCCTCCCATTGCAGAGGGGCTCTGAGGGTAAGTCAGTAGTTGGCAGAGCTAAAAGCTGAGTATAAGTGTAGCTCACTCAGGCTGGGCTCTTGACCTTACTATACTCTGCAATCAGAAAGGGGGCTAAGGGCATCTCAGGAGCAGGAAGAGTCTAGTTTGTGTCTGGATCACCAGTTATCAGTAGTTTCTGGCCACATAGGTGCTCAGGAAGTGTGGTTAATTAAACATGAGAGCAATGAGAGAGGATGTGCTAGGAGTCACTGAGCCCCTTCCCTCCTCAGAGAGGCCTTCCTTGCTCCTCCTGTGATTTTTTGGTGACTCACCTGTGCTTCCACGCAACTGTGACAGCAACAGTGACTATTTATATAGCACAGCTCTGCCAGTGAGTGAAGAAGCACACCACCTGAGGCAGGTGCAGACATCAACTTTCACTTCACAGAGGGCTACAAGCCTGCAGTCATAACACTGATGAGAGAAGGCTGGGCTCACACCATTCTCTTACTGAGGTGCATAGAAGGAAGGCTGGAGAGGGCTTGAGGTCCTTACCAGATGTGGCACAGAAAGAGCCTGGAGGGCAGGGTATAGGTTCCGAGCTGCCCTTGGGGCAAAAGGAGCCAGCTGGGCACTTCCCTCCTGTGGCAGTAGCAGGACACAGGCAGTTATTGCTGGTGTAGTTGTCTAGGTCAAAGGGGCGTGGGGTCCATGCTGCCAACATGCAGAACCAGCCTGGGGTGGAGACAGTCCAGGTCACCCCAAGTCCAGAGGCAGCATTGGGTGGGAGTATCTTAGGGAAACGCACCTGCATCACAGAGTCCAGAGGCCTGGGTCAGATTCTCCTGCCTGCAGTAGTGCCCTGGGGGGCAGGGCAGGCAGCCATCCAAGCTCTGGGTCAGTGGGTCTGGGTTGTAGTAGCCCCGAGGGCAGGGGAACTGGGTGGCATACTTGGTTCCTGAGAAGCAAAGTCCAAAGATGGGAACCCATCTGCTGGAGTCTAGCTGGGCCAAGGGCTGGGGCAGGACAGCCCAGGCAGCTGCTCTGGCACCCTCTGGCAGGGCATGTCCTTCAAACCCCTGGCCTCCACCACAAGAGCTAACACTTCACCAATTGCTTACACCAGACTTCCCAGTCTGAGTGGCCCTTGCCCTGGAGTCCACAAAGCCACAGAAGAGGCAAAACTCATCTTCCCAGTGGTCAACTTTACTGAAAGGCAGCAGGCCCCAAGTTTGTGACGTACTGGTAATTTAAAATCTATTTTTTAGCCAATGTGGATATGTTGGGGAATTGAAAGTGAAATTCTCGTGAGCTTTGAAGATAAAACAAGAGTTATATGAAATGTGGTGCCCATGGCAGGCTGCTTTTGGCTCAGCCCATGTGAAAGTCCCTCCCTGGACCTTTGGAATGGGTGGTGGGTGCGTCTCGGAAGCATAAGATACCATGTGCTCCCCAGTTGCCACAGCAGTTTGTAGAGTAGCCAGTACCTCAGTAGGTCAGCTGAGCCTGAAGTATCTATTCCACCCTTCACCTCCAGCCTCGCCCCTGGGAGCTGCAGTCCAGGCACTCACCTCTGGGGCAGTAGAAGCCAGAGGGGCATGGATGTCCACTGTAGGTGGTGATAGCCTCAGGGCAGTAATAGCCAGCAGGGCAGGGGAAGCAGGATGCTTGACCAGTCAGGTTGTTGTAGGAGCCGGCAGGGCAAGGCTGGGGGAGGCTGGTGCCCCTGGGGCAGAAGTGGCCTTGGGGACAGGGTCCCCCCTCCTCCAAGTGGCCTGAAAAGAGGAAGGTAGCTGAATGAGGGATGCACGTCCAGTCATAGCAGAGCATGCTGGAACCTGGAACAACTTGTGTGGGGTCGCCAGGACCAATTGTGGACTTGGGTTTAAGTCACAGATTCAAAGGTTTTTTAAAGAAATAATGCCAATAACTAGCATTTATATAGCACCTTCTAGATCAAAAAGCATGTGTTTTACACATGTGTTATTTTATTCAAGCCTCAAAAATAATGACCCGGTGTTACTGGGAATGATGTCCTACCCAGCATCTGTCTGTGCTCTGTCCAACTCAAAGCCTGGTTATCTGACATTCCCCCATTGTTTGTTCAAGGGTATGCTCTTTGTTTGTTTATTTTTTAATAAAACTGACTTAGACATGTTGCTTTCATATGTCATTGTACTGAACTAGGACAACTGATTCTGCTTTTGATGGTTCGATCTTACTGCATAACCACCCCCTATCCCCTCTTTCTTGCCAGGCCTGCACTGGGGACATGGCTCCCCATCCAACTGCCCAGAACTTAGCCTTCCATTTGGGAGTTGGACTGTTGCCTCAGATGTCTTCTGAACAAATGGAAGTGCTTAAGAAGAGGGCTTTTAAGGACCTTGACTGAAGCTGCAGCTGAGCGTTGTGTGCTCCTAGAACAAGACCAGGGGTCACTAGAGGGAACCAGGACCCTTACACCCCTCTGAATGTTGCTGGAGGTGCCCAGGATCTTCCGTGTCATTTTGGCCTTGCGCCCACAAGATGCTGTCTTCAGTCTCCATGGAAAACAAGGGCCACATTCTGCCCCCAGGGCACCATTTATGTACCCACTGGCTGGTCTCCAGAAACCCCTGGTCCTTCCTGCCCACCTTCTTGCAAATCTATAACATCCCTGTATTTAGGCCAGTGGGGATATGATTCAGGAGGTCAGGTGGGACTGAGATGGGTTTGGAGCTGCAGCTGTGAGAAGAGCCAATGACCAGAGTACAGGAAGGCAGTGAGCCACAGTGAGAAATGCTGCATGAGGACGACAGGCCAGCGTGTTCAGGAACAGCAGTCAGGCCATTAAACACTCTGGCCAAGGATCATCTCCAGGCCCTCCTTGCTCACACACTCTCCCTCTGTCCTCAAAGTGCCCCCCACCTGGTAACCTCCCATCATCAGAACGTCCATCTACCTCTGGCATCTGGCCAGTTCAGGACCCACTCCTGTCCTGAGGCCCCTTACCTGTTGGGGTCGAGGAGGTGACTCCTGCCAGACAGAAGTAGCCAGGAGAGCAGGGCCCAGAGGGGGCAGTGAGGCCAGACACACCACAGAAATGGCCAGAGGGGCAGGCCAGGCACTCAGAAGCCATGGAGAGAAACATCCTACAGAGGCAGAGAGAAATCTGGGTCAGTGGAACCAGGAGGTCCTTAGGGTGGAGGGACCATGTCCTGGCAAGGGACATGATTTCTGGGACTGCTTTTGCATTTCTCCTATTCTAGGTTCTCTGGGGTTCCTCCTGTTTACAAGGGGTCCAAGGTATGGCAGACAGGCACCTGGTCATAATCCTTTTTATCTTAATCCTCATTTCAAACTCAGGCTGTCCAGGTCACAGATGCCTGGGCCTGGCAGCTGCAGTCAGAACATCTAACAGCTCCACAGCTGTTCCCTTGCTCTGGGGTGTCTTCTCTTAGGGGTTGGAAGGTTCCTAAAGGTGGGAAGATGGGGCTGTACTCTCAAACGGGGCACAGGCAGGCACATGGGATTCTTGATGACTTTGATTCCTTGGGCTCCCAGCAGCCCACATGGGCTCCCTTTTCGGGCCAGCTCCCTCCTCCCTCTATGGTCAGAGGGATTGTACCCTCATGGGCAGTGTGGAAGTCCTACTTTCTAGGGCTTATGTTCCTTCGTGGCAGAGGGATGTTGTTGGTAAGATGGTCAGTGCGGGAAGGAGGACCAGGAAGAAGACAGCTTCAGCTCACCCCATGGGCCTGGGGGCAGTTGCACTCACCGATTTGAGAAGGTGCCCACAGGGCAGGGGAGGGGCATCCCTGTGCCCACTGGACAGAAGTGGCCTGAAGGGCAGGGGCCTCCTGCTGTAGCACATATCTTTCCATCAGAGTGGGCGACCTCAGCTCCTGCCCAGGGTCAGGAATGGGTGAGATCACAGAGTAGCCCCTCCCCCGTCCAAAGCCAGCAGCCCCCACCTTGCTTACCCTCTGTAGTAGGACATCTCCTGGGATAAAAGCTTGAAAGCTTGAGTGTCAGTACCCTCAACTGCCAAGGCAGCTCTCAAGCCTAGGGTCTCACCCAACCCTGACCTCCAACGAATGTGGGTAGGGTCCCAGAGGTGGGGTTAGGGTCCTGAGGTGTGTCCCCTTCTGTATTGATTCAGTTATCTTGGAAGGACCCTGCTTAGGACCCCATGGACAGGAGAAAGTGTGGGAATGCCAGCCTCTGGCCTATCCTGGAGAATGGTGGGCACAAGACAGGATAGGAGAGCCAGGGGCTCAAGGCCCATCCCAGGAAGGACTTGATGTTTGTCTTGAAAACTTGTTCCCATCTTGGTCAAGTTTGTTTTCTACTTGCTGACATCTCCCTAGAATTAGGTGGGACACTGAGAATAAATAACCCTGAGGAGAAAAGACCTCGTATTGTTATGGGAGGAGAAAAAATAAGTGGTTCATGATAATTTTTGTGACTTTCCCCAAAGCCGGTGGATTTGTTTGGGGAAGTGTGCATGTGTGCCCACCTGCTTACACATATGAGTGTAGGAAACATGTGAGCACTATCTGACTGTGTGTCATACTTCCTCCCCAAACAGGGCACCAGGGTGGAGGAAGCAGGCAGAGCAACACAGTTTCAAACATCTGTGATCCTGTAGTTTGCATGGAGGTCATCCCCATAACTCCAGGGACAACTGATATGACAAGGGGGAGGATGAAAAGTCGCTTCACGGCATGAGACCTCCTGGGATGAGGAAGGGCTTGGGTTGAGGGATAGTTCTGAGAGCCTCTGAGCCACAGACCTCCTCCCTACTGTGCCCTGGATCTGCCTAGGGGCACAGGTGCCACTTGGCATTCCTGTAGCATAGCCCTTCAGCTCCATGCATGGCTCAGTGCCAGCTCTGGCTACAGAGGTCCCAAAGGCAGAAGCTTGGGAGATACAAGGCCTAGGTAGGTCTTGGTAGAGTCACTCAGGCATCTGGACCCTAACCTGTCTTTGGAATAGTGATTTCCCCC
This sequence comes from Phyllostomus discolor, assembly GCF_004126475.2. Taxonomy (NCBI): domain Eukaryota; kingdom Metazoa; phylum Chordata; class Mammalia; order Chiroptera; family Phyllostomidae; genus Phyllostomus; species Phyllostomus discolor. Next base: position 117,043,120 of record NC_040904.2, read on the forward strand.
AGTTAGGAAAACATGCTAGGAAGTCTTGTTCCTCCAGCCCAGAGCTTCTATAGTTCATGATATCATGGCTTCCCTTGCTTAACTCTGCATTTAATAGCTCACACTCCAGAAGGTCCCCTGATCCTGGCATGGTAATGCCAGCACAGACAGGGGGCTAGAGGTGGGCTTACCATGCCCCTACCCTTCATGGAGGGGGCCATACTCAGCAGAATGCCCAGAGTCACAGAGCATGTATCTTCAGTCACGTGGGTCCACAAGCCACAGAACCTAGTATGGCCACTTCTCAGCCTCAGTTAGGGTAGGTGTTGATTTACTGCCCTTCCATGCTCTGTCTTACTTAGTTTTTCCTAAATATCACCTATACTATACTCTTAGTGTTCCTATTGGGCACCTGGGGAAACAGAGTGGTTTCCCCCAGTAAGGAGGACAGTAGTGACCAGGGGGGCAGGTCCTCTCCCGGTGGCTCTCTTAGCCTAAAAAACAAATGGACTTTGGCCACCCCTTGGCTTGCGCACCCCATGCTGTGATTATTTCCATGGCAATTTCACTCTGCTTTGTGTATCAGCCCAAGTACCTGAGCCATTGCTGTGCTGTCTGTCTGGCAGGGCCGCGGCCACCACTGAGCCTTCAGGGCAGGCATGGCCGTCAGTACTGACACCTCCCCACAGCCCTCTGAGCGGTCTCGGATTTCGTGCTCCTCCTAGGCAGTAAAATCCTGGAGGCAGAGAAAGCACTCAGGCTGCTGCCCACCTCCTTGCCTCTTTTCATGAGGGTCCCACCGCACCAATAATGGCTTTGAAGGGGCAGGTTCCATAGGTGTCCCAGAGAAACTAATAATTTAGGCTTCTTTAAACCTCACCCAAACTTTACTCCTCCCCACAGCCCCATGGATATCCAGGACCCTCCCATTCTGGAGGCCGTGGGGGGTGGTTAGGGAGTTGCCCAACCACAGCCAAAACAAGTGCTCTCTCTTGAGGAGATGGGTCTTTCAGGGCTGGGCAAGCAGAGTCTCTTCCTCAGCCTTTGGGATACTATGACCCTCCTTTGTCCCCTGCCCTCTTCTCCTTCTCCCTCCCCCTTCACCCAGGGGCTAGAATAATCCAAATGTCTGGTGTGTGTCTCCTACCACATTTAGAGTCACTAACAGTAGCCTCCCCCCGTTTCAGTCAAACCCAGCCACGTTAAGCTAGACACACCTCCCTTGGTTCTCTCTAGTGCCTCTGCCTTAAAGCTGAGGAGGCCAAAGCCAGAGCTCAGGTGGCAGATGGGGGAGACTCAGGAGCCCTCACCTGGTGCACACAGGCCCCTGGGGGCAGCTTGGCCCACTGTGGCACAGAAAAGCCCAGGTGGGCAGGGTAGGCACCAGCTCTTGTCCGGTGCCCCTCTCTCTGCATTCCAAGTGCCAGCCGGGCAGGGCCTCTGCCTAGGGTCCTTGGTACCAGCTGGGCAAAAATGGCCAGCAGGGCAGAGGTCACCAAAGGGAAGCCCCTCCTGGAGAAAGAGGTGTCTATCAAGGCTTAGAAGTCTAGAGCAAGGGATTCTCTTCACCGGTTCCCTCCCAGCACTCCCTGATGCCCTCTCTGAGGAAGCCTGCCTGGTTCAGCCTGGACACTTCTGCTCACTTAAATGCACTGATCTGCAGTTCACCTCCCTTTGGGAATAGCTCAGGGAATTTAACTTTCAGAAAAATAAAACAAATTTTAATGTGAAGTAGCTAAAGCAATCCCAACACTCTGCCTATTTGCCAGAAGTACTGATATACAGCTTTAATTATGATAAGATACATCTACTGTCTGTCTGTCTATCTATCTATCTTTTTATCCATCCATCCACAATCTATCATCCATCCATATATCATCTATCTATCTATGCATCCATCCACCTATAAATATGTACATATCCATCTATAAATATATACATATTTACACCCCCCATAATCTATGTACCTATCATCTATCTTCTGTCTTATCTGTTATCTCTCAATAATCTATGTATCAGTGCAGTATCTACTTGTCATTATTAACAATTACCTAGTATCCCACTGGGTCAACATGACTTATTTTCTGCCTAGATATTTTTCTATTACTGGGCCTTTGTGGTGTTTTGTGTTTGTTTTGTTTTTGTTCTACTATTAAAATTTGTGGTGTTTTGAACATCTTTACATAAGTGACTTTTTTCCAAAGTTGGAATTATTGGGTCAAAGAGCTTGAACTACCTAAGGCTCCTTCTATAGGCGGCATGATGAGAATGGACGCTGACCCTCGCAGTGCCTTCTCCGGGCTTTGGCAGTTGTGTTTAATCTTGATGACAATTAGATGCATAGTGTAACAAAAATGACTTTGCTTCATGTGTCCTTAATTGTCATCCCAGCTGCACCATTTCCTAACTGATAAATTGCATTTAGTCCCTTTCCAGTGGAAGCTGGAAAGTGACATTAGACACTCTGGCCCTTTCTTTACTTGTTCATCCTTTTATTGGTAATGTTTAAGGTTGAGGTTCTACTAGCTCTGTCTCTTCGGTATAGCTCAGACCATCTTTGCTGGGAGTTCTCTGTCACCCCACTAGGCAGTAGTTCCACAGAGCAGACTCTGGGCCTTGGCGCTGCTATGTTCCCCTGATCTGGCCCAGGCCTCTGTGCTCAGGCCAGCCTTGCCTCTGGGAGGCTCGGTGGGACCTACACTCACTGGGGAGGAGGTGTTAGAACCAGGCCCACAGTGATATCCAGCACGGCACAGTCCCTGGGGCTTGGGCAGGCCTTCTCTGCCACAGAAGGTCCCAGGGCGGCACAACTGGCAGTCCTCCACACGGGCAGCCCCTGGGACCTCTCGGAAAGTTCCCTGGACAGAAAGAAGCACATTGTCAAGGTCAAAGTCCTAGAGGCCAGAGTGGAGACTTGCCAGGAGGGGAACAGAGCAGTGTCCCTCTACCCTCACCCTAAACAGATAGGCTGGGGAGGGGATAAATGACTTGCTCAAGAGCTGAGACTCCAAGAAGTATGAGTGGGTTTACTTGATAGGCCAAAAGCATTTGACTATAGAACATCCATCCTATAAGGAATGTTAGAACAAGAACTCGTTCATAGCAGATTCTGACAGTAGGTAGGGAGAGAGCATTGAGGCCACTAGGTCACACAAAGAGGTGTGTATCAAGGCTTAGAAGTCTTGGGGAGAGGAAGCCATGGCTGGGCAATGGGGGAGTGTGGAGATTGTGGCTTCTGGAGGTTGAAGAAAAAAAGGCTGCACTCCAGCCCTGCCCCAACCTGGAGCTCCCCCTGAGCCTAAGTTCCATGGCCCCCTGACCCTTCTTTTCCTTTCCCCTGCTTCCGTCCCACCTCTGCAAGCCTGGGTTACTTTGTCCCTTGTGGCTTTCTGGTCTAGCACCACTATTGGAAACCAGCTGCAGGGAAGTGAGTAGTTCAGTCCTCATCTGAATGGGGTGGGAGGTGCAGGGCTTGGGTGTGGCCATGTCCTCATGAAGAGATCTCATCCATCCCAACCACCAACAAGGGACTGATACCCAGAGCTTTCCTATGCAAAAGTGGAAGATGCCAAAAGGTCCAAGAGAGCTTCTCACCACAGGACAGGGGATGGACAACACACCCCGGGCTGGGCAGTAGTGCCCAGGGGGACATGCTGTGGGGCCAGCCAGCTTTGTCTGGTTGCAGAGATTTCTTCCGGGGCACTCCTGGCACCAGAGATGGCTGGGACCCTGGAAAGGGAGTTGGTGGTAAGTTTGGTGTCTTTCCATACCCCTAACATTTGGGTGGGCCTAGTGCACAGCAAGCACTCATGAAATGTGTTGAATTGAATTGAGAAAGTTGCTGGCCAGGCCCAGGCTCTGTGTGTACCCCTCTTCCTCTTTAGAAAGGGCCAAGCACACGAGGGGCTCAGACAGGGCTTAGGCCAGTACAACTGAGGTGTTCTCTAGGCCTCTGGCTTGGTCCACAGATTGTCAAAGCCTGGGGGAAGGGGCTCTCTACCCCCTGACTTTAGGGTCCTTACACTTCTGGGTCCTCTGAGGAATAAAGTCTGCTCTGAGAACACTTACTGAGTAGCTGTCAGAGGCACATGGCCGTAGAATGGTAGTACCCAGTTCAGGGCAGTGGTGACCAGCAGGGCACAGCACACAATTCACATCCAGTCTTGCACCTGGATTCTGGCGGGAGGTTCCCCTCAAAAAGAAGCAGAGAGATCTGAGGATGTGGGTACCCACAGCCTTCCAGGGGAGGAGCTGTGACAGCCACATGGAACCACTATTGCTTCTAGCTTCCTCACAGGGTTCAAGGGCCAGTCTCAGCCAGGAAGCAGGCCCCTGGGGCAGGTGAAGGATGCAGCTAGTGTGGCCAAATGTGGGCTACATGGGCCAGTGCATCAAGGGAGATTTCAAAAGCAGACATCCTCCAACCCACACTCCTGGTCCCCCCAGGAAAGGCCTCCCTTGAGCTGTCGCAACTCATTTTTCACTGTTTATTTGTTTTCCTCCATATCCTCAGCAATGGTGATTCCCAGCCACATTTCCCCTCTGTATTTAGCTGTAAGTGGAATAATCTAGCTGCCTTTGAACTTCCTGTGCAGATCCTGACTTTCCTAGCTAAGCAGAGAACACAGGGCTCCCACAACTAAGGGCCTAAGGGTACTGCTATACCCCATGTCTACGTCTTACAGTCAGCCTGTTAGCCTTTGGATAAGTACCTAATTAGCAAAGTCATTCTTCCCACAGAGTTCAGAACTGAACTGCCTAACAAAAGCTGGTATTAGGGTGTGGTGTTGCCTCCTTTCCCTCTAAGCTCCAGGCTAGGCATGGCACAGTGGCAGTACCATCTGGGCAGAGTGGCCTATGAGGGGAAGCCTCCTGATGGGTCTTGCCAGGGTGTGGGCTTTGTCTTGGAAAGCCTTGAAGGCTGAGAGAGGATGAGTTGGAAGCCCAGCACCAGGGCTCCCAATAAGGGGGTCTGAACCAACCAGCTAGGTAGCTGGACTCCACCTAGGGCCATGGGGAAGAATGTACGGGGTGCGGAGGGAGGGCAGGGGCAGGGAGAGAAGGTCAGGGCACCAAAAGTTTTGCTCTCTGGTTCTCCAAAACAAGCCGTTTCCTCTGCTTGGAGGGTTCTTTCTACTCTCCATGCCTGACTGAGAAAATCCTGGTACCTTCTGGGTCTATTTCTCATATCTATTCAGAGAATATGTTTTCTGACTACAATGGAGTTAAAATAGAAATCAGTAATACAGCTAGAAAGCCCCTAAATTTTTGGAAATTAAACAACAGACTTCTAAACAAACCATGGTCAAACAACATCAAAAAGGAAATTACAAAACCTTTCAACTTGAACAATACTAAAATAATACTAAACTTTCAACTTGAACAATATTAAAAACTTGACATCATAAAATTAGTATGATATAACTAAAGAATGCATAGATTCAAATTTATAGGCTTAAATGCTTATAAATATTAAATGCTGATCAATATTAGTAAGTAAAAAAGGTATAAAATTTATTATCTGTTTCCACCTTAGGAAGCTAGAAAAAGAAGATAAAATTAAAATCAAACTAAGTAAAAGAAAGGTTATAATACTATCAGGAATCAATGATATAAAAAATAGACATGGAAAATCAGAGGCACAAGATCCAATATGACAGAGGAGTAAGTGGAAGCTATACAAACTTCCTCCCAGGACCAAACTGAAATTACAACTAACTTGTAGAGAAATCATTCTGAATAACCAACTGAACACTGGCTGGATAGAAGCCTTATAACTAAGGACAGACAGAAGAAACCACTTCATGATGAGACTAGTAGGGAGTGTGGAGGAAGCATAAGAGGACTGGCTGGGCTCCTACAGGGTGGCAGCTGAAGTTACAGAGGGATATTTCAGCAGCTGAGGGGTCCCCCTGTGAAGTGTGGGGGTCTAACCCCCAAGTTGGGTTCCCCAGCCTACAGCACCAGAGCTGGGAAAGGAACCCAGAAAACATCCAGCTGTGAAAAGCAGCAGGCTTTTTGTCTATGAAGAAAAGATGGCTGAAGACACAGAGAAGCTCTTAAAGGGCCAATGCACAAAATTCTGTTTGCAGCCACTTAACCTGGACTCTGGAAGAGGGAGAGCAGAAAGGACTAGAGACATGTGAGAAGAGACATGTGAGGCTGGTGGCTCTGGGAAGAGAACTGAAGGAACAGCTTCTAGGATCCCTGTGCTGAATCATTCCCCATACTGAAGGAGCCATCTCTCTCGGGCAGAGCTCTCCTCTCTAAGGCATCAGCCTTAGGGGAAGCAATAGCCTCCCATGCAGGAATTACTCTGCTCTACCCTATAGAGCTTAAGCCAAGCTGCTAAATGCAGCTGGAAGTTATCTCTTACAGAGATAACTGCTTTCAAAAGCAGACATCCTCCAACCTACACTCCTGGTTCCCCCAGGAAAGGCCTCCCTTGAGCTGTCACCACTCATTTTTCACTGTTCATTTGTTTTCCTACATGTCCTCAGCAATGGTGATTGAGACTTAGTTGATCCTCCCCTGGGTCCAGTTCTGGTAAAAGCCAGCCTTGGTGTGCAGTCTGTTTTTTTCTACACACAAACAGGCCCAGCAGAGGGAGGTACAAGCTGTGGATCACTGATAACTCCAAATAGGTGCCCAGGGCTAGTCACAGGGGACATCTGACATGGGCACCAGAGTCTTTGCAGATCTACCTAATACATAGAAACAAGCACAAAGAGGCAGCCAAAATGGGAAGACAAAGAAACATGTCCCCAAATTAAAGAACAAGAGAATTCTCTAGGAGAAGAACTAGATGAAACAGAAGCAAGCAATCTATCAGATAGAGAGTTTAAAGTAAAGATTATAAAGATACTCAATAGCATGAAGAAAGGCATGTAAACAATAAAAAAGGACCAATGGGAAATAAAGAATGTAATATGTGCACTGTAAATAATACACTAGAAGGATTAAACAGTAGGTGAGATGACGCAGAGGATTGAACTGGTGATTTGGAAGACAAGGTAGGGAAAAAAATCCAAGCAGAGCAGCAAAAAGAAAAAAAAATTAAAAGAATGAGGTGAGCTTAAGAAATCTTTGGGACAACATGAAGTGTAACAACATCTGCATCATGGGAATACCAGGAGGAGAAAAGAGTGAGCAAGGATCAATAACCTACCTGAAGAAATAATGACAGAAAATTTCCCTAGTCTGGTGAAAGAAAAAGACACACAAGTGCAGGAAGTGCAAACAGTCCCAAACAAGATGTACCCAAAGAGGCCTATACCGAGACACATCTTAAAATGGCAAGGCTTAAAGACAAGGAAAGAATCCTAAAATCTGCAAGAGAAAAGCAGGTAGTTACCTACAAGGCAGCTCCAATTAGACTCTCATCTGACTTCTGAACAGAAACATTTCAGGCTAGAAGAAATTGGCATGAAATATTCAAGTTGGTGGAAAGCAAGGACCTACAACTAAGGATTTTACCCAGCAAGGCTACCATTTAAAATTGAAGGAGAAATAGTTTTCCAGTCAAGAAAATGCTAAAGGAGTGTGTTAATACCAAACCAGCTGCAACAAATGTTAAAAGGCTTGCTTTAAGAAGAAGAAGAAAAAACAGAAACAGAGAAAAATAGTTCAAAAATAAAATGGCTATAAATACTTATCTATTAATAATCACCTTAAATGTAAATGGATTAAATGCTCCAACAAAAAGATATAGGGTAGCTGAATGAATAAGAAATGAGGCCCATATACATGCTGTCTCCAAGGGACCCACCTCAAATAGAAAGATACACCTAAAAGTGAAGGGATGGAAAAAGATATTTCATGCAAATGGAAAGGGAAAAAAAGCTGGGTAGTAACATTTATATCTGACAAAATAGACTTGAAAACCAAGGCTATAGTAAGAAACAAAGAAGGACACTACATACAGATAAAGGGGACAATCCAACAAGAGGATATAACCTTAGTAAACATTTATGCACCCAAAACAGGTGCACCTAAATATGTAAAGCAAATCTGGATGGACATAAAAGGAAGAAGTAAAACTGTCTTTATTTGCAAATGACATGATATTGTACCTAGCAAACCCCAAAAGTTCCATCAAGATACTACTCAAACTGATAAGCAAATTCAACTAAGTAGCAGGATACAAAATTAATATCCAGAAATCAGTTGCATATTTATATGCCAATAACAAATGAATAGAAAGGGAAATTAAGAAAACAATCCCATTCACAATTTCTTCAAAAAGAATAAAATACCTAGTAATAAATCTAACAAAGATGTAAAAGACCTGTACTCAGAAAATTATACAACACTGAAGAAAGAAATTGAGGAAGATAAAAATAAGTGGAAGCATATATCATGATCATGAATAGGAAGAATTAACATCATTGAAATGTCCACACTACCCAAAGCAATCTACAAATTCAATGTATTCCTATCAAGATACCAAAAATGTATTTCACAGTACCAGAGCAAATATTCCAAAATTTATATGGAACCACAAAGACTCTGAAGCAATAGCAATCTTGAGAAAGAAGACTAAGTTGGAGGAGTCATGCTACCTAACATCAAACTATAATATAGGGTTATAGTAATCAAAACAGTATGGTACTGGCATAAAAACAGACACATAGATCAATGGAACAGAATAAAGAGCCCAGAAATAAACCCATACCTTCCTAGTTAATTAATATTTGACAGAGGAAGCAAGCGCATACAATGCATTAAAGACATATTCAATAAATGGTGTTGGGAAGATTGGAACATATATGTGCAGAAAAATGAAACTAGACCACTTTCTTACACCACACACAAGAATACATTAAAATAGATTAAAGAGCCCTGGTTGGTGTAGCTCAGTGGATTGAGTGCAGGCCTGTGAAGCAAAGGGTCACAGGTTCAATTCCCAGTCAGGGCACATGCCTGGGTGTGTGAGCCATGTCTCCAGTGGAGGGCATGCAAGAGGCAACCACACACTGATGTTTCTCTCCTTCTCTCCTTCCCTTCCCCTTTCTCTAAAAAAAAAATAAAAATAAAAATAAAAATAGATTAAAGACTTAAATATTAGCCCAAAGCCATAAAAATCCTAGAAGAAAACATAAGCAGTAAAATCTCAGACCTTGCTTGTGGGAATATCTTATCTGATATATTCACCCAGGTAAGGGAAATAAAAGAAAAAATAAACAATGGGACTACATCAAACTAAAAAGTTTCTACACAGAAAAGGAAACCAGGAGACCATCAACAAAATAAAAAGACAACCTGTGGAATGGGAAACCATATTCACCAATACATCTGATAAAAGGTTAATAACTAAAGTTTATTTAAAAAAAACTTACAAAACTGAACACAAAAACAATCTAATTTAAAAATGGGCAAAGGACCTGAATAGATACTTCTCCAGAGAGAATATACAGATGGCTAATAGACACATAAAAAGACACTGAATGTCACAAATCATTAGAGAAATGCAAATTAAAACCATAGTGAGATATCACCTCATACCTGTCGGAATGGCTATCATCAATAAATCAACAAACAACAAGTGCTGATGAAGATGTGGAGAAAAGGGAATCCTTTTGTACTGTTGGTGGCAATGCAGACTGGTACAACCACTCTGGAAAGCAATATGGAGATACCTCAAAAAATTAAAGCTGGATCTGCCTTTTGACCCAGCAATCCCACTTCTGGGAATATATCTGAAGAAACCCAAAACACCAATTTGAAATAACATAAGCACCCCCATGTTCATTGCAGTGTTATTTACAACCATCAAGATATGGAAGCAGCCCAAATGTCCATGACAGGGTAAAACAACTATGGGACATTTACACAATAGAATACTACTTGGCCATAAAAAAGAAGAAAGTTTTACCCTTTGCAACAGCATGGATGGACCTGGAGAACATTATGCTAAGTGAAATAAGCCAGTCAGAGAAAAACAAATACTATATGATTTCCCTTATATATGGAAACTAACAACCAAAATGAACTAACAAGGAAAACAGAGACAGACTCATAGAGAGCAGGATGACAGCTAAGGGGTAGGAGATTGCAGGAGGTGGAGGGATCAAGCAAAATGGCAAAAACAAACAAACAAACAAACAAAAAAACTCATGCACTTGGACAACAGTGTGGTGATTGCAGGGAGGAGGTGGGTAAAATGGATTAAATGATAATGGAAAAAATACAATAAAAATTTAAATCAATAAACTCAAAAGCTAGCTCTAACTAGATTGATCAAGAAAAGAAGAAAGAACACAAAATACCAACATCAAGAATGAAAGAGATGTCACTATAGATGAGACACTGAAAGAATGGTAAGGGAATAGCACAAACAACTCTATGACATAAATTTTACAACTTAAATGAAATGGACAAATTTCTTGAAAGATACAAATTACCAAACTCTCACAAGGAGAAAGGAAAAGCATAAATAGCCTAAATTATTAGGAAATTGAATTTGTAATGAAAGACCTTCCCACATTAGAACACTATAGGTGCTAAGGCTTTACTGAGTTCTACACAACACTTAAGAAATAACTCATACCAAATAAACTTTCACCAAGTAGAGGAGCAGGGAGTACTTTGCAACTAATTTTATGAGACCAGTATTACTTTTATATCAAAACCAGACAAAGACACCAGAAAGCACACTAATATCTCTCATGAACATGGATGCAAAAAGTCTTAAAAATATTAGCAAATCAAATTTTAATTTGATATGCAGAAAGGAGAAAATATTCACAACATTGTGCATTTTATCTCAGGAATGCAAGGTTGGTGGAACATTAAAAAATAATGATACTTATCATCCTACAAAACAACAGGAGGAAAAAACCATATGCTCATCTCAATCACTGCAGAAAATAGGACAAAATTAAATACCCATCCATGATAACAACTCTCAGAAAACTAGAAATAAAAGTGAACTTCTTCAACCTGATAAAGGCATCTGTAAAAAACTAGAGCTAACATCATACATAAAGACTAAATGCTTTCCCCTAAGAATTAGAACAAAGGAAGAATGTCCAACGCCTGTTCAAAACAGTATTCGAGTTAATAGTGTACTTAGGCAAGAAAAAGTAATAAAGTTGTGTGGGTTGCAAGACAAGAGCTATAAAGTCTTTATTCACAGATAAGATGATTGTGTGAAGAGAAAATCCTAAGAAATCTATACACATGCAAAAAGCCACTATAACAAACAAATGAAGCAGGTAAGAGTAAAGGATACAAAGTCAATAGAAAAGTCAATATGACCAGGGTCTTGAAGAGATTTTTGTATACCTATGTTCAGACAGCATTATTCACAATAGACAAGAGGTGAATGCAACCCCAAGTGTCCACTGTTGGGTGAATGCATAAACAAAATGTGGTCTGAGCATATAATGGAATATTATTCAGTTTTAGAAAGGAAGGAAATTCTGACATATGTTTATAGCATGGATGGACCTTGAGGACCATCATACTAAGTGAAATCAGCTAGTCACAAAGGATAGAACTGTGTGATTCCACTTTTTGAGGTACTAAGGGTAATCAAATTCACAGAGATAGAAAGTAGAATGGTGGCTTCCAGGGGATAAAGGTACAAGAAATGGGGAGGTATTTTTTTAATGCACATAAAGCTTCAGGTTTGCAAGATGAAAAGAACTATGGAGATGAATGGTGGTGATGGTTAACAACATTATGAATATATTTAATACCACTGAACTGTACACTTAAAAATTATTCAAATGGTAAATTTTATGGTTATGTGTATTTTTACCACAACAAAAACAAATTGAAAAAAAAATCAATACTAGATACAGCCCTGATCGGTGTGGCTCAGTTGGTTTGAGCATTATCCTGTAGCTAAAAAGTTCTGGGCTTGATTCCCAGTCAGAGCACATACCTAGACTGCGGGTTTGATCCCAATCTGGACATATGTGGAGGGCAACCAATCGATTACTTCTCTTGCATCTATGTTTCTCTTTCTACCTTCCTCCCCTTTCTGTCTTTCTAAAAAAGCAATGAAAAAATGTCTTCAGGTAATGATAAAAAAATCAATACTAGACACAAACAATTAGAAATTGAAATAAAAATATAATTCCACTTACAGTAGCATTTGAAACATGAACTACTTGGGGATAAACTTAACAAAATAAGTCCAGGTCTGTACATTAAGTTTTACAGTTCTTAGTAAGAACTACAAGGAGCAGGATGGTACTTGAACCATCTTCTAGCAACTTATACTCTTCACTGCTAGGCATATCCCTTCCTTTGCAATGTCTCACTCGTTTTATTCTCCCTACCAATCCTGTGGGTGTGTGTTTGGGACCAGGAGTAGGTAGACTTTGCTCCTCAGAGCCACCTGAGTTTCTGGGTTGTGTGCAGGTGAATCCAAGCCCATGGATCCAAACACCCTCTTCAACCACCCTGTGCCTGTCCTTCCCAATGTCAATTAAGGTCCCCAACCCACTCTTACCTACCTGTGGGGCAGGGCTGGCAGCCAAGGCTTCTGTCTGTGGAGTAGCCTAAAGGGCAGAAGACATGGCCTATGCACTGCAAGCTTGGATCCTGTCTGGGCAGGTACACTGAAGGAGAACAGGAAAAGACCAGGTGAGACGTGCAGGTAGATTGTGCCTAACATTTATCTGTACCTGGACACTGCTGAAGAGTTGGGAATCTCAGCTCAGGTGCTTAGTTACTTAGCCAAAGTGTGTAGATGCCCTAACCTCTGTCTCTCTGATTTCATCTGTAAAAGAAAATTTCTGGCAACATTGCCTCCAAGTGTCATGGTGAGAAGGAAATAATCTTTGTGATCCAGAGAGCTTGTGATTTAGAGAGGTTTCTCCCCTCTCTTCTGCTAAATCTTGGTGGCACCGTAAGCTATAGCTGTGACTAGAGCACAACTCTAAAGGATGGCAGGGTCCTGGGAAACAGAACCCTGCCTGACCAGTCCTGTCTACCCGGTATAGCACACAGTAGGTTCCTGGTGACATGTAGTGGTGCTGTGGTTGTTTGCTCCACAGCTCCATGGCCTTATTTATTGATTATGCTATTACAGTTGTCTCATTTTTTTCCTCCTCTTTATTCCCCTCTGCCCTGCAACCCTGCTCCCACCAGCATCCTCACCCTGTCTTAGCTCATGTCCATGGGTCATACATGTAAGTTCTTTGGCTTTCTCCATTTCCTCTACTATTCTTAACCTCTCTCCTGTCTATTTTGTACCTATTAATTGTGCTATGTATTCCCTGTAACCTTTCCCCCATTCTCCTCCTCCCCCCTCTCTGCTCGTAACCCTCCATGTGATGTCCATTTCTGTGATTCTGTTCCTGTTCTAGTTGTTTGCTTACTTTTTGTTTTTGGTTTTTCTTAGGTTCATTTGTTGATAGTTGTGAGTTGTTGTCATTTTACTGTTCATATTTTGACCTTCTTCTTTTTCTTAGATAAGTCCCTTTACCATTTCCTATACTAAGAGCTTGGTGATGATGAACTCCTTTAACTTGATCTTATCTGGGAAGCACTTTATCTGCTCTTCCAGTCTAAATGATAGCTTTGCTAGATAGAGTAATATTGGCTGTAGGTCCTTGCCTTTCATGACTTGGAATACTTCTTTCCAGCCTCCTCTTTTCTGCAAGGTTTCTTTTGAGAAATCAGCTGATAGTCTTATGGGAACTCCTTTGTAGGTTACTATCTCCTTTTCTCTTGCTGCTTTTAAGATTCTCTCCTTATCTTTAATCTTGGGTAATGTAATTATCACATGCCTTGGCATGTGCTTTTTTGGGTCCAACTTCTTTGGGACTCTGTGAGCTTGCTGGACTTCCTGAAAGTCTGTTTGCTTTGTCAGATTGGGGAAGTTTTCCTACACTTTTTAAAAGATTTTATTTATTTTATTTTAGACAGAAGGGAAGTGAGAAAGGGGGAGAGAAACATCAATGTGTGGTTTGCCTCTCATGCGCCCCCTACTGGGGACCTGGCCCACAACCCAGGCATGTGCCCTGACTGGGAATCTAACTGGTGACCCTGTGGCCAGCACTCAATTCACTGAGCCAGACCAGCCAGGACTATTTTTTAAAATAAGTTTTCAATTTCTTGCTCTTTCTCTTCTCCTTTTGGGACCCCTGTGATTCAGATGTTGGAATGTTTAAAGTTGTCCAGGAGGTTCCTAGGCCTGTCCTAATTTTTCTGAATTCTTATTTCTTCATTCTGTTGTAGTTGAATGTTTACTTCTTCCTTCTGCTCCAAATCATTAATTTGAGTCCCAGTTTCCTTCCCTTCATTGTTGGTTCTTTGTATATTTCTCTTTATTTTACTTTGCATAGCCTTCACTTCTTCCTCTATTTTGTGACCATACTCAACCATGTCTGTGAGCACCATGATTGCCAGTATTTTGAACCCTGCATCTGATAGGTTGGCTATCTCTTTATTATTTAGTTCTATTTTGAAGATTTGATCTGCTCTTTCATTTGGGCCATGTTTTTTTTGTCTTGATGAACCTGTTACATTATAAGAGGCAGAGCCTTATGTATTTGCCAGAGTGGTGCAACCCACATCACTCTGTTGTGGCACTGTATGTTGGGGAGGGGTCTGAGAAAGAACAATGGTGCTTGCTGTGCTCTCCGCCAGCTTTCAATCACTTCCCCTGCTTCCTGTAAGTAAATTGGGCCCTTCTGGTGCTGATTACTGGGTTGTGTGGGCTTGTGTATGTTCTAGGACCCTATGGGTCTCTCCAATAAACTCTCCTGTGAGGCTGGGAGTTTCTTTTGCTGCCATAATTCCCATGGGTTTTTATAGCCAAAAGTTTTGCAGCTTTGTTTCCCCATGTTGGAAACCCTGGGTTGCACAATCTGTCTCACTCCCCAGTTGTTCCTCCTGGTTTATTCACATGTAAATGTGGGACTGCCCCAGTCCTCCAGCTGCCACCTTGCCCCACAACCTCTCTGCCCCAGCTACCCATCTCCACCCCTCTTACTGGTCTGAATGAATGTTTCTTCTTTAACTCCTTGGTTGTCGGACTTCCATACAATTCGATTTTCTGGCAGTTCTGGTTGTTTTTTGTTTTTAAATTTGTTGTTGTCCTACTTTTGGTTGTGCAAGAAGGAAAATACCTATGCCTCCATCTTGGCCAGGAGTTCATCTGTGGCTTCCATCTTAACTGCATGTCAAGTGGGAACAGTGGCTCAGAACCTCCCAACATATCAGGTGCATCATTTCATATAATCACCATAGCAGCCCAGAGGTGGGTTACACTTGTTTCCAGGCTTAACCAGCTATGCAAGTCCCTGGGTGCTGGGTCAGAAGTTGGCAGAGGAATTTTGTTTTCACTTATGTCAGCAAGGATGAGGCTTGTTCCTAACCCTGAGAGATTTAGCCTCCTCTGAAGATTTCCTAATAAACTTTGTAACACCTCCACACAAGAATGATGGAGGAAAAGGTGTGGTCCCCTGTGGTCACCTGGAAGTATTTGCTTTCTGTGAGTCCTGGGAGCATTTTGCAGGGTCCAGTGGGGGCCTAGCTGCAGAGCTGTCCTGATACCCGGTGGCTGCAAATGCCAAAGGAAAGCTGAGCAATTGAGGGCAGGCCCTAGGTGCCAGGGAGGCTGCCCAGTCAGGGGACCACCTGAACCTAAATGGCAAGCAAAGATAGCTCAGAGGCCCTTCACACTTGTCCTGGGGAGCCCTCAGCCTATGCCCAACATTGGCCCTTCCAGGTCTTGCCCCTTCTCTTCCCAGGGTGCAAGGGTGTCTTCACTTACTAAAAGCCTGTGGGGCACTGTGAAGCAGTTCCAGCCACACAGTGCTGGCCTGGCAAGCAGGTAGTATGGCAAAGAACGGAACAGTGGGCCCCACTTCAGGGAGAGAGGGTGGTTGTCTCTACAGAGCACAAAAAGAGGAGGGTGGGGTGGGCATGAAAAATGTTCCCCTGTGGTCTCTAGAGAGGCTTCTGAGCTGGGCCTTCTTGTACAATGATGTCACTTCAGCAAAAGCCTATGGTTACTGACAAACTCATGACAAACTGTGATTACAAATGGGTCTTCACTGAAAACTGTGGTGTGCAGCAGTTGGTGCTGAGGATGATGGGATTTCTGGACACAGCCAACATGAGACATGGAAATATAAAAAGCATGAAAATTCTGTAACAGGGGCTGCAGGTTATTGCGCGTCCCACCCCAACCCCACTGACCACAGAAATCTGATCCTGTGAAGAAGCCTCATGACTCTGTGGTCACTCTCACCTCCTAGAATTTCAAGGCACTCAGAGTGCCCTGCCATCAGCATCATAGAACAGTAGGGCTGACATTTCATCTGGTCAGCCCTCTCATTTTACATGTGGGGAAAGAAGCTGGGACTCAAGGAGGGTTGCGAGACTGACCATGATGAGGCCTGGGGAAAACTGGTGTAGGCTGGGGCATGCATGGCAGGCTTGGGTCCATGCCCCACTTGCAGTTCCAGAGGTTCCTCTCTTTGTGCTTGCATCCACACCCCATACCCCCAGAAAACCCTGCTGGGCTAAAGACCCAAGGAGGACTGTGAGAGTTTTTACCTCAAAATGCTCAGCAAATCCTGATGGGGACTCCAAGAGGCTCCAGTGGGGAAGCCACTGGTCTTGGGGACAAACAGACCTGGTTCAGAATCCAGCTCTTCTACCCACTACCAGTTAGCAATATCTCTCCACCACAGTTTTATCCTGTTCTATTGGGACACAAGACCTGCCTCAAAGAATTTTGGACAATAAATGAAAAACATTTGATGTATGTGACTTATATATTAAATAAATAAGTATATATTTTTAAATGTTATATATAAGAATTACATTTTAAATACATATGTAAAAGATGTAGGAATATATATACCTTTTACCTGATACAGCCAACTATAAGTACTGGTTTTACGTGAAGCTCAGAGAGGCAGACAATTCACCAAGAAAACTAATAGCCACTAGAGCCTGCAGAACCACTGGGCTGCATGTGAATCCAGGGACACAGAAAAGATGCAAGTAAAAGGACGAGGGGACCAGAGAGGGAGTGTGAGTCCTGGGAACCCGGGCAGGGGAAGGCTCTGTGCAAAAGGTGGCCTCACTTGGGTGGTGGAGAGAATGGGGGCCTGAGGACAAGGGAAGCACAAAAAAAAAAAACACAAGAGGGAGGCCAGTGGTGCCCACTCCCTCCTACCCTTCCTTCAGGGTAATGCCCCAAAAGCGATGAAGGCCATTGACTGGGTTCATACCAGGACCCAATACTGATGACATGCTCTTGGCCAAATGATTGAACCTCTCTGAGCCCTAGTGGCCTTATATGAAAGCAAGTGTTACTTGTATGTGTGCAGGGTTGATGAGAGATCTAATAAGTAGAGGCCATGGGTCCCAGCACACAGCATGCACCCCAATGTCATGGCTGCTATTTCACCAATCTTGTTGTTGACTCACCTGCAATGAGGGCAGCCAGAAGAGGGGTGACGGTCACAAAGTGCCCAGGCTGCAGCATGCTGCAGCAGTGAACAGGAACGGCTGGGCCAGAGAATGTGATGAATACTTGTCCTGTCCAGGCGGGAGCTTGTAACCCATGCTGCTGTAACCAGACCCTAAGCAGCTGCTTGGACCACCCCCACCAACGTCCCCTGGGAAACAGAGACTCCCTGAAAGCATCAGGTGAAGACAGGTGGGACATGCCCTTTGTACAGCTCTCCTGCCCTCTCCTTCCAGGTGGCAGCAAGAAGAGCCAGATTTCCAGGCTCTAATGCCCTCGTCAGACTTACCAGATCTGTGATACTGGAATGTATTCTTCTTCTGTCTCAATTTCCATCCGTAAAATGGGAGAGTGACAAGGAATGCAGTAGGGCTAAGGAAACTCAAGGCACCCTCAGAGCAGTGCCTGTATTTGTTGAGCATTCATTGTTCCCTGGCAGTATACAAGGGGCAGATAAGTGTAAATGCTGACTCATGTTCCCAGGGCTTCTATTAAAGGCCATGGGATACCCTGACTGGTGTGGCTTAGTCAGTTGGGTGCTGTCCTGCAAACCAAAACATTGCAGTTTTAATTCCTGGTCAAGGCACATGCTTGGGTTGTGGGTTTGACCCCTGCTTAGGGAGTGTATGATGAGAGGCAACTGATCGATGTTACTCTCTCACAACAATGTTTCTCTCCCTCTCTTTCTCCCTCCCTTCCCCTCTCTCTAAAAATAAATGAATAAAACATTTTTAAAAATAAATAAATCTAAAGGAGGGGAATGTGGGTGGGAGGCTGTGAACCCTTGGTTCACAGCCTATACTCAATCCAGAGCCACACCAGCCAGGGCTAGGAAGAGTCTTTTATTTATAGCAGCATCAGGACTAATAAATGCGAAGGGCTTGAATGAGTTAGGAAAAAAAATCAACATTTTGTAACCAACCTGGTAAATGTCAGTTGCAGCAAGAATCATCTATGGAGGCTGAAGGATCAAGATAAATGCTTGGTCTCAAAGTAACCCCGCACAGGGCGGAGGGAATAAAGGGGGAATGGGTCAACTGTAATAGAATAATCAATAAAATATATTAAAATAAAGATAAATAAAGGCTATGGGACTAGCCACAGGAAGCTATCACAAACACAATTAATATAAACCAGTTAGCACCATGTGGCCCCACTATGAGCCAGGTTTCATTCACTTTTCTCAGGGGCCCTGCCAGTAAGTGGAACCTATATGGCTGCGGCAGGAACAGTGACTTGCTGGAGGCAGCCCACTCCAGAAACATGTGCTGCACAGTGACTTCCTTCTAAGGAGTGTAGTATGGAAAGGGAGAAAAGAGTAATTTTACAGTGGAGAAACCTGACAGCAAACAGTTTAAGCAGGTGATCAAGTTCAGTATAAAGGATGATAAATTTTGTTGGTAATATGTACTCTTGCAGTGATGATATGAAAATGACTTTATCCCTGTAGTTTTCCTCTCAAAACCCGTAACACCAGTCTATTCATGAGAAAAGCATCTGATAAATTCTATTAGGATGGCATTCTACAAGATACCTAACCAGTTTTCCTCAAAACTGTCAAGGTCATCAAAAACAAGTAGAGTCTGAGAAACTATAACAGCCAAGAAGAGCCTAAGGAGAAATGATGACTACCTGTAATTTGGGATCCTGGACCCCAGGACTGTAGATAAAAACTAAGGAAAAAACTAAGAAAATCTAGGGACTGTAGTCCTTATTAACAATTAATATTTGTTCATTAATTGTAACATATCATAAGAGGTTTGTAATAGGAGAAAACTCTGTAGAGTATGTGTGTCAGTGGTTACATGGGAATTCTCTGTACTATCTACTCAATTTTTCTGTGAATCTAAGACTGTCTTAAAAGTCTGAAATAGATACAGACGGACAGCAATGTATTGTAATGTCTTGAACCAGAAAAATACACAAATTTATACTGATAGTAAAGAAACAAATAAGGAAGAGTGTTTTTTAAAAATATTTCACTTATTTATTTTTAGAGAGAGGGGAAGGGAGGGAGAGATGGAGAGAAACATCAATATGTGGTTGTGTCCCACGTGCCCCTTCCTGGGGACCTGGCCTGCAACCCAGGCATGTGCCCTGACTGGGAATCGAACCAGCAACCCTTTGGTTCACAGCCTACACTCAATCCAGAGCCACACCAGCCAGGGCTAGGAAGAGTCTTTTATTTATAGCAGCATCAGGACTAATAAATGCGAAGGGCTTGAATGAGTTAGGAAAAAAAATCAACATTTTGTAACCAACCTGGTAAATGTCAGTTGCAGCAAGAATCATCTATGGAGGCTGAAGGATCAAGACAAATGCTTGGTCTCAAAGTAACCCCTCACAGGGTGCTCATTAGTTCTAAGAGGGAACATATATAGTCAAGAAAGTGAATAACACCTTGATCAGGTGATAAAGATTAATATCACCTTATAGTGGACAGATATCTTGTGCCTCCAGATGTAATATCCTGAGAAGAACACACTTCATTTATGTGGTTGTTTGAGGGAAGATGCATAACTTGAATCTAATTAGGAGGAAACACATGCCAATGTGGGAATTTGTATTTGAGGAAGATTTTTTGTAAGAGAATGCATTGCTTTGCTGAGCTCTCTTAGTCACAGGGCTGTTAAATAATCAAATGCAAACATGCAGTACTGTGATTTGAACTATTACATTTATAAATTAAAATGCTATGTCAACAAAGATTTATTTAACTATGAAGAGATTAGTAGTTTCCCTGGCAAGGACAAGAAAGAATGTGGAGGAGGAAACGCGTCTAGGGAGTGAGGACCTTAAGCTGAGCATGCCATTGTTCTGTTTGTGCTTTTTTTCCTTTAAAAAATTATGTATTTTTATTGATTGATTTTGGAGAGAGAGGAAGATGGGGGGGAAGAGAGAGAGAGAGAGAGAGAGAGAGAGGGATTGTTGCTCCTCTTATTTGTGCATTCATTGGTTGATTCTTGTATATGCCCTGACTAGGGATAAGACAGGACAGTAAGAAACTAGGGAAATTCCTTGGCAAGTGGAACAGGGAAACTAAGACAGGTAAACAATAATGGCCAGATGCAAAAGGTCAGCACCCTAAAGATAACATCTAGGCCTCAGTTGTATTTCAGCTCCAGGCCCAGAAAAGGAACAAAACCAGATGGGCAATACTAGGATCAGCTTCAATGACTAACATTCCCTCTCCTGGCACTGACCAATCAGTAGCCCACAGCCCTGAAAGGCCACACTGGAAAACTGGTGATTATTCTGCTGAAACCTTCCCTTGAAACCCCCCTCCTAAGATTCCCACCTGCAAGAGAGAGGTAAAAGCCTCAAGACAAAGGACCAAGGGCATGTACTCTCCCTCTGGAAAGCAGCCAGCCCATTCTCTTTCTTTCTCTTCCCCTACTTCTTTCCACACAGGCATGTGTCTCCTAAAGTCTAAGGCAATGGGGAATGTGCAGCTGGCAGTATGTCCCAGGCTAATCCCCTGAACCTGTCTCCAAAGACCCCTATTCTCCAACTTTCCAGTGAGCTAAAGCAGCCCAGTCTAAGTTCTCTTGTTGCTTCTTCTATGCTAAGCTCTTCGTTGTTTTAACAGTCCCCAGCTTTTTAAATAAATGTATCCTCATCGTCACCTGGACTGTGTTGAAATCTTTCTACAAGAAGTCAAGAACCCCACACACTACAGGCCAGCCCTAGGCAGACCCTTTCAGGGCTAGGCCAGGCTAGGCCTGGCCTTTGGTTGGATAACACTAGAACCTGCAACCTTGCTTATCTGAGTGATGTTCTGACTAAATAAGCTACCCTCTGCCAGGGCCATATTTATTTCTAATTTAATCAGCAACTTACCAGCCTTACTTTTACTAGGTGCTGTTCTAAGCGGCTTTTACATACTGACTTTTTAATGGAAAACTTGACAATAAAATAAAATAAAGACTAGGAAAAAAGCTCAGTAATTAGTCTTTATCTCCTAAAACAAAACACAGATATGACACGATTTTCTCATAAGCATTTTTATCTGTTAAAGCTCTGCTGCAGTGATCCTACGGTGGAAGTACACGACCCTAAAATTACTGAGTTTTTTTTTTTTTCTGGTTTGCTTGTTTTATAAAAATGTGGGCAGCCTACTTTGAAATTACCACACGTTTAGTTCCATTTGAAAAACCTGATTCTTTGTTAAAAAGCCTTAAAACCTTAAAAGCACTGAAAGCCGCTTATATACGTTTTGGGGACGCAGGCACTCACATTCTCATTTCCTTTAGGGGTGAACCCCACAGCAGGACTTTTTTTTTTTCTCACCGATGTTGGAGTTTTTAAACAACACCCTCCCTCCACTTTTAGGAACCAGCTCAGGATAAGTTTGTTGTCAAATCTGCGCGCCTATGACGCAATGGATACTGGGAGACCAGTCGCCGTCTGCAGGGACTGGCAGACGGGTGTGACGCCAGACTTTAATTCCCACAATGCCCAGAGAGAAAGTCTGCGATTTTTTTCCGGGTTACCAAGAAATGGCCGCCATCTTGTGCGCTGAGGTGTGGCTTGTCGGTGGGGTCCTTAGGACTTTCAGTCTCTCCAGGTCTCTGTTTTTGGGTCGTGTTTCCTTGTTTCAGCGTCTCAGGGGACCGTTGTCTTTCCAGAAGACAGTTTATTGAGAAGTGAAGGTCATTGCAGAGCTGCGGATAAGGTGAGTATACACCTCAATTCAAGTGTGTGTGCGTCGGGAGGAGTGGTGGTGACGTTTCCGATTTTTTCCTTCTTCCGTCTGCGATGTGTACACTTGCCAGCACTTGGTCGGACCCCCTTCTGATACCTATACAGAATTCTTGGCAGAACCCCAACCTGTTTCCATTGAGACAGAGGAAGCGATGACGCACTTTTGCCCTGGCCGCCCAGTCGGGAGGCTGTGGGTTGCAGGTTGTGCACAGACCGCGCTCGGTTACAACAACCCCCCTGTCTTTTGGGGACTTTTCTGACGTTTCGATTGCGGAAAACGAGAAGCCGAGAGGTGGCCGAGTTGAAGCTGTTTCCTGGAATTCGGCATTCTTTACAGTTGTGTCTTACTTGAGCCACTGACCTATCGATACCGTTCTCTGTGGGCCTTTTTACCTTTTCCTTTTTCATCGTGTTGGAGCAGCACCAGAGAGCGGACAGAACGAACGTGACTGACCGAAGCAAGTTTTCGGATTGTATTCTTGAGCATCCCTTGAAATACGAGGGAAGAAGAGTTTAATCTTTAAGATTTTCCAACCATCTGGAAAAGAGGAGCGCTTTGATATGGGGGAGTTGCCAGAAGTTCTTCTCTAAACAAATGACGTATTTGCGTCATTCTAGTACAGCTGAAATACTTTTTTTTCTTTTTTTTTTCTTTTTTTAATATATTTTATTGATTATGCTATTACAGTTGTCCCATTTCCCCCCTTCTCTCCCCTCCACCCTGTACCCCCTCCCACCCACATTTCTTTTTTTCTTTTAAATGAATGCAGGTACACCCGTTTGGAAACCACTTTTACACTACTAGCAGGAATGGAGCCCACAAAGACTGGCATTTCCGTTAACCTGGCGTTTGATAGCTCCGGAGATGTGCTTGTCTGAGGTTGGCAGCCGGATTCATTAACTTCTAAGTACATAGTGGTTTTATATAGAAGATGTTTATGAAGCAATTTATTGCAGCCAGTTTGGATTTGTGTCAGTTCGGTTTGCAGATTATTCTCCTTAGTACACAGTTGTGTATCTATAACATCAAAGTATATATTATTGATTCAGCTTCCCAAACTTCGTAAGTTTTTTAAGTTCTCTAAATTTAAAAATGCATCAGTTAGGTTAACGGTGAGGTGTATCTTTAAAAAGAAAACATTTACTCAGTGAAACCCTCTCAAGTTGTTAGAACAAAAAGTAAGTGGCTATAAAATTACAGTTTTGTAATCTTTGTATTTTGGGAAAATGTTACCATTTACTTGTCACAAGTTTAAATGTCTTTCTATTTTCTGTTCCTGAGAAACTTTTGTTTAGACTTTTAAAAATATTGGCTATTAATGTGTGATTTATGTGCTCCTTAGATGCCTTATGATGAAATTGAAGCTAAATTTTTGGGACATGGGGAAGACCTAACAAGTGAACCATGCTACAAGAAACCGAAGTCAACTGAAGAGTCTTTTATTTTCCCCCGTCATGGTATTTCTAATTTTCACAGAGTACAAGAGAAAACTGGAAATGATTGGGTCCCTGTGACCATTACTGATGTCAGAGGACGTGGTTCTTCTCAGGAAGACAAAACAAAACTACAAATTTGCTGAAACCAGTGCATGATAAGATGCTTAGTAATAGACCAGCTGTTTCTGAGTCCGTTAATTCACAAGTTTTACAGGCTACAAGTTCTCCATTGGTATCCACAGATGATGAGATATACAGCACAAGTAAAGCATTTATAGGACCCATTTACAAACCCCCTGAGAAAAAGAAATGTAATAAAAAGAGGAAGCAAGTAGACAATATTAAGGGCATAAATGGCGAAGGAGGACAAGATGAGAAACAAAAATTTAACTGGAAAAAATCAGAGATTGATAATGAGTTATTCCAGTTTTACAAAGAAATCGAAGAACTTGAAAATGAAAAAGATGATTTAGAAGGCAGTTGTAAGGAACCCAAACTGTCTGAGGAACAATTTATTTCATATGATCAGGGACATAATAATGATCTGATGAAATACGCAGAAGAAAAGAAAAGAGATCTTAGTAGTGCTCTTCAGTTGCATTGTGGTTATCAACAGGACATGGGGAATGAGCCAGGCAGATATCCTTGTCATGGACAACTGATACCTACATTTTGTGATGTGTCCTTTGCTTCCTTCAGGCATGAATGGCAATCAGTGCATTCTTTTATAATACCCAGAGGTCCTCCTTTTTCTAGTTCTAACTGTCATTTAAATGTTCAAAGATTCAGTGCTCCACCAAAATCCATCATCAAATTTTCCTTGCCCAAGATGGCTCTCAGACACAAAAAGGAGGTTATATGAATAACTGTCATGGTAATTGGAATTGTTTGACTTTTGATCAGAGCAATGAATATACTGACTTTAGTGAAAATATCGGTAGTGATCTTCCCTTTGGAAATGGCTACACTGTACAAGATGCATATGTGAGTAGTGGTTGCTGTGAACCTAGTAAAGGATGCTGGAAAGATCCTATAGATAAGCATAATAGCCCAGATAGGTTTATGAACCAGCAGTTTCAAGAGGAGAAGTTAGGTAAATTGCAGAAGTTACTTATTCTTTTAAGAGGCTTGCCTGGTTCTGGAAAAACAACATTATCTCGGTAAGTAAAGGCTACCAAGTGAATACTTGGTAATTCATTACTTTAAAATCACAAGTGATAGTAGTAATCAATGATAACTGCTTTCCTGTTTCTAGTAGAAAATGTTTGTTGTTTGAGAGTAGCAGCTAATGTTTTCTGATAGAGGAAGGGCAAATTTGGCATCTGTATTAGGAATTTGCTTAGGCCTTTAAATAGATACATTGTAGAATTATGACAATGGTGATAGCAAATGCTATTTGAGAACTGCCCTGGCCTTCAGTTTTTAAGTGGAAAGTTTAAGAAGAGTTGGGCTTTGACTTAGTTATTTCACTTTATGACAATGGACACATTTTGTTGTCTAATGATTAATACTTGAGAAGCAAATAAGATAACTGAGGAAAGAATTTGAGCGTATTTTTAAGCACTTACCCTGTTTATACCATTGACTGGCAGAGAGAATCCTTTTTTGGCTTCTTTAAGGAGTTTGAGGTGAGCAATATACAGGGGTGGGTGAAGTTAGGTTTACATCTCATATGTAAAATAATACAGTAAATAATAACTCAAGAATAATTTGTTTTGTGTAACTGTAAACCTAGTTTTGCCCACTCTCGTATGTATTAAAAAGGAGTTAGAACTGGTGATATTTTATCTAAGACAAAATACATCAAAGTCATGTTTTTTTTTACATTTTTTAAAAAGAATATCATGTACTTAAGTACATTTGTACAGTTGTGAAAAATAGCACAAAGAAGGACAACACAAATTCTTTGCTGTTTATGTAGGATGATTGGATAAAGAGCGAAGGAAAATTTATATGTTATCTTTGGGTAAGAATAAAAAATTCCAAGGAACCATTTCATAAATATTTTATATTTACTTGTAAGACAGTGTAAACAATCTAAACAAAAGTTTCTTTAAAAGCGAGAAACGAGACAAAGATTATACTTATGATACAGACATTTCAAGTAGAATGTAAGCTGTGATCATTGTACATTACGTTTAGGTCTTTGCATTTTGATTCCTCTCACTTTAGTGAAGATTTTGTAAAGATGAAATTTCAGCTCTTTAAAGGATAGAAATTAAGAGTGAAGTCACAAACCTGGGTAACCTTCTAGATTTAGAATATAATATCAGAAAAGTATTAGTTGAAATTTGGAAATTTGTCCAAGGGATCTTGTTAGGGACAGCTGACTAAATTTTAGAATAAACAAAGGAAAAAAGATTAGGTTTGGGACAACATATTGGAGTATGTTGAAACTGAAGGTGAATAAAGTAGTAATAATTCAATATAATTTCAGGGAGATAGCTGTAGTGTGAGACGATAGAAGTGATAATATGTAATATATATATTTCTTTGAGGGATTAGGTGTAGGTTATAAGAATAGAAGCTACAGTAGCAATTACCATTTGTATCACAATTTACAAGAGTATTTTCACATATATAAAATCTTGTGATATGGGTTGTATTCTTTTCATTTTATAGAAGCTGAAGAGAATAAATTCAGTTTATTCTCTTTATAATAAGAGAATAATAAGTTTAAGGGACTTGGGAGAATTTCCTAAAACTGGTGAAAAGAACAAACTAGGCATATAAATAAGTGTGTTTCTTCCCTGTTCCTTCACTTTAGTATCTAATGCTTGAGTAGCCATGTGTGTGACTACTGACTTGGAGGAGCTTGGTTAAAGAAGCAGGAGTATCACTGTAGGTCAACAATGTTTGAATGAAGTAGGTTTCTTTGGGACTGGATATAAAGCCACATACTCTCTGGTAAGGAATGTCTTCACATAGGAGTTAGCTTTCAAAATGAGCTTTGAAGAAAGGAGCAGAGATTTGATAGATCAGAGTTGAGCTGATGTGGGGTACTAAATTAAAAGATAATATTGTTTTGTATTGGTAATAAGGGGGTTAGATAAAATTCAAATTTTGGGGGGTAGTATTCAAGCCACCTTCTTCTTTTAGTCTTTACCCATCTGTCTGCATTTGGACTGGTACCTGCTTTCCACTGCAGGAAACATAGTACTTGTCCATTCTTTGTTCTCAGGACTTTGCTTATTCAGAGATTCTCTTAAATGCCTCCACTTTTCAAGGTTTTGGCTTGTATCAATCTTCAGTAACCCTTCTGAACTCACTATTTGCCTTCATTCTTCTTTGCCTTTAGCATAAGCTGCACAATTCCTTACCTTTCTGTTTGTTGAAAATTGACCTAAGACACTAGGTTGAAGTGGCTGAGGCTTAGTTATTCATTCACAGCTTGGCTAATACACTTTAATAAAATCAGTCTCGGGTTAAATTCTAACACAAATATAGACTTTAAACATATATGAGTAAGCTAGTGCAAAATAGTACATATAACCTTTGTAGGTATGATAAAATGTAAACTGACAGCACTTTGATGAAAGGTTCATTTGAGGGAATTTCAACAATATTCTAGAGGTTCATTTGAGGGAATTTCAACAATGTCACCATTATAATTGGCAATAGCCAAACAGAATCCTATGACTCAGTGGATAGACACAGCCATTTAGGGATCAGGCATTGAAAATCATTCCCAGGAGTGTGGGCTATAGATTTTGTTAGCTTCTTATACTCTGTTCATGCAAGGAGGAGGGTTGATTCTAAAATATTTTTGTTAACCAACATTTTTAATACTCTACTGACTTCACCAGTGAGAGAGAGTGTATTCTTATAAACAAGCCACTAATTTCATTATTATATTAGCAAAATGTCTGGAGTGATCAGAGATACAAGGATAGGTGAAGCACTTGTCAAAGAGGAGGGAAGATGCTACATTGCTGATGATGAAAGACAGGACTGTGATCCAAGATATTTAAGGTGGCCTTTAGAAATTGGAAAGGGCAGGGAAACAGATTCTCCTTTAGGGCCTCCAGGAGCAGGGAAACAGATTCTCCTTTAGGGCCACACTCTTATTTTAGCCCAGTGAAATTGATTTTGGATGTCTGACCTTCAGAACTGTAAGATAATAAATCTGTATTGTTTTAAGGCACTAAGTATGTGGTGATTTGTTACAGCAGTGTAGGAAACTAGTACAGTTTATCATAGTTTGAAGAGAGATGGGAAGAGATTTTTCCCTCCATCTTTTGGGGGAGATCTTGGTTTAAACTCCAGAGAAAAGATTTACCTTTCCTTATGTAGGTCTCTACTCTTCATTCACAAAGTGTGCAGAATAAAGTGCCCACTTAAAGGGGTTTGGGGCTAGAGGTAAGCAAGGCCATTCAGTACATAAGGAGGTAAAGGGTTCATGAAGTGTCAGATTTTTCTGGGAAAATCACTTCTGTTTTTAAATGTACGTGGTTGTATTTACAGAGGTGATGTACAGTTCTTAGAAATTTCAGAAATCATGAAAATTAGCTATCATAGTAGGCCATTTTGGGGAATAGGGTTCCCAAAACAGGATTTAAGGAACAGGATTTTCCTTAAGCGAAAAAGTATAAGCACATGGTGCATTAGTTACTTTGTGGTTGTGTAACGAATTACCCTAAAAGTGAGTTGTTAAAGCAACAAACATTGTCCCATAGTTTTTGAAAAGACAGGAATCTGGGTGCCTCTGGTTAAAGGTTTCTTTTTTATTATTATTATTTTATTTTATTTATTATTTTTTTAAATTTTAATTGTTGTTCAAGTACAGTTTTCTGCCTTTTTTACTAAAGATGTTGTCTAGGGCTGTGTTCTGGTCTGAAGACTTGTCTTGGGGGAGGATCTCTGCTTGGAAGTTCTCTCATGAGGTTATTGACAAGACTCAGCTGTGAACTTTTGGACTGAGGGACTCAGTTCCTTGCTGGCAGCAGGCTGGAGACTCCCTTAGTTCTTCGTTACTTGGATCTCTTTCCATTCATACTTTGATGAGAGAAAGAGAGCTAGCCCTGAGCCCAAGACAGACAGCTATTTTTTAAAGTAACCTAATCTCAGAAGCAACATTTCATTATCTCTTCCATATTCTGTTAGAAGCTCTAGTCACTGACTGAAACCCACACCCAAGGAGGGCAAGGGTGTTAGTACTAGGAATCAGGGATCATTGTGGACCAAATGATTTTGGCTCTCCCACCACTGTTTGTTTAACTCTGGTGACCTGATTTCTGAATTATTTTCTTTTCTGATTTGGTTAATATCAAATTACCACGGTGGTTGTGAGAATTAAATGAGATCATAAATACTTACAAAATGCTCGGCATATAGTAGACTCTCAAAAAGACAGCAGTTTTGAAAATATGCAAACCAAGTGGCCATTGGGCCCACATCTGATTTTTTTTTTGTCAGATACTTGATTTTTCAGAGTTCTAAATTTTGACATTCTGAGAATCTGTTTTAGTATCTGACTTGTAAGAATTCTGATAGGGCCCTGGCTGCGTGGCTCAATTGGTTGGCACATTGTTCCCATGCACCAAAAGGGTTGCAGTTTCTGTTCCCAGTCAGGGTTTGATCCCTGGTCAGGGCAAGCACAGGAGGCAACAGATTGATGTGTGTCTGTCTTTCTGTTTGTCTGTCTCTCTTTCTTTCCTTCCTTACCCCTTTCCTCTTCCTCTCTCCCTCCTTCTCTCCCTCTCCCCCCCACCTTCCTTCCTCTCGAAAATCAATAAACATAGCCTCTGGAGAGGGTAAAGAAAAAGAATTCTGGTAGAATTTATAAGAATGTTAAAAAAAAGACTAACATTCTTAAAATATTTTTTGTTCAGTTGGTTAATATGACATCAGATATATTCAGATTGATACAGGCATTTTAAATATAAATCCCCCCAAATAAACCTTCACAGTTTGAGATAACTCAGAGAATTTTCAAAGGATGCATAAGCAGTCTATGCTGTCTGGGAAGAAAAAGTCTCTCTAAGCTAAAATTATTTGTTATGATTTATAGATTTAAGATGATCTTTATAAAGATTTATTCATGTTTCATGTTGACTTGGTCTAATGATGTAAATTAATTTACTGTCCACCCCCCCTTTTAATTTGGGAGAGGTTAAAACATTCCTTGAACACAAAAGCCACTTTACTCTTGTAGTATGTATGGTATTGTTAATATCTGAAAAGTCATCTGCTAATCAAGTAATAGAAAAGAAATGAATCTGGGAGAGATGGTATCAGTCTCCTGGCACTGTTAAATATGATTAGGTATTGTATGGTTTCTCAAAACCTTTTTAGAAGATTGAGTTTTGGTTTAGAATGCTAATATTGTAGCACTTTATATTCTAGGCTATCTGTATATGCAAATAAGATGCCAAATACATTAGATGGAAATATTTGGGGAAAATTATGGCTGCTTAAGAAAAAAACATACAAAACCAACTTCCCAAACAAATTTAAACCATTTACTTTCATCTGGTTTGTTTGAAGTAATTTGAACTAATTCTGAGTGAAAATATTTAAAATTTTTATTTCAGTGTATGCAATTCTGTTTTTATTATAAATATATACGATTTTATTATACATTGAGAAAAGGAGAGAGATATGTTTATCATAATAGTTGAAATCCTTTTGTTACTTTTTATTAGGAAGTACATATTCTTGAAACATCTCAAGATAATATTCTTTTACTTTTAATCCCTTCTACCACCTTCTGCTCCCCTCCACCTCTCAGAAAATTGTAGAACTATATCCAGTTGCCTAGTGATTGAGGGAGAGGATAGAAATAACAAAATACTTTTGTTATTGTTGGATGCAAATCATTCTTTTACCTTTGTTTTCCCTTTCTCAGCATACTCAGCCTTTTTCATGAGTCACTAGTTACGGGACTTCTCTGACACTAGAATGCTTATTCATCTCACTGCTTAGACATTTAAGATTATCATATTTTGAGAACAAATATTGATTGCCATTGACTTTTTCCAAGAGTGTGTTCTTTATTTAGTGTTGTTATTTCATTTAGTAATTTAATTTCTCAAAAATCGAAAGTTTGAGTATACTGTGGAGGATCACAGGTTGATTCACACACAACCTTAAGCCTCAAGCTATTTCAGACTCCTGCTTGCTGGTTTTATGTTTGTGTTCCATGGAAATGGGTCTGTCTTGGATTAAATACAGTCTTCCCACAGATGAATTGCTTGCTTAGTCTTACTTGCCTTTTAGGTTACCTATTACACTAAATTTAGGCAATTTTAGACACCTGATATACATTCACCTAAGTTTAAACATGGACAAGTGGTTGACAAAATTTTGTGATTGGTTGAAAGACTGTTTTTAAAGTTTTAATATGTGTCGCTTTAAAAAAGTTTTTGATACTGGCTATGCAACTATGTAGATTTAAGTGTGAATTGAATTTGAGATCTGAAAGCTTAAAAATTTTAAGAGTCAGCTCCTCTGCTATTCTATTTGCAGTATACTTACAGGTATGTACCCAAAATTCATAATAAACTTTCCTGCATGGCTTATTTCTGACGGCTATAGATTTTATAAATGGCACTTTATGGTTTTTTTTTATTAACAGAATTCTGCTTGGTCAGAGTCGTGATGGCATTGTGTTCAGCACTGATGACTATTTTCACCATCAAGATGGGTACAGGTATAATGTTAATCAGCTTGGTGATGCCCATGACTGGAACCAGAACAGAGGTTTGTTTTGGGCCAGGTCTCCCGGTATAGAATATTTGAGTAGGAGTCAGAGGACCTGGGTTTTATTCTCAACTTCACTTTTATCAGCTGAATGACTTTCATAAACTGTTTGAACAGCTTTGAGACCCAATTTTTTCACCTATTAGAAACAGTAATACTTGTAAGGTTGTTGTGAGAATCAGAGAATTTAGATAGAATATTTTGTAGTGTACTAATACAAACTGGTAAAGTAGAGGCCTGGGATATTTTGGTAGGCTTTATATCTCTTGAATACATTCAAAGAACTCTGATGCTATAGTTATGTATTCCCAAAAGATTTTTTTTAAAGTAATGCTAATGTTTTCTAAGACTCAATATATGCTTTGTGTATATTAAACGTTTTCTTTATTGATACTACTATATAAAAACTCAATTGAATACATTTTTTAGAGGCACATGGGTCACTTTCTTTGCACCTTGGAATAGTGGTTCTTATTCTTCGCTGCACATTTGAATAACTTAGGGACCTTTTTTGAAAACCTGTGTCTGAATCAGCCTCAGAGATTCTGATTTAGTTGGTGTAGAGTGCATCTAAGCATTGCTATTTTTTTTAAAGTTATCCAGATATTCACATGTGCAATCAGATTGAAAACTTGATCTAGAACTATAAGTAAATGCACGTAGTATAAGTGAATTTCTTTTTTAATAGATGAAGAATGCACTATGATTCAACAAATTGATTTATTAAAGAAAAAATTTAAACCTAGAGATGAGAGATTACAATGAATCCCATATACCCATCACTTAGAATTGTCAGTTACCAAGAGTTTGTTGTATTGGCTGTATTCTTTTTCTTTTCACTCTCCCCTTTTTATAATTACTGAAGTATTTTAAAACAATCCTAGACATTATACTACAGGAATTTCAAATTAACCACCTTCTTACTTAGTATGTTCTTTAACTATAGTGCCATCATCACACCTAAAAAAAAATTCCTTGACATCATGTAATACTGTCTCTAATTGAATGTCCCCAATCATTTTAACTGTTTGTTTAGTTATTTTGTTTGAATCAGGATCCAAACAAGGTCCTTACAGTACATTTAGTTTTATGTTTCTTTTAATTATTAATCTGCTGCACTTTCCCCTCTTTCACCTTCATATCATTAACTTGTTGAAGAAACTTAGTTGTTTTTCCTGTAGAATATTCCATATCCTGTAGTTCTCTGTTTCCTTCCTTGTATCAACATAAGAAATGTCCAAACCTGTTAAGAATTTTTATGGGTTTATTTAAGCCAAACTGACTACAATTACTGGAAAGTAAAATCTCAACGAATTGGGAAAATGCTCCAGAAAATGGCAGATTTACCACTTATTTTACATCAGAATCAAATGGGAAGATGTAAGAGGGTTACATGAAATTCATTGGTAATAGATTAGGGAGGTAGGAGAAAGCAAAGGAAGAAGAAGAGATATTTGAGATTAGATAATATAAATTCTATAGATACTTTTTTTACATTGGTGGGATAGATAGTTAACAATATTTATAGCAGGTAAAGATGGAATGCAGCAGAACAAGATAACTATGTCTTGTCCTCTGGTGGGATGTTGTGCCTGAGGGATCAGGGGAAAAGGGGTTACTCTGATTCCAAAGGCATGTTATTGTAGATGGAAAAAGCAATAGTTAAGCTCAGTTAAGGTAAAGATTGACCTCATCAAGGAAGATACTGACCTAGGATATGACTGTCCACCATGACTCACTTTTTGTTAGGAGGTTTTAATTTCAGACCATCCTATGTGGTTACTTTGGGTTTCTGAGTTTGTAAGGCCTCCATGAAGGCCTTCCCTCAGCTTGTCAGGTTTAGTATGTGGCCCCCTTTTGTCCACATTTGTGGTAACCATTTAACTCTTTCTCCTGTATTTACTTAAATGGAAGTTACCAGTAACTCTAGATTGTAGTATTCATTAGGTTCTATTTTTTGCAAGGGGTAAGGAGAGTCTGGTTATCCCATTTTTAATGATGCTGAGAATGGTCAGTCACTTCTGTAATAAGAACATCCTCTCATCTAGAACTAGCAACTAGCATCACCCTAAAGTACAGTATGTACGGGAAAAATAGGATAAATGCTTTTCTTTTTAATTGTCATTTTTCGGAATAAGAAATTTCAGGGAGGATATTTTGGAGTAAAAATTTCACTCTATTATAGTCCATGGTTTAACAGGCAAGTTTAAACGTCAGATAAGTTTGACTATAATACTACTTCCTAGTATTGGTTCTATGACATTCTAGGATTTCTCCAAATATATTAGAGAAGGAAGCATAAAAATCTCAAAAATATGAATTTTTTTGATTTTTAAAAAATGCCATAGGATATTATTGCCAAAATAATGTTGGTATTGCAGTTCCAAAAAAATGTTTCGTGTAATGGGCCTAATGTTAGTGGAATAAGAATAGATGATAAGTAGAATGAATAAAGGTACTGGGCAGAGTTAGTATACCTTTGGTGGACTAGGAAATTTGTTTATGTGGGACAGTTTTTCTCTTTGGAGAACTGGTCCAGAATTTTCATTAAAAGGTTCATGCCATCTAAATTATACTGCAAAACAATGGTTTCTAGATAAACTACTGGTTTTATTAGTATTAAAAATATCAGCTTTTTAAAAAAGTAATATTTACCTTTTTTGGGTAATGATAACTAGTAATTATTAGACATTTTGAAATTAAAGCATGACTTTATTTTAGGGCGGAATTGCTCTTTTCAACAAATATTTACTGTATACTTTAAATGCTGGCTACCATTCTGGGAATATCTGTCTGCCTCATTTTTTATTAGAAGAATCTGCCGTATTTTGCCATGTATAATATGCACTTTTTTGCCCAAACTTTTGATGGGAAAATAAGGATGCACTTTATATACATGGGTAGTACTAATTCCATATCTCTCTAAATGTTTTTAATTCTTTTATTTATGCTTATGTGTTAAAAGTGTAACTCTAGAAAGCAGTAACAGTATCTGTATGCAAAATAATACCCTGGAATATAATAATCAGCTTTGTAATACCAAATTTCTTGTACCTTGTATCTATTCTTGTGTTTTGTAATTGTTAGATAAAATTTCTTGTACTGTAATGTGTTCAAAAATAAATGCTAGAATTCCTTTATAATACAAAAACATATCTAAATATAAATAAATAAGTAAATAATTGGATTAAAAAATTAAAATGAAAGGTTTTTCTTCCCCTGAAAGTTTAGGCCAAAAAATGTGGGTGTGTATTGTACACAGCAAAATACAGTAAATTCATTTTAGAATACTTTAAATTGAAAATGTCTCTAAGGTGTCATTATTCTCCTTAGAACAGGGTGGTTAATTTGTTTAAGAAAATGACACTCGTTGTTCGAGTATTTAACCATTGTTTCCTTAAGAGCTCTATTCTCCTCGAGTGCTCTGGAATGTGGTATTTAATGATGATGATTCAGGAAAGAGGATGATGTCCCCATTATTTGGTTGATAATCTTTTGGAACATCACTCCTAGGAGGTGTAGGCCTGTCAGACATTAGGAGAATTACTTTACTATGTTTTTTTTTTTTTAAATGAAAGACTTTATCATTTTATGATTGGGGATAGAGCAGTGGGAAATGGATAGCATCTTGGTGACCTGTTTATGACCCAAATTCTAAATTTCTTTTGGTATTTAGAGACATCCTCCGAATATGCACTTAGCCATAGTCATTACTCCTTAGCTAACTAACCTTTATAACTCTCTTTGCCCTGGACCTCTAAATAAATGTTTTCATTATGTAGAAGTTACTGGTTTGAATCCTAAATCCCAAGAAAACTTCTATATCATTGCATTTTACCTCAGCATTTTCAATTTTATTTTGGTTCTTAATTATATTTCTGTCTGTTTACACTTAAGGTGTACACACTCCTGTCATCACAGTGGCTCATTGTGGCAGTGATTCTCATGGAGGAAGATATGGTATAGAGATAGGGGGATAGAGTTTTTAAAAGTTCCATTCTACCTCAGCTCCCAGTTTAAGAGACATAGTCCTAAGAAATAGTGAGCTTTGATGGGTAAAGTAGTCTTGGTTGTAGGTTCTTGCTTTTCTTTTTAAAAGTTTTTATTATTGCCCTGGCTGGTGTAGCTCAGTGGATTGAGTGTGGGCTGCGAACCAAAGATTCGCAGGTTTGATTCCCAGTCAGGCTACATGCCTGGGTTGTGCAGGCCATGACCCCCAGCAACCACACATTGATGTTTCTCTCTCTCTCTCTCTTTCTCCCTCCATTCCGTCTCTAAAATAAATAAATAAAATGTTTAAAAAAAGTTTTTATTACAGTAGTCCCAGTTTTTCACCCTTTGGCCCCCTTTCCATCTAGTAGCCTCCACTCCCTCAGGCAGTCCCCATACCTTTGTCCATGCCTATGGGTCATGTGTATAAGTTCTTTGGCTACTCCATTTCCTATACTGTACTTGACATCCACATGGCTATTCTGTAACTACCTATTTGTACTTTTTAGTCCCTTCACCCCTTTACCCATTCCACTAAATCCCTGTCCCATCCAGCAACCATCAGAACACTCTCCAAATCCATGATTCCATCTCTGTTCTTGTTTGCTTAGTTTTTTTTTAGATTCAGTTGTTGGTAGATATATATTTAATGCCATTGTATGGTTCATAACTTTTGATCTTCTTTTTCTTAAGTAAGTCCCATTAACATTTCATAAAATAATGGTTTGGTGATGATGAACTCCCTTAGTTTTTTTCTTATCTGGGAAGTGCTTTATCTGTCCTTCAATTCTAAATGATAGCTTTGCTGGGTATAGCGATCTTGGCTGTAGATTCCCACTTTATGAGTTCGAATATTTCTTGCCAATCCCTTCTAACCTGCAAAGTTTCTTTTGAGAAATCACCGGACAGTCTTATGGGAACTCCCCTGTAGGCAATTAACTGCTTTTTCTCTAGCTGTTTTTAATAATCCTCTCATTACTTTTAACCTTTGGCATTTTAATTACAGTGTGTATTGGAGTGGACCTCTTTGCATCCATCTTGCTTGGGACTCTCTGTGCTTCCTGGAGTTGTATGTCTTTTTCCTCCCAAGTTAGGGAAGTTTTCTTTCATTATTTTTCAAATTTCTAATTTCTTGCTCTTTCTTTTCTCCTCTGGTACCCCTATGATGTGAATGTTGGACAACTTAAAGTTGTTCCAGAGTCTGCTTAGACTTTTCTTGTTGTTTTTTAATTTTTCTTATTCTGATTGGTTATTTTTTTTTCTTATATTCCAAATCATTGATTTGATTCTTGGCTTCATCTACTGTACTGTTGATTCCTTATAGATTGTTCTTTATTTC
This sequence comes from Phyllostomus discolor, assembly GCF_004126475.2. Classification (NCBI taxonomy): domain Eukaryota; kingdom Metazoa; phylum Chordata; class Mammalia; order Chiroptera; family Phyllostomidae; genus Phyllostomus; species Phyllostomus discolor. The sequence continues at coordinate 117,079,716 of NC_040904.2, forward strand.
AGTTAGTGTATTTTTCATTTCTGACTGGATCTTTTTTATGCTGTTGAGGTCCCCACTGAGCATCCATATAACCAGTGTTTTGAACTTTTCATCTGATAGATTGCTTATTCCATTTTGTTGATTTTTTTTTTGGAGTTTTGACTGTTCTTTCATTTTGGACCATGTTTCTTTGTCTCCTCATTTTGGCAGCCTCCCTGTGTTTTTTTCTATGTATTAGGGAGAGTTATTACTACCTGTCTTAGTAGCCTGGCCTAATGTAATAGGTGTCCTTGTAGGATCCAGTGGGAGAACCTCCCCTATCACCCAAGCAGTATACTTGAGATATACCCTCCATGTTGGCTGAATTATATCCACCTCTTGTAGTTGAGGCTTGATTGCTGTTGGCAGATCAGTGGGAGGAATTTACCCAGGCCAGACAGCTGCAAGGACCACTGACATCCGCCCTTTGGAGGATCAGCTATACAGGGGCAGGGTGGTGGTCTCCCTGTGTGATTTGTAGCTAGGCACACAGGTTCTGGGGTTTTCTGGGTGTTGCAGGCCAAGGTCAGCCCCCAGCTATGTTCTGCCCTGGGCCACCCTGCAAGAGCCATAGAGTAGTATGCAAATGCCTGCTGCTTGGGCTGGGCTTGGAGGTCCCCAGGTGAAGTCAAGCTTTCAACCTAGGCTGACCATTGCTAGTGCCAGGCCTGGGGCCCCTTGGCAAAAAGTATGTGGGCTGGGGGCTTGCTGAAGCTGGCTGTCGCTTGTTTGAGAGAATTTAGGAAATTGTGAAGCATGAGCCAAGACTAGCCATTCACTGTGGGAAAGCCACTGTTAACAGCTTAAGTGGGTCTGTAAGTTGGGTGGGGCAGAGCCTCAGGGAATCACCAGAGCAGGATAAACAGTGTTATCCACCATGATGGAGTCTCAGATATGGCACCCGCCTGCTGGCTCTGTGGCTTTGTGTAGGTAGGGCTCAAAAAGGAAAAATGGCTACTGCCTGCCTTTCTGCCTGGGAGAAAGCTATCCCCCCAGCTCTCACCACGATGCCAGATACTTCATTTCCTCCCTGTGTGCCACTGGTGCTTTTCAAGCTGCTACATCAGTGCTAGAGCTCAGGGGTAGTGAGTCTGATTAATTCCACATGGGTTCTTTAAGTGGCTCTGTTTGGGTAACTAGAAGTTTCTTCCACTGATTCAATCCCTGCTGGTTTTTACAGACAGAAGTTATGGTGACTTATGTTCCTGGCACTGGAATCCTGGGCTGGGGTCCTGGTGTATGGTGGGATCCCTTGTCCCCGAGATACACCTTCCGAATTTTTATCTACCACACATGTGTGTATAACCAACCTGTTTAGCATCTCTGTGTCTGCCCCTCCAACCTGTTGGATAGATGTGTTTTCTTTAATTCTGTAGTTGCAGACTTCCATTCAACTTGATTTCTGATGGTTCTGAGTAATGGTTGTTCTGTAATTTTGATGTGGCTGTATGAGGAGGCAAGCCATGTTTACTTATGCTTCCATCTGACCAAAGTCCTGGTTCTTGCTTTTCATTACTATGAATATTTTCTTGCCACTCCCTCAGGCCTGTAAGTTTCTGTTGAGAAATTAGCTGACAGTCTCTGGGAGCTCTCTTGTAGGTAACTAACTGCTTTTCTCTTGCTGCTTTTAAGATTCTTTGTCTTTAACTTTTTGCATTTTAATTTTGATGTGTCTTGGTGTGGGGTCTTTGAGATCATCTTACTTGGAAGTCAGTGCATCTTGGATTTGAATCTAAAACCAAAATAAACAATGAGAGCAGAAATAGACATAGATACAGTGAACATTGTGAATGGTTGCCAGATGGGAGGGATTTAGGGGATGGGTGAAGAAGAGGAAGGGATTAAAAGTACAGATTGGCTATTAACAAGATAGACACAGGATTGTAAAGTTCGGCATAGGGGATATAGTCAATAATATTGTCAACTATCTGGTATCACATAGGTATGAGATTTATTGGGATGATCATTTAGTAAGTTTTATAACATCTGAACACTGGGCTGTACACCTGAAACTAATAGAATATTGTATGTCAACTGTAATTGAAAAATAAACTTAACCGCATAGTCAGTTGAACTGTGGTGTTTTGCTAGTTAGTGTATAAAGTTTTGTCAGTAAATAATGATAAATCCATAGCACTTTTTTTTAACATAAGTCTTATTTCAAAAGCATTATTTGTGCCCTGACAGATAGCTCAGTGGATAATAGCGCCATCCTGATGCAGTGAACGCATTATTTGTAATTGTAAAGTATTGGAAAACACAGATAAGCATAAAATGACATGTATTCTCACCACCAACAGATAACTACTGTTTTTTAAAAGATTTTATTTATTTATATTTAGAGAGAGGGGAAGGGAGGGAGAAAGAGATGAAGAGAAACAGTGATGTGAGAGAGAAATATCAATTGGTTGTCTCTCGTACATTCCCTGAAAGTACAGAACCTATGACCTTTCACTTTGTGGGACAACGCCCAACCAGAGCGATGACCACTTGATTTTTAGTAACTTCTCAGGTCTTTGTATTTTGACCAGAATGTTAGATCATATTACTGTCTTGCAACCTAACCATTTTCAGTTAATAAAGTTCCAGCTTTCCTTGTCAATAAATGTTGACCTCATTTCATATTCAGACCATATTCAAATATAACTTATTCTTGTAATTCCTATAAATGAAAGTTAACTCCAGGCGAAACTCTTCATTAGCTGTAAGCACAACAAATTTTTTTCCCAGAATGTACTTTACAGTTAGTCAAAGCCAGCACCTGGTCTGAAAAATACACATGGTGTGTGGTTATGTCTTCTTATTCCCTTTTAACCTTGTGGAGTCCTTTTATTCCCCATGGCATTGACTCAAGAGATTGCATAGCTTTGGTTTTCTATACAGAGATGTAAAAATTTCTTACAGTGAAAGTTTAAATTTTGTTTTTTAAATTCATTTTTTTATTTCAGCTAAACAAGCTATCAATCAGGGGAGATCTCCAGTTATAATAGACAACACTAATACACAAGCTTGGGAAATGAAACCATATGTGGAAATGGTAAATATGAGATATGGGAGAGTTTTCATATTTTTGTCAATTTTTTAATATTCTGGAATTTTGGTTACTTTGATCTTTATTATTAAAACATTGTCCTTGTTTTCTAAAGAGGTATGTTTGTTTACTTAGTTTTTAAAATATGGGAATGATGTTTATCATGTTCATCTTGCCTGGACTTGAGGATAGTAATTGGAAGTTAACAACCAGTTAAGTGGTCTTAAAATTTTTGTAAACTATATTATTTTAAAAGTAAAATTTTTCTTGGTGGACCAAATTTAGAAGTATTGTCTAAGTGCAATTTATATCTGCCTTCTTTTTAAAGAAGTATTCTCTGGGTTTGTGTTTTTTTTTCCTTTTGTTTGTGTAGGCCATAGGAAAAGGATACAGAGTGGAGTTTCATGAACCTGACACTTGGTGGAAATTTGATCCTGAAGAATTAGAAAAGTAAGGCACTCAAATTTATTTTGAATCTTTTTTTTCTCTTCTTTACATAGTCAATGTCTTTATTAGCTTTGCTTATTTATCATGTCTTTGATACTTGATACTTTGATACTTTGATTATGGACTGTCTTTCTGTTAAGAGGAACATTGGCTTTAATTCAGTGGATTTTTTTTTAGAGGCTCCGTGCTTGTTAAATTTTACTAAATATTCTTGTTAATTGTGTTTGAGGGACAATTAGGGCTTTTCCACCTTGTTTTTTAGCTAGGCTTCTTCTCTGCCTAACCCTTCCAAAGTCATTAGTCTCCCATTTTAGCTTCCATCACCTTTTTATGTGGTGCTTTTATCTTGCTCCTTCTTTTCCTAAGAATCAGTGTGTTTTGAAATTCCGTTTTGGGGTTTCTGTTGTTGTTGTTGTTGTTGTTGCAGTTGTTGTTGTTAGACAGGTAATATAATGCATGTACCTACTCATAACACTCCTTAGAGTTTGGGCAGATTGTCATCATCTAACATCTTACTATTGCTGCAGCAAATCTTGACTAAGTAGTCTTAAGTAGGTTAGAAAGCCTACATAATCTGTTGTCAGTTCAAGTAGATCATGTTACCAGATGAGCACAGGTCTGGTTCGATTTTGCTGCCATATGAGTGAACAGAAAACAGTTTCAGAGCATTTTAGGTTTCAGAATTTGTGGTAAGGGATTGTGGACTTGTGTTACTTTCAACCCTGCTCTCCTGTTTGTGTTTACCTTTTTCCTTCCTCCTCACGGCACTGGTTTTTTGACTATCTTTGTTCCCTTCACTTCCACTCCCCTTGCCCCCTTTTGGTAACAACTTTGAGATATAATTCACATACTTTACAGGTTACCCATTAAAAGTATATAGTTCAGTGTTTTTCGAGGTCTGTCCCCAAAAAGTCCAGCCATTGTTAATATAATGAGAACAGTTTGCAAAACTTTGATGTAACCTGGCAGCCAAGGAGAGTGGACTGGAATGTGTGTGTATGTGAACAATGACAACTTCACTATAGTCAGTGGGGGTGGTAGACACCATTGAGTGAGCATGTGTACTATATGGCCTCCATATTCAAAATGACTGAGTAGAGCAACAAATTTGCATCACATTTTGCATTAAGCTTGAATGTTCCTCTGTAGAAACCATTCAGGTGATTGAAAAGGCCACTGCTACAGGCAGCTGGTGATTGGCAGCTTCATCATGGCATTGCGCCTACTAGTGTATCACATCCTGCTGAGTTTTTTGTTGAAACATCAAATCACCCAGGTGCCTCAGCTCCCCTATAGCCCAGATTTGGCATCCTGTAACTTCTGGCTTCTCCCAAAACTAAAATCATCTTTGGAAAGGAAGAGATTTCAGTCAGTGAGATTCAGGAAAATACAACAGGGCAGCTGAAGGCGATTCCAACAAAGGATTTTGCAGAGAGATTTCCCTGGGAGAACTGTGTGAGGACCCAAGGTGCTTGCTTTGTTTTTTGTATCTTCTTCAATAACTATTTTTCATAGCACATGGCTGAATACTTTCTGGACAGATCTCATAGAGTTGTGCAACCATCACTTCCCTTTTTTAAAAAACCATTTTTAGCCCTGGCTGGCATAGCTCAGTGGATTGAGTGCGGGCTGTGAACCATAGTGTTGCAGGTTCAATTCCCAGCCAGGGTACATGCCTGGGTTGCAGGCCATAACCCCCAGCAACCGCACATTGATGTTTCTCTCTCTATCTCCCTCCCTTCCCTCTCTAAAAATAAATAAATAAAAACTTTAAAAAAAACAAACAAACCATTTTTATTTCTCCCACCTCAGTTTGCCCTCTTCCAGCTTAAAGTGTTATTCTGTATGGTGTCTGTTTTATTTCTTTCTCCTTTGTCTTTTATTCCTTTGGTTACCTTACTTTTCCTTTCTAATTAATATGCTGTGTGTTCATATATGACTAAATAAACTGATAGACTTACTAATATCTGGTGTTATTTATCTGCTCTGTGTATATTGCACTTCAGGTAGTAGAGGCAGAAGTTTAAACACTAGAGATATTTGGTTAATATGCACAATGAATTGATGAAATATAGTTAGACTTTGTTTACATTTGAGGGACTGTTGACTTCACAAACTATAGTTAACTGATGTTTAGTATAATTTGATTTTTTTTGTATAGAATTGATTGAAATATCAAATTTGGCATCTTGTGGATTTAGTCATATCTTGCCAATATTCAGCCTGAGATTTCTTTTTTGGTCTTTTATCTTATCTCTTTTTGCTTTCTCTCCTCAACTTCAATGTAAGCATCAATAGTTTTGAAAATTAAACATTTATTCTGTGTCCTTTTTCTGGGAAAAAATGAATTAATAAATCTAGAACATTAAATGTACAGTATGTTTCTGTGTTTTTGCCATATCCAAGTCAAGTTATGGAAAGCCATGAATTTTAAAAAGTTCTTTGAGGATCAAGAATAATTTTTAAACCACTTTTGGTTTTCATAATTAAACTCATAGAAAAGTACATAAAATATAAACATATGGCTTAACAAATTGCTTATAAGGCAAATATTCATTTAACCATTACCCATGTCATTGGAGCTTTATCAATAGCTCAGAAGTTCTTCCAGTTTCTTTTCCCAGTAATAATTCTTTGGTAATTACTTTCTTGCTTTTATTTAAAGCTTTTGTTTTTTCCTAAAACATCTTTTGCCATAACACTGTGGTTTGATTTTGTTTTTTCCCCCAAGATTTATGTAAATAGAGTCATGTCCATTTTATTTCACTTAACATAATGTTTGTGAGATGTGTCCAAATTGTTGTATCTAATAATTTGCACTGATTAATAAATTTTAAAAATGCAACAGGACATGTCCTAAAATAACTTTTTAAAAAGTAAACATACTTTTAAAAAGTAATAAATATTTGATAATTGATTTTTGTAAGTCCTACAAGTCTGCGCAATTCTATAATTCTCAAAACAGTCTGTCATTTTCTTGGATTTTGTTATTTAAAAAGGGGGTTAGCTCAGTGGTTCAATGAATAATTAGTTGGTTCTGTGTGATGAAGGTATAAACAGTTAACATTTTGCTCTGATTTACAGTATCTTTAAACCTTTTAAAAGTGCTGTTAAAAATTTTGAGAGAGCCAGTATAAATTTTTTTGTTGTAAAATGTGGGTAAATGAGATGTGTTTTCTAGTATTTATTTGTTTGTTTATTTATTTATTTTTATTTTAATCATTGTTCAAGTACAGTTTTCTCCCTTTTATTCCCATTCCAGCCCACCCACCCAACCCTCCCCACTTCCCTCCCATTCCCTCCCTCCCCCTAGCTTTTTTTGTCCATGTGTCCTTTAAATTTGTTCCTGTAAACCCTTCCCATTCTCCCCTGAAATTCCCTCTTCTCTACCCTCTGGTCACTGTCAGTCTGTCCTCTATTTCAGTGTCTTTGGTTATATTTTGCTTATTTCTTTGTTTTGTTGTTTAGGTTCCTGTTAAAGGTGAGATCATATGGTAATTTGTCTTTCACTGCCTGGCTTGTTTCGCTTAGCATAATGCTTTCCAGCTCCATCCATGCTGTTGCAAAGGGTAGGAGCTCCTTCTTTCTTTCTGCTGCATAGAATTCCATTGTGTAAATGTACCATAGTTTTTTGATCCATTCATTTCCTGATGGGCATCTAGGTTGCTTCCAGCACCTAGCTGTTGTAAATTGTGCTGCTATGAACATCGGGGTGCAAAGGTTTTTTTGTATTGGTGTTTTAGTGTTCTTAGGATATAGTCCCAGCAGTGGAATTTCTGGGTCAAAAGGCAGATCCATTTTTAGTTTTCTGAGGAAGTTCCATACTGCTTTCCATAGTGGTTGTACCAGTCTTCAGTCCCACCAACAGTGCACTAGGGTCCCCTTTTCTCCACAACCTCTTCAACACTTGGTGTTTGTTGCTTTGTTTATGATGGCCATTCTGACTGGTGTGAAGTGGTATCTCATTGTGGTTTTAATTTGCATCTCTCTGATAGCTAGCGATATTGAACATTGTTTCATGTGTCTTTGGATTTTCTGTGTGTCCTCCTTGGAGAAGTGTCTGTTCAAATCCTTTGTCCATTTTTTAATTGGGTTGCTTGTCTTCTTAGAGTGGAGTCGTGTAAGCTCTTTATATATTTTGGAGATTAAACCCTTGTCTGAGATATCATTGGCAAATATGTTTTCCCATACAGTTGGTTCTCTTTTTATTTTGATACTGTTTTCTTTACCTGTGCAAAAGCTTTTTATTTTGATGAGATCCCATTTGTTTATTCTTTCCTTTATGTCCCTTGCTCTAGGAGACATGTCAGTAAAAAAGTTTCTGCGTGAAATATCTGAGATTTTCTTCCCTATGTTCTCTTCTAGGACTTTAATAGTGTCATGGTTTATATTTAAGTCTTTTATCCTCCTTGAATTTATTTTTGTATGAGGTGTAAGTTGGTCCTCGGGTTTCATTTTTGTGCACGTAGCTGTCCAGTTCTCCCAGCACCATTTGTTGAAGAGGCTATTTTTATTCCATTTTATGTTGCTGTTTCCTTTGTCAAATATTAATTGGCCGTAGAGACTTGGGTTTATTTCTGGGCTCTGTTCTGTTCCATTGGTCCATGTGCCTGTTTTTATGCCAGTACCAGACTGTTTTGATTACAGTGGCCTTGTAGTATAGTTTAGTGTCAGGTATTGTGATCCCTCTTACTTTACTCTTCTATCTCAAAATTGAAGCAGCTATTCAGGGTCGTTTATGGTTCCATATAAATTTTTGAAGTGTTTGTTCTATGTCTGTGAAATAAGCCATTGGTACTTGAATAGGTATTGCATTGAATGTGTAAATTGCTTTTGGTAGTATGGACATTTTGATTATATTAATTTTTGTGATCTGTGAACATGGTATATCTTTCCATTTGTTTGTGTTTTCCTTGGTTTCTTTCCTCAGTGTTATGTAGTTTTCTGAATACAGGTCTTTTACCTGTTTGGTTAGGTTTATTCATAGGTATTTTATTTTTCTTTTTGCTATTTCAAATTGGATTTTTTTTTCTTGATTTCTGCTTCTGCTGTTTCACTGTTGGTGTACAGAAATGCCTTTGATTTCTGGATGTTGACTTTGTATCCCGCTGTCTTGCCAAATTCATTTATTAGGTCAAGCAGTTTTTTGGTGGGGTCTATAAGATTTTCTATGTACACTATCATGTCATCTGTAAACAGTGACAGTTTTGTTTCCTCCTTTCCAATTTGGATGCCTTTTATTTCTTTTTCTTGTCTGATTGCTATGGCTAAAACTTCCAGTACTATATTGAATAGAAGTGGTGAAAGTGGACATCCTTGTCTTGTTCCTGTTCTTAGTGGAAAAGATTTTAATTTTTGCCCATTGAGTATAATGTTGGCTGTAGGTGTCTCATATATGGCCTCTATTATGTTGAGGAATGCTCCCTCTATTCCCGCTTTGCTGAGTGTTTTTATCATAAGTGGGTGCTGTACTTTATCAAATGCTTTTTCTGCATCAATTGATATGATCATGAGGTTTTTGTCTTTGCTTTTGTTTATGTGATGTATTACATTTACTGATTTGCGAATGTTGTACCATCCTTGCATCCCTGGAATGAATCCCACTTGGTCGTGGCGTATGATCTTTTTAATGTATTGTTGGATGTGGTTTGCCAGTATTTTGTTGAGGATTTTAGCGTCAGTGTTCATCAGCAATATTGACCAGAAGTTTTCTTTCTTTGTTGTGTCTTTATCTGGTTTTGGAATTGGGATGAAGTTGTTCTCATAAAAAGAGTTTGGGAGTCTTCCATCTTTTTGGAGTTTTTGGAATAGTCTGTGAAGGATAGGGGTTAGCTCTTCCTTAAATGCTTTGTAGAATCCTGTGAAACCATGTAGTCCAGGGCTTTTGTGTGTTGGGAGTTTTTTGATTACTGCTTCAATTTCTTTTGCTGTTATTGGTCTGTTCAGGCTTTCTGCTTCTTTTCCATTGAGTTTTGGAAGATTATATTTTTCTAGAAATTTGTCCATTTCACCTAGGTTTTCAAATTTCTTGGCATACAGTTCTTCATAGTAATTTCTTGCAATCCTTTGTATTTCTGTGGTACCTGTTGTAATCTCTCCTCTTTCATTTCTGATTGTGTTTATTTGGGTTTTCTCTATTTTTTTCTTGATGAGTCTGCTTAAAGGCTTGTCGATTTTGTTTATCTTATTTATTTATTAAAATTTTTAAAGATTTTATTTGCAAAATATAATTTATAGTCTGCACTCTATTACACTAAAATAACTTACTCTCTAAACCTATAAATTCTTTAAAGAATTAAAATCCTTTTCTTTTTTGTTAGGAGGAATAAACACGGTGTATCTCGAAAGAAGATTGCTCAAATGTTGGACCATTATGAATATCAAATGTCCATCTCTATTGTAATGAATTCAGTGGAACCAGTGCACAAAAGCACACAAAGACTTCACCCTTCAGAGGAGAGACAGAGGTGGGGAAGTTCTCTAGGCTTGCACAATCAAGTCTGTGTCACATACAATCATTAAGGTGACTATTTTCAGCTAACACATTTGTTGCTTGCCTTTGAAAAATATTATTGAGCCTTTCTTGATGTTTAAGTAGTTTTAAATTAAAAAAAAGATTGCATTGCCTCACAGAGGATGTTCCCAGCAGTTGTTTGAAGTATAAATAAAAATTACATAAATTGTATTTTAAATGTTTTTATAATCTTGTAATACCTTTGGTTACTATGAAGACAGACACCTGAGTCGGTAAGAACCAGAATGTTTTCCACAATTGAATTTTAAACTAATTTTATCTATTTTGTAGAGAATGTTGAATAGTTTTATAGTTTATACCGAAAACTAAATTTTCATAAAACTTTAGTACTTTTCCTTAAGTACTTTAAATATACAAGAAATACTGATTTGTTACAGGCACCATAGTTGATTCACCTGTTTATAATGTAGGTGAAATTATGTTTCTGCAAATTCATCTGTGTGGCAGAAATATTTCTAAGCTATAATTAATATATCAGTTAGTTGAAGCACAGTTCTTCATCAAATGCCATATAATAGGTGTATCAGTTGGCTGAGGAGTTTTCTCCATAATATACATATTTATAATAGAATATATATGGATTTATCACCCTTCTGAAGCCATCCCTTTCTCCACAACTCTCTGATTCTGGAATAGACAAGTAGAGAAATCACTATATAATTAGGAAAAGCTCCCCAGGCTAGTCTGATATATCAGTTTTCTCTATTTAGCACATATACTTCTAGTAAAAATTCTATTGGGCAGTTCCCCAGCATTAATTATAAGAGGATTAGTCCTGTAGGGTATTTAATTTTTACTGGTTTTAATTCTTCTGTAGAGCCAACCATATATTTCATTGGATATGTTTCTTTGTTAGATAAAACTGAGACTTAAATTCATTTCAGAGGTCTTATAATTCATCCTAATCTTTGTTTCATTTGCTCTTTTTTAACTCATTTCGTACCGCTCATGAGGTTTCTCATGTTTTACGCGCCATCTGTTAAGGACCGCTTACGAATTTTCTAGTGTTTCACGCGCCTCGGTCCACAAGCAAAAATGAAGTATAAACAGTTTCTGCTATCAGAAGAGTCTCACAAACAATGGGAAGACAAAGAAACAATTCCCAAATGAAAGGAGGAAGCCTCAGAAAGAATGCTAAATGAAATAGAGGCAACTCAACTAGCAGATACTGAGTTCAAAGTGATGATAGTCAGGAAACTCAATGAGCTCACATTGAGCTACCAGAAACTACAGGGAAGCTACAGTGAGCTCACTGCAAATGATATCAACATGAAAAAGGAAATAGAAACTATCAACAAGGGCCAAGATGAAATGAAGAACAGTCTGTTCTATTGGTGGTGAGAGACTGGATAACGGATGACAATAATGAAGGCTCCCTGGAATCAGAGACAGATCTGTCCAGCCCTTCCCCTGGGGGTGCAAGGAGAGCACCTCGTAAAGATCCACCCAAAAGGTTGTCAGGTGATATGAAGCATCATGAACCTACGTATATTCCAGTGAATGGGAAGAAAAAGTTTCCTGCGAGAGCCTGCAGAGTTTGTGCCGCCCATGGGAAAAGGAGTGAATCTAGATACTTATATAAATTTTGTTTGGTCCCTCTTCATAGAGGAAAATGTTTTATGCAGTACCATATGTTAAAAAAGTACTAGGAACTTTAATTGTTTAATTAGTTGTTTAATTGTTTTTGTAAAAAAAATGTTATAATTATTGAAAAACAACACCTAAGTGCATTATTATCTGTAGTTATGATGATTTAAATAATGTGCAGTTTGCCCAAAAATGTGCGGTCCCTGGTGTATGTCTTAGATTTCTATGCGGTACGCAATGTGTTAAGGAAGAAAACCCCCAGCTAATTAGATGCTGTTTTAAAATATAATCATTATGATCCTTCATGTTTTACATGCTAATATTTCATAGCCTTCACAGCAATTATTGTAGTTTTATATGGTATTCAAATATGAGTGCAGTAACTGAGAATTCAGTTAATAGAGTTGAAGGGTTTTTTTTGTTTGTTGTTTTTAAGATTTTATTTATTTATTTTTAGAGAGAGGGGAAAGGAGGGAGATGGATCCATCAGTTGCCTCTTGCACTCACCCCAACCAGGACAGTGGGCAACCTGGACATCTGCCCTGATTGGGAATTGAACCAGTGACCTTTTGCTTTGCCAAACGATATCCAACTAACCAAGCCACAACGGTCAGGGCAGAGCTGAAGTTTTTTAATGTGTGTTTTTGTTTTAACATCTGCAACCCATAATAAGTAAAGCTTCTTAGTTTAGAATCATAACAAACTATTGCTTAGTTTTGTTACAGTGACCTTTTAGAATATTTGGAGGCAGCAGAAGGAAGAGATTGAGTTTAGTGGTTTTTAGAGTTTTATGGGTCACAATTTGTAAATCGTTTTTTCCATTAAAGTTATTAGCTATAATTGTGTACATATAGGGAAAGGAGTGATTTAATTAAGGAATTAATATTTTGTGGTTTTCTTTCTCCTTACCTGTTAAATAAAATTATCATCCCATTTTTTATTTTTAAAATTATAGTGCTATTAAACCAGTTAGTCTCTGTATGTATGTCAGATTTTCTCATTAAAAGTATTCTTAGGGTAGTAAGAAGGCATATTAAATTTGTTGGCGTAGATTTTGAAAGAGGAGTAATTAGCGATTATCTTCTTTTTGATTCCTTATACCTTGCAAAGCAAATTAAATTAATTCAATTCATTTAATTCAAATTGCCAAACGTATTAAGTCTAAAACATTTCCCCTGTAGCATGATTTGTAAATTTTATGTCAAACCTTTAAAAATTTATAATCGAGATTTTTGCAGTTAAATTCGGAGATTTTGTAATAGAATGGTTATAATGTATACTGTCTGTTGACTATACCAAATGGTATAATTGTTGTAATTGGGTACATGTGTGTTAATTTTGAATATATTTCCTATGGAAATTCATAATGGGTTGTCACTGTAATACTGTTCACAGAATCAAGGGAAAAAGAGTAGCACAAATAACTCTTTGGAAAGAGATCTGCAAGAGTAAATAGTTATTCTCAAAGCTAAGGCTGTGTCCCTTGGAAAGTTCACTTTTTGATACATTTAAAAATCTGTCCTAGTCATTTACATTAGAAATCATCTCTTTTTCCTTTTCTTCTTACAGATTTAGTTTTTTGAATAACCCTGTCTCATTCCAGGTGTGATGATTACAGTAATTACATATATAAAACACTTCCCAATGTAGAAACCAGTAACTTCAATAAGCTGTCTTAAATTTAAATATGAGTAAAATAGATTATTTTATTTTGCATGGACCCAGCCATAGTCTCCCCTAAATTAGAACTATACACAAACATTATAGCTACTTGATGAGTAACTAAAGACTTCACCTAGGAGTGCTGTCCAGTTCACATTTCCATGTTGCACTTCTTGTAAATTAATGGGAAGATTGAGAGCCTTTCATGAGCCATTGGGGTTTTGCCTCTCAATTTTATTATTAATTAAGAGGAAGAAATAAGAATAATTTATTTGCTTGTGATTAAAATGTGTTCAAGTTTAGTAGAGTTAATAAAAAAACACTATTTGGATTATTTTCTTGTTTTGCAGTTTTAACTGGTTTCTTAAATAGGGCATATAAAACTAAAGTTTTACTATGCTTGGGGTTGGTTCATCTACAACTAATGCTTATAATTGTAAAATTTTGTTTTTGTCTTTTCAATTGTAATTCTGAACTCATCAGGTTTTTTAGTATAACAAAATGAGAGAAAACTTGATTTGGGAAGGGATTGTGGATTATTCCCTTAATTCTTCTTCTTTTTTTCTTTTTTTCTTAATAATATTAGAAATCGTGTTTCTTTCATAGTCTTTTTTTTGTACACATTTTGTTTTTATATTCTCTGCTCAGCCAACCTTGTAACACTTTTAATGAAGTTGATGGATGGTAAGTGACTGAGAGAATGGAGGTAGTTTTTTTTCCTCCTATGTTCCACTGAATTTATTGTTTCTTATGAACCTTATTTAACCATGTTAAACTTATAGACCACAGCTTTGTGGGTAGTTTCCTGACCCGGTTGTTTAGATAGAACTTGGATATGAAAGTACTCAGAAAGATTTATAAAATTCTATCAATGTTCCTCATTTGTTAGGAACCCCCTAAACATGGTGTAGTATTTGGATATATGGATTTAAGAAGAAGATTCTTTTGTAGCACTTAAGCATCATGAAGACAGACTAGTTAAGTTGTTTGAAATACACTATCATGAGAATCACTATTTTACCATGATTCTCCAATCTGCCCTTTTTCTTTCTTTCTTTTTTTAAAATTTTTATTTAGTTTTAGAGAAAGGGGAAGGGAAGGAGAAAGAGAGAAATACCTATGTGTGGTTGCCTCTCACATGCCCACTACTGGAGATCTGGCCCGCAACCCAGGCACGTGCCCTGACTGGGAATTGAACCAGCAACTCTTCGGTTCGCAGCCTACACTCAATCCACTGAGCTACATCAGCCAGGACAATCTGGCCTTCTTAAAGAACTGAATGATTTTGAAGGAAAGCTGATAGCAATTTTGAGTTCAACTTCTGCAGGTGGGTCTTCATATTCTGCAGTGTTGTTATAATAATCAATAGGAAGTTAATGGTAGCAAGTCTTAATTTAATAATCATTTAGGTAGCTGCCATTTATTTATTTAATGTAATTGTTACAGTCTGATTTTCATAACAATCTATAAGTGTTTTATAAAGAGGAAACAACTTACAGAGATTAAGTAACCTATCCAATGTAATTTCTTTAGGGAGAGATGAAACTGAGATTCACATCTCCCACATATATTCCTCATTATATCCCATTTTATCTTTTAAACTACAGTTTTTAGTTTTCTAAGGTAGGAAAGAAATTTCAATGAAGAATGCATCTTTACCTTTGATTTACAGGGTTAAAAGGTATGTTAGTTTATCAATGAAGTTGTGTACAAGAAACTGTAAGTGGCCATTTATTTAGAATATATTTTTTGAAGTCAAGATTAAAAGGGGTTTATACAATTTAGCGTCTAAATGTTTTCTAAAAGAATATTGATATAATTGATAATCATTTCAACATCTTTTGAATTTTTATATATCCTTGTGCTTTAATGTGTAAAATTAATATTCATAAGTGTATTGCACATTTAATATTTTCTGATTTTAAATAGCATTAAAATGTGTAGTATTCAATAAATGGATTGTCAAATTACATAAGCTGTTTTGCTGATTAATTTTGAGGCAGTATTTCCTAAAGTAAATCAACTCTATTTGTAAGTGGTCTTTTTAAATGTTCACTTAAGTGTAATAGTAGTAGAAGTCATGGAAATAATGTCAGTTTTCTCATTTTCTGAAGAATTGAGAGCTTTTTCCCTTTGTTTATGTTGTTAATTTTCCAAAATTAAAAAACAATAAGGAGCTGGTTATTTTAATTTGTTATATAAATAATACATTGAATTAATTAGGTTTTAGAGGGAAAACCCTTTATAGATGAAGAATTTTTACTGTTGAGTATTTGCCTCATTTTGTTTGGTTAACTTTAAAAATTGAAGAATTGGATCTTGCCTGTTTTTTTATTATTTCTTAAGAGTAGTTTTTGGTTTTTTTCTTTGTTTCTAAACGTGAATTCAGATGGAATTTTGTTAGAATAGGCAAGACTTCATGAAAGAAGAAATAGCATTGGTTTCATGATGGTAGTTATCAGTTCAGGAAACTAGAAAGGAGTGTATTATTGGATTGAGTTTATTGGAATATATTGCAATGTAACACTGGGAAGAAGTGGTTAAAACATTTAATTTCCATTATAAATAAATTGAAGTATTTACAGGAAATGTAATGGGAGGACTAGGCAAGACATTTTGAATTAATTAAAAAGTGAAGGAAAATTTAATTATGGGAAATCATGGGAAAAAAACTATTAAGACTAGAAGGTGGTCAGAAGTGGCATTTCTCTCTCCCTGTCTTCCTTTTGCAGTTTAAAGACCTGTAGATTAGGAACAACTATAAAGGACACATGGACAAAACCAAGGGTGAGGGTGGGAATCAAGGGAGGGAGGTGGGGATGGCTGGGGTTCTGTGGGGAGTATGGGGTGGTAAATGCAGACAACTATAATTGAACAACAATAAAATAATTAAAATAAATAAAGACCTGTAGAACCATGGTATTGTGTTAAGAAAGATTATCTTTTACCTTGAGTGTATAGAAGAAGGATCTTCCTTGGACATTACTGTTTTTGGAGGTTTGTGCTTTAATGAGTTAATATTTACTTAGTGTTGAAATAGCCAATAACCTTTTGATATTGGGGACACATTACTTTAAGTAGAACAACTTTATAAGTCAGTTTGTAATTCAGGAAACATGGAGATGGAATGTGAATTAGTTTTATTTGATGCTTGCTAGCGGGGAGAGTGTTCAGACCAGCAGAAAGGAAGGTTCATCATTTATTTAACTGGTAGGTATCTCTAATACCACCAGAGGTTTTGTTTCATATTTTGAACCTCACCAGTAGTCTTTAGATTTGTGATTTATGATCAAGAAATTAAATCCTAAAATACAGGATAAGGAAAGCAACCTTGAGGCTTACAAGTATCTATTTCATTTAGGGTAATTTAAAGATCCTTTTTTTTTTTTAACACTGCTGAAGAATTCTCAGACAATCTGAGAAAAATACTTACTTTAATACTTTAGGTATTTATCAGAATCTTAAAGTGGTCCAACAAAAAGATTGTCATTTTTCAGAACTTTTTTTCAGTGAACTGTGTTTCCAAGGGTAACTTTTTAAAAAATACCAAGTGCTTAACTGTCTGATTTCACTTATATGTGGAATCTAATGAAAAGATTAACAAAATAGAAACAGACATATATAACAGAACAGACTCACAGCTGTCAAAGGAGGGGGACTGAGGGACTGGGTGGAAAAGGCGAAGGAATAAACAATGGAAGAAAAAATGCTCAGACACAGACAAAAAGTATGGTGATTACCAGAGGGAAAAGGGAGTTGGGGAAGGTAAAAGAGGGTAAAGGGGAAATAAATGGTGACTTAACTTTGGTGAACACACAATATAATATACAGATGGTGTATTATAGAATTGTACACTTGAAACTTATATATTTTTATTAACTATTGTCACCCCAATAAATTCAATATTTTTTAAATCAAATGTTCAAATTTCTATTGTGAAACATTTATCTTTATTCAGCAGTGAAGAATAGCTGGTATTGATGCACAGCTTCACTTAGTTTTACTATTTGAAAAATAGCATTATTTACCTTCTTTATGCTAAATCTCAATTTAACTTTAGTTTGTTGTCATACTTGGGATAGTTTTCAAGATGTTTGTAGCATGGTTTCATTGGAAAGGACACATTATTATAATATTTGGGCAGTCTGTTCTACCCTTAGTAGTACCCATCCTTCTATTTCAGTAGAAAGGGTAGCCCTCCTCCCATCTAAGGTAATGTCTTCACCTGTACTCTGGATTTCATCTCTTACCTTCTCAGGAATCTTTATGTTGTTAATTGTTTCTTCTCTCTGTAACTTCAGTCTTGCCTTTTGTTCTTTTTGTTTCTTTGTCCAGTCCCTTCCCCTTTTTTAAATAGGTAGCATATATAACCAGAACCTTGGTCAAAAAATAGAACATTACCAGCACCTTAGAAACCCTTAGTGGCTCCTCCATGCCTGAGTGATCATTGTAAAATGAAAATAGGATCATGCATAAAACCTTCAGTGGCTTCCCATTGCTGTTAGGATAAAGACTAAAAACCATAATCTGGTATTTAAGATTCTGGTTGATGGTAGCCTCTACATTACTATTCAACCTTCCATTACTCTTATTTTCTGTATGTCATCACTACTGGCACTACTCATTTCTTGAATGTGTTACTCTGTTTTGCTGGAAAATGCAGTGTGCACATACCCCTTCCATACTCATCCTTCAGATTTGAGCTCTTAAAGAAAGCTTTTTTGGACAAAGCTGGTTTGGTGAGGTCCAAATTAAATGTTATATTCTCTCATGTTCTTTTTCTTTATTAATTTGTATGAGGAAAAGCATAAACCTTGTTTTATTGTGGTTCATTTTATTACTCTTTGCAGATACTGTGGGGTCTTTTGTTGTTTGTTTTTTACAAATTGAAGATTTGTAGCAAGTCTGTCCATGCTGTTTTTCTAACACATTTGCTCACTTGGTGTCTGTGTCACATTTTGGTAAACCTTGCAGTATTTCAAACTTTTTCATCATTATTATTTTGTTATGATCTGTTATCAGTGATTTTCAATATTGTTTTGGGGGACAAATCACACCCATAGACCACAAATAATGGATAAATGTGTGTGTTCCAACTACTCCAACAACCGACCATTCCCCTGTCTTCCTCTCTTTAGGCTTCTCTGTACCCCTCTGACCAACAACAGTACTGAAATTAGGCCAATTGATAATCTTATAATGGCCTCTAAGTATTGAAGTGAAAGGAAGAGTTGTGTATCTCTTGCTTTAAATCACAAGCTAGAAATGGTTCATGAGAATGGCATATTGGAGAGTTGAAAATGGCAAGAGAGTTGAAAAGCTAGGCCTTTTGCACCAAACAGCCATACTGTGATTGCAAAGGAAAATTTTTTGAAGGAAATTAGAAGTGCTACTCCAGTGAACACACGAATGATAAGAAAGCAAAACAGCCTTATTGCTGATACGGAAAAAGTTTCAGTGGTGTGGCTAGAAGCCACCCACAACATTCTCTTCAACCAAAGGCTAATTCAGACAAAATCTTCCATTCTGTGAACTCTGAGAGAAGTGAGGAAGCTACAGAAGAAAAGTTTGAAGCTACCAGAGATTGGTTTATGAGGTTTTGGGAAAGAAGCCATCTCCATAACAGAAAAGTTCAAAGTGAAGCAGCAAGTGCTGATATAGAAGCTGCAGCAAGTTATCTTTGAAGATGTAGCAAAAATAATCAATGAAGGTGGTTATAGTCAACAGCAGATTTTCTACGTAGAAGAACCTCATATTGGGAGAAGATGTCATCTGGGACTTGTGTAGCTAGAGAGGTGAAGTCAATGTCTGGCTTCAAAGTGTCGAAGTACAGGCTGACTCCTGTTAAGGGCTAATGCAGGGTGACTTTAAGGGTGAAGCCAGTGCTTATTTAACATTCTGACAACTATAGGGCCCTTGAGAATTATGCAAAATCTGCTCAGTCTGTGCTCTAGAAACAAAACCTGGATGACAGCACATTGTTTACAGTACTGTTTACTGAATACTTAAAACAGAGTGTTGAGACCTCAGGATAAAAAAAATATTCCTTTCAAAATATTACTGCTCATAGACAGTGCACCCCATCACTCAAAAGCTTTGATGGAGATGCACAATAAAATTAGTGTTGTTTTCATGCCTGTTAACAATATTCATTCTACAGCCCCTGGGTGTAATTATGACTTTCAAGTCTTACTATTTAAGAAATAACTTTTTTTTAGGCTGTCACTGCCATAGATAGGGATTTTCTGGATGGATCTGGGCAAATTTGAAAACCTGGAAAGGATTCACCAATCTAGAGGCTATTAAGAACATTCCTGATTCATGGGAAAAATGTCAAAAGATCAACATTTATAGGAATTTGGAAGAAGTTGATTCCAACCCTCATGGATGACTTTGAGAGTGGTCAGTACTTCAGTTGAAGAAGTAACTGCACATATGGTGGAAGTAATAAGGGAACTAGAATAAGTGATGCCTGAAGATGTGACTGAATTGCTGCATTCTCATGCTAAAATTTTTAATGGATGAGGAATTGTTTATCATGGATAAACAAAGAGAATGGTTTTTTGAAATGAAAGCTACTCCTGTTCAAGATGCTGTGAAGCTTGTTGAAATGACAACAAAGGGTTTATAATATTGCATCAACTTAGTTGATAAAGCAGCAGCAGGATTTGAGATGACTGACTTCAGTTTTGAAAGTTTTATCAAACAGCATCTCACACTACGGAAAAATCATTCGTGAAAGGAAAGAGTCCGTCGATGCAGCCAACTTTATTGTCTTATTTTAAGAAATTGCCACAGCCACCTCAGCCTGATCAGTCAGCAGTCATCAACATTTAGGCAAGACCCTCCACTAGCAAAAAGATTGTGACTCATTGACAGTCAGATGATAGTTAGCATTTTTAAAAAACAAAATATTTTTTTAAATTAAGGTATGTACATTGTTTTTTTAGATATACTATTGCACACTTCATAGACTATAATATAATGTAAAGAACTTCCATATGTACTGGGAAATCAAAAATTTTACTTGCTTTATTGTAGCCATCTTCACAGCCTTTCCACTTTATGACACTGGAACTGAACCCACAATATCTCTGAGATATACCTGTATATATTTTCCCATAGTTTTAAAACTTCATGAGTCAGAGATTGTACCTGTTTTGCTCACTATTACATAATTATTAACTAGTGCAATAGCTGGGAGAGTGATACTCAATATTCACACAATAAATGAATATAGTAGTTGTCACTTGTAGTGGACTGAATTGTTCCCTCAAAATTTGTGTTGTTCTAAGCCCAGGTTTCTAAACTGGCTATTTTTAGATATAGGGCCTTTAAAGAGATGATTATGATAAAGTGAAGTCATATACTTAGACCCTTATCCATTATGGTTGGAGTCCTTATAACAAGAGGAGATAGACACACATGACAAGAAGACCTTGTAGACACTGGAGGAAGACAGTCACCTACAAACCAAGAGAGAGGCCTTAAAAGAAACCAACCCTACTGACACCGTGATCTTGGACTTCTAACACCCAAAACTGTGAGAAAATAAATTTCTGTTTAAGCTACCCTATATGTGATAACTTTGTAGCTTCAGCCAACAGATTTTGTTACTTGTGATTCTTCTTTAACAAATACCATATAGACATAGCTGTGGAACTGTGTATGGTAGAGGTTGGAAGTGTTTTTGCGATAGGTGTTAGAAAAACCCAGGTTGCCTTGAGAGGTTGTGGTAGAAATTAATATTAAAGGAGACTCCAGTGAGGGCTCTGAAAGAGAGCTGTTGAGAAGGCTTCTGTCATCTTAGAAATACACATATGATCATGAATAGAATGTTGGTGGAAATATGAATGCTAAAGGTTCTGGTGAAGTACCAACCAGAAATGAGTAAGAAGTTACGGAAACTGAAGGAAAGCGAATATTTTGTTACAAAGCAGCAGAGAACTTGGCTAAATTGTATTCCAGTATTTTGTAGAAATAACACTTATATAAGTGATAGACTTGAGCAAATGTAGCTGAGATTTTTAAGCACAAAGTGTTAAAGGTATGGCCTGGTATCTCCTTGCTGCTCATAGTAAGATGCAATAAGAGAGAGATAAATTGAAGATGGAATTTCTCAGTAAAAAGGAAATAAGACTTGAAGATTTAGAAAATTATCAACCTATGCATATTGTGAAAAATTAGAAAGTCTGGCGGTGCAAGGAGGAGGGGGAGAAGGGGGAGAAAAAACTGGGACAACTATAATAGCAAAAAGTGTTCTAGAGACAACATCAACTTGGTTGTTAGACAGTTTTCTGAAAAAGATTACAAGTATGTGACTTATGTATTCATTAAGTCATCTCAGCAGGAATAAAGAAGGGATTATGACAGCAGAAACATTGCCAGCTTGGACTGAGGAAAGCGATAAGACACAAAATAAAGGGAGTCAAGATATTTGGGATTCTGTAAGACAAGTCAGGAGAGCTATCTGGCTGTGAACATGTGTTGTTTCTTCAAGAAAAGAACCACAAAATCAGAAGTACCACAAACTGGGTGCAAAGGAGATGGGGCTACCACCTCAGGAGGCCTGGAGGACAGAACATAAAGCCAAAGAAGATTCCTCTTCAACCTCAAGATCTAATAGAACTTACCTTGTTAGGTTTTGGACTTGCTTGGGACTCCTCACTCCTTTCTTCTTTTTCATTTCTCCCTTTTGGAATGGGAATCTCTCTTTTATGCCTCTTTCAGCACTGTATTTTGGAAGCAGATAACTTGTCTAGGTTCACTGCTGGAGAGAAATTTTGCCTCATGATGAATCATATCTCAAGTTCGTCCTACATGATTTAAGTGACATTTCAGTGGGATTTTCGGACTTAGAAGTAATGCTGGAGGGCTTTGGGGACTGTTGGGGTTGAGTGAATATATTTTGTGTATGAGAAGGACATGAATTGTGTGGGAGCCAGAAGGCAGAGTTTTATGGGATGAATTATGTCCTGAAAAAATTCATATGTTACCTCAGAGTGCAACTGTATTTGGAGATTCTACCTTCAAAGATATTTTAAGGTAAAATAAGTTCATATGGATAGGCTTTCATATGACTAGTGTCATTAGAAGAAGAAGAGATCAGGATATAGGCACAGACAAAGGAAAGACCATGTGAAGAATGGAGGAAGAAGGCCAACTTCCAGCCAAGAAGAGAGGCCTTAGTAGAAACCGACCTTACTGATACCTTGATCTCAGGCTTCTAACTTCCAAAATTGTGAGACAATGAGACAATAAATTTCTATTGGTTAAGTCTGGTGCTTTGTCACTCTAGGAGACTAATCCACAGCTATTAGATTAGTTGAGAGGCGTTTATAGGATAGGACCTTAACTCTTCCATGGTTTCTTGTGTCAATGAGAGTATTTGGGTCAGTGGTTCTTAATTTTTAGTTTAATTCAAACTTTCTGAAAATGGAATTGTTTCATTAAGACATGTATAGTGTGTTGCATGGGACTGGAGATGGCCACAGTACATTGCAGTTCTGTAGTCTCAGAATGTTCTATGGATTGAACCTCGGATTGTGAAGGGCAGAAACCTCCAATTTTAGGAGAGCATAGAATTTGAAGATAAGTTGCAGTTCTGACTGCAACTCAGGTAAGTCACTTAATTTTCTAAAACATTTAATCATAATTAAATGAGGATAATATTTTATGTAACTGGGTTATTGAGTTGATTAAATGAGATGAATATGTTGGAGTTTTAGTTGAAATAGCTCTTGTGTTAGCCTTGAAATTCTGTGCTGTTGTTTGCCTCTTGATTTCACCTCTTTTCTCTTGATATACACTAGGGCTGGGCAGGAAGCAACAAATTAGTTGATTTTTTTTGCTAGTTACAAATGCTGTGAGAGATCTAGAAGAATAAAGTGATTTTTTTTTTGGTTATTTGTAAAAGATATTCACATTCCTCAACATAAGCAACAAGAGTTAAGCTGTGGAATAGGGCAAAATAATTGATGATACATGTGCCCTTTTATCATGAATAATATGGCACCATTTCTTCACTTATGTTGTAAGGACTGTTGTTATAATCCAATCAATTTGATATTGTCACCTTTACTGACAGATTTGGTATGATTAGTTTCACAGAGCAGTAAATTGGCCAGACCACATGAACCCATTTCTTTAACGGAAAAAATTTTTTTTTTGTTTTTTAATGTTAGGCATAATGAAAATAGCCATCTTTCTCCCCTTTTGGTTTTCATGGAGACCTTTTCCCCCTTGTTTTTTGTACTTGGTATTCTGTGTAGTGTTTATGTGACAGTGTCATAACAGCTTCCCTGTGGTTTTATAAAACTCTTAGTTAATTGCCGTGGTCCGGCCACAGCTGGGTCCAGGGGTTCCTGAAAGGTGGGTAAGGCGTTGGTGATGGGAGACAGACAACAACACGCCTCAGAGGACAGTGATGCTCTGTTCCATTTATTGCAAGTACAAGCAGGTTTTTATACTTTCATTTTTGGTAGTGATTAACATTTGTGATTAGGTGAAGCAGAAAAAAGTCAATACAAAGGTAACCAGGAAAAATACGAAAATTCCCATAGATTCAATTATATTAAACAGAGATTGTTTTGACCAGGAGAGCCATAATCAGACAATTAGAAATAGCTGTATGTACAGAGTTTGAATGTCTTATTATTTATTAAAGTTCTCAGAATTTGTCATTTGACTCCCTGGTAACTGTTTTTACCTGCTTAGTTTGTAATAGCTAACCAGCTTTTCTTATTTCTTTGCCTGTCTAATTCTACTTGATATATATTCCTATTCAAGGTAAAGGCGGGGCTGTTACTCCAACAACTTTTAGACATTCAGGGGCTATTTCATTAGAGGGGATTTTATTCTCTGGTCAAGAAATTATTTCATACAACTTCTTTGGAATTATGTGCATCAATAAACCTGGAATATAGACGTCTGACAATCCCACCACCTTTTGATCACCAAAACAAACATGTAAGGAGAGATAAACAGGAAATCCAGCTACAGTAAACCTTTTTTGTTCCTTAATTAATAAACACCAGGGAGGTCTGCTTCGAGCTAGCCTTTCCATGAAATTTAGACTATTATAAGGCACTTGGACTCCATCCTTATTGACCATTCTAATGCCACCCTCATTATATGCTCCTGTATAAGGCAATGGGGGATCTGGAACCCTCTGGAGACTATTAGCTCATTTTGGGGGATACCATAATTTGCCAATAACCCAATATGCTACCCAGGGGTATCTCTGGGCTGTGGGTAGGGGTCTATATAGTTTTTTCTTGTTTTCTTGAAAGACTCTTTGTATCTGTGGGTAAGGAACAGGCGTGGGAAAAAGTCCTCCAATAATTCAACCTATTGTAACTGATTCATGAATTCTTTTATGGGAACAATCGGGGATAATTTCTTACTCAGGTTTATAAACACCTTGTTTAAAACAATTTGGGCATGATTCAATAGTCTAGGGTGAACTAGTTGTCCCTTCAGAATTTCCCTCAAAATCAATCATTGACTCTCTTCCAGCCTCTTTCTTCTCATGGCCTGTTCTTATGGGAATCAGGGTACAAAGTAAGACCATGATCAATATTAGCAAGGAAATTATTAAGAGCAATGCCCAGGAAAATTACCACCCCCCTTTGTATGCCACACTCTCTTCCAGGAAGATGGATTCCTTGAATTCCCTCTTTCCATGTTCGGACCTTGTCAAAAAACATGGTTGGAAGAGGGTGTGGCAGTTAATTGCAGCTTGGGCTCCTATGAAATGAGATTTAAAAAGGAAACATCAATTTGAGTGGAAGTTGGCTTTCTATTTTTTAAATATAACTAGGAAAATGACAGTTTATCATAAGATTGAGTAGACAACAGGAAAGTGGGTATATGTTAGAGGGTAGAAGGGGCAGTTTGTAATTTTTTAAATATTTTTAAACTTATAATTACAGTATATACAGTATTAGTTTCAGATGTACAACTCAGTGATTAGACATTTATATAACTTGTATAGTGATCACTCAGTCTAGTACCCAGCTGACACCATACAAAAGGTTAGGGTTATTGACTATATTCCCTAAACTGTACTGTACATCCCCATGACTATTCTGTAACAACTAATTTGTACTTCTTAATCCTTTCTCCTTTTCCACCCATCTACCAACCCCCCTCATCTGCAACCATCAAAGTGTTCTCTGTATCTGTGATTCTTGTTTCTTCTGCTGTGTTTTTTAATTTTCATATATAAGTGTAATCATATGTCATTTGTCTTTCTCTGACTGACTTAATTTCACTTAGCACAATACTCTGTAGGTCTATCCATGTTGTTACAAATGGCAAGATTTCATTCTTTTTATAAATATACACTTTGTTTTAGTGTTCAAGTACACTTGTCTGCATTTTCCCCCCAACACTCAACTCACACCCCAGCCATCCCCACCTCCCTCCCCTGATCCCATCCCCCCTTTGGTTTTGTCCATGTGTCCATTATAGTTGTTCCTGAAAACCTTTCCCCCCCATTATCCCATCCCACCTCCTCTCTGGTTACTGTCTGTCCTTAATTTCACTGTCTTTGGTTACATTTTGCTTGCTTATTTGTTTCATTGATTAGTTTCCACTTAAAGATGGGATCATACGGTATTTGTCTTTCACTGCCTGGCTTATTTCACTTACCGTAATGCTTTCCAGTTCCAAATATGCTATCACAAAGGGTAGGGGCTTCTTCTTTTCTTTCTGCTGCATAGTATTCGATTGTGTAAATGTATTATAGTGTGTTGATCCATTCATTTACTGATGGGCACTTAGATTGCTTCCAGCACCTGGTTATTGTAAATTGTGCTGCTATGAACATTGGGGTGCACAGGTTCTTTTGGATTGCTGTTTCAGGGTTCTTAATATATAATCCCAGCAGTGGAATTGCTGGGTCAAAAGGCAGATCCATTTTTAGTTTTTTGAGGAAATTTCACACTGTTTCCCACAGTGGCTGCACCAGTCTGCATTTCCACCAACAGTGCACTAGGGTTCCCTTTTCTCCGCATCCTCTCCAACACTTGTTTGTTGATTTGTTTATGATGGCCATTCTGACCTGTGTGAAGTGGTATCTCATTATGGTTTTAATTTGCATCTCTCTGATGGCTAGTGATGCTGAGCATCTTTTCATATGTCTCTGAGCCCTCTGTATGTCCTCCTTGGAGAAGTGTCTGTTCAAGTCCTTTGCCTATTTTTTAATTGGGTTGCTTGTCTTCCTGGAGTGGACTCATGTGAGTTCTTCATATATTTTGGAGATCAAACCCTTGTCTGAGGTATCATTGGCAAATGTGTTTTCCCACACGGTTCTTTTCATTTTAATGCTGTTTTCTTTAGCCGTGCAGAGCTTTTTATTTTGATGCGGTCCCATTTGTTTCTTCTTTCTTTTATGTCCCTTGCTCTAGGGGACATATGAGTGAAAATATTGCTGTGTGGAATATTTGAGATTTTCCTGCCCAAGTTTTCTTCTAGGACTTTTATGGTGTCACAACTTATATTTAAGTCTTATCCACCTTTAACTTATTTTTGTGTTTGGTATAAGTTGGTGATCAGGTTTCATTTTTTTGCATGTAAGCTGTCCAGCTCTCCCAACAGAATTTGTTGAAGAGGCTAATTTTACTTTATTTTATGCTCCTGCCCCCTTTGTCAAATATTAATTGACCATAGAGACTTGAGTTTATTTCTAGGCTCTCTATTCTGTTCTGTTGGTCTGTGTGTCTGTTCTTACGCCAGTATCAGTCTCTTTTGATTACAGTGGCCTTGTAATGCAGTTTGATTTCAGGTATTATGATCCCTCCTATGTTGTTCTTATTTCTCACAATTGCTGCAACTATTTGGGGTTGTTAATGGTTCCATATAAATTTTTGAAATGTTTGCTCTTTATCTGCGAAATACATCATTGGTATTTTAATAGGGATTGCGTTGAATCTATCAATTGTTTTGAGTAGTATGGACATTTTGATGATGTTAATTGTTCCAGTTCATGAATACGGTACATGCTTCAATTTGTTTGTGTCTTCCTTAATTTCTTTCTTCAGTTTTATGTATATTTGTAAGTACAGGTCTTTTACCTCCTTGGTTAGGTTTATGCTTAGGTACTTCATTTTTCTTATTGCTATATCAAATGGGATTTTTTTCCTGATTTCTGTTTCTGACATTTCATTGTTGGTGTCCAGAAATGCCTTTGATTTCTGGATATTGACTTTGTATCCCACTGTTTTGCCAAATTAACTTAATAGGTTGAATGCCTTTTTGGTGGAGTCTATAGGATTTTCTGTGTACACTTTATCATGTCATCTGCAAACAATGACAGAGTTTTGCTTCCTCCTTTGCAATTTGGGTGCCTTTTATTTCCTCTTCTTATCTGAATGCAATGGCTAGAACTTCCAATACAGTGTTGAATAGAAGTGGTGAAAAAGGATATCCTTGTCTTGTTCCTCATCTTAGTGGGAAAGCTTTAAGTTTTTGCCCATTGAGTATGATGTTGGCTGTAGGTCTCTCTCATATGGCCTTTATTATGTTGACGAATTCTCACTCTATTCTCAGTTTGCTGAGTGTTTTTAGTATAAATGGGTACTGCACCTTATCAAATGCTTTTTCCACCCTATTGATATGATCATGTGATTTTTGTCTTTCATTTTGTTTATGTGATGTGTTACGTTGATTGATTTGTGAATATTATACCATCCGTGCATCCCTGGGATGAATCCCACTTGGTCATGGTATATGACCTTTTTAATTAATTGCTGGATGCAGTTTGCCTGTATTTTGTTGAGAATTTTAGTGTCTGTGTTCATCAGCAATACTGGCTTGTAGTTTTCTTTCTTTATTGTGTCCTTATCTGGTTTTTAGATTAGGATGATGTTGGTTTCATAAAGTGAGTTTGGGAGTCTTCCGTCTTGAATTTTTTGGAATAGTCTCTGAAGGATAGGAGTTAGCTCTTCCTTATATGTTTTGTAAAATTCTCCTGTGAAACTGTCCGGTCCAGGGTTTTTATGTGCTGGGAGTTTTTTGATTACTGCTTTGATTTCATCAGCTGTTATTGGTCTGTTGAGGCTTTCTGCTGCTTCTTCATTGAGTTTTGGAAGATTATGTTTTTCTAGAAATTTGTTCATTTCACCATGGTTTTCAAATTTCTTGGCATATAGTTCTTCATAGTAATTTCTTACATTCCTTTGTATTTCTGTGTTATCAGTTGCAATCTCTCCTCTTTCATTTCTGATTGTGTTTCTTTGGGTCCTCTCTTTTTTTCTTGATGAGTCTGCTTAAAGGCTTGTTGATTTTGTTTATCTTTTCAAAGAACCAGCTCCTGGATTAATTGATCCTTAAAATTGTGCTTTTAGTCTCTTTGTCATTTAATTCTGCTCTGATCTTGGTTATTTCCTTCCTTCTACTTGCTCTGGGCTATCATTGTTGTTCTTCCAGTTCTTATAGGCCTAGGGTTAGGTTGTTTGTTTGAAATGTTTCTGTCTTTTTTAGGTAGGCCTGTATTGCTATGATCTTACCTCTCAGGACTGCCTTTGCAGTGTCCCATAAGTTGTGGATTGTTGTAAGTTCATTTTCATTTGTTTCCAGAAATTTTTTGATTTCTTCCTTGATCTCATTATTGGCCCAGATCTCATTATTAGCCCATTCATTGTTTAATAGCATGCTCCTCAATCTCCATGAGTTTGAGTGTTTTTGAGTTTTTTTCTTGAGGTTGATTTATAGTTTCAAGCCCTTGTGGTTTGAGAAAATGCTTGATATGATTTCAGTTTCTTGAATTTGTTGAGGCTTGTTTTGTGTCCTATCATGTGGCCTATCTTTGAAAATAGTCCATGTGCATTTGAAAAGAAATGAAAGTATATATATATATATATATATATATATATATATATAAAGTCTATTTGATCTAGGTTGTTGTTCAATGCCACAATATCTTTGTTGATATTTTGTTTGGATGATCTGTACGATTTTAACAGTGGGGTATTAAAATCCTTTGCTAAAACTGTGTTGTTGTCAGTATCTTTCTTGAAGTCCTCCAAGATTTTCCTTATATATTTGGGTGCTCCTATTATGAGTGCATATATAATTACAATGTTTATGTTGTCTTGATGGATTCTTCCCTTGAATATTATGAAGTGACCTCTTGGGTCTCCTTTTATGACCTTTTTTTTGAAGTCTGTTTTTGTCTAATGAGTATTGCTACCCTGGCTTTTTTGTTCTGTCCATTTGCCTGAAATATTTTTTTTTAGCCCTTCACTTTCAGTCTGTGTAGGTCTTTTGTTCTGAGATGGGTCTCTTGTAGGCAGCATATGTGTGGGTCATGCTTCCTTATCCATTCAGCTACCCTATGTCTTTTCCTTGGAGCATTTGAGCTATTTACATTCAAGGTTATTATTTATAGGTACTTATTCATTGCCATTTTACTTCCTTCATACCTGTGTTCTTTTCTCTCACACTGTTTTTCTTCCT
The DNA here is from genome assembly GCF_004126475.2 of Phyllostomus discolor. NCBI lineage: Eukaryota > Metazoa > Chordata > Mammalia > Chiroptera > Phyllostomidae > Phyllostomus > Phyllostomus discolor. Next base: position 117,109,457 of record NC_040904.2, read on the forward strand.
CTTCTTAAAACATTCCCTTTAGCATATTTTGCAATCATTGTTCGGAGGAGGTGTATTCTTTTAGCCTTCTTTTCTCTGGGAAGCTCCTTATATGGCCTTGTATTTTAATTGAGAGCCTTGGTGGATAGAGTAGTCTCAGTTGCAGGCCTTTAGTTTTTGTTTCTTGGAGTATTTCTTGCCATTTCCTTCTGGCTTGTAATATTTCTGTTGGGAAGTCTGCTGCTAATGTTACTGGGGCTCCCTTGTATGTTACTTCCTGTTTCTCCCTTGCTGCCTTTAAGATTCTCTCTTTGTCTTGGAATTTTGCCATTTTAATTATGATGTGCCTTGCAGGGCCTCTTTGGGTTCCTTTTGATTGGGTCTCTCTGTTTTTCCTGGATTTGTGTGACTTTTTCTCTCATCAGATTAGGAAAGTTTTCCACCATTACTTTGTCAAACAGGGTTTTCTATCCCTTGCTCTTCTTCTCTTTCTGGTATTTCTGTTATACGGATATTATTATGTTTCATATTGTCTTGCATTTCTCTTAATCCCTCTTCATTCTTTCTGAGCCTCTTTTCCTTTTCTTGCTCTTCCTGGGAGTTTTTTCCTACCTTGTCCTCCCGCTCTCTGATTTGATCCTCCGCTTCATCGATCCTGCTTTTGATTCCTTCTACTGTGTTCTTCAAGTCAGAAATTGTATTCTTCATTTCCTCTTGTCTGTTGTTGATAGTTGATACAGTTTGCAGTGAGTTCATCATAGTTTCCCTGTAGTTTTTGGTAATTCTCTGTGAGCTTATTAAGCTTTCTTATAACCATTGCTTCAAACTCAATATCTGATAGTTGACTTGCCTCTGTTTCATTTAGCATTCTTTCTGAGGCTTCTTTCTTTCATTTGGGGATTGTTTCTTTGTCTTCATGTTGTTTGTGCGACTGTCCTTGTTTTCTTTGGCTTCTTAAATTGATCTGTTTTGACTTTCTGACTTTGTAGTGTGAACTTCTTTGGTAGGAGACCTGTGAGATTCAGTGGTGCAGTCTCCTTTATCTCCTGAACTTGTTGCTCTTAGGATGTCATTTATATTGGCTCCGTGGATGTATTTGGGTTTCAATTAATGTTGGGTCTTTCTTTGGTGGGTTCTTCCCTCCAACTGGTTGACTGAGAATCACTCTGACCCCCGCATCTTGTATACTGTTCTGCAGGTGTGGACAGGTTGTGTCGAAGCTGGTTCTTCTGTCTGCCTGAGGTTGTGAGGCTCTCTCTAGCTATTGTTCAGTTGTTTGTTCTGGATAATTTCTCCACTGTTTATTTGTAATTTCAGATTGGTCCTGGGTGGAGGTTAGTGTGTCCTTCTCTCACTCCTCCACCATCTTCCTTTATTATCTGTTGGTAGTTCCTTTGTTGGTGAATTCTGTCTTCCAGCAGGTATATTGGTGTTCACAGCTCCCACCTACTCTTTTATGTGATCAGTTGGAGGGGGAAGGCAAAATGGATTAAGCCGCAGGAGTGTATTCCATGGGATTTAAAGTACCAACACGTAGAGGAGAGATAGGAGATCCTTTGGTTAAGTTTAGTGTTAACCGTGATATTTCATCCAACTAGCCACTTTTAGAAAGTGTGGAAAAGAGATAAGACTCATGTTAGAGGAGGGAAGGATTGTGAGTTGAATCCAGAGAACAGAATTTGTGGTAGGTCAGATTATGAGATATAATGAGAGTAAAGGATAGAAAGTAGGCATATTGTGCGACAGAATAGAGGTAACCACAATAGTAATAAAGCTCCAGAAGATAGTGAAATGGGCTAACCTCTGGGAGGGGTGCTGTGTAGTATTTACAATGATATGGAACAACAATATTTATAGTAACACTGGAGCAACAAGCATATGACATGAATTGTTTGATCTGAATAACAAGAATAGAAAGTACACGACCTAGAGTAGTGTGCTATTGGAACACAAGAGAAGTGAGAGAAGTGAAAATTGAAATACAGTATGAAAGAGAGAACAAGGAAAACCAGTCAAACAATGCAATTAAACAAACAAAATGAAAACTAAAGAAATAATAGAAGGAAATTAAAAAACACTAATAAAAGAAGTAAAGATAAAAAATAATATAATGCAAATAAGTAATAACGTACAAGTTCTCTGGAATAGCAAAGTGAAATTTGTCTCTGATTCCCAGTTGTTCGGATTAGCCTTGTGTTCTTTCTTTGGGTCTCTCTGGACCTTTCACACTCCGGGTCTTATTTTCTCACTTGTGAAAAAAGAATTAATAAAAAAATAAAAATAGTCTCCTGCTAACTTTAAACCTGCCAAGCGAGTTCTGCTGGTCTTCCTGGATGCCGCAGGCTGAGGGGAACTGGACTTCGCTTTTCTCCCTTTCTAAGTTTTTGTGAGGATGTGGGCCAGGTCTGGGCCACAATTTTCACAGTTGCCCAGCCTCCAGCCCAGGTTCTCCATTTGCTGCTGTGCCCCCACTGCCCCTTTGCACCAGGCCGGCACCTTGAATCCACCAGTTGTGCTATCCTTGAGGTGCACTAATAGGAGCAACCCACACACCACATTCTCCCTCTTTGCTGTCCTAGGTGCTAGACATTCAGGGTAGTTCAGCTTTCCCACTGAGTTAAGTCTTTTCTGGGGACTGCCAACTCACTGAGCTTTGCTGCTTTCTTCTGCAGGGGGTGCCTCCTCCTTCATATTAGTGTGCCAGTGGGGCCACAGTAGAGCAGGGATGCGGCCTCTGCCGTTGGTGGGGATAATCTGGATGAGGCTGTGGCAACTGGGGGTGCGGTGACCGCTGCAGGAAAGTTGCCTAGACAGCATCCAAGAGCCTTTGTTGAGTAAAATCCTCCTGTACAAGCCTTCCACTCTTAAGGGCCTGGCTTTGCACACAGCCCAACTTTCCGACCAGACCAGAGACTATCCGGGTCAAGGTCCATCATGTCCCAACTCTTCTCCCTTTTCAGGCATCACCTGGCTCCCCAAATTCTGTGGTAATTACCCAGCCAGCACCCACAGTCTCAGTGGATAAACATCACCCCTGTGTGTCTCCCACTTCGTCTTTATCCCCCCCAGTGACTTCAAACATCCAGGTCCATCTGGGTACCATTCTATCTCCCTGTTTTGACAGGGGAAGTAGTTGTTGATTTGGCTCTTGTCCAAGGATCCTATGGCAGGCGCTGTCAGGCAACAGACTGGGGACTATAGCAACCCTGGTCCTTGCATTGGTCCCCGGGACCTTACTATCCCAGTGCAGCCTTCTTATCATCTGTTTTTCTCAATGTCCGCTATAATTTTGGCCTCAAACGTCATATATGCTGGGATTCTGTTGGCTGTTCACTTTGTTTCTCAGATCAGCTAGGTGTTCCACCTGTGTGCAGGGGAAAGTGGGCTCTGCTCTCACCTACCCTGTGCCATCTTCCTATTAAATATACACCACTTTTTTATTCATTCATCTGTTGATGGAAACTTAAGATTGTTTCTATATCTTGGCTATTGTAAATAATGCTGTAAGATAATATGAATGATACATCTTTTCAATTAAGTGTTTCAGAATTCTTTACATAAATACCCAGAAGTGAAATTGCTAGGTCTTTGCCTCTTTTTATAACTTTTGTTTTAAAGTCTATTTTGTCTAGTATAAATACTACCTCAGCTTTATTTTTTTATTTCCATTTTCATTAAATATCTTCTATCCCTTTACTTTCAGTCTGTGTGTATCTTCCAATCTGAAGTCTCTTGCAGGTAGCATGTGTAAGGGTTTTTGTTTTATTTTCCATTTAGCTACCATATGTCCTTTTATTGGAGCATTTAATACATTTGCATTTAAAGTAATTGCTGATAGATATGTATTGATTTCCATTTTATTCATACTTTCATCTTTTTTCTTCTTAGAGAAAGTCCTTTAACATGTCTTATAAAAGCAGTTTGGTGGTGATGAACTTTAGCTTTACCTTGTTTGAGAAGCTCTTTATCTGTCCTTCAATTCTAAGTGATAGCTTTGTTGGGTAGAGTAATCTTGGTTGTTGGTACTTTCTTTTTATCACTTTGAATATTTCATGCCAGTAATTCTGGCCTGCAAAATTTCTGTTGAGAAATCAGCGGACAGTCTTATGCGAGCTGCTTTATAGGTTACTAACTGCTTGTCTCTTGCTGATTTTAAGATTCTCTCTGATGTTAGCCTTTGGCATTTTAATTATGATATATCGTGGCATGGGCCTCTTTGGGTTCATCTTTTTTGGGACTCTCTCTGCTTCCTGGACTTCTACATCTATTTCCTTCACCAAATTAGGGGAGTTTCTGTCATTTTTAATTTTTATTTTATTAAAATTTCTTATCCTCATCTGAGGACCTGCTTATTGGTTTTAGAGAGAGGGGATGGAAGAGAGAGAGGGAGAGAAACACCGACACAAGAGAGAAACATTGGTTGCCTCTTGTACGTGCTTCAGCTGGAGATGGAAACTGCATGTGCCTTTACTGAGAATCAAACCCACAATGTTTTGGTGTATGGGATAATGCTGCAACCAACCAAGCCACACTGGCCAGGGCCCATCATTTTTTCACATAGGTTTTCAATTCCTTCTCTCTCTATTTTCCTTCTTAGGACCCCCATGATGTGAATATTGGTATTCTTGAAGTTGTCCCAGAGGCTTCTTACAGTATCCTCATAATTTTGGATTATTTTTTTCTTTTTGCTGTTCTGATTGGATGTTTTCTGCTTCCTTATATTCCAAATTGCTGGTTTGATCCTCTGCTTTATCTACTTTACTATTGATTCCCTGTAAAGTGTTCATTTTAAATATTGTATCCCTTATTTCTGACTGGTTCTTTTTCATGTTTCTATCTTCATTTATATATTTCCTATCTTTTTGTTGAAGGTGTCACTAAGTATCTACTCTTCCCCTACATTCATTGTTTTCAACTCTGAATATGATGGGTGCTTGTCTCCATTTTGTTTAGTTCTTTTTCTGGAGTTTTGTTCTGTTTTTCCATTTGGGACATGTTTTTCTCCTCATTTTTTAAGAAAGTTTTTAAAAATACTTTTTATTGATTATGCTATTATGGTTGTCTAATTCTCCCTGCTTTATTCCCCTCCACCCTGCACACTCCCTCTCACCCACATCCCCCCCCCCTTTAGTTCATGTCCATGGGTCATACATATAAGTTCTTTGGCTTCTATATTTCCTATACTATTCTTAATCTCCCCCTGTTTTCTACCTACCATTTATGCTACTTATTCTCTGTACCTTTGCCTCCACTCTCCCCCTCCCACTGATAATCCTCCATGTGATCTCCATTTCTGTGATTCTGTTTCTGTTCTAGTTGTTTCTTTAGTTTTAGTTTTAGTTTTAGTTTTGTTTGTTTCTTTTCTTTTAGGTCATTTGTTGATAGTTGTGAGTTTGTTGTCATTTTACTGTTCATATTTTTTATCTTCTTTTTCTTAGATAAGTCCCATTAACATTTCATATAATAAGGGCTGGGTGATGATGAACTCCTTTAACTTGACCTTATCTGGGAAGCACTTTATCTGCCCTTCCATTTTAAATGATAACTTTGCTGGATAGAGTAATCTTGCATGTAGGTCCTTGCCTTTCATGACTTGGAATACTTCTTTCTAGCCTCTTGCCTGCAAGGTTTCTTTTGAGAAATCAGCTGATAGTCTAATGGGAACTCTTTTGTAGGTAACTGTCTCCTTTTCTCTTGCTGCTTTTAAGATTCTCTCCTTTTTAATCTTGGGTAATATAATTATGAATTGCCTTTGTGTGTGCTTCCTTGGGTCCAACTTTGGGACTCTCTGAGCTTCCTGGACTGACAGATTGGGGAAGTTCTCCTTCATTGTTTTTTCAAATAAGTTTTCAGTGTCTTTCTCTTCTCTTTCTGCCACCCCTGTGATTTGGATGATGGAACGTTTAAAGATGTCCTGGAGGTTCCTAAGCCTCTCTCTCTCTTTTTTTTTTTTTTTTGAATTCTTGTTTCTCCATTCTGCCCTGGTTGAATGTTTCTTCCTTCTGCTCCAAACCGTTGGTTTGAGTCCCAGTTTCCTTCCCGTCACTGTTGGTTCCCTGTATATTTTTCTTTATTTTACTTTTCATAGCCTTCACATTTTCCTGTATTTTGTGACCATATTCAACTAATTCTGTGAGCATCCTGATTGCCAGTGTTTTGAATTATGCATCTGATAGGTTGGCTGTCTCTTCATTGCTTAGTTGTATTTTTTCTGGAGCTTTGTTCTGTTTTTTAATTTGGGCCATTTTTGGGGGGGGTCTCAGCACACCTGTTACATACTAAGGGGCAGAGCCTTAGGTATTTTCCAGGGTGGGGCAACCCACACCACTGCTTTGCAACTCTTTATATGGGGGAGGGGTCCAAGAGGGAATGGTGCTGCTTGCTCTGCTGTCTGCTAATTTTTAGTCACTTCCCCTGCTACCCTCAAGCAGATTGGGCCCTTCTGATGTTGATTCCTGGGTGGGTGGATTTGTGTATGTTCTAGGACCCTGTGGTTCTCTCCAGTAAACTTTCCTGTGAGGCTGGGAGTTTCTCCTGCTGCCACAACTCCCACAGGTTTTTTCAGTCAGAGGCTTTGAGGCTTTATTTCCCTGCACTAGAACGCTGGGTTGCACAATCTGTTGTGCAATCTGTCTTGCTCCCCAGTTCTTCCAGTTTATCTGCACACAGATGTGGGATCTTCCTGTCCACCAGCTGCTGCCTTGCGGCGAGTCCTCTCCACCTGGCTGCCTGTCTCCACCCTTCCTACTGGTCTGGATGAATGTTTCTTCTTTAACTCCTTGATTTTTGGACTTCTGTATAGTTCAATTTTCTGTTAGTTCTGGTTGTTTTTTGTTTTTAAATTTGTTGTTGTCCTTTTGGTTGTGTAGGGAGGCACAGTGTATCTACCTACATCTTGGCTAGAAATCTTTCTCCTCATTTTGACTGCCCCTCTGTTTGTTTCTGTGTATTGGATAGGCTGCTGCATCTCCCTGTGATGGTAGGGTGGCCTTATGTAGTATGTGTCCTGTAGGGCCCAGTGGCAATCTTTTCGGTCACTGGAGCTTGGCGCTCAGGGAGGACTTTGTGTGTGCTATGTGTACCCTTCTGTTGTAATTCAGCCTCAACTGCTGTTGCCACATCAATGGTAGGGATTTACTCCCAGACCGATCAGCTGTGAGGACCAGCTGTGACTGCAGTGGAGGATATACTATGTAGGGAATAACTCCATGGACTCTCTCCTTGAGTGTTATTTGTAGCAGTGGTTGGGTGACGTTTCAGCATGACCTGAAGCTGCCCACTAGGTATGCTGGCTCTAGGGCCTCCCAGGAAGTACAGGCCGAGGTCAGTCACCAATAGTGCTCTGCCTAGGGCCACCAAGCATGAGCTAAAAACTGATCTTCAGATGATTCCACATATGCATGGCTTGGATGTACTCAGGACAAGTTATGAACCAAGGCCAGCTCCCACTGTGCCAGGTCAGGGTCCTCTTAACAAGATGTACAAGACATGCCAAGGCCAGATACTTCTTGTTTGGGTTTTGTGAAACTTTGAGACATCTTATTAATGTCTACATCATGAGCCAAGACAGGCCATTTGGAAAAGCCACTGGAAACAGCTTGGGCCAGTTGGGTGAAATGTAGTCTCAGGGAATCACCAGGGTGTGGCAAACAGTATGAACTACGATGATGGAGACTGAGATATGGCACCTGCCTATCAGCTCTGTGGATGGAGAGCTCAGAAAAGGAAAAATGGCCTCTGTCAACACTTTTGGGAGAAAAGTGCCCCTCCAGCCCTTGCTGGACAATTCAGTTCCTTCCAATATGTCCTTGGCACCTTTCAAATTGCCTCAGTGCTAAGGCTCAGAGCAATTGAGTCTGAGTAAGTCCAGGCACAGGCCCTTTAAGAGGATCACATGGGACTCCAGAAGATCTCTGTCTCACTCAGCTATAATCCTCACTGGTTTTCACAGCCAGAAGTAATGGGGACTTCTCTTCCCAGCACTGGAACCCTCGAATGGGGGGCCTGATATGGGGCTGGGACCCCTTGCTCCTTAGGAAGGACCTCCACAGCTGACTTACCCTCCTGATTTTTGACTGCCGAATGTGGGTATGGGGCCAGCCTACCCCAAGTCTCCAGCTTTTTTACCAGTCTTAATGTGGCTGCTTCTGTATCTTCTTGGTTATAGGACTTCTGTTTAGTTAGACTTCAGGTAATTCTCACTGATAGTTCAGTAGTTGTAATTTTGATGTGGTTATGGGAGGACATGAGTACCACATTTACTTACTTAGCCATCTTGACTGGAAACTAATATTTTAAGATGCAATTATTGGTACCTCATTTGTTTACTTTTTAAATGATAATATACTAAATTTTAATAAGGTACCATTTTTCTTGACTTAGGTTATTTTCTACTCTTACAGTGAAGTAGAGGAAATTATTATATTTAGAAACCATTCACTTATCAGAAAATGAGGTTAACTACAGGCAGAGTAGATAGTGTTCAATGGAGAAAGTAAATCAGAAGAAAAGGCAAGTCCATTTTTAATTAGTTAAATAACTTACCTTTGAGATTTTCTAAGCAAGATGTTGACAAATTGCTATGCTGTGGAACAGATGTGAAATGTTCAGGTAATGTGTGTTTGGTCGTATGAATTCCCTCCTCATAGGATCTGGGCTAGAACTGCTGAAGGCACAGAACCCATAGTATGTCTCCAGGACTGAAGTTCAGGTGAACATCTTGCCCAAGGTGGTAAAAAGAGCCATAATGGATCTTAACTGAAAGTCTCAGAAAACATTAAAGATTTTGCTAAGGAAGTATATGTTCAGTCAACAAATATGAAACAAAGGCATGGTGACCTAGGAGATGAGTCAAGTCCTGGCCAATGTGGCTCAGTTGGTTTGAGTGTTGTCCCATAAACTGAAAGGTCATGGGTTCAATTCCCAATCAGGGCACAGCCTACATTGCAGGCTCAGTCTCTGAATGGAGCATGTACAAGAGGCAGCCAATTGATGTTTCCCATATCAGTCTCTCTCTCCCTCTCTCCCTCCCTTCCCCTCTCTCTAAAATCTAAAATCTATAAGCATGGAGTACTTCCAGTCAAGATGGAGGCAGGAGTAAACACGGCTTGCCTCCTCACACAACCACATTAAAATTACAACTAAGCTAGAACAACCATCTCTCACAACTGTCAAAAATCAAGTTGAATGGAAGTCTGACAACCTCAGAATTAAAGAAAACACATCCACCCATGCTGGTAGTAGGAGTGGAAATGTGGACAGGCAGAATGAGCTGGTCCCAAACCAACATGTGGTAGATAAAAATTCAGGAGGGATATTATGGGAACAAGTGGTCCCAGCCCCACACCAGACCCCCTACCCCTGGGTTCCAGTGCCAGGGAAGTAAGTCCCCATAACTTCTGGGTGTAAAACCAGTAGGGATTGAGTCAGTGGAAGAAATTTTCGGATTCCCAAGCAGTCCCCTTAAAGAAACCACACACATATTTACTCAGACTCACTCACTCTGAGCTCCAGCACCAAGGTAGTAGCATGAAAGGCATCACTGGCATAAGGAAAGAAATGAAATGTCTGGCATCATGATGAGATCTTGGGGACATCTTTCTCTCAGGCAGAGCAGCAGAGGCCATTGTTCCTTTTCTGAGCCCTCCCCCACAGAACCACAGCTGGCAGGCAACTGCCATATCTGAGACGCCATCAACCTGGCTAACACTGTCTGCCATGCCCAGGTGGTTCCTAGAGGCTCCACCTCACACAACTTACCCAGGCTGTTAACAGTGGCTTTTCCATATGAATGGTTTATCTTAGCTCATACTTCAGATATTCCTAATCCTCTCAAGCAACAGCCAGCTTCACTAAGTCCTCAGCCCACGTACCTCTTGGTGAGTGGCCCCCGGCCTGGCACTAGTGGCAGCCAGCCTAGGTTCATACCCTGGCTTTGCCTGGGAACCTCCAAGCCCCACACAAGAAGCAGCCACTTGCATATTGGTTTGTATTTCGTGTTGGATTGCTTCTGGCAGAACACAAGTGGTGGCTGACATTGGCCTGCACCACCTGAGAAACCCCAGGAGCTTGCATACACAGTGGACAGCTATGGACCACCTTGCAGCACCTCCACCCTGCCCGTGCACAGCTGATCCTCTACAGAGGGCAAAGGTCAGTGGTTAGTGGTCAAAGCCAGTCCTTGCAGATGAATGGCCTGGATAAGTCCCTCCCGTTGACCTACCAACAACAATCAAGGGGGGTGTATATTCAGCCCATACAAACCCTTGAGTACCCAGATTGGGTGATAGGGGAGGCTGTGCCACTGGCCCCAACAGGATACCTACTATATCAGACCACACTACTAAGGAAGTCCTAGCAGGTGTACCCAATACATAGAAACAAACACAGGGAGGCTGCCAAAATAAGACAAAGAGACATGGTCCAGATGAAAGAACAGATCAAAACTCCAGAAAAAAGCAAACTGGAGATAAGCAAACTATTAGATGCCAAGTTCAAAACACTGGTTATAAGGATGCCGAAGGAACTTAGTGAGGACCTCAGCAGCATAAAAAGTTTCAGTCAGAAATGAAAGGTACACTAAAGAACATTTTAAAGGGAATCAACAATAGAATGGACCAAGCCAAGAATCAAATTAATGATTTGGAACATAAAGGAGAAAACGAAACGTCTAACCAAAATGAAAAGAAAAAATCTAAAAAACTGAGGATAGTGGGTGCAACCTCTTGGAAAACTTCAACCATTCCAACACTGGCACAATATCAGGGCCAGAAAGAGAAGGGAAAACACAAGAAATTGGAAATCTTTTTGAAAAATAATGAAAGAAAAGTTCCCTAATTTGGTGAAGGAAATAGACATGCAAGTCCAAGAAGCATGGAGAGTCCCAAACCAGATGGATTCAAGAGGCCCACTCCAAGACACATCATAATTAAAATGCCAAAGGTAAAGATAAAGAGAAAATCTTAAAAGCACCAAGAGAAAAGCAGTTAGTTACCTACAGGGGCGTTCCCATAAGACTATTAGCTGATTTCTCAAAAGAAACTTTGTAGGCTAGAAGGGATTGGCAAGAAATGTTCAAAGTCATGGAAAGTAGGGACCTACAGCCCAGTTTGCTCTACCCAGCAAAGCTGTCATTTAGAATGGAAAGGCAGATAAAGAGCTTCCCAGACAAGAAAAAACTAAAAGAGTTCACCATCACCAAAACATTATTATATGAAATGTTAAAAGGCCTTATTTAAGAAAAAGAAGAATCTCTAAAGCATGAACAATAAAATGGTAATACATTCATCTCTATGAACAATCAAATCTAAAAAACAAGCTAAGCAAACAAGAGCAGAGACAGAATCATGGATACAGAGAGCGCCCTGACAGTTGCCAGATGGGAGAATGTTGTGGGGGAATGGGTGAAGGGTTGAGAGGATTAAGAAGTACAAATAGGTAGTTACAGAATAGCCATGGGAATGTAAAGTACAGTATAGGAAATGGAGTAGCCAAAGAACTTATACACAAGACCCATGGACATGAACAATTGGGTGGGGATTGCCTGAGGGAGTGGAGGGTGCTAAGTTTGGGGGCAAAGGGGAAAAATTGGGACAACTGTAAGAGCATAATCAAAAGATATAATTTAAAAAAAGATAGGGAAACCACAGATGAGGTGAGGATAGGCATCTCTGTGACCCTGTGATTCCACTCAGGGCCCTGTTCACCATGAAGTGACCCCATGCACTGGAGCAGGCACTCTGTTCACAAGGGCAGGTCCCAGGACCGAGGGAAGGGAGGCTGAGGAACATGAGCCTGGAAATGAAGTCCAATTTTCTTTGCCTGGTAATGAGGTCGCAGTTGAAGGACAAGCCCATCCTTGTACACATCTGTCGTCTCTGGGGCAGTGCCAGAGTCACAGACAAGGACTCTGGACACACATGTGGTCCATCTGGATCTTGGCCTCTCTGGTTTGGGTCATTACCTGTGATTGCTGTCCAGCTGGGGCCTAGGTGTGGCATCCTGTGCCTGATGATGCCATGCCTGGCAAGCTGATATGGGGAGGAGGGCTGCATGGGGGCTTGGCCTGGGCCACAGGCCACCCCGTTCTTCTTCACCAGCACTACAGCCATACTCTCAGGCAGACCGTTGTCTTGAAATACATATGTGCCTGGATCTAGGAACTGGTGAGCAAACCTGGGGGTGAAGGCCAAAATATGGGGAGAGGTGGCTGCTCATAGCAGGTTAAATCTGGCTGACTTCTCCCCACACAGGTTAACATGGTCTTGGGAAGCTGCCTGTAACCCTCCCTCTCCCACCCATGCATGCTCACAGTCTACAGATTCCCATCCTCCCATGTCTCCTCTTGCCCCTTGAGGAAGACACTGTTACCTATACTGAGGACCCAGCCAGCCCCACCATGCCCCCAGGTAGCCCCATGTGGTCACCTAGAAAAGTTGAGATGAGTCTCTTGTACCAGGTGACTGAGTCTCCTGAAGGCCCCAGAGTCCCAGTGGGGGTTGCTGTTGAACAGGTGTTGCTTCTGGTACACAGGGTAGTGACTGGCTGAGCGATCTGGGGAATGAGCTGGGGTTGGGCTGGGTCCTATAGGCTCCCCAGGCCCCAGCCGTGGGTGGCCCACATGCAGGGAGCTTAGTGTTGTTCCCTCAGTTTCCATGAAATGTTTCCAATGAAGTGACTTTCCATCCTTTCATGTGTGTAATGAGGCATTGGTAACCTTGGTGCCAGGACAAGATCTGTCTTCCTTCAGCCTACAGAGTAAGCACACCACCACACGATGGCTTGCAGCAGGGCCCCCAGGCCCCAACGCCACTTGTGGGTAAAGAAGGACAGGTGCCCTGGCACCTTCAGAAGTGGGACCTGTTTAACTCTGTGCCCCTGGGAGGCAGCACAGTGCAAGCATACAGTAGGCACTCGATACATGCTGTACATGGCTGAGAATGCACAGCTAAGAGGGTAGTCAGAGTTGCTAGTAGAAACACGGGTGGACATGGCCTGTCCATTCCCTGTTCACAGGTGTCAGCTCCTTGTTCCAGGCTACACTGAGGTGGGGCTCCAATCCTACCTTCATACCACGTGAAGGGGGACACTTCGGACTCACTTCACAGGGAGGGTCAAGGTTGCCCCAGGTCCTGTGATTTACGAAAGAGCTTGGCCTGGAGCTCAGGGCACAGAGGTCTCATTGGGAGTTCATTGTCCAAGATCGGTTTCCTCCTCTGATGCTCATGGACTTGGCACTCCGTGGGAGGAAGTTAGGTTTTTACATAACGGGTAAGACCAGACTCTTTACTGACTTCTGCCTGGGCCCAGTGGCCATTCTGTTCAAACATGGTCAAAGGCATCAACTGTGCTACACTCCCCAGGCCCCACCCCAACACCAGGACTGCAGCTGAAATTCCCTAACCAGACACAGAAGCTCTGAGCCATGACAAAGACACCTCCATCTTTGAGCTTTTCTTCTGTTGTTTTGTACGAGGCATTCTCTGTACTCATGTGCTGTGGTTATAAGACAATGAGCGAAATAGCCTTTGTGTTTGTTCTGTATCCATACTTCTCTGCCCCATAGTTTGTCTCCTCAAAATCCATTTCTTTCCCCAAAAATCTACACACCAAAAAAAAAAAAAAATCCAGTATGGGTTCTCTCGTGCATTGAACACTGCAGATCTGTCCCTGTCTCAGCCAAGCCCAGTGCCTGGCCACTGGTGGCAGCCAGTGGGTGGGATGTTGGGGTGCCCTTCCATACACATCAGCACCCTGAGGGAGTGCCAGGTGAGAGAATGGGAGGGAGTCAGGTCCACTGAGGGCCTGGACCATCGCTTGATGTGTAGGGTGTGGACCCAAGCCAGTCAGGGGCAAGGCCCTTTACTGTCAGTGAAGGCCATCTTGAGGAGAGGGCTCAGGCTTATCCTGTGAAGTCTCTGGGTTTGGAGTCATAGGGAAGGAGACAGTCCTTATAAATCAAGGTGTCCCAGAGGGAGGGGTCTGCTGGGAGGCTGAGGGGTCTGGCCCTGTGAGTGCTCCTGGCCCTGGCAGGACAACTGCCTGGCACAGAGCAGGCCTGCAGGAGAACTGGAGTCCAGGTCAGAGTTCATCTCAGTGGGTTCCCACCTCCATCAGGCACAGAGGTCTGACACCCCTGTGGACTGCAGGGAGAGGTCATGGAATGTTAGAGTTGGAGCACATACTCTGGAATGTGAAATTGAGGCCCAAAGGAAGTGACCCATAAGGTAGAGAGCACAGACTTGGAACTGTACGCAACCTCACTGGACAACCAGGCAAGGGAGGGATGAGAGCCCAGACAGGAAGGAGGGCCCAATGGGCAGACTCACTGTGGGGAAAAATAAGAAGCTGGAAAAGAATCACATCCCCCTCTACCAGGCAGATCACCGGGTTTGGAATCTGGGGATGAACACTGGAGTCCTGGGAGATAGGGTGCTCTGGGCCTGCAGTCCCATGACGTCTTTGCAGCCGGGGGCTGGACACAGGTGGTCCTAGAGAGTTTGAGGAAGGAGAGCTGGAGGACCTGGGCCTATCTGAGGGCACTACACCCACATATTCACCCCATCCTGTCTTCCTTCCCTTTTAGGAGCAGTGCCAGCCCTTCCTCGGCCCTTGTCCTTAGGACTGCCTTCCCACATGGCCCTCCTGAGACTTGCCAGGTGCTCATCTCCTGAGGCAGAGCTAGAGGTTCCCCCAAAGCACCCCATCCCAAGCCCTTCCAGGAAGAGGCAGCCGTGCCCCTCACCCATCTCACCCTCTCTGGGAAAGGCGGGGCTGCATGCAGTCTGACTGCTGGGAGCTTCCCTTACCGAGGAAGGAGCCAAGCGTGTCCTCTCTGGAGATGAGAAAGCCGACGATGCCATGGGGACCACACTGGACCAGATGGACCCGGGCACTCCCATGGAAGAACTGGTCTGGGCCCAGAGTGCTTGCTACTTCCTGAGAACACACAGCACAACGTTATGTGCTCAGGAAGGGGGGGAGGGGCAGTGAGCCTGCAGGGATGATCCCTCAGCATAGCCCTGGTCAGTCTCCCTCTGGACATATTTCCTTCCTCACTAAATCCTGTTCAGGTGGCCTCCTGCAGCCTGGGCTCCTCCTCATCTTCAGAAAACACCCCTTACTCAGCTCAGGCCCCTCAACTGGGTCATCATTTGCCCCTCTTTTCTCTCAAATTGCAAACATCCTACTTAACAGAACAATTTAGCAACATCCCCTGTCATCTTCAATCTGCTGTGCAGTCCCCACCCTTTCAGTAGCAAGCAGACACAGCCACCCAGAGCCTTCTGGCAGACAGACAGACAGGGTGAGCTGACAAACAGGCCCTGGTCCCCTGCCCCTTCCACCTCAACAAAACTTCAAGGCCTTGCAGAGAGCCACAGCCAACACCAAGGCACCCAGAGATGGCCCCGTCCTGTGGCCAAAGGTCTGGGCTGGGACTATAGCGGCTCACCATTTCTGTGACCGTGGTGAGTGGTTTCTTACTCCGGGCCTCAGCCCCACTTCTGTAAAGTAAAGCTGGTGTTTTCTAAGGTCACTTGTGGATCAAACTGGATGGTTAACATTGACATAAGAAATGCCTTCCATCTTCCTTCCTGCCCTTCCTCCAGCCCGCAAAATGGAAATCCACACAGATAGCAGCATGCTAGGCAAAGACAACCAGTTATCACATGGGCCTTCCCTTCCAGTGCTTGGTTTCTTTAGACTTGGTGCCCGGGGGCTCTATCTCCCCCATCCTCAGCAAGCAGAGGCTGCCCTCCCAGCCAGCCCTTCTGGGAGCTGGGCTCACCCTCTGGGTGCTGTCCCCTGCTTCGCCCTTCATGCTGAGGATTAGCTCTCTGTGGGGGCCCCAGGCCAAGGAGAGCTGGGGGGCCCTGGCCAGACACTGGGCATCACAGAGCTCTTCTGCTGAGACATACTCCCGGCACTGGCAGCTGTGGAAGAGGAGAGGGGGGAGAGCTGTTGTCTCCCTGATGCCCCTCAGCCAGCCTAGATGCCCACCTCTCAAACAAGGACCAAGCTGTCAGATCTTTCTAAGTAGCGAGTGCATGTGTAATGCAGAACCATCAATGACTTGTTAACATGTTCTTTCTTGCTCCTGCTTCTGTGCCAGCAGGTACATCCCAGAATGGAAGCTCTACCTGGGATAGAGCCTGGCCCTGCTTGAGTATTTTTGCTCTGGGCATCCTGCTGGGGTAAGAGGGAGGATAGAGAGCTGTTCCATCTGGAACAGTCCTGTTTATTCAGCAGACTTCCTAGCACAGCAGTCCTCTCTCCTCTCCCCCTCCCCTGCTTGCTCAGGCGATTCCATCCAGGCCACAGATCAGCTGCAGCAATAGAACTCAGGACAAAATCAGGGGTCCCATGGGCTTGGCATCAAGTCAGGGTCTGCTTCTGGCAGCTGGCTCAGGGCCCTGGGTGTGGGCCTCACTGTTCCTTGATGCAGCACCTCCTCAGCCCTGGCTGCTGCCCACCCCATCCCCCACCCCAGCTGGTATACCTTGGTTCAAACCATTATTTTATGAAATGTTAGAGATACTTATTTAAGAAAAAAGAAGATCTCAAGTATGAACCATAAAGTGGCGATAAGTACCTATCTACCAATAATTGAGTCTAAAAAACATACTAAGCAAAGAAGAAGAACAGAGATAGAATCATGGATATGGACAGTGTTTTAATGGTTGCAACATGGAAGGGGAGTTTGGCGTAATGGGTAAAAAGATGAGGGCATTAAGAAGTACAAGCCCTGGCTGGTGTGGCTCAGTGGATTGAGTGCCAGCCTGCAAACCAAAGGTTCATCAGTTCAATTTCCAGATCATGGCACATGCCTTGGTTGCAGGCCAGGTCTCTAGTAGTGGATGTGTGAGAGGCAACCACACATTGATGTTTGTTTCCCTCTTCCTCCCCTCCCCTCTGTCTAAAAGTAACATCTTTATTTTAAAAAGGAAGTACAAATAGGTAGCTACAGAACAGCCCTGAGGATGTAAAATACAGGATAGAGAATGGAGTGGCCCAAAAACTTACACCTATGACCTATGGACAGAACAAAGGTGTGGGGATTGCCTGAGGAGTTCAGGGGTGCTGAGTAGAGGGGGCAAATGAGGAAAATTGGGACAACTGTAATAGCATAATCAATAAAATATAATTAAATAAAAAATCCAACTGCACAGCCCCCCAAAAATCAATAAGCCTGACCTTCATTGAGGATATTAAAAAAAACAGCCAGGAACTGAGTAATGTTGGGTGCATACAGGGATAATTCCAGGCGATTGTCAGAGTGGTGTTGAAATGCTTCATGCTTGCTTTACTGTGTTTTAGCTGTAACATTTCTCCATGTGTGTGGAGGGGTGGGAAGTAGACTGATTTTAAGGTAGACATTGAACTAGAAGCTTGTTGTCTGCCTTCCTTACCTTGAACAAAGGTTTTATATTGTTTGTCCTTGAAAGATGTGGAGTAGAGGTTGGTCATGGTTGGGGTGGGAGATAGGGAATAAGCTTGGGAAAATATCTGCAATTTACTGTGTCTTTATCTCAGGCTTACAGGGCTTGGCCAATTTATAGAATGGAGGACTAACATTGTCACAGGCCAAGTATGGTGTGAAATTCCTGATGGGTATACATTCTGATTGAGTTTGAATAGGCTCAGGTGGAAACTTTCCAGCATTTGGCAGTCATAAGAACATGGAAAGTATGGATAACAACCAAGATTCTGCCTAGTCCACATGAGAATGCTTTTTGTTGTCCCAGGCACATCTGGCAAATCTTGACTTTTGGGACAATCTATGAAGATATGTAGTAGAAGTGCTTGGGGCAGAAGGGACATCCTGGTGGAAGCTTGTAGGTACTAGGGGTGGAATGGTATTTCATGATTGGAAGACTATGGTTGAGTGATGTGAACCAGCAGAGAGAAGAGGTAGTAAAATGTTTTCCATTGATTACTGGGTTAGTTAGTGGTCAGTAAGTAAAACATGGAAGATGAGGTTCAGTGAAGGCTTGCTGGAGGAGTTGATCCTTAAGCCTTGCCTGAAAGTGGGATTTAGCAAGGGAGAGTGTGAGAACAGGGTCTGTAGGCTTAAAGGCTCAGAGGGAGAAGACAGTAATGCATTCACTCACACATGTATTTATTCACTCAACAGTATTTATTGAGTACCTACTGTATACCGTTGTTCCAGGTGGTAGAGATACAGCAGTGCACGAATTAGACAAAGCCTCTACCCTCCCATAGTCCGTGTATGGAAGCAGATCCTAAACTTATAAAACAAGGATCAAGGAGGTCAGTTGACAAGTGCTGTGGAGAAAGTTGAAGCAGTGTAAATGAGGCAGGACAATAGGGCTTGGGGACTGGGTGCTGCTGTACCTGGAGTGATCTGTAAAGGCCTACATGATAAGGTAACATTTGAGCAGAGACTTGAAGAGAGTGAGAGAGTGAATTAACAAAGAATAGTGATTAACCCCTGGCTGGCGTAGTTCAGTGGATTGAGCGCGGGCTGCGAACCAAAGTGTCGCAGGTTCGATTCCCAGCCAGGGTACATGCGTGGGTTGCAGGCCATAACCCCCAGCAACCGCACACTGATGTCTCTCTCTCTCTCTCTCTATCTCTCTCTCTCTCTCTCTATCTCCCTCCCTTCCCTCTCTAAAAATAAATAAATAAAATCTTAAAAAAACCCACAAAGAACAGTGATTAAAGATCATTCCAGACAGAGTCCTGCAAGTGGGGGTCCTGATGAGGTAGTCCTGTGCTTGGTATGGGGAAGGAATAGCAGGAGGTCAGCTTGTCTGGAGCCAAATGGGAAAAGAGCAAAGTAGGAGAGAGAGCCAAAGAGGATAAAGGAACTGGATAATATGGGCCTTAGAAATTATTGAAGGAACATAGGCCTTTATTCTTCTTGAGATGGTAAGCTACTGGCAAGTTCTGAGCAAAGGATGATGTGATCTAACTTGTGTTTTAAGTTGTGCCAGTCAATGCTGGCTGCTGTTTTAAGAATCAGTTTAGAGAGGCACGAGTGAAAGCAGGAGCTAGTTAGATGTTTCTTGCAATAATCCAAGTGAGAGATGATTGTGACTTCAACCAAGGGATGAAAGTGGAGGTGATGAGAAGTGGCTGAAGCCAGGGCTGACAGGATTTGTTGATCTGTGGGTATGAGAGGGAAAGACGAAGTTGCTAACATATAATGTATTGTAGGAGGAGCATATTTGGAAAGAAAAAAGGGTGTTTAGGTTTGGACATGTTAAGTGTGAGATGCCTTCTAAATATCCAAATGGAGATGTTGAATATGTAGTGAGTTTAGAGTTCAGGGGAAATGTCTGGGTAGGAAATACATGTTCAAGTATGGGTGGGAAAGCAGGCTTTTCATTGTTGAAACAAAATTTTGTGTATATATAGTGGGAGATGGCTTCAGGCATCAGTGCTTCTCAACCTTTGCTGTATTAGGACACAGAAAACAAAATGTGTAGAATTAACTGGATTACATGGACTAGGCTACTCATCTAAGAAGAAACGACAGGCCCAAAATGAAGTCGCTATCCTAAGCCCCACCAAGACCCAATATCTAACCTGATTGCAGTTTTAGCCCTTTCCAGGAGTGGAATTTTAAACTGATGAGTCTGGAATTTCCTGGTCAGTACTAGGTCATCTGCCTCATGAAATCCCCTACTTTCCCCTAAGGAAAGGTGACCTTGCCTGAAATAATCCATAATCCACTCTTTTAATTTCCTAGTCCCACCCACTTTAGCTTTATGGGAACCTTCCATTTTGTAAAATTCATCAGAGTGCCCTTCTAGCTGCTAGATGCCATGGAGCCTGATTCATGAAACACTTAGTAAAACCAATTAGATATTCAAGGGTACTTGGTTGAATTTTGTTCTGTAGCATGGTCCCATGGCACAGGAACTCCACCTGTCCCAGGCTCCATTCAGTGGTCGTACCTGTCACTCATTTGAGCCATTGCCAAGCACACCAGTTGGGAAATTGCTCTAAAGGAGAAGTCAAGTCCAGATCAAGGAGTCTGAATACACAATGTTGATGAACTATGACTTTTTCTTGTAGATACAGGAGATCACCAAAGAGTTATCAGAAATGAATCATAGTCATATTTGTTTTTGATAGGCACTCTTCAAATTGTTTCTGATGAAAGAAAAGTTTTTAAAAATTTTCATTCCATCACAGTCTGATGCTTTGGTAAAGTATAAAAAAGTGAATTACTGGAAAAAATTTTAAAAGTCAAACATTTTATCATTAAATTCATTATAAAATTATTCTGCCAGATTATTGTAAAAGTTTTTAAAAACTTACCCTCATTTATTTTACTTCCCTTGTTGTGGACCAGCAGCAAACTGTGGGACTGCCAGCAGCATAGATAACACTTTGAGTAGCACTGTTTGGAATGGGGCATATTGATAGCAAGGATAGTGATAGAAATATCTTTGGCCATCTTTCCAGTTAGTTGGAGGGCCACCAAACATTTTGTCATATTTGTTGAGTAACTAGAGTGGCCTGAGGGAGAGCCACTCCATCAGTGGTTTGATGGAGTCATAAAGTGTGTTGGGGGCTTACTGTACTGATAATGACACCTGGCCATTCTGATAGCATATCCTCCATCTCCTCCAGCATTCTGTTCTTTGAGAGCCACTCCAAGGTGTCTCTGATGTTGGTCAAGTGTAGCTTATGTTTAACCATCTCTTGGTTGATCAAATTTGATTATTTGAGTTTCAGCGGTGACCAGCATGTTACAAAGGACTTGAGGTGGAACATCTCTCATGATGGAATGACCTTTGCTTTTGCCTGGTTTTCTAGATCATGTAACAGGGTTTATTTTAGTTGTCCAATATATAGGCTATAAGAAACAAAAAAAAATCTGAGGAAGGGGGCTTGTCTGAAATGATTAGCCCTCTAAATGTTAGTGCATAAGGCCACCTTTGTCCTGGTAGAATCAGTGTTCCTTGTTTCCCTGTCTTTGTTTTTATTTTCCTACTAAAAGCACCAGCATTTATCAAGGGAAGATGGGGTTCTCATGAACTCATGTCATGTTCCTCTCTCTGTATTCTGGAGGAACTGAACTGCACCTATCTATCAGGGATGTGATGTACCCAAGTATGTTATTTGATCAAGCTTCCCTTTGTCTTGATTAGAAAAAGCCTTGTTTGAGTAGCAAGAGTCCACTTCTGTTTGTATGGACTTATTACCACACTCCTACCTAACCCTACCTACACTGCTGTGGGCTAACCTGTCAAGCTTTGGACAGAAATAGTGAGACGACACTATGAGAGCCAATATTCTTAAGATAGCTGAAAAATTCAAGAGTTCGTATACACTCTGAGTGAAGGGTCATTGCAAGATGGCTCTTGGATATGAAATATTAATTTGGAATTTGAGGGCATATCAGCTAATGACCCACTTTTTGGCATAATCAACAATTATCTTCTCCACCAGGGCTGAGTCTCAAATATGTCAGGAGGCTGGTCAAAAACCAGAGGTAGCTTTGGTTGCATGTGCCTTTTTGCATCTCTCTTTCTGGCTGTCTAGGTCAAAAATCCTGGGGAAGCTGCAGATTCCACAAATGGCCACATGCAGGCAACTCTGGTGGAATCATTGGTGAGTAGTCAAAGCCTTTGGTCAAGGGCTAAATGGGCACCAGACATTACCTGCTGGGGTGCCAGTGATACTACCACTGGCATCTCATCTCTCATCTGTGTTCCAGGCCAACTGCCAGAGAGGACATGAAGGAACAGGAACTGGCAGGCTGAATGCTGTGGTGGCAAGTGCCAGTTATTCCTTGTGAAGATTCACTTGTGTTTCCCAGGGCCAGTGGGAAAAGTGGGGAAAAGCAGAAAAATCACAGACTAGCCTGGGGTGGGGGTCACCCCTGAAGGGAGCCAATGGTGATGTCCAGGAGGCATGATGTTTTGGGCATTGACTGCATGGCCACTGACCAGTCAGAATTGAGGCTGTTACTGTGCTAGAGAGGAAACTGATGGACCCTTTGGGGTACCAGTTATAGATCCATTAGTTCATGATCTTCAGGATCCATTAGTGTGGGTCCTGAAGAAGTAATTGAGCTGTGAAATAGGAGGGGGCTCAGGGTGCCAAGTAGTACAGAAGAATTTAAGTATTTTGACAAAGTGAGTGGCTAAGAAAGTATACTGAGTGATTATTTTAGCCCTTTGACTTGTGAGAGTCATGGACTTCTGAGTATCCATGGCAGTTTTTACATGTATAGGAAATGGCAGATTTTATATACTTAGGAAATTGTGGAGTTTCTCCAGTTTTCTCTGAATTCTTTTCAGGGATAGGTAGAGTCACAAAAAGACTATGATATGAGTGTGCCTGGTAGTAGGTGATAGCACCTCCCTCACCTTTGCTATTGGCTGGAACTGATTGGAGGTTAGAAGTTATATCCCTCCCCCTCTTTCCTGGATACAGGGAGTAGTGTGGCTTCTGACTTGTACATGTCAAATTAACAGTACATGTGTCTGTGTGTCTGCTGGTTTTAAGGACAGATCTGAAAACTTGAGCAAGTGCACTTGGTTGAGGTTCTGGTCAGACAGGTTAGAGATAGGGCTTAGATCTTGGAAACTACAATTAGGGCAGGATGCTTTACTCAGGGAAGCCAGGAGAGGGGAAATGTAGAAAGGGTGTTCAAGCCAAATCTTTGGAGAACATGGGAAACCAATTTTATTCTTTGATTTCAAAGACCCATAGCTTGGGAGTCCAAAAGGGAATGCAAGAAAGATCACAGAGAGGAAGGTCCAAAACTACCCTAGAAATAATACAAAGAATCTCTGGTGTTCTTCTCAACCAGTTGGTTCTTGGAGGAATTGGCTCTGTATAAGTGTAGTGATGATAGTAACAGATCATCTGTATGGAGTTGAAATTTATATAGGAAATTAATAGAAATTATGTAAAAAATGAGACAAATACTGCATCTGGAACCTTAAGGCATGCCCATAGGAAACAGATTGACAGTATGATTGGTAATTTTTCTGATGATAGAATTGAAGGGAGAAGAGAATTCTGTGGAGATTTCCAGCAGTAAGAAATGAGCAGGTGAACTTTGAGTACATTGAACAGAAAATTGGCTGATCATGGGTGAGATGATTTAAAATATACTGCTTTCTATCCTGGCTGGTGTGCCTCTGTGGATTGGGTACCATCCTGCATACCAAAGGGTCATGGGTTCAATTCCCGATACATGCCTGGATTGCAGGCTGGGTACTCAGTTGGGGGCACGCGGAAGGCAACCGATCAATGTGTGAACATTGGTGTTTCTCTCCATCTCTTGTTCCCCCTTTCCTTTTCTCTAAAAAAAATAAATAAAATCTTTAAAAGAATATTGCTTTCTGAGTATAACAAAAGTAAAACAAAGATAGTATAGTGGAATAGAATACTGCAACCAGAGTCAAAAATTAGTCACTGTTGACCAGAGGGGAGAGGGGAGGGAATTTCAGGGGAAAAGGTGAAGAGTTTACAGAAACAAATATGAAGGACACATGGACAAAAACTAGGGGGGATGGAAATAGGAGAGAGGTGTGAGGGATGGGTGGGTGGGCTGGGATGGGACAGAAAACTGTACTTGAACAACAATTAAAATAAAACTTTTAAAAATTAGTCATTGTTCTCATTAGGCCAGTTTTGTGAACATTTTCAAGCTACTGTCCCAGTTTATGACTCAAATATTACATATAAAGAGAATATTTTTGTTACTATGAATTTTAATAAGATGCTCTTTATGATATACTCTGGATTCTGCAAAAAAATACTAATGTATTACTGGTTTCTATTTGGCAGAAAAAATTTGACATGTTAAATATTGGAGTGTTAGGACTAAAAGGGATTTATAGGACATCTAGCTCAAATCTCACATTTGGTACAATAGATGAGGAAACTGATTGGCGGAAGAACTAGAACTAGTAGCCAGGACTCAGAGCTCATTTCTCCCTATACCAAAGATCTTCCCAGTATGTGTTTATGGTAAGTAGTATTAGCTTGTAGTATTTTTTTAAAAGACTTTTTATTGTTCAGTTAGAGTTGTATCCATTTTCCCCCATTACTCTCCCCTGCCCCATCCCCCACCTCCCACATTCAATCCTTCCCCACCCCTTGTCTTTGTCCATAAGTCCTTTATACATGTTCCTTGACCCTTCCCCTTCTTTCCCCTGTTATCCCTCTCCCCCAACTCCTCTGGTTACTGTCAGTTTGTTCTTTTTTTTTTTCATGCCTTTGGTTCTATTTTGCTCACTTGTTTGTTTTATTGATTGGGTTCCACTTATAGGTGACATCCTAGGTATTTGTCTTTCATCACCTGGCTTATTTCACTTACCATAATACGCTCCAGTTCCATCTGTGCTGTTGTGAAGGGTAGAAGTCTCTTCCTTCTTTCTGCTGTGTAGTATTCCATTGTGTAAATGAACCACTGTTTTTTGATCCACTCATTTACAGATGGGCACTTAAGCTGTTTCCAGCATTTGGCTAGTGCCAATGATATATTTGTATTGTTCACAGATACAGAACAAACATTTCAAAAATTTATATGGAAACATAAATGACCCCGAATAGCCATAGCAATTTTGAGAAAGAAGAGCAAAATAGGAGGGATCACAGTACCTGATATCAAGCTGTATTACAAGGCCATTGTAATCAAAACAGTCTGGTACTGGCATAAGAACAGACACATAGATCAGTGGAACAAAATAGAGAGCTCAGAAATAAACCCAAGCTTCTATGAACAATTAATATGCAACAAAGGGGGCAAGACTGAAAATAGCCTCTTCACCAAATGGTGTTGGGAGATATGGACAGTTACATGCAAAAAAAAAAATGAAACTTGACCACCAACTTATACAATACACAAAAAAACTCAAAATGAATAAAAGACTTAAATTAAAATCCTAGAGGAGAACATAGGCAGGAAAAATTCAGATATTCCACACAGCAATGTTTTCACTGATATGTCCCCTAGAGCAAGAGACATAAAAGAAAGAATAAACAAATGGGACTTCATCAAATTAAAAAGCTTCTGCACAGCTAAAGAAAACATCAGCAAAATGAAAAGGGAACCAACTGTATAGGAAAATATATTTGCCAATGATACCTCGAACAAGGGTTTGATCTCCAAAATATATGAAGAACTTACATGACTCCATACCAGGAAGACAAACAATTCAATATAAAAATGGCAAAGGACCTGAACAGACACTTCTCCAAGGAGGACATATAGAGGGCCTAGAGATACGTGAAAGGATGCTCAGCATCACTAGCCATCAGAGAGAGGCAAATTAAAACCATAATGAGATACCACTTCACATAGGTCAGAATGGCCATCATAAACAAATCAACAAACAAGTGTTAGTGAGGTTGTGGAGAAAAGGGAACCCTAGTGCACTGTTGGTAGGAATGAAGATTGGTGAAGCTACTGTGGGAAACAGTGTGAAATTTCCTCAAAAAACTAAAAATGGATCTGCCTTTTGACCCAGCAATTTCACTGCTGGGATTATACCCTAAGAATCCTTAAACACCAATTCAAAAGAACCTATGCACCCCAATGTTCATAGCAGCTTGTAGTGTTTTAATAGTTCATCAATAAGTCTTGGCAGTTGCCAGGTTGGCTATCCAGAGAAATTCATGGATAATCTAAAGCAGTTATATGAAAGTTGATTTCCTTATTAATTTATATATTAAAAGCAGCATAAAGCATGATTGAAAATAGCCTCAATTTTAGTCACTTATTTGACTACATTTAATATTTTAATAAGAAACCTCAACAAGAGACCCAACTCAGCAACACTCAGCATTCTGAGTTCTTCAGATAATCACACAGAAACAAGTTATGTGATCCTTTGTAAACTCTTTTGTTGAGTGATGGTGGGAATATTAGCTGATGAAAGAAGCCTAAGGATGATAGAAGCCTAAGGATGACCAAGGTCATGTACCAATTTAAAATATGAATGTACTGTACTTGTGCAACTTAAATTTAACACAGTTCTACATGTACAACACAATGATGCATGGAATAGAGAAGTGAAAACTGAATCAAAGAAGCTACGCTGTAGGCTATCTGGAAGACAGAAAACATGTTGTGATCTCCCTCTCTCTCTCTCTCTCTCTCTCTCTCTCCTTACTAAAAGGCACGTTTCCATTGATTTTAGAGAGAGAGGAAAGGAGAGGGAGAAACATCAATGTGAGAGAGAAACATTGATTGGTTTTCTCCTGTATGTGTTCCAACCAAAGATCAAACCTGCAACCTAGTGCCTGGACCAGGAATGGAACCTGCAATCTTTTGGTGTACAGGATGATGCTCCAACCAACTGAGCCACACAGCTGAAGCTGAACCATCTCTTTTTAAAAAGTAAGCAGAGGTCTACAAAAGAATAGCCTTGTCTGACCTTTATGTCCATAGACTTGGACCTACCACAGATTCAATTTTTTCAGTGTTTCACTGGTGAGGTCCAGGAATGCAGCCAGCCCATCATGAAGGGAACACAGTCTGTATCACAAGTGCACTGCATATGCTAGGGTCCTCTTCAGACATGGTCAATGTGCTGTGTAGCTCTCACAGGTGGCAAGAATTCAGACCTCCCCATCCAGTGTGGAGATGATTGGTAGTGCTTTAGTGCTTTTGTTGCATTGGCTGTCTGGATGCATAAACCCGAATGTAAACTATACATGTAAATAATTCAAGCATGACCTAAAAAATTCACACATAAGGAAGTAAAGCAAAAGTAACAGTTCTTTTTATTCTCAGTCCCCTTCACATTCTACTTACTAGACAGGATTAAGTTTGGTGTGCGTCGTGCAGTCCCCTTTTGAGTTTATGTGGAAAAAAACTCATATCTACATATACACATATACATACACATGAGATTCATATACTTTAATCGGTGACTGTATTCCACATTCTGTGCTGGGTGCTTTTTTGCTCTAGACATAAATACAGGAACAGTTCACTTAGTATTCAATTTCTTTACAAATTTTGTTTGGAATATGACTAGCATCTCAAAAGTAAGAGTTTTCTGATTCACTCAAGTAGATGCCACATGCTCTGTACCTTTCAAAGACTGTCTGACGCAATTATATTTTTGTACTTTATGATAAAGCTATGATAGTGATTTTTCTTCCACAAATATTTTCGCAGTAGCAGGTGATGGTAAAGTTGGGGCAGTCCATAAAAGAGGAGAAATTGATCTGACAGCCTGAAAACATTTGAGGATATGAAAACACTATAAAATGCAGGTA
This sequence comes from Phyllostomus discolor, assembly GCF_004126475.2. NCBI lineage: Eukaryota > Metazoa > Chordata > Mammalia > Chiroptera > Phyllostomidae > Phyllostomus > Phyllostomus discolor. Next base: position 117,136,661 of record NC_040904.2, read on the forward strand.
GAAGAACTCAGGAAGCTCAACCATATTGGGGCTGTTTGAAAGAGAGCCAGTAAGTAGCTCCAATACATTTCAAATCATTTAAGGTACAACTACAGCTTAGTACAGTAACGGTATCTTATTTACAGTGACAATACATAGAAGGCAGAAATTGACATACACATTTGATAAAAAAACATCTAGAAATACCCACAGCTTTCCAGTGAATGAAAATATTGATGCTATTCAGTGGCCAAGTTGTATATGATATTTCTTTGTTAGAAAATAAGGGTTACAAAATATATACATTTTGATGTTTTCTGTTTGTCTAGATGATGTACTTAAAAATAAATCCCCAATTTTAAGTGTATGAAATTTTAAGTTAGTGCTTATGAGGCCATGGAGTTTTAGAAATATTTATTCTTATAGTATCAGTACATTTTTCTTAATTTTATGTTTGAAAATATATTTAGAAATGTAGTTACTATATCTATTTTTAAAACAACAGTTCTGACTTTTCATAGGTCAAATATGTTCAGAACTTGAAAGGTTATAGCAAATTAGGGCTGTTTATTTATTTATTTTTTATTGTTGTTCAAGTACAGTTGTCTCCATTTTCACCTCACCACACCCCTCAGCCCCCCATCCCCACCTCCCACCCTCAAATCTACCCCACTTTGGCTTTGTCCATGTGTCCTTTATATGTGTTCCTTCATGGCCCTTCCCCTATTAACTCCCATTATACTGGCTTCTCTTTGGTTATTGTCAATTTGTTCTTTATTTCAAAGATCAAATGTGGTATCTATCTGTTCTTACCAGTTTAAAATCAGGGCTACTTAACTAGCACCTGCTACTTACAGGATTTCCCAAGCAGGCCTAAGTGTAAGTTTATGATTTGAAAGGGCATTAATATCCTTTTCGAGCATAATATATTAATGAATTTTCATTTTAATCATACTAATTTCTGATAAGAAAACAGGTGTTGAGCCTAAAGATACTTGTAGAATACATGTAGGAAAAATTATTTTTAATAATTTATTTGGTATTTTGGGATGTTTTAAACACCACCTTTTGAAAGTGCTAAATCCTAAAGCAGTAGGTTGGGAACAGACTTTGCAATCAGAGAAACTTGACTTTAAGTCTAATACCACATATTTATTAGTTATATGGACTGGCAAGTTTCTGAGCCTCAATTTTTCCATCTATTACAAGGAGAAGATAATAATAGTCCTTTCTTCATAGGTTATTTATATGTAGGGTTAAATGAAATTTATTTTTATATGTATATACAACACAAACAAATATCTGGCCCATAACAAGTATGTAGGAAATATGAGCCATAATTGCTGTTGTATATTTTAGGTTTTATTTCACATTAATATGTTGTGAGCATTTTTACAAGCTTAATCTTCATTTTTCTGAATTATATTTCCTGCTATATCCATTTATATTTGTTATCTGAATATTTTATCTTTTCCTCTTAAATTTTTAATTGAAGTATCTTACATAAACTTTAGTTGTAACTATAATAACTACTTATTGCATGTAATAAAAAGTTTGTATAAACACATTTTTTTCACTGAAAATGGGGTACATAATTCAGCAGGGAGGACATAATTCAGACATTTTTTGAGGTCCAATTTCTTCACATACTTACTTTTCCTTGTTGTCCATCTTTTTTTATTATAATTATCCTAGTGCATATGGAATGGTATATATCTCATTGTCTTTTTGGCTTCCATTTCCTTGATGGCTAATAATGTTGAGCATCTTTTCATTTTCTTATTGGCCATTTGTATGTCTCCTTTGGAGAAAGGTCATTTCTGATCCTTTGCCAATTTTAAAATTCAGTTTGTCTTTTTCTTACAGCTTGTCTGTCTCTATCCAAGGGTGATAATGGTCTAAGACCCAATAGTACTAAACCCTAGTTTTTTTGTACACATACGTGTACTTTATTGTTTCTCTGTGGTATGTGCAAATTGCCAGCATCACTACTCTTGCACTTTGGGGCCATTGTAAAGTAAGATAAGGGTTTCTTAAACACAAGCAATGTGATGTGTTGACAGTTGATCTGATAATCAAGGTAGCTACTTAGCGACTAACAGGTGGGTAACGTATGGATATGTTGGACAAAGGGGTGGATATATTGGACAAAGGGGTGATTCATGTCTTGAGCAGGATGGAATAGGACAGCATGAGATTTTATAACGCTACTCAGAATGGTGTGCAATTTAAAACTTATGAATTGTTTGTTTCTGGAATTTTCCATTTTATATTTTTGGACTGAAGTTGACTGTGGGAAACTGAAACTGCAGAAAATGAAACCACAGATAAAGGGGGACAACAGTGTTGAGTTTTAAGAGTATATATTCTGGGTACAAATTTCTCATGAGATATATAATTTGCATATACTTTCTCCCATTCTGTGGGTTGTCTTTTTACTTTCTTGATGATATCCTTTGAAGCCCAAAAGATTTAAATTTTGATGAAATCCAACTTACATCATTTTTATATGGTTTCTTGTACTTTGGTATCATCTGAAAAACCACTGCCTAATTGGAGGGATCAAGATTTACACTTATATTTTCTAATAGGAGTTTTATGGTTTCAGCTCTTATATTTAGGTCTTTAATCTGTTCTGAGTTGAATTTTGTATATAGTGTAAAGTGGGATCCAATCTAACCCTTTTGCATGTGGATGTCCAGTTGTTCATCATTGTTGAAAAGACTGTTTTCCTCCCATTGAATTGATTGTGAAAAATCAATGGGCCATAAACATAAGGGCTTACTTATGAACCCTGAATTCTATTTCATTGATCTCTGTGCTTATCCTTATGCCAGCACCACACACTCTTGATTACTATAACTTTATGGCAGGTTTTAAGTTAGAAAGTATGAGTCCTCCAATTTTGGTGTCTTTTTGTTTTGTTTTGTTTTTTAATTCTTATGACCATTCTGGGTCCCTTGAATTTCTGTATGATTTTTAGCATCAGTTTGCCAATTTCTGCACAATAGTCAGGTGGGCTTTTGATAGGAATTATATTGAATCTGTAGATTGATTTGGGGAGTATTGCTGCCATTAAGAAAAATGTATCATTATTTTTTTCATCCTCATCTGAGGACATTTTTTCATTGCTTTTAGAGAGAGAGGAAGAGAGAGAGAAAAACATCAACATGAGAGAGAATCATTGAACGATTGCCTCCCATCTGTGCCTCAACTCGGGATTGAACCTGCAACCTAGGCAAGTGCTCTGACAAGGAATTGAACCCTCAACCATTTGGTTACTGGATGACTCTCCAACCAACTGAGCCACACTGGTTATGGCAAAAATCTGTATCTTTTGACCTATGAACATGGGATGTCTTTCTATTTATTTCAGTCTTCTTAAATTTCTTTCCAGGATGTTTTGTAGTATTCAGAGAACAAGTTTTATGCTGATTTATTCAATTTATTCCTGAGTATTTTTTTATGATATTGTAAGTGTAAATCTGTTAATTTTCAGATTCTTCATTGCTAATAATAGAAATATAATTGATTTTTATATATTGATCTCATACCCTAAAACTTTGGTGATTTTGTTTATTAGTTCATTATGGATTAGCACATTTAATGTTTTTTTATTACATCCCTCAGGATTTTCTATTTACTTAAGACCGTGTGATCTGCAAATAAAGATAGTTTTACTTCTTTCTTTCCAATCTGAATGCTTTTTATTTCTTTTCTTTGACTAATTGCTCTGGCTAGAACCTCCAGGTTGAATAGGATGGTGAGATCACACATCCTTGTCTTTTTTTCTGATTTTACAGGGAAACATTTAGTCACCATTAAGTATGACCTTAGCTATGGGATTTTTTAAATAGATGTCCCATTGGGAACCGCCCTGCCTGGTATCAGAAGCTGTAACCCCTGCCAAGGCTAAGTAAGGCTGAGGGAGTGACCTTGGACCGTAAGCCACCAAGGAGACAAAAGCTTATTTCCCTGGCAGGAGTGCTGCTTCTGCTCCTTTTACTTCACCCTGCTTGGCCCCCAATGCTTGGTCAGTTAGCCAGTGATGGGTAAGATTCCCCAAGAGGGGAACGACTTAAGACAGGCACGATCTGGGGGCTACAGCAAAAGGGGGTGATGGGCCCCCGCCCCTTGGCTTTGACAAAACCTGAGTCCTCATTGTCTTCGAGAAAATCTCCTGATCTCTTGGCTGCCTTACTTCCCTTGCTCCACCTAAGCCTGAAACAATGAGAGGGTGGTGCAGCCCTGTGCTGGAAAGGGTGGGTTTCCCGGGTGATCAGGCTTATGAAAGAATATGTAAAATCCTGTGAAACCTGCTTTGTTTAGAATGCTCTCAATGAAATGATAAGGGTCCAAACAAGAAGTAAGTTTGTTCCTCAAAGTTTTATAGCTCTTTAGCAATCTGACCCTGACTCAAGATAGGCCCTCAGGCTTCTTTGTTATCTATTGTTCGATCCTTACTTCCTGGCAATGTTAATGAGCTTTACCTGAATTCCTGTGAAAATGAACCCAATAAAAGCCTGCTTGGGTGGGAGAATGGGGCACTCTCCCCTAGAGAGGGTGGCCAAGAGGCTCTCCACTAGAGAGAGTGGCCGTTTCATACCTATTTCCTCACAGGACTCAGTTGTCCATGTGTATGTTTTTTCTCATGTTTTGATGAGCATCTGCCGCCGTGATGGATACTGCTGGCCTGGTATCCATTACAATGTCCAATATCAAGTTTAGGATGTTTCCTTTGTTCTTAGTTTGTTAAATGTTTCTGTCATGGAAGAATGTAGGATCTTTGGAATGCTTTGTCTGTGTCTATTGAGATAATCATGTAGTATTTGAACTTCATTCTACTGATATGGTGTATTACACTAATTGATTTTTAGATGTTAAGCCAACCTTGCATTCCTGGGATACATCCCATTTGGTCATGGTATATAAGCCTGTTTACATATCCCTGGATTCAGTTTGCTAGTATTTTTGTTTTGCTTTAGATTTTTGCAGCTATATCCATAAGTTACTGGCCTATAGTTTTCTTGAGATGTCTTGTTTGGTTGGAGTATCAAAGTAGTGCTAGCTTCATAGAATGAATTGGGATATGTTCCTTCTTCTATTTCTTTGGAAGAGTTTGTGAAAAATTGGTATTTATTCTTCAAATATCTGATAGAATTAGTTACTAAAGCCATCTGGGACTAGACTTTTCTTTGTGGAAAGTTCTGAACATCTTTTAAAATCTGGTTTGTTTGTCCTTCTAACTGTTGTTCATTTACTTCAGGAACTCTTTTACATTCCCTCTTGTGTGGATTAGAAAAAAAGCTTAACCTTATTTGACAAATATAGTACTTACACTGTACCACTTTTAAAAACAAACAAGCAAAACAAAAAATAAAAATAAATGAAAAAGGAAGATAAGAACAAAGGGAGCAAAGAAAGCAAACCATACATCTTCAAGGAAATGTATTTGTGTTTGGCCTGTGAATAAAATAATATCATTTTATAGCATTGTATCAAGTGGTCATTTTGCTTTAAAGTAAAAAACTCACAACCATCTAGAAAACAATAATTTAGTAAGTTGAAAATTTCCTGCTTTTATAATTGTTATATATTATTTCTTTCTTTTTTAATTTAAATTATTTTATTGTTGTTCAATTACAGTTGCCTGTATTTTCTCCTCACCCCTCTCTCCCACCCCCTCCAAATGCATCTCCCTCCCTTGCTTCTACCCTTCCCCTTGGTTTTGTCTATGGGTTCTTTATAGTAGTTCCTGAAAACCCTTCTCCCCACTGTCCCCTCCCCTCTTGCCTCTGGCTATTGTTAGATTGTTCTTAATTTCAATGACTCTGGTTGTATTTTGTTTGCTTTTTTCTTTTGTTGATTATGTTCCAGTTAAAGGTGAGATCATATGATATTTGTCCCTTACTTCCTGGCTTATTTCACTTAGGATAATGCTCTCCAATTCCATCCATACTGTCTCAAAAGGTAGGAGCTACTTCTTTCTCTTTGCTGCATGGAATTCCATTGTTTAAATGTACCATAGTTTTGTGATCCACTCATTTACTGATGGGCACTTAGGTTGCTTCCAGCACTTGGCTTGTAAATTGTGCTGCTATGAACATTGGGGTGCATAGGTTCTTTTGGATTGGTGTTTCAGGTCTATTAGGGTATAATCCCAGCAGTGGAATTGCTGGGTCAAAAGGAAGTTCCATTTTTAGTTTTCTGAGGAAGTTCCATACTGTTTTCCACAGTGGCTGCACCAGTCTGCAATCCCACCAACAGGGCACTAGGGTTCCCTTTTCTCTGCATCCTCTCCAGCACTTGTTTGTTGATTCGTTTATGATGGCCATTCTAACTGGTGTGAAGTGGTATCTCATTGTGGTTTTAATTTGCATCTCTCTGATGGCTAGTGATGCTGAGCATCTTTTCATATGTCTCTGGGCCCTCTGTCTGTCTTCCTTAGAGAAGTGTCTGTTCAAGTCTTTTGCCCATTTTTTAATTGTTTTTTTTTTTTTTTTGTCCTCTTGGACTGGAGTTGTGTGAGTTCTTTATATATTTTGGAGATCAAGCCCTTGTCTGAGGTGTCATTGGCAAATATGTTTTCCCACATGGTTGTTTCTCTTTTCACTCTAATGCTGTTTTCTTTGGCCATGCAGAAGCTTTTGAATTTGATGAAGTCCCATTTGTTTATTCTTTCCTTTATGTCCTGCTTTAGAGGACATGTCCATGAAGATGTTGCTGCATGAATATAACATGGAATGGCATGAAATTTTCCTGCCAATGTTTTCCTCTAGGACTTTTATGATGTTACAACTTATATTTACATCTTTTATCCACCTTGAATTTATTTTTCTGTATGGTGTAAGTTGGTGATCAAGCTTCACTTTTTTGCATGTAGCTGTCCAGCTCTCCCAACACCCATTAAAGTACCCATGACATAATTCACAGATATAGAACAAACATTTCAGAAATTTATATGGAACCATAAATGACCCCAAATAGCTGCAGCAATTTTGAGAAAGAAGAACAAAGCAGGAGGGATGACAATACCTGATTTCAAAGTGTATTACAAGCCCACTGTAATCAAAACAGCCTGGTACTCGCATAAAAATAGGCACATAGACCAATGGAACAGAACAGAGAGCCCAGGAATAAACACAAGTCTTTACAGTCAGTTAATATTTGACAAAGGAGGAAGAAGCAAAATATGGAGCAAAAATAGCCTCTTCAACATATAATTGTTACATACTGTTTCTTATGGTTTTAATGCTTAGGCTGCTCTATATTGCAATAATTTTGTTATGAGTTTATATAAGTAGAAATGATCCAACATATTCTAATAGTATTTCATATACTTAAGAATAAGGTAATATTATCCCTGGCTATTGTGGCTCAGTGGATTGAGTACCAGCCTTCGAACCAAAGGGTCACCTGTTTGATTCCCAGTTAGGGTACATGCCTGGGTTTCAGGCCAGGTCCCCAGATGGAAGCACATGGGAGGCAACCACACATTGGCATTTCTCTCCCTCTTCCTTCTTCTCTCTCTGAAAATAAATAAAAATTTTTAAAAAATATTTTAAAAAAGTTAATATCAGAATTTCTAGGTAATTTTTAGTAATTATTATCCTAGATCATAATTGTCAAAAATAACATTTTAAAGAAGAAAATTACTAAGGATGAAAAAGCTTTAGATAAATGTTTTCATGTGAGATATACATGAAGTTAAATGCAATGTGTAGCACTTCAAACTGATTTTACTTAGGCTAGGACTTAATACAATTCCTGACAGTATCAATTTCATCTTGTAAATGTGTGAATGGTGAGGGATGATAGGAAGAAACCTATCAGATAAACTTACTGGATTATTCTTTTTAGAAATTAAGTTTTAAAAAGTAATTATGTAATACCATGACCAATTCCTCCTCTGCCCCTAAACAGGTAAGTATAAATAAAGGCTTCCTGGCATGTTCCTGTCTTTCACCAGGATGTCAGTGTGGATGCCAAGAGATGTCCAAAATGAATGAGGGGCAACCTACAAAAATTAATTTTATTTTAATGCTAAATGAAATAGAGGCAACTTAACTATCAGATATTGAGTTCCAAGCAATGGTGACCAGGAAGCTCAATGAGCTCACAATGATTTACCAGAAACTAAAAGGAAAATAAAATGAACTCACAGCAGACTATATCAACATGAAAAAGAAAATAGAAACTATCGACAAGGGCCAAGAGGAAATGAAGAATACAATTTCTGAACTGAAGAACACAGTAGAAGGAATCAAAAGCAGGACTGATGAGGCAGAAGATGAGACCAGCGAACTATAGGACAAAGTAGAAAAAAACACCCAGAATGAGCAAGAAAAGGAAAAGAGGCTCAGAAAGAATGAAGAGGGATTAAGAGAAACACAAGACAATATGAAACATAATAATATCTGTATAGTAGGGATACCAGAAAGAGAAGAAGAAGAGCAAGGGATAGAAAACCTATTTGAAAAAGTAATGATGGAAAACTTTCCTAATATGATGAGAGAAAAAGTCACACAAATCCAGGAAACACAGAGAGTCTCAGTCAAGAGGAATCCAAAGAGGCCCACTTCAAGACACATCATAATTAAAATGGCAAAATTCCAAGACAGAGAATCTTAAAGGCAGCAAGGGAGAAACAGGAAGTTACATACAAGGGAGACCTGAGAAGGTTAGCAGCTGACGTTTCAATGGAAATGCTCCAAGCCAGAAGAGAATGGCAAGAAATATTCCAAGTAATGAGAACCAGAGGCCTGCAACCAAGGCTACTTTACCCAGCAAGGCTCTCAACCAAGATAGAAGGCCAAATAAGAAGCTTCCTAGACAGAAGAAGTCTAAAAGAATACATCTCCAACAAACCAGCTCTGCAAGAGATGCTAAAGGGACTGCTTTAAGGAAAGGAAGGAAAAGAGACAGAGAGAGAGGAACACAGGTATGAAAATGGCAATGAATATGTACCTATCAATAATAACCTTAAATATAAATTGATTAAATGCTCCAATCAAAAGACATAGAATAGTTGAATTGATAAGAAAGCATGACCCACGCATATGCTGCCTACAAGAGACCCACCTCAGGACAAAAGACCTATACAGACTGAAAGTGAAGAGCTGGAAACAAATTTTCCATGCAAACAGACAGGAAAGAAAACTCAGGGTAGCAATACTCATATCAGACAAAATAGACTTCCAAAAAAGGGCCATAAAGAGAGACCCAGAATGTCACTACATAATACTCAAGGGAAGAATCCACCCAGAAGACATAAACATTGTAAATATATATGCATGCAACATAGGAGCACCCAAATACATACAGAAAATCTTAGAGGACTTTCAAGAAAGATATTGACAGCAGCACAATTATAGTAGGGGATTTTAACACCCCACCATCAAAAATGGACACATCCTCCAAACAAAATATCAACAAAGATATTGTGGCATTGAACAATGCCCTAGATGCAATGAACTTAACTAATATATATATATATATATATATAGAGAGAGAGAGAGAGAGAGAGAGAGAGAGAGCGAGCGAGAGAGAGAGAGAGAGCCCTTCATCCCAAAGAAGCTAAATACACACTCTTTTCAAATGCACATGGAACATTTTCAAAGATAGACCACATGATAGGACACAAAACAAGCCTCAACAAATTCAAGAAAATTGAAATAATACCAAACATTTTCTTGGATAACAAGGGACTGAAATTAGAAACCAACCCCAAGGGAAAAGCTCAAAAACATTCAAACTCATAGAGATTGAATAGCATGCTACTAAATAATGAATGGGTCAAGAATGAAACTAGGGAAGAAATAAAAAAGTTTCTGGAAACAAACAAAAAAATGAACTCACAACAACCCAAAACTTATGGTACACAGCAAAGGCAGTCCTGAGAGGTAAGATCATAGCAATACAGGCCTACCTAAAAAAGATAAAAACATTTCAAATAAACAGCCCAACCCTACACCTACAGGAACTTGAGGAACAACAACAAAGACAGCCCAGAGCAAGTAGAAGGAAGGAAATACCAAGATTAGAGCAGAATTAAATGACACAGAGACTAAAAGCACAATTCTAAGGATCAATGAATCCATGAGCTGGTTCTATGAAAAGATGAACAAAATCAACAAGCCTTCAAGCAGGCTCATCAAGAAAAAAAGAGAGAGGACCCAAAGAAACACAATCAGAAATGAAAGAGGAGAGATTACAACTGACACCACAGAAATACAAAGGATCGTAAGAAATTACTATGAAGAACTATATGCCAGGAAATTTGAAAACCTAGGTGAGATGGACAAATTTCTAGAAGAATATAATCTTCCAAAACTCAGTGAAGAAGATTCAGAAAGCCTGAACAGACCAATAACAGCAGATGAAATTGAAGCAGTAATAAAAAAACTCCCGACACACAAAAACCCGGGACCAGATGGTTTCACAGGAGAATTGTACAAAGCACTTAAGGAAGAGCTAACCCCTATCCTTCATAGACTATTCCAAAAAGTCCAAAATGATGGAAGATTCCCAAACTCTTTTTATGAAACCAGCGTCATCCTAATCTGAAAACCAGATAAGGACACACCAAATAAAGAAAACTTCAGGCTAATATCACTGATGAACAAAAATGCTAAAATCCTCAACAAAATATTGGCAAACCACATCCAACAATACATTAAAAAGATCATACACCATGACCAAGTGGGACTCATTCCAGGGATCCCAGGATGGTTCAATATTTACAAATCAGTAAGTGTAATACGTCACATAAACAAAAGCAAAGACAAAAACCACATGATCATATCAATTGATGCAGAAAAAGCATTTGATAAAGTACAGCACCCACTTATGATAAAAACACTCAGCAAAGTGGGAATAGAGGGAGCATTCCTCAACATAATGAAGGCCATATGTGAGAGACCTACAGCCAACATCATGCTCAATGGGCAAAAACTAAAATCTTTTCCACTAAGATCAGGAAAAGGACAAAGTTGTCCACTTTCACCACTTTTATTCAATATAGTATTGGAAGTTTTAGCCACAGAGATCAGACAAGAAAAGGAAATCAAAAGCATCCAAATTGGAAAGGAGGGAATAGAACTGTCACTGTTTGCAGATGACATGATAGTATACATAGAAAATCCTATAGACTCCAACAAAAAACTGCTCGACTTAATTGAATGAATTTGGCAAAACAGCAGGATACAAAGTCAATATCCAGAAATCAAAGACATTTTTGTATACCAACAATGAAACAGCAGAAGCAAAAATCAAGGAAAATATCCCATCCGATATAGCAACAAGAAAAATAAAGTACCTAGGAATAAACCTAACCAAGGAGGTAAAAGACCTGTATGCAGAAAACTACACAACACTGAAGAAACAAATTAAGGAAGACGTGAACAAATGGAAACATATACCATGTTCATGGATTGGAAGAATTAACATCATTAAAATGTCCATACTACCCAAAGCAATTTACAGATTCAATACAATACCTATTAAAGTACCAATGGCATATTTCACAGACATAGAACAAATACTTCAAAAAATTTATATGGAACCTTAAATGACCCTGAATAGCTGCTGCAATTTTGAGAAAGAAGAGCAAAGTAGGAGGGATCACAATACCTGATACCAAACTGTATTACAAGGCCATTGTAATAAAAACAGCCTGGTGCTGGCATAAAAACAGGCATATCGACCAATGGAACAGAACAGAGAGCCCAGAAATAAACCCAAGTCTCTATGGTCAATTAATATTCGACAAAGGGGACAGCAACATAAAATGGAGAAAAATAGCCTCTTCAACAAATGGTGTTGGGAGAACTGTATACCTATGTGCAAAAAAATGAACCTTGAGCACCAACTTACACCATACACAAAAATAAATTCAAGGAGGATAAAAGACTTAAATATAAACCATGACACTATTGAAGTCCTAGAGAACATAGGCAGGAAAATCTCAGATATTTCAAACAGCAACATTTTTACTGATATGTCCCCTAGAGCAAGGGACATAAAGGAAAGAATAAACAAATGGGATCTCATCAAAATAAAAAACTTCTGCACAGCTAAAGAAAAGAGTATTAAAATAAAAAGAGAACCAACTGTATGGGAAAACATATTTACCAATGATACCTCAGACAAGGGTATCTCCAAAATCTGTAGAGAACTTACATGATTCCACTCTAAGCAGACAAGCAACCCAGTTTAAAAATGGGCAAAGGACTTGAGCAGACACTTCTCCAAGGAGGACATGCAGAAGATCCAGAGACACATGAAAAGATGCTTAGTATCACTAGTTATCAGAGAGATGCAAATTAAAACCATAAACAGATGCACTTCACACCAGTGAGAATGGCCATCATAAACAAATCAACAAACAACAAGTGTTGAAGAGGTTGTGGAGAAAAGGGATCACTAGTGCACTGTTGGTGGGATTGCAGACTGGTACAGCCACTATGGACAACAGTTTGGAATTTTCTCAGAAAACTAAAAATGGAACTGCCTTTTTGACCCAGTACTTCCACTGCTAGGATTATATCCTAAGAACCCTGAAACACCAATTCAAAAGAATCTATGTCCCCCAATGTTCATTGCAGCACAATTTACAATAGTCAAGTGTTGGAAGCAACCTGGGTGCCCATCAGTAAATGAATGGATCAAAAAGCTATGGTACATTTACACAATGGAATTCAATGCAGCAGAAAGAAAGAAGGAGCTGCTACCCTTTGTGATAGCATGGATGGAACTAGAAAGCATTATGCTAAGTGAAGTAAGCCACGAGGTGAAAGACAAATACTATATGATATCATTTTTAACAGGAACCTAAACAACAAAACAAATGAACAAGCAAAATATAACCAAAGACACTGAAACAGAGAACTGGCTGACAGTGATCAGAGGGGAGAGGGGAGGGGATTTCAGGGGGAAAGGGGAAGGATTTACAGGAACAAGTATAAATGACACATGGACAAAAAGTAGGGATGGTGGTAGAAATGGGAGGGAGGTGGGGAGGGCTGCAAGGGTGGCCTGGGAAGGGAGTAAAAGACAGAAATCTGTACTTGAACAACAATTAAAATAAAATAAAGAGAACAAAAATACAAACAAAAAATTAATTTCATTTTTATCTCTAGTCTTTTTTAAAAAAATAGTTCATTTTTAGAGAGAGAGGAAGGGAGGGAGAAAGAGAGGGAGGGAAGAAACATAAGTGTGTGGTTGCCTCTCACACCCCCACTGGGGACCTGGCACACAACCCAGGCATGTGCCCTGACTGGGAATTGTACCAGCAACCCTTTGGTTCACAGCCCAAGCTCAATGCACTGAGCTACATCAACTAGGGCTATCACTCACTAGTGTTGCTAAGCAGTTGGCAAGAAACATAGCTTTAATACAATTTTAATATGAGTATAGATTATTGGGACTAAAATAAGCTGAAAAGAAATAGCCTAGTCATCAAATGCCATCTGATTTTTTCTTTCAAAAACAGGATGGCATTTCTTTCACCCTACAAAGTAGAATGTGAATTTATTTTTCTAATAGACTTAATGAATTTGCTTTGCTCATTACCTTCTCCCACAGGACTTGTCTTCCAGTGCACACAGTTGTGAAAATGCTTGTCATGAAATTCAGCCTCTGGCCTTCTGTAAGAAGAGTGTTGGTTCCCCAACTTGAAACTTGATTTTGCTAATAAATATTAGTGCTGGGCTGATTAATCTAAGATAATGGCAAGCACATCAGACATCAATGTTTAAATCTATCACTTTAGTGAAATAATTAGAAGAAAATTCATAAAAGTTGAATGAGCTATTGAAGGTTGTATATACTGATATAAGCATGAAGGTGTGAATAAGTGTTTGGATAAAAAACAAACTAGCAGTATATGGAACCAAATGAAATTTTAGGCCTGTTTACTCTGAGGGACACAAGCAATAAAGTCGTGAAGGCTTAAATTATATTTGTTTTCATGGGCACATACACACATACATCTATACATTTGAGCTTTGAGCTGTGGAATACTGTGAAGTGTATTACACAAAACAATGACAGTATGGGTTGTGCTTGGGTCTAGCTACCAAGGCTGGAATCAGACACTGAGATGTAAAGTTCCAGAAACTGAGCTAGACTGAGTGAGGTATTTACAAAAGATTTGAATAATAGTCAAGAGGAAATAAAAAGAAAAACAGGAAAATTGGCCCTGAGTTTAAGTTTGAGGTGTGAATTAAAACCTCGGTATGATTTGATGTGATATGAGCTGGAAACAGGCACAACACTTTTTTGGTAATGGACCACTTTCCCTGTAAAAATTAGACACATACATATTAATACTTCATTCCAATTTCAGGGAATTTATGGACAACCAGACATTTTTGTGAAGTCTTGGATACCTGAAAATGAATATTGGCATAGGCAGAGTACAAAATGGATCAGAGAAAGTGATTTGAATTAGAATGTTAATGAGTCTGAGACCTCTTCATCAGATGAGAAAAGGGTGATGGCTTCAAGCAATGGGCTTCAAATTAGTCCACAAAAGGCCCTGGCTGGTGTGGCTCAGTGGATTGAGTGCCAGCCTATGAACCAAAGGGTTGTCACTTCAATTCCCAGTCAGAGCACATGCCTGGGTTGTGGGCCAGGTACCCAGTTGGGGGAATGCAGGAGGCAACCAGTCAATGTGTCTCTCACACATCAATGTTTCTCTCCCTCTCTTTTTCCCTTCCTTCCCCCCTCTTTAAAAATAAATAATTAAATTAATTAAAAAATTAGTCCACCAAAGACTTAAGGTTTTATTTGTCAATCATACCACTAAAGCTGGGGAAAAAGTTTAGTCGCTGCTACAGGCAGGTAGTGGGAGTCTGGGTAAGTGAAGATTTGGCCATGCTCTTCATTCAGAACAGGTTTCTCTAATTTTACCTATTTGTATATTTGCATTCTATTTAAAATAGTAACTAGTAGATGGGTTATACTCCTTGTAAAGATATCTCTTCAAGGCCCTGCATTCAATTATTTTGGGTGTATGTCCAGTAGTAGACCATATGTTAATTCAATTTTTTGAGGAAGCACCATATTGTTTTTCACAGGGGTTGCCCCATTTTACTTTCCCACCAACAGTGTATAAGGGTTTCAATATCTTTACATTCTTCTTAAAGCTTATTTTCTGTTTTTTTTTTTTAAATAAGAACCATTCTAACAGATAAAAGTTGGTATCTCACTATAGTTTTGATTTGTATTTCTCTAATGATTAGTGGTATTGATCATATTTTCATGTATTTATTGGCCATATATCTTCTAGGTAGAAATATCTATTCAAGTCCTTTGCTCATTTTTGAATCAGGTTGTTTGTTTTTATGAAGTGTAATTTGCCTATTTTTGTTGTTGTCATTGCCTTTACCTTTGGTGTCATATCCAATAAATCATGGCCAAATCCTATGTTGTGAAGCTTTTGCTCTGTGTTTTTTTCTGAGAGTTTTATAGTTTTAAATCTTATATTTAGGTCTTTGATTCATTTTTGCATCAGTTTTTGCATACAGTGCTCTGTACAGGTCCAAGTTTATTCTTTTGCATGTGGATATCCAGTTTTCTCAGCACTCTTTGTTAAAAAGACTGTTGTTTCTCCATGAATAGTCTTGACACACTTATCAAAATTATTTGACCATATAGGTGAGGGTTTATTTCCAGGCTGTCTATTCCATTCCGTTGGTTTCTATGTCTGTCTTTACACCAGTACCACCCTGTTTTGATTACTTTAGCTTTGTAGTAAGCTTTGCAATATGGAGTGTGAATCTTGCTGCATATTTTTCTTCTAAAATTGTTTTGGCTATTAAGGGCACCTTAAGATTCTTTATGAATTTTGGCATAGGTTTACTTTTTATTTCTGCAAAAAAGTCATTAAGGTGTGGAGAGGGACTGCAGTAAATCTATAGATTGCTTTGGGTAGTACTGATATCAAAAATATTTCCTTTCAATCCATAAACATAAGATGTGCTTATATTTATTTATGTCAGCTTTAATTTTTTTCCTCTCTGTCTTCTGATGTTCATAGTACAAGTCTGTTACTCCCTTGGGTAAGTTAATTTCTAAGTATTTTACTCCTTTGATTCTATTGTAAATTTAATTGTTTTTGTAATTTTCTTTTTAGATTGTTTATTGTTAGTGTATAGAAATGCAACTGAGTTTTGTGTAGCAGTATCCTGCTACTTTGATGAATTCATTTATTAACTCTAATGATTTTTTGTGAGTCTTTAGTATTTCTATATATAAGATCAGATAATCTCCAAACAGATCATTGTAATAGTCCCTTTCCATTGGATGTCTTGTATTTTTTTTTCTTGCTTAATTGCTCAGGCTAGCACTTTCAGTACTATGTTGAATAGAGGTGGTAAAAGTGAGTATCATTTTCTTGTTCCTGATCCTAGAGAAAGAGCTTTCAGTGTTTCAGCATTAAGTATGACATTTGCTGTGGATTTTTCATATATGGTTTTAATTATGTGGAGGTAGTTTCTTTCTGTTCCTTGTTTTTTGAGGGTTTTTTAAAATTATGAAAATGTTAAATTTTGTGGAATGCTTTTTCTGCATCAATTGAAATGATCATGTTAATTTTTTCTTTCATTCTGTTAACATGACATATTACATTGATCAACTTTTATGCATTCAACCCTCCTTGCACTCCAGGAATAAATCCCACCTGGTCATAGTGTATAATATTTTTAATATGCTACTGAGTTTTGTTGAGGATTTTTGCTTCATGTTTATAAAAGACATTGGTCTGTGTTTTTTTTGTGTGTCTGTTTAGCTTTGGTGTCATGATAATGCTGACTTATAGATGAGTTACAAAGTGTTCCCTCCTCTTCAATTGTTTTTGGAAAACTTAGTGAAGGAATGGCTTTAGTTCTTCAAATTATTAGTAAAATTTATCAGTGAAGCCATCAGATCCAGAGCTTTTCTTTGTCAAGAATTTTTTGTTGGAGAGGAGATTTTGAGGAGAGGGGATTAAGAAGTACAATAGGTAGTTACAAAATAGCCATGGGGTCTTAAAGTACATTATAGGAAGTAGAGTAGCCAAAGAACTTATGCACATGACCCATGAACTCGGACAATGGTGTCAGGATTGCCTGAGGGACTGGGGGGTGCTGGGTGGAGGGGGGCAAAAGGGGGAAGTCAGGACAACTGTAATAACATAATCAATAAAATATAATAAAAAGGGGGGCTTTTGAATACTGATTCAATCTTCTTACTAGTTCACAGGTCTATTAAGATTTCTGTTTCTTGGTGGTTAAGTCTTGGTAGGTTTTTGTGTTTCTCAAAATTTTCCATTTCATCTAGGTTATTCAATATGTTGGTATACAATTTTTCATAGTACTTTCTAAAAATCTTTTTATTTCTATATAATTGATAGTAAGTTTCCCATTTTCATTTCTCATTTCAGTAAATTGCGTCTCCTTTTTTCCTTAGTTCATTTAGCCAAGTGTTGGTCAATTTTGTTCATCTTTTCAAAGAACTTTTGATTTCATTAACTTTCTCTATTGTTTTTCTATTTTCCATTTCATTTATCTCTGCTCTTGTTTTTATTATTTCCTTTGTCCTGTTAGCTTTGAGTTTAGTTTTATATCTTTTCTTGTTCCTTAAATCGTAAAGTTAAGTAGCTGATTTGGAATGTTTCTGGTTTTATGAAAATGTCCCTTTCATACTGCTTTTACCATGTCCCATATGTTTTGGTATATTTAGCTTTTGTTTTCACTAAAGTATTTTCTAATTTCTCCTCTGATTTCTTCTTTGATCCACTGGTTGTTTGTGCATGTGTTGTTTAATTTTTACAGACTTATGAATTTTCCATTTGTACTTCTTTTACTGGTTTCTAACTTTATCCTAGAGTGGTGGGTAAAGATGCTTTGTATGATATCTATATTTAAAATATTGATTTAATTTGTGGCTTAAGATATGATCTATCCTGGAAAATGTCTTTTGTGATGTTCTAGTGTAAACCAATCTTGCAAATCCCAAGATAAACACAACTACAACATAATGTTTTATCTAGTTTAACCATTACTGGAGGTAGTTTGCTAATTTTTAAAGGATTTTTGTATTTATAAAGTATACTTCATGACTATCAAGATGAAAAGAGTTTGAGGTACTCTCTCTTTTTCTCTTCTCCGGAAAAGTTTACATAATATTTACAATTAGCATCTCCTTGAGTATTTGGTAGAACTTTTCTGAAAATTCACCTGGAGTTGGAGTTTTCTTGGTGGGAAAAAAACTCAACCTTTATTATTTCTTTCATAAGACTACTCAGGCTTTCTAGTTCTTTTTTTAGTCAGCTTTAATAAGTTGTATTTTCTAGCTATGTATACATTTCATTTACATTTTTAATTTTATTGGTATAAAGTTTTTCATAGAATCATCCTATTATTTATTTTTTACTTTTTAAATTGAGATGTAAGTAACATAGCATTATATTAATTTCAGGTATAAAAAATAATAATTTGATATCTGTATATATTACAAAATGATCACCACAATAAATGTAGTTAATATATATCACTATATATATAGTTACAATTTTTTTCTTGTGATGAGAAATTTTAAGATTTATTCTCTTGGCAACTTTCAAAAATACAGTACAGAATTAACTATAGTCACCATGCTGTACATCTCCTTGACTTACTCATTTTATAATGGAAAGTTTGTACCTTTGACCACCTTAATTCATATCGCCCACTCCAACAACCAATGTGTTCTCTGTATCTGTGAGCTTGTTTGTTTTGATTCTACATATGAGTGAAATCATATGATAAATTGTGTTTCTCTGACTTATTTCACTTAGTGTAATATCCTCAAGGTTCAACCATTTTGTCACAAATAGCCAGATTCCCCACTTTTTATGGCTGAATAATATTTTACTGTATATGCACCACATTTTTAAAATGTATTTATCTATGATGGACTCTTAGGCTGCTCCCATATTTTGACTATTATAAACAATGCTGCAACTGCTTTATCTTTTAAAATCTTACCTGGATCTTCATTTGTGTCTCCTTTTTCATCTCTATTACTTGTCCAATAATGACTCAAAACCTTTCCTGTGTAACAGGTGATGACTGCTCTGGCACAAAGGCAGAAAAACATGGAAAATGGACTTACCATAATATTTGACATCCAGGACCAATTTGCTGAAACCCCAGGCTCATTTATGCAGAAGAGAGAAGTGGTAGATGAAAGTCTTCTGAAGAAAACAATTCTAAACTGTCAGTATGTGTCCAGAACTTCAGGTAAAGCTTTAGGAAAGGAACAAGGAGGAAATACAACTAAAAACAATTGGGCTTCCCCCCAACACCTCAAATAACTTATCTGATGAAGAATTATAGCTGAGCTCTGATAGATAACCCTACTCTGGTAGTTGGCCTGAGGGACCTCATAAGTTTCTCAGGGAAAGAGATCAAAGAAAGATATATGGCAAAAGCTGGCTGGTCCTGACAGTAAGGGGCAATTGATTAAATTGGTCTCCACTTCTAAGGTAGCATGGGGACCAGGAAGCAGTCCAGAAACATCGATAGAGGAGAAGCTACTGACAGAAAATGAAGGTTTGTCACTTCCAGCTGAGAACATAGATTCAATCATAGAAACAGAAACAGGTCTCTTTGTAAGCTGCTTATTTAAACTGGATATATCCCAATGAGTGCCTTACACTAAACAAAGAATAGGAAGAGGAGGCAGAAAAGAATTTTTAATTTGGCACCAAACTTGAACTTACCGAGACAGAGTCATATCATTGTAAGAGAAAGGAAGAAATGTGACTTGTTAACAGAAAGCCATGTACTAAAAATTATTTTGGAAGAAGAAAAAGATAGAATTTCAGAAATAAATAATTAAGATGACAGTAAGCAAAACCATATGCATTCAGTCATTATCTATCCTGATTTCACTCTGATATTACCAAAGATTTTCCTCTAAATGTTGGTGAGACAATTTGGCTCTCATTACCTGCCATTTAAGAGACTAAGGCACTCTGTATAGCGTTTTATAAAAACCCTGTTCCTTTTCATGTGCTACAATCTATAGCCAGCTTTTGAAAGATATCTTGTACAGGGAAGATACCATTTTTGACTTTCAATCTCAGACCAGAGTAGATAATAAGCTAAATAACAACAGGGTTTATGTCTCCACAAGTTTTAAGTAACCCACCTGATACTTTGTAGTCTGTTAGGATCACTTGTGATTTTCACTTTCAAAATGAAAGATTTGGTGAAAAACTGAAGCCATGGGAAGAACCTAAGCTATTACAGTTCTTACAAACTGAGGGAAATCAATAATCAACAAACACTGACCTTTGATTTACTTGAGCTACTATGATCCCAAGGGTTTACCTTTCAACTAGTAAAGATTTGTGGGTTTCCTGGAGCTCCAGTAGGTAAATTGTGCTTATTTGCTACAAATAAAAAGTCCACTATAACATATATGAATAATTTTCCAGGTGTTTCTACTTGGTGTTTGTAATTTCATGCAATTAATCGATCATGTGATGCTTTTCAGCAGTGGAAGAGGAGGACTCATAGCAAATGGTGTTTGATCTTCAGAATCGTGTGCCTTGTCCCTACCTCTGTGACCAATAGTCTTTTTTTTTTTTAAGATTTTATTTTTAGACAGAGAGGAAGGGAGGGAGAAAGAAGAAGAGAATCAATGTGTGGTTGCCTCTCATGCCCTGCACTGTGGACCGGCCTGCAACCCAGGCATGTGCCCTGACTGGGAATTGAACCAGCAACCCTTTGGTTCACAGGCCAGCACTCAATCCACTGAGCTACACCAGCTAAGGCAGCCAATAGTCTTAAATGTATTTGAACAGGTAGAATACTTGGACCCTCAGTTTAAATAGGTACTGGGAAGAGTGAAGGAAGAGTTGGGCAAATAGTGATTATGTAACAAATAGAGATAGATTGCTTTTTTTTTAACTCTTTCTAAATTCTACATTTCCCTTGTTTGGCATATGGCCCTTTCCTTTCTCAGTCAGAAGACGGCATGTAGATGCAAGAATAGTGAAGAAGGGTATAGTAAAGATTAAATGATGAAAAAGAATCACCTGTAATAGCTGAATTTTATTTTATTTTTATCCTAACCTGAAGACCTTTTTTTTCATTGGTTTTAGAGAGAGAGGAAGGATGAGAGGGGTGTTTGTTTGTTTTAGAGAGGAGGGAAGAGAGGGGGAGAAACATCAATGTGATAGAAAAACATCAATTGGTTGTCTTTTGTACCCATTCCAACTAGGGACTGAACCTGCAACCTGGGTATGTGCCCTGACTGGTGATCAAACTGTTGACCTGTTGGTTTGCTGGATGACACTCCCACCAACTGAGCCACACCAGCCAGGGCGAATTTAATTTTTGAAGACTGTCTGAAAAGGGTATTGAAAAGAAGATTAGAAAGGGGTCTGACTGGTAACTTGAAAGGGTCCTTCAGATTAAGATTATTCTTGGAAATGAAAAATTCACCTGTGAATAGAAAAAGTGGAAATGTAATTTTTTACTATTCTAAGTAAATTTCCTTCTAAATAATAAGCCTGTCCCCTAGAGCAAGGGTCGTAAAGGGAAGAATAAACAAATGGGATCTCATCAAAATAAAAAGCTTCTATTTAAGATGCTAAATTTCTTAAAGAAGAAATGGAGCACAGATGCCAGCGTTTCCTTATCTGTGAGTCAATCGCATTCATTAATGATTTCACACAGCTGCATGTGTGCCCTTCCTTGAGGGCAGAAGTTGTAAAAGGTAAGAGGTCACAACTCCAAGCCCTACAATTTCTCTGTATCTTCCTGGCATTCTTTCTCTTCTGCTCCCACCAGGGTGCCTGGGCCCTGTGCCCTTATCAGCTTGTCTTCCAGAGTTTATTACTTTGCTCCTAAACTGCTGTTCTGGACAAAGGCAGTCCTTGCAGCTCAGGCCCAAGATGGGCTAAGTCTCAGGGCCAGCGGGTCTCCTCTATCAGCCTGCCCTTGGAGTTCTGTTACCATGTTTATCGTTTTTGTAAACTTTGTGAATAATCACATCTCAACTGTTTGCTACAACTTTCTGTCCTCCTAGACCAAAGAAACATGCCAGCTTAGAAAATTATAATGCATTTGTTGTTTTGGGGAATTTAATAAGATAATTGAAGTCATTTTAGGTTAGGGATCGTATTCCAAGGTCCATATTCTGAAGCGGTATGCAAAATTTTTTGTGTCATTTTGTGCTATTTTTCTGGGAGAAAGCCTATAGATTTTATCAGCTTCTCAGGAGGGCATATGACCCAAAAAGATTAACAATCACTACTTAGATCGGTATCACAAAGCACGAAGACTCTAACCTTCTCTTCCCTTGAATGTAAATACCATCATAATTAACATAATCATCAAGCATCCATTAATTAAGTTTTGGAAAGCTTTTTAGAGGAAATAGACCTCATTCATTAAGTAGGTTAACTTCTAAATAGGGAGACAAAACTAATACAAAACAAAATTATTGCACATAGAAAATATGAATGACAACCTTATAAATATTTTATGAGGTTAACAGCACTAAAGGGATTGTGGAAGAAATATGGGGTTATGGTTTTGTCTAGAATAGCTTATTTGTGGACGTTAATATAAGTAGTGTTTAACAAATGTGGCTTAAAAGAAAAATGGAAAAAAGTTCACATTTAGAAATGGCATGTTCTTTAAAAAGGAGAAGAGAAAACTAAGTGGAAGCTACACGGTGGTTCGTGGGGCTAGGTGGGACAAGCTAAGCGCTGGTCTCTCTATGGCCGATGGCCTTGAAATAAGGCAGGGAATTCAAACAAGTGTTAGGAGCTCTGCAGGCACAGTGGGATTATATAGTAGAGACATGTTTAGGCCTGAAGAAAGCAAACTAACTACCCATGTTGCTAGAGATATGTGAGTACAGGAAAATATTTTGTGTGCTTTGTGTGGCTGAAATGCATACGTCAATGTTTGGACTTGTTTATGAGCATCTTAATTGTTTATCAGGATTCCCCCCCGCCCCCACACACACACTCTTATGTGGAAGGAGCAATTAGCAAGACTATATTTGCTATAGTTGCAATGTTTTATACTTGTCACAGGAAAGGACAACTACCTAAATCTTATGCTCTGTGACAGTACCAGTTTATTTATATGAAAAATAAACTGGATGGCCAAAAAGTTTGTTCAGTTTTAAAGCAAAAACAAAAGGCACATTTTTCATTTTCACCAATAACTTTTTGAATAGTGTATTCACCATTTTGTTCCTTTACCTTCTGCCACCTCTCAGGCAACTTCATAATTCCATCGTCTCCAATTTTTTTCTCTTTCTGAGCAAAGAACTGTACCAGGTGCCTTTGCAGACTTCCAGGGAACTGAATTTTTTTCCATTAACAGAATTTTGTAAAGATCAAAATAAATGGAAATCCACAGGTTCAATGTCTGATGAATAAGGTGGGTGAATCAGAACTTCCCAGCCAAACTGTGACAGTTTTTGCCTGGTTGTTAAAGTAGCATGTGGTCTTGTGTTATCCTGATGAAAGATTATGAGTTTTCTGCTGACTAATTCTAAACACTTTTTGTCAAGTGTTTCTTTCAGCTGGCCTAATTGGGAGCAGTGCTTTTGGAATTAATTGTTTGTTTTTTCTGGGAGTAGCTCATAAAAGAGGACTCCCTTCCAATCCATATACACAGCATCACCTTCTTTGGATGAAGACTGCTCTTTGGTATGGTTGGTGGTGGTTCATTTCACTTGCCCCACAATCTCTTCCATTCCACATTATTGTAAAGTATCCACTTTTTATCACCTGTCATAACTTGTAAAAACGGAATGTTTTCATTATGTTTAAGTAGAGAATCACATGCGGAAATAGGGTCAAGGTTTTTTTTTTACTTAACTTATGTGGAACCCAAACATCAAAGCTATTAACATAACCAAGCTGTCATAAATGATTTTCAACACTTAATTTGGATATTTTGAGTATGTCAGCTCTGTCCCATGTGGTATAACATTGATTTTCTCAATTGATGTCTTGATTTGATTGCTATCAGCTCCAACCTGTCTACCCTACTGTGGAGCATCATCCAGAGAGAAATCTCCAGCATGAAACTTCTCAAACCACTTTTGACACATATGATCAGTCACAGCACCTTCTCCATACACTGCACAAATCTTTTTGTGTGTTTCAGTTGCTTTTTTACCTTCCTTGAAATAATAAAGCATAATGTGCTAAAAAGTGCATATTTTCTTCCATCTTCTATACTAAAATGGCTACACAAAAATTCACCAATTTTGATAAGTTTTTTAATGTACACTGATATGATAGTATCACAATACAATCCAACAAAATTGTTTTGAGTTAAGTTAAAGACAACCAAGCACTATTAGAGCCAGCTTATGGAAAAAAACAGAATGAACTTTTTGGCCAATGCAGTGTTGGTTATTGTTATATATTTATAGTTATATTTAATAAGAACATGAACATAAGCATTTCCACTGAGTCTGGATAGTGTTTACGAATAGAAGAGAAAGGTCTGAGACAAGCTAACATCTGCTGTAGCAAAAAACAAAAAGAAAAAAAGAAAATCTTCAAAACCTGGCTTGTACTATTGTGATGATCTAGATATCATGTTTGCACACCTACACACTTAGGGTAAAAATCTGTGTGACAGTACAGGTAAAATCCCCCTCCCTTTTTTTCTACAGAATCTTTGTTGCCTGATGATTCTGTGGTTCACCTCAACTGGAAGATGCTGAATATGAACTATTTACAATAGAAGACATCAGTAAAGGTACATTTTTATGGCTTTTAAAGAAGAACTTCTCTAATTGGAAAAAAAACCAGTTTCAGAAAACCTCTTTATCAAACATAACATAAAGAGCCATATCTCCTCCATTAAATTAGACAAAGAATATGTGTGGATGGGCAGATAGTATATGCATGTTTCTTTCAATTTAGTCCCAAAGAGAAAGTTGCAAGCTGGTATAAGGACCCACTGGGTGACCAAGGTGCCCATTTAGGAGAGGCATTGTTTCTCATCCAGCCTGCAGTCTTATCCTAATGTGATAGAGGTACAACCACAAATTAGGTTCCTGTTCACTTGATTTGGAAGCACCTCATTATCGGTGCTCTGTTGGTCATAGTGAGAGACATGACTTTTCTGTCAGGCTGTTAATTTTCCAAGTGGCTGGAGGATGACAGTCTGGGAAGGGTAGAAAGGTCATAGAGACTCTGGAAAAGCCAGGCCTCTATGTAACAGAATGGAGAGAGGGTGGCTGGAGTTCTATTTACAGTAATTGATGGTGATTTAAATGTACTCAGTGGCAATGCTAAGTTTATGTTTTCAAATAAATAGTAAAATTAAGGTTTAGTGAAACATAGAAACAGCCCTAGAGTATATAGTTCATGATAGTAGGTATTTCTTAACTATTAACATTAATACTGCTTTCAGAAAGTAGCTTCGTTTTATCTGCCCAGTTAGTAAAACCAAATATATTTTTTCTAAACTTCTTGTTTGTCCTCATTCCCCATGGCAACCTCTTGCCACCTAAACATCTACATACACACACACCCAATACTTCAAATGTTTAAATCGACACTTGTGGTTACTCTGTTTCTTTTGTCATTTTGGGAGTATCTCTACATGAGTTAAATGACAGTGCGAATTTAACCCTAATGCCAAATATTAATCATTTATATGTTTTTAAATTATAATTTCTAGAAAAGACAAGAAGAGGACCGGCTAATAAATGAGAATTCCTTGAACTGTAAATACCATTTATCTCAGATACCTCGATATGATCAGAGAGAAGTGAATGTTGACATTATTTGGTTGTAATAACTTATTCATACCACTATTAGAAAATAAATATAAAACATGTAGTCTGTTACCATAGCAACCCAGTGCTCTATTGCACATGTGATGTATTTATTTCCTTTAATGTAGGTCTTGTTGTGGAATACAACAAAGCTGAGATTGTTGCTACCAAATTTATTTTTCAGCTTCATTGATTAGAACATTTTATAGCATTCTGTCAACACACAATCTATGAGAGGTTCACCACTGCTCTGACTGACATGTGACAGAGGACTGGCAGTTAGGGATGTGGGTTGTATTTAAATATTAAAGAGTCTCTAGGAAAAGAGGTAATACATGTAGACAAACTTATGTTATATTTTAACTTGACCTCAAATTGACATGAAAATAAACATACTGCATTACTTAACTTTTCTTCCGGTGCATAATTTATGAAATAAACACAGCTGCTGTGATTTCAGTGTATATGTGTCTGCATTTGATAAGAATTGAATGCAATGCATTTACCATATGTTTTTTCTCTTCATTTTAACTCATTTCTAAGAGTTGTCTGTGTTTCCCTTTCTAAACTATAAATACACATATACCCAGTAAAAATATTTCCTTTGTTTTAAACCCAGTTCTGCTCAAAGAAAAAGGAGATGGAGTAAAGATTTGAAGGAAGTGTTTAGAGACTTGGAGGGACCACTAGAAAATGGGGGATAAATGTCATACAGGAAGAGGTAAGAGGCTCTGAGGGACTGCAGTGACAGGAGGTAAAGAAATGTGTTCACAGAGTGCAACAAATGTTTATCAAGTTGCCTCAATTCAGACACTGTTCTACTTAAGGAGGATCTGGCAGTGAAAACATCCCAGCCCTCATGGGGTTCATGTTATAACCCAAGTTAGGAAGGGAGTGCTTCCTTTTGGCCCCAGTGTGGCACCAGTACAGTACCAAGCATTTAACTGTCTGCCAAATGTGGGTGTTTTGTGTCAAGGACACTTTCTGGACCATACTTGTGATTTTGTATGTGTATTTTCAATATTCATGCTGAACTTTTCTCTGTAAACCTCGTTTTTTCTTCACGGAGCTCACATCCCATATTATTAATCTTGCTTTGTTGGGGAAATTTATGGGTGCTGTGCTATGTACAGATTTTTTATGGTTATAATGAGAATGGGCAGGCCTCCATGTTTTGTGTTTAATATAATATACTGATCAGTGGGTCTCAAGAGGCAAATAGAAATTTAGAAACAGGGATATAGCAGGAGAACATGGTTGGCTCTGGGAGCCACATTCCTGCTTATTCAAAATCCTCACTCCTTGAAGGATGCGGCAGAGAGTACTGGAAAGAGGCTGGCTTTCAATCTTGAAGGTACTGATGACTATGACCTTAAATTACCCTCTTGGAGCCTCAGTTTCTTCATCTGTAAAAAAGTAGGCTTATAATACCAACCTGTCATTGGGATATTAAGTGAAGACTAAATGAAATAACTTGTGCAAAGTACTTAACATCGTGCCTGAGAAATAATAGGGTCTTTGGTGAGAGTTAATTCCCTTCCCCTAAATACCTCCTTGAATTCAAGCATTGTTTTTGAAATGCCCTTGGCAAAATAGAAGTTGTGTTATCTTGGAGAGCAAATTTATTGACTCAATAAACTTGTTAATGCTTTTGTATGATTAGTATATTGATCATTGACTTTATAATATAAATAGCTGATCCTCAGGGGATAGAATGTAGAACAGGTTTTGATTTAGAGACAGGAAGCTGGGCAACATCAGGGGGACAGGGTCTGAGTGAGACAGGACCAAATGGTATGGGAATTGTGGGGACAGCTGAAGTCCTAGCTACCAGCAGAGTGGCATTAATAGGGAAACAGCCTGGGAAACTGACAGCAAACTCTGTCACCATATTGCTTGGGCTTGTGTTTGTTTGCTGCTGAAGATCCTAATCAGGAAAGAGTGCTCAGTGCCAGCCTAGAGGATGATGTCCAGCAACATACTCACTGGATGGCAAAACGGATAATCTGTCCAACCATTCTCGATGAGTTTTCTCAATAATAAAGTATTCAGCAAAAGGGGTGACAACTAGAACATTTTGTAATCTAATTTTGAAGGTGTTTGCCACAATCAGATTTGTTTTATAAAAGAATTAAGGCACAGAAAACTTGAGTATCTTACAATATTTTAAAAATGGCATCAGGAAAGAAGGGTAGACCCTATATGTAAGTATGGGCCTGTGAATCCATTTCAAGATATCTGAAATGCAAAAAGCTCTGAAAACCAAAAGTTGATTTTGTTTTATTTTGTTTCTTAAATGTTTGTCATTAAAATTTGAGTTGTAGCAAAACTTGACCGACAGGTTGATTATACTCATTTATCCCACTTAGTGTTGTTACCCAACAGCAAGTAAGGTCCTGCTACCCATCACCACCATCTCGGCAAAATTCTGGAGGTATAAGATTGGTGAAAGAGGAAAGGAGTTTTTATTCAAAAGCTACACAATTTTGGAATAACAGCTTTCCACATGCATTAGTCACTTAAGCCTATCAACTAAGGCTGAAATCTTTTTAATTCTTGAGTTACAGCTTTAACCACTTAAGCCTATCAACTAAGATTAAAATCTTTAACTCTTGAGTTCCTCTATCATTCCTCCTGTTAGTTTTTAATTGTCTTACTTCTATAAGGTTAGTTTATAAACTAAATGACAACAGAAGATATAAAAGCTACACAATTTTGGAAGAATGGCAGGCTTCTGCCTCAGAGCCTAGAACCCTGCCACCCTCTGTCAGGCCACACCAGTCCTAGGCTGTGCCCAGAGTTCCTTCACCCATTTAAAAAACTGTCCTTTGGGGAACACAGGCAGCTACAGCACAATCATCCAGGCATGCTTAAGGAAGAGAGAGAGAGAGCTAATTTCTGCTTCCTTCTGTATAAATCTTCAGTACATAATTCCATGTGCACTTGGAGGTGTTCAGCTTCTCAGCCAATCTCATCCTAAACTGTTCACAATCATTGCCTTGGTCAACCTCTTTCTACAGCTCTTCTCTAATCCTCCCCAGTCATCTGATCAGATCTCTGTATCAGTATGACTATGCATAGATTTCACTGCAGAAATATTAATGTTTAATTACTGGGGGCAGCCCCAAAGCTCAGTCAGAGTTTAAAACTATACAAATAAACAATACACTTTTTGAATTCTGAAACACGTCTGACCTCAAGGACTTTGGTTAAGGATTGTGGGATAAGAACACTATAAGAACACTATAAGAACACAGGATAAGAACACTATATATCGTGTTCTTTTTGAAAATTATGTTTTAGTTTACTTTGTACTCAACAAACTTCAAATATGAGAATTCATACCTGATAAATATGTCAGTTTTCAGACAGGGAGCCTCACCCATCATATTCCCCATCTCTATTCCTCCCCAACTCGTCTTATCTTCTCCAGGAAGTAAACCTATAGGCTTCCCTGAAGGGCAGCTGACCTGATTCTGTGCTTGTTTCTTTGTTTGTTTGTATCTTTAGAGAGAGGAGAAGGGATGGAGAATGAGAGGGAGAGAAACATCAGTGTGTAGTTGCCTCCTGTGAGCCCTCCACTGGGGACCTGGTCCACAACCCAGGCATGTGCCCTGACTGGGAATTGAGCTGCAATCTTTTGGTTTGCAAGCCTATTGCCAGTCCACTGAGCTACACCAGCCAAGGCCTAAAATATGCTTTACAAATTTGAATATACAAAGGTAGGACAATGTTTTAAAGATTTTAGATAGAGGGAAAGGGAGGGAGAAAGAGAGAAGGAAACATTAATGCGTGGTTGCCTCTCACACGCCCCTCACTGGGACTGGGGACTTGGCCTACAACCCAGGCACATGCCCAGATTTGGGAAGAGAACCTGTGATCTCTTGGTTTGCAGGCTGGTACTCAATCCACTGAGCCACACCAGCCAGGGCACATGTTTGTTTCTTTCTTTGATTTTATTTATTTATTTTTAGAGAGAGAGGAAAGAAAGGAGGAAGAGAGGGAGAGGAACATCAATGTGTGGTTGCCTCTCACTCACCCCATACTGGGGACCTGGCCCAGAACCCAGGCATGTGTCCCGACTGGGAACTGGTGACCCTTTGCTTCGCAGTCCAGTGCTCAATCCATTGAGCCATACCAGCCAGGGCACATGTTTCTTTCTTGAATTTTTAATTTAATTGTTCAAGTACAGTGTTCTGCCTTTTACCCCCATCCCAGCCGACCCTTCCAGCCCTCCCCACCCCCTCCCGTTTCCACCCCACCCCTTGTTATTGTCCATGTGTCCTTTATACTTGTTCCTGCAAACCCTTCCCCTTTTCCCCTGAAATTCCCTCCCCTCTCCCCTCTTGTCACTGTCAGCCTGTCTAATTACTGAAATTGAGAACATGTTTGTTTCTTAAACAGACTTTCAACCTGACCTTCCTGTTTAGAGTCTCACTTCCTGACCCAAATCTTCCAGTTCCTGAAATTTTAGAGGTTATGCGGGGTAAATTGTGCTGCTTATTGGATTTCTGTAATTTAGAGTATTTTTTCCAAATTAACACTTGGCATTTGCTCTCTAATTTTCAAAATTTTATTCTTGCGATATTCTCTTTTCTTATAGTATGTGCTTAGAAATCATAACAAAACATCCTCCCACACACAAAAAAACCCTTTACATTTTAGTAGGGTTTTGATGAGGGGAGTAGAAGTTAAATATTTGTCTTCTTTTTGCCATCTTTATTGGAAATTGAGTGCTTTACTTAAAATAGCTCAATGTTTTCCTTATGTTCATTTTGTATCATTTTAGTTTCTCTTTCTACTGGATGGTAGGTCTGTTCTAGATGGAAACCAGGGTCTTTGGTATTTGGTTCACTCCCCAAGGATCCTGCTCTCTCTGCAGGCTCCTAGAGCATCTGTGGCACCGGACTTGCCTTTGGCTTAGGATGGGATGGTTTCAGGGAAGAGCTGACTAGGATTAGGGCCAAAGCACAGACAGCTGCAGAGGGGACTCTACATCTGGCAAATTATTGCTATTTAGGGGTGTTTGCAGTAACATTTATGGATTTGTGGTGAACACATTAGAACCCACATCAGTGTGGCCATAACCTGGGGTCATGTTATAAATGTTTAACAAGTGAGAATGGCATGGGTAGTGACCAGTTTTATGCTGCACCAATGCACACTAGCTGACTGCTCACCCAGGCTTGGGTTCCAGGTGCCCCCACCTTTCTCCAGCTCCTGGCTTGCTTACCTTGCCGTGATTTCTAGACTGAAGTTTTAGAAAAATGGGTTGGAGCTACTCTTCTGCATTCCCAGGCTTCCTCCTTGAAGCTTATACTCTTCAAGTGTCCCTGTGCACAGTGGCATATTATAAGTGCTGTGGAAATAGAAGACATGACCCTCCCTGTGAAGGAACTGTGTGATAAGAAGAGTAAGGGATGGGGTGTAGGAGCCAAAGGTGGTAGATGGGTCCTACTTCCGACCAGCCAGACTGTGCAGTCTGTGGTGGAAGGTGCAAGCTGGAGGTGCCCGAGCAGCCAGGGGTCCCCATCGAAGGAGTTATACAGGCCAAGATGACTTCTCTTTGTTCTTTCAGTTCAAATCACATATATAGGTAACAAGATGCATATGTATGTGTATAAGACTAATTTATATTTTTGAGTAAAAAAATATCAGAATAGTTTTTGGCAGGGTAAGAAAGGACACAGGATCGGAGAGAATTCCTATATATCTGAAATGGTTCTGATAGGTTACAGGATCTCAGATTCAATGGCTGTGGAAGCTCATCTTAGTTTCATCTGGACATCCCTGGGGGAGGAGCTGGGACTGGTTATAACCAAGCACTCCAAACCCGGTGTTATTTGGGGCTGTATGTTTGCGGATGACATTCTGGGTTTCTACTAGCTCTCCTTGCATACCTCCTTATTTTTCCAATTCTTGGTAAACAGTAACAATTAGAGAAACATTCTACTGTTTCTTCATTTGCCAAAAATGGCTTACATGATTATTTTCTTTCTGTGCATCATGGTTATGGTTTCTAGAGCAGCAAAATGAGATTGTTATGGTCATCCTGTATTGGAGAAATGGGCCCAAACTCTAGAGATGAGAAGTTGGTCAGAGGAACTGAGGGCACCAGGAGTGTTATCATAGGGATGCTCTGACTCAGGGGGGCCCACTTGTCTGGAGGCTCCCATGTAGCTGGGGCCAGCAAGGATCTGAACACAGTCAGTAGCAGGCTGGCTCTCAGATCTGTCCTGGATGGTCTCTTTGTGTTACTCCTTAACTGGCATTATCATTGTCTCTGTTATCTTAAAATAATCCCAAACTCAAAATTACTGAGAAAGCAGTTTAGGTCTACATACAGTTAGTGAGCACCTTCTGAATATCAAGCACTCTGTTAGTTCTAACAGGCTAATGGGAGGAAACAGATACACAAACAGATAACTTTTAACAATCTGATTTTAAGGAACAGATAGAGGGAGAGGAACAGATAGATGGAACAGATTGAGGAACAGCTTGCTGACTAGTTAAATATAAGAGTTGAAAGGAAAAATATTCGGGCTTACTTCCTGGTACAGCCAATCATTTTCTCTTCCTTGAAACTCTCCCTCTCTGGGTCCCCACATACCTCTCTGTCTTGAGTTCTGTCTGCTTTGCTGATCTTCATCAATAGATCTACTTCAAAGGCACAGTCCTTAAATGTCAGTGATCCTAGAACTCCCTCTTTAGCTGTCTGCTCCATTCTTTCTCCTTCTCATAGGGCCAGGATTCCCAAAGCTCTGTCTCCAGTGCAGACCTCTCTTCTTGTTACCGGAAAGGGGACCTGGCTCTTAGCATATCTGCCTAGGGCTGGCCTGTAGTGTGTAGGTTCTTGATCATGCAGGAAAGATTTCAAAACACAAATCCAGGTGATTCAAGAGTACATTTTTTAAAGCTGGGGGCAGTGAAACAAGGAAGTGTCATAGGTGGGCACAGGTAACCAGGTTCTTGGTGATCGGGACAAAGAATTGGACTGAACACACAAAGTTTATAGCAGAGAACATGGGAGCAGGCCAACTCCAAGCAGAGATTGACCTCATGGGCTGGAGGGACTCTATTTTTATAGGGAGGATCCTTTCTGACTCATTTAGGTGGGCTTTTATTGTGCATGTACAAGTAGTTGTGTCACAGGTGTGCACAGGTAACCAGGTTCTTAGTGATCAAGGACAAAGAATTGAACCGAACACACAAAGCTTATAGCATAAAGAAAGAGGGAAGATTTATTAAGTGATAGTACACTCCACAGGACACGGGAGTGGGCCAGCTCTGAGCAGAGAAGGGACACATGGGCTGGGGGATTCTATCCTTATAGGGCAGAAGCCCTATAAGAAGCCCTTGCCAGTCTTTGGCGGGCTTTTCCTGCGCAGGTACAAGGAGTTGGATTTCAAAGCTACTGCGCATGTGTGGTTTCCCATGATTTTCTTGATTGGCTACTGGAGAAGGGAGTCCCACAATGTTATTTCATTATAACGATATTAGAATGAATCAGGGGTAGCACGCAGGCGCATTCTATGATTCAGAGTTATCCCAGAAAACAGAAACAGCCCGTCTTAGGGGGTCTTTGTCATGTATAGATGTTTTCTACCTTAGCCCTGTGGGGCCTTTGGAGCTTCCTTCCTGACTATCTCCTGCCTCAGTTGTATTATTTTAAAGCTACTATGCATGTAGTCTCCCATGATTTTCCTTGATTGACCACCGGAGAAGGGGTTGCACAATGTTACCAAATGGACCCCCCCTTCTCCTGGGGTCACACTGTACTGGGTTCACCCTGTCCGCCACCAGGGAATTATAGCTGTCCATGTCAGAGATTGGTGAAAAGGAAAGGAATTATTTATTCAAAAGTTATACAGACTTAAGACTAATGACTTAATGTCTTCATCAAAATTCCAAAGTCCCTTAAAACACCCACAAACACACACAGTCTTTCCTTCCCCCCTTTGCCCGGTCCAGGTTACTGTATCCCAGGAAAAGAAATATTAGTCTGTGCCTCAGGTAGCCCCCAGTTCTTCCCAGTAATCTGCGCTCAGCTGGCAGGCCTCTCTCGGTTCCCAGCACTGTTACAGGGTGCAGCCAAGAGAGGGGACCCCAAATAGGCATTTGAAATGGGGTCCAGAACTCAAGGTGTCCAGGAGATTTTAAGGTGTCTTCACCCCTTCCCCCACAGGTATGAGTTGGGGGAAGGGGCACACAGAGCAAGAACATGCAGGGCAGCTTTGCAGCTAATCCATGGCATGGTCATTTAGCATACCTATAGCCTTTGGCTGGTCACTTAGATATGCTAAATAGCTATGGCCATGCTCAAGGCCAGGGGGATGGAAAAGGATCTCCCCCACAAGATGTGACTGGGGGGCGGGTCCCCTGAGTTACAGAGCCTGCGTGGGAGCTGGGAGAAGATTGGCTCCATGACATGGGGTGACACCTGCCCAGACCCACAATGGCGACCAGAAAAGCTGGAGAAGACAGCAGATTGAGGGCAAGTGTGCCCAAGTGTAGGAGGAGTCGGAAATGGGGCTGCAGAAGAAGATTGGCGCCGGGGACTTAAACCCAGACACGGCAGCCATTGGGAAAAACCACGTGGGCTTGATGGAGTGGAGACTCCTGCAGCCCTGAGAGAGGGAGAACCACGCGGCAGCCCTGGAGGAGAGAACCATGCAGTTTTGGCAGAGTGGGGACTCTCCCTTCCCGCAGCCCTGAGAGAGAGGACCACGTGCCTGGCAGAGTGGGGACCCCCACAGCTTTAGAAGGGGGAACCACCACCTGGTTTTAGCAGAGATCCTGGCGACTCAGCTGAGGGTGCCGGGAATCCAGGGAGGTCTCCCAGTCGAGATGGAGTTCTAACTGGAAAGAACCAGAGGACTGCCTAAGCCATGGACTTCTATTTCCTTCCTGAGATACGGTACTCTGGACTGGGCAAAGGGGGAAGGAAGGAAGGACTGTGTGTTTGTGGGTGTTTTTAGGGACTTTAAGATTTTTTTGATAAAGACATTAGGTCACTACTTTAAGTTAGTATAGCATTAAATAAACATTTCCTTTCCTTTTCACGAATCTCTGGCATTGAGAGAAGTCTTTCCTAGGGCGACGGACATAATGGACCAGGGCCTTCTTTCAATAATAGTATATCGTCCCAGGCCCCCCCTTGTGTGTTCTGTAACAGCACCATCAGCTGTGTCGCCAGGATCTCCAGTTCTTAATACAAGACCACATGGCACTTTCTCATGGCCCACCAGCAAGAGTCCTTTCACCCCTTGCCTGCAGCATCGTTCCTGCATTCTTCTGAACTGCTAAGAGAGAGCTCTGCATCGCTGCTATGTTGTGTTTTTTGGCTTCCTAAGCTGCATGGCAACGGGAGACCCAAAGCCACATGCTTCCTGTCTGCCAGAGCTGTGTGGTTTTTCTTATCATGGTTGCTGCGCCTGGATTTAAATCCCACCGTCAATCTTCCTCTGCAGCCCCATTTCTGACTCCTCCCACAATCAGCTACACTTGATTTTTCCAGCTTCTCTTGGCTGCAGAAGTAAGTCTGGGCAGGTGTGGCCCTGTGGTATGGAGCCAATCATCTCCAAGCTCTTATGCAGACTCTGTAACCAGGGGGAGTTGCCTCCCAGTTACATCCTAACTGGAAGTCACTCCCATCCCCCTGGCTCAAAGCATGGCCACAGCTATTTAACATATCCATGAAACCAGTTAAAGCTCATAAATATGTTAAATGACCATGCCAGAGGTTAGCTGTAAAGCTGTTGCTATGCAAAACAGCTCTCAATGGCCCTGCTTCATGTGTCCCTTCCCCCAGTTCAGATTTGTGGGGGTGAGGACATCCCATATTTTTAATATTTCCTGGACACCCTGAGTTCTGGACCCCATTATAAATCCCTCTTTTAGAGGCCCCTTGCCTACACCCTCTTACAGAAGGGCTTAGGATATAAGAATATGAAACTGGAAAAGCCAATGTTCATGCTGCCTGCCACCTACCAGACCTAATAAGCAAAGACAGGGATTGAATCTTTATGGGCACTTGATTCAGATGGCCGGTGATCTGAGAAGATGGCAGGTTTGTACCCTAACAAACCATTTAAATTCCATTTTAAACCAACCCTTTTAATAAGAAAAGTGTTATAGTAAAAGTGTAGGTAAGGGGAGTGGAACTCAGGGGAAAAATTAATCAGATAAAAAGCTGCAGCGTTCTTTCATTATGGCTGAGATACCAGATTGCTTGCTCACAGTCCTCCTGAGGCACAAGGTGCAACGGCTTATGGTCTCCTGGAGCTGGAGTCATACCTTCAGCTCCTGAAACAATAGCTTTCTTTGTACATACATTAATTACCATGCTTATTAGGTATTACCTGAAACTAAAATTTTTTCCACATTTGAGTCCCCCATGAAAACAACAGGAGAGCCTAGGTGGGGCTGCTTTGGCTCTCCAGAAATGTTAAAGGAAAAAAAATGAGCCTCGGTGGGGCTGCCTTAGCTCACTGGGAAGTCAGAGAAAAGGGGGCCTTGGAGACAGGTTAGGGGGGGTTAGTCCAGGACGAGCTGCTGCTGCCCATTGCTCCCCTGGTTGCAAGTCTTGTTGGGTACCTTCGAGTTTAGGAGATGCATGCGTGTCGGGGAAGGAGGGAGAAGGAAAAGGAAGAGGTGTATGTGTGTTCCCAGGAGGGAGAGCAAGCACATGCTGGGAGCTTCATTTTGAGGGTTTTTAAAGGCTGGGGTTTAGGAGAGGACCTTAATATAATATTTATCAGCTTTATATTGGTGAGCCAAAAGGAGACTTATTCCCTCAACTTTATCTGTCCTTGGGTGTGGTTAGCAAATGCCACTAACTGGATTTCTGCTATCTATCTCCCTGAATAGCGTGATTTAAACTACTTACCATGTGGTTTCGGAGGAGAACCATTTATTCTTAAGTGTCTTTGGTTTAGGGAAGATAGGATTTAGCAGATGGCTGCAAACTATCTGTCTCAGTTCCCCTATTTCACTTGTCCTAGTTTACTAGCTTATCTCATTGTGAGCAACATATTTACCAGCATCTACCAGGTTGCTCTACCTGCCCCAGGCACTGTAGAGTGAGTCAGCAAACCCTCTAGCCCCCAGTGCTGTGTGCCTTTCCGCTGCCCAAGATGTGTGGGACTCCCTCCAGAGAGGAAGTAGAAGTGCAAGTCTCATAGAAATATGCCAGCATGTATGCAGTTTAAATTTCTATAGTAGCCATATTAAAAGAGCAAAAAGAAACAAGTGAGATTAATTTTTACTTTATTTATTTTTAGACAGAGGCGGAGGGATGAAGAGAGGGAGAGAAACAGCAATATGTGGTTGCCTCTCACATGCCCCCTTCTGGGGACCTGACCTGAAACCCAGGCATGTGCCCTGAGAATCAAACTGATGACCCTTTGGTTCACAGGCCGGTGCTCAATCCACTGAGACACACCAGCCAAGGCAAATCTTTAAAAATATATTAACCCAATACAGCCAGTTATCATTTTAACATATGATCACTATAAAAATTATTCTTTTTTTGCATACTGAAATTTCAAAATTTAGTGTGTATTTTAATCTCATCTTGTGGTAGCCACATTTCAAGTGATCAATAGCCATGTGTGGCTGGTGTCTCCTGTACTATACAGTGAAAGTCTAGAATGAAAAATGTAGTATTTAAGACTGGGCAAAAGCACCCTTGTAAGAAGTATGGTAGAATACATACATTATAAACATCACTCTTTTTATAATTCATGTACAGGGTGAGGCAAAAGTAGATTTACAGTTGTTTTAATGGAAAATAATGCAATAATTAATAAATAATGAGAATAAACTCTGTTTTGTGTACTCATAACTGTAAGCCTACTTTTACCCTGCCCTGTGTATTCTGTTCCTTATGGTTTTCCCCTAATATTTAGAGAAGCTTTTGAAATTCTGGTGTTTCTCAGCAGTGCTAAGAATCAAAGCATCCTTCCTCCAATGCTAGGAAGGGATTTTCAAGGGGAAGCATCTCTGTGCCCCAAAGAGAAATCCCAAGGGGGAGAACTTCTTACCACGGAGCTCTCCTTACTTGGAGAGTCCCTTTCAAAGCTTATTTAGAAGACTCTGGATTTTGTTTTAGAAGAATATTGCTTTTCTTCACAATTCCTTTTCAAAAATTTCATACCTTAGCTTGCAGAGATAAAATGTTTTCACAATAATATTGGATTTTTCCAGGATGGTGTTAATTTTTAATAGCGTCTCTTTTCAGTCTGTGCATCTTGAAATTTGGTTCGGAAGACAGGACCTCTCCATTGGTTTCGAGTGTGCAATACTGGGGAGTACTATGGTGACCAAGCGACTGGCGCTCAGCAGTTCCCAAACTAGCATTTAATTCTGGACACTTTTCCATAAATGGTTTCAGTAGACTGCTTCTTCCCTGGGGGCTGAAATGGGTCCCAGACAGGCCACATCTCCCCAGGTGACAGCAGAACACGGCCCTGTGTGGTAGCGCTTCCTTCTCGGGAGACCTAGTTCATGTTACTGTGCACAGATCAGTCTGAATGTTGAGGGGTGCTTTTTCTGAAAAAGAAATTTAAAGTTATGTAGGAGGCAGCAAGGCTTTCTAAGAATATTTTTGGCAGGCTGATAAAGAAGGATAAAAAAAAAAAAGAAAAGAAATGATACAGGCCTGGGAGAGTAGTGCGAGCCGTTGGGACGCCGCCAGATTCTGGCGTACGCAACTGAGGAAGACAATGGCCTTTACTGTTACTATTCAAAAACGCTGTCTACGTCCTTCAATCGTCAACTAAAATTATCTCACTTTCAAAGTCCAGACCCCCGGACTGTGGGTCGGGGGGAGGGCCTGGCTTCCAGGCAGCCAAACATTATCCCAGTGTCCTCGGCGGTCCTCCCCTGCGGAGCTGGGTACTGGGGATGGGGAGAGGTGCGTAGAGCCGGGGCGCGTGGCCCGCCTTTCCCGGCTGTCAGTCTCGGGGCCACTCCAGCTTCCAGGTGGGGACGCCCCCTCCCCCGCAGCGCAGCTCCGCGGGCGGGGAGGAGGGGCTGGGCTGCGATTGCCCGCCCCTCTATCTATCACATGGCCGGAGCGCCACAAAAACAACAGCTTTGGCCGTGGCTGGGATTTCAGGACAGGAAACCAGGGGCCCCTGCTACAGCCCCCACCCCATGGAGGAGAGTTTTCTCGAATCCTTTGGGAGGCTGAGCCTCCAACAGCCGCAGCCTCGGCCCCCGGCCCCGCCGCCCCCGCGTGGGACACCCCCGCGCCGACACAGCTTTAGGAAACACCTCTACCTTCTGCGAGGCCTCCCTGGCTCGGGGAAAACAACACTGGCCAGGTAATGCCCCCGGCCCGGCCTGCGCCCCCGGCCCCGGCCCGCCTGTGTGGAGCCCGGGCCGCGCCGTGGGTTCCGTGCCGCGCTCCCCGAGCACGGTCTTGGCGCTGCGCCCCCGCGCCAGCCCCAGGTGTCACAACCCTTGCCCGCAGCTGCGCGGGGCCCAGGGCCGCGGCCAAGAACCTGCGCCGCCCGGCTTGGGGGCGGGAGGCCCGCAGGGTTCGTGGCCAGGCAAACCCGGGGGCTACTGCAGAGAAAGCCGCGGGGCCGCCCACCGGTGCGCAGGCACCGCCACCAGCGTCAACAGGCGTCTTCATCCTGGCGGAGAGACCTGGGGCAGGGCCGGTGGCGGAGGCTGGCGGCGCGCTGGGGAACCTAGAGGGTTAGGCAGCTGCGTGGCTGGGGCAGCTGCGGAGGCGCTCAGGTGCGCAGGGAGGGGGTTGGCGCGGCCCGCAGACCCTGGTGACAGCGCCACGCGGTGGGCGCCCGAACGAGTTCACCCACGAATTGCGTAGGCGGCCGGAGTGCCAGGTCAGCTCCTACTACGGGGGCCTGCTGTCACCTTGCTAGGCCCACCAGGCCAGCCTCAATCCCATCACTGGACACCTTACACCTGAGGTTCCAGCATCTTTGTCCGGTTCCCTCCCTGCCTGTGCTAACGCTGCCGCCTGCCTCGTCTGCAGGCCACCTCCCTCTGCCCCACGATTCCACTAGCCCTTTAGGACTCAGATCTGTTACAGCATTGGCAGCCACTCCATACACCAGTAGATGCTTGCCTTCTAGGCTCTGGGGCCTCCTGTTTACACCTCTGTGACCACGTTGGTTTTTGCACAAGGTTCTGTTTATCCCAGTGTAAGTTTCTTGAAGGTAGGGGCCCTGGGGTACTCTACCAAGCACAGTGGTGTGGAGAATGCTTTCAATGGAAGAAGTGATCCCTTGTCCTCAGAGTTTTCCATTTCCTTAGAGCAGGGGTGTCAAACTCATTTTCACAGGGCCCACATCAGCCTCCTGCTTGCCTTCAAAGGGGCAAATGTAGTTTTAGGACTGTATAAATGTAACTACTCTTAACAGTTAAGCAAGAGCTCGGCACTGCCACCAGGTAGAAACAAGGAGCCGGGCGGGTAAAACAAGGTGGAGGGTTGTATTTGGCCTGCAGGCCTTGTGTTTGCCACCTGTGCCTTAGAGAGCTGAGGCAAAAGAAGAATCAGGGAGCTTACATTCAGGAGCTGATTTGAATGGGAGGAGGGTCTGGGTTCTTTGAGGGTCAGGAACTGTGACAGCCCTGGGGATGTTTTGCCAGTTTTATGTAGGATTTCCAGCTGATTTGTGGAGTAGAAGCCTTTAACAAAACAATATAGCTACATTTTCACAGATCAAAGGGATGGGTGACTTCCCAAAGACTGTTTGTACCCTTTCCTAAGAAACCTATTTTAGTAAGTTTCTCTCTGTCTGGGTGGGGAGGTTGAGGGTGCAGAGTAGGGGAGCCCAGCAGGAGGAGGTTATTTTGTGTGTAAGTCATGGGGTGACATCTATTAATGACAGAGTAACTTCTGCATCCAAATCCTGTTTAGTTTTACTTCGGCTTTGCTGATCTGTGGCCTATCACACACTGAGTGTCAAAGAAGGAAATGAATGTCTTTGTCCACATTGTTTTTATAGCTGCTCAGAAGGGAAGTCATACCATGAGCGGAGGTACATAGACTTGACCATCAGAAATGGTGAGATTTGGCCTCACCTTCCTTATCTATAAAGTGAGTGACCTGGCCTCAGTTGGACTTTAAGTTCTCTGCTGGCTCTAACATTCTATACTTTTAGGATTTTAATTCCTGGGTAATGTTTAGCTAAGCAGAAGACACTGGATGAGGGATCACTGGCCTGGGAGTCTGCAGATTGTGCCTTTAGATCCTGTTTGTCACAAAATAGCTGGTGACTTTGGGCAATCACTTAGCTTCTCTAGGACTTATTTTCCTTACATGGGAATACTTAGAAATGATTAGGTTAGATGACTTATTGAAGATCCTTCTGGCTGTTAATTGTCTTAATTCTAGTTGTCAGAGATTGTTTGTTAATAATTGCTAGGTGAAGATCTCTGACCTTGGAGTCCACTTATGGCTTCAAATTCAAGCTTTGCCACTGTGATCTTTACTCAACTCCCCTGCACCTCCGTTTACTTCCTGTTAAGTGGGAATATGTGCTCTGCCTACTTCAGAGGGTTGTAAGGATTAAATATGTGAGAGAACTTGTTAAACTTTAAATTTTATGTATTTATTTTTAGAGAAAGGGGAAGGGAGGGAGAGAAACATTGATGTGAGAGAGACATCCATTGGTTACCTCTAGCATGCCCCCCAACTAGGGACCAAACTCGCAACTTGGGCAGGTGCCCTGACCAGGCAACCTTCCACTTTGTGTGATGACACTCAACCCACTGAGCCACACCCTCAGGGCAATTTGTTAAACTTTAAAGTGCTATATAAATTTTAAGAGGTATTAGTTACTGCTTAAGATGTTGGCCAGCTGAGGTAAATCTTCAAGGTGTTACTGGGGAGGAGACTGGCTCTGAGTTGTCTTGTTAGGCTGGGTGTTGGCGGTTCTGGGAGCCGAGGGACCTCGGCACAGCTTTTGGCAGGTTGTGATTTATACAGAAATCTGGGAAGCAAGCAAGGATATGAGCCACAGGTCAGTAAGAAGGGAGGCATGCATGAGGGTGAAGTGGGGTGGTGGATGTCACAGGCTGCAGCCCTCAGGGATCTGCCTTTCCCACTTTTAAGGGCGTCAATGGGGGAGAGAAGGAGAATGCCAAATTGTTTTAAAAAATGCACATGTACATAATCTGAATTACTAATTTTTGTAGAGTAGACTTTTCTTAAGAAAAAATACACATGTAGAAAATGGTAAAACTGTGAGGCTATCTCACGTATGGTTGGATTCTGGGAAATTCATATTTTTTATATTGGGAAATTCATATTTTCTATATTCTATGTATGTTCTATATTTTCCAGATTTTCTATAATGAACATGTATTTATTGAATCAGAAAAATAAAAATGCAGGTCCATCTTTTTTTCTGTTTAACTTTTAACTTTCATTTAATTAAAGAAATAATAAAAATGCTTTTGAAATTAGGCTATGTCTTGTCTTCCAAATCAATGTTGGATTTCTATTCTTTTCACCTATTTGTTTTCATAGTTTGAAGGAGCTGCAATATGGAAACCATCTATTTAAATTATTTGGTGACATTAAAAACAATATTTTGTAGTTAAAAAAATTTTTAAATACCTCACAGTAATAAAAAAAGCATGCCTCCCAAATCTGTTCTATCACCTCTATTTCATTTTAAAAACATTGTAAAAATGGGTTCTTATCAGTGACCTGTAAGTCCTACTTCCAGGACAACCTGAAGGTAACAATTGGACAAGTACACGAAGACAGAAGAATGTTCATCACAGACCTTTTTTATATAATAGGAAAAAATGAGCCAATGTAAACATACAAAGATAGGAGACTGGCTTATAAGTCAGGCAGTCATTAATGGGAACATGGATGTGTATGTTTCCTTTCATGTGACATACAAATGTTACACCCCATTAAGTTAAAAAACCTGTGACAAAGCTATCTATCATGTATATATACACATACACATGTATACACACAAATCTCATTTTTCAAAGAAAGTGGTGTACATATCCTCATAGATAAATGTGTGGGAAGACAGACATCTGTTGATAGTTGTGGATTTTAAATAGTGGGATTATGGACTTTCCCTCTTTATTTCTCATGTTTCTACAACAAATATGTATCACTTGTTAACTTTTTGAAGGTGAAAATAACTTTTTACACTTGAAAACAGTTTTGTTCAATAACCTGGTGTGATAGACCCAGGTTGTTGACAAAGCACTTATTAAATAACAAAATAAATGTCATTTGCTATATAAAAAGTCTTTCGTAGGTTCATTTTCAGTTGGACATATACTAGGAAACTGTTGTTTTAAATCGTCACCCAGGCACAAGCGTAGAGAGGAAGGGAGGGAGAGAAACATTGATCGACTGCCTCTCATATGTAGGGATCCAACCCACAACCTAGGCATGTGCCCTGACCAGGAATCAAACCTTCTTTACCTTCGGGTTTACAGGACGATGCTCCAACCAACTGAGCTACACTGGCCAGGGCAGGAAACTTTTTTAATCCATGAGGAGATTGATTTTAATAACTTATTGTTATTAATTTTATGTTAATTATTCAATATTTTATTGATTTTTATTAGCATATGAACTAGCCTAGGTCATTTGATTCTTCAGCACCTCAGGTTCTTTTCCATTAAAATGAAGTTACTATCCCATTAGTAAGTTTATTGTAAGGATTGAGACTACTATGGTAAACAGATTCCACAACCATATGTGGAAAACACTGTGGAATATGTGGGCTTTATAAATACCAACCATTGGTTATTATTTACTAATCAGTAATAATAATATTCACTAAGTACTTGTACAACTATTAGTATTTGTTTAGTAAGTTATAGATCAAGTAAGATTGAGAGAAGGAACCCATACAAGACTAGGGAATAGAAAGCAATGATCAGTACACAGCTATGGGTTGATGACATTTAATGGGAAGACCATCTTATGTTCTGTTGGTGTTCAAGGCCAGGGCTGTCACTGAATATGATTAGAAAGACAGAATAATTAGGAAGAGTAGTTTCCTCCCTGTAGAGGAGGTGCTGGAGGTGGCCTTGAAGATGGGGAGACTGGTGAAACAGAGGAAAAGGATTAGCATTGGACTAAGGAACTGAGGGGGAGCTGGGTGTCTCTCGGGCTGGTGAGGAGAGTGGTTGCATGGTGCAGATGGTTCAATGAGTGAATATATTGGTTAGGTCAACCCAGGGCCAGATCATGGAGAACATTAAAAGCTGGGCAAAGGAGTACAGAGTTGATAAAATGGGATTCCCATCCCAAGGCCCCTTCACTCAGTAGATGCAGTGCTCTCTGACTCCACAGCTGAACTGATGCCCCAGGATCTGCACCTCCCCAATCCTCCCACCTCAGTGAAAGCATCTGTGGATGGTCTGTTTACTCCCGTGCTGCATGTATGTGTGCATGTGTGTGAAAAGTCTCCCTTTTGGGTTGTTTTAACTATTTTTAAGGGTACAATTCAGTGGCATTAATTACATGATGTTGTGCAACCATCAGCACTTATTTATTTAAGTTTTTTTGTCATCCCAAACACAAACTTTGTACCAATTAAGCAATAATTCCCTGCTCCCTGCTGCCTTCAGCCCCTGGTAACCTGTGATCTTCCTTCTGTCTCTATATATCTGACTGCTGCAGCTGCCTCGTGTAAGTGGAATCACACAATATTTGTCCTTGTTTCTGGCTAATTTCACTTAGCTTTATGTTTCTAGTTTCTTCCATGTTACAGCATGTGTCAGAACCTCACTACTTTTGGTGGCTGAATAATATTGCATTGCATGGATATACCATTCATTTGTCCTTTTGAAATGAAATAAATTGAAATGGCAGTAGTAGAGGGTATGCTTCCCTTTTCTTTTAATGGCCTTATTTGAAAAATTAAAAGTTTTCAACCTCATCTCAGTTCCTTAAAAGTTTTTTGAATCTTTACATATCAGTCAAAGCAAAGTCTGGGACCCACACTCCAGCAGTTTGCACCCTCTGCACCCACTGCAGTTCTTGGCACCATCACATGGTTTCCGACATGGCTCAGAGGACTCAGAGGATGCCTCCTGATGGCTATCTTTCCTCCTGGCGTGTACCTCTGGATAACATGGAATTTCCCATGAAGTGAAATACCTA
Organism: Phyllostomus discolor; assembly: GCF_004126475.2. Taxonomy (NCBI): domain Eukaryota; kingdom Metazoa; phylum Chordata; class Mammalia; order Chiroptera; family Phyllostomidae; genus Phyllostomus; species Phyllostomus discolor. The sequence goes on from NC_040904.2 coordinate 117,181,572, forward strand.
TTCATTTCTTGGCACTAGAGCTCTCCAAGGAAGTGAAAGGATGCTTTCCTGGTGTGGTGCAGTGACAAGACAGAGACATGAGCAATGGTATACTTTACAAAGCAGTAGTTAAATGTGAGAAGTGGTGAGAGAAGGAGGTCAGTGAGGTCAGCTAAGCAGAGTCATTCGACTCCAAAGGCTATGATGCTCAGCAATGCTCCCAGCCCCCAGGCCTGTCCTGTGGTGGTTTTATGGATGAGGCCAGGGCTTTCAGAAATGAAGAGGAATGAAGACAAAGCCAAAATAGAACATGTGTGGTATGCCAAGCCTGTATATGTGAAAATAGAGTATCAAGCGTGTGACATCTTAGATTTTTAGTCACTTAAGTCTACTTGGAGAAACTACTGACTTATTTTGTTTCTAAATTTATCTTCTAAGCCCATTAAAAATTTTATTTTTTGGGGGGGAGGGAGAAAGAGAAGAAAAGAAACATCAATGTGTGGTTACCTTTTGCTCATCCCCTACTGGGGGACCTGGCCCACAACCCAGGCGTGTGCCCTGAGTGGGAATTGAACTGGAGACCCTTTGGTTCACAGGCCAGCACTCAATACACTGAGCTACAGCAGCCAGGGCTGACTTTTTATGTTTTTAATGATTTTCCTAAAGTGGGTCCTAAATCTCCCTCCCCACTGCTCAAAGTCTCTCCTGCAATGCCTCTCTTTACAGGGTGGGAGAATGAGGACTGTCAGTGCCACGTGTGTTTAACAGAAAGTAGGAACACAGCACAGTGTGTCTTTATCATCACTCATTGGAAAGGCTGTCCAGCTATACAGAAGACTCACCACTACCACAGTCCTGGGGCCGTTGAACTGGAGCAATATGATACTGCAGGACTGGCTTGTTGATGAGAGAAGCAGTGGAAATAGAGGAATAAATGAAAGGGGAAGAATGTTTCCATAGAAAAACCTCAGGGGATGTACATGATGTTCTCATAGAGTCCATCTGGTCCACACCCAACACTATAAGCCCTGAAAGGTTAAGCATGTTGATCAAATCATGAGGACAAATTCTCCTGATTTCGAGTCCAGAGCCTTTTCTTCCTCAGCAAAGGAAGAGGTGAATGTGAGTGATAGGTGAGAGTGGTGAGGTTATTTGGAGCTGTTCTGTAATGAAAACACACTCAAAGACCCTAGTAAGAGGGCTAAGTTTACCTGGATTTTAACTTCAGAGTAAGGAAGCCACATTTTATTACCTGTCACTATTGTGATGTTTCTTCTGATATAAAATAAATTACCAGGAGATTAATTTTCATTAATGTCGTATCACTGGCAGCAATGGAAGGAGATCAGATTTAGATTTTTTAAAATTTATTTTTAGAGAGAGGGGAATGGAGAGAGAGAGAGCGAAAGACACATGGATGTGAGAAGGAAAAGTTGATCAGCTGCCTCTTACATGTGCCCTAACCAGGGATGGAACCTATAGCCCAGGTATGTGCCCTGACCAGGAATTGAACTGGCAACCTTTCACTTTGTGGGATAATATGCAACTGAGCCACATGGGTCAGAGCAAGATACAGACTTTAAAATAAGCATTTGTGTAATATGATAAAGGAAAACTAGTCTAATGTCTAAAGGTTTCTTCATAAGGATCTCTATCACATCATATATATGGCTTGTTTTTTAATCAAGGTAAGAGCCCAGAAGAGGGGAAGGGAAAATGGAGAAGGAAAAGAAAGCCCACATTTACTGAGCGCCAACTGTATGCCTGGCACTTTATATAGGCTGACTGACTGGATCTTTACAACAGCCCTAAGATAGTTATTTTTATTTTATAGATAAGGACCTTAAGATCAGAGAATCACACCTGTGGTTCCAACACTCGAGATTTCGTAAAACGCACAGTGGCTGTACCTCACCAGGGATGTTCACGAACATACATACCTCTTTTCACATCCTCTTTTCACAGTTATTTGGGCGTCCTACTGAAGTAATATTGTACGACTAAGGTATGTCAATGCGCTCTCCCCACATTTTTTAAGGAAATTACAAAGACAAGGATCTGAGGGGCTTTCTCTGTCTCTGACGCAGTGCCTCCTACACTGTCCTATGCTTTGACTTCCTCTTCTTCCTTGCATAGCACCACCTGACATATACTTACTTGTTGATTATCTGTTTCTTTTACTAGAAAGCTTCATGAGATGTGTTATCTCATTCACCCAATAGTGGTACTAAAAAGGGATTTAAAAGTTAGTATCAAAGATGCAGTTCCCATTTAAGCAGCAGTCAAAAAGAGCCCACAGTGACAGTATTACTGCATGGCCACTGTTCTGTTGTCTATAGTTGACTTAAGACATTTTGGGAAACACAGCTACACACAGGTTAATACTGAGGTAGGTGTGCTTCTAATTCCTCTGTTTGAGTATGGTTGAAGTGACCAATAGAACATAAATGTGGGCAGCCTGTCTTACTGCTAGATTCTGTGGAAGGTTGTTGTTTACATACAAGACTCTAAAAGGAATTTCTGCTACACAGTGCTCACGAAGGCCATCTGGGAGTCTGGATTATATCTGATCAACAGGCCTACTGTAAAGGCATGAGGGGTTAGAGAAGAGTATGCAGTAGGACAGACTGGGAACTGTTCGCTGGAGTTCCCTTAGCCACTGTGGCTTAGGAATCCATAGTGCTGGAGATAGTTGAGGTCCATCTCTGCAAGGGGTCAGCCTTGGCATGGTACTTGGCAGCACCAAGAAGCTCAGGCCACACTAGGCCTTAGGGGAAACAGTCCCAAGTTATAAACAGGGGGGTTCTCTCCCCTGCTCCTCAGGCAGCTATTTTATACCTCTCAGTTTAAAGTCCTCGAGGGGAGTTCTAATAATATTCAGAGGAAGTGCTGGGGTCCAAGAAGCATCCTTTCTCACAGTCTCCTTTCAGGGTACATCCAAAGTTTAGTTAAAATTATCAATGCGTAAGAGTGATTAAATAGAAAATTTCTTCACACAGTTTGGGACCCTGTAAAAAGCATTTGCATCATTAAGGCAGCAGAGCCTAACATTCAAGAACCATTCATGGAACTATTCATACATTGACTAAATATTGAGTTTCTCTCACGTGCCTGACATTCTTCTAGATGCTCCAAATAGATCAGTGAACAAAAGACACAAAAATCCCCACCTTCGTGGGGAGTTTTGAACTCATGAACACATATTCTGTCCAAGAAAAAAATTTCTGAAGGAAAGAAGAAAAGTTTAAACAGCATTTGCTCTGCTCTGTTCTCTCAAAAAATGAACAGCAACAAAAAGGTTTCCATAGCTGGTCCAATTGAATTATATGTACCCTCAGCAAACATTCCACACATGCAGGAGGAGATAAATCACTGAACATCATGTTCACTGAAACTTGTTCGTGATAGGCAGACAAACTGTAGACAAACTAAATGTCACCACAGAAAAGAATAAATAAATGCAGTTTGTTTATTTTATAGCACCCAAGCACAGTGGTTTAGTTCATAGCTCTGGGACCAGGAGCCTAGGTTTTAATCCAGCTCTGCCACTCACTGGTCTCTCCTCTCATCCTACTTTATTGATATAAATAACATATTACCTCGTTCAAGTTCATGGTGTTCAATGTGTTGATTTGATTCACTTGTGTATTGCAAAAATGTTTACCAACGTAGCTTAATTAATACCTCTATTATGTCACATAATCACCATTTGTTTTTCGTGGTGAGAGCATTTAATATCAACATTCTTAGCAACTTTCAAGTATATAATACTGTGTTAACTATACTCACCATGCTGCACATTAGATCTCCAGAACTTATTCGTCATATAACTGGAAATTGATACCCTTTGACCAATATCTCCCCATTTCCTCCACCCCCCTTCCCCTGGTAACTACCACTCAACTCTGAGAGTTTGAATTTTTAAAATTCTACATATTAGGTCATACAGTATTTGATTTCACTTAGCATAATGCTCTCAAGGTTCATCCATGTTGTTGCAGGTAGCAGGACTTCCCTCTTTCCCATGGCTGAATAATATTCTATCATATATATATATATATATATATATATATATATATATATATGTACCACATCTTTATCAACTCATCTGTTTATGGACCCTTACCTTGTTTCCATATCTTAGCTATTGTGAATAATGCTGCAGTGAGCAACAGAGAGATGATAGCTCCGCTAGACTCTGTTTTCATTTCCTTTGGGCAAATATCCAGGAGTGAAATTGCCAGATCATATGGTAGTTCAATTCTTAATGTTTTGTGAAAACTCCACCTTGTTTTCCATAGTGGCTACATCAATTTACATTCATTCACACCAACATTTCACAAGGGTTCCTTTTTCTCCACATCCTGGCCAACAAACACTTAAGTATCTCTTGTCTTTTTGATGACAGCTATTTTAACAGGTGTTAAGTGATTGTTGTTTTCGATTTGCATTTCCCTGATGATGCTGAGCTTTTTTTTTTTTTTTTTTTGTTCATGTACCTGCTGGCCATTTGTATGCCTTCTTTGGTAAAATGTCTATTCAGACACTCTGTCCATTTTAAAATCAGATTTATCTATGCTATTGAGTTGTATGAGTTCTTGTTGTATATTAGCCCCCTATATATATATGATTTGTAGGCAGTCTTTTCATTTTATTGATGGTTTCTTTTGCTGTGCAGAAGACTTAGTTTGATACAGCCCCACTTGTTAATCTTTGCTTTTGTCGTGTATGTTTTTGGTGTCATATCAAAAAAAAATGTAGCCTAGACCAATGTCAAGGAGTTTTTCCCTATATTTTCTTATAGGAGTTTTATGGTTTCAGGACTTATGTTTATGTCTTTCATCTATTTTCAAGTTACTTTTTGTGAGTTGTATAAGATAGGGCTCTATTTTTATTCTGCATGTGGTTATCAGTTTTCCCAACACCATTTATTAAAGAGACTGTCTTTTCTCTATTAAATATTCTTGTTTTGCTTATCAAATATTAGTTGACTATAATGAGGGTTTATTTCTGGGGCTTAGAGTTCTGTTCAATTGATCTATGTGTCTGTTTTTATGTTAGTACCATAGTATTTTTATTACTGTAGCCTTGCAGTATAGTCTGAAATCAGAAAGTATGATGCCTCCAGCTTTTGTTATTCTCAGATTGCTTTATGTAGTTTGAGGTCTTTTGTAGGCTCATATAAATTTTAGGATTTTTTGGTACTATTTATGTGAAAAATGCCTTGGAATTTTGATAGGGATTGCATTGAATTTGTAGATGACTTTGGGTAGTATGGACATCTTAGCAATACTAATTCTTCTGATTCATGAACATGAAATAGCTTTTCATTCGTGTGTGTCTCTGCAGTTTCTTTCATCATAGACTTCTTGTTTTCAGTGTACAGATCTTTCACCTCTTTGGTTACGTTTATTCCTAAGTGTTTTTATTGTTTTTGATACTATTGTGAATAGAATTATTTTCCTTATTTCTTTTTCAGATGTTTTGTTGTTCGGGTGTAGAAATGCAACTGGTATCTGTTAATTGATTTTGTGTCCACCACTGGTCTTAATTTCTCATTTGTAACCTTTGAGTTACTAGCAGTACTTATATTACAGGTATATTGGAGCATTATATGAGAAGCATAAAGCCAGAATAGTGCTTAGAACACAATAAGCACTTAATAAACATTAGCTATTTATTATTTTGCTAATAATGTAACATAGCACTTAAAAGCAATGGACTAAGTCCATAAATCCACATGATTTAAAAATATAATTTTCCTTTATTTATTCATTCAAAAATATTTACACACTCATAGATGGAGAACAAATGATAGCTAGTGGGGGGAGATTAGAGGGTAGAGGGATTGAGCAAAAATGAAAAAAGACTCATAGACATGGACAACAGTGTGGTGATTGCTTGGGGTAGGGGGATGTAACGGGACTAAATGATAATGGAAAAGTTTAATAAAGATGATATATTCAAAAGAAAAAAGTAAAATAAATATTTATTGAGTATCTACTATATTCCAGTTAGTGTTCTAGGTACTTTGAAATCACCAGTGAACAAAAACAGACGAAGATCTTGCCCTCAGGGACCTTATATGCCAGAGGTAGGGATGTAAAAATATAATGAAATTGTGTTATTTCAGGAATTGATAAGTGCTGTGGAAAAGGGAGAAAAGAGAAGGACAGTAAGGGTGTTTGGGATTGCCAGAGTTAGGGTGGAGGTTGGTTGAATTTTAAGCCAACAAAACAAATATGAGAAAATGTAACCAATTATCAGCTCCTGGTGATGGGTATACAGCTGTTTGCTACAGTATTTCTTTCGAATTTCTATTATTTTTTTCTCAAAATTCCTCTCTGTGATACAAAAGATAAAAAACAGTCTGAAATATAAAGGGAATTGGCCAAGCAGAAAAATGTGAAAGGAGCTAAATGAGATACACTTTTTAAAAAGAATCTAATGTAAATATTGGAATTTTGAAATCCATTAGAGATAGAAATGAACAAAATTACAACACAGAAAATTAAAGTCACATAGAAGACAAGGGTGAGAATAAATATAACCAAATAAAACCAGAAAAAAATATACCCAAAGCAACAATTGCAGATATAATAGGACAATACTTCTGAGTAAAGTCCTAAACAAAAGTGTTAAGAAATAAATTAAATACCTAGACATATCCTGGTAAGACTGTTGTAAAAGCTGTTAACTAACTACCCCTACTTCCTTAGTTCCTTTTTGTTAGGTGCGGCAATGTGCCAACTTTGAACCTGTGTCCCGGCCCCTTGCTTCTTCCTGCTGTATAGAATATGGATGAGAGCTGTACCTGCAGTGGCACCCTGTGCCCATTTGGAGATACAGGAGAAGGAATGGGAGCTGCCTGCTAAGAAACACACATTTAGTGTTTACATGGAGGAAGATTAAAGCAAAAAGAAAGATGGTGGATACCGGGGCCCATGCAATACCAGCTCTGGATTCTACTTCTGGATCCCTCTCTCTACATATATATATCTATTTAAAAAGCCACTGTGATCTGAGTTTTCTGTTAAATGCAATTGAGCCCACTTTTCACTGAAACAAATTTGAACTATAAACATCTATGGAAAGGATTGTAATCCAGTAATTCTCATTGAGACAAATTACTAATGGAAGGCAATAGAAAGACAGTCTCAGACCCACGTGCTCACAAAGTACATTAACACCCACGTGCCCTTTGTATAGACATCGGATGAAATTATGCCGAAGCACCATGCCGAAGCTTTGTAAACCTGGATGAGTTATTTACTGTCTTGAAGCCTTAGTTTGTTTACCTAATAACTAGAAAACATTTACTTTATAAAATTGTTAATAAAGATTAAAGACAGTTAACATATGTCCAGTACTTTGGTTAGTACTTAGAACTAACTCTTGGGGAAAAAAAAAGAAAATTTATTGGAAGAATCAACTTTACCATGAGAAGGATCAAAACATCAAGAAGGAGATATATTTTTATTTGATATTGTTCAGAAATATCTCTACAAGAAAATAGGAAAATAAAAGTTTAAGTTTTATAAAGGAATGATGTGCTGATATTGAATATAATCAAGAAAATACTGGAAAAGAGGATAATGAAGAAGAACTTACACATGAAGCTTAGAGGAACAAAATATAAAAGTCAATGACAGGCCTAATTGTTTGTTATTTAGTATAGAATAAAATTATTTTAAAACAATGGGGAGTTAATCAATTAATTATTCATTCAGTGGTTTGGGGATTACCAGGTTGCCATGTGGGAAAAAAAATCAAGTTAAATCCTTAGCCAATGTCACATGCCAGAATAAAATTTTGAATGGATTGGGGAATACAATGTGTTAGAACACAGATGAATATTTACATAAACTTGGGAAGGGAGAGATTGTTGTAAATGTATTAAGAAAGGCAGAAAATAGAATACAAAAAAGAGATATATGTGACTAGAAAAATTTCCAAAAATTTAGACTCTTATGTTAGAGTTTTGTTATAAACAATTAAGAAGTAATTGATGTACTCAAGAAATTTACATATTTACTAAGAAAGACATACATCTCCCAATAAGGAGGTTTTATTAACAATCAGACAAGGACACAGAAATGCAATTCACAAAAGAATATCTTGAAATGACCAGCATACAGCCTTACTGATAATCAAAGAAGTTGGGGACATATTAAATACCTAACCACCAAGCACTGATTAAGTAAATTATGGTATATCCATAGGGATACCTATGTCATAAACATTAAAAATAATGTCATAGAGTAATATTTCATGAAGTTGGAAATAATTACTATGGAAATAACATTGGTGAAAGTTGGTATACTCTGTTTTTATAAAACAAAATGTCACATGAAAAAGAAATTATATCTACTTATCTCCCAGTCAATCAATCAATCAATCAATGATCTCCTGGAGAGAAAATCAAAATTTTAATTATTTTTAGATCAGGGAATATAGGAGCCTCTTTTTTGTGGTTTTCAGTTTCAAACTATTCTGTAGTGGATGTGTATTTCTTTGCTAATTAGAAAAGAAAAACAATATATATGTATATATATACGTGTGTGTGTGTGTGCGCTCGCGCATATATATCTCCTCACCCAAAGACATGACATGACTATTGATTTTAGAGAGAGGAGAGGGGAGGGGGGAAACATTGATGTAAGAGAGAAACATCAATCGGTTGCCTCTTATACATGTCCCAACTGGGGACCAAACCCACAACTTAGGCCCGTGCCCTGACCGGGAATTGAACCTGCAACCTTTCAGTTTATGGGACAGTGCTCCAACTAAGTGAGCCACACTGGCCAGGGCAGGAAAATCAGTATTTTTAATGTTTGTTCAGACAAAGACATAGGAGATAGCTTGAGGAGATACCCACCAGCCATATTTGGGACAACTTGAGCATCATAAAGAATAACTGGAAAGGATTATTAAAAGGGAAGGGAAAGTTCTTTATAAGACAATGCCACCTAGTAAATTACATAATGAGAAAATCAATATTCTGCACTCCCAATGCAATCAATTGCCAGACATTCATTAGCAATAAGGTAAAGATCATTGAGGGAACGGTTGTTGGGGTTTTACAGTTTGGCACCCCCCATTACATAATATCACAAATGAAGAGATGTGGCTGACACCACCTTTCAGCCAAGTGATCAAACTTAGCACACATTGTTGTTATGTGCAATCAGAACTACACAAATATCACCTCTGTACTTTCCTCCCAAAATGTTTAACCTGGATCTAATCATGAGGAAACAACCAGAGATACCCACAATGTGAGGCATGCTCAAGTCAACTGACCTGAACTCTTTAAAAAGCAGAACCAAAGAGGGCATGAGGATAGTGCAAGATTAAAAGATCCTGAAGAGATGTAAGAGCCAAGTGCAGTACTTGAACCTATGACCAATATTACTGGCACCACTGAGGAAATTTAAAAAGATATAAATTTTAAAATTTACTAACATCAGCTATTACAATTTAATGTTAATTTTTTAGATGTGAAAATGTTACTGTAGTTATGTAGGAGAATGGTCTTATTCATAGGAGACACCTGACAAAGAATTTAGGAACAAAATGTCATGATGTTCAAATGGTTCATCAAAAATACACATTTTTGATATGTATTTTGATGTGAGGTACTTCTGGTCAAGATGGCAATGTAGGCAGACATGGCTCAACTCTTCACACAACCACATCAAAATTACAAGTAAAATATAGAACAACCATCACTCAGGAACACCAGAAATAGAGTTGAAAGGAAGTGTGACAACTATAGAATTAAAGAAACCACATCCATCTAGACTGCTAGTAGGGGTGCAGACATGGAATGGGCTGGCCCTACACCCATGTGAATAAAAATTTGAGAGGGATATCATGGGAGTGAGAGTCCCAGGCCCACACCAGGCCCCCCAGCTCGGGATTCCACTGCCAGGAAGATAAGTCCCCAGACTTCTGGCTGCAAAAACCAGTGGGGATTGAGTAGAGAAGGCTGCTGGAGCCACAAGCATTTCCTCCTGGGGAACCCACACACAGACTCACCTACTCAAGACTTGCTCCTTTTGAGCTTCAGCACTGGAGTGGCAGCTTGAATGGCACCAATGGTATACAGGGAGAGACTGAAGTGTCTGGCATTGGGGTGAGCAGAGGTCATTGTTCCCTTGTTGAACCCTCCCCCGCACCCCCAGGACTGGCAGGCTGGTGCCATATTTGAGACTCCATCAACCTGGCTAACACTGTGTGACCCCCCTTGAAGATCCATAGAGGCTCTACCCCACCCAAATTATCGGCCCACCCAAGCTGCTTTTTCATAAGAATGGTTGGTCTTGGCTCCTAAATCCTATCAAACAACAGCTGGCTTCAGTGAGCCCTAGTGGCAGCCAGATTAGACTCACAGCTTGGCTTCACTTGGGAATCTCCAAGCCCAGCACAAGTAGCAGCCATATCAGATTGTTTTACAGCTCAGGCAGGGTACCCCAGGCAAAACACAAGTGGGGGCTGACCTTGGCCTGTACCACCCGGGAAACTGGGGAAGAACCCAGTGGACAGCTACAGACCACTTTGGAGCACCAACACCCTGCCCCTGCACAGCTGATTTTCTATGGAGGGTGGAGGTTGGTGGTCAGTGGTCACAGCCAGTCCTTTGCAGCTGACTGGCCTGGATAAATTCCTCCCATCCATCTGCCAAATGCAACCAAGGCTAACTATAAGAGGAGGGTGTACTCAGCCCACACAAAGGGTGCATCTTGAGTACCCAGCTTGGGTTATAGGGGAGGCCGTGCCATTAAACACTACAGGACACCAACTACATTAGGCCACACTACCAAGGTATGGAGTCAAAGCACCTCTACCTAAGACATAGAAACACAGGGAGGCTGCCAAAATGAGGAGACAAAGAAACATGGAATGAAAGAACAGATCAAAACTCCAGAAAAAGAGCTAAATGAAATGCAGATAAACAATTTATCAGATGCAGAGTTCAAAACACTGATTATAAGGATATTCAAGGAACTTAGTGAGGACCTCAGCAGCATAAAAAAGACTCAGTCAGAAATGAAGGATACAGTAATAGAAATAAAGAACAATTCACAGGGAAGCAACAGTAAAATGGATGAAACTGAGAATCAAATCAGTCATTTGGAACATAAGGAAGCAAAAAACAACCAATCGGACCAAGAAGAAAAAAGAATTCCCCTAAATGAGGATAGTATGAACAGCCTCTGGGACAACTTTAAGAGGTCCAACATTCGCCTCTTAGGCACCAGAAGGAAAAGAGAAAGAGCAAGAAATTGGAAATCCATCTGAAAAAACAGTGAAAAGGAAACTTCCCTAATTTGGTGAAGGAAATAGACATGCAAGTCCAGGAAGTGCAGAGTCCTGAATATGATGGATGAAAAGAGGCCCACTCCAAAACACGTCATTAATAATTAATGACCTCCCCGGCTGGCGTAGCTCAGTGGATTGAGTGCGGGCTGGGAACCAAAGTGTCCCAGGTTCGATTCCCAGCCAGGGTACATGCCTGGGTTGCAAACCATGACCCCCAGCAACCACACATTGATGTTTCTCTCTCTCTATCTCCCTCCCTTCCCTCTCTAAAAATAAATAAATACAATCTTTAAAAAAAATAATTAATGACCTTAAAGGCCAAAGGTTAAAGAGAGACTCTTGAAAGAGAAAAGAAGTTAGTTCCCAGAAGGTTCCCAGATGGGAGGGGTGTGGGGAAGAATGGGTGAAGAAGTGAGGGGATTAAGAAGTACAAATAGGTAGTTACAGAAGAGCCACAGGGATGTAAAATACAGTACAGGAAATGGAGTAGCCGAAGAACTTAAACGCATGACCCATGAACATGAACAATGGTGGGGGGATTGCCTGAGGGAGTAGGAGATGCTGGGTGGAGGGAGGCACAGGGAGAAAAATCAGGACAACTGTAATAGCATAATCCATAGAATACAATTAAAAAATGCATATGTGAGAACTAGAATAAATAATCCAAAAATTTATATGGAACCACAAAAGACCCTCAATAGTCACAGCAATCTTTAAAAGAAGAACAAAGTCAGAGGAATCATGCTACCTGATATCCAACTATACTACAAGACCAGAGTAGTCAAAACAGCATGGTATTGGCCTAAAAACAGAAGCATAGATCAATGGAACAGAATAGACAGCCTAGTAATAAACCCATGCATACATGGTCCATTAATATTTGACAAATATATACAATGAGGTAAAGACAGTCTATTCAACAAATGGTGCTGGAAAAATTGGACAGATATGTGCAAAAAAGAAAGAAAGAAACTAGACTACCATCTTATACCATATACAAGAATAAACTCAAAATGGATTAAAGACTTAAATGTAAGACTCACCACCTTAAAACTCCAAGAAAAAAACATAGGCAGTAAAATCACAGACCTATTTTTTTTAGTAATTTTTTTTGATATATCTCTTTGGGAAAGGGAAACAAAAGAAAAACAAATGGGACTACATTAAACTAAAAAGTTTTTGCACAGCAAAGGAAACCATCAACAAAATGAAGAGATAATTTGCTGAATGTGATAACATACTTGACAAGGGGTTAATTTCCAAAATATGTAAAGAACTTATATAACTCAATAACAAAACAACAACAAAAAACTCCCCAAACAATCCAATTTAAAAAATGGGCAAAGGACCCTAATAGACACTTCTCTAAAGAAAATATCCTGATGGCCAATAGACATATGAAAAGATGCTCAACATCACTAAGTGTCAGAGAAATGCAAATTAAAACCACAGTGAGATATCACCTCATACCTGTTACAATGGCCATCATCAATAAATCAACAAACAACAAGTGTTGACAAGGATATGGAGAAAAGGGAACTCTTTTACACTGATGATGGGAACGCAGATTGGTGTAGCCAATGTGGAAAACAGTATGGCGGTTCCTCAAAAACTTAAGCATAGAACTGCCTTTTGACCCAGTGATTCCACTTTTGGGTTTATATCTGAAGAAACCCTAAGCACTAATTCGAAAGAATATATGCACCCCTATGTTCATTGCAGTGTTAGTTACAACAGCCAAGGTATGGAAGCAACCCAAGTGCCCATCAATAAGGGAATGGATTTTAAAAAAAGCTGTGGTACATACATACAATGGAGTATTACTAGGCCATAAAAAGAATGAAATATACCATTTGTGACAGCATGGGTGGATCTAGAGGATATTATGCTAAATGAAATAAGTTAGTTGGGAAAAAACAAATACCATATGATTTCACTTATATGTGGAATCTAAAGAACAATATAAATGAACAAACAGAAGGAAACAGAAGGTTGCCACAGGGGAAGGGGTCTGGGGGAATGGGTGAAAAATGTGAACGGACAGAAATACAGATTGGTAGTTACAAAACATTCCCTATGATGTACTTTACATCCTTATGTAAAGTACAACATAGGGAATAGAGTCAATAATATTCTAATAACTATGCATGGTATCAGATGGGTACTGGAAATATCAGGAAATACCACTTTCTAAAGTACCTGATTGTCTAACCACTATGTTGTACATTTGAAATTAATACAAAATGTAAACTGTAATTGAAAATTAAAAAATATATGTGAGAGGCAAAATGTTAACAACTGGTGACTATAGATGAAGTATTCATTGTATTCTTTTAATTTGTATCTACAGGTGAACATTTTCTAAATATAAACCTTTGTGGAGGGGAAGTTTCCAACTTTGTGGGAATAATAGGAAAAAAGCATAAATGAGACTTGAGGGGTATGGCAAACAAATACATGTGTAGACCTTGTTTGGCTTTTGATTCAAACCAGCCCACCATAGGAATACGTTTATGAGGCAATCAGGAAAGTTTGAACACTGAAAAGACATTTGGTGAAATGAAATACAAAGCTGGTGAGATTAGATTCACCATCTGATAATTATAGAAGCTAGGCCGTGGGTACATGGGGAATGCTTGTATTATTCTGTCTACTTTTGCATGTCTCAAAATTTCCATAATGAAAAGTTAGGGAGTAAATTATATAGTTACATTGTATTTTGTGTATTTCCCTGGTTTTCTATTATGGGATAAAGGAGTATACAGAAGAATGATTAAGCTGTGAATCAAGGGTGGTACCTGAGTTTGTCCCTACAAACTCAGTGATTTTGAATTTGGTTGGAAGCTTGGGAGGTGAAGGTTCTGTGGAAGTATTATGATTGTCTTTCCTCTTCTCCCCTTTTGTTGTATCTTCATTCTTTCAATTTTCCCCATGCACGAGGCTTCTGACCACCATAAAGAAAAGCTAGAGCTGGGGTGTGTCCTTACCACTTCTAAAGCACATGGAATGGTATTTATTTCTTCTATTCAAGTCTGAGAATATCAAAATGGTCTGTTTAATTAGGTCTTTATTAGCCAGGAGAGCTTCTATTGTCCTGAACATTCAAGATGCTATGGGGTCTGCCAATGCTAATTGAACATTTGGGTGAGGATAGAACATGTTTTTGAAGAAATGATCATTCAGGAAGGTCACCCCACCCCCAATTCCATAGCTGTAACAGGAGCTCTTGTTAAGAGGACCATGTTAACATTTTCTTAACCTCTTGTTAAGAGGACCATGTACGCTCTAATCAGACATGCTTCAGGAAATGGTCAGCAAGTGGTACAGCTCCATAGTGGTTCTAAGCAACTTAACTTTTAGTCTCAGGTAAAATTTTGCAATCAAGGAGGACAGTAGTTTCTTTGTTGTGATTTGTTTTTGTTTTCTAGAAGGGTACAGGATTCAAATACAATGTGAATTGGATACTCATGCCTTAGAGCTTTAAAAGGAAACATTAGAGTATTCACTACCAATAGATAATATAAGCCATAAAGAAAGAGGAAAACAAGAGTCACTAAGATTATGTATAGGTAAAGAAGTACTCAACTCTGAAAACGGTGAAAAATCAAAACAAAACCTGTGAGTGGCAGACTTAGGAAAACAAATGAAACCAGATTTAGAAGGGCTATTAAATTTAGGACCAAAAAGAAAAATAAAGATCTTGGAACTGATATCCATAGTTGCTTAAGTTAGTACCCAAAAGAAAGAAAATAAGTTACACACTATTATTTAACTTCTGAACGTAGCTTACTGAGAAACTGTAAAGTGTTCACAAATATAAAATACACACATCTGATAATGCCTTCAGTGCTGTCCTCAGACTGTTTCTGTGATGTCTTTGTAATAATTGTGTGCATAGAAATTCAAGTTTGGACTCATGATTTGGGCTTTTAAATTTTAGTATCTTTAACGTCAAATAGAAGACGTTTATATGGAAACTGTGAATTTCTTTCATCAAATCCTCTTTGTACTTCTCTTTCATATCACTTCTGAAATATGTGGTAGACTTTTAATGGCCACCTTTCTTACAGCCTTTTCCACTCTGTCCCCTACCCTTCAATGGGGTCAACAGTGATTTGCTTTGACAAATACATGCAGTGGATGCCTGGCATCTTCCACTCTTGCCTTCTCTGAATGAGTGAAGAGACCTGGGTGAGCCTGGGTGAGGATGAGAGACCATGTGGATGACAGCTGGTGGGCAGCCAGCAACCCAGACAGCATGAGGCCTGTGCTGCACAAGTGGACTCAGACAAGACCTCAGAACTACGCAGCTGAGCCTGACCAAAATGCTGATCCACAGAACAAGTTCATCCCCTTTCTACATAGACACATTCCAGGATCTGGGGATGACCATCATGTTCCACTTCTATCGACTGCTCTCAACACCCTCCACTCTGATGTGATCTTTGCTCATCTGATGTTTCTCTGGTTTTCAGGCCTCATGTTGACCTGGCCACTCCTCTCTGGACATTCCAGCTTGCTGACTTCCTCTTTAATTTGTGTAGTATTCAAATTGAAGCATTTTAAATATGATTTGTACTTTTAACTGCAGTGTCTTTGTTCTCGTTTTTCCCATCACTTGCTCACAACACATCCTGTAGTAGGGGCTTTCTCCTTAGTTCCTTCCCCGAAAGGCAACATTTTCATCATCCCTCGAAGTCTCCTCGACAGAGCTTCTCCATCAGAACTAGTTCCTGATGCTAGGTGCTCATAGGATGCATGTACCCAGCTCTTTGCACTGTGCATTAGGCCAGTGTGCAGGGTCTAGTTCCTTGGCTGGGCTATGAAAGTCTTGAAAATTTACTTTATTTTTGTACCTTAACACTGCATGGTATGCAGCACATGTCAAGTGCTCAATAAATGTTTGAGCTGGATACTTATCTAATATTATTTGGGTATTAAAATATATTATCTTCTAGTCCACTTTTCCCCCACAAGGCTATCAAGAGACAGTCACATTCCTGTTCCTTTTTTTTTTTAATTTTATTTTAATCATTGTTCCACATTCCTGTTTCAATCAAGATTTGGGATCATGCCTACTGAATTTTCCTGTTTACCACCACAGCCCATCAAGAAAGAGAATATTTTTTTTTAAATTACTTTTTCAGCTATCAATGCTACCTTTTAAAAAAATGCTATCAAGTCCTCCAAAACTTTTGACAGAGACATTTGTTTAGTATGTCTGGAATGTATTTATTCATTTTATTTTGGTCTTCCACCTTTCTTATGTTCACTTGGAGTAACTGCAAGATTGTGCACATCCCAATGTGTTTTAGTACTATGGCATGTAAAACAGTCTGGTTTGGTAATGTGACCTCATTTGTTATTAATTAAATAGCAGTACTTGGCAGTTGTAAAGTGCCTTGCCATTTGCACAGTGTTTTCCCATACCTTACCTCATCTGAGCCATGCTAGCAGCTCTGTTTAATCTGTTTTTCAGTTAAGGAAACAGAAGTTTGGAGAGATAGGTCACATGACCAGAAAGGAACTGAGGCAAGCAAGACCTGAAGGATGTAGGTGCTCATTCACCACCTGCAGCCCCCAGTGCCTCACATTCATTCCATCTTTCCTGATCAGAGATGATTCTTCTTGATTGAGAACAAATGAGAATTGAATAGCTTTGCTTTCTTTTTGCATTCCCTGCCTTTGTCATTCTTCTCTCTCATTCCTCCAACTTTTAAGTACTGGATCTTTTTATTCTGAGCAAGCTTTGAATTTGTCTTGACATTAGAATTAGGCTGGCAAATAGGGATAAGAATTAGGCTGGCTGTAGGGTTAAGGGAAAGAAACACACTCACTGTGTCAGGGGGTTGCCCTAGGTGTTTTCCCTGTTATGAGACCATTGTCATCACCATGCAAGATGGATGACACTCCCCTTGATTTTCACAGATAAGGAAGGGGGTAGCTTGTTACCTAGCACAACAGCCATCTTTTCCCCCAAAAGAGTCCGAGTAAGCATTCCAAGTAGAAATATCTCTCTGAAGATATTTTGTGCAGAACTTGATATGCTTAAAAAAATTCTTTTTGCTTTAAAAGGTGTGGAGGAGGGAGTACTCCATGGTAATTTTATTTTTCTGTGATATTTTAATATTTAGAGTGAGTGACAGGTTTCAGAAGACGTGGGGCATGTTGGATCTACTTCTTTCCTTCTCCCACTGTTTTCAGGTGGTCTCACTGTTAACATGTAAATATGTTATCTAGTAGGGGAAGTACACACACATCGCTTTTATCTCATTACATACCTGAACAAGAATTAGTTTCTGAGATGGCTCCTTAGAAAGAACAGAGCTCCAGCAGATGGGACCCAGGACAGGTTAAGGGTGAGTCTAAGGGTAAAGAAAGGGTACTGGGATGTCCCAGAGAAGTGGCAGCAGGGGCTGGGGCCCGTCACGAAAAGCTGTCATCACACCCTCACCTTCCAGTTTCCTCTGGAGTTGGTCCAGTTGCCACGGAAGTCAGTGGCAGTGACCAGCACTTCTCAGTTCCGAGAGCTGGGCAACTCACACAGTTGCCTCTCAGCCCACTCCTGCCTCCTAGTAAGGAGTGATGCCTTCTAGAGATATAAAGCATTTCTGTTTTAAAAACATTTTGTTTATGTATTTAGAGAGGAAGGTAGGGAAAAAGAGGCAGAGAGAAACATCAATGTGAGAGAGAAACATCAATTGGTTGCCTTTTGCACTTGCCCCAACTGGGGACCAGGTCCACCACCCAGGCATCTGCCCTGACAGGCAAAACACCCAGTAACCTTTTGCTTTGTGGGATGATGCCCAACCAACTGAGCCACTCTGGCCAGAGCAAAGCATCTCTCTTTGTAAATTGAATTTCAGCAACTCAAAACTCATGGTCTCTTAATTACAAACTACTAAGTATCAGAGACAGAAGGAGATGCTTTTCTATAATGCACAATCATAAAACAATCTCTTCTTTCCTCACTTTCCAGACAACTGCAACATGACTTCCCCAGGGCCCTGATTTTCAGCACCGATGACTTCTTCTTCAGGGAAGATGGTGCCTATGAGTTCAATCCAGATTTCCTAGAGGAGGCTCATGAATGGAACCAGAAAAGAGGTGACAAATGTCTTTCCAAACTCCTGGGAAATCCTATTGTGTACCTAGATCATAGCTGCTGTAGAATGAATGTGTTTTATTGAAAGAGTTTAATCAAAAGTTCTGCCATTTTTCCCCCCAAACAGAACGTCAAACCTCCCTAGATTCCAGGAAAAAGAAAATGATCGATAATGGGTCCTGAAATAGGTGGCATTAACGTTGTGTGATGAGGACATGCTGTAATAAAAATGACAAGATATGGGTACGCTCACCCTTCCATCTGACTGTTGCGTTTTGTTCACTGTTGTGTAACATTGTGTTGCAGCAAGAAAAGCAATGAGGAATGGCATATCCCCCATAATTATTGATAATACCAACCTCCACGCCTGGGAAATGAAGCCTTATGCAGTCATGGTAGGAAGAAGTATCATTCTGAATTTTCAGTTACAGAAATTGAAACTTTTGTTCTTTTCTCATTTCCTGATCTTCCACAATTTCATACTTATTAATAGTTCTCTCAGAGCAGGTAAAGAGGTGTTATTTTTGTGTTCCTCTGCTGTTCAGTGGCTCAAATTTGCTGACATGCTAATATCACCTCAGGGTACAAGTTTTAAATAGCCATTGGTCAGAATTTTTCATAACTTTTCTGTCTCAGTTATTTTCTTAAGGGAAGGTCCACATGGAGCCCCCACTGAAACCTGCAGAACAGCTGATGATATTAGAGGACAGCCGTACTGGTGTTGCTGCATGGGGGCTCCAGGGCAACAGAAGTTTTTAGTTTACAAACAGATGTAAGATTAATACTATAACTAGTAAGACACTCGCATACAAATATAACCACTCAGTTCTGTATTGTCAGGATAAAAAGAAACTAAGATGAATACAAAAAAGTGCACATTTCTCTTTAATTTTGAAATGTCTGATCTGTTTTCAGACATGTTTCATCTCTTATGCTAGTGAATTTTCAATTCCTATTGGGTGTAGGAAAGAGGAAAGATCCAGACACAGTCAGGGTCAAGAAGAAGACAGCTGAGTATTCTGTTTTTGTCACATGAATACCTCCCAAACGTGGCAATCTATTTCTAGGTCTCTTTTCATGTTTTGGGCAAAATAGCTTACATATAGGTGTGTTTTTCTCTAACTATATTCTCATCAGCTTCATTTTGGCCCAGAGGGTGGGACTTTGGTAAATGTAGGAAGAAATGAGTATCAACCTCGTGGTCACTTCAGTTCATGAATTACAAGTCCACTCGAGAGAGAAATGAACAATGTGGGAGGGTGGGCATGAAGGGGCAAGTTAATTAAGGCACAACTCAACTCCAAGACTTAGGGGGAAACTGAGTGACTTAGGAAAGTCATGTTTATTTTTATTTTCTGGGTATGTACATTTTTCAGCCACTCGCAGCTATTAATAAGATCCAGAAATTAGACATTTTCCATATATGATGCCTGAATCCTTCCCTAATTAGAAGTGTTCATTTAGAGAATGAAGAGGAAATATTTTTACTTGGCTCTTTTTATTGAACTTTTATTATTGAAAGTCCAGTTTGAGATAAACACATAATAGTCAACTTATGAATGCAATGGATATTTAGGTGATTATAATGGAAACTGTAATAGTCTTCTAAATTCAGGGAAATGGGCACAGTGCACTGAGCCATGCTGTACTGTACAGTAGGGAGAGCTACTTTTGGAGGGAAGAGTATGTCAGGGATGGGAGAATCACTTTTATTTCATAGGCTCTGTTCCTATGGTACTGCCACGTCCTAAACCAAGGCATGAGGAATAGAATGAGGCATTTGGTAGACATAAATCTATGGTAATATTAGGGACTTCACTGCTCATTCCTGTGGACAGGATGTTTCAATCTAGTTCAACTATTTTTAAAAATGTCCAAAATAAAGAACCTTTATAATTTTCCTATGCAGTATATAAAATGGACCAAACTTTATCATTGGGAACCATAATATAATCTGAGAGTGGCTAAGTATGTCTACAGACCAACTGTATTATTTATTAAGATAAAGTGAGGCACTGGCTTACTGGTTAAACAAAAGGAATTTTAGAAAAGATTTGTAGTGAATATAAATGCCAGTATAAACATTCCCATGAATACATACCATGTGTTCAATGTTTTATGTACTTTTGAAAAATCAGGCACTTGAAAATAACTATGAAGTTATATTCCGAGAGCCCGAGACTCGCTGGAAATTCAACGTGCAAGAGTTAGCCAGGTACTTCTTTGTTTTTCTAGCTCCTCATTGTGTGTCCTGCTGTTTTCAGGTATTTCAGACCGAACAAAAGAATCTTTTCAGGCTGGAAATGGACATGGTAGTTTTCAGGCCAGAAATGGTAATTCTTAGAAATTGATAACTTGGGAATTATGAATGTTAAGACTTTAGTTTTGGGTCAGTTTTCTGATATAATACTAAATAATATTGGCTTGGACTAGGTTCTTTAAAAGACTACATTTAACATTTGGCTAAAATGCTTCTTCATTAATGAACATTTAAAAGCACTTTGTTCTGCATGGGATTGCACATGTCAGTGGTGTTTTTGCATTTTAGACTAAATATCTTTCGATGTTGAACAGTCTGTGGGTCATTTGTGATCCAGATGCTGCTTCTACTTTATAAAGCAATAAATGTCCAAATAATACTAACTTGTTGATTGAATGCAAGGGTTCTGATGTTAATTATCTGTTATTTGATAATGTCAATAATTTAAAGTAACCAGTGAGAACAGGATTTACTTTTTTAGGAATAAGGCTAGTTCATCTTATGGTTAAAAGGAAATAATAGCATTTCCAAAGTGGGTTTGAGAATCAGAACCACCTGAACTGGATGTGAAATCCTAGTTTGTGGACCACTTTCTGTGGTTGAAATCTCCAGGAATTACAGTTTGACCTATGACCCCAGTTGATTCTCATGCCCATGAAATTTAAGATTGTTTAATGAGCATCCAGAAGTATCTAGGATTGACTGATGTGAATCAACTGTAAATATACTCATGTTCATGCTTAACAGGCAAATGTATAATAAAAAGATCTCCTGGTGTTGTTTATGTGTTGAAGCACAGAAATGAGATTTGCAGAAACAAAGCATTTCTGATGTGTTAGCTCTCTGCAAGCCTCAGGGTGGTTGGGAGTGTTCAGGGCAGCATGAAATAGGAGTGGAGTGTGAAAGAGGCCTGCATAACAAGATGTGTTTGTCACAGTTAATCCTGACAATAGAGTGCCTGCCTATGTAATAATACAGGACACGTAAAATACAAGTAACTCATTTTGATATGTGGCCTTAACTAAATGTTTACATGTTTTTCCATGTAGAAGAAACATTCATGGAGTCCCAAGAGAAAAAATACACCGAATGAAAGAACGGTATGAGCACGATGTTACCTTTCACAGTGTGCTTCATGCGGAAAAACCAAGCAGAGTGAGCAGAAGCCAGGACAGGAGCAGCGCATCGCCTCCCAACAGGGCAGGACACTGGAATCCTTACGCAGAGTTCCCAAACCGGAGGGCTCCCGGGGGCTCCACACATGAGAGCTCCTTTAACAGAAGGGGGGGCAGTCACCATGGGTATTAGAGGCCCATCTTACAGGCATTCCTAGTTTTCCTAAATCAGTTTTTACTTCGATTTTTGGTATTTAGTCTTTGTTCAGTTTTAGTCAGAGCTCTAATTCCAGTGTAAATAGTTGAACTTGTACGTTTTTATGTAGAAGTCACCACATTCATCTTCAAGAGGCATTTGTTAAAGTGATTCTCTATGCATGGTCTGATGCTGGGAGTTCTGCAGTTTCATTAAACCAACTCACTCTCCAGGGAAAGAACTACTTTCAAGCTGAACCCCAAGAACATACGTAAGAACATAATCCATTAATCACATAGGTTCATAAAATAAAGTGTTTATAGTATATATAAGCTTCAGTACTACTTTCTCTGAAGTAATTTGTTTTTTTCAGTAATTCATCTCCATCAGGAAAGTTGGAAACGTGGGAGGAGTGAGAGGCAGGAAAAGTTTTAGTGCCATTGATACTTTTTAAATCTGTTTATCCAAAAATGTGAGATGTGTGGCTGTAATGATGATATTGATTTTCCTTTAGAGTGAATATACTAGAAAGTATACATCTAAGGGCATACTGTCCTTCAAAGTAGACACTTTGGGAAATTATTCCTTTATTCTAGTGACAAATCATTGTTAAAAATGTCTGTCAAAGCCTTCTTAATACAAGCTACTGAGGAAAACCAGTGTCGTTATTTAAAGTCACTATTTATAGTCTTGTGTTTTAACTACCACTTCATTGAACAGGATTAAACCTAAATAACTTTTGGCTGTTGTGCTAATAGCATAAATAAAAGAAGCCTCCTTTATGAAACACTGATTTTTAATCTGAATCATTAAGCAGTTAAAAAAATTTTCCTTATATGTGTAATTAGTTGGCAGCCCCAGTGTTTGGAGTGAAAGGAATTAAGCATCCCAGGATATAGGTCAGAGATGGGTATGTGAAAGGCACGCTATCAGATGAGCAGTCTTGGTGTTTTACATGGCATTGACAATGAAATTCAACCACAACTCTGGAATGTCCCTCTTCTACCAATATGAATTTGTGAATCCAAATTAAATCTCAACAGGTTGGAATCAGATTAATTTGGTGTGAGACTGACAGTTAAGACTATGTAGGATGTGTGTTTTACTTCCTGTTGGCCAACAGCTTCTTGCTAACGTTCTGTGAAGTTATTATTTTAAGTGTCTTATATAATGGTGCTTTTTTGGTTATTAAAAATTATACACGGTGTTGCTTTATATGGATTTGTCATTGAATCTAAGCCTTTTTTGTTCAATATAAAAAATTTAATTACCTAAATCCCACAGAATACCATATTGAGAACCAATTTTTATATCATAAATTTACCAATCTTCTTTAATAAATAGGCTATAAAAGAAAATTAACCTTATTTTTACTTGCTTACATAAATTATTTTATCTGTGTACTTTAGAAAGACTATTTTACCTTGACATTCCACTATCTGACTCTATTGAAAGCTACTTGACATCTTCATTACTACAAGCAATGCACCTGTAATTCTTCAGTAACATTTAAAAATTGGTATCTCCTTTGAATAACAAAGTTTGGCTGATGAAAATGAAAATTTAGTGAATTTGAATAAATCTAAGGTATTATTATAGTTTTGCTAAATTCTGGGTATCCAAACATGACACCTAATAGTCCTCTAAATAATCACGATAATCCACTGCTGTGCAGGCTAGGTGACCCTGAGGATCTAGTCGGTGTGGTGGCTACAGAATTCACTCAATCAGGACGACCTGACTCATTTAGGATAGTGGAGGGGAGAAGAGTGTCAGAGAGCCCAAACTGGACTTATTTTCTTTTGATGCCAAAGAAGCCAAAATGGTCAGAATTCAAGCCCTCACAATTTATGTCTGGCTCTTTGCTTAAGACATCTAGGCCACTGGGGCTGAGTAACCACTATGGAGATGTGGCCCTAGGTTACAGATCCAGAGCTTTTACAGAGTTCAGAAGAACAGATTCCTGGTCTATTCACCTTTTTTTTTTTCTATATGAAGCCTAAAATACTTGGTATGGAAGCATAAAAATAATTAGCTAAATGCCATCAACTTTATATATACTGGCTAGAGGTGAGCTATTTTTTTTTCTCCCAACTCCCTGATTTATATAGCTTTTCGAACCCTCGACACTGACATATATTATTTCATGTGTTGGTGTCTGCACCATGCACAGAATTGGCATGCTTTATACGCACACAGGCTGTCACTGAATGCTGAACAGATAACACAAATGCTTTTTCCATTTATTGCTTATGCAGTGTACACTGTTGACTTTGTAATCATTAAATTGTCACTTTGGGGGGATAATATCCACATGTCTTCCAGCTTCAGGCTTTGCTCACACAGCTCAGCCCTGTTACTGACAATGTGTGAAAAGGAGGTTGTGTGCTAAACCTCTCTCTCGTGGGCCAAATACATGGTGACGAGTAACAGGAGGGGGTAATAACAGTTATGTTTTTCCAGGATAAAAAAATTACAGTCTTAGAAGCTTTCTGTTCCTGAGACTTAAGTTTTATCCACTGTTCTAGAATGTATCATCAGGAAAATGACTAATACCTGAAGACCAAATTGTTTTATGAACAAAAACTACTTTAGTAAGATGGGCAAAACAATCTGAAAAGACTAGTGGAACCAACTACTTGTTATATTGATGACTTTTACAGGAGAGAAAATCATGGAGCACAGCTACAGAAAGAAACAAACTGTTTCATAAAAGGATTTATCCTTGGCTTTGAAAAGTGTTCATAATTAGATTTGAAAACATATTAACCACTCTGCTGTACATGTGAAACTAACAGAAAATAATACTGAATATAAACTGTAATTTAAAATAAAAATTAAAAAGTATATATTAGATATAAGCTTAAGACACTGAAAGACCTGATTTAAGAGCTTCTCCATGCTATTAGCTCATAGAACTGCTTTTCTCTTGCAGGCAAGAATCAAGGCTGATTTGAAAGATTTTCTAAGCTGCAGTCCAGATTGTCACTTTGCTAAGGCAAAATTGGCACTATGAAATATGCTTCTGATTTAAAGTATTTGTTTTCTAATTGAGATAATTTAATTTCAAAGATCACACTAGGATCATAAAAATGAATGAATTACACTGAGGGTTCTATTTTTCTTGTAGCTATGCTCATTTCGAGATGAACAGCTGGCCAAAAGAAAAAAAAAACAGGCATATCTTAGTCCAGTTTTTGATCAGGCAGAACTATGTTAGAACCAACTCATGCATTAAGGAAAAGTAATTCATAGGGGGTTACCTCTAAATAAAACAAAACAAAATAAAACAAAACAAAACCCCAAAACTAAAATAGGAACTAAATTAAAAGGAATGTTGTGAGTCAAAATAACTGTACTAAGAAACCTAAGTTCATTTAATTAAGGACACAATCTAAAAGAAAAGGGTATGTGTAGTTCACTTGTAAAATACTTGCAGGGAGCAAATCCTGTCATACAGATTTAAAGGAGCCCCAGCTGGTACTGCTCAGTTGGCTGGCCATCATTCCACAAACTGAAATATCACCAGTTCAGTTTCCACTCAGGGCACATGCCTGAGCTGCAGTTCGGTTCCCAGTCATGGCATATATGAGAGGCAGCCGATCCATGTTTCTCTCCCTCCTTCTCCCTCCCTTCCTTTCTCTAAATTGAAAAAAAAATTTTTAAAAAGATTTAAAGGAGACATTTTTCTTGATTAGTTAATAAATATAGTCAGTTTTAAGGTCTACAACTGAAAATAAAGAAGCAGGCAAAGAGCTTTTCTATGATATATAAGCACTCAGGTAGAACTGGAACCATTTCTTTTCTCATTCTGCAAATATGGGTATACAGTTTGAAACTGCACGTGTGTTACAAACCAGAAAGGTTAAGAGTCAATAACTAATTTTTGTCCTTTTCGATTCTGGCGCCTTTGCAGTCTCTTAGCTCTATCTTGTATTGTACTTGGGTCCTGCACGAAGCCTTCCATTCCCCTGGTAGCAACAAGGGAATTCTCCTGTTCTCTGACCATAGCGGTAAAATGGTGCCTTTTCAGTTTGAGATTGTCTCTTGAACAGGTGGGAGCAGTCCTAGTGGGCTCACCCACAAACACAAGTTGGTCTTCTCCTGCTGAACCAGACAAGAGGGTCTGGGTATTTATCAGTGCAAGTTCTTCATCGGATACTGAATCGACTTCCAAAAGAGAAGTGTCATTAAATTTTTTAAGTGGAGTTATCTGAGGAGAGCTCAATTTTTTTTTCTTTATAGGTGTTTCATATTTGGTGCCACAACTCCGTGGTGGCTGAAAAGCCTTCTGTGCAGCTGGAGAAACAAATGTACAAATGGGACTAACAGGTGGAGGTAAAGGTAGTCTACTCAAGAAATCCAAGGCTTGTCTCTTTTTGCAGTTTTTTGGGTCATCAACCGCCTTTTCCCCTTTACAAGACTTTGAAGTCATTTGGGCTGATACAGGTGTGGTAACAAACTTCCCTTTTGGCTTACAAAGTGATAAAGGACTTTGATAGTTCATCTCACTATTGGGAGAAGACATCTAATAAAAAATAAATGAAAAAGTGGCAAAATATGATTATGTGCTCATATATAAAACAAAATCAAATTAGCTTTTCATTAAAAATATTTAAAACACAAATATCACACACATTCTCACTTTCCTAGTGGTTAATAGGGCAGATGATTTCATGAAACATTCATATTATTATTCTTATTCCCCCAGAAGGAAATAGTTTAGCAGAAAGGGGTATAAAAATGACATGAAAAGATAAATGAAGGCTAATCATAGTAAAAGATAAAAAAGGAAGGGACATAACTTCTGCTTTAATCTTTTCTCTTTTTTTAGTATTAACATATAAAACAAAGACAAGCATTTTAAAACCATTTTAAGATCACAGACCGTTTGGGTTCTAATATCTACTTTTCTGGCTTTGTGACTATGGGCAATTGCTTAACCTCTCTATGCCACAGTTCCCTCATCTATAAAACAGTAATCATAATTTTTATCTCGGAGGATTCTTGTGAAGGTAATGAGTTAATATACATACACTTACCAAGTGTTAGTTACTTAAAAATTAGTCATTAGCCAATATTATACTTTAGCTTGATTTGCATTTATTATAGTTTAAAGAGTTAAAATCAAACCAAGCTTAAAAACAACCTTAATTATATAGAATAGTCTCCCTAACACAAAGATACAGGCAAAAAAGTATTTTCTATCACATGTACTTGAAATACCAAAAATGAAAGCATCTGTTTGTAAAATTTGCTCCCAGGAGTGTTACATTCTGGTTTCAATAAACAAGATATAATTTCCAGATAAACTATATCTATAAAAGTCATATGATAATTAATTACAGTCTAATTAAACTTAATTACATTTTATTATGTTCACTAAGTATATATCAGAATATACTGTTGCCTTCATATATATATTAATATTCTTTTAATTTATATTAACTTACCAGAAACTTATTTCCTGTACCAAGGACTGTCTGAGCAGCATGTGGGTCTGAAGTACATTCTTTAGTTGGGGTGGTCCATTTGGGATCATTTGCATTAAGTATATGCATAAGCTTGTTTTCTGAAGCACTGTAAAATCTATCATTATTCTAAGAAAATAAATTGGAAAAGCTGTTTTATAAAATGCAAACCTACACATTCATGTTTTTAGAAAGTGTTTAAAACCAGAACTAAAATATTCAGATCAGAACAAAAGAATGAGGCACCCCAAATTTGATAGCAACTATCAAACAACATGCTAATGTAAAAATGCAGAACCACTGTCAGTGATTCAGGAGGGCTCAGTGTTGGAGGGGCAGAGAAAGAAAGAGTGTCTACACGCATCAGGGAAGGAGAGAGATTAGGAGTCATTCCCAACCATCGAGTTTAATTAGCAAGGTATACTGTGATTCTGGATTTGAAGCTAGAAGACTAGGATTCAAGTTCCATCTCTATTTACTATAAATAGCTATAAATCATCCAGTATCTACAGAATAGTCCTTAAGAGTAAAATGAGAGACCGGCCTCATGTCTGTTCCAAGGATTAGCTGAAATAGGTTTTAGTTAATACCATTATGTGATATATAAAGAGATTTAAGCAAAAATGCATATGATGTAAGGGAAATAATTTTATTTTCCTACTTAGGATTATGAAAAGCAAAGACAGGTATAAATTGTATAAAATACTAGATATGGAGTTTAAAATGTAAATTTGGAATTTGCATACTATTAACTAATTACACTACCAGCTACTATGAACCACATATTATTCTTGTTAACCAATTTCCAGTTCGCCCACGTGGTCTGTAGTTTGAACATCCTTCTCACCATTTCTCCTAACTTAGTTCCCCTCAAATCATTCTTTTTCCTGGTAGCTGTTACCCCTACCTCCTCCAGTTTACCAGCAATTAATGTTCGCTAAAAACCTCACCTGATATCTTATCTCAACATCCAGTTTTCATAAAAGCTGCCACTTCTTTGATATTTGACTCAAAATACCAGAAAGTGTGATAATGGTCAAACTAATTTTACCTCAATAGTATTTTTCATTTTGTGGAATGCCTCTTGAAAATGGTTCTCCTTTGGACTGGAAGAAAATGTGGAAAAATCTCCAGCAAATAAGGTAGGAATTTCCGATTTGGGTTCTGGCCGCCACTGGAGGTTGCTTGCAGCAATTAACATGCGAGGTTTAATGATATCTTCACTAAGATCTATCCAAAACTTGATTGCCAATAAGTTATGGCATTCATCTGACAAATAGACTAAAGGAGCAAGACCTAAAATGAGAACAAACAAAAAACCCCATTTGATATAAATTCAAAAAATACAAATGTACATGAAAGACTCTAGCCAAGTTAATATTATATTGTTATTTAAAGAATAAAGTGAAATTCTAACTGTTCCTATAGGGAAATTTTAGGAACAGTTTCATGTTAAAATGAAATTATCTGGTATTTGGAGAACCTATTTAAGGCCACCATTTATTTATTAAAGGAATATTGATCCTCTTGTTAAATTCTGTCACATCCTTTAATTGATATGGCATAAAGTTATAGGGTGTGTTTCTTGCATTCTCTTATTGAATGGAAAGTACTTTTTATTTTTCCCCCACAAGGCCTGATGCCAAGTAGGCAGAGAGTCTAAGTGATGAGGGTCTGCCTCTTGTAGAAGTCATGCATCATGTAGCCATCCCCACTTTATATTGTTCTTCCCAGGTCCTGCCTTCTCAATGCATTTTCTGGAACACTTTACTACAATTTCTGCTTTGCTAGAAAATGACCCACCTATTTGATACAAATTATGTTGCCTTTCCTACTTCACAGCTGAGGAAAAAAAAAACCCATTTGATTATATGTGTTAAATAAATTTAAAAATGCAGGGAACCTCTAATATGCCAGTTTATTTTGGTATGCTAATTAATGATAAAAACAAATTAAAATAAATAAATAAATAAATAAACTTAAAGAAAGCCCAGGAATGACCTGTTATTTACAGTGTTAGAATTTCAATGACAGTTGACAACACATTCTGTTCCTGAAGCAATGGGAAGCAGGCGTACTTGTACATTGCTGGTGGCAATACAGGTTTGCGCAATCCTGTGGAGAAAAATTGGGTAATACCTAGCAAAGCGACATATGTACTTACCGTTCACCCGGCAGCATCATTTCTAGTTTGCTACTCTGAAGATAGACTTCCAATGACAGTAAAATGCACATGAACAAGGCTGATGAAAGCACATGTATGAGGTTACTCACTGAAGTACAGTTTGTAATTATAAAGGACTAACAGCAACCTATCTTAGCTCACGCCCAGGAGAGTGGTTGAGTAAGCCACGACACACCCTTATAATGGAGTATCATTCAGCCAACAACAGGATGGAGAAGAGCTACATCTGTGATTTCTGAACATACTGTTAGGTGAAAAACAAAAGCACAAAAGAAAGACTAGAATCTACAAGCAAATATACATATATCTGTCTATTTGTACAAAACATACAGGGAGGATAAACCAGAACTACAGGGGTTGGGTATGGATGGGGGAAGAGGACTAACACTGGGTCAGCAAAGATGAGATGGGAGGGACACTTCTCTGACTTTGTCTTTCTGTATAGCTCTGACTCTGAGAAGGACAATGATATTCCATATATCCTTCATATATCCTCCAAACAAACAGAACCAACCAGCTATTAGGGAATCCAAGTTAGAACAAACATTTCCTAGCTTTAAAGGGTCTATGAGCAATCATGCTCCTGTAGTAGTAAGGAGCATATCTAGCTATCAGATATTGGTTCTAAACACCATTTTCTAAAAAAAAAAAAAAAAAAAAAAAAAAAAGTAAGGGAAGGGAAGGAAAAAAAAGCATCTAGGGTTCCTTGGGGAAGTATTGCAAATCTTCCAATAAGTCATTTTGTTCAACATTGTTTCATTATAACATTGATAAGATGCTATAGGAAATTAATCCTTGTTTGTATAAACTAGCCTGTGGAAAAACTAGTTTTGTTATATGTCATTTCACTTAAAGTTGCAGAACCTACCAAAATGTTAAGCGAGGACTCACTGTAGTTGATTTCCCAGACAGGGGCACGGGACTTATGAGCCTGGAACTCTTGTGATGCTAAAAAAGAAGGAAGTGCTCAAAAACACAGGAGTCAACCTGAAAAACGTCTAATGGACCAAGCTGAAACAACAGGAATAATAAAATAATAAAACTACTAAATTTTAACCCATAAAATAAATGTTTATAAGTCCATACTGATATAAATCAAATAAATAAATGCAGGGAGAAGAGGCAGCTCTTCCTCAGAGTACAATTCCAAGGAATGTAGAAGGAAAAAAAGAAAACCATCATTAGGTAAGTATCACAGCAATAACTGTTGCAAACAAAATCAACTGATGGATACTAAATGAATGGGTGAAAGTTTGCAGTGAAGTAGGTTATGAATAATCTCAAAGAATCTACTCCAAGATCTATATTGACTACAAATGGAAAGTCAGTTAATTACAGGTAAGAAACCAAGAAGATACCACCTGAACCAAGTAACCAAGGTTGTTGCCATTACCAGCAATGTGAAATACCAACATCGCTGACCACTCCATACGATGTACAGACAAGACAAAACATTATTTCTGTGTTAACTTTGCCAAAAATGCATAACTTAACCCAACCATTAGAAAACATCAGGCAAACACAAATTGAGGGGAATGCTACAAAATACTTAACCAGTGCATTCAAGAGTGTTAAGATCATCAGGAACTATTAAAGACTGGAGAAGACTAAGGAGAAATATGAATAAATGAAAGTGGAATCCTGGCATAGAAAACAGAAAATAGTGTAACAAGTTTCAAACTCAAATAAATATAAAATTTAGGCAATAATATTGAACCAATGTGTACTTCCTGATTCTAGTAATTGTACTATGGTTACGAAAATGTTAACATTAGGGGAAGCTGGCTGAGGGATATTTGGAAACCATTATTTCTGCAACTTTTCTGAAGTTCTAAAATTAGTTCAAAATAAAGTTAAAAATTTTCAGTGCCAAAAAATGGGAAGGGATGACTGGATAAGCCAGGCTAGGAATGAGGCTAGGAAAATCTAGGCACTAAACATTCAGTCCTACTTATTTACAATTTCTTGTTTCTGTTGCCCTGAGAATTATGTTTCCCTTATAAATAGTAGTAATGAAAACAACTGTCATTGTCAGATAATCATTTGTTTATCCTGTTGCAAATGACAGGTATCCCATTTATTTTTCAAATTTACCAACAGATTAAATGGATTTTAATCTTTTTATAAAGTATATTATACTGATTATGTTATTACAGTTGTCCCATTTTTTTCTTCCCTTTATTCCCCTCTGCCCTGCAACCACCTCCCATGAGCATTCACCCCCCACACCCCCCTTAGTTCATGTCCATGGGTTGTACATATAAGTTCTTTGCCTTCTCCATTTCCTATACTATTCTTAACCTCCCCCTGTCTATTTTGTACCTACCATTTATGCTTCTTATTCCTGTATATTTTCCCCCATTCTCACCCTTCCTCCTCCACACTGATAACCCTCCATGTGATCTCTACTTCTGTGATTCTGACCCTGTTCTAGTTGTTTGCTTAGTTTGTTTTTGACGTTTTCAGGTTCAGTTATTGATAGCTATGAGTTTGTTGTCATTTTACTGTTCATATTTTTGACCTTCTTCTTTTTCTTAGATAAGTCTCTTTAACATTTCATATACTAAGGGCTTGGTGATGATGAACTCCTTTAACTTGACCTTATCTGGGAAGCACTTTATATGCCCTTCCATTCTAAATGATAGCTTTGCCGGATAGAGTAATCTTGGATGTATGTCCTTGCCTTTCATGACTTTGAATACTTCTTTCCAGCCTCTTCTTGCCTGCAAGGTTTGAGAAATCAGCTGACAGTCTAATGGGCACTCCTTTGTAGGTAACTGTCTCCTTTTCTCTTGCTTTTAAGATTCTCTCATCTTTAATCTTGTATAATGCAATTACAATGTGCCTTAGTGTGTTCCTCCTTGGGTCCAACTTCTTTGGGACTCTCTGAGCTTCCTGGGCGTCTATTTCCATTGCCAGACTGGGGAAGTTCTCTATTATTTTTTAAAATAAGTTTTCAGTTCCTTGCTCTTCCTCTTCTTCTTCTGGCATCCCTATGATTCAGATGTTGGAACGTTTAAAGTTATCCTGGAGGTTCCTAAGCCTCTTCTCGTTTTTTGAATTCTTGTTTCTTCATTCTGTTCTGGTTGAATGTTTCTTTCTTCCTTCTGCTCTAAATCATTAATTTGAGTCCCAGTTTCCTTCCTAT
Source organism: Phyllostomus discolor (assembly GCF_004126475.2). NCBI lineage: Eukaryota > Metazoa > Chordata > Mammalia > Chiroptera > Phyllostomidae > Phyllostomus > Phyllostomus discolor. The sequence continues at coordinate 117,214,356 of NC_040904.2, forward strand.
CACTGTTGGTTCCCTGCATGTTTTGCTTTACTTCACTTTGCATAGCCTTCACTTTTTCTTCTACTTTGTGCCCATACTCAACCATTTCTGTGAGCATCCTGATTACCAGTGTTTTGAACTCTGCATCTGATAGGCTGACTATCTCTTTATTGCTTAATTGTATTTTTTCTGGAGCTTTAATCTGTTCTTTCATTTGGGGCATAATTTTTTGTCTCGGTGTATCTGTTACGTAGTAAGGGATGGAGCCTTAAGATATATGCCAGGGTGGGGCAACCTAGTGGCTGAGTTGTGGCACTGCATGTGGGAAAGGGGTCCAAAAGGGAACAATGTCACTTGCTTGGCTCTCTGCCGACTTTCCATCATTTCCCCCCCTACCCACAAGCGAATCGGGCCCTTCTGGTTCTGATTCCCAGGTGGGTGATTTGTGTACATTCTAGGACCCTGTCTCCCCATTGACTCCACTGTGAGGGTGGGAATTCCTCCCATCACTGCAATCCCCACAGGTTTTTTCAGTGAGAGGTTTTGAGGCTTTACATCCCTATGCCAGAACCCTGGTTACACGGTATGTCTCACTCCCTAGTTGTTCCTCTCGGTTTATCCTCATGCAAATGTGGGACCATCCAGTCCAAAAGCTGCTGCCTCTCCCACCCCAGGAGCATCCAGTTCTCCAGCCATCGCCTTGTTGCAAGTCTGCTCCACTACGGCTGCCCGTCTCTGCCCCTCCTACCAGTCTAGATGAATTTCTTTAATTCCTTGGTTGTTAGACTTCCATACAGTTTGATTTCCTGGCAGTTTTGGTTGTTTTTTGTTTTTAAATTTGTTGTCCTTCTTTTGGTTGTGCGAGGAGGCACACTACCTACCTACACCTCCATCTTGGGCAGAAGTAGAAATCCTTTTTTTCTGGGGTTTTGCAGAGCTCACTCTCAGGATCCCTCCCACCTTGCTGGCCAGTCCTGTCTCTCTAACTGGCTCCTTTCTATGTCCTCTGCTTTCAGGCATCAGAGTGCTGAGTCATTTCTCTACTCCTTTCACACTGCATGACCTCAGCCAGTGTCAAGACTTGAACGCCACCTAGATGTTGATTTCCTAGTTTATACCTAGTTTATACCTAGCCAAGACATGCCCCCTGATCAGATTCCTGCATTCAACTGTCCAGCAGAACTCTCCACTTAGATTAAACACCTAAAACTTAACTGTCCAAATTGAGCTCCTACCCTTGCCCACAGAGCTGTTTTTCCTTGCAATCTTCCCATCTCAGAGAATGGCAACTCTTGTTTTTCCAGGTTCTTAGACCAGTAACCTTGGTACTGACTCCTCTCTTCAACCCCATGCTATCCCCCTACCTTCCAAATACAACTAGACCTGACTACTTCTGACCACTCCCGTTTCTTTTGTCTGGTCCAAACTGTAATCACATTTTGCATAAATCTTCAGTAGCCTGCAGCTGGTTCCCCTGTTTGTACCCTCATGCCCCCTGTAGTGTATTCTCAATAGAGCAGCCTAAGTGATCCCCTGAAAACCTGGTCAGGTGGTATCATTCCTCCCATTGCCTTCAGAACTCGAGTTGAGTTCCATACAAGGCCCACCATGTGGTCTAGTCCTTCAGTGCCTCTACCCTGGCTGTGATTACTCATTCCCTGGCCTCTGCCTATGCTTCAAGGCACCAGAGAGGATCCTGCTGTGTCATGATCGTTTCTTCTGCCTGGACCTCTCCTTCTCCAGATGTTCACATGCTTCCCTCCCTGTTTGTTCAAGTCTCACTCAAATCTCAACTCTGTAGTGAGGTCTTTCTTCCCCTCCCTATCTAAAGCTATATTTCTCTTGCCTGCCCCTGATACTACCTGTCATTCCCTATCTCATTTTTTTCTTAGCAGTTACTAAGAAAAGTATAAATGTACTTATTTATTTATAATGTCTCCCTCCCTCCTATAACATAAGCTCCACGAGGGCAGGGATTTTTGCCTGCTTCATTCATTGCTACTCACCCAGCATTTACAAAAGAATGTGTGGAAGGTGTGGGAAAAGTCACAAAGTCTGATTAAGATGAAATGAAATGCTATGAAAACAATGTAGCATATTAACATATTAGAGTCAAAGAAAACTCACAAAGCACTGAAACACAACTTACCAAAAAAAAAAAAAAAGAACACAGCAAAGAGCACAACCCATAAGAAAACAAAACTTTTCCCATAAGAAAGGGGGAAAAAAAAGACAGTTTCTAAATTCTTCAAAACAGATTTATGCTATTGAACTTAATAGGAACATGTACTTGAGAAAGTAAAAGCTTAAACATGGGATAAGTAGCCCTGTAAGACACAGAGAGTGCAGGGCCAAAGAAGTAAATTGAGGACATCATATATGATCACAATGGGTCAGATACATGTATTAGAAATATCAAGAAATAATACATATTACAGAAAATTAAATTATGAACATAAAGGCTAGATATAATAATGGTGAATGAAAATGAAAGAGAAAAAATAAAAGCAATCAGAGAATAGGTAAAAACAAAAACAAAAATAATGCAACGTAAGACTAACTGGTATCCTTGAAATTGAAATCCCAATAAATGGACAGCAGACATGTTCAAAGAAATTACAGAATACCCATGAAATAAAGAAAGCACCAAGTCTGCAGATCAAAAGAGCATTCTGTGTCCCAGAAGAATTGTGTACAGAATGCTTTCACTAAGACACAGTTTAGTTAAGCTTTTGGAGTAGAAGAGAAAATATTTTTTTTCTTTAGATATCCAGACTGAAAAAGAAAATGACTAAATGGGGGGAAAATTATGCCAGTTTCAGACTGTTCAATTCCAAAAGAGTAATTTGCACAAAGTTCTGAGGGAAGGAAAGAAAGCACGATCTCACAATATTATGCCTAGGTAAGACATAGTCTCAGAATTAAGGTAATAGGTACGGCATGGAAAAATATGAGGAACTTGTGGAATATGGTGCATATGAGGCCTTCTCGAAAAGGAGATGGACACCAAATCTTAGCCAAAGAGTAGGAGAAGGGAGAAACATGACAGGGAAGTTGATAAGTAAGGAATCTCGCAAATATTTAAGACCCAACCCTGTACCAGGAGCAGCTTTAGGAGCTGAGGATATGGCAGTATCAAAGTCTCTGTCCTTGTACAGCTAATATTCTGGAAGAGGGAGACAGAAAAACATAAACATATTGTCAGGCGCTGCTGAGTGCTATAGAAAATTTAAAGGTAGGTTGGGAAGGGAAGAGAGTACTGCTCTTTTACAAATGGTGGTCAGGGAAAGGTCATTTATAAGGCTGCATTTCACCCATGACTTGAAAGAACGAAAGGAGCCAGCCATGTGGCTGTTAGGAAGAAGCTTCTGGGAGGAACAACATTGAGTATAAAGGCTCTGTGATGAAAGCTAGCTCAGTGGGCCCAAGAAGAGCAAGGAGATGTCAACACAGCTGAAGTGGAGTGAAGGACAAACTGCCAGGGGAGGAAACTGGAGTGCCAGGCACAAAATCATCAATAAATAGAAGTCTTTCTGCATAAAGTCAGACCTCAGCTGGTTTTGACACTTCCTAGTACTTAGGGAGACAAGATTTGGACTTTTTGATAGAATATATGGAAAGAGATAAGGAAAAAGGAATGTGCAATGTCATATTTAAGGAATAAAATATAGATGTACTTGGCTGAGATGTTGAGAGTAGTAAAAACTGAAGCTGACACTGCAAAGGTTATTTCTTTTCTTTTTCTTAAAAACATTTCTATTTACTTATTTTTAGAGAGTGGGGAAGGGAGGGAGAAAGAAAAACAGAGGAACATTTACATGTGAGAGATACTTCAATCAGTTGCCTCTCACATGCCCTCAACTGGGGACCTGGCCCACAACCCAGGCATGTACCCTGACTGGGAACTAAACCAGCAATCTTTTGGTTTGAAGGCTGGCATTCCATCCACTGAGCCACACCAACCATGGCTATTTCTTTGTTATTTAAAATTATTTATTCCTTAAAAATTAAAAATAGAACTACTGTATGACCCATCATTTCCATTTTTGGGTATATATCCAAAGGAAACAAAATCAGTATGTTTAAAGGATATCTGCCCTCTCATGTTCACTGCAGCATTATTCATAGCAGCCAAAACAGGGAACAACCTAAGTGTCTGTGAAGAGGGAAACAGTTAAAAAAAATGTGGTATATACAAGGGAATACTATTCACCCACAGAAAAGGAAATTCTGCTATTTGCAATAACACAGATGGACCTTGAGGGCATTATGCCAAGTGAAATAAGTCAGAGAAAGACCAGTATTGTATGATCTCATTAACATGTGGAATCTCAAAAACAAAAGAAAAAAAAAACAGAATCAGAAATAAAAACTCAGAGGAAAAGTCATCAGACTTCCTGCATAGGAGAGAAATCTGCCTCCCAGGCCTCTTTGCTATACAAACATTCTTTAAAAGATACTCTGAGACAATGGCTGCTACCGCATATGTAGAAACATCACAAGAATTGCTCTCCTACATGAAGAACTGATAGGACAAATAGAAAATAGCCAGCAAGGTGGGAAATTTTAATCCACCAATACTAATAATCACATTAAAGATGATTAGATAAAACCAGTTAAAAGATACAGATTGTCAGATTGGGTAAGGCAAGACCCAACCACACTGTCTACAAGAAACAAATTTTGAATACAAAAACATCGACAAGTTAAAAATAAAGGAATGAAAAATAAATATACCATGCAAACTAACACCAATGATAAAAAAATATTGGAGTAGCTATATGTAAAAAAGTCGGCTTTAGAACAATGAATACATATCATTAGGGATAATGAGAGATACTGCAAAGGGGAAAATAACCCAAAAATCAAAGCTGGAGACAGAGGCCTGAATGTGCAACTGCACAGGGAAATTATAATCATCTAATAGTAATCACTAAACCCTGTAGAAAATTTTCTAGCAATTTCTTTAAAATTAAGTAGTCGGGATGGGATGTAAGTCCTTCCCTTGTAATACTGTACAGTTGATTTACATTAAGAAGTGAGGTTAAAACAGGCCTATTTTCAAACCACTAGTTACCAAATTTGCTGATTTGTAGCTCCAATTAATCCTAAAACAAATTTTAAAAGACAATGTTTTTAAAAAGCTACAACTAAATACACTGTATATTACCTTTTTTTTTCACAACAGAAACTACCAATCCTATTAGGTCCACCTCAGAACAATGTGGCTGGAAGCCTGGATTCCATAACTGTTTGAAGGGAATGGGCTCCCTTGGCTGATAAACTTGGAACAGTATTTCATCAGAAGCCTACAAGAAAAAAAATTAGCATGTGTAGATTCTATAAACTCATATGCATTTATCAAAATTAAAAAATTACAATGAGGACATACCGGTATTTGTTGAAACTGAGTGTTTTTGGTTGCTGTTAACTGTATTGTAGCTTTTCCAGATTTATTTTTAGATCTTGATGTTGCAAGATGATAGATTCTGTATCTCTTTCCCTCTGTTAGCAGGGAATATAAATCTGATGATGGGCGCCAGATACTTAAGATAACTATTCAGATAAACAGGAAAAAGACAATGGAAGAACTTATAATTATTAAAATTCCTGTCTAAAAATGAATACTTAAGACAATGACGAAATCAGAGTCAAGCATGAGAAGAATGCAATGCGCTGTTACTGGTCTGACAATGGAGAAGGCCACATGAAAAGAATGCAGGAGGCTTCTAGAAGCACATGCTGCACAAGAAATAGGGATCTCAGTCTTTCAACCACAGCAAATACATTCTGTCAGGAACTACATGAGCTTGGAAGAGGACCCTGCGCATGAGATAAAAATGCAGCCAGCTGACACCTGGATTTCGGCCTCACAAGGTACTAAGCAGAGAACCCATCCAGTTCTTCCCAGACTTCTGAACTGGGAGATAACAAAACAAATTTTACCCCAGGGAAGGAAAAGCCAGTGATCCAAGCAGGTGGATGGGAAGGGGAGGGAGGCAGCTAAAAGCCTTTCTCCATTGCTGATCCCAAATGGATTTGGTCTCTTCCCAATGGACCAACCAGGAGAACATTGTATTTAGAATTGCTAGTCCTTAGTTTTCATTAAGCACTAAAACTACTGTCACATTAAATTTGGTAACTTGACTCCAGGAAGTCTCCTTCTTTGGTCCCAGGGTTAGCCTGAAAAAGGAATCTGGGCCAGATTCCAGCATCTGTGGAGACCTGGAAGACCCAGGCTCCTCTGAGGGCAAAGGTGAGACCCATGGTGCTCCCTTTGTCCTGGTGGACTCTGCTGCAACCCAGGGGCCGCCTTAGGATGGGACCTGGTGGATGCAGGCTCCTTTTCTAGTCGGTAGAAAAATTTGGTCACGAGTTCTAAAGGACTGTACAGCTAGTAAAAATGTTCATCTCCAAGTGCTAAGGAGTATGTATCTCTTTGATTTTGATATTTTGGAACTTTCAGCAATTACAAAGGACTGAAAACCATGGCTGTCTTTTGGGGGCCACTTTGGAGGACATGAAAACACAGGTGTGAGGCTGGAGAAAACAGCCAAGAAGAGACAGAGACAAGAAAGAGCCAAAAATGACAAAAAAGAAGGGCGATGGAAGGGAGAGGAGCTGGTTGACCATGCAGTGGTTTCAGTTGGTGGGTCTGGGGACCACAGCTCCTTTGAGAGCTCCCCACCCTTCACCAATCGACTCTAGAACCTGGAAACACCGGAAATCATAAAGTTGCCAGCTCAGCATTTGTTTCTGCAAACTTTTATTTCCAGGTTCTCAGGGAGGGATGAAGTATGTTATGTTGGTTTCCAAGTGAGTGGAAGCCAAGTTTGGAGCCTTGTCAGCATCCTTGGAGATCACTGTCAGGTACAGAAACTCATAAAAGCTTTGGGTCATATGTAACTTTGTTAAAAATTTATACTAAATGAAATATAATTTTTTCTACCTAAAAAATAAATAATACTGATAACAACAAAGATCTAAAGATTCTATTATCATTTTGTGGGCACTGGTAGACTTTGCTCCTCTGATATGCACTAACTTTATACTTCGTCTAGCATTTGCAATAATTTTATTAATATAATACTTTAACTTAAAATTGATAAAGACAAAAAATTTACATACTGACCTGAATCTTTTTCTTTTTTCTCATAGCTTATGACACGCAACTTCCACACGGTTGTAACATCCCTCGATAACATTTGCTCCCCTTTCTCAGCAGACTCTATAGCCTTCCGGAATTCCAACTGGATCTGTGCTTGCTTCCTGTCATTCAACATCTGTCTATGATTATTTAAGGCTCGTAACTGTTCTTCACTAAAATAAGCCTGTGATCATTTAACATATGAAAGCATTTAAGGTTGGAATAAAAAACAAAACAAAAACAAAATACCTCATCTATTGTAACTGAATCACTTTAAATGGGGGGTAAAACACAACAGAATTGAGTTCATTTTAAGGGTGTGACAATACAAAAATTGAGATTAATATACTCAGCTTATCACATAACAAATATGTTCTGGTGTCTTAAACTGTTTACTAATCTTCGTGATCAACTTCCCTAGGGACAAAACAATCCCTGCTTGTAAATGTACTCTAATAATCACATCCATCAACATCAATGACATTCTAAATGGCTAACATGTGAAAGTTTACTCTATTTGAGAAATGGATCTATGTGTGGGAAATTTGTTAATTCATTTAATCTGTATAATAACCCTATGAGGCAGGTATTCTTATTGTTTCCATGTTGCAGATGATGAAACTGAGGTGAGAGAGAATAAATAACTGCAGAGGCACATGGGTAGGGTTAGCTCAAGAACCCTCATTCTTAGCCCCCGTAGTGTAATCTCATGAACTCTCTGGAAGAGCTGATACAATTTAAACAGACATGTGCTAGCCCCAGCCCGGTTGCTCAGTCAGCTAGAGCATCATCCTGATATGCCAAGGTTGTAGCTTTGATCTCTGATCAGGGCACATATGAGAATCAACCAATAAATGCATAAATAAGTGGAACAACAAATCAGTTTCTCTTTCTTTCTATCTAAAAATTAAAAACAACAACAAAAAACCCAAAACCAAAAACCAGATACGTGCTATAAGCACTTCTTGCCTCCATACTTCTCTCTCAATTACTTCATCAAACTGCTGTCTTTACTTCTTGGGAAACTCAACCAGTGTAACAAGAATAAATTAATGAATGAATAAAAAATAAAAACAAATAAATCAGGACATGGAATCAGACAAATAACACACTAGAATTGCTGTTGCCTTACAAATCTTAATCTCATGATCTACATGGGGCAGGGAGACTTCAACTCTGTAGTCTGAAAAGGGCTAAAAATGTAGACAGTGTTTAAGCAAGAATTAAAAAGAAATCTATGATTTCCAAAGGCCCACAACATTCAGCACTGTCACTGAAAACAAATCCTTTTGACAGAATGTTTCAGAAATTGATGGTTATTCTTCCAAGAATTATAGCGATAACTTTACCTGAGTGAAATCTCAGCATCATATAAACTCAGAACCATGGAGATTGGCCCCTCTCAGACCTTCCTTTGATAGAAGGTAGACAGAAAGTCTAAGAGATAAATCACTTGTCCAGGTATAAAGTGGTAGGACCAGGTCTAGAATTCAGTCCTGCAACTCTCATTCTGCTCATTACTTCCTCCTTATAATAAATTACATAAAAGGATACCAGACTAATAAATATTTCATTAAATTTTGTGAATGAAATTAAAACTATCTTCATGATGACTCAGAGAAAGCACAAGCTTCAACATATGTAATAATATAAGCTATAGAAGCAAATGATGTTTCAGGAAAGCAAAATAAAGCCTTAACTTACAGACTTGTAACAAGTACACTCACAGGCTTTCAAACGGGACTCAAACAACTCAAATTTCACAGGCAGAATCTGAGTTGTATCATTTGGGAATATGAGGGAATTCTATTCAGAATAACACTGCTTAGTCTCCTAGTGGAGAATTGTTTGTTTAGCTTTTGTAGTCTCATTTATTTTTAAAAACTTAAGGCTATATATAATATTTATTATCACCATATTAATGAGAATTATCAATAAACAAACAACAGTTTTCCTAAAATTTCTTACCCACTCCCTATCTAGCAAACCAATCCTTGCATTAATTAGATACCTGGGTGTCTACAAATTTAGGAAGTAATTTACCTTAATATATGAAATGATGTTCTAACAACAGCAACTAACATTTATAAGAAACTTTATTAACAGTATTCTTTTACATATATTATGTAATTTGATCCTAAAACAACTTATTTTATGCCCATTTTAAAGCTATTTTATGTCCAATTTGCTTTGCTAGTAAATGGCAGAGGAATGATTCTAAAGCCTATGCTATTTCTAACACAGTTTAATTCTTATGCACTTGTCTATTTAAGTCTCTTTGAGGTAGAGATCATGAAATAGTCTCTGGATAGGATCTGAGAAAGAGCTGAGAACATGGAAACTAAGATACTGCTTTGAAATCACTTGTTTTATTTCAAAAGTAACCAAGTTTTGTCTGTATTTTAAACTACATTTAATATATAAAATTACTTAATGCTCCTATCTATCCTTTATTTGATACAGAATCATAACTATACCACCATGTCTAGCTCATCACTATGGATCCCAGAAATGCAAACACCCCCTTTGAGAAGCAGCATTTCAACATACTGCTTCCCGGGACAGCCAGAGAATGCCCACAACACGCCCTCTTCTTTTCTCACCTCAAGGTAACTGGGGTCTGGCACAGTCCTTACTGCTTCATAGAGCTCTGCACCATCCTGAAGAGCACATACTTGCTGTCTGGTTAGTGCACATGACAGTGTACATTGTTTTGTTACATTTTCTAGGGAAAAAACAGCATTATTAATTAGCTAATCCACAAAGTTAACAACCCTGAAAACAAGACAACCAAGCAAAAAACATACAAATAAAGGAAGTTAAAAAATAAGCTTTCTAGGTAAATGTGAAGCTAGTGTATTCATGATTTAAAACATTGTCAAAGAGCCCTGGCTGGTGTGGCTCAGTGGACTGAGCAAGGGCCTGAGAACCAAAGGGTCACAGGTTTGATTCTCAGTCAGGGCACATGCCTGGGCTGTGGGCCAGTCCCCAGTATGGGACAAGTGAGAGGCAACCACACACTTGATGTTTCTCTCCCTCTCTTTCTCCTTCCCTTCCTCTCTCTCTAAGGATAAATGAATAAAATCTTTTAAAAACATGTCAAAGAGTTTACCTGATTTATTTGTAAATTAAGTAAATCCACAATTCACTTAAATCATGAAAACAGCATGAATTAGTAATATGTTTAAACAAATCAAATTTTGAGAGTGTAATTTTTTTCAGATTTATATAGAACATGAGGTTAAATAATAGAGAAAATCATGAAGAAAGGCAGAACATAGATTTCAGCAATAAAAAAGGTAAATAAAAAAGTAAATTACATGACCTATAAGCAAAAACACTATGATCTGTACTATTAAAATTGATGCCATAGGAAAAACAAGTTCTAGCTCCAAGTAAAACAACATAAAACTGAACAACTGTAATAACAAAAACTGCAAAATTACATAATGAAGAAAAAGACACAGAAGAAAGAGAGTGACAATGATTCAGGGGAAAATAGTTTTTTGAGTGTTTTCTTTTTTTTCTTTTTAATGTATTTGACATATAACACTGTGTAAATTTAAAGTGTACGACATGTTACTTTGATACATTTATATATGCAATATAATTGTTTTTGTTATATACTGCATTTATGTATGCAATATAATTGTTCTTTGTATGATTATTTATCACATTGCATAACTAAAGTACAATACAGTTCTTTATATTCAGTATACTGAGCATTAGATCTCTGGCTTATTTACTACTTGTTGCAAGTTTGTACTTAAATACCATCAGTATTACCCCTCACCCTATCCTCTGGTAACCACCATTATATTATTCTCTATTTTTTATGAGTTTGTCTTTTTTATACTTTACATGTAAGTGGTATCATACAGAACTTATTTAGCAGAAAATAATTTGATGGTTCTTTCCCTCACTGCTATTCTTTCTCTAATACTGCAAAAGGTACTATAAATGCTTTAGTACTGAAGCTTAAGAGGGAGTTTACTAAAGACTTCTGAAAAGTGCTATGGGTATGTCATGTATTATTATTATCTAAGACAATTATAAGCATCTAAAAGCTCAGTGTGTTGAATAAAGATATAATAATTTGGGGTCAGTTCATTGATTATCTGTCTATTTATGTAATAATCTCTTTAAAAAGCCCAAGTGCCCATCAGTAGATGAATGGATAAAAAAACTGTGGTATATTAACATAATGGAATACTATGAGAATGTAAAAAGAAGGAACTCTTACCTTTTGCCACAGCATGGATGGACCTGGAGAGTAATATGCTAAGTGAAATAAGCCAGTCAGTGAAAGGCAAATACCATATGACCTCACTTATATGTGGAATCTAATGAACAAAATAAACTGATGAACAAAATAGAACTAGAGGCATGGACACATGGAACAGACTGACATCTCAGAGGGGAGGTGGGTAGTGAAGACTGCATAAGAGGTGAAGAGATTAGCCAAAGAATATACATGCATAGCTCACAGACCCAGAAAACAGTGTGGTGAAGGCCAGGGGAGGAGGGCAGGGGCTAAATGGAGGAGGGCAAAGGGAGGGAAAGTGGGGAACATCTGTAATAGGGTCAACAATTTTTTAAAAAGAAAAAATAAAAAAAAGAGAGAGAATATAAAATATTAATTCAGGACTTCTGGCCAAGATGGAGGTGTAGGGAGATTTTGCCTCCTTGTACAACCAAAAGAAGAACAACAACAAATTTAAAAACCAGAAATAACCAGAACTGTCAGAAAATCAAACTGTATGGAAGTCTGACAACCAAGGAGTTAAAGAAGAAATTCATCCAGACTGGTAGGAGGGGCAAAGACAGGCAGCCGAGGTGGAGAGGATACACAGCAGAGTGGATGCTGGAGAACCAGGTGGGCAAGGCAGTGGTTGTCAGACAGGGCAGTCCCACATTTGTGTGAAAATAAACTGGGAGGAACAACTGGTGAGCAAGAAAGACTGTGCAACCCAGGGTTCCAACGTGGGTAAAGAAAGCCTCAAAAACTCTGACTATAAAAACCTGTGGGGGTTGCAGTGGTGGGAGAAACTCCCAGCCTCAGAGGAGTCCATTGGAGGGGCCTGTAAGATCCTAAAAAAAACACAAGCCCATCCACCCAGGAAATGGCACCAGAGGGGCTCAATTTGCTTGTAGGTGGTAGAGGAAATGACTGAAAGCTGGCTGAGAGTTGAGCAAGGGCCATTGTTCCCTGTCGAACCCCTCCCCCACATATAGCACCATAACATAACAGCGGGTTGCCCCACCCTGGTGAATATGTAAGGTTCTGCCCCTTACCATCTAAAAGGCACACCGAGACAAAAAATCACGGCCTGAATGAAAGAACAGACCAAAGCTCCAAAAAGAGAACTAAGAGATGAAGAGATAGCTAACCTATCAGATGCAGAGTTCAAAACATTGGTAATCAGGATGCTCACAGAAATGGTTGAGTATGGCTGCAAAATAGAGGAAGAAGTAAAAGCAATGCAAAGTGAAATAAAGGAAAATGTACAGAGAACCAACAGTGACAGGAGGAAACTGGGACTCAAATCAATGATCTGGAGAAGGAAGAAATAAACATTCAGTCAGAACAGAATGAAGGAACAAGAATTTTAAAAAATGAGAAGAGGCTTAGGAACCTCTGGGACACCTTTAAGCTTTCGAACATCTGAATCATAGAGGTGCCAGAAGCGGAAGAAGAGTAAGAAATTGAAAACTATTTGAAAAAATAATGAAGGAGAAGTTCCCTAATCTGGCAAAGGAAATAGACTTCCAGGAAGTCCAGCAAACTCAGAGAGTCCCAAAGAAGTTGGACCCAAAAAGAAACACACCAAGGCACATCATAATTACATTACCCAAGATTAAAGATGAGGAATCTTAAAAGCAGCCAGAGAAAAGGAAAGGGTTACCTACCAAGGAGTTCCCATAAGACTATCAGCTGATTTCTCAAAAGAAATCTTACAGTCAAGAAGGAGCTGGAAACTATTCTAGTTCATGAAAGGCAAGGACCTACATGCAAGAATACTCTACCCAGCAAAGCTATCATTTAGAATGGGAGGGCAAATAAAATTTTTCCTAGATAAGGTAAAGTTAAAGGAGTTCATCATTACCAAACCCTTATTACATGAAATGTTAAAGGGACTTATCTAAGAAATAGATGATCAAAAGTAGAACAGTAAAATGCAACTGATCCTAAAAAAAAAAACCAAAAGCATAAACAAACTAAGCAAACAACTAGAACAGAAACAGAATCACAGAAATGGAAATCACATGGAGGGTTATTAGTGGGGAGGAAGAGGGAGAAGAATGGGGGGAAAAGGTAGAGAATAAGAAGCATAAGTGGTAGGTCCAAAATAGACAGGGGGAGGTTAAAAAAATGGGACAACTGTAATAGCACAGTCAATAAAATATATTAAAAAATAAATTAAAAACATTGATTCAGAATTAGAAGAAATCTATTACTTAAACACAATTTACCTGATTACAAAATTTAAATTAGAAGCCTCCAAAACCTCTAATAAAAAAAACTTGTTTTCATATAAATAAACTTGTAATGTACAACTCATTTTACCTTCATGCTCTTCAAATTCTGCTTGAATTTTAGTGAATAAGCCTTCTAGTTTCCTTTGTTGGGCTTCTACATATTTAGCTGCTTCCTTTTCTTCTTCTCTTTCATTGCGAAATATGTATAATCCAGATGATGTCTTCTCCATCCACTGTAATAATGCATCAAACAGAAATACACATTAAGGAGCAATCATTCAAATTAACTGTCTCAAAAGAGAGAAATACAGAGTAAGTTTCAAGAATAAGTCATACCTGCATAGGGTATATTCTTTGAATAACTATATCAACACAACCAACATTTCCCCCATCACTGAAAAGTGATGACAAGGGCAGAGAAAAAGGTCTAGGGTCCGGAGAGAATCCAAGCTTGGCATACCAGCAAGCAGGCCGAGTACTGTTAGCAGAAATCTGAATAAATTAAGGAATACATCAATTTATAAGTTCAGTAAATATATTCAGCTCTATTTCAGACTTCATACGGTTTTCATTCTTTTAGGACTTTAAAAATATTCACTTTAAAAAGTGTCATGAAGTAAGAAAGTGATTAAGTAGAAAAATTGTACAAAAGTAAAAATACTTTCAAAATATAGTATCCTAAAAATTGTTCAAGAAACAGACTCAGATGAGAGAACAAACTGAAGGTCACCAGAGAAGAGGTGGGCTAGGGGCCTGGGTGAAAAAGGGGAAGGGATTAAGAGGTATAAAGTGGCAGTTACAAAATAGTCACGGAAGTGGGAAGTATAGGATAGGGAATATACTCAATAATAGTGTAGTAACTATATATGGTACCAGATAGATACTGGAAATATTGGGGAGACCACTTTGTGAAGTGTACAGCACAATGCTGTACACCTGACACTAATACAGTATTGAATGTCAACTATAATTTTAAAGTTGTTAAAAAAAAATTTTTTTTAAGAGACTGAACAGTGGAAAGAGGGAAACCTATTGTACAATGGCCAGGGAGTGCAGAGCAGGGTTAAGGGAGGCTTTTTTTTCTTTTTAGGTTGAGAAAGACCTGTGGGTGTCTGAAAGCTGAGGATGATTGGTGCTGCCAACAGACAGTGGGCTGGTGGTGAAAACACTCTAAAAGTCATTGTGGTGATGGCTGTGTAACTCTGTGACCATGGAATTATCACTTTCCTTGGGTGAATTGCATGGTTTGTGAATTGTCTCAATAAAGCTGTTGAAAAAAAATTGTTCATACTGCTCTAAAGTCTTAATGTCATGTAAATATGACTAGGCACACCTCATTTCATTGCAGTATGCTTTATTACACTTCACAGATATTGTATATATTTTATAAACTGAAGGCTGGTGGCAACCCTGCATCAAGTAAGTTTATCAGCACCATTTTTCCAGCAGCATTTGCTCACTTTGTGCCTTTGTCACATTTTGGTAATTCGCACAGTATTTTAAAGAAATTTTTTGCATT
Source organism: Phyllostomus discolor (assembly GCF_004126475.2). Classification (NCBI taxonomy): domain Eukaryota; kingdom Metazoa; phylum Chordata; class Mammalia; order Chiroptera; family Phyllostomidae; genus Phyllostomus; species Phyllostomus discolor. The sequence continues at coordinate 117,229,481 of NC_040904.2, forward strand.
TTTATTATGGTATGGTGATCTATGATCAGTGATCTTTGAGAAATTATTTGTGAAAGGAAGAGTCCATCCATGCAGCAAATGTCACTGTTGTCTCATTTGAAGAAACTGTCACAGCCACCCCAGCCTTCAGCAACAACCACCTTATCAATCAGCAGCCATCAGTGTCAAGGCAAGACCCTCTCCACCAGTAAAAAGACTTGTTGAAGCCTCAGATGATGGTCAGCGTTTTTAGGACATAAGGTATTTTTTAATTAAGGTATGCACGTTGTTGTTTTAGACATGATGCTATTGCAAACTGAATAGGCTATAGCAGCAATTTTCAACCGCTGCCACAGCCACAAGAGGCACAGTGGTGTGACACAAGAATTTTTAAAACATCCAATATCTGACTACATACAAAAAGGCACTGAATTCTTTTCTTTCAGACTGTCAAATAAAAAAAAATGACAATAGCTAACGTAACAATAGCCATCTGATGTGAATGAATCAAAGTCATACCAATTTTGCCCTGGCTGGTGTGGCTCAGTCAGTTGGAGTGTCATCCCAATAACTAAAAGGTTGAGGGTTTGATTCCTGGTCAGAGCACATGCCTGGGTTGTGGGTTTGATCCCCAGTCTTGGTGCATGTATGAGGCAACAGATCAATGCTTTGCATTGATGTTTCCCTCCCTCTCTTCCCCTCTTCTTTCCCTTCTCTTTAAAAGCAATGAAAAAAAATGTCCTCAGATGAGGATCAAAATAAAAATTATACTTTTTTTGGTTAGATTGACAAAAAGTATATGTTTCTTGGTGTGCTACAGAATTTTAGTAATTAGTTTATGTGTACCATGAGATGAAAAAGGTTGAAAATCACTGGACTACAAGTAAACAACTTTTATATGCAACGGGGAACCAAAATATTCATGTGACTTGTGTTATTGAGATATTTGTTGTATCGTGGTGGTCTGGAACCTAACCCATATTAAAATCTTGGAAGTATGCCTGTATTAGAAAATTAATAAAACAGAATTCAATTTAAACATGATGAGTTAAAATATACTTATTTACCTGGGCTTCCTCAAAAAAACCTACAAGGACGAAGAACTAGAAGGGACAGTAGATGAGATAATTACCAAAATTTTGGAAGTTAATCATTTGTTGGACAAGTGGTACATAATAAAGCAGCTCAAGAATAATTCCAGTTAATAAAAATAGCAAACATTCATAGAGCAGTTACTGTGGTGCCTGGTACAGTGTTAGTACTTGACATATATTAATATTTAATCTTCACAACAACTCTAAGACTTACTCCCTTTTTACAGGTGACAAAACTTAAGTATAAGAGAAATTACATAACCTACCCAAGGTTATTCAGCTAGCACACTTGTTATTATGAAGCCAATATGAAACAAAATAATTTAAGAAAACTGAAGACAACAGGTACCTCTGTAGGCAGGAGCTGAAAACAGGAGGAAGGTAATTAAAACCTCAGTTACCAAGCAACCTGGTGACTGTTTTTTCCTCCTCTGGACAAAAAAAGAACTCCGGAGAGTTTACTTTCTGAAGAGACTGAGCCACACATGTCCTGGACTCTGGACCACCAGGCAGATGTAGCTAGGGTGCAAGTGAGATGCTATATTGAAAACAAAAAAGCAACAAAAACCCATATGCTGCAAAGGAATTCCCCTTTAGTTTCTTTACTCTGTTCAGCTCTCAGAATAGTCACTGATGTTTGAGGGTCTCCTAATGAAAAAAAATCAAATCCCTGTTTTACCACCCGACAGGTTGACAAGCCCCACCTCACATAGAGCTTCTAATCAGCTCATTAGTGCCCCACTCTTGAAGAGGAAAGAACAACCAACAATTATCAGTTGAGGAAAGTATCCAACCTGAGATCCAAACAAGAAAGGAGGTTCTCATAGAAAAAACAAAACAAAACAAAACAAAACACATGGAGCATAAAAAACTAAAATAAATCAAAACATTAATCACTTTAGAAAGATGAGAAAATGCTGTATACATGGAACAAGAACCAGATGTCATAAAAAAGAAAAAAAATTAAGAAATAATAATGGTCTCTTGAAAATTAAACATTATGCCAACAAGCACAGATTCACTTTAGGGATTAAAAGGGAAAATTAAGAACTAGAAATTGGTGGGGAGAAGACAACAAAATGGAAGATAGGAGGAAAAAGACAAGAAAATTAGAGGATCAATCTAAGAGGCCTAGTGCCTAAATATTCCGAATTTTAAAAAATGAAGAGAGAAAGCTGGAAAGGAAGAAATGATCAAAGAACTACCTCAAGAAACTTTCCCAGAACTCAATGAAGGACATATGTTATAGACTAATTGCCACTGTGTAACCAGGACAATGATTAAAAAGTAAGGCCGGCACCAAAGTACATTATTATGAAATTTCAGAATACTGGAGACAAATGATGTTGAAATGTCTTAGAAAAAGATCCCATAGTGAAGGACTGGGAATAAGAATAGCATAAATGCAGTAGAAGCTGCAACTAGAAGCAACAAGTTAATAGAGGAAATGTCTTCAAAATTATTCTAAATAAATTATCTGAACCTCAAAGTCTACATTTGCCCAACCTTACAATATGATTAACCAGGCACACAATCCCTTTCTCAAGAAGCCTCTGGAGGTTGTGTGCCCTTAAAACTAAAGAATAAATCTAGAAAGATATGAAATTCAGAAAATTCTACTGACACAGAAAGAGGTGAAAATACTGTCCAGGATGATACCTGTGTAGCTTATATAGAAAATCACCACTTTAGGATAAAGCGGGAATATGGAGAGGTACAAGGATCTCCAAGAAAAAGAAATGGACCTGAAAAAGGTTATTTTAAAGCACTGAGATGAGTTTTATGTAACCCCTGTGTGTGAATGAGTTGGTGGTAAGGACTCAGAAAATTAAGGAGGGAAAAGAAAAGGCAACACAGTAACTCTGGGGAAAGCAGTAAGTTGTTAAAAAGGAAATATAATCATATATATATTATATGCTGAGTCGCAAAAAGTATTTTTCATAGTCATTATAACGTAAACATTGAATATACACTTCAGCCCTCTTTCACACCAGGGAGCTAATATAAGTCAATGTCTAAACTGAAGGAGAGAAGAAGACATAGCATATAAGCCAAGAAAGAGCCATGGGATTTGCAGTGGTTGCCTTTGTGGGGCCTGAATAGGGAGGTCAAGGAGGGCTGCATCAGTGACTGCTTTTTGGGGGGTCTTAAGTCTTATATAGTCACATGCAGCTTAATGACGGGTATACATTCTGAGAAGTATGTCTGAGGAAACTGTTGCTTACATTGAGATTAGAGTACATTTTTTAAAAACAGAATATCCTTAATAGGCATAAGTATATTTAAAATTTTAAATGTAAAACCTTTCTAAAATTTAACTGAATCACTGACTGATTTTTATCAAGAGAGTGCATTAATTTAACATACCTTTAATCTAAGAGATTCTGGGGCTTCGAGAGGTGAACAGGCATCAGGAGAGCCTACCAGTTCTGCTCCATGAGTGATGATCTTCTGACCAACAGCCAATCTACCCTTCTGTACGAGAGCCGAGAGGGAAGGGTCCAGCTGGGCCTTCACAGCGTACCATCCGTCTGTCAGTTCCACAGTGGCTGTTTTGCTGGTATCCACATCACCAGTTTTATTGCTAGAAGTTTTAGGTAAACTTGAACTTGGTAAAAGTATTTCAGAAACACAGAAAACAAGGGTTTTTGCAGCTGTGTCATCCCTTTCCATTATCTTTTTTATAGCTGATCTTTGACTTCTATCAATTTCCACATCATATCTAAAAAGAAAAATGCATTATTTTAGAAATTGTGAGTCTATAATTTCAATGTAAAAACAGTCATCTAATAATTGATGATAAAAATGTAGTACTTTTATTGAAGAAATACTGAAATAGAAGAGAATTTAAAATTTAGTAGCTAGCAGTATACTGTTTTATACTATTAAAATATCAATTAAATATTAAAACCCCCCAAATGCGAAAATGCTTTATTAGCAATTCGCAAATAGTAGATCAAATTAGAAATTCAATCCTTCTCATATGCCAAGAAGTGAAGGAGGGGGTGGGGGAAGAGGGAAGTAAAAGTGTATGAATGTGTGATTTCTCTTAGGTGGGCCCAGGGAGATGACAAGAGAACTACTCCATACAACTGAACACCAGTGTGCTATGGCAAGTTCACCACCCACTGGCCCACGTACCTTTATGGCATGAAGTCACAGACTGCATAGAAGTATGAATCATACTGCAGCATATGAGCACATAATGCAACGCTTTAAACTTACCTGTATTTTAGCTGAAGAAGCACCCTTTCTGGGTTCAAGCATCTAGCAGCAAATTGCTTAGGAAAGGCAAATTCCATAGCTGCCAGTTTCCATACAATCCACCTATAGTGATTATAGACCCAATCTCTAGAAATAAGCTTCGGATCCACACCTGGGGTGTCACATAGAGCCCTGAAAAAAGTGCAATAATATAGTAAAAAACACATAAGATAATTTTAAATTCAGTAACCATGACTATTCTTTGCAAAAACATATACTATGTGAGAACATTCAATAAATTTCTGAGTTAATGTATAATCAATAAGCAACGTAACTAGAAAATGATTTGACATGTATGAAAATATAATACAAATCCACTTAACATATTAGTCAATACAATTATTTCAACTGGAAAATGAGATCCTTAATTTCAAATAATTATATTTGGGATTACTTTTCATCTTAAAGAGACTGTTTAGAAATCATGTAAGAACTTCTTCTCTAGTCCTGGTGTTCCCCTCTCTACTCAAATCTCAAACTCTTCTTCCTTTCCCATTCTTACTCTTAGTACTAAGGAGGCAGAAATAATCAAAAGAGAATTTTCATAAGCTTCCACTCTCACATATAACAACCCACCAGCATCTGTACCCTTCACTTTGTCCTTTTCTGCCATTTGTGCCCAAGCTCCCAACCTTTCGTGCCTAGTCAAGGACACTGACCTAGAAATGCTCCTTTCTCCCTTGCATCATCTATTTCACTACCCTCTACTGGACGATTTCCAGCAGAAAAAAATACTGTTTCTCCCTTAAAACAAATAAACACAACAAAACTGACACCCTCTGATCCTACTTCCTTCTCCAGATACTGCCCTTTTTCTCTGCTTCTCTTTTAGGCAATGCCTGAAAAAACAACTACATTCTCTCTCTCTCCAACTCCTCTACCTCCACTGCCCTTTTTATTGCATTCTGATCAAGCTTTTGCTCCACCAAATTACTGTATTATTTTATTAAGATTAGTGATGACCTCCATGTTGCTAAACCCAGCTATCAATTCTCAGTCCCCATTTCACTTCATCTACTAGCAGCACTGACATAGCCCGTTATTCTCTATTCCCCAAAGTTCCATCTCCACTTGGCTTGTAACACCACATTCTTTGGCATTTATTTCTAACTGTGGTTGCTCTTTCTACATCTCTTTTCCATGGCTTTAAATGACATCTATACCCTGATCATTCTCAAATTGATTTCTTTGGCCTATACTTTATCTATGAACTCCAACTGCCTACTCAACATCTCTCCCTGCATGTCTACTGATAACCTTAACTTCAAATGTCCCAAACTGAACTCTCAATTTCCCTTCCATCCTTGGTCTTCTCAATTTTATGTACGTGGTAACTATCCTTCCAACTGCTGCCAAAATCTTTTGGAGCCATCTTTACTCTCCTCTTTATCTCACACTCCTTATCCAATCCTTGAGCATTTGCTTCAAGGATTGAAGCAAACCTTCAATCCTTCAAAACAAACCAGAATCCAACTGCTTTTTACTAATTCAATTGTACCTACTTGGTCCAAGCAAATATTTCTCACCCGGATTAGTGCAAAAGCTTCCTAAGTAGTCTCTCTGTCTCCACCCTTATTTTTCCCTACTTTCTGATCCTAACAAGTAGCCAGAGTCATTCTTCAAAAAATAAGCTAGATCATGTCACCTTCTGCTTTAAACATTCTAAGTGAAAATGATTACTCAGGTAAAAGCCAACGTTCTTACGAAGATCTATAAGGTCCTACCCTTCTATCTCATCTACCATAGCTTCTGTTACCCAGTCTTCTCCAGCTACATTAACCTTCCTCCTATTGCATGCTGCCCCGTAGAATCTGGATCCTGTCCCCACACAGTCCTATGCTCATTCCCTTGACCTCCTTCAGGTCACTGATAAGAATGTCACAGACCCAGTGAAGCCTTCTGACACTTAATCTATTTAAGAAACTGTACCTCTCCTCACCTAACTTTCCCTAACCCTGCTTTCCAGCTTTATATTCATAGTATTTATTACATTCTAATATAGTATACATACAATTTACTTACTTTTTTAACCTTCACCAGGGGATATGTTTTTTCATCAATTTTAGAAAGATGAGAGAGAGAGAGAGAGAGAGAGAGAGCGAGAAACATTGAATGATTGCCTCCCATAAGCACCCAACTGGGGATGGAACTCACAACTTCAGTTTGTGCCCTGATGGGGGATGGAACACCAACCATTTTGGTGCACGGGATCTTGCTCCAACCAACTAAGCCCCTGGCCACGGCCAATTTACTGTTTTGTTTTGTTTTTTAATCTTCTTTCCCCACTCTAGACTGCTCAACTGGAATGTTTGCCTTTTAGGGAAGATTATTTTGTTGTTCTTATTCCTAATAGGATAGTATCTGGCATATAGTAGGTACTAAATAAATATTTACTGAATGATCCATAAACAACCTGAGTTTCAACACTCAAACATTATGAATCTTGCCCACCTGATTACAGGGTCATTACTCTTAACCTCTACACAATGCAGTTTACTTAACACAACAAAATACTACAACTGTGTACCATACTTCTCCAACTAGAATCCATAGCAGATATGTTATATGAGATAAGTGCAAGATGTAAATAACATTCTTTTTTTAAAATAACATAAAAGTAACAAACAAAACATAACATTCCAATAGCTTAAAATACATAACAAAAATTTAAGAAAAAATGTTTTATCACTCCCCAAAACTTTAAAATTTAGAAAGGTGTATAGCGATATTAAAAAATAAGAGCACTACAGAAAAGCTTCCCATCTCTTGCCACTGGCATGAGGTAATACATCTCTGAGAGCAAAAGCTTTAAATTATGCTTATATAAACATTAGAATCAAAGGAAGTTATATAGTTTCTAAATTGTTGATTTTGAGGGCATTGGTGTTTACTAACTTTTGGCATTTACTGATATTTGGGTACTTACATTTAATTTTTAGTATTTCTATTTCATATTTATTGAAATATACAATGAAAAAGAATATGACATAATTGTATGTATGTGGGGGTCTATAATAAGGACAATTCAAGTTTTTATCAGTCTTTATTTTGTAAATGCGTAAGTGTCCCAATTTAAGAAAAGACAATTCATTAAATCCTAAGACAAAGTATAATTTACTTTTTAAAGTATTTCAACATGCCCTGGCTGGTGTAGGTCAGTTCCATGGAATGTTGACCTGTAACTGAAGGGCTGGGGGTTTGATTCCCAGTCAGGGCATGTGCCTGGGTTGTGGGTTCAATCCCTGGTCCGGGTGTGTGTAGCAGGTGAACAATCAATGTTTCTCTCTCACAGTGATATTTCTGTTTCTCCTTTCCTCTCTTCCTTCTCCTTTCCTCTCTAAAAGCAATGATGGAATGTCCTTGGGTGACAATTTAAAAAAAAAAAAAAGATTTCAACAGAATGTAAATTGAACCATAATGCATTTAAAATGATTCAGTATATCAAAATTTGATTCCTGGACAACTTTTTAAGCTCTAGATAGATTAGGAAAGAGAAAAAAGAGGAACTTTGTGAGGAAGAGGGATGATAGAGTATGTAAAAGTTAACACAGATCTCTTTTTACATACAGTACCTATAAAATTCTTCTTTTCCAGCCTTCCCATCATTGGAGGGTATGAGCCATCCACCATCAGCCAACTGTGCTCCCTTTCCAGCCCCTGCACCTTCTTTACCAAAATAATCTTGAATGTGGAACTGAAAAGACTCTGCATTTTTGCTGTTAATTTTTATGCAATGTTTAGAGACGCCATACATATATAGCTGCACAAAATAATAGAAAAATCTGATAATGAATGAAAAACAAAATCAAATAAAACAATGTTTTATAGAATAAAAACAATTTTAAGAGACCAAAACTGAATTTACCCAAAAATTTTCATTTAAATATTAATCACTATTAAAACGTTTAACTTATCTACTAGAAGCTAAAATGCTGATGTACTATAAATGACCCATGCATTAGAGAGTCTGTTGCACCTTTTTCATACCCCTGAGTATACTTCTCTGGATAGATCTGCCATTGGAAGTCATTGCGGGGATAAAAAAAAGAAACAATGTTTTACAAAAACTTTTAAGTCCAAAAATTTAGAAGAGAGAGAGCAGTAAAAAGTGTAAGTTTTTCAGGGAGTCTGACCTCAGGAGGTCATATTTCTACACTGCCTAACCTAGTTTCAAGGTACTTACTTTTATCCCAGAGGCCTGACCCCAGAGTATCTTTTCCTTTGTTCAGACTTTACTCTGGAGTCAGACTCCTTGCTTTGGAACTGTGGCTCTTCTACTTGCTGATTATGTGACTTTGGGGCAGTTACTTAACCTTCTCTGTGCTCCCATTTATAAAACGATGAACAAAAAAATGGTGACTTTATTTTAGATACTTGTGAAGGTTAAATGAGATATAAGCAGCAAGCACAGATCTTAGAAGAGTGCCTAGCACATAAAAAATATTCAATAAATATTATCTATTAATATTATCAATATTATTTTCACTTCTCTGGTGCCTAAAATGATAACTAGATAGTACTGGCTTAATAAGAATCCTCTTTTTAAAATGTGACTAGTTCTTAGTGGGCTCAGGACTATGAATTATTCAAAATTTAAATTCAGTTAAGATTACTTTCCTCTAACCCCTAGCCAAGAGCACTCATAATAATAAAATACATTTTGAAAAGAGAAGAGAAATACTAATTCTGAAGCACAGATCACTTTGTAGGATTAAGGCACCAGGGGAGAAGGCAGTCCCTGTAGGTGGATTAGGAAACACGATGATTTCTTTCATCCTGATTCAATTGGTTCTTTCTTTCAACAGAACAATTTGGAGCCCTGGCTGGTGTGGCTCAGTGGACTGAATGCCAGACTGGGAAGCAAAGGGTCGCTGGCTCAATTTCCAATCAGGGCACATGCCTAGGTTGTGGGCCAGTTTCCCAGTAAGGGATATGTGAAAGGCAACCACACATTGGTGTTTCTCTCCCTGTCTTTCTCCTTCCCTTCCTCTCTGTCTAAAAATAAAAAAATAAAATCTTTAAAAAAAAATGAAAATAGAACAATCTGGAGGCACTAGTTAATAAAATAAGATTATACGTTATTATAAAAGCTATTAGTGTGCTTGACAAAGCATACCTGTTTATGGGAACATGCAGAAGGAACTTGGCCTTCTACTGCTGCTTTCAGAGAGATTCTTGGCATAGAGGATGTTTTTATAAGATACAGACTTCCTGGCTGTGGAAAAATATGTTGCCCATGTTTCTTTTTAATCCGCATATTCTGTATGTCTCTGGCATTCTGAAGATTTGCAACTAAATCTATTAAGGAATAAGTAATTAGCAAAAGAAAATATTGATATAAAATTTTAAAGCACAATCCTTGCTTTATAAAATTATATGTATCACCTAGCTCTACTTTTAAATATTCAGGAATTAAAAAAGTTTCAACTACTAAAGAATAGAAATAAGTCTATTATTTTCATTTCCGATTTGGAAGAAAATTAGTAGCCTGATAAAAAAATATATTCCAGTAATACTAGCCCTAGATTTTGTGTCCACAAGTAATTACCTTTGAAAGAAAATATTAGAATAATTTAAACCTAATCTTTGGGCTTGGAAAACTAGCATTAAAGAAGTTTTGAAATTATTAATCATCACAAATGGAGGGAAATCCTCAAAGCATTATTTAATCTAAGAAATATCTAACTGAAAGGCAAAAATATATCAACACAAATTTTCACACAATACCTAAATGTTTTTCTTCACACTTTGTGGAGATTATAGTTGCTACTTGATTGGAGTTATCTTTGTTAGACTGATGAATTTCATTGTCATTAATATTATTTTTACTACTACCAGAGCCATGTTCAACTATGTTTCTTTGTTTCTGTTTGTCTTCCTTTAAATTAGTATTGCCGCCAAGGCACTGATCATCTCTGTGAGAATGTGATTTAGCTTTACAAGGTGGGACAAAGACTCTTGTCAGTTTGCCTGTAGTCATTGAGTGTCTTCTTTTTTTATTTCTTGTGGCAGAAACCTTATAAAATGGCTCCCCCAAAACTGATAAATTGCTTGAAGAGTTTTCAAAAGTCAGTTGTTCATAAAAATGAGATTTGGACAGAAGTTCCTGACCAGGTTCAGTAAAATTTGGAGTCTGTATTTCTTGCCTTTCCTTAGTTGTGCTACAATGGGAAGAAAACATTTTATTAGTTACCAATAAATGTATACACATACACCCACAAGTTATGGGATATGCATTTTTTGGGGGAGACCCTCACTGCTATATGGTGATATTATTCTGGTAACTAACTATTCTGCATTTGCCATCCATAATAATACCACACTTTCCAAGTCTATCACAACTTCTCACATACTGACACCAGCCTTTGACTTTACCACCTACCTCCCATAATGAAAGAGTCTGTCAAACAGGGATCCTTGTGTCTATCTCCTCACTCACCTCTTTTACCAGAGAAAGTTACCCATCTTCTTTTTATGGCTAATGCCCTCACGTGTACTTCTGACCCCAAGTAATATCTTGGTCTTTCAGGAGCCCCATTCTTTCAGTCATTATTCTACTTCCTTCCTTTCTCTTTCTACCATCTGCTGATACTTTTTCTTAGTGCCCCTTTCATTTAGCCAGAAAGCCTTGCCCACTCTTTAAACACTTTGTCCTCAGCTTTGTCTCCCCCTCAAGATCATACTCACTGTTCCATACCCCTCATGCCTAACTTTCCTAAATAAGTAATCTAAACTAGCAATTTTCACTTCCTCAATTTCCATTCATTGAACTCTTAATTTCTCCTACTACTCTGTAGAAATTTTTCTCAATAAAGTTACTAATAACCTCCCAAATGCCAAAAAACAAATATTGCTTCATGTGTACACTCATTCTACTAGACCTTTGGCATTTGTGACAGTTGACTTTTTTCTTCTTAGAATTCTCACCACTAATATCTACACCACCATTGCCCCTTCATTTCTCTTTCTTTCTCTCTCCTTCCTTCCTTCCTTCCTTCCTTCCTTCCTTCCTTCCTTCCTTCCTTCCTTCCTTCCTTCCTCCCTCCCTCCCTCCCTCCCTCCCTCCCTCCCTCCCTCCCTCCCTCCCTTCCTTCTGTCTCCCTCTCTCTCTCTCCCTCTCTCTCTCTCTTTCTTTTGGCTGTTTTTTCTTTTTGATTCTTAAAAACATTCCTGTCTCCAAAGTTAGATTTCTTTCCTAGACACTTTCCTGGGCAAGGCCAGTCACACCCATTGCTTTAATTAACATCTACCTAACAATAAAAACATTAACTGTATCTCACGCCTGACTTTCCCCTAGTGTTAATCCTATACTTTGAACTGCATAAAGCACCAGACTGCCCTACCTTGCTTTTCTACACTCTTCTCAAACTCAACATGGCCAAAATTAAACTTATCATCTTCCTTAGCATACACATTCTTCCTAACTGGTATCTTTTGAAAACCCCATACTTCTTTTTACCCAAATTGAAACCGCTGGAACTTGAAGTTACCCTAGAACTAATTTAGTTATCCATTCATCTATCCTTCAAATATTTAATGAGGTCCTACTATGTGCCTACACTGTTCTGGCTGGGGGAATAAAATGAGAAAATAAAATCACAGAGTTTATATTCTTGTGGAGGGAAATAGACAAATATGTCATATGGTAGTAAATACTATGGAGATAAACCTTGTGGTAATTGGCACCTGAAAAAAAAAGTCTATACTCACACTTCTTTGATATATTGGTTAGTGTTAAGACTCTGGGGTAGAAATCATTTCCTCTCAGAATTTCAAAGGCATTGCTCTGCCTTATACATAGAATCTATAGTCTTCCAGCTCCCATTGTTAATGATGAGAGGATTTATACCATACGACTCTTAAAACTTTGTTTGAAACCTGATTTGGTTTTTTGCCTTTTGAAAAACTTTAGGTTCCTCTCTGCACCTAATGTTCAAAAATTTCACAAGGATTTCCCTTAGTGTGGGTCATTTTATTTATGTGCTCATTCTGAGGACCCTTTTAACCAAGGAAACTCATGTCCTTTAGTAGTGGTAAAATAAATTCTTTGAAAATTTCTCTCATTTCTCTTGTTCCTTCTTTCTCAAACTTCAAAATTTCAGATTTTTCTGATTATCTTTTCAGTACTTTCTTCATCTCTTTATCTTTTTGTTCTACTTATGGCAATGCTCATAACTTTGATCTTCTGTTACTTCTAATTTATTTGTGCTATCATATTTTTAATTTCTAAGAGCTCTTTAGTACATATTTTAAGGATGCAGTATGTTCTCTTTCCTGAGAATATTAGTAAGTTTTTAAAAAGTTTTCTTCTCCTTGCAGTCTACACCCTCTAAATTCCATATCCCCCCCACCCCCCGCCCACCCTTCTTCCCTCCCTCCCTCCCTCTTTCCCTTCCTTTGTGCTTTGGACACTATCTTTCATACAGGCTTTCTTCCAGGGACAGGTATTTCTTGATTAGCTCTTCTTATTTCAGTTGGCACTGAAGAGCCAACTGAAAGCTGTGTGCTGGTGGGCTTGTCCATTGTTGACTTCCCTGTCCGGTGATACGGCTATGCTGTTGCAACTGTCAGTATTTTCACTTTGGTCTACTAAGCTGGTCATATTCCCCAGAAAAAAACCTTCTAGTCTTCTACCTAGAGGCTTGGCTGTCAGCAATGGAAGCCAAGTATGGGAAGGAGGTCAGCGAGTGTCACTGTTTGATATAGAGATTTTTACTTAATCTCTGCGTTCAGTACCCTCCCACCACCCCATCCCCAATTCAGAATCCCTCCAATTCCTCTTCTCCAGAGAATAACCTTCTGGAAGAGGGATAACTGCCTATCTGCAATGGAGGAAGGGATATGGATGTTTCTTAAACAGATTTTCAATGAATCTTTCTATTTTCTACTTCACCTTTAGTTCGTGTTGCTGACAACCCGAGTCTCTTCCAAGTTCTTTATAAAAAATTAAATTGAGTAAGTAGCTTCTCTACTGGCTCTAATGTCAGACTTGGGCTTTCTAAATCTTTCAGCTGTTTTAGCTTCCAAAATTGTTTTGTTCCTCCTTATCATTGTCCTTGTGGATTTATACATTCAAAAAAAAAAACTCAGTAATTTTAGTAGGATTTTAGAGGAGAGATAAAATATTTTCTATGTATCCTATCTTTTGATAATGGATTTTGAGTAACTTTCTTGACCCCACTTAATCTCAGAACCCCAGTACCTCAGCCATAAAAAGGGCATAAAATCTGTTTAACTATAAAGTTATAACTCTAAACAAAAAATAAGCTGATATATGGACAGCACTATACAATATGAGCCAAGTACACAATAATTTAACCCTGATACAGGCCTTCAAAATGAAAGTATTAACTACTGTATGCATGTTAGTGCCATTGTACTTATAAATATTTATGTAAAAAACCCATACATTTTCTACAATGTATTAGTAGAACTTAAAAAAATTTAAACATGTCTTACCAACAAGGTCCACAGATAACTGGCTCTACAGAAATGTGATGCATAAACAATCTTCTATCTTTAATTGTGCCTAGAAAAAGTTATTTTACATTATATCTTAATAAAAATGCATTTCATGTTAGATATTAATGAAAGTCTAATAGGAGATTTTATTTCCTGTATCTACTTATTACGTATTATTGTAAATATTTACACACAAAATTTGATATGATTAAAAGCTTTAACATTTACAATGGATATAATAGATGCTCAGTAAATAACTACCAAAAGACATATTTGATTCATACATTGATGACTATATTCCAAATAACAGTACAAACATATAGAAGAAAAAAGTATGAAGTTAGCTGATGTTAATCATAACTGAAAGGTGTTAGCTCATTGCCAATGCAAATATCAAATTTAAGAGTTAGTTTTGTAAAGGATTAGAAGCTAAACTTCAGATATTATTTATTCTCAGTGTGTAATTTGTACTTCTTATATCTCCTACTAGTCCATTGGGAGGGGACTAGTTGAAAAAACTAGAGCCACGTGATCAAGTATTACACAATCATGAAAAGAATGAGGAAGAGCTCTACATTCTTATTAGAAATGATGTCCAGATATGTTCTAAAGTAAACAATACCAACAAAGAAGGTATAAAACATAGTATAACATCCTGATACCTTGTAAGAAAGAAAAATGAGTGTGTATATATATTAAAACTATTATATATGTGTATACTGTAAGACAATGGATCTCAAATGGTAATCCCTGGGGGAACCCATAACTCTCCTATGGAACACAAGCTGTGAAAACTAATAATAATAATAATAATAATAATGGCAGTGGTAGTAGTATATGTCATGTCTTTCTTTTCTAAAATATATTTTATTGATTATGCTATTACAGCTATCCCTTTTTTTTCTCCCCTTTCTTCCCCTCCCCCCTGCAGCTGCCCCACCAGCATTCCTCCCCCCTAATTCATATCCATGGGTCGTACATTTAAGTTCTTTGGCTTCTACATTTCCTATACTATTCTTAACCTCTCCCTGTCTATTGTGTACCTACCATTTGTGCTTCTTATTCCTGTATATTTTCCCCCATTCTCACCCTTCCCCCTCCACACTGATAATCCTCCAAGGGATATCCATTTCTGTGATTCTGTTCCTGTTCTAACTGTTTGCTTAGTTTGTTTTTGTTTATGATTTTTTTGGGTTCAGTTGTTGGTAGTTATGAGTTTGTTGTCATTTTACTGTTCATATTTTTTATCTTCTGTTTCTTAGATAAGACCCTTTAACATTTCATATAATAAAGACTTGGTGATGATGAACTCCTTTAACTTGACCTTATCTGGGAAGCAATTTATCTGCCCTCCCATTCTAAATGACAGCTTTGCTGAATAAAGTAATCTTGGATGTATGTACCTGCCTTTCATGACTTTGAATACTTCTTTCCAGCCCTTTCTTGCCAGCTAAATCTCTTTTGAGAAATCAGCTGATAGTCTTATGGGAATTCCTTTATAGATAGCTGTCTCCTTTTCTTTTGCTGCTTTTAAGATTCTCTCCATATCTTTAATCTTGGGTAATATAATAATGAATTGCCTTGGTGTATGCTTCATTGGATCCAACTTCTTTGGGACTCTCTGGCCTTCCTGGAAATCTGTTTCCTTTGCCAGATGGGGGGAGTTCTCTTTCATTATTTTTCCAATTAGTTTTCAATTTCTTGTCTTCTGCTTCTGGCACCCCTATGATTCAAATGTTAAAATGTTTACAGGTGTCCCAGAGGTTCCTAAGCCTCTCCTCATGTTTTTGACTTCTTGTTTCTTCATTCTGCTCTGGTTGAATATTTATTTCTTCCTTATGCTCCAAACCATCGATTTTAGTACCAGTTTCCTTCCTGTCACTGTTGGTTCCCTGCATATTTTTCTTTATTTCACGTTGCACAGCCTTCACTTTATCCTCTATTTTGCAACCATACTCAACCATTTCTGTGAGCACCTTGATTACTAGTGTTTTGAACTATGCATCTGATAGGTTGACTATCTCTTCATTACTTAGTTCTGTTTCTGGACTTTGATCTGTTCTTTCATTTGGGCCATATTTTTTTCTGTCTCATTGTGCCTATTATGTTGTAAGGGGCAGAGCTTTAGGTATTTGACAGGGCAGAGCAACCCACATCCTGATTATGGCACTGCATGTAGGGGAGGAGCTGGAGAGGAAAGAATGGCTCTTGTTCGGCTCTCGGCTGACTTTCAGTCACTTCCCCACTACCCACAAGCAAACTGGCCCCTTCAGGTGCTGATTCTCAGGTAGATGGCTTTGTGTATGTTCTAGGACCCTGAGGGCCCTGGCAACAAACTGTCTTGTGAGACTGGGAGTTTCTCCCACCACCACAACCCAAACAGGTTTTTACAGCCAGAGGTTTTGAGGCTTTCTTTTCCTATGCTGAACCCTGGGTTGCACAGTCTTTCTTGCTTCCCAGTTATTCCTCCCAGTTTACCTGAATGCAAATTTGAGACCGCCCAGTCCTCCAGCCACTGCCTTACCGCATGTAATCTCTGCCCCAGCTGCCTGTCTCGACCTCTCCTACCAGTCTGGATGAATGTTTCTTCTTTAACTCACTTGGTTTTGGACTTCCATACAATTCAATTTTCTGGCAGCTCTGGTCTTTTGTTTTTAAATAATTTGTTGTCCTTCATTTGATTGTGCAAGGAGGCAAAGTGTGTCTACCGATGCCTTCATCTCGGCCTCGTATCTGTCTTTTTCACTTGACATTTGCACTATTGATGCATACGGTTGCAGATGTTGTACAATGATCAGCTCAAGGCCATGCATTTATGTTCACATAATTCTATTTTTACATAAAACAATAACCAAAAAAAATGTTATTCAGACTTGGATATTCAGTGAGTTTGTCACCACAAGTAAAAGAAGTAGCATTATTGACCTCCGGCAAGATGGAGGAATAGGTGGACGCACCGTACCTCCTCGCACAACCAAGATTAGAAAAACAATAACTTACAACAATAATTAACACTCAGAATAACACCCAGATCCGGCGGAGGATTTATCTGAATGGAAGTCGGGCAGTCAAGAAGTTAAAGTTGACACGTTCATCCGGACTGGTAGGAGAAGACGAGCCGGGCGGGCACGGAGCTGACTCGGGCACGTGGAGGTCGGGGAAAGTTTGGCGCGAAATCGGCGCAAAAGCCATCCGGGGCACAAGAACGCAGCGGTGATCCCTGAGTATGCAAGCTGCGGATGGCAGACCCAGAGGGGTAGCGATTGTGGACCAGGGCAGAACTCGCAGCCCAGGAGCCCAGAGAAGGTTCTGAGTCCAGGAGAACGGAACTATCGCCATTGTTTTCTCCTGCCCCGCTTCCACCCCACCCCCACAAATAACGTCACAATCTAGTGACTGGGGTGCCCAGCCCTGGTGAACACCTAAGGCTCCGCCCCCAACTGTAACAAGAGCAACCAGACTGGAAAAAAAAAAAAAAAAGGAGAGACAGGGGAAAAATATGTTTTCAACAGAGCAGATCAGTCCCCCAGGACTCATCCTTTTGAGCGACCAAGAAATAGCCAATCTATCAGATGCGCAGTTCAAAACACTGGTGATCAGAAAGCTCACGGAACTGGTTGATTTTGGATGCAATTTAGATGAAAGGATGCAGGTTACCATAAAAGAGATGCAGGAAGATACGCGGAGGAGAGCCAATAGTGAAAGGAAGGAATATGAGTCTCAAAACAATACAGTGGACCAGAAAGAAGATAGAATCAACCAAGCAGGAAAGCATGATGAAATAAGAATTCAAAAAATCGAGGAAAAGATTAAGAGCATCCAAGACACCTTTAAATGTTCCAATATCTGAATTATAGGGGTACCAGAATCAGAAGGGGAAAAGCAACAAATTGAGCATGTATTTGAACAAATAATAAAGGAGAACTTCTCCAATCTGGCAAAGGGAACAGTCTTCCAAGAAATCCAAGAAGCTCAGAGAGCCCCAAAGAAGTTGGACCCAAAAAGAAACACACCAAGGCACATCATAATTATATTAGCCAAGGTAAAAACAAAGGAGAGAATCCTAGAAGCAGCAAGAGATAAGGGGACAATAACCTACAAAGGAGTTCCCATCAGACTGTCAGCTGATTTCTCCAAAGAGACCTTACAGGCAAGAAGGGGCTGGAAAGAAATATTCCAAGTCATGAAAGACAAGGACCTATATCCCAGATTGCTCTATCCAGCAAAGCTCTCATTTAGAATGGAAGGGCAGATAAAGTGCTTCTCAGATAAGGTCAAGTTAAAGGAGTTCATCATCACCAAGCCCTTATTTTATGAAATGCTAAAGGGACTTATCTAAAAAAAGAAGATAAAGAAAAGACATGTATAGTAAAAGGACAGCAAACTCACAAATATTAACAACCACACCTAAAGCAAAACCAAAAGAAACGAAGCAAACAACTAGAACAGGAACAGAACCACAGAAATGGAGGGCACATGGAGGGTTAGCAGTGGAGTGGGAGGAGGAGAGAGGGGGAAAAGGTATAGAGAATAAGTAGCATAGAATGTAGGTGGAAAATAGATAGGGGGAGGGCAAGAATAGTATGGGAAATGTAGAAACTAAAGAACTCGTAAGTACGACACATGGACATGAACTAAAGGGGGGAAATGTGGGTGGGAGGGGGGTACAGGGGGGAGGGGAAGGAAGGGGGGAAATGGGACAACTGTAATAGCATAATCAATAAAATATATTAAAAAAAAGAAGTAGCATTATTTGTTGTCAGTTACATTTTGTTTAAATGTAAGCTTTTAAACAAAAACTAGAATTTGGAAAGCATTTATCTGGCTCTGTTAGCCTGACAACTTCCCAATACTTAAAACTTTTCACATTAGATCAATGGTGATAAAAAGTGATTGCTCGATATTGTATAAAAAATATGGCAATATGTGGAAGAACTGCATAACTAAGTGGACTATTATTTTCAACATGACCAATGCACAATGTTACAAATAAGAATTTTTCAGTCTCGATTTTTAACATGGTAAATACAAGTAAATATAATTCACATGCACAAAGGTTCTTCAATACTCAATAATTTTTAACAGTATAAAAAGGATTCCAGCCAAAATGGAGGCATAAGTAGGCACACTTTGTCTCCTCTCACAACCATAAAAACAATCACAACTAACCTCAAAACACAAAACCAGAACTGCCACAAAATCAAACTGTATGGAAGTATAACAACTAAGATTTAAAGAAGAAACATTCATCCAGACAGGCAGGAGAGGTGGAGACAAGGAGCCACAGCACTGTGGTGGCAGTGGCAAGGTGGCCGAGGTGGTGGCCAGTGGAACAGCTGGTCTGAAACTCACATGTGGTGGATAAAAACTAGGAGGGACATCTGGGGAACTAGCAATCCCAGCCTAAGGCCAGACCATACAACTCAGGTTTCTAGTGCCTGGAGTAGTCTTAAAACTTCTGGCTGTAAAACCCAGTAGGAGGTGGGATTATGGAAGAAACTGCCAGGCTCTCAGGACATTCCCTTTAAAGGGCCCCCAAGGTCCTAAAACATTTGCAAACCCATCCACTCTGGAAACTACCACCAGGGCAACAGCTAGAGGAGCACCACTCACATACAGAAAGTGGATAAAATGACTAAAAATAGGCGAGTGCTGAGCAAGTGGCACTGTTCCCTCTCTAACCTTTTCCTTACATACAATGTCCTAACATACAAGTGGTGAAGAGGGTTGTCCTCCCCTGGCGAATACCTAAGGCTCTGTCCCTTAAAATTTAACAGGTGAGCCAACACAGAGAGTCAAAGCAGCTCTATGTAATACACAGATTAAACACAGGGACGCTGCTAAGTTGAGGAGACAAAGAAATATGACTTAAATGAAAGAACAGATCAAAACTCCAGAAAAAGAACTAAGCAAAATGGAGACAGCTAGCCTGTCATATGCAGAGTTCAAAACACTGCTGATAAGGACACTCAGAGAAACTGAGTATGGCAAACACATAAGGGAAGAAATGAAGGCTACATAAATTGAAATAAAGAAAAATCTGGAGTTCTGGCCAAGATGGAGGCATAGGTAGAAACTCTTTGCTTCCTCACACAACCAAAAGGAGGATAACAACCAATCTAAAATCAGTAAACAACCAGAAGCACCAGAAAAATTAAACTGCATGGAACTCTGACAACCAAGGAATTAAAGAAAAAATCAATCAGAACAACCAGACCGGTAAGGTGGCAGACCATGGACCACCAGGCCAGCCGGCTGAGAAAAACCATGACAAGGCTGTGGACTGGCCGGCACGGCTGGCTGGCTGGCTGCGGACTGCATGGGTGGGGCTGCCTTAAGAGGAAAGTGGACTACAGTGGTTGCAACAGTGGGAGAAATTCCCCATCTCACAGGAGAGTCCCTTGGAAAGTACACTAGGGAGGAGTAGGCAAGTGGCATTGTTCTCTCTCTGGCCCCTCCCCTAGAGATAGCACCACAATGCTGTAAGGAGGCTTGCCACGCCCAGCTGAATACCTAAGGCCCTGCCCCCTTACAACCTATCAGCTGTGCCAACACAAAAAAATATGGCCCAAATGAAAGAATAGAGCAAAACTTCAAAAATAGAACTAAGCAATGAGGACATAGGCAACCTATCTGATGGAGAATTTAAAGACCCATTAATCAAAATGTTCCCAGAACTGTTTGAGCTTGGTTGAAAAATGAAAGAACAAATGAAATATACCCAAAATGAAATAAAGCAAAATATTCAAGGAACCAACAGTGACAGGAAGGAAACCAGGACTCAACGCAACGATTTGGGACAAAAGGAAAAAATAAACATCCAACAGGAATAGAATGAAGAAACAAGAAGTCAAAATAGTAAAGAGAGTCTTATAAACCTCTAGGACATGAAACATTCCAATATCCAAATAATAAGTGTGCCAGAAGGAGAAAACAACAGCAAGAAATTGAAAACTTATTTGAACAAATAATGAAGAAAAAGTTTCCCAATCTGGTGAAGGAAATAGACTTCCAGGAGGTCTAGAAAGCTCAGAGAGTCCCAAAGAAGTTGGACCCAAAGAGGAACACACCAAGGCACATCATCATTAAGTTACCCAAGATTAAAGACAAAGAGGAAATCCTAAGAGAAACAAGAGGAAATAAGACAGTTACCTACAAAGGAGTTCCTATAAGGTTATCAGCTGATTTCTCAAAAGAAACCTTGCAGGCAAGAAGGGGCTGGAAAGAAGTATTCTAAGTAGTGAAAGGCAAGGGCCTACAGCCAAGATTGCTCTATCCAGCAAAGCTTTCATTTAGAATGGAAGGGCAGATAAAGTGCTTCCCAGATAAGGTCAAGTTAAAGGAGGTCATCATCACCAATCCCTTATTATATGAAATGTTAAAGGGACTTATCTAAGAAAAAGAAGATAAAAAATATGAACAGTAAAATGACAACAAACTCACAACTATCAACAAATGACCTAAAAGAAAAGAAAAACAACGAAAACAAAAACTAAGCAAACAACTAGAACAAGAACAGAATCAGATAAATGGATATCACATGGAGGGATTTCAGTGGGGAGTGGAAGGGAAGAATAGTGGGGGAAAGATATAGGGAAGAAAGAGCATAATTAGAGGCACAAAATAGATGGGGAAAGATAAAAAATGATATAGGAAACAGAGGATTCAAAGAACTTATATGTACAACCCATGGACATGAACTAAGGAGGGGAATGCTGGAGAGTTGGGGGGCAGGATGGAGGCAGGATAAAGGGGGAAAATTGGGAAAACTGTAATAGCATAATCAATAAAAAATTGAAAAAATGTATAAATAATGAAGGCTAGAAACTTGAGCACTTTAGAGATTGTACCTAAGTGCACTGTGACACTGTGACATTTTTTATTAATCAAGCTATTACGATAATCATAAAAAAAATACATAGGGAAACAACAGTAAAGGAAAGGAAGCCAGGGTTCAATTCAATGATTTGGAACATAAGGAAGAAATAAACAGTCAACCAGTACAGAATGAAGAAATAAGAATTCAAAAAAAAAAAAAAGAGGAAGGAGTAAGACTCTGATACATTTATGAAAATGCCAACATCTGAATCATAGGGATGCCAAAAGGAAGAGGAACAGCAAGGAACTGAATACTTATTTGAAGAAATAATGAAAGAAAAGTTCCCTAATCTGGCAAAGGAATTAAACATACAAGTCCGGGAACCACACAGACGCCCAAATGAGTTGGACCCAAAGAGGACCACACCAAGAGAAAGTATAATTAAAATGCCAAATATTAAAGATAAGGAGAGAACCTTACAAGCAGCAAGAGAAAAGAAGAGAATTACTTACAAAGGAGTTCCCATAAGACTATCAGCTGATTTCTCAAAAGAAACCTTGCAGGCAAGAAGGAAATGGCAAGAAGTATTCAAAGTGATGAAAAGCAAGGACCTATGACCAAGCTTACTCTATCCAGGAAAACCATCATTTTGAATAGAAGGGCAAATAAAGTGCTTCCTAGACCAGGTAAAACTAAAGGAGTTTATCATCAACCAAGCCCTTATTATATGAAATGTTAAAGGGACTTATTTAAGAAAATAGAGGATCAAAACTATGAACAGTAAAATAACAACAAACTAACAACTATCAACAACTGAATCTAAAAAACAAAAACAAAAACAAACTAAGCAAACAACTACAACAGGAACAGAATCACAGACATGGAGATCATATGGAAGGATATCAGAGGGGAGGGGGAAGGAGGAGAATCAGGGAAATGGTACAGAGACTAAGAAACAGAATTGGGAAGAGAGGCAAGATGGTGGAGGAGTAATGTAAGCCACAATAACCTCCTCCCAGGACCAATCAGGAATTACAGCTAAATTGTGGAGAAATACCAGGACAAACAACTGAACAATAGCGAAACAGAAGCCTTAAACCTGAGATGGACAGAGGAACAATGTTCAGCACTAACTGACTGCACCTGCACAACAGCATAAAAGACATGGTGGGTGGAGTGACAATCAACCAGCTGGAGGGAAGGACCCACTGAAGAATGACTGAATAACAATAAAAATCCAATTATATTCAGTGAGCCAACATAAATGGCATAAAGGGCATTCCAAGACCATCAAATTCAGGAGATCAAGGATTCTGCACTACTGAATCTCACAGGTTGCCTACCACAGAAGTTCACACCACAAACTCAGGTAATTAAAACAGATCAATTTAAGTAGCAGAGGCAAACAAGAAGAGAATCACAAATAATGGGAAGACAAAGAATAAAACCCCAAATGAAAAGAAAGGAGGAATCCTCAGAAAGAGTGCTAAATGAAATAGAGGCAAGTCAACTATCAGATACTGAGTTCAAAACAACTGTTATAAAGAAGCTCCACCAGCTCAGTGCGAATTACCAAAAACTATAAGTGAAGACACAAGGAACTCATGGCAAATTACACCTCTGGAAAAGGACACAGAAACTATCAACAAAAGCCAAGAGGAAATGAAAATGCCAATTTCTGAATTGAAGACTACGGTAAAAGGAATCAAAAGCAGGCTTGATGAAGTAGAGATCAATCAGCAAGCTGGAGGATGATGTAGAAAAATACTCCCAGAAAGAGCAAGAAAAGGAAAAGAGGCTCAGAAAGGAATAAAGAGGGATTAAGGGAAATGCAGGACAATATGAAACATAATAATATCCATATAATAGGGATACCAGAAGGAGAAGAAGAGCAAGGAATAGAAAACTTGTTTGAAAAAGTAATGATGGAAAACTTCCCTAAATTGATGACAGAAAAAGTCACACAAATTCAGGAAACAGAGAGGGTCCCAATCAAGAGGAATCCAGAAAGGCCCTCTCCAGGACACATTATAATTAAATTGGCAAAAGACAAAAAAAGAACTTAAAGGCAGCAAGGGAGAAACAAGAAGTAACATTTGAGGGGCCCTCCAATTAGGCTAGCAGCAGACTTCTCAATGGAAATGCTCCAAACCAGAAGGGAATAGCAAGAAATATCCCAAGTAATGAGAACCAAAGGCCTGCAACCAAGACTACTCTACCCAGCAAGGCTCTCAATTAAAATGAAAGGCCAAATAAGGAGTTTCCCAGAAAAACAAGGATCAAACCAGTACTGCAAGATATGGTAAAGGGACTGCTTAATGAAGATGAAGAAAAAGAGTGAAAGACAGAGGAACACAGGTAAGAAGGGAGTAAAATGGCAGTAAATAAGTACCTATCAATAATAACCTTAAAAGTAAATGGATTAAATATGCCAATTAAAAGCCATAGGGTAGCTGAATGGATAAGAAATCATGACCCACACAAATGCTGCCTACGAGAGACCCGCCTCAGAAGAAAAGACTTACACACAGACTGAAAGTGAAGGGTTGGAAAAAACTACTCCAAGCAAATGCACAGGATAAAAAAGCCAGGGTCACAATACTCGTATCAGATAATTAGACTTCAAAACAAAGGCCATAAAAAGAGACCCAGAAGGACACTTCATAATACTCAAGGGAAGAATCCATGAACAAGACAGAACATTATAAATATATATGTACTCAACACAGGAGTACCCAAATATATATGGAAAATCTTGGAGAACTTCAAGAAAGATATAGACAGCAACACACATGTACTAGGAGATTTTAACACCCCACTGTCAAGAATGGATACATCTGCCAAACAAAATGTCAACAAGAATATTGAGGCATTGAACAATGCCAATCAAAGCGACTTAACTGATATATATAGAACCTTTCATCCCAAAGAAGCAAAATACACATTCTTTTCAAATGTATATGGAATATTTTTAACAAAGCAAGGCTCAACAAATTCAAGATAATTGAAATCATATCAAGCATTTTTCTCTGACCACAAGGGCCTGAAACTAGAAAGCAACCTCAAGGAAAAAACTCAAAAACACTCAAACGTGTGGAGACTGAATAGCATGCTATTAAACAATGAATGGGTCAAGAATGAGATCAAGGAAGAAATCAAAAAGTTTCTGGAAAACAAATGAAAATGAACTCACAACAGTCTGAACCTTATCGGACACAACAAAGGCAGTCCTAAGAGGGAAGTTCATAGTGATACAGGCCTAACTAAAAAAGATAGAAACAACCTAAACCTACATCTACAAGAACTGGAGGAACAACAACAAACAAAGCCCAGAGCAAGCAGAAGGAAGGAAATAACCAAGATCAGAGCAGGATTAAATGACATAGAGACTAAAAGAATAATTCTAAGGATCATTAAATCCAGGAGCTGGTTTTTTGAAAAGAAGAAACAAAACCAACAAGCTTTTAAGTAGACTCATCAAGAAAAAAAGAGAGCGGACCCAAATAAACACAATCAGAAATAGGAGAGATTACAACTGATACCACAGAAATACAAAGGATTGTAAAAAAATTACTATGAAGAACTATATGCCAAGCCCTGGCTGGTGTAGCTCAGTGGATTGAGCATGGGCTGCAAACCAAAGTGTTGCAGTTTCGATTTCCAGTCAGGGTACATGCCTGGGTTGCAGGCCATGACCCCCAGCAACCGTACATTGATGTTTCTCTCTCTCTCTCTCTCTCCCCCCCCTCCCTCCCTCCCTTCCCTCTCTAAAAATAAATAAATAAAATCTAAAAAAAAAAAGAACTATATGCCAAGAAATTTGAAAACCTGGCTGAAATGGAAATTTCTAGAAAAATATAAAGCTGAATGAAGAAGAAGCATAAGCCTAAACAGACTGATAACAGCTGGTTAACTTGAAGCAGTAATAAAAAATTCCTGGCACACAAAGCTGTGGACTGGACAGTTTCACAGGAGAATTTTACAAAACATTTAAGGAAGAGCTAACAGACTCCACAGACTACTCCAAAAAATCCAAGAAGAGGGAAGACTCCAAAACTTGCTTTATGAAGCCAGCATCATTCTAATCCCCAAACCAGATAAAGACAC
Source organism: Phyllostomus discolor (assembly GCF_004126475.2). Lineage (NCBI taxonomy): Eukaryota > Metazoa > Chordata > Mammalia > Chiroptera > Phyllostomidae > Phyllostomus > Phyllostomus discolor. The sequence continues at coordinate 117,255,206 of NC_040904.2, forward strand.
ATCAAAGAAAAAAAAACTACAGGCTAATATTGCTGATGTACATAGATGCTAAAATCCTTAATAAAACATTAACAAACTTCATCCAGCAATACATTAAAAAATCATATATGATGACCAACTAGGATTCATGCCAGGGATGCAAGAATGGTACAATATTTGCAAATCAATAAATGTAATATGTCACATAAACAAAAGGAAACACAAAAATTGCATGATTGTATCAATAGATGCAGAAAAAGCATTTGATAAGGTGCAGCTCCCATTTATAATAAAAACACTCAGCAAAGCGGGAGTATAGGGAGCATACCTAAACATAATGAAGGCCATACAGGAGAAACCTACAGCCAACATCATACTCAATGGGCAAAAACTAAAATCTTTTCCACTAAGATAAGACAAGGATGTCTGCTTTCACCACTTCTATTTAATACAGTATTGGAATTTTTAGCTATAGTGATCAGACAAGAAAAGGAAATCAAAGGCATCCAAATTGGAAAGGAGGAAGCAAAACTGTCATTATTTGCAGATGACATGATAGTGTACATAGAAAATCCTATAGACTCCACCAAAAAAGTACTCCATCTAATAAGCGAATTTGGCAAAACATCAGGATACAAAGTCAATATTCAGAAATCAAAGGCATTTTTGCACATCAACAATGAAATGTCAGGAACAGAAATTGGGAAAAAAATCCCATTTGATATAGTAACAAGAAAAATAAATTACCTAGGTACAAACCTAACCAAGGAAGTAAAAGACCTGTACTCAGAAAACTACACAACACTTAAGAAAGAAATTCTTCATAAACAAAATGAAGCATAAACAAATTGAAGCATGTACTGTATTCATGGATTGGAACAATTAACATCATCAAAATGTCCATACTATCCAAAGCAATTTATAGGTTCAATGCAATCCCTATTAGAATACCAGTGACATATTTGACAGATATAGAACAAACATTTCAATAATTTATATGGAACCATAAATGACCCCTAATAGCTGCAGCAATTTTGAGAAAGAAGAACAAAATAGGAGGGATCACAATACCTGACATCAAACTATATTAAAATGCCACAGTAATCAAAACACTCTGGTGCTGGCATAAGAACAGACACATAGACCAATGGAACAGAATAGAGAGCCCATAAATAAACCTCAGTCTCTACTGTCAATTAGTATTCAACAAAAGGGGCAGGAGCATAAAATGTAGTAAAAATAGCTTCTTCAACAAATGTTGTTGGGAGATCTGTATAGCTCACCAAAATGAAAAAACATGCAAAAAAATGAAACTCAACCACCAACTGACACCATACACAAAAATAAACTCAAGATGGATAAAAGACTTACATATAAGTTCCAATACCATAAAGGTCATAGAGAAGAATATAGAGAGAAAAATCTCAGATACTCCATGTAGCAATATTCGCTGATATGTCCCCTTGAGTAAGGGACATAAAGGAAAGAATACACAAATGGATTTCAGCAAAATAAAAACCTTCTGCACAGCTAAAGAAAACATCAGCAAAATGAAAAGGGAACCAACCATATTGGAAAACATATTTGCCAATGATACCTCAGACAAGGGTTTGATCTCCAAAATACATAAAGAACTCTTGCGACTCCACTCCAAGAAGACAAACCTAATTTAAAAATGGGCAAAGGACCTGAACAGATCCTTCTCCAAAGAGGACTACGGAAAGCCCCCAGACATATGAAAGGATGCTCAGCATCACTAGCCATCAGAGAGATGCAAATTAAAACCATTCCACACTGGTCAGAATGGCCATCATAACCAAATCACCTAACAACACTGCTGGTGAGGTTGTGCAGAAAAGGGAACCCTAGTACATTGTTGGTGTGAATGCAGACTGGTGCAGCCACTGTGGAAAACTGTATGGAATTTCCTCAGAAAACTAAAAATGGAACTGGCTTTTGGCCTGGCAATTCCATTGCTGGGACTATACCCTAAGAATCCTGAAACACCAATTCAAAAGAACCTATGCACCCTAATGTTCATAGCAACACAATTTACAAAAGCCAAGTGCTGGAAGTAATCTAAGTGCTGATCAGTAAATGAGTGGATCAAAATATGTGGTACATTTACATGATGGAATACTATGCAGCAGAAAGAAAAAAGGAGCTTCTACCATTTGCAACAGCATGGATGGAACTGGAGAACATTCTGCTAAGTGAAATAAGCCAGGTGGTGAAAGACAAATACAGTACGATCTGACCTAGAAGTGAAACCTAATAAAACAGACAAGTGAGCAAAATATACCAGAGACATTGAAGTAAGGAACAAACTGATAGTAAAACAGAGGGGAGGGGGAAGGGATAACAGAAGAATGAAAGGAAAGGGTCATCAAGTAACAAATATAAAGGAGCCATGGACAAAGCCAAATTTGGATAGGATTGAGGGTAGGAAATAGGGGTAGGAGGGGTCGGGGAGTATGGGGAGGATAGTCAAGAGAACAATGCTTAAACAATAAAGTAGAAAAAGAAAAATATTCACTGAAGCCAAAATACAAAAAATAGGCATTTTACATCATCATTGTTAAATGTATATTCTGTTACATAAACTTAACAGTGATTCCCACAGAATAAACTAGCATAAAAGTGAAAAAGAATAAAAAGTAAAAAGTCGTAAAAAAATAAAAAGAAAAAGAAAAAAAGAAACATAATTGGTAGGTACAAAATAGATGAGGATGTTAAGAATAGCATAGGAAATGAAAAGCAAAGAACTTAAATGCACATCCCGCAGACATGAATTAAGGAGGGTATGCTGGAGGGAAGGAGGGTACCCGGTGGAGGGGGGTAGAAGAAAAATTTGTAATAGCTTAATATACTTAAAGAAAAGATTATAAAAAGGTCTTTAGATCAAAAATTTTGAGAACCACCATTGCAGGGTAAGTAACTATGGTGCTGTTATTATTGCAGCATTAAAAAAAAAAAAAACAAAAAAACAGTAACATGTGCACAATGAAGATAGGCAGAACCCCAATCCTGGTGTTTTAAAAGCTATTAACCACTGAAAGGATCATTGGAGAAAGGGTGATTTCGGGGTTATAGCAGGGAATTACAAGGACATCCTAGGAAATCTTTTTATGTTAACAAAAAGCATGGAAGTGCCCAAAGGTTGATCAAGACATGTTAAAAAAAAATAAACAGCCCCCTGGAAATACTTTAAAGAGATTTCCAGTTTTAAATTTGGGATGATTTAAAATAAAAAATAATTTTTTGTGTGAAAATGTACATTATGTATATATAATACATTTTACTTTTAAATTTTATACATGTATTATAAATAGAAATCTAAAAAATCAATTTTATGCAACAGAGGAAAAATTCATTTGTACCATAAGTAGTAATTATTACAGCAACTATTCCTTTAACCTGAAAAACTGGTAGTTAAATGGAAAAAAAATTAAGATTTTAACCTACCTTTTTAGGAAGAACTATAGTTCACCCCAAATTGTTAAGGAAAAGCTCTTCCTTGCTAAAGAATTCCAGCTACTAAATGTATAAGGAATTAACATAATTTTAAAATCACTGTTTTCCAATATCCAATTAGATAATTGACTAAAGTAAATATCATCAATGAATGTTAAAGTTGTGAACGAAAGACAGTTTGGTAAACTGGATATTCTCAAAGGACCAAAGAATCATCCCATAGATTACTATATTTTGCTGTGTATACTGCATGCACCTTTTTGTCCAAATTTTTGAGGGAAAAGTAAGGATGTACATTATAAATGGGTAGTATTAATTCTATATCTACATGAAAATTTTTAATTCTTTTATTTATGCTTATCCATTAGAAGTATAACTCTAGAAAGCAATAACAATATCCATATGCAAAATAATACCCTGGAATACAATAATAGGTTTTGTTTCTAAATATAAATGAATTAATTAATTATTAAAAAATTAAAACAAAGTATTTTTTCCCTTAAAGTTTGGGCCAAAAATATGGGTATACCATATACACAGGAGTGCATTAAACATGGCAAAATATAGTACTTGCTAAATTGCAAATGGGAAAATATACCTTTTTATGGTATAATCTGGTGGTTATCATCGTAACAAAGTGATCAAGTCATTTCACACAATGTGCCCCTGATATGATGCAAGGCATGCACACAGAACTTCTCTGAAGCATTCTTGCCAAAAACACATAACCTAATCCTAATTAAGCCTTTGATCCAAATAGGGACTAGAAGAAAAAGTTAAATGATACTACAAGGAAACAAACAAATCCAGAATGTAGGACAGTCTATAAAACTGGCTTGATCAAGCCCTGACTGGAGTAGCTCAGTGGATTGAGCACGGGCTGCAAACCAAAGTGTCGCAGGTTCGATTCCCAGTCAGGGTACATGCCTGGGTTGCAGGCCATGACCCCCAGCAACCATATGTTGATGTTTCTCTCTCTCTCTATCTCCCTCCCTTCCTTCTCTAAAAATAAATAAATAAAATCTTAAAAAAAAAACTGGCTTGATCATTTAAAGGTGCTACTGTCATAAAAATTAAACATGAAAAAGTAAGAAGACTACTGAGATTATATTATATCAGATATTAGGCAACTCTTTGGGATAATGGTTCTGTGGTTATACTATTATGAAATGTCATGTCTAAAACTAACACTCAAATGTTTTAGCAAAAACATACATATATTATCCCCATAGATCTATTACTATTTATGTCCACATATATGTGATCAGATAAAACAAACATAGCAAAATAATAACACTGTTGAATATAGTGGCTATATGGGTATTCTCTCAACTTTTTTTTGTATAAAAATGTTCACAATAAAAAATTTTAAGGAAAACAATCATTCACTTGCAAATTATGAATGAAGATCATGCTGAGAAAAAATCATGAAAAAAAAGGAAGATGTGATGATCAAATAAATACTGAATACATACTGGCTTAAGATAAATCCCCAAAGATCTATGGTAACATTTTATACAATAACTTCATTGTTAAAATTACATACATGTTCTTCCATTTACTTCCCATAGGACAATGGGAAGGACAAGAGTTGCCTATAGGCATGGTATCTAACACCATTCTTTCAATACCTAGAGAGTAAAGTCACAACTTACACAGGCTTGAAAGACAATTTATCAAGTAATAATTCAGTATGGTAAAAACTATCCTAGATATTATTTATACTTCTAATAAAGAATAGTAATTATGGTTTTAGTTTCCAACTCCATTCAGAATTCTTGTGCAGACTAAAGTTTGAGACCCATTAAATTAAAGAACAACAGAAATAATAGTTTTCTGGACATTCAAAACAGTCTGATTTTAAGGTAACTGTCACATCTCTATCATTAAATTAGACATGAGTTAGAAAATTCCAAAGTGTCCTGCCTCTTGTGGGATTTATCCCATGTGTTTCAGAACTAACCCCCGACAATTTAATACATTCCTCCTTTACTATATCAGTTCTTCATTCCCAAACCAGAAGCCAAGTATATAGTGAACAGTTACATATGTATTATTTATTTTCAAGCAATTCATGTTAAGAACTTCAAATTTCAGCCTAAATGAGATAGGAAGCTACAGTGAGTTTTAAGTAGGATTTGACCTCTGTATTATAAGAGTGATTCTGGCTGCTTGTGTGGCAACTAGCCTGGAAGAAAGGGGATGTCTCCCAAAAACAGGGAGGTGGGTTAGAAGCTATGACAGTGGCTTGGGTAAAGGGTTAGAAGTGAAAAGAAATGATCAGATTCTTGTTATATTTTGAAGGCAGGACCTATAAACTTATTGATTGGTTGGGTGTGAAGTATGAAGAAACAAGGGTAAAAGATGACATCAAGGCTTTGATCAGCTGACAGAATGGCAGTGAGAAAGGAAAGACAACAGAAAGAGCAGGTCTGGGGTAGGAATGGAATCAGGAGTTCAGCACTGGTCATGTGCCAACTGAGTTGCACATTAGCAATACCAGTAGAAAAGTGTCAAACTGGCAAATGAATAAATAAGTAGCTGGAGTTCCAGAACAAGCTAAAGGCTGCAGATATTATTTTGGCAGTCATTGAAGTATAGGCAGAGAAGGGATCTAAGGATAGAGTCCTGGGGTACACCTATGTTTAGAGTAAGAAAAGAGTAGGGAAGAATCAACAAAGACAACTGAGAAGTGGCTACGTGAGAACCAAGAGAGTAGTGGTCTCAGAAGTGACCAACCATGTTGAATATGGCTGAAATATGGAGTCAAATGAGAACACAAATGCCTGCTGGATTTGCCAACAGAGAGATCACCATGTGACTTAGGAGAGAGTGATTTTGGTGGCACAATGAATGCCAAAAGCTTGACTGAATTCCAGAACCTAAGCTTCAAATTTTTAGACTAAGTTCTTAAGACATTTTTATAGCTTTTTAATTTAGAAAGCCATTATTTTATAATAATTGCATATTTCCTAATTATGAAGAACCTCTGCATCATACCAGATATTATGAAGAAGCTTATATAAATAAAGCAAGACTTAAGCTTAACAAATCAAGCTATAAAGCCTTGCCCAATTATCTATATACTCAAAAGAGCTGAAAAAATAACTTTAAGAATAATATAGATAGTACTCATAGAGGGGGAAAATATGGATAAAAAGCATATCTTACCATCTGGAGTGCTTTTTGAAGCCTTTAACGATTTTTCTTGATTTTCTATTATCCTGTCAAATTCATTTAACAAGTTTCTTTTGATTGGGGGTTCTCCTAAAAAGAAATGTCCATACAGATTTTTAAAGAAAATAATAAACAAGCCTATAGTCCATTTTTTAAAACTAAAGTACTGACTCTTACAATATGTTCAGCAAACATACATAATAATAGTTTAAATAGCAACCATTTTCTTTTGAAGGAGAATATTCATTTTTTCAATATCAATTTAATTTCTATTATTTTTAACCATTTAAAATACCTCTATTTAATTGGGTCTAGGGATAAACAGACATTACCAGATACCACTGATAAGCTACTTTTTAATAAACTCACACTGAATGTAACCCTAGGTTTACTGGAGATAAGGAAAAACAAAATTTCTTCAAATAAACTATTTTTTTTCATTAAACTCAAGATGGAATTTATTGTATAGGTCATTGAATTATAGTCAGTGAGTAGGAGAAAAGATTTTTTTAAATTACCAAAGGTACAGTCAAATTTTAGTAGAAGTACTACTTCTTATTTAAAAATTCTACAAAGGATGAGAATAAAATTAAACCATGGTCCTAGTTATGCATTTCCATGTCATACTGATAATATGTGATAACAGATGCTTTGTTTTTTGATGCTTTATTAAAGGGAGTGAATTTGTAGTATTTAATAAGTAAAAATGTCCATGCAAGGCTTTACTAAGTGTTCGATGACAATGTGATTTAATTAACAAGGACCTGCACTAGTCAAGTAACCAGAAGCTGATTTAGCTGTATAAACTTACATGTAAATGTATGACAGAGGTGAGGGGTATTAAACAATGATGCTGCTGAGAACATTAATTAAAAGATATTTTTCTTCTAAGCAGAAGGCCAACTCACTTCATTATATACATGAACTAAATGAAATGGGTTCTTATAAAGAAAGCCATTATTTTCCATGAAAGAATTATGAATATCTTTAAGCATCTGCACTTCAGCATTTTGCACTAGACAAGAGCAATAGTTTAAGGTAAGTATCCTAAACTTACCACTCTGCCCATAACATAAACTTGGTATAGGAGGAGGCCTGAACACCTGATTAGGTAAAATCTGTATCCACCAGGATAATTTGGGGTAAAAAGGCACCAAGGGGAAGAATGAACTGACTTGCTTCAGTGTTGTTCTCTGTATTATGAAGGGACTGGAGAAGACTTGTGATAACTATTCTGAGTCTACAGTTTTTTTTAAAAGGGGCAAGTTATTGAAGATCAGCCACTTAAACATTGGAGAGTTAGTTCTGGCATTTACTTTTAAGTGATCAAGAGATTCAATTATTTAATATTATTCCTAATCAGAGATACTAACAGAAAAAAAATCTAATCTAATTATCCTAGTAGATAAATGAAGTTGCTAATATATATTTAAAGGGAAGTTAAAACATAGTCCAAATGGCACTAAGACCAGAATACTGTCTGCTAAGGATAACTGATTTTAGAACACTCTCTAGATTTAAAAAAAGTTTAGCCAACACCTATAACTAGAAACCAATCTTTCCCTCCTACCCTGCAGTGTGCAACCTGCTTCAGTGTTGGCAGCTACAGGTAAGAGTCCAGGCAATGGTTCAAGACCACAGCTTGCTCTGGGATGGGCACTATGAATGACCCAGGAGGATGGACCTCCAAACCAATCTTTTAAGTTAATAGTAGCCAAAGTCTGAATTTCTGCTATATATATTTACATACATAAAAACAGTTAATAAGTTGTATCATGCAAGCTGTTATATAACAAGTTTCAATTCTAGAGAAATTAAAACTTTTAACAGTAATTTCTCAATTATAACTATATTAACCACCTCTAAAAATACGTTGAGAATCTCAAATCATGACTTCTTGGTACACAGACTCAGAGATATCAAGAGTGAAATCACATTCCCCCAAACTACACATGAAAATCTGTAAAAATATGACTAGTATATAATACCCTAATTGCTATAAACTAGCTTGCCAGAATTATTGAGAACTTAATTTTAAAAGTGCCTGGCAAACCTAAGGGGAAAAAAGCACCACTTACCAATCAAGGCAAATGCGTCTCCTTTTCTTTTTCCAGTTCTTGAATTTAACAAAGCTGTTTCCTTGTTTTGGCAGGTGAGAAGTAAGTGTTCGGGATGACTTAGCAGTTCAGAATCTGTCAGCTCACCATCTTCCATAAAAGCTTTGGCAATCTCCACTGCTTCTGTTTCAAAATAGTTTTCTGGATCTTTGGAATAGGTAGAACAAATTTCTCTATTTTTTGTCATGGGAAGATTAGAGAAAGTTTCAGGTTTCCCAGTTTCCATTTTTGTATTTTTAGGTAAAGCTTGTTCTTTTCCCAATATATGACTATGGCTCTCAACAAGCGATGCTTTGCTTTCTAAAACCGAGGGTTCTTTGTCCTGCTTAAAGTGAGAGAGACATGGAGACGCTTCAAAACAGTGAGTATTTTCTGAAGAAAATACTCCAATGTTACAGTTATTTGATAACTTACTGCAGTCTTTTTCCATTTTGCAGTTTGCAATGTGTTCTGGGGTTTTCTTACCAATATAGGATAGAGGAAGTAGTTTTGACATATCTTGTCCAGATGTAGGTGGCTGCCAAAGACCACATTCAGTTCTGAGTGAATCAAAGTCCTCCAACATTCCCTTAACTTTGTTTAAGGCATTTTCAGAAACTGGAACACATTTTCCACTTGCTGTACTAAATCCAGAGAAAGCAGATGATAGTAAATTTGAGGGGGTATGTATCACAGTATCTTCTCTTGTGACCTTTTCTGCATGCTCTTTGTTTGGTTCAAATGATACTTTGGGAAAAAGTTGCTCGGCACTCTCTTCTAGCTTTGCTAAGACTCGTCTGGTCTTCTGTAAGGCGGCATCTGAAACTTGTACACATTTCCCACTTGCTGTGCTAAAAATCCCACAAGCATTAGAGACTGCATTAAATTTACATGTATCAGAAGCTTTCAAATTGACCTGACAAGGTAACATTTCAGCAACTGTCTCTGATTTAGACATACCTTGGCTATACTTCAGAATTTGTTCACTCCTAGTGTCAGCAAAAATCTTACATGAATGTGTGCTATACTCTTCACTATCCAGAGAATTAGGAAAAATGAAACCCTCCAAATCACCCACCACCTCACAATAACCTGCCACAGTTTTTGTGTGGTCAGTGCCTGATTTACACTCAATGTTTTTCATAATGACCTTAGTGCAGTTGTCTGCAAATCTCTCTTTGATTTTCATTCCACGTGAAACAAAGACCATTTGACCACTTTCTGTACTGAATGCAGGAGGCCCCATCTCAAAATTTGAATCAGATACAGCCACTTCCACGGCTGTGTTTTTATTTTTGTATGGTGAAGAGTTAGTCACAAATTTCTGAACACAGATATCTTCATTTGCAGTTTGTAGATGTGTGTTTACTTTTCTTACGGTGGATATTACTTCAGAAAAACTAGTGTTTTTTCTGTCTTTGAAATTCTTTACTATTGGCTCAATACCAGAATTATCCATTTTATTTTTTGAGAGAGATTTTGATTTATTATATACCTCACTGGAATGGCAAAAATCAGAGTGGTCTGAATAGCTGTTGGATATGCTGTTACTTAAATAAGTTGAATCTTGTTTTTCAGAGAGATGATTTTTGTCATTTTCGGTTATGACACTGTTTGAGTGATTTCCACATGAAGGATTTTCTACATAATCCTCAGGACAGTCTTTTAAATGTATAACCTTAGCAGTATTTATTTTTTCTGGTTGATCATCCAATTTCCCTTCTCTAAGCAATTTTTTTGCTTCGAGTAGTGAGGCCTGACTCACAGAAAGTTTTCTACCATGTCCTGTGTAAAATGGTACAGTCAAATTTTCAATGGCTAAGCAAGTGGACTGATTTGTGTAATAAGTCGTAGGACTTGGTGCTATTTCTTTTTCTATGTTTCCAATTTTCGCAGTGATACTATTTGATAATTTGAAATTTTCAGTTTGTTTGTGTAAATTATCACTCAAGAACCTGGGTAGCATGGCAAACTCATTAGAAACAATTTTCTCCTCTTTTAGGGAATTCTGCATTTCTTCATACTTTGGGGCAGTTATTTCAAAGGTCTCACATGCTAATTCAAGCCCTTCTTTACAATCCTCTCTGTCCTTTAGTATCTTTGCTCCTCGAAGGCTAAAATTAATGGTCTCACTGTTTTTATCTTGTTTTTCATCAAAAAGACTTCTCACTTTGTCCAGAGATTCCTTTGTAATTATTATCTTTTTCCCACTAGCTGTATGAAAACCCAACATAGTAGGTTCTTTGATCTTTTTGGTTTCACATTCTAGTCCTGACTGGAGAGTCAGTAATTGATTTTCAATACCAAATGAATCACTTTCTTTCAATGTTTTGTCTTTAACCATATCTGTTTCCTCATAACTTGAAATATCTATTTTGTTGACATTTATTCCAGAAAGTAATTCAGAATTCAAGGCATCTGAAAAGTTATTCAATCCTTCTTCTGCACATTTTTGATCAAAGAAATTTATAGCTTTATTTAATGAATCTTTGGACAATCTGATATTTTTCCCACTTGCAGTCTGAAAGGATGTATCAAAAACATCAAAATCTTTTATGTTTTGCCCCATCTTTCTAGCTGTTAACTGTTCTTTATTTGACATATGAACATGAAATGTTTCTTCTGCTTTCACAACTTCCAAACAAGTTAAATCTGACACACCTTCTTTGACTTGAATGCTTCCCCCCTTCATAAACTGACCAGATGATTTCAGATGTATGGTGTGCTCATCAATACATGGCAAGCCATTTTCTTCTTTATGAACACAAACTCTATCATTTTTACTTGAATCATTGCTTTTAGATTCTCCTAAGTTACAAGAATTTCTACTGGCACCAGTACATTTGCTTTCTTCACTTTCTGTGTATTTCTTCTGATCTTCGGTATTTTCAATGAAAATGCCAGCAGTCATCTCAATATTATTTTGTTGTATTAGTTGGGTTTTATTTTTTTCATTAAAATGTTTAACATTGTTATAATTTTCTATCTTAAACAGTGAAACAACAGAATCATTATATTGACTTGAAGAGAGACTTCTTGGATCTACTACTGCATAAGTTTCTTCACTAATATTCTCAATGTCACTAAACAGTCTCACAGCTTTTTGCAGTGCTTCACTAGAAACACTCAGTTTTGTGCCATGAGCAGAATAAAAGCCTCTAAATCCCACTTCATTTTTATCTGTTAAATAAGCAGAAGCACTTTTGTTACAGTTGGTTTTCAAAGAGCAAGCAAACTTTTGTTTACCTTCAAACTTCCTGCTATCCACCTGACTGACGGATTGGGAATTAGTTGTGAGATGAAAACCAACATTTTTCCATTCCTCAGAAGTGGTATGCAAGACAGGGAGGTAGTTTTCAGGCATTTCAAGTGGATTATTCTGTATCATGTGGCTTGGTTTTCTGAACTGTGTAAATTCAAACTGACTTCCTGATTCTTCCAATATAGTAGAAAGTTCTGTAATTTCTGCCTTTTGGCTAGGTGTTAAGTTATGGTTTGAATTAAAATCTTGCTTCAAAGATAAAGTTGGAGGAATTGCATGACTATTTTCACTATCAGAAGCAAACGTACTACTCTGCACACAACCAGATATAGTATCAGTTGAATGTGAATCAAGTGCACAAGGTTTGCTTAATTTTTTTTTATTATCTAATAATGAGGCATTTACAATTTCAGTGCAAGCTAAGCTAGTAGAAAAATGTTCTTCAATGTCTTTGAAGAACACTTTACTTTTCTTAATGTTGTGTTCAGAGGGTTTTATCTCTTTATTAGAAGCTGTTCTGAAGCCATTTCCAAAATTGTGATTTGAAACGGGATCTGAGAGTTCTGCCAATTTGTCCATGTGATCATTATTTTGGTTTGATTTCTTATCTATATCCAAGGGCATGTCTAACTTTGAATCTTTATTTAGAGTCATTTGTTGTGTTACATTCTTTCTGTTCTTGTCTGTAAGATCATGGACTATATTTGATGAATCAAAATCTTTTATAATTGACACTTTGGCTGCTTGTTTGTCATCTGGGCCTGTATCTACTACCATGGTAGAGTTCTTAAGAACAGGTTCTCTGACATAAGTGAGGCCTGCCTCTTGAAGTTCCTCAATATTTTCTAAAAGAGGAATACTCCATTTGTTAGTTATTTCAAAGACAATTTCTTTCTCATTGTCTTGGACATGTTCTTCAGAGTTTGAATTGACAGTTACTTTTGAAATTAAAGCAGTCTTTTCTTTTTGGGTTACTTTGAGATTTGTACTCTGGTTGGATTGTACCTTCATAGAAGGTGGGGCTATTGTGTATTTTTCAGGTGATAACAGCTCAGCTTTTTTAGAAATTTCATTTAAAATGCATATTCCTTGATTCACTTCCATGGGAATATTTTTTATTAAATCAAAACCAGCTTCACAATTCTTATATTTTACTCTCTCTGACATTTTATATGATTCCTTTCCCCTAGAAATCACACCGGGGTTTGATGGAGGATCCCTGGAGTTAGGAGTTAAAATGCTGGTATTATCAAGGTCATATAAAATGCTTTCCTGGGATTGAAAGTGATTACCACTACATTCTATTTCTGAATGTGGCACTGCAAGGTGACATACTGCAGGCAAGACCTCTTCTTTTATGTCTGAAACTCTTTGGTGTTTTGGATCTTCTTCACAATATTTTTCCTGAAAACATGACAGATAATCAGTTTCTGTGGTAATAAATGACTTCAGTTTTTCTTCATTAATTTTTGTTTCTTTATAATCAAGATCCTGAGATATTTTATTAGAAGAACTGTTTTCATTATTAGAACATTTTCTCAGAATTGCCCCAAAAGAGCTGGTTAAAGATAAACTTGGTTCTTCAGAATCATCCTGTAAGCAGTTTTTTTTCACAGAATGCAATAAACCTATGCATAAAGAGATAAAGTGACAAAATACAATTAAAGTACCATCAATCACATTCACTAAATATTTTCTACAAAGTTAAAAAGGTAGTATCTAAAACAAAAATTACATGAAAAGCAAGAAATGTCAGGTTTAAAACAGAAAGAATTATAGAATACTCTCTATTTTGAAGTTACTACATTTTCCAACTAAAGATAAAAAGGACCTAGCATTTTTTTATGATATGTATCAACTCAGTCAAAATTAGTGCATAGTTCCAAAAAGCAGGTAGCTTTCATATAAAATTCAAAGTAATTTTATTGGAAAATAAAATTGTAAAAAAATTCGTTGTTAATATTGGTTTAACAGAAGATGGAGAAGCAAAGTAAAGGAATTAGAAAAGTTACCACTTCCTTCACTTAATTCAGTCTTTCATATTGAAAAAACACACAAAAAGTTAACTTTTTAAAATCAAGTTCTACTTATGATGGGCATGAAAGATGACATAATCTCAATTATAAAGGCAAGTGAGTTAAACTGCTCTGTTCAATTTTTTAAAAAGATTTTATTTATTTATTTTTAGAGAGGGGATGGAAGGGAGTAAGGAAAGGGAAAGAAACATCAGTGTGTGGTTGCCTCTCATGTGGCCCCCACTGGGGACCTGGTCCACAACCCAGGCATGTGCCCTGACTGGGAATTGAACCAGTGACCCTTTGGATCACAGCCCACACTCAATCCACTGAGCTATACCAGCCAGGGCTGCTCTGTTCAATTTTAAAGGCTATCTGAATTTCCTATTAACAAGTCAAAATTATCAATTTCATTTTCTTTCATCAGTGACCACTACTACATATTAGCTGTTTTATTGGTTTTAACTTTGATATATATAACATTGAATACTTTTTTTCTGAAAATTAACCCAAATCTCAAACAGTTCCTCTGTACTCCAGTTCTACCAAACCTATTATTCACTAAGATACTCCAACCCACTCAAATCTTCTCACAGGAAACTAAATCATCATTCAACAGAGTTTAATGATTAAATTGTTGCTGAAAAAAAAAAAAGCGAGTTTCACTGTACACACTCTGGATGTACAGAGATATGGCAATAACTCTCAGTAATCTAAATATTACTAAGAAAATCTAAGAAAATTGTGTATCAACAATAAAAATGACTGCTTTATTTTAGGAGTGGCTTACACTAAACTTAGCTAGAAATTAATAGCTTTTTTCCTATTCTTTCCTTGCTTTAGTGAATATATAGTAAATAGCACAACATATTTATAAAATTGTCTAATTTACATATAATAAACACTGGAAATTAAAGCAGGAATTACGTAGTCAATCTCTTGATGGTTATAAATCACATGCTCTGCCTCAAGAGTAATGATTATTCATATACCATACATACCGATCTAGCAAGTTTGATGAAATGGTTTTTAACATTGGTAATCAAAGGCCTAAACAATAACATACTGACATTGCCTGTTATTAAATACAGCTGGCCCTTAAACAACATGGGTGTGAACTGAGCAGGTTCACTTACATGTGGTGTTTTTTCAATAAATATACAGTGGGTCTTCCCTATCTCCAGGTGTTGTATCTGCAACAACCCATGGATGGAAAACAGTATTTTTCCATCTGTGTTTGGGAATCCATGGATGCAGATGGCTGACAGTATGCACTGTTCTACACCATTTTATACAAGGGACTTCAGCATCTGAGGATTTTGGTATCCTGAAACTAGCTCCTTGTGGATACCAAAGAATGAATGAGTTTTGGGGAACTCAGAAGTTTGAAACTCAAATTTCCAATTGCATGGGGATTGGCACTCCAACCTTTGCTATTCAAGGGTCAAAAAATGAAAAATTTCAGAAGGCAATATGCTGGCAAAAAAAGATTAAAGAAAGAGATTTACATATTCATTTAAGAGAACTTGTCACCATCCATATAACTGTATGTACTATTCACACACACACAGAATGGTACCTGAATCAGCATTTGTAACTATAGATGGTGCTTCAAAAGTGTTTGCTTCAAATTGGGTAGAAAAGTTACTTAATCCTGATTCTTGATCTTTCTTCATTTTTAATCTTTGATAAGATGTTTCACCATTTATAGCATAAATAAACTTTTTAGTTTTCTTTTTTAAAGTAGATATTAAACCGGTATTCTTCAAAGCTACAGATGTATGTTTGATAGTGACTGGCCAGTTTCCATTATCAACTGAACTTGTACATAAAGAACTCTCTTTCTGGGAGAAAATAGTACATATTTCCAATCCACTTTCAGAAGCTTCAGGTTCTTCCTTAAAGTTTGGATCAGTCATATTATTTGAGGAAAGTGAACTGGGTGTCTCTACAGGTGATGCTCTTAACCTGAACAGAGACTTTTTGATACCCTGATGAGGAGAAGCTATTAGGGAAGGTTCAGACACTATGTTTTTTGCCACAAGAGTGTACTCTTCATGTGGTTCAAGACACTGTCCTTCATCTCTCTTATTCACCGTTTCCTCCTTTAATGTCTTCTCAGCCTTTGGTCCACTTGAAATATGTAGCAAAGAATCTTCTAAAGTAACAAAGTTGGTACATTCTTTCTCTATGCCTATGAGGTCTTTTTCAGAATTATTTTGGTCACAAGAAGAAATATGCAGTAGAGGTATTTCCCCCATCTCGGCTCCATTTAGACCTGAGAAGGTTAGCTGAGACCATTTGAAAGATGGAGACTGTACAGTGTCCTCAGAGATTCTGTCACTTCCACTCCCAAAGGGCTTCTGATTCATTATTTCTGTATCTAATGGATTATTGCCATTTGGTTCCATTTCAGCTAAAAATGAATGTTTACTTTGTTTTATTTGTTTTTTAGCTTCTTCACATTCACTGGTTTTTGTTTCATTGAAACTATTTTTCCTAGTCTTGCCAGTTTTCATTTTTTGTATATTTCTTTTTTTATATTTAGAAAAACATAATGAGAAACTATCTTCTTCAGAAATATCTCCAACCTTTTCATGTACTTCACCTTCTAAGACATTTGGCACTGACTTCCCAAAATGGTCTTTGCAGCTACTCACTTTACCAAATGAATTTCCCAATCCTGTAAAATTTAAAATAGAAGCATATTAATAACATTTTATAATAAATCCATACAATTTATATGATTCTCACGATTCTTCTCATAGAAATAGTATGTACTAAATAATACAAAATTGAACCTTTAAAGGGTTATCCTGACTACTGGCTATTTTTGGAGGGGCAGGAGGGACACCCATCCTTCTTCTGTTCTGATAAAGCAGATTCTACTGTACTCGAAGCCTTTTATTCATATTCGGATCACCAATAACCTTTCTTTACCAGCTTTACACAATCACAATTAACCCAATCTTACTTTATGTACTTAGTATTCTAACATTTATCAAACCAGATGGTCCAAATTAATTTTGTGGCTCTACAACAACTGAGAGTAAAACATGATTTTATACACATACCTACACACAATCACACTCATAGATATCCAATCCTACATATTTATATAGACATATACACACTAAGAAAAATGCAATATCCCAATGACATGATTAGGCAGTTTTTGGCATTTCTGCAACTGTATTTACTCATTAATTACAAAATACAGTCTTCACATTTTGTTAATTATAAGTATTATTCTTCACCTCTGTTAAGTTTTGAATAATTGGTTTTGTTTTGTTTTTGTGTCACAACAATATCTTCAATAGTCTTGCTTTAGCATGATGCGTTAACATTTTCATATCAGTCAAGTTAGTTTCTACCTTAATACCTTTAGTCATCCAGAAAGGAGAACCAATGTGTTTTATCTTTAAGAGGAGCAATACTTCAATGATGTCAATTAAAAAGTCATTCAGATAAACATAAAGACTTACCATGACTTTTAGCTTCTCTTTGATTTTCAATTTCATTGTCTGGCCCGGAAGGAATAAACCTGTCATTTTTCTTCAGACTTCCATCATGGTCAGAAAAACACCTTTTCCAAATCTATAAAAGTTTTATTTTAAAATTACTAATATAAAAATTCTCATTATCCATAAACATTCAACTTATTCTTAAACAGAGTAACAGGAGAATTTCTCATAGGAAGTCAAAGAAAATCACATACAGAAACAGGTTTAGAGGCTTTCTCAAAGGCTTAGATAAATCATAAAATAAGGAATGAAAAAGGCAAGATAAATAATTTTTCAAGGCATACTAAAATTATAAGGAACTACAACAGCATAATCAATCTTTCCTATTTACTTACAGCAGTAGTATCATTAGGAAATACAGCTGTAGGTGCTTCTTCATCTCTGACTGTAAAAAAAAAAAAATCAACTGACCTATATGTATTGTACGTCATATACTACAGTTAATGCAAAAACTTAGATTTTTTTGGTCAGATATTAAAAGACATAAACACTATTGGATTAAATGACACATTTCAAAGAAAACTGACCCAAGTATACTATTTAGAAAAGTCAATCAACACAGTAAATAAGCTATAGTCACTTCCTTAGTACTATTTGCAAAGGGGTAAGAAATTATGGTTTGATGATCCTGACTCTAAGGTGATACTGTCCACTAAGACTTGGAGAATCAGATTAAGCTGTGGAGTCACAATTTGAAAGCTAATGCTTATAGATGTTAGCATTTATTTAGATGCTAACAGTCTAAAGGCATATCATATGTTAAACACTTTTTAATTTTCAACATGCTTTTACGTGTATTATTGCATCTGAGCAACAACAGAACAAATTTATTTTTTCAGCTAAAGAGGAATCAAAATGGAATGCATTTTTGCTACAATAAAAAAAAATTCTGATTTGTAAATAAATTAATCTGACTCCTATAGAGTACTACCTAACATACTTCTGATTCATACCAGTTTGCTCTAAACAAAATACCATATTTTGCCACATATAATGCGCTTCTGTGTATAATGCACATCCATGTTTTTGCCCCAACTTTCAGGAACCTTTCATTTTACTTTTTTAATTAATTTTTTAATTTATTTATACTTAGAAACAAAACCGGGGGTTCCAGTCAAGATGGAAGTGTAGGTAGAAACGCTTCGTTTCCTCGCACAACCAAAAGGAGGATAACAACCAATCTAAAAACAAGAAACAACCAGAAATGCCAGAAAATCAAACTGCATGGAACTCTGACAACCAATGAATTAAACCAGACCGGGAGGAGGGAGATGAGAGAGACAGGGCAGATGGGTGGACAATGAAAACCCACAGCAAGGCAAGGGACTGTGCAAGTGGGCTGGTTGAATAGGAAACTGAGACTCACACCTGACTGTGGCTTACGGTGGGGGTTGTCACAGTGGGAGAAATTCCCAGTCTCACACAAGTTCCTGGAAAGTGGGGCAAGAGCCGAGCAAGCGAGCGGCATTGTTCCCTCTCTGACCACACCCACAGCACCACAACACAGCAAGGGGAGTTGCCCTGCCCTGGTGAATACCTAAGGCCCACCCCCTTACAACCTATCAGCTGCACCAAAACAATGAAATATAGCCCAAATGAAAGAACACAGCAAAAATCCAGAAAAGAGCTAGCGATAAGGAGATAGCCAACCTATCTGATGGAGAGTTCAAAACACTGGTAATCAAAATGCTCACAGACCTGATTGAGCTTGGTCACAAAATGAACAAATGAAGGATACCCAAAGTGAAAAAAGCAAAATATTTAGGGAACCAACAGTGACAGGAAGGAAACCAGGACTCAAATCAACAGTGTGGATTGGAAGGAAGAAAGAAACGTCCAACTGGAACAGAATGAAGAAACAAGAATTCAAAAATATGAAGAGAGACTTAGGAACCTCTGCAACAACTTTATACACTCCAATATCCAAATTATAGGGGTGCCAGAAGAAGAACAGCAGCAAGAAATTGAAAACCTATTTGAACAAATAATAAAGGAAAACTTCCCCAATCTGGTGAAGGAAATAGACTTCCAGGAAGTCCAGGAAGCCCAGAGTCCCAAAGAAGTTGGACCCAAAGAGGAACACACCAAGGCACATCATCATCAAGGTATCCAAGATTAAGGATAAAGAGAAAATCTTAAAAGCAGCAAGAGAAAAGGTGAGAGTTACCTACAAAGAAGTTCCCATAAGATTGTCAGCTGATTTCTCAAAAGAAACATTACAGGCAAGAAGGGGCTGGAAAGAAGTATTTGAAGTCATGAAAGGCAAGGACCTACATCCAAGATTACTCTATCCAGCAAAGCTATCATTGAGAATGGAAGGGCAGATAAAGTGCTTCCCAGATAAGGTCAAGTTAAAGGAGTTCATCATCACCAAGCCCTTTCTGCATGAAATGTTAAAGGGACTTATCTAAGAAATTGAAGAAGATCAAAAACTATGAATAATAAAATGACAATAAACTCACGACTATCAACAACTGAACCTAAAAAAAAAAAAAAGAAAAACAACAAAAACAAAAACTAAGCAAACAACTAGAACAGGAACAGAATCAGATAAATGGACAGCACATGGAATGTTTCCAGTGGGATAGGCGAATGGGGAGACAGGTACAGGGAATAAGCAGCATAATTGGTAGGCATAAAATAGGGAAAGATTAAGAATGTTATAGGAAACAGAGAACTAAGGAAGTGGAACGCTGGAGGGCTGGGGGTGCAGGGTGGTGGGGGATAAAGAGGGATAAATGGGGAAAACTGTAATAATATAATCAATAAAATATACTCTAAAAAAATTAAATAAAAGAAAAAAAAAGAAACAAAACCTATTATCATAATCCAGGGTATTACTTTGCATATAGATATCATTATTGCTTTCCAGAGTTATACTTCTAATGTATGAGCATAAATAATTAATCAAAAGCATTTATATAGATATGAAATTAGCACTACCCATGTATAATACATATCCTTATTTTTCCCTCAAAAATTTGGGCAAAAAAGTGCATATTATACATGGTAAAATATGGTAATACTATTTTGAACTAATATGTTTATGAAAGACAGGATTACCTAATTTAACTAATTACTTTTTCATATTTTCTTTTTAACACAAAGTATTAGAGATGATAATTTATCAACATCATTTACTTTCTTAGAAAAAAACATTTGATAGTATTACCTATGAGCACAGTAGAACTAAGGGTTGGTGGTGTGGCTAAAGAACTTGACCAAGACATATCAGGATCTACCTCAGCCCCTAGACTCTCAGAAATATGTTTCCGAGTCTGACCCTGGAAATAAAGAAAATAATTTATTACACAGGAGGACACTAATGAATATTTTTAAAATATTTTTTATTCACTTATTTTTTTCATTTATCATTTACTGAATTCCTATGTGAGACCATAGGTATATAACTGTAAATCTCAGGACAAAGGTATGATACTGTTATCAAATTCTCAGTTATTATATAACAAAAATAAACAAGGCAGAATATTTACCTTCATAAGCTTTGGTGTATGAAATAAACTTCCATATACCACTGGGGATAAAACAAAAAAAATTATGAAGTTTTATTTTTGTAAAATTTAGAATATTTACAAAATAAAAAGCCTTGTTTTTAGTCATACCTGACTTGTCTCTTTGTGGTGTTACATGTGTACATCGTAGAATACCAGAACTAAAACAAAACAAAGCAAATCCCTCAGATTATTCAGGAAATAACAGATATGGCAAATAACATTTACTAATGTTACTGGGGAAAAAAAGGACTCTCAATCATATCATTAGAATGATACCATTCTGTAATATTTTTATATTACTTTTTAAAAGTAAATATTTCATGCAAAATTAAATAACCACTAAATTATGTTTCATATGCCCATTGAAAATAATTTATAAAGCACACATAAAGTTCATCTGCTAGGAATTATATATACGTATATAATTTTTTTAAAGATTTTATTTATTTATTTTTAGGGAGGGGGAAGGGAGAGAAACATCTGCGTGAGAGAGAAACATCCACTGGTTGTCTCACGCATATCCCCAACCAGGGACCTGGCCTGCAACCTGACCCACAACCCAAGCATGTATCCTGACCAGGAACCGAACCAGTGACCTTTTTGGTTTGCACAACAACATCCAACAAACCAAGCCACACCAGTCAGGGCAGGAATTATATATTTTGAATTTAAAAATTATGTAAAGTGAATCTATAATAGCCTTATATTTTCTCTCCAGTGATTCAAAATACATGAATAATTTATTTTAAACTGATATTTCAAAGGCATTTTTTATTGTTAGTATTTTTGTTACTTAAAACTTCAAAGAATATACAGAAAAACCAGTTCAACACTGTAAGAAAAACAATGTAAATGTTTCTAACGTAGAAATTAATGCAGTGAAGAACTCAGCCTAAAAGGAGATTATTTAAAAATACTGGGTTGGCCAAAATGTCCACTCAGTTTTTCAGTTTTTTTCCCATAAAATAAGTCGCATTCTTCATTTTCACCAATACTTTATTGGTTTGGATATTTTGAGTATGTCAGCTATCTCCCAATATTGGCTTCTAGTGGATAAAGGCCAGGGGTGCTGCTAAACATCTTCCAATACACAGCAAAGAATTATATGGCTAAAATGTCAATAGTACCAAGAAACTTCGAATATCACTTGACACATTTCATCAGTCACAGTTCCTTCTCCACATACTGCACAAATTTTTTACATTTCAGTTGTGTTTTTACCTTTCTTGAAATAATAAAGCAAAATATGCCAAAAATGTGTATTTTCTTCTCTCTCTGATACTGAAATGGATGAAAAAAATTCACCAATTTTGATAATTTTTCAAAATGCACACTAATATGTCAGCTGTCACAATACAATCTAATAATATTGTTTCAGATGAAGTTAAAGACAACTAAGCACTACTAGAGCCACTGTACAGAAAAAACTAAATTAATTTTTGGGCCAACCCGAAAGAAGATTCTCTTCCAGGCTTACACTCAGAATGTTAGTGTGAAAATTAGATGCATTTCTATAAAACAAATATCATATGCAAGAAAATGTTTCATTTAAGTATTTATCATACCTTTCACTGAGACAAGAGTTTAGAGGTGAGCTGATAACATCATTTGCTTGATCCATTTTAGCCTTCATCATGCAACAACTTTTATGCTTACTATCAGTAATATGCTTTCCTGAAAAGAATACAATAATTCAGTGAAGATATACATGCTCTGTATTGTGAATTTTCATTTCCTGAAGTATTTAAAAACAAAAAAGTCTCATCTACACAGGGAAGGAGAACATACAAGGAGTTTGGTCTGAAATGGCTACTCAATTTGCCAACTCCTCCCAAAAAGATTCCTGCCTCCATTTCAATAACCATATTATAAGCATATAATACACATAAGGCATTTTAAATAATACAATCAAGATACAGCTTTATCCTCGAGGAGTTCAGAATATAGTAGTGGAAAATTTTTTGAAATGTGTACCAAGTAGAATGTGATTATGTCATATTATTAAGTCACACACAGATCTATGGTGTCATGAAGGATAAAAGTAAAGGAAAACACATTTACTGAAAACCCACCAGGGTACCTAATCTGACCATATTACTTTTCTGCTGAAAACCTCTCAAGATCTTGGTGTCAAGGTCAAGTTCAAACTCCATAATAAAACTCTGTGGTTGTAAGGCCTTCACAATCTGATATCTTAATTTCTTTGATAACATTTTTTCATACTCTCTTCAGCTATTTCTAACCACTTGCATATACTGCAAGAATGGTTCTCTCAGTCTAGAGAGAACCACCATACAAATTGCTTCTTTCTCACTTTACTTCTCTTAACCTGGAATATCCTCTTTCAGGCTCCCATTTTGAAATCACGTCTTCCAGAAAACTTGAGTGATCCTTAATCTCAGACTAAGTGCACGCTCCTCCTATGTTCCTGCAGAGTTTATCATACACTGTTCCTGCTTCCTGTCAGACTGTAAGTTTCCTGAGGAAGAGATTTTGTCTGACTCATCACTGTATCTTTAGCAACTACAATAATTTCTGATGTTATAGTCACACCATGAACATTGGCTGGATAAATCAGCAAGGTTTAAAAAGGTGGGTTGTAGACAGCAACACATAATACTTCCATTCCTGTTGAACACATCTACTTTCTCAGACAATAATGCTAAGACAGGGTTTCCAAAGCTGTATGTGATTCTAGCAAATCCAACCTACAGTTTTTCAACATTCCTATTTTTTGTATCATCAACTGGGCACTCGAGGCACTTATTACTCTTAAAAACTGCTTTTAAAAACAGTTGCAACAGTTAACTGATCCTACAATCTCTAACCTAGAGAAGCTTTGGGGAAGATAAGTCAACAGTGTTAGTAAGTCAAGCAAAAACTAAACTGAAAACTATTTGTAGTAGCATACAAAAAACATTGTATTATATTCTTCTTTCTCAAGTGACAGGGAATAGACATAATCGCCAATAAGCCAAATGCACATATAAGTTAAAAAAACCCACTTCAACAAAATTTCCAACTTTCTTTTTTATCTTTTTTATTAACATTCAAATATAGTTGTATCCATTTTCTTCTCTTATGAAACTTTTAAAGATGCTAAAAAGTAGCTAAACCTGTATTGTGAAATTTCACCTTTTCCTGTTCACTTTAAAAAGATTGTAAAAAAGGACTTAAAAAATAGACAATGAGATACCACCACACACCTATTAGGATGAAAATCAAAAGCACAGACAACACCAAATGTTGGTGAGGATGTGGAGCAAGAGGAACTCTCATTTACAGCTGGTGGAAATGCAAAGTGGTACAGCCACTTTGAAAGAGTTTGTAGTTTCTTACAAAACTAAATATAATTCTAATATAGAATCCAGCAAATTGTGCTCCTTGGCAAATACCCAAATGATGTGAAAACTTAGGTCCACACAAAAACCTACACATGAATAACTATAGCAGTTTTATTCATAATTTCCAAAACCTGCAAGTAACCAAAATATAGAACATTTTTCAGTGATAAAAAGAAACGAGCTATCAGGCCATGAAGACACAGATAAATCTAGTAATGCTAAGTGAAAGAAGCCAACCTGAAAGGCTACATCCATACTTTATGATTCCAACTATGTATATGACATTCTGAAAAAGGCAAAACCATAAGGTAAAAAGATCAGTGGCTGCCAGGGGTACAGGGAATTGGTAGGGCAGTGAAACTACTCTGAATGATACTGTAATGGTGTACACATGACATTATACACTTGTCAAAACCCACAGACCTGTCAAAGAAACCCTAATACATATAAACAAAGGACTTTAGTTAATAATAAAGTATCAATATTGGATCAGCAACAAAAAGAAACTCAACTGTAATAAAAATTTTTAAATGAACCAGGCAAAAACAAGTACATACCAAAGTAAGTATTTCCCAAATAACTGGAGAATCTCACAAATAAGCTGAGTAATGGTAAGATAAACTTGTATTTTATGCAAAAGGATGGGCTGCTGAGAAAAACCTCCTTATGGAACTTCAGGGATAATTCTTTTTTAAAAATAATGCATTAGGTATTAGAACAAAGTAGTTTAAAAAACAGCTTAAGTCTTACATTTCAATACTGAATTTAAAGTAAACTTAGAAGCAAAATGTCTTGAGACCACAGTCAACTGAATTACTTATGCACCATAACCTTAAAAACATCAGGTTCTCTGCATAGTCAAGTGGCTGTATTAACTCATTCCTAAACTTCCCTGATTAAGGATAAACCAATTCCGGCAGATTAAATTTAGAGGATAAACCACTGACTCTAGGTGTATCCTTTACTTTTTTAGAAGATTCAGTATCAACTGGTTTTACAGTGTTCCTTGACCACATTAAGACCTAAGGCTGCTCCCTTATTATCTCCACAACACAGTATTGTGTCCAAGCTCCTGTTGTAACAGGTACCACACCAGAATATTTATTTAAATACTTTCTCTCATACAAGACTGACTTCCTAGAGATCAAAGGCCACTTTGTAAGGACCTTGTAATCACATGAAGGAGTCTAAATTTTATTATGAGGGCAAAGAGAAGGTAATCCAAGGTTTGAAGCAGGAAGTAGGAGCATGATTAAATTTGCTGATTTTTCTGCTTAACAATCTATCAAATAAATTCACTTTCTTTAGCTTCGCATTTGATACCTGCCTCTAATCTACTTTTTAGCCTTAGGTTATTATTGGTCCCTATCAGATTTGACACTCCAAATGATTTCAATTATTTGCTATTCTCCTAACAAACTGCATATTCTTCTAACAAACTGCATATTCTTCATGGTTTTCCTCTGCCTAGAACACTATCACACTGTCCCATTTTCTACCATTCAAGATTTTTTTTAAAGAATTTATTTATTTATTTATTTATTTTTAGAGAAGAGAGGGAGGGGGAGGGAGGGAGGGAGAGACAGACAGACAGACAGACAGACAGACACATCAATGTGAAGTTGCTGGGGGTCATGGCCTACAACCCAGACATGTACCCTGACTGGGAATCCACCCTTCAATATTCAATTCAAATGAATCATTTCCTATTTCTCCCAATATTATTTATGCTTTCTTCTCAATTCTCATTGTACTTTTTGTACTTTTCCTTTCCATGTACCACATTCAATCTTAGACTATAATTCAGCTGTGTACTTTAATTCTCCTTACTAGTTAATAATACTCCAAAGAAAGGGAGAGGATGTTACTTAAATCAAGCAAGCAATAAATGACCAATATTTGATTGATTGGAAATATATGGCACATAGGCCAGGAAAACTGCTATCAAATCAGGAGATTTGATAAAAATAATCTTCCCTGTCCTCTGTGACAACCTGCAGAAATACAATTTTGTATAATTCATATAAAGTCCTAGGGTATGTTTTTGTTTTTGTATAGAAAAGATAAAACTTAGCAAATCTCAGTAGGAAGGATGTATTAATAAAAGGAGGTAGGAAGAGGAACATTTTTAAGTACCCACATTATTTTATTTAATCCAAATTTATCAGATAGTATTTTTATCATCTCTATTTTTTTAGGTGGGGAAAGTGAAGCCAGAGAGGTTGATCTGACCAACATAGCCAGGTTAATGACAGAGTAGGGATTCTTAATACAGGTTAGCCTGAATTCCTGCTTCATATTCTTCCCTAGTCTACATCATATTACTTACCTAAATCTAATCTGTCCTTATCCAATTCTTTTAAAGGAGATTGGTACAGTGGCAGAGTTAGACATTGTTCTTTGAATATTACTGGTGTTGAAGCCAATTGATAAGGTTTTCTTTGTGGTGTTTTAAATAGGTTTGGTTCATAACTGATGACTTTAAATTCAGATTCTTCTGCAGTTTCAGAATTATAAGGTGGAGCTTCTGAAGAAAGTTCTTCAAACCAATTAATGCTTATTGGTCCCAAATCTGTAAGAAAAATAAAAACCTCATCTTGGTTTTAATTAGAGACACAAAAAATCATGAGCCAGTAAAGATCATTATAAATAAAAAGATGCTTGAGATTTGGACTGTGGAAGACTTTTCTTAAAGCACATTGATTAAACAGGATCATTCATCTGTTCTGTGGTGAATCTGTAGTGAGGTATAAGAAGTTTACAAAAGTTACAAGGAGATAGCTCTTAACTATATTAGCTCTTCTAAAGTTTTATTTTTTAATCCTCACTCAAGGATATGTTTTTACTGCTTTTTAGAGCAGAAGGGGGCAGTAAGACAGAGAGAGAGAGAGAGACTGGGAAACATCAATCAATAGCTTCCTGTATGTGCCCCTACTCTAGGGATTGAGCTCACAACCTAGACATGCGCCCTGACCAGGATTCAAACCCTCAACCTTTTGGTGTTCAGGATGACACTCCAACCTACTCAGCCACCAGCCAAGGCTAAAGTTTTCTTTATCTTATATTCATTATTCAGAAACAAAAATCATAGTAGGAATGCATTCTACAGACAAAGTTCAAATGTTTATAAACTATATAAGTAGATGTGATGAATCTATAAGTAAAGAATGTTTAGACTCACAAATAAAAGGGAATAAAATGATTTGTTGTTAAAGACATATAACAAAACATCTACTCTGATTTATCCACTCTTAAAGTAGGGCTTCTAAAAGTGTGGACTGTGGAACAATTGGGGGGACCTTTTTAAAAGGTCCCTAAGGTCAAAACTATTTTCATAATACTACTAAGGTATCATTTGTGTTTTTCACAATGTTGACATTGCACCACTGGTAAGTAAAACTGATGACATCTTTGTGTGAGTTAAGGCAGTGGCAGCAAACTGTACTAGTAATCATTGTATTTATTCTTCATCACCATGTACTTGTGAAAAAACAAAAACAGAAAGCCCAGTTTAATTTAAAATGTCCATAATGAATGCCCTGGCTGGTGTGGCTCAGTTGGTTGAACACTGATCTGTGAACCGAAAGGTCACCATTTGATTCCCAGCCAGGGTACATGCCTGGGTTGCAGATTTGGTCCCCTGTCAGCATGCAAGAAGCAACCGATCAATGTTTCTCTCTCACATCGATGTTTCTCTCTTTCTCCCACCCTTCCCTCTGGAATCAATAAAAGAAAAAATAAAAATAAAATGTCCTTAATGAAGTAAAAATTAATAATATTAAGCCCAATATTAATATTAAAAATACATCTTTTTAATATTCTGTGACAAAATGAAAAGTATGCATAAGCATTTCTGCATATTTGAGTCCAGCAATTGTCTAGAAAAACATTCATATGAGTTATGAGCTGAACTAGTACTTTTTTCATAGAAAGCACCATTTTTACTAGAAAGAATGACTAAGTCATACTTAGTTGGGTGGTTTGGGAGACATTTTTTTGAAAATGAATGAAGCGAGCTTGTTACTGAGGGAAAACAACAGCCAATGATACAACATGAGCTTTCAAATGAAAATCAGAGTTTTGTTAAACTTTACCAGGCTCTGTCAGCTTGACATCCTCCCAATCTTAACAGACTTCTGATCACATCAGTGAACTAACAAATATGGTTTTTTAAAATATTGTTTACTCCCAATCTTAACAGACTTCTGATCACATCAGTGAACTAACAAATATGGTTTTTTAAAATATTGTTTACTGCAACGTGTCAATATAGGGAATATCTGTGTTATTCCGAACACAGGCACTTTCCTAATCAGTGCATAATGTTATAGTATAGATAAGAGATTCATTCAAAGTGCAAGAGAGAATGAGAGACTTTAATGTAACAAACATACGAATAGTTAATGACATGGTTTCAGATTCCACATTGCAACTTTTAAGAAACTATCACTTAAGTTTTGGTGTAGTATGGAAGAAAAATAACCACAATTAACTGAAGACTATTAAAATACTCCCTTCTTATCCAACTACATTGCTGTGTGAGGCTGGGTCTTCCACTACAGCAACATATTACAACAGACTAGCCATCTTCGATTAAGCCAGACATTAAAGAGAATGGTAAAAATGTAAAATAATGTCCTTTTTTAAAATACAGGTTGTTTTCATAAAAATGTTATTCATATTAATATGCATTGAGTTTATTTTTATTTGTAAGTGAATTATTAAATATTTTTAAAGTTTTTAATTTAATTTCTAATATAGCAACCTACATAAAGAAAAGCTCTTTGAGGACTTCTATCATTTTTAAGAGTATCAGGAGTACTGAGACCAAACAAACTGACACCTTCTGCTACAAAGTAAAATTGCCAATTATACTCATTTTTTGGAAGTTCTGTGCTGTAAAAACAATTCTTCCTACTGCTAATCAAGGGGCCAGTCTTTTTATTCACCAGGGATTCTATATCATTTGGTAAAATGCTCATTCTCTTAACTGGATTTATGATTTCACAGTGTAAACAAAAAAGTGAAATACTGGATTCCTTCCAGCAAGCATGTATATTTACTTAATTTTCTAAAAACATTTGCCCGGTGTAACTCACAAATTTATATAAAATCTGTCAGTACCTGCTTGGTTGCACCGCATCTTAAAAATTCCAAAAAAAGTTGGCCTCTCTTTGCATCCAATGGGCATTTTACTCTACAATATTACTCCGACGCTTGAAAATTGAGTCTGCAAAATAGAACAGAACACACTACATGAGGAGTGGCCATTAAGTGACAATGAGGTAGAGTCAGAAGAGGGTACAGCTGCTTAAAGCGACACTGATGATTGATCTCCGCCCCCATGAACAGCCTCTCTGACATTAATTTTAATTACGTTAACTATCACGTGTGGCGAGAGTTCCCATTAGCGGTAAAAACCAATTCAAATGAGGACGTCTTGGTCCCACAGGCACCAGCTGGGGTGAAGTGGGGCGGACACACTGTCGGAAGCGGGAAACCTTGTTCACGACATAAGATTCCAGAAAAGTAACTTTATCGTGTGCAAGGTTTCAGACCGGGACACCAGCGACAGCTAGGAGCTCACGCCTGAGCGGGTGGCGGGGTCCAAGAGTCCCAAGAGAGGAGCTAAGTGTCCACCGGGAGGCCCGGTCCATCGTCCCCATCTGCGTGAGACTGGCGGCGACCACTACGGGGCCGAGGCGGCCGCGCCAGCTTCCGCAACACTAACCACCTGCACAGACGCCGCTCTTTGGAACCCGCAGGATCTTCCAGCGGCGACCCTCCGCACTCACGCACTAGGCGCCGCCGCTTCTCCGTGAGGGCTTTCGTAGGCTCGCGCCAAAGCCGCAGTCCCACACGTCACGCGCTGAGGACCCGACGCGGCACGCCGTGACCGCGCAGCCCGGAAGTCAGGCTGGCTTCCCCGCCCAGCTTAGCTAGCGAGCGCCAACGCCTGGTTGGATTGCAGAGAGGTCGTTTTGTAGCTGTAAGGCAGCGTTTTCTCACGCAACCCTGAGAGGGCCGCCCCTTGTAACTTCTGCGACTCCTGCCCCTCCCCTGGTGTCGCGTTCGGGGGCCTCACACGGCCTATTGTCTCTGATAGACCTCTGTTCTGGCCCCGAAATTGCCACCCTTTGAAACCCAGCGTGGTCCTTGGTGGAAGATGACCCGTTTTCGGCCGCTGCTCCCTGTGGAGTGGACAGGATGACGTGTGAAGCCAGGGTACTTAAATTCTAACCCTGTGATGTTCTAAGGTAGCAGATTTAAGACCTTTGAGCTCTCTCCCCTCCTGAGAAATGGGGAGCCCATCTAATCCTTCCTGCAGTGTTAGCTACTCCCCTCAGCAGGCTGCCCTAGTGTCCTTTACATTCTAACGGTACCGATCATTCTGTTTGTGCTTGTCCCCTCCAAACTGCCCGGAAGGCAACTGTGTCCTCATCATGGACAGGATCGGACACACCTGGCACAGGCTTAATTCGGGTTAGCTCATGGCTTAAAAGCCTTCCACTGGGCTCTGGAGGTGGAAGCTGCCCATGGGCCCTGCTGCTTCTGAAAGCTCTTGAGCAGTGAACAGCAAAGCAACCTTGGATTAGAAAAAAGATGGGCTCTACTGTGTTCCTCAGGGGTCATTCAGTTTGATCACAACCCTCAGCTGCACCAGGAAGTCTGACCAATACAGAGAGATACCAACGCTTATAGTCACCTGGGTCTGAGTAGCAAAGGAACACAGGCCTGAGATCCTGTGTAAGAGTAACTGCCGCGTACTGAACACGCGACTTAGTCCATTTTGTTATTGCTTGTTATTGCTTCACAAGCAATAACAAACTTAGTATTACAATCATCCCATAAATTGGTTAGTACTGTCAGATGGGGAATCCGAAAGTAACTTACGGTTACGGTGCCTGGTAATAAGGCATAGTTTTATTTCAAATGGGTTTGATCTCACATAATTAACTATCCTGCTATTAAATCTGCATTTACCCTCTAAATCAGAACAATTTGCTTCCCCCGCCTTTTGGGGGGGGGCGTGTCCTCACAAGAAGCGGACTGAACCTGTGGCATGTTGTAGAACCCCCTGAAAATATTTTCTCTCACCATGTACAACCCTCCTCCCCATAACTCTATGCTCCCTGTTCCTCTGGTCTATATTTTCGTTAGCCCTGCCATAATAATGTACTTTCTTCCTTACACTCTTCTAGTATAAGGCTGCTCAAATAATTTTCTCCTTGTTTTCATTTTACTATATACTTTAAAACAGGATCTCTGAAATGGTACATTACTATGGGAATAAATGAAAAAGCTATTTATTTATTAGCTATAAATAAATAAGTAGTTAAATATAGCAAGTGTGTGAATAAGTCAGCAATGGAAAAACAGCTTTGAAAAAGATTTGGGAGCAGTGAATTGACACAGGTAAGAGCAATTTGAATCAGGTGGCAATTAGGCCTCTGTAGGTAGGTACCTCTCCTCCCACCACCCCCTTCAAATAGGGTGATAGGCAGCAGCCCCCTTCAGAATCTGAAATAAGTGGAAAAGATAGGGATGAACCTGAACCAACCTGAGCAGGAGAGAGAAGGGGCAGATGAAGGTGGAAGGCAGAGCAAGGACACAAACTGAACCAAGATGTTACACTAAGCCTGGCCAGAGGATGGAGCACTTTGTCTGTGTTCCCCAGGACCTGTACCAGGGAGCACACTTGGATTTAGGCCAGCCTGGACTCTGACCACCAACAGCCCTACTGGAGGCAAAATGCTCGTGCCCCCACTTTCCTGGCCAGGACCAGCCTGGTGGTGCCCACAAATGTTTGGGCCTACTGCATGGAGCCTTACAAGAAGAAGCAGCTTAAGGCCATTCTCTCCCAGGTGAATCTCAGCGTGAGCCTGCAGCTATGCAAGACCAATATGAAGGAGGTGGGTGTGCAGGTGAGCCTGCGGGTAGACAGATCCCTGCAGTGCTCACTGGGCCCTCTAACCCTGCACAGCTGCTCTCCTTGGGGCCACAGAGTCCCCAAAGCACTACCGCCAGTTTGGGACCTCTATTCACCAGTGACAGGCCTCAGGGGTTTCGTCTGGCTGCAGGAGGATGGGAAGGACGAGGAGAGGCAGGAGCTTTTGGGTTCCGCTGAGGCCAGCCATCAGCAGCAGAAGTCACTACCAAGGCCAAGGTTGCAAGAGGACAAGCAGGAGGAACTCTGGCAGCAGGACAAGTTGGGGAAGGAAGATGACTTGAGTCCTAGGGAAACACAGAGTAAGCAGGCCCAGAGAGACACCAACCCGCTCAGGAAACCCAACATCCAGGTGAACTTCGTCTCCCCCTCCTCAGACTTCTGCTAGTGATTTCCTCTCTGTCCTCTTCCATTTCTGGGGCAATAAGAGCAAAATCTTCCCTTTCTTTCTCCTTTATTTGATGAGATGAAGTTATGAAAATGTGTATTTTACATGGCCTCCATGTTTTGTAACATTTTGGTGAAGGAGGCTGCCAGCTTTAAGCATGCAGAAACCAGAAGTCTGCCAATCATTATTAACTGGGAATATGAGACAAAGAAGAGCTTCAAGTTGGTGAAAAATGTGATCAGAATTTTGTTCTAGGGAGACTGTGCTGGTGGCATTGTGGAAATAAAAAAAATGTGAAAGAGCAGGGAGAAGAATCCCAGATTAATTCTTCAGAGACAAGACACTAAATTATTGTAGTAACCTTGAGAATAGCTGTGAATGAGGATAAGGAGGCATTTTGTATTTCCTATACAAAGCCACAAGCAAAGAAGGATCTGGCCTTTTCCCCCCAAGATAATAAAAGGCTCTTCCCCTTTTATTTATGGTTTTTAGAATGAAAATACGGCTACTTTCATTGTAAAGATTGTAAGACCAGATGGGAGAGTGCTTATGTATGGTGCATTTCTGGAACTAGTAAAGTGAGTAAAAGTCAGTGGGTTGAGCATCATCCCACAGACTAGAAGGTCACTGGTTTGATTCCCAGTCAGTTTATATACCTGGATTGTGGGCCAGGTCCCTGATGGGGGGTGTGTGAGAGGCAATCAGTTGGTTTCTCTCCTCTCTTGCTTCCTTCTCCTCTCTCTAGAAATAAAGAAATAAAATCTATTTTTAAAAAGATTTTATTTATTTATTTTTGAGAGGGAAGGGAAGGAGAAAGAGAGAGAGAGAGAGAGAGAGAAACATCAATGTGCGGTTGCTGCAGGTCATGGCCTGCAACCCACGCATGTACCCTGACTGGGAATCGAAACTGCGACACTTAAATAAAATCTTTTTTTAAAAAAAAGAAAATTAATTGAATTGAACTGGTCAGCTCACATGACCTCCAGACTGCTGACCCAAGTCTTGGTGTTCTGTTGGGTTTAATAGTTCAATTGGACAAAATGCCAGATTATTTAGATGAACTCTTATTCTTGTGGACATTGGGACTTTCTATAATCATTTTTCAATTGGTTTATTTTGAACAGGTTTGGGCATTAGCTCCACTGTGAGTCCACAAGGTGGGGCAGCAAGAGGAAGAATTTACTGTAAAGGCTAGCCTGTGAGAGACTCCATTAGGCTAAGCAGGTCCTGCCCTACTTTGATTGATTGTCAGCATATTTACATTGGGAAAGATTTCACAGTTTGTGTTTCCAGATGTTCCTGAACAATCAGACTCTGGACATCATAGATTTCTGTTTCAGTACAAGAACAGTAGGCTGGCACTGAGCAGCTTC
Source organism: Phyllostomus discolor (assembly GCF_004126475.2). Classification (NCBI taxonomy): domain Eukaryota; kingdom Metazoa; phylum Chordata; class Mammalia; order Chiroptera; family Phyllostomidae; genus Phyllostomus; species Phyllostomus discolor. Next base: position 117,289,301 of record NC_040904.2, read on the forward strand.
TCTCCTCTGGGTACATGCCCTTCATTTTGTAACAGTCTATATCTGGTCTATCTCATTAATTTCTACAAGCATTTGAGTTGGAGTCCCCTGTGCTATTCTGAAAGAGCTGGAGAGAGAGAGACATACCAAGACCTGAATGGAAACATGGCTTTTCACGCTGGCCACTCACTAGACCTGGAGGCGAATAGATCCTTTACCTAAACAAAAATGACTTTACTTGTTTGGCTGGAAGAAAAACAGTGGATTTAATTTAAACACTCCAAGATACTAGGATGCAAAGTAGAAGACATAGAACTCATTCTCAAGACATTTACACTGATAGGACTGACACAGACAGAATGTGCATTGGTGACAATACAGAGGTACCTGTGGCATGGATGTGGTACAGAAATAACGCAGGAGGGAATGACCGACCTTGTCAGGGGAAGGCATTGTAATGTCCAAATAGGATTTGAAAGGATAAATAGGAGTTCAAGTAAGGTAGGGAGGAAGTGTGCACAAGGAAATACACAAAGCCTAGAAACCACATGAATTGGTGGGTAACACAAGAAATTCGAAATTCAGGTGGGGAAATACTGGGGAAAAAATAAGAAAGCAGGGGCTAATGGACCAGGGCAAAAGGAAAAGGTCAAGGGTTCAGCCGCACAGTGAGTGAAATTCTGATAGCTACTTCCCATTGAAGACTTTTACTATGGTACTTTATGTATGTTATTGGGTAGTTGTCAGAATCATAGGTAAAAATAAGAGCAGGACATTGATTTTATAGGTAAGGAAAATGAGGTTCAAAGAGAAAGAAAAAGTGACCAAGCACTGGAGGAGCTGAAGATCTCAGGGTGGAGGTTGAGCAAAAACAAAGTACAATGGAAGGGAATGGGTTACATAAATTAAAAACTGGGAGCTTAGGGTACATGTAAACTTGGATTTAAAAAAAAAACAAATTTCTCTTTAGGTTTATTTCAAACAACTCTGTCGCAAATGCTACCAGAGTTTTAACCCTTATTGGGTGGAAGCAATCCAGTATCAGGTAAGGATACAGAATACTCCTTTGTGTCTATATTCTTTCCCTTTTTAACATGAAACTTTTGTGGCATAATTGAATTTGATAGGAATAGATGTTTGTGCAGGAGTGTTAGGATTTCTATGTGTTTGAATTTTTATAATATTGGGAGGGGGACATGTTGGGAACTTCCCTGCCTGGTTTCAGGAGCTGTAGCCCCCCATGGCTAAGGCTGAGTGAGAGACCTCCCCGACCAGAAGACACTAAAGAAACAAACTTATCTCCCTGGCAGGGGCGCTGCCTGCTCCTTGCCTGGCCCCCATTGCTTGGTCAGTTAGCCAATGGCAGGTAAGATCCCTCAGAGGAGGATGGACTTAAGACAGGCACAATCACGTGGGAAGGCTGTCAGGGGAAGACTCAGGGGGCTGTGGAAAAGAGGGGCTGTTTGACCCCCACCCCCTGGCTTTGACAAAGCCTGAGTCCTCATTCTGCCTGCCAGACATCCAAATCTCCCAGCTGCCTTTGTCTCCTCTGGCTAACTCAAGCCTGTAATAATGACCAGGGGTGGTGCAATCCACACGGGACAGTGAACTTCCCGGGATGATTAGGCCTGAAAAAAGGATATGTAAAATCCTGTGAAAACTGCTTTACTGAGGATGCTCTTAATTAGATTATGAAGGCCCACGCAAGAAATGAATTTAGCCCCTTAAGTTCTGTAGTTTTTTAGGTGATAAAACCCCACCTCAGTGTGATCCCTTTTTAGCTCTTTGAACTTATGTACTTGTTTGATCCTCAATGGTTAATAAGCTGTATCCATATTTCTACCCCCCAAAAAACCCTAGTAAAAGCCTGTTCAAGCAAGATGGCAAGGTGCACTCCCTCCTTTAGAGAGTGGTCATGCCATCCCTATTCCTCCACAGGACTCAGTAGTCCATGTGTGTTTCTCTCATATCTCAACCATCTGCAGTGGCTGCAGATACTGCTGGCCAGTACCTGCATCAGGGACAAATTCTGGGTTTTTTTGGAGGGGAGAAAGATTTAGTCTTAAGTTGCCTTATGATGTACATTTGTGTATGGGGTTGTGTGTTTTTCATCAAACACCTATGTATAGTTTGGATGTAATGATTTAGTAGGTAACCTTTATTAAACTTTTACTATGCCCCAAGCTTTGGGCTAGAACTTTACCTGCATTATCTGCTATTGAGTTATTGATTTGTTCTTGGCATTTGAAGACTACCTAGGAGGGGAGTACAGCACAGGACTCTGAGCATACCATCATTCAGAGCAGTGATCCTGTAACTTTAATGTCCCAGGAGTACCCTGGTGGTTCTGTTACCTGGAGATTCTGATCCAGTAGGTTTGGGGTCTGAGTCTGCAACTCTGACAGGCTCCCGGATAATCTTATGCTGCTGGTCCAGAGGGTGACAGTCTGAGCAGCAAGGTTAGAGGTTAGATAAAAAAGGTGATTAAGAGGGATAGGAAGAGGATGGTGTCATGAGGAGGGAGTGGCCAACTGATTCAAATTCTGTGGTGAGTGGGTAGGATGAAGATAGATATGTCCATTGGATTTGGTGACATAAAGATAACTGGTAGTCTTGAAAAGAGAAGCTTCAGTGAATAGATAGTGATGGAAGCCCACCTTTTAATAGAGTCAAGTTAGTAGAGTCAAGACAGTGAACAGAGATAATACTTTCTAGAAGTTCTTTTGTTAAAAAACACATTGGTGATAGTGAGAAGGGCATTTGTGGGAAAGGGAAGTACTGAGTGAGTTCATATATTCATGGGAATAATTCAGCAGAGAGGAGCTGACTGAGCAGCAGGGACGGGACACTCAGGAATGAAGTCCTTGAAAAGGGAGAAAGGATGGGCCCAGAGAGAAGTGGAGTTATTCAGCCTGAATGGGAGCAGTTATAGTCCCTTTATTTTAAAAGGATAGAGCACCTAAAGAATAGACTAGATAAAGACAGGTTTATAGATTTGGGGATGAATGAAGAGATCATCTGATTTGTTTTATTTATTCAGTAGATTATGAAGCAAAGTCATCAGTTGAGGCAGATAGGAAGAGAAGGGGTTGAGAGGCTGAGGAGGGAGAGAAAGGTAAAATAATCATCTCAGGTACTAGGGATGTGAAATGATCAGGGAGGCATAATTGTGTTTGCAATTGTAATAGTCTGATAGCACTGAGAGCGCCTTTTGAGGCCTGGTGCTGTTTGAGAGGTGCTTGATTGCGGCTGTTTTCCTATAGTGTCTCACTCAAGCAGTTGTGCACGTATGACAGGATAGATCTCAAGTATCTGAGTGAGACAGGAGTAAGATATTTGTGAACATCAGTCAGGAAGTGATTGGAATCCATGGAATTTATTTTGGGGTTAAAGTATCTTTTATTTTTCTCTTTGAATTAAATTTATTGGTGTAACATTGGCTAATAACATTATTTAAATTTCAGGTGTACAACTTTATAATATAACATCTGTATACTCTATTAGGTGTTCATCCTATAAAGTCTAGTTTCCTTCTGTCATCATATTTTGACCCCTTTTATCTTCTGTGTCCTCCTGCAACCCCTCTTCCCCACCATTTCATTGTCTATATCTAAGAGTTTTTCTGTTTGCTTTGTTCGTTCTTTTGTTAGTTTTTGTTTTGTATGCCATGTATGAGTGAAATGATAAAATTCTTGTCCTGTAAAATCTGACTTATTTCACTTAGCATAATACTCTCAAGATCCATTCATGTAGTGACCTTTTTTTGTGTGTGAGCTGAGTAGTATTCCATGTATACGAGTATATGTACCGCATCATCTTTATCCAGTCATCTAGTGAATGTAAGGGGACATGTATCCTTATAAATATTTTCAAATTTTGGGGGTAGATTCCCAGAAGATGGATTGCTGGATCGTAAGGTAGCTCTATTCTTATTTTTCTGAGGAATCTCCATTCTCTTATCCATAATGGCTGCACCAATTTGCAATCCAACCAGCAGTGTGTGAAGGTTCCCTTTTATCCACATCCTCTTCAATATTTGTTGTTTCTTGTGTTTTTGATAATAGCCATTCTAACAGGTGTGAGGTGGTATCTTATTGTGGTTTTCATTTGCCTTTTCCTTGTAACTAGTGATATGAGCATCTTTTCATATTTTTCATATGTTTTTTGGCCATCTGTATCTCTTCTTTGGAAAAATTTCTATTCAGGCCCTCTGTGGATTTTTAAATTGGATTGTTTGTTTTGGCTTTAAGTTTTGTATGAGTTCCTTATTACATTGAATATTAACCCCTTATTGGATGTGTCATTGGTAAATATCTTCTCCCATTCAGCAGGTTGTCTTTGGGTCTGGTTGATGGTTTCTATTGCTGTGAAAGAACTCTGTAGTTTGATGAAGTCCTGTTTGTTCATTTTCTCTTTTGTTTTCCTTGTCCAAGGAGACATATCAAAAAAATAAATTACCAAGAGCAATGCCAGAGATTTTACTGCCTATGGTTTCTTTTTGGAATTTTATGGTTTCAGGTCTTACATTTAAGTCTTTAAATCATTTGAGTTTATTCCTGTATATGGGGTAGAAAGTGAGCCAGTTTCATTCTTTTCAATGTGTCTGTCCATTTTTCCTAGCAGCATTTATTGAAGAAACTGTCCTTACCCCATTGTATGTTCTAGCTTCCTTTGTCATAGATTAATTGACCGTATACATGGGTTTATTTCTGGGCTCTTTATTCCTTTCCATTGATCTATGTGTCTGTTTTTATGTCAGTACCATGCTGTTTTGATTACTATAGCCTTGTAGTATAGTTTGAAGAAGTGGAATACCCCCAACTTTCTTTTCTCTCAAAATCGCTTTGGCTATTTGGAATCTCTAGTGGTTCCATATAAATTTTCAGATTATTTGATATAGATCTGTGAAAAATGCCATTGGTATTTTGGCAGGATTGCATTAAATCTATAGATTGGTCTGAGCACTATAGATATTTTAACAATGTTAAATCTTCCTATCCATCAGCACTGTATATGCTTCCATTTATTTGTATGTTCTTCCATTTCTTTCTCCATGTTGTATACTTTTTCAAAACAGGTCTTTTACCTCCTTGGTTAAATTTATTATTACTTTATTTTTTAATGAAACTGTAAATGGGATTTTTCTTAACTTCTTTTTTGTTGTTATTGGTGTATACAATTGCAAGTGATTTTTTAACTTTTTAAAATATATTTTATTGATCATGCTTTTACAGTTGTCCCATTCTTTTCCCTTCACTCCCTTCCACCCTGCACACCCCTCCCACCCACATTCCCCCCCTTTAGGGCATATCCATGGCTCATACATATAAGTTATTTAGCTTCTACATTTCCCATACTATTCTTACCCTCCTCCTGTCTATTTTCTACCTACCATCTATGCTACTTATTCTCTGTACCTTTCTCCCCCTTCTCCTCCTCCCACTCCCCTATTGCTAATCCTCCATGTGATCTCCATTTCTGTGGTTCTGTTGTTCTTCTAGTTGCTTGCTTAGTTTGTTTGTTTGTTTGTTTGTTTTAGGTGTGGTTGTTAATAATTGTGAGTTTGCCGTCATTTTACTGTACATGTTTATCGTCTTTTTCTTAGATAAGTCCCTTTAACATTTCATATAGTAAGGGCTTGGTGTTAATGAACTCCTTTAACTTGACCTTATCTGAGAAGCACTTTACCTGCCCTTCCATTCTAATGAAAGCTTTGCTGGATAGAGCAATATTGGCTGTAGGCTCTTGCCTTTCATGACTTTGAATACTTCTTTCCAGCCCCTTCTTGCCTGCAAGGTTTCTGTTGAAAAAATCAGCTGACAGTCTCATAGGCACTCCTTTGTAGGTAACTCTCTCCTTTTGTCTTGCTGCTTTTAAGATTCTCTCCTTATCTTTAATCTTGGATAATGTAATTATGATGTGCCTTGGTGTGTTCCTCCTTGGGTCCTACTTCTTTGGGACTCTCTGAGCTTCCTGGACTTCCTGGAAGTCTATTTCCTTTGCCAGAATGGGGAAACTTACCTTCATTATTTGTTCAAATAAGTTTTCCACTTGTTGCTCTTCCTCTTCTCCTTCTGGTACCCCTATAATTCGGATGTTGGACCGTTTAAAGATGTCCTGGGGGTTCCCAAGCCTCTCATCATTTTTTTTGAGTTCTTGTTTCTTCATTGTGCTCTTGTTGAATGTTCCTTTCTTCCTTCTGATACACACTGTTGATTTGAGTCCTGGTTTCCTTCCCATCACTATTGGTTACCTGTACATTTTCCTTTATTTCACCTTGTGTAACCTTCATTTTTTCATCTAATTTGTAACCATATTCAACCAATTCTGGGAGCATCCTGATTACCAGTGTTTTGAATTGTGTACCTGATAGGTTGGCTATCTCTTCATCACTTAGTTGTATTTTTTTCTGGAGCTTTGATCTGTTCTTTCATTTGGGCCATTTTTTTTTGTCTTGATACACCTGTTACTAATGAGGGGTGGAGCCCTAGGTGTTACCCAGAGTGGGACAACCCAGTGGCTGGGTTGTGAGGCTGTATGTGAGGGAGGGGTTGGAGAGGGAACAATAGCGCTTGTTCCACTCTCTGCCAGATTTCAGTCACTTCCCCCCTTGCCCCAAGCAAATTGGGCCCTTCTGGTGCTGAATCCCATGTGGGTGGGTTTGTGTACATTCTAGGACCCTGTAGGTCTCTCCAATGAACTCTCCTATGAGGCTGGGAGTTTCTCCCAGCACATCAACTCCCACAGGTGTTTTCAATCAGTGTTTTGGGGCTTTATTTCCTCACACTGGAATCCTAGGTTGTGTGGTCTGTCTTGCTCCCCAGTTTTGCCTGGTTTATCTGTGCACGAATGTGGGACTGCCTGGTCTGCCACCCACCTTGTGCATCATGCCCCTCCACAATTTGCCATCTTGTTGGGTCTGCCAGCTGCCACCTTGCACGCCCAGGGTTCACCAGCTGCTTCCTTGCTCACCCGGGGTCCACCAGACACTGCTTTGCCTCAATCCCTCTCCGCCCTGCCACCCGATTCTGCCCCTCCTACTGGTCTAGATGAATGTGTCTACTTTAACTCCTGGTTGTCAGACTTCCATACAGTTCAATTTTCTATTGGTACTGGTTGTTTTTTGTTTCTAAATTGTTGTTGTCCTTATACTGGTTGTGTGAGGAGGCACAGTGTATTTACCTATGCCTCCATCTTGTCCAGGAGTCAAGAATCTGCATTTTAAATAAGCTGACCAGGTGATTCTAATGCACAAGAAAGTTTAAGGACCATCATCCTTTAGGTTTTAGCAGAAAGCTGAACACCTGAGTAGTGCTTCTTAAACTTAAATGGACAATGGAATCATTTGAAATATTTTATTTATTTATTTATTTATTTATTTGATTAACTTTACTAACCAAAAGAGTCCATATATATTTTCTTTCTTTTTTGCATTTTTATTGTATTTTTTCAATTACCATTAGTCCATTTATACCCCTTTCCCCTCTGCAATCACAACCCTGTTGTCTATGTCCATGAGTCCTTTTTCCTGTTAGCTTAACACGTCCATCTATACCCCGCCTTAGCTGTCATCCTGTTCTCTATCTATGAGTCTGTCTCTATTTTACTTGTTAGTTCAGTTTGTTCATTAGATTCAACATATGAGTGAAATCATATGGCATTTGTTTTTCTCTATCTTATTTCACTTAGCACAATGTTCTCCAGATCCATCCATACGTTTGCAAGAGTAAAATTTTCTTCCTTCCTTCCTTCCTTTCCTTTCCTTCCTTCCTTCCTTCCCCCCTTCCTTCCTTCCTTCCTTCCTTCCTTCCTTCCTTCCTTCCTTCTTCTTCCTTTCTCTTCCTTTCCCTCCCTTCCTTCCCTCTCTCTCTCTCTCTCTCTCTCTCTCTCTCTCTCTCTCTCTCACAACTGAGTAATATTCCATTGTATAAATGTCCCATAGTTTTATCCACTCATCTACTGATGGATACTTCAGCTGCTTCCATATCTTGGCAATTGTAAATAAATGCTGTAATGAACATAGAGGTGCTTATGTTCTTTCAAATTAGTGTTTTGGGTTCCATTGGATATATTCCCAGAAGTAGGAACACTGGGTCAAATGACAAAATCATTTGTAATTTTTTGAAGTATCTCCATACTGCTGTCCACAATGGCTGCACCAGTCTGCATTCCCACCAACAGTGCAAAGGGTTCCCTTTTCTCTACATCTTTGTCAATACTTATTTGTTGATTTATTGATGATAGCCATTCTGACAGATGTGCAATGATATCTCATTGTGGTTTTTATTTGCATTTCTCTGATGATTAGTGATGTTGAGCATGTTTTCCTACATCCATTGGCCATCTCTATGTCCCCTTAGGAGAAGCGTCTATTTAGGTCCTTTGCCTATATTTTAATTGAGTTGTTTGTTTTCTTGGTGTTGAATTTTGTAAATTCATTATAAATTTTGGGTAATAACCCCTTATCATATGGATTGGCAAATGTGTTCTCCAATTCTGTGGGTTGTCTTTTTATTTTGTTGATGTTTTCCTTTGCTGTGCAAAACCTTTTAATTTCATGTAGTCCTATTAGTTTACTTTTTCTTTTGTTTCCCTTGCCTTAGGAAATACATTGGAAAAAATATACAAGCAATGTCCAAGATTTTGCTGCCTGTGTTTTCATCTATGATTTTTATGGTTTGGGGTCTAACATTTAAATCTTTACTCCATTTTGAATTTGTTCTTGTGTTTGGTGTAAGAAGTTGGTGTAGTTTCATTTTTCTGCATGTATCTGTCCCATTTTTCAAATACCATTTATTCAATAAATTATCTTTAGCCCACTGTATGTGCTTGCTTCCTCTATCAAATATTAATTGACTATAAATGTGTGGGTTTACTTCTGGGCTTTCTATTCTGTTCCATTGATCTATGAGTCTGTTTTTATGCCAGTACCATTCTGTTTTGATTACTATAGCCTTATAGTATAGTTTTATATTTGGTAGCATGATTCCTCCAACTTTTTCTTTTTTCTCAAGATCACTGTTGCTATGTGGGGCCTTTGGTGGTTCCATACAAATTTTTGAAATCTTTGCTCTAGTGTCGTTGGACTCTTGATGGGACTTCATTTGAATCTATAGATTGCTGAAGACATTTTAATGATGCTAATTCTTCCTATCCATGAACATGGTATGTGCTTCCACTTATTTGTATCTTCTTCAATTTCTTTCTTCAGTGTCTTATAATTTCCCAAGTGCAGGTCTTTTACATCCTTGGTTAGGTTTATTCCTAGGTATTTTATTCTTTTTGAAGCAATTGTTAATGGGATTGTTTTCTTAATTTCCCTTTCTGTTATTTTGTTATTGGCATATAAAAGTATGATTGATTTCTGGATATTAATTTTGTATCCTCTACTTTGCTGACTTCATTTATCATTTCTAATAGTTTTTTACTGGAATCTTTGGGGTTCTCTATGTACAGTATCATGTTATCTGCAAATAAAGAAAGTTTTACTTCTTCCTTTCCAATCTTGGTGCTTTTTATTTCTTCTTGTCTGATTGGTGTGGCTAGGACTTCTAGTACTGTGTTGAATAAGACAATTGAAAGCAGACATCCTTGTCTTGTTTCTGATCTTAAGGGGAACACTTGTACTTTTTGCACATTTAGTATGATGCTGGTGGTGGGATTGTGATATATGGCCTTTATTATGTTTAGTTATGTTACCTCTATTCCCACCTTGATAAGAGTTTTTATCATAAATGGGTGCTGGATTTTACCAGATGCTTTCTCTGCATCTATTGATATGATCATGTGGTTTTGATCCTTCATTTAGTTTATGTGGTGAATCACAATTATCAATTTGCAAATTTTGTGCCAACTTTGCATTCCTGGAATGAATCCCACTTGATCATGATGTATGATCTTTTTGATAAATTGCTGTATTCAGTTTGTTTATATTTTGTTGAGTACTTTAGCATCTATGTTCATCAGGGATATTGGCCAATAATTTTCTTTCTTTGTAGTGTATCTGGTTTTGGAATTAGGATAATACTGGCATCTTAAAATGAGCTTAGGAGCCCTCCTTCCTCTTGAAATATTTGAGAAGGAGAGGTGTCAATTCTTGGAATGTTTGGTAAAGTTCACCTGTGAAGCCATCTGGTCCAGGATTTTTTTTTTGGGGGGGGGTGCTATGTTTTTTTATTACTGCTTCAATTTCACTAGGTGTAATCTGTCTATTCAGATTCTCTGATTATTCCTGATTTAGTTTTGGAAAGTTATATGTTTCTAGGAATGATCTATTTTGTCCAAGTTGTCCAATTTGTTGGAATATAGTTGTTCATAATATTTTTTACAATCCTTTGTATTTCTTTGCTGTTAGTTGTTTGTTACGCCTTCTCTTACATTTCTGATTTTATTTATTCAGGTTCTCTTTTTTTCTTGATGAGTCTGGTAAAGGATTGTCAATCTTGTTTATCTTTTCAAAGGACCAGCTCTTGGATACATAGATCTTATCATTGTTTTAGACTTGTTTCATTTATTCCTGCTCTAATTTTTATTATTCCCTTCCTTTTACTTACTTTGGGCCTTCTTTGTTATTCTTTTCAAGTTCACTTAAGGGTAATTTTAATTGTTTATTTGAGCTTTTTCTTACATTTTTTTAAAGCAAGGCCTATAATGATATGGATTCCCCTCTTACGATTATTTTCCTTGTGCCCCACAGATTTTAGATTTTTGTATTCTCATTTTCTTTTTTCATTTTATTTTTATTTTTAAATTGTTGTTCAAGTACAGTTTTCTGTCTTTTACTCCCATCCCAGCCCACCACCCCCAACTCTCCCCACCTCCCTCCAATTTCCACCCTGCTGCTAGTTTTGTCCATGTGTCTTTTATACTTGTTCCTGTAAACCCTTCCCCTTTTTCCCTGAAATTCCCTCCCCTCTGCCCCCTGGTCACTGTTCTCAATTTCAGTGTCTTCGGTTATATTTTCTTGTTTGTTTGTTTTGTTGTTTAGGTTCCTTTAAAGGTGAGATCATATGGTATTTGTCTTCCACTGCATGGCTTATTTCACTTAGCATAATGCTTTCCAGTTCCATGCATGCTGTTGCAAAGGGTAGCAGCTTTCTCTTTCTTTCTGCTGCATAGAATTCCATTGTGTAAATGTACCATAGTTTTTTGATTCATTCATTTACTGATGGGCACCTAGGCTGCTTCCAACACTTGACTATTGTAAATTGTGCTGCTATGAATATTGGGGTGCATAGGTTCTTTTGGATTTGTGTTTCAGGGTTCTTAGAATATAATCCTAGCAGTGGAATTTCTGGGTCAAAAGGCAGATCCATTTTTAGTTTTCTGAGAAAATTCCATACTGTTTTCCATAGTGGTTGTACCAGTCTGCAATCCCACCAACAGTGCACTAGGGTCCCCTTTTCTCCACAACCTCTCCAACACTTGTTGTTTGTTTTGTTTATGATGGCCATTCTGACCTGTGTGAAGTGGTATCTCATTGTGGTTTTAATGTGCATTTCTCTGATGGCTAGCAATACTGAGCATCTTTTCATGTGTCTCTTGATCCTCTGTATGTCCTCCTTGGAGAAGTGTCTGTTCAAGTCCTTTGCCCATTTTTTAAATTGGGTTGTTTGTCTTCTTAGAGTGGAGTCATATAAGTTCTTGATATATTTTGGAGATTAAACCCTTGTCTGAGGTATTATTGGCAAATATGTTTTCCCATACAGTTGGTTCTCTTTTTATTTTAATACTTTTTTCTTTAGCCATGCAGACGCTTTTCATTTTGATGAGATCCCATTTGTTTATTCTTTCCTTTATGTCCCTTGCTCTAGGGGACATATCAATAAAAATGTTGCTGTGTGAAATATGTGAAATTTTCCTGCCTATGTTCTCTCTAGGACTTTATGGTGTCACAACTTATATCTAAACCTTTTATCCACCTTGAATTTATTTTTGTGTATGGTGTAATTTGGTGCTCAAGGTTCATTTTTTTGCATGTAGCTGTCCAGTTCTCCCAACACCCTTTGTTGAAGAGGCTATTTGTACTCCACTTTATGTTGCTGCCCCCTTTGTCAAATATTAATTGACTATAGAGACTTGGGTTTATTTCTGGGCTCTCTGTCCTGTTCCATTGGTCCATGTGCCTGTTTTTATGCCAGTACCAGGCTGTTTTGATTGCAGTGGCCTTGTAATAGAGTTTGGTATCAGGTATTGTGATCCTTCCTACTTTGCTCTTCTTTCTCAAAATTGCAGCAGCTATTCAGGGTCATTTAAGGTTCCATATAAATTTTTGAAGTGTTTGTTGTATGTCTGTGAAATATGCCATTGCTACTTCAATAAGTATTGCATTGAATCTGTAAATTGCTTTGGGTAGTATGAACATTTTGATTATGTTAATTCTTCTGATCCATGAACAGGGTATATGTTTCCATTTCTTTGTGTCTTCCTTGATTTCTTTCTTCAGTGTTGTATAGTTTTCTGCATATAGGTCTTTTACCTCTTTGGTTAGGTTTATTCCTAGGTATTTTATTTTCTTGTTGCTATATTAAATGGGATTTTTCCCTTGATTTTTGCTTCTCCTGTTTCATTGTTGGTATACAAAAATTCCTTTGATTTCTGGATATTGACTTTGTATCCCACTAGTTTGCCAAATTCATTTATTAGGTAGAGTAGTTTTTTGGTGGAGTCTATAGGATTTTCTATGTACACTATCATGTCATCTGCAAACAATGACAGTTTTATTTCCTCCTTTCCAATTTGGATGCCTTTGATTTCCTTTTCTTGTCTGATCACTGTGGGTAAAACTTCCAATACGATATTGAATAAAAGTGGTTAAAGTGGACAACTTTGTCCTGTTCCTGATCTTAGTGGAAAAGATTTTAGTTTTTGCCCATTGAGTATGATGTTGGCTGTACGTCTCTCATATATGGCCTTCATTATGTTGAGGAATGCTCCCTCTATTCCCACTTTGCTGAGTGTTTTTATCATAAGTGGGTGCTGTACCATATCAAATGCTTTTTCTGTATATATTGATATGATCATGTGATTTTTGTCTTTGCTTTTCTTTATGTGATGTATTGCATTTACTGATTTACAAATATTGAACCATCCTTGCATCCCTGGGATGAATCCCACTTGGTCATAGTGTATGATCTTTTCAATGTATTGTCGGATGTGGTTTGCCGGTATTTTGTTGAGGATTTTAGGATCTATGTTCATCAGTGATATTGACCTGAAGTTTTCTTTCTTTGTTGTGTCTTTATCCAGTTTTTGTTAGGATGATGCTGGCTTCATAAAAAAAGTTTGGGAGTCTTCCATCATTTTGGACTTTTTGGAATAGTCTGTGAAGGATAGGGGTTAGCTCTTCCTTAAATGCTTTGTAGAATTTTGTGAAACAGTCTGGTCCAGGGCTTTTGTGTGTCAGGAGTTTTTGATTACTGCTTCAATTTCATCTGCTGTTATTGGTCTGTTGAGGCTTTCTGCTTCTTTTTCATTGAGTTTTGGAAGATTATATTTTTCTAGAAATTTGCCCATTTCACCTAGGTTTTCAAATTTCTTGGCATACAGTTCTTCATAGTAATTTCTTACAATCCTTTGTATTTCTGTGGTGTCAATTGAAATCTCTCCTCTTCTATTTCTGATTGTGTTTCTTTGGGTCCTCTCTCTTTTTTTCTTGATGAGCTTCTTTGAAGGCTTGTTGATTTTGTTCATCTTTTCAGAGAACCAGATCCCGAATTCATTGATCCTTAGAATTGTGCTTTTAGTCTCTATGTCATTTAATTCTGCTCTGACCTTGGCTATTTCCTTTCTTCTACTTGCTCTGGGCTTTCTTTGTTGTTGTTCCTCAAGTTCTTGTAGTCATAGGGCTAGGTTGTTTGTTTGAAATGTTTCTATCTTTTTGAGGTAATCCTGTGTCTCTATGACCTGCCTGACTGCCTTTGCTGAGTCCCATAAGTTTTGGGTTGTTGTGAGTTCATTTTCATTTGTTTCCAGAAACTTTTTTATTTCTTCCCTAATTTCATTCTTGACCCATTCATTGTTTAATAGAATGCCATTCGATCTCAATGATTTTGAGGGTTTTTTTTTTTTTCCCCTTAGGATTGGTTTCAATCCCTTGTGGTCAGAGAAAACGCTTGGTACAATTTCAATTTTCTTGAATTTGTTGAGGCTTGTTTTGTGTTCTATCATGTGGTCTGTCTTTGAAAATGTTCCATGTGCATTTGAAAAGAATGTGTATTTAGCTTCTTGTGTGTGTGTGTGTGTGTGTGTGTGTGTATATATATATATATATATATATATATATAAAATCAGTTAAGTTCATTTCATCTAGGACATTGTTCAATGCCACAATATCTTTGTTGATATTTTGTTTGGAAGACCTATCCATTTTTGACAGTGGGGTGTTAAAATCCCCTAGTATAATTGTGATGCTGTCAATATCTTTCTTGAAGTCCTCCAAGATTTTCTTTATGTACTTGGGTGCTCCTGTGTTGGGTGCATATATCTTTGCACTGTTTATGTCTTCTTGGTGGATTCTTCCCTTGAGTATTATGAAGTGACCTTCTGGGTCTCTCCTTATGGCCCTTTTTTTGAAGTCTATTTTGTTTGACATGAGTATTACTACCCCGGCTTTTTTTTTTGTCCTGTCCATTTGCCTGGAAAATTCATTTCTAGCTCTTCACTTCCAGCCTGTATAGGTCTTTTGTCCTGAGGTGGGTCTCTTGTGGGCAGCATATGTGTGGGTTATGCTTTCTTATCCATTCAGCTATTGTATGTCTTTTAATTGGAGAATTTAATCAATTTACATTTAAGGTTATTATTGATAGATACTTATTTATTGCCATTTCCGTACCTATGTTCCTCTCTCTCTCTCGTCCTCTCCCTCTCCCTCTCTTTTTCTTCCTTTCCTTATAACAGTCCCTTTAGCATCTCTTGCAGAGCTGGTTTGTTGGAGGTATACTCTTTTAGAGTTCTTTTGTCTGGGAAGCTCCTTGTTTGGCCTTCTATCTTGATTGAGAGCCTTGCTGGGTAAAGTAGCCTTGGTTGCAGGCCTCTGGTTCTCATTACTTGGAATATTTCTTGCCATTCTCTTCTGACTTGGAGCGTTTCCATGAGAAGTCAGCTGCTAACCCTATTAGGGCTCTCTTGTATGTTACTTCCTGTTTCTCCCTTGCTGCTTTTAAGATTCTCTCTTTGTCTTGGTATTTTGCCATTTTAATTGTGATATGTCTTGAAGTGGGCCTTTTTGGGTTCCTCTTGATTGGGACTCTATGTTTCCTGGATTTGTGTGACTTTTTCTCTCATTATATTAGGAAAGTTTTCCATCATTACTTTTTCAAATAGGTTTTCTATCCCTTGCTCTTCTTCTTCTCCTTCTGGTATCCCTACTATACGGATATTATTATGTTTCTTGCTTTTCTCTTAACCCTCTTCATTCTTTCTGAGCCTCTTTTCCTTTCTTGCTCTTTCTGGGTGTTTTTTTTTCTACTTTGTCCTCTAGCTCACTGATCCGATCTTCTGCTTCATCAATCCTGCTTTTTATTCCTTTTGTTGTGTTCTTCAGTTCAGAAATTGTGTTCTTCATTTCCTCTTGGCCCTTGTTGATGGTTTCTATTCCCGTTTTCATGTTGATATAGTTTGCAGTGAGTTCATTGTAGTTTCCCTGTAGTTTCTGGTAATTCATTGTAAGCTCATTGAACTTCCTGATAACCATTGCTTTGAACTCAATATTTGATTGTTAAGTTGCCTCTATTTCATTTAGCATTCTCTCTGAGCCTTCCTTCTTTCCTTTCATTTGGGGATTATTTCTTTGTCTTTCCATTGTTTGTGAGATTCTTCTTGTTAGCCTCAGCTTCTTAAATTGATCTGTTCTGGCTCCCTGGGTTTATGGTGTGAACTTCTGTGGTAGAATACCAGTGACATTCAGTGGTGCAGTCTCCTTGATCTCCTGATGTCACTGGTCTTGTGGTGTCATTTAAGTTAGCTCTGTGTTTTTCTTTGGGTTTTGATTGTTGTTGGGTCTTTCTTTAGTGGGTCCTTCCACCAGCTGGTTAACTGAGGGTCACTCTCTCCACCACCTCTTGCATTTTCTTGTGCTGGTAAGGACAGATTGTGTTAAAGCTGGTTTTTCTGTGTGTACAAGGTTTTGAGGAAATCTCTTGCTCTTGTTCGGTTGTTTGTACTGGATACTTTCTCCACTATTTAGTTGTATTTCCAAATAGGTCCTGGATTGAGGTTTGTGTGGTTTCCACTTCCTCCTTCACCTTCTTCCGCTGTTATCTGTTGGTGGTTCCTTTGTTGTTGGATTTCTTCTTCCAGTGGGTATCCTGGTGTTCACATCTTCCATCTACTCTCTTTTGTGATCAGTTGGAGGGAGGAGGCAAAATGGTTTAAAACAGCAAGAGTGTATTCTATGATATTTACAGTAGCAGCCAGTAGAGAAGAGATAGGAGATCCTTTGACTATGCATAGTGTTAACCGTGATCTTCCACCCAGCTAGCTGATTTTTAGAAAGGATGGAAAGAAAATAAGACTCTTGGTGGGGAAGGAAGGATTCTGAGTTGGATCTAGAAAGCAGTGAGGTTTTGAGAGGTCAGATTCTGAGATAAGGTTCAAATAAAGGACAGTAAATTGGTGTAGTGTGTGAGAGAATACAGGTAACCACTACAGTAATAGAATTCAGGAAACCTGTGAAGTGGGCTAAGATCTGGGAGGGGTGTTGTGAAGTATTTACAATTGTATGGAACAGCTATTATTTATAATAATATTAGAGCAACAATCATATGACAGGATATATGAGATCTGGATAACAAGAGTAGGGGGTATAGGACCTTGAGTAGTGTGCTAATTGAACACAAGTGAAGTGAAGGGCAGTAAATTAGCAATACACTGTGAAAGAGAGATCAGGGGAAACCTGTCAAATGATACAATATAACCAGCCAAGCAACACACACTATACAGAAAGAAGAATACAAAAATACTATTAAAATAGAAAATGTAAGAATAATGAAAAAAAATAATAATACAAATATGCAATAACTTGCAGGTTCTCTGTAATAGCAAAGTGAATTTTATCTCACTGTCTCAGCTGTTGTGATGCCCCTTCTTTGGGTCCAACTCTGGTATTTTTACAGTTTCAGGTGTTTTTTGTGTTTTGGTTTTTTTTTGGTCTCACTTGTACATATTAAAAAAAAAAGTGGAAGAAAGAAGGAAGAAGAGATAAAATTGGAAAGAAAGGAAGAAGAAATAAAACAAGAAGGAAAGAGAGGAAATAGGAATTGAAAGATAAAAAATAAAAAAAATAAAAATCATTCAAAAAATAATAATAAAATAAAAAATCCTCTTGATTTCAAAGTGGCCAAACTGGTTTTTCTGGTCTTGCTTGCTGCAACAGGCCGAGGGGTGGTTGGTATGGCTTTTTTTCCTTCCCGATCTGCAGTTAGTCAGCCTTCTGTGCACTCTCCCTGGAGCTAGCCTGGTGCCTCTTCCCAGCACCTGGGGTGTGGGATCCAGGCCTTCCTGAGTGCACCCCTTCCCTGGGTTTACTGCTGTGGGCTGGGGTGCAGGCACACACACACTCAGCCAGGCTGCCTGGGTTCCATGGGTTTGGGCACACACCCTTCCCAGTGCTGTAGGGGTGCACAGGGTCTTGCGCACAACCTTCCACGCAACCTCAGGATCACTGCCCGGCTGGGTGGCAGGGAGGCTGGAGAGATTGCTTCAGGAGAATTCCCCAAACAGTGTCTCTCTTTAAACTTTTTCTTTTAGAGAAATTCCTCCTACTCAAGCCTGCTACAGCATACAGTGGCCTGGCCTCTCCCACAGCCCAATTCTCCAGCCAGACCAGTGACTGTAGGGGTCGGGGCCCATCACTGCATGACTCTCGACTCTCCCCAACCAGCATCCATAGACTCCTTGGATGCTCACAGCCCCTGTGTGTTTGCCATAGAGTCCTTATTCCCCTCTCTGCAACTTCAAGCAACCAGGTCTCTCCCGATGCTGCTCAGACCTTTTTTGGCAGGGGAGGGAACAGTTGCCCCAGCTCTCTCCCAAGGACCCTGTGGCAGACCCAGAGCACAGGGCCTGAGGCTGCAGCTGCCCTGGTCCTTACTCCTGTCCCTGGGACCTTATTGTCCTGAAGCAGTCTCCTTACCATCTGGTTTTTCAGTATCTGCTACAATTTTTGGTCTTTTATTTTCATATATGCTGAGGCGCTGTTGCCTGTTTGCTCTTTTACTCCGTAGATCTGCTAGGATTTTCTCCTGTGTGTAGGAGGAAGTGGAATCTGCTCCCCCCTACCCTGAACACCATCTTCCCTTCTGTATTCTCATTTTCATTTGTTTCAAGATATCTTTTGATTTTTTCCTCTGTCTCATTGTTGACCCGTTCCTTGTTTAACAACATGTTATTTAGCTTCCATGTGTTTGTATGTTCAATGTTTTTCTTGTGATTGACTTCTAGTTTCATAGTATTGTGATTAGAGAAGATGCTTGATATGATTTCAATCTTCTTAAATTTATTGAGACTTGTTTTGTGTCCTACATGTGGTCTATCCTAGAAAATGTTCTATGTGTACTTGAAAAGTATGTGTATTCTGCTGTTTTGGGGTGAACTGCTGTGAAGATATCAATTAAATCCATTTGATGTAATGTGCCATTTAAGGCTACTGTCTCCTTGTTGATTTTCTATTTGGAAGATCTATCCATTAAAGTCAAAGGGGTGTTAAAGTCCCCGACTATGACTGTATTTCTGTTAATTTCTTCCTTTATGTCCTTCAAGATTATTTTACATATTTAGGTGCTTCTATATTGTGTGTGAAAATGTTTACTTGGATTCTATCCTCTTGTTGGATTGTTCCCTTTAT
The DNA here is from genome assembly GCF_004126475.2 of Phyllostomus discolor. Lineage (NCBI taxonomy): Eukaryota > Metazoa > Chordata > Mammalia > Chiroptera > Phyllostomidae > Phyllostomus > Phyllostomus discolor. The sequence goes on from NC_040904.2 coordinate 117,308,124, forward strand.
CATTATGTAGTGTCCTTCTGTGTCTGTTCCTATAGCATTGGTGTTAAAGTCTATTTTGTTGGATATAAGTATTACTACCCCAGCTTTTTTCCCCTTCCCATTTTCATGAAATGTCTTTTTCAATCCCTTTAGTTTTAGTCTGTGTGTGTACCTTTCAACCTGAAATGGGTCTCTTGGAGGCAGCATATACATTGGTCTTGTTTTCTTATTCAGCTACCCTCTGTCTTTTGGCTGGAGCATTTTAAGCCATTTACATTTAAGGTGGTTTTTAAAAAATACTTTATCTATTTTTAGGCAGAGTGGAAGGGAGGGAGAAAGAGAGGGAGAGAAACATCAATGCTTGTGTGCCTCTGGCACACCCCCTACCAGGGAACCTGGCCTGCAACTCAGGCATGTGCCCTGACCGGGAATTGAACTAGTGACCCTTTGGTTTGCAGGCCAGTGCTCAATCCACTGAGCCACAACAGCCGGGGCTAAGGTGATTTTTGATAGATACATATTTAGTGCCATTTTATTGTTAGACTATTTTCCTCTGTATTTTTTCTTTCTCTTTTTCTTCTTCTTAAAGCAAGCTCTTAACATTTGTTGCAGTATTGATTTGGTGTTAACAAACTCCTTTAGCTTTTTCTTCTCTGGAAAGCTTCTTGGTTCACCTTAGGTTTTAAATGATGGGTTTTCTGGGTAAAGTGGCATTGGTTGTAGGTCCTCACTTTTTGTCACCTTGAGTATTTCATGCCACTCCCTTCTGGCCTGAAATGTTTTTATTGAGAAATCAGATGACAGTGTAATTGGTGCTTCCTTGTGTATAATTACCTGCTTTTCTCTTGAAGCTTTTAGGATTCTCTCCTTGTCTTTAAGCCTTGCCAATTTAATTATCACGTGTCTTGGTATAGGCCTCTTTGGATCCAACTTGTTTGAGACTCTCTGAGTTTCCAAGACCTATGTGTCTTTTTTCTTCACCAGTTTATGGAAGGTTTTGGTCATCATTTCTTCAAATAGGTTCTTGATCCCTCACTCACTCTCTTCTGGTATTCCCATGATGCAGATATTGTTGTGCTTTATGTTGCCCCAAAGATTTCTTAAGCTCTTCTCATTTTTGCTACTCTGCTTGGGTGTTTTTTTTTCTACCTTGGCTTCCAAATCACTGATTTGATCCTCTGCTTCAACTAACCTATTGTTTTTTCCTTTTGGTGTAATTTTTCATTTCAAATATTATATTCTTTATTTCTGACTGTTCCTTTTTTTCTGGCTTCTATGCCATTTTTCATGCTGTTGAATATCCTTAAAAGTTTTCAAAGTGCTTGACCTTACTTGAACCTCATAATAAATATCTAAGGAGAGAATAGCAGATGTATCTCCTGTTCCACAAAGGAAGGAACTGAGCTGTAGAGAGGTGAAACATTGTGCAAATGCTTTCCATGGCTAGAAAATAGCCCACAAGTCCAAGTCTTTGGACTATAAGTCTAGTACTTTTTGCGTACTAGAACTTAGTTGTCTCTAAATTTGAAAAACTCTTGGTAACATCTAAAAAGGAACACCATTAGCAATGTTAAGTCACCGGGTTGCTTGCAAATCTGGGACATAGGCCATCCCATCATTGTGACAGTTTCTGGAATGCTGGTGCTGTCATTTCCTACTTTTGGCAGGAGTATTTTTTATCTTATATAATCTTCTGGGATATGTGTTATTTTACCTATTAAAATTGGGGAAACCAAGATAGGGAAAGGGTAGGTAACTTCAAAATGAAGAAATTCTTTGGTAGAAAACAGATTCTATTCTCAAAGAAAAGAAACAGGAGAATATATGGTACAATTAAGGCAAAATTTGCCTCTGGGGAGATTTCTTTTGCAGGGGTTGTTTCTGTGTCTACTCCTCTGCCTTCCTGGTCCTCACATCCAGGGTGTTTTCTGCACTTTGTTTAGATGTGTGCTGTCCTGGGTGGACTGGTACATGTGTGTGCCAACACAGCCTCCTTCACAGCAGCTTGGACAGCCTTGGCATGTGGCTGCCCCTCTCAAGCCTCCATGCTCAGCTAGCTTCCTCAGTACTCAGTCCACAAAGGACTCCAGTCTCCTGGGAGCACTGTACTATCATCTAAAGACCTTAGGGCCAGTTACCTTTCCCCTGGCCACCTAGAATATGACTTTTCTGCCAGCTGAGTACACAGGTTTGTAACTGAGACCCCTTTAGATGCTTAAGGCCTGTCCAGCCCATTTTGCCATCATTCCTGTCACATTTGGCCAAATGCAAAGATCATCCATCTTCACTTGCATACTGGTTTACTTTCTACCTGCTCCTCAGCCCCAGGATACCCAAACCAGCCCCTCCCTGAGTGCTTTGTGACTCACTATAAGCATGGCCTTCCCAGCTCCTGTATCTGTGAAACCCACTCTGCTGGGGCATAGCTCTCGGCTGTATCAAGATGGAGCAGTCACTCATTTTCTCACAACTATGGGCCCCCAGGCCTGGAGCCAGTGTCAGTATTCTTCCCAGGTCAGTTGTCCAAAATTCACTCTTTCCCAAATTCTGATGCCATTTGAGGAGGCTCAAACTTGCTTCAGTCTAGATGATGATGAAACTACACCCGCAAAAAAAGGACCCTTTAAGAGACATATGCATAAATTCCTCCTTTTTTTGTTATAAAAAATCTCAAAGATAATAAATCAATCTTAAGGGAAATCATAGCGCACATCCATATATGTTAATAGGTTAGAAAACATCTTGTGTCAGCAGGGGCAGCCTCCCTGAAGGACATCACCCACAATGAGACAGCATGGTGGTCTCTCCACTATGCTGTATGGACCACATTTCAAGGAGTGTCTTTAGTTTTGGATATAATCCAATCAAGGTTATTTAAATGACATACCACTGGTTTAAAAGGTGGCTGGCCCATTTAAAAGGGTATTAAAAAACACAAAAGAGGAAAAATGATGGCAGGGCCCAGGAATATTTTGCTAACAGGAAGGATTCAGTGGAGAATCAAATCCATTGGATGAATTTACTATGTGTCAGACACTGGGACTAAGAACTTTACACACATTAGCTCATTTAGTCTTCACAGCAGCCCAGTGAGATTCATAGGGCCTCATTGTCCAATGAAGAAAGGAAAGCTCCAAAAGGTTAATTAACCCATGGTCATACAGCTCATAAGTGCCAGTAAGGGCCCACTCTGAAGCCTTTGCTCTTAACTGGCAGTGTATGTGTATTTTTTTTTGTCAGAATGTTTAAGCCTGTTTTGTTTGTCCTCCAAAGGGTTGCCTATTGACATAGATTACTGAAGAATGGCTTTTACTTCAATCCATGGCCTACACCCCAGTGAAGTTGTCAGAAAGTGGCTAGCTTCAGGATGTGGTAGTTCCCACGACTAGAAGTCCCACAGGGTAAGGTGGTGAAGGTACCTGAGGTGGGGAGGGTACTCCCCTGAAAGGGTGGCCAGGAATGCATCTGTGCAGAGGTGATGGAAGAGGGCCTTCTGGCAGGGAAAGATGAGTTTACATATAACTGAAGATTGATATTAGTACATGAGTCAGAGCATTAAATAAAATCAGCTTGATGACCTGGTTGATTTTGGAAATTTGTTGAAATGACATTCAAGCTATCTTATATCATGTGTAACAGGAAGAGGAATGGTGTGTTGTTGTGTCACCTGTGGGGGACGTCAGGTTCTCTGAGACTTGCTCCTTCCCAGCAGGCATAGAGTGAGACTGAGAGGGAAAAAGAGGAATGGGTGAGCCTTTAACCTCCTGACCCATCTTCTTAAAACAACTTTGTTCTTAAAGGAAGGACAGGTGGTACGACAGACAGGGTCATGAGACACCTAGCACTGCTGCTTGTGGTGTGGATTAAGCAGGTCTTGTTCTTTGATTGCCTTTTTTGATTTGTTTTCTATTCTTTTCCTTCTTGGCTTCTTCTGCCTATGTTTTCTTCTAACCTACCTTCCCAATCCTCTCATTTAAATTTTACTTTTGCCTAATATTTTGTTTCTTCTTTCCCTCATGCAAGTAAGTCCTCCTCAGTGATTGTTGTCCATCCCCATTCCTACCCCACATCCTTGTTACCCCTCTTTCTCCCCACCCCCGCCAACTGTGGGAATGAGCAATGATAGTTCAGGGCAAGTCTCCTAACTAATTCCTGTTGACAGGTCCCTGCCATCAGTTGCAGTAATAACTATATTTTTCAGAACAATTAAGAAAAAGTCTGATTTCAAATCATAGGTCTGCCCCTCACTAGCTCTCCAGCATTGGGGAAGTTACATGTGCCCCAAATGGCACAAAACAGATAATCTACATAGGATAGCTTTCATGAGAAATCAAGGGACCCAGTGTGTGGGATAGTCTACTGATGCAGACACCGGCCCACAGTGTCTGCGTCATTGTGGATGAAATGAGACATTCACATGGACTACTGAGTCCAGTGGAGGAAAAGGGACAGCATGGCTTTTCTCTCAAGGGGAGAAAAAGCCTTGGCCCTTGCCATGACAGCCTTTATTGGGTTTCTCAGCACATTACATGATGGTCCTCATTTACTATGCACAAGTTCGCTTTAGGTGGTTATCTTTTACAGAAAACAAAGGAACCAATGATGCGAATCACATCACAGAAGATGGATATTTGCAAATGAAAAGGCAAAAGTGTTTGAACTGGTTACACTCATCCTTGGAAGGTTTTGCACAGATTTTAGGAAGTTACTTTGCAGTAAATGTCCTCAATTCAGGGTGAGGGAGTTTTTTTAGCAAGAGCAAGACTCAAAGAAGCCTAGGCATATTGCAGGCCTGATTCCCCACAGGAGAACTTATCCATGGGCGTGGGTCCATGCCATGCAGAAGGGTCTCCTACAGTCTAATAACAGTGCCTGATACATAGTTGCTGCTCAAAAAAATGATACTCATTACTATTACTTGGAAATGTTTATAACAATTTGTCTTTGCTGTGACATTTATATTGTATCAGTCACAAAAGTATCATTCCTCAAGAGATTTGGGGGGAGGGAACAACCCTCACTGCAGATGGCTTGAGAAGCACAGGTGTAGATATGGTTATTTCCGCTCCTTTGCAAAAGCCATTTCCTATGAATAGAGACATATAAATAGTGAATTCCTCAAATTAAAAGAGTCAACTGCAAAACAGCCTTGTGTTTTAGTTTGGGCAGAGAATAAACAAGCAAAAATGAAAAGGCTTGCTTTTATTAAGTGAATCTGTGCCCTCATCTTCTTTTTGCTTCTCTGTAAGGCCCCTTTTGTCATCTTCAGGGCACTTGCTGTAGAATTTCTCTGTGCTCATCTGGCCCAAACTTCTCTGCATTCTCACTTGCTGAACCCAGACAAGGAACTCAATGTCTCCTCAGGGGACAAACTTGATTTCTTGCTTATTCAAGATTCATTTAATTTGCTATACAGAGGCTGCATGCTTATAAGTGGTTAGCACATACCAAGAGTATAGAAGTGGGTCCTTTTCTTAACAGATATCATTATCAACTGTCTTAAGAAAAAAAATGGCATCACTTTTAAATGATTCCCATGTAACATCTTCAAGGCAGAGTGTGAAAATGGAAGATTATGAGTGGATAGACCTCAGAAAACAGCATTCTCTTGACAATGGTATTTGCCAAGGAAAAGAAAGCACAAACCATTGGGTTCTTGAACACCACTCACTTTGTTTTTTCCTCTAAAAGAATGAGGTGTATTTAATTCTTTTATTTCTATTAGAGAGCACTGACCAATCAGTATGAGATGTCACCTGGGTTGAATATTATTTAGGCAGTGTCCAGACCAGGTAGCACTGTTGTGTGGAAGTTTGAGGAATTTACTAGCTGCCTTGGGGAATTTCTGATTCCTTAATCTGTCTAATACCTGATAAGTCCACTAGCCATGTCATAGAGACTGGGCAAGGCCAACGGTGCCAGGCTGAGTTGGCCACTGCTCTCTTAAAACTTACATTCTAGTGAGACAATTGTTGAACAAGTAAACACACAAATATACATACACATCTGTATGGAAATTAATCTTAAGTAAAGAGATACGTATGAGTATGATAGTAGCTGTCATCAGCTGTAAGACAACTCTATTCAGAAATGTTAAAATGTGAAAGAACTATGTGTCTTAGAATTGGCATGTACATGAATTAACTTAGAAATTACTTAATTGTTAATCATGGTGAGTGCTTTAAAGGGGAAAAATCTCCATGGTGTTACAAGAAAAAACTAATAGAAAGACCTCCTTTAGGTCAGGTGATGTTTAGGCTGAGGACTGAGAAGGTAAGGAGTGGGACAAGGCATCGGATGCTGTCTTGAATACTAGTCTAGGAGATGACCGTGGGAATGGCCAGGGAGAAATTGAGCTGGATTTTGAATGATTTGCATGATTGTTAGAAAGGAAGGCCTAGACAAGGGACACAACAGTAGCAAAGACAAAGAGCAAAGGTAATGGGTGAAAATCTATCCCAAAATTCACGTGGAATCTCAAGGAATTCCAACAAAACAAACCTGAAAGGGAGGAAGAAAGCAGAGGACTCCTACTTACCTGATTTCAACACTTGTTATAAAGTCATAGTAATTAAAACAGTATGGTGCTGGCATAAGGACAGAGAGACCAACAGACTAGGATAAAGGGTTCAGAAATAATCCCTCACATGTATGGTCACATGACTTTTGACAAGGGAGCTAAGACCATTCATAGAGAATACAGTCTTTTGAACAAATGGAGCTGGGAAAACTGGATATCCACATGCAAAAAAATGAAGTTGGACCCTTACCTAATACCACATACAAAAATTAACTCAAAATACATCAAAAACCTAAACATAAGATCTAACTCAATAAAACTCTTAGAAGAAAACAGGAAAAAATGTTCAAGACATTTAATTTGGCTAGAATTTCTTAGATATAACACAAAAGCTATAGGCAACAAAGGAAAAAATAGACAAATTACATTTCATGAAAATTAAAACTTTTGTGCACCAAAGGGCACTATTAATAAAGTGAGGGACTTCCAGCCAAGATGGAAGCATAGGTAGACACACTGTGCCTCCTTGCACAAACAAAAGAGGACAAAAACAAGTTTAAAGACACAAAAATAACAACAACCAGAACTGACAGAAAATTGAACTGTATGGAAGTCCAAAAACCAACGAGTTAAAGAAGAAACATGCATCCAGACCAGTAGGAGGAGCAGAGATGGGTAGCCAGGCAGAGAGGACTCATAGCAAGGCAGCAGCTGGCAGACTAGGTAGACCCACATTTGTGTGCAGATAAACCAGGAGGAACAAGTGGAGAGCAAAACAGACTGAGCAACCCAGGGTTCCAGTGCGGGGGAAATAAAGCCTTGAACCCTCTGACTGAAAACACCTGTGGGGGTTGAGGTGGCAGCAGGAGAAACTCCCAGCCTCACAGGAGAGTTTGTTGGAGAGACCCACAGGGTCCTGGAATGTACACAAAGCCACCCACCCAGGAATCAGCACCAGAAGGGCCCAATTTGATTGTGGATAGCAGGGGAAGTGACTAAAAACTGACAGAGGGTGAAGCAAGCAGCACTGTTGCTTCTTGGACCCCTCCCTCACATACAGTGAGACAACACAACAATGTGGGTTGCCCCACCCTGGTGAATACCTAAGGCTATGAATGCCTAAGGCTATGAATACCTAAGGCTCCTTACTATGTAATAGGCATGCTGAGACCAAAAAATGGCCCAAATGATAGAACAGATCAAAGCTCCAGAAAAAATACAACTAAGTGATGAAAAGGTAGCCAACCTATCAGATGCACAATTCAAAACACTGGTAATCAGGATGCTCACAGAATTGGTTGAATATGGTCGTAAATTAGAGGAAAAAATGAAGGTTACGCTAAGTGAAATAAAGGAAAATGTACAGGAAACCAACAGTGACGGAAAGGAAACCAGAACTCAAATCAACAGTGTGTATCAGAAGGAAGAAAGGAACATTCAACCAGAGCAGAATAAAGAAACAAAAATTTTAAAAAATGAGAAGAGGCTTAAGAACCTCCAGGACATCTTTAAACATTCCATAATCCTAATCATGGTGCCAGAAGGAGATGACAAAGAGCAAGAAATTGAAAACTTATTTGAAAAAATAATGAAGGAGAACTGCCCCAATCTGGCAAAGGAAATAGACTTCCAGGAAGTCCAGGAAGCTTAGAGAGTCCCAAAGAAGTTGGACCCAAAAAGGAATACCAAGGCACAACATAATTATATTACCCAGGATTAAAGATAAGAAGAGAACCTTAGGTCACTTCTGGCAAGATGGAGGAATAGGTGGACGCACCGTACCTCCTCGTACAACCAAGATTAGAAAACCAATAATTTACAACAATAGTTTACTATCAGAATAACACCCAGATCCGGCAGAGGATTTATCTGAATGGAAGTCGGGCAGCCAAGAGGTTGAAGTAGACGCATTCATCTGGACTGGTAGGAGAAGACGAGCCGGCGGGCGCGGGGCTGGCTCGGGCCAGCGGCACGCGGAGGTTGGGGGAAGGTTTGGCGCGAAATCGGCGCAAAAGCCATCGGGCGCGTAAGAAGGCAGCGGTGATCCCTGAGTACGCAAGCTGCGGCTGGCAGACCCAGAGGGGCAGCGATTGTGGACCAGGGCAGAACTCGCAGCCCGGAAGCCCAGACAAGGGTCTGAGTCCAGGGGAACGGAACTACCGCCATTGTTTGCTCCCTCCCCGCTCCCGCTCCCGCCCCGCCCCCACGTATAACGTCACAATCTAGCGACGGGGTGCCCAGCCCCGGTGAGCACCTAAGGCTCCGCCCCCCACCGTAACAAGAGCAACCAGACCGAAAAAAAAAAAGGAGAGACAGGGGAAAAAAAAAAACAAAACCATGTTTTCACCAGAGCAGATCAGTCCCCCAGGACTCATCCTTTTGAGCGACCAAGAATTAGCCAATCTATCAGATGCGCAGTTCAAAACACTGGTGATCAGAAAGCTCACGGAACTGGTGGATTTTGGACGAAATTTAGATGAAAGAATGCAGATTACCATAAAACAGATGCAGGCAGACACGCGGAGGAGAGCCAATAGTGAAAGGAAGGAATCTGAGTCTCAAAACAATACAGTGGACCAGAAGGAAGATAGAATCAACCAAGCAGGAAAGCATGATGAAATAAGAATTCAAAAAATTGAGGAAAAGATTAAGAGCATCCAAGACACCTTTAAACGTTCCAATATCCGAATTATAGGGGTACCAGAATCGGAAGGGGAAAAGCAACAGATTGAGCACGTATTTGAACAAATAATAAAGGAGAACTTCCCCAATCTGGCAAAGGGAACAGTCTTCCAAGAAATCCAAGAAGCTCAGAGAGCCCCAAAGAAGTTGGACCCAAGAAGAAACACACCAAGGCACATCATAATTACATTAGCCAAGGTAAAAACGAAGGAGAGAATCCTAGAGGCAGCAAGAGGTAAGGGGACAGTAACCTACAAAGGAGTTCCCATCAGACTGTCAGCTGATTTCTCCAAAGAGACCTTACAGGCAAGAAGGGGCTGGAAAGAAATATTCTAAGTCATGAAAGACAAGGACCTACATCCCAGATTGCTCTATCCAGCAAAGCTCTCATTTAGAATGGAAGGACAGATAAAGTGCTTCTCAGATAAGGTCAAGTTAAAGGAGTTCATCATCACCAAGCCCTTATTTTATGAAATGCTAAAGGGACTTATCTAAGAAAAGAAGATAAAGAAAAGACATGTATAGTAAAAGGACAGCAAACTCACAAATATCAACAACCACACCTAAAGCAAAACCAAAAGAAACGAAGTAAACAATTAGAACAGGAACAGAACCACAGAAATGGAGGGCACATGGAGGGTTAGCAGCAGGGGGTGGGAGGAGGAGAGAGAGGGAAAAGGTATAGAGAATAAGTGGCACAGAATGTAGGTTGAAAATAGATAGGGGGAGGGCAAGAATAGTATGGGAAATGTAGAAACTAAAGAACTCATAAGTATGACACATGGACATGTACTAAAGGGGGAAATGTGGGTGGGAGGGGGGTACAGGGTGGAGGGGAGAGAGGGGGGGAAGTGAGACAACTGTAAAAGCATAATCAATAAAATATATTTTAAAAAAAGGAAAAAAAAAAAAAAGAGAACCTTAAAAGCAGCAAGAGAAAAGAAGAGGGTGCCTACAAAGGGGTGCCCATGAGACTGTCAGCTGATTTTTCAACAGAAACCTTGCAGGCAAGAAGGGGCTGGAAAGAAGTATTCAAAGTCATGAAAGGCAAGGACCTACAGCCAATATTACTCTATCCAGCAAAGCTATCATTTAGAATGGAAGGGCAGATAAAGTGTTTCTCAGATAAGATCAAATTAAAGGAGTGTGTCATCACCAAGCCCTTATTATATGAAATGTTAAAGGGACTTATTTAAGAAAAAGAAAGTAAAAAATATGAACAGTAAAATGACAACAAACTCATGATTATTAACAACCAAACCTAAAACAAAAACAAAAGCAAAAATGAACTAAGGAAACAACTAGAACAGGGTCAGAATCACAGAAATGGAGCTCACATGGAGGGTTATCAGTGGGGGAGTGAGAAGGGGAGGGAGGGGGAAAAGATACAGAGAATAAGTAGCATAAATGATAGGTAGAAAATGGACAAGAGAAGGTTAAGAACAGTATAGGAAATATAGAAGCCAAAGAACTTATATATATGACCCACGGACATGAACTAAAGGTGGGGAATGTGGGTGGGAAGGGGTACGCAGGGCAGAGGGGAATAAAGGGGGGAAATAGGACAACTGTAACAGCATAGTCAATAAAATATATTTTAAAAAATGAAGTAAAAAGGCAACCTACAGAATGGGAGAAAATATTTGAAATTAATATATCTGATAATAGATTACTGTCCAGAATATATAGAGAACACCTAAAAACAACATCAACAAACCAATCCAGTTCAAACAGAAGGAAGAATTTGAACAGACATTTTTCCAAAAAAGATATATAAATGGCTAATAAATGTTGAAGATTCTCAACATCACTAGTCATTAAGGAAATAAAAAATACAGAGAGCTACCATTGAAAATCTTTAGGGTGGCTACTCTAAAAACAAATGGAAAACAGTAAGTATTACAGAGGGTGTGGGATAAATTGAAATGCTGTATGCTATTGTTTGGCAAAATGGTACAGCCACTATGGAAAATAATATGGAGTTTCTTCAAAACATTAAATATAGAGTTATTGTATTACTTCAAAATTTCACTTCTGTGTATCTACTCAAAAGAATTGAAAGCAGAGTTTCCAAGAGATATTTGTAGAGCCATATTTATAGCATTATACACAGTAGCTAAAATGTGAAAACAACCCAAATGTCACTGACAGATAAATGGTTAAGTAAAATGTGGTCTATACATATGGGAATCTGTCTGGAAAAAGTTCAGCCACTGCTAATATAATAAGAACAATCTGTGCCACATCAATGTAACCTGGCATCTGAGGAGAGTGAACTGGAATGTGCATGCAGATGATAACTTCACTGTATAAGTTAGTGGGGGTGATAGATGCCATTGAGTAAGCATGTGTATCATGTGGCCATCACATTCAAAAGGACTGAGCTAATAGAGCAATGAACCTGAATCAAATTTTGCATTAAGATAACTATTCAGATGATTCAGAGGCTTTTGGAGATGATGCATTGAGTGTAGTGCAAATAAAAATGTGGCACAAATGCTTCAAAGATGGTTAAGAATATGTTGAAAGTGATCAACACTCTGGAAGGCCTACAACAAGCAGAGTACCTGAGACTGTAGAATGTGTATGAGCTACAGTCTACAAAGATCAAGACCAGTGACAGACAGTATGAGAACTAGAAGCTGATCTGGGGATTCCACTACTGTGTCCAAGATTTTGACACAGAATCTTGGCAAGAAATGTGTCATGGCAAAATTTGTTCCGTGGCTTCTGCTACCAGAGCAAAAGGAACATTGTGCTGCAATTGCTAATGACTTGATTCAAACCACTACCAATGAACCAGATTTCCTCAAGAAGGCCATAACCCAAGATGAATCATAGGTCTACTGATCTGGAAACAAAAGCCAAGTTATCCCAATGGAAATCACCTGGTTCTCCATGCCCGGAGAAGGTGTGGCAATGTCACAGCAAGATCAAGAGCATGTTAACTGTTTTTTGATTGGGAAGATGTTGTCCATCACAAGTATGACCCTGCAGGCCAAACACTTAATAAGGAGTACTACCTTAATGTTCTTTATTGGTTGCGAGATGCAATATGATAAAAAATGGCCGCAGCTATGGGCAACTGGTAATTGGCAGCTTCATCACAACAACACCCCTGCTCCCTGCTCATGCATCACATATTGCAAAGTTTTTTTGTGAAACATCAAATCACCCAGGTGATTTAGCCCCACTGCAGCCCAGATGTGGCACCCTGCAACTTCTGGCTTTTTACAAAACTAAAACACCTTTGAAAGGGAAGAGATTTCAGACCATCAATGAAATTAAGAACAATACGGCAAGCAGCTGGTGGTGAATGGTAGAACTCTGTGAGGTCCCAAGTTGCCTACTTTGAAGGGAACTCAGGCGTCATTGTCCTATGTACAATGTCTCTTGTATCTTCTTCAATAAGTCTCTTTTTTCATATTACATGGCTGGATACTTTTCTGGACAGACCTTGTACATATTCAGCCTTAAACAGAAGGAAATGCATATATATGCTGCATCATGGGTGAACTTCGAGGACATTGTGCTTAGTGAAATATGCCACTCACAAAGGACAGGAATTGTATGATTCCACTTAAATGAGGTTCTGAGAGTAATTAAACTCATAGGGCCATTTCTTTTAATGTATAATGGTGGTTGCCAGAGGCTGGGGGAGAGGGAATTGGGAGTTAGTGTTTAATGAGGACAGTTTCAGTTTTGCAAGAGGAAAAGAGGTCTGGGGATGGGCAGAGGCAATGATGGTACAACAATATGAATGTATGTAATGTCACTGAACCAGGCATTTAAATGGTAAATTTTATCTTAGGTATATTTTATAACAATTTTTAAAAAGATAATGGGAAGCCCTGGCTGGCGTAGCTCAGTGGATTGAGCACGGGCTGGGAACCAAAGTGTCCCAGGTTCGATTCCCAGCCAGGGTACATTCCTGGGTTGCAGGCCATAACCCCCAGCAACCGCACATGGATGTTTCTCTCTCTCTCTCTCTCTCTCTCCCTCCCTCCCTCCCTAAAAATAAAATAAATAAAAATATTTTAAAAAGATAATGGGATGTGTGCACAGGTCCAGGAAGAGACCATTTGGGCTTGCCTGGAGGATTTCACTAGGGAAGGAATAAAAAGTGAATTTGGCATTGTGGACTTGGACCAGATGTGCAAAGCCTTGGATAACAGAACAGACTGGCAGTCCCAGTTTGGACTGCAGGTGACACGCAAAGATGGGCACTTTTCCCTGGCAGGAGCGGATGAAGAGAGAACCCAGGTGAGCCAACCAGCACTGGAGATCGTGTGTGAGGTGTGTCTGAAGGCCAGTGAAGCCAGGGATTGAGGAGCTGGCCATGAGGACTGGGTGGGAAAGGGTGAAGCTGGGAAGGGCGTGGGCAGGGAGACTGAGAGTCTCTGAGGTGGGTGAGGAGATCTAAGTGAGTGGCAGTGGTGAAGTCACGTGGACTGAGCTCTGGGCCCTGTGGGGATATCAGCATTTGAGGACAGTGAGCAAGGAGGAATGCTGTCAGGAGAAACTAGAATGGCCCAGAGTAGGCTGTTGCATTCCCAGACGACCCTGTGTAAGTAATCATAAGGGATGGAGCAGGTCCCATGCTTTCTTTCAGGTGCTGACAACAGCCACAAACGTCACAAGTAGAATGTCTCCATGAGAGATTGAAGGATGGTCACTTGTCTCAACCTGAGAGATGGAAATGGTGACAGAGTGAAAGTACTGTCAGAGATGAGCCAGAGAAGAACACACCTGACAGTTTCCCTAGCACTTGGCTTGGACCGACCCTTACTGACCAGCCTCCAGAGTGGGTTGTAGAGGTGGCTCTGGGGCCCTCTAAGTGGGTGACCATTAAAGGGCTGAGAAATCATGAGGGTCACCCCTAACTACTTCCCTAGCCTCTGGTGGCCACCATGATACCTTCTGTCTCTTTGAACTTGACTCTCCCAGATACTGTGTATCTGACTTAGGAAATGAAAGGAGTTTCCTGAAAAGCTCTGTGCTTGATTCTTTGTCTTAGAAACTCAGCTTCTCACAGTGGCTTTGAAAACTGACCTATTCTTTGCTTTGAAGATTGAAAGAATGCAGTGTGTGTATCCATGACTCTTTGGCCAGGAATCCCCTGAACAGAGCAAGTGCTAAACAGAGAGGAGCCTCTGGGCAGCAGCAGAGGGAGCACACTCTACTGTGACCGTGACCCATGAGGGCGGGCAGAGGTCATGAGACATCTACTTCCTGTGACATCGGGGAGATCATCCAACCACACTGGATCCTCCTGAGGTGATGGTCAGGGTCAACTGGACAGGAAGACTCAGAGTCTTCCAGAAATGATGGGACTCGAGCTTGGATGAATAAAGACAATGAGGAAAACCTAGGGGGTCCTTCATGGCCATAGTGGGTAACAGAAGAGGGTGGCTATAGACTTCAGCTAGAGAGGGTTAGCCCTGGTTCTGGGCAAGGGTGTGGGAAGTAAGAGGATCTTTGAGGGAAGTCTTGATGAGGGGGTATATGGTCCCCATGAAGGAAGGACCCATGGCCCATGAAGAGGGTCTGTCTGGCACCGAGTTCCAGAAGGCACTCACATGGCACACTGGGAGAGTCACTCAGCTCATGCTGTCACTCTGGTCCAGCATGCCTCACTGTCCCACCTCTGCCTAGTGAAGTTCTATTTCTTCTCAGCCAGGCTGTGTCCAGGCTTTGTTGGAATGTCTTCACCCCAACTTCCTGAGGCAGAGTGAACCACTCCTGCCTTTGTTCTGTGGACACAGATCCAACAGTCACTGGGTTTTCACAAACTTGCACTTAATCATAGGTCTTTACTAGGGCTCCGTGGGGGCTTCCTCCCAAGTTCAGAACAAAATGAGAAGATACAGGATGGGCAGATGGAAATCATATGTTAGCTTTATAGAGGCAAGATAAAGTGGCTTTTGATGCCTCTTTACAAAATTGATGGATTAGCTGCCTGCTCACTGCCTGCTGACCTCTACTGCAGGGATGCAGCCTGACCAATCAATGGACACCCCCCCACCCCCGGAACAGGGCAGGCCAGAGCCACACTGGAGGGACCAGAGGGCACTCAGCTCTTGGGCCAATACCATCTCCCAAACTCATAGGTGAGTGAGATCTGTCCTCTCATGGAAAGGGGGGATGAAGGAGAGGCCAGGAGGGGAGCAATAAGGAGGAAAGGACAGAGGGAGGAAGGGAGGAGCAAGGAGCACCTTGAGGTCCCACTCAGGCAGGAGCACCCTGGTGGGAACATGAGTGCAGCAGCAAGGCCCACCTGGACTGTCTTCTGCTGTGTGAGAATCGCCGTCTCACTTTTTATCTGAATGTAAGCTTTCCCCAGCAGCACCCTTGTGGGAGTGCTCACCTTGTTTTAGGCATTTCATGGAGAATTGGCACCTGTTGCCACCCAGGATGGGGTTGAGCAAGCAAACGGGAAGGAGGTAGGAACAATCCTTTCCAGAACTTAGGGTTGGAGATGCCTGCATCTCCCATTCTCCGGCTGCTAGGATGTGGGCCCGGGGTGCTCTGCTGCCTCCTGAGACCACAACCAAAATGTTGTTGATGAGAGGTTTGGGTTTCCAGAGAGTTCCTCATGGCCTCTAGCCTGGCCTCTTTCTGACCTGGATCCGAATGGCCTGGAACCTGGTTGTCTTGTCCAGCCCTGCAGGTCAGGGCCTAGTGGCTGATCTCTGTCTGCAGGGATTGGAGCGTCTTATGCCTGCCGTCTGCCCAGGGCCTGGGCACGGTCACCTTAGCTTCCCCAGTCACTCTTATGTCAAGTTCAAGGCAGCAACCTGTCATTCCTTCCTCACTGGGGACTGGTCTGCTTTTTTGCTGGTGGTCGAGGACGAGGACCCACTCCCTTTTACCAGTCCATCCGGTCTTGGCTGTGTTGGGACTGACTCAATGAAGGAAAAACGCTTGCTGAGTCACTGCCACTTCCTCCAACACCCATTATCTCCATTAATCCCATCCCATCCACATGGTGAATCACCAGCCTGAGATGGAAAGTGAGGGCGCACCCCAGATGCCAGGGGGATTTAAGAAGCACAGCTCGGTCTCCTTTTTGCAGAGCTCACAACACAGGGCCCCTCCCTGCCCTGGTAGAAGATCATCTTCCTTCTATTTGTCTTGGCATAAGCATTTCATATTCAAACACATGTCTTGACCCTGCAATGGGGAGGTTTTTGGAAAATACTTCCCTCTCAAACGAGCTCTAGTTCAAGTCACTGGTCCTGCAACATTTTTAAAAACAGAGAGTGTACTTATGTGAATGCCAGTTATTGAAATACTAGGGAAGTTTAAAATAATTAACCTGTTACATGAAAGCTCTCTTGGGCACATATTCAAGTCAAATTATGCATTTCAACCTCACAAAAGGCTGAGGTCTTTCAAACCCTGATGTGGCTACTTGTTAGCTGTATCACTTCAATGGTTAGCTGTATCACTTCAATGGAGCTTTCTGGGTCTTTTAAGCCTAGTTTGCTCATCTGTGACTTAGAGAAGATCACTCCTGTTTTAATAGCCTTGTAGAGATGACAGGATGTGCTTGGAGAAGGGACAATAGAATCTACTGAGGCCACCTCTGTGCCAGCTGCTCTGTAAAACACTGTCTCATATTGATATCTTTTAAAATTAGCCTGGATACTTACAAAGTTATGCAATATTGGTTATTTTTATAAGTTGTATAATAATGAAAATAACTGTGGGACAAGTCTGTTAATGTCTCTGAATTTAGTTTCTTTATCTGTGAACCTGAAATAATTTCAGCAAATTCAAAGGGTTGTGTAAGACTTATATGAGCTCTCAGAGGTAAAGATGCCAGGTAGAAGTTGTAAAGAAGCTTTCAAAGAGTAGATATGAGCATTCATATTAATGATATATTTTTAAATTGCAGCTTGATAATAACCTCTGTAGTCTTCCCAAGGGGCAATACCAGTCTGGGCAGTGGCATCGTTAATGACATAGCTAATGACAGAAGATCTATGTATCCTTTTATCCATCCCAGGCTTTAAATACATCCTCTGGTTGGATCACACTATCAATTTTAAGAGGGCTCAGAGGCTGCCACCCCAGATTTCTGGAGGCAGAGCTGTGCTTCTCTGAAAATAGGTCTGAGTGGTTTTTCATGTTTTTGTTTTTAAGAAAAACATGCTTTGGGATCTTTTATCTTGAGAATCCTAATTCTCATGAAAGAAACTAAAGTAGACACTGTTTTAGTATTCATTCCACAGTGAATAGTTTGTGCCATGTGAGGTCAGCTCAGGAAATTTTGAATCTTCTCGGCAAACCTGAGAGCTGGCAGCAGGGGAGGTGTCCTACCCAGGGGAAGAAGGGAATTTGAAGGAGGAGGGGAGGAGAGGGAACTGCAGAGAAGGAAGGAGCCACAGCACTCGGGAAAGGGAGCCCTGGGAGAGCGGCTCCTGTGGGAAACTGTGTCCCTGTCCCTATGTCCCTGCTACTCAAAAGAAAAGCTAGCTTCCTCTGGACGCTCTCGGGCCTCACTCAGCCGAGAAGTGCTTCCATATACAAACAGCGACCGACTGCCAGCTGTCACCATCTTCCTGCCTTCAAATGGGTCTTGTGTGCCAGGAAAATCTGGCCTTCGTCCTGGCCCCAGAGTCCCTGTCCACAGCTGGGGCTTGTCAGTTGGGTGATCCGAGGTTATGCTAAGTGGGTTTAGGGTAAAGTACAGGGAATATCATGGTTTGGGGCTACACAGAGAACTGTGTCCTTTTTTTCCCTTTTTCCTATCTGATAAGGACTACAGAAAACACTCTAAATATTGTTGAGATTAGAAAAGATCACTTCTAGTGTACCACCAGAATTGAGGCAAAGTGATTTTCTAATACTTCTTCCCTAGACTTGACCAGACTTGAACGTGACTCTTTCTCACAGGGCAGGGAAAGACAGCTGAGTGCTCAGACCTGCCTGATTAGTTTACTGTTTATGGCCAATATATATAGGCCCAGGGATTTATTTTGGTGCATTATAGCTGTAATAAAAGAGGATGGAGACATGAACAGTGTTTGATGTATGCTTGAGTCCAGAATACTTTTAACATGTTTGTGATCAGTCAGCATCTTCCATGTTGAGAAAAGAGATCTTTTTCTTTTTTCCCTTTAAAAATTATGGTAAAATATATGTAACATTAAGTTTATCATGTTAACTAATTTTAAATGTACATTTCCAAGTACATTCACATTATTGTATCCATCTCCAGAACTTGTTTTTTTCCCAAACTGAAATTGTAGCCATTGAACGCTAATTCTCCATCCCCTGCCCCTCCCAATCCTCAGCACCCACCATCTACTTTCTGTCCCTATGAATCTGACTGCTCATATAAGTGGAATCCTACAGTATCAGTCCTTTTGTGACTGGCTTATTTCACGGAGTAAAATGTCCTCAAGTCTCATCTATGTTGTAACACATGACATGATTTCCTTACCTTTCTAAGGCTGAATATTCCATTGTACATAGAGACCACATTTTGTTTATCCCTTCATCCATCAATGGACATTTGGGTTGTTTCCACCTTTAGCCGTTGTGACTAAAAAGTAGGGAAAATGGGAAAAGTCACGATTTCTTGAGTTATCATGATTTAAAATTGCCCTAAACCTATATTTTTGGTTTGGAAAAGTAGGTATCACAATAAATAAGGAGCCTGAAAATTTTGAATGGAATATATTGGGTGATTCCCGCCCACCCTCAACAATAGAAGCAAACCCAAATAACACTGACTCTTTAAAGAGTTGATGTGTTAATAATGAGATGATGATTTAAAATACTTTTTAAATTATGTAATCCCCCTACGGGTGAGTAATGACTAAGAAATCATCGTACTGTGGTATTTACAGGCCTAGGTGGTGAGATTCCAAAATCCAGGTAACAGACTACTTAAACCTGAGGAAAAACCTACCTAAGAGCCTTGTGACAAGCCACTCACTATAGCCATGGGATTGTAGGAGTTTGCTAATATTGCTCATATACCACTTTGAGAGGGAGTAGTGTAGGTTTATGTGTGTTTTTGTTTTTCATTTTCATGGTTACCCAGCAAGTCAATAATGGCTAGATGGCTACAAATTGGAAATACAAACTCCAGAGCAATGGAAACAGTGAGGATTTACAGAGGGGGGTGTGTGTCTGTGCTGGTGCAGGAGGTCCTAAGGAGGTTGATGCTGGCTGGTCCCTGCCATCCTGAGGGAGCCCCAGGGGCCTGGAAGGAGGCAGTGCCCTGCAATGACCCTTCATGACAGCAGGTGGCAGCAGCCAGCAACTTCCCCATCTTTGTGGGTTCTAGTCTGGACTCTGGGCTTTTGCTGAAAACTTGTGAACTAGTTGCAGTTAAGTGTATTTAACCTCAAAACTCCAACTCATACCATGTTGGCAAATGCATGGGTGCTCCAAGGCAATCCTTGTTGACATTCCATCATCAGCATTTTTATTGGCTTCAGTGACTTTATGGGATGCAGGCTATTTCAACTGACAGGAGACATAAAGTTGGAAGGAATTGCTAATGGACTGAATACGGGGCATAGAAAGATCTGGGTGGGCCAGAGGGATGAGCCCAAATCAGCAATGAAATCCAACAGGGAAACGTAAAGCCCTGAATTAAGTTGGAAAATGTCATGGGACATGCAGGACAGAGGGAAAAAGTCTGGCTTAATGGAGAGACAGGCAGGGTGATAACTGTGAAAACTGGAGATGATGAAACTGCTCACTAATGAGGAGATGGTTACATATACGTCTGTTAAAAAGAGCAAGTCAGAGCTATCCATACTGACCAGAAAGATCTCCAGGGCATATTACTAAATGGGAAACACCACAGAAAAACATGTGAGGATGCAAACCATCATGGTTCTGTGTGAGTGTGCATGTGTGTGTATAAGCACCTATGGCACAGAAAAGACTGGAAGGATACACACCGGGACGTTCATGCTAACACTTCAGAGTTGAGGAATGGGACTCCCACTGTTAACTTTATATGCTTCTGTATTTACTTTTCAGTGCAAATGTGTTTATATGTCAATTCTATTATTACATACTCACATTGGTGGTCTTTTAATTGAAAATGAGGAAAGGTGATGAGGCTAACAGGAAGCTAACTCAAGCTCAGACCATATTAATACTAATGCTGTGTCAGAAGTAGGATCTTTTCCCAGCTCTTTAAGGTTCTCAGTGGAAAGTAGAAGTACTCAGGTCCCCCAGAAAGCAGAACAGGTGCTGGACATTGCAACACAGCTATCATGATTCCATCTGTACTGCCTGCCCCTCTTTGGCTTCATCCCTCTTGCTGTCTCCTTGATTCTGGTGTCTGACCCTTCTCTCTCACTGGACAACTTTCCCTAAGACACTGTCCTGCTTCTCTGTTTCCTTCAGGTCCCTTGACAGAGAGGCCCTACTTGAGCACCCAATACTAAATAGCAATTTTCATTGCCCCTGGCAAGTCCTAGTCCCCTTCCACTAGTTTGTTTTTCTCAATTGCACATCTGTGGCATATATAACCTACAGGGATGCATGTATAGTCTACCTCCTTCAACATGAAGACAGAGGTTTTGCCTTGTCACAGTCCTGGTGCCTAATAGTGGCTGGCACTCAATAGACATTGGCTGAGTAAATAAGTAATTAGAGCTGTACAGGAATGGAGTGAATGGCATCTCATGATTAGGGGCGACCTCCTTAGCTCCATCAGCAGTGAGAAGATGGGGACTCCCTATGGTGCTGCCTACAAGCAGCAGGAACAAAATACACTAGGGGAATTCTAGAAGTTCAGTCTACATCCTTTGTGTGATGGGAACATCTGCAATTGGCCTTTGAGCATGACATTCTCTGCCCAAGCTCACCTCCCTGGTCCATGCTATAAGAGTAGTCCTATCTAGACGGTTGCAAGAAAAGCATTTGATGCATGAATGGAAGGTATTTGGAGATCCGAACTAGGTGAACCAAAGCTTTCTGTAGTACACTGTTGGTTTTTCTGTAATTGCAGGGTGGACATAGCTGTCATCACTGGAGATTTTTGTGCTGTTACATGGGTACTCAGCCATTCCTCTCCCATCTATGTAGCTAGTCTCTGTTCCCTTGTATTGTACTTATTTCAGGCTTGGTATACATGTGCATTTTTTCAAGCTTCCAGTTTACCAAGTTTTGCTTGAGTCATTCCTATCTAAAATGCCATCCATCATCTTTTCAGCTTGGGATCTATCAAATGGAAAATAGATGACAATCATTTCTTACTTAGCAATTTCCTGGGTAGAGGGTTTTTGCATAAAATATCTTATCTGATTGCATTAACCTTGGGATGTATTAAGGAAATTGAAGTATGGAGAAATGAAGGAGCTGCTGTTTACCCACCGCAGACCCCTTTGCATGTTGTCTGCTGCTCTGCAGTTGCCTGTTAGGTCAGTGGTAGCAATTTACTGGCAACTCAGGTCCAGGTTGCCCTGGAGAATTCATTTGTCCTCCTGAGTAGCCCCTGATCCACTCATAACAATTGTGATCCACATTTTGACAGTAGCACATGTACAGAAGAGTTGTTTGAGACCACAATTCCTAGTTTATTAATACACCTTGTACAAGACAGAAGTAGCAGTGGGGCCTTACCCATGTCCTAAACTCGCATTACCCAGCCAGTGCTGGAGGCATGGAGGGCTAGTCTGCATGGGGTCCTGGACTCGACACAGCTAACCCAGCACAGTCATTCAGGAGAATCTTTAAAAACAATCAAGAGAGCCTTTCATTTTAAATTAATGATTTGAAATATATATTCAGGATTACCATTTTCAGAGTTTAAGCTCTAATTTTTAGGCCTGTGACCAGATCTCTCTTTACATCCTTAAAAGTGGCCAGAGGCCATCTGTAATTATTTGACTCAGTCCTTTAGACTTTGAGAGTCATAATCTTCATGGCTTGTAAGAGTGAACATACCTACTTACAAACCATGTGCTGCTTTTAACAGGCCTTGTGCAGAGCATGTTGAAAGGCAGGAACTAGTTCTTACCATTCTTCTATCACCTGGATGAAAGTTGGCTGGTTTGGGTCCTTTTACATTCATTTTAAAAGTATGTCATTTTCCATAAAAGTGTTCATAATTATTGATGTATAAAATGTCTTGAAGGCCTTGTACCCAGGACAGGGCTGGTGCTGCTGTCTCAGGGACAGTGCCTGTGGGACACCCACATGGGAACAACTGACCCATCAGATTTATTTCCCATGGAAGTGGGCACCAAGGAATAAAAAGCAGTTTCTAAGACCCGCTTTGATTACATACAAATACACAGAAAGACAATCCTGAAGACAATCCTACAGAAAAGATACCTTGTAGGATTTTTCTCATGCCTTAGCCAACCTTCACCATGAAGATCACTTTAATCTGTCAACTTCCATGATTCTAGGAGCCAAATTGGTCATATGAACCCAGCCCAACATCTTCCAAGCTACAAACCCCACTTGCACACCACACTGTGTGTTTGTCAAAAACCTGTTGGGGTCAGCATGGGGTTCAGCACAAAATTATTTTTCCTCCCTCCCTGGTAACAGAAGCTTGTCTGTAACTGGGCAGAAGAATCAAGGATGGTGAACAGATACTCTGGGAACTTATCTCTTTGGTGTTATCATGCTTAAAATATTAAACTCCTTATATAAAATTGGCTATAGATGGCATTAAAATGTGATCTTTTATTAAAAACCGTAATACATTTTAAGTAACTATTACATGAATTTATATTTTAATATTTTAAATGATGTTTGAGACATTACAAAATTATTTTAGTTACAAGCATGTAATTAAAGCTATTATTTACTATTACAAAATGTTTTTTTTACAATGCTATTCTGAACAAAAGAAAAGTGTTTACCCTTATTGAAGAATGCTGAGTGCCATTTTTTGAAAACCATGTCAAACATCATAATGATATTAAGGTTCAATGGTCCTGTGGAACTACTTAATACTTATCTAAACCAGTGTCTATTTTTTTAAAAGCCTATTCCATTTTCACTTAAAAAAATTAGCAGGTGAAGAGAAAAGCAAACTTTTGAAGCACATAAAACTCTTTTTAATCACTAGAATTTAGAGTTCAGTCTTTCCATCTGTT
This sequence comes from Phyllostomus discolor, assembly GCF_004126475.2. NCBI lineage: Eukaryota > Metazoa > Chordata > Mammalia > Chiroptera > Phyllostomidae > Phyllostomus > Phyllostomus discolor. The sequence continues at coordinate 117,331,398 of NC_040904.2, forward strand.
CTTTAAAAAATAGTAACTTCACCCATTTTGTTTCATACTATGGCAACAAAACAGTCCCAAGCAACTTCTTCAAATTTGTGTTTCACCCTTTACCAGTTGTGGAAAAGGCAAACATTGACAAGGAGACAGGGGATCTTGAGCCAGCCTGTAGTTGGTGGCAGCTGGTAATACATTATCTATATTTCTCCTGCAAAATTACACCTAAGGTTGTGAAATGAGGCCATTGGCTGTCAAGCCATCACTAAGAATGTCTAGTTTGTTTCACATGAGAGATCATAATGCTTTTGTGGACTACATACCCCAGTTAATATAGTGGCCCTGCAAATTATTCATAACCGAGAGCCCTCATTTTAAATTCAATGATAGTACCTAATTATACACCATCTACATATCACTATCTGAGCCTTTGAAATAGTAGGAATATACAATGGTTTTCAGAATGTCTTGTAGATCAAAAGAACATATTTTTCAGCGTTCATTTAAAAAAGAGTATGACCAAGTTTGAAGTATTAGGTAACCTTGTCCATGGTTACTAGAATTTCCAAAGTGAATAAAGGAACCAAGATTCTCTATGTTTACCTCTAATTCAGGGGAAAATGGCAAAAGGAACCCTAAGAGGAACAGCCAATCCTTCTCAGAGTCCTCTTTAGGACCTGGTGTTTCTCTCCTTTCCTCAAAGAAACAGAAACAAATGCCAATATCCTTTCTTCAAAATGTGAAATTACTTTGCACCAATAACCCTACCAGCACAGGGTTTTATTGGAACTAATTTGGATAAAAATCAATTTTGGCATAGGATCAAGCATTTGTTTTTTAGCTTTAGAAGAGAAGAGTGCCATCAAAAGCATTTAGAGTTTCACCTGAGAACTACAGGAGTTTCAAATGGTTGCATTTAAGATAAAAATCTTGACCCTAGGGAAATAATGGTGACTTGGCCTTGACAACTAAGCACAGGTTGCCTCATCCTTTTCCTCCTGTCTTTTACCTAATAGCTGGGTAATGTGTTAAACTGGTTTTTTTGACTTTCCAGAACAATATCTGATTAGCAAATAACACAATTCAGTGACATTTAACAGTATGCAAATTCCAGACACTGCAATCATGAACACTGTGAAGACAGTCTTTTCTGTGGGCCTGGAAACAAAGCAGTCCACTGTATTGGGACAAGGCCAGGCATTACATTTCACCAAACGCTGCATGGAGAACCCATCATACATGACGTAGAAGACATACATGAAGACAGCTTCAAAGACAACCCGGAAGAAGATGCTGCTGGTATAGGTCCACCATAATGACCCTTCAATTCGGACCTTCTGGCTTTTGATCTCTTCGATGTCTTTAAATTCACTCTTTATCTCTCCCTTAATGAACTTCCTTTTCTTCTCGTGTCTGTGATAGGCCACATGCATGGCCACCAAGAGAGCTGGTGTGGACACGAAGATCAGCTGAAGGGCCCAGAGCCGGATGTGAGAGATGGGGAAGTAGTGATCATAGCACACGTTTTTGCACCCAGGCTGCAGAGTGTTGCAGGTAAAGTCAGCCTGCTCATCTCCCCACACTTCCTTTGCAGCTACTACCAGGATCATGATGCGAAAAATGAAGAGGACGGTTAGCCAGATTTTTCCAATACTGGTGGAGTGTTTATTGACACCCCCCAGAATAGTATGCAAAGTGCTCCAATCCATACTCTCTGGGTGGTTCGCACTGGAAAAGACAAAATGAACACAGTAGAGGAGTGACTCATCAGGACAGAATCTGAGAAACTTCTCTGGGTCTTAGGTAAGTAAGCACCCTTAAATCTCTTCCTGAACAAATACCAACTCTTATGAAGCCTCACCCAAAAGGTGAAAACCAAACCAACTTAGTTTGTCACAGGAGTAAAAGGATAGTTCCCAAGCCACTTGAACTTATGTTTTCCCCAATAAAGAGTGGCTTATTCCCTTGAGTAATTCACCCAATCTTTTTTTTTTAATCCTCACCCAAGGATATGTCATTGATTTGAGAGAGAGAGAGGGAAGAAACAACATCAATATGAGGAAGAAACATCAATGAGTTGCCTCCTCCTATTGTGCCCTGACCAGGGATCGAACTTGCAACCTTTTGGTGTATAGGACAAAGCTCCAACCAACTGAGCTACCCAGCTAGGGCCCAAATCTTTAGCTCATAATAAAAATTGGATGGGGGGGAGCAGTGCCACAAACAAAAGCACTCCTAACTTAAAGGCATAATTAGTGCTGATCGACCCCCCTGTAGACACTCCCTGGCGCCTTGACAAGTGGCATTCAATCATTACAGCTACACTTGCTTTTTGGCCATTCTGACTGAGACTAGCCTGGCCACCTTGCTGTGAGGTCCAGCAGGCCATGCCTCCCTGCAGAACTATTTTTCTGAAACTATTTCATTGAACTATTTCATGGACTTGAGATGTAGCTGTGAAATTTTACCAACATTAAAGTTGACATTTGAGGCACTGCATGTTAAAATTTCACAAAGGGCCTCCCTCCCCTTTTCTACACTAAAAGGAGCAAGTTGGAAACTTTCTATCTGTAGAGAAAAGCCACTATACTCACAGATTTTTGTGAATGTTTTGTGTATGGACTGGCAGTCCTCACCATCATGCTGAACTGATGGTTATCTCTTCTGATACAGTGTTGCAGCTGCACATTTTTATTGTGGGCTATAGTTTTAATTTACAAATGTTTCTGAGGAGGCACATTATGAAAAAATGACAGGAAATTTAACTCAGTGATTCCCAGTGATGCCCCAGAATGTTATATCACTGTATTGAATACTGAAGCTCAGGATTAAAGCTCACTGGGGTTAAGGTACAACTCTCTGTGGATCAATCTGCCATGAGCCAGGAGCCTTCTCTTCATCCCAGGACATGAACTGTCTCCAATTATTTATAGTTATGTCCCATCTGTCTCAATCAGCTCCTCTTCTAGACAAGATTCCACTTCCCTACAATCCCAATAAGCAGTCTGTTTTCTATCTCCTTTATGCTGGCAGTGAACCCATCTTCTTTTACTTAAAAACACAATGCTCCCTCATTTTGAGCAAATTGGGTCCTGTTTCCCCCCGGCCCCCATGGACTTCCTAAGCAGACTCATCACTGAGCATCATCTCAGGTGAGGACACCAAGGTCTGGCTGATGCCATTCAATGTCACCATGGCCAGTCATGACACAAAAGTTGTGTAAACTTGAAATGTACTTCAGAAACATTTAGCTTTACTTAGCTTGAGAAAGACAAGCATCACTGGAAAAAAACAGTGGTTCAGCCCTGACCTTTTAAACAAAGACTGTCTGGAGGTCCTCCCAGGGGCATCCTGCTGACAGGTCCACAGTCTAGTCCTGCCTGAGAGCAGAACCAAAATTCATGGTCTAACCACATTATTTTATGGAATTACAGTTCAGTTCTTCATGGGCATTAATTGAGAACGGAACACTTATGGAAATAAGCTGCCCATGGTACGTGTGGCTAAAAATTGGGGGATAGTCAGGAGAGTTTATGCCTTTGTCCTCTTCCAAAGTACCAAACATGGACCCCACACTCTTTTATAAACCAATCCAACCACCATCAGCCAAGAAAACTACAGTGAGTCCCATATTGTTGTGGCTGCAACTACATGTTTGTAGATCCTTTCAGGAAAAGGAGCAAATTAAAATTTAACCCACAAGTGGGACAGGGTAACAGGTCAAGATTGACTAACACAGCAGGATGAAACCTGTGGGGAGCTGCTGTCCCGCCCTGGCCCACACCAGCCTGCCATTGTGTGGAGCTCTGGCAGAGGCAAGCGCTGTTCTTTAGGGAAGGCATAGGTTTCAGAAAAGGCAAAAGCAATTCTTACTCTTAACTTCTCAATCCCTCCTTTTTTCCCTAGCAGACCTTGGCCAACTGCCTCCACAGAGCACTAGAGGCCTCTCATGGGTGTCTAATTGTGGCAATTAGTACCTGAGTTTTTAAAGGACTCAAAGGTCAAGCAGGGAAATGGCTGTCGCCTTATGTTTGAGACAGAGACCCCAGTAAATGGTCATATGTGTCCAACTGTCAGAATGCTGGGGGGCCACACACTGATCAGGCTCACGTCCCCTCCCTCCAGGAGCAGAAAGGCTGATGCAACCACCCTAGTGAGCTCTTCTCAGTCGTGTTCGACCTCCTAGCTGGAAAACCACCTGGAAACGACAGGCTCTCGGATTGTTGAGGAAAAAGAAGCGAGGTTTAGGCTGCGGTGCCCTGCTCCCAGGGTGGGTAGTCCTGGCTCTAAAAGGTTACCTCCTCCAGGAAGGACTCCTGCTTAACAAATGGAACCCAGCTTTCTTTCCAATCAGAGCCTTCAGCCAATTAAACCCTCCTGGTGGTGACAGATTAGACTTCAGCAGATGAAGGTTATCGATGATCATCAATCCCGATGTGGGCTGCCTGTCCCAGGACCCCTTCTCCCCGGAACGTGGGTCCCTATCAGTTACCGTGCTGGTGTCACCACGTCCCCTCCTAGCAAAAAGTCGGTAACTTGGCTTCTCCCTAGACACCTGACTGTCGCCCGAGGTCCGCTGTCGCGACTGCCCAGGACAAGGGGCCGTGCAGGGGCCTCCATGTGCGCGGGATCCACTCTCGGGACCCTATCCAGATGCCCACAGCCCGGGCCATGCCAGGTCCCCTCCCCCTCTAAGGTCTCAGTCCGCCCGTATCCAGGGACTTTGCCCCGCTGGGTCCCACGGTGCCTGGACGTCCCAGGCCCCCAATCTGCACCGAGTCCTCCTCTCCCCTTTCCCTCGACCCCGCAGCCCCTGCCGTCCCCAGTCCCCTCTCCCCCAGTCCCCTCTCCGTGTCCCCTCCCTCCACCGGGTGCCACGACTCGCGGTGTCCCGAGACGCGGGGAGTTGGGCACCAGCCTCACGGCTGTGACCTGGGACACGCCAGCGGGGCGGGCTCACCTGCGGCGGAAGGAGGGCTCTGGTGGCTGCGGGAGCGCTTGCGGGGGTCCCAGGCGGGTCCTGGGTGGTCCTGGCCTGGCCGCCTCCGCGCTCCTCCGCGCAGGGAGCACCGGGGAACAGAGCGCGGGCACCTGTACTCTGCAGCACCTGAGACTCCAGCGGCTCCAGCGGCGCCTTTTAACCGCGCCGCACACCCCGCCTCCTCCCGCGCTCCTCAGAGAGTCCCGGAGGGGGCGGCTCCTTGCCGCCCCGGCCCCCAGCGCCTAGGCTGGACACGCGGGCCTCCTGCTCCCGGAGGTCGCCCGCCCGCCCGGAATCCCGCCCCACCCCCGCCCCCACCCCGCGCCTCCCGAGGCCCGGGAGATCCCAGGACCCCCAGTGTCCCAGGCTGCCCTCCCCGCTCCCCGCTCCCTGTCCCAGAGTCTCCTCCGAGGCCGGCACCCCCGGTTTGGGGGGGGGCGGGGTCAAAGGACAGTTGCTGCCGTTACTGTTGCTTCTTCAGGATTTCTTTCAGTACCACTATAAAAAAAAAAAAATTACTAGAGCATCAGGAATTCCCTACGATGTGAAGATTTAAGTTCACGCCACGGAGGATCTGTGCGGGTCCCTGCGAAGTTGGCGGGGGTAGGGGTGGGGGGGGTCCCTCCTGGGAATCTGGAGACAAAGGGGGCAAGGAGGTGGTGTCACCAGAGCTGGCCACCTTTCCGTTTCTTTCTCCCCAAAACCTCACAGGCAAGCTAAATGGCCACCTCCTTGAACTCCCCATTTTTTTCGGTCACTTTCAACAATACATCCAGGTTGGGGGTTGGAGGCAGGCAAGTTGGGGGCGAGCCTGGCTTTTGCCCAAGGGCATTGGACTGGCACTTCTGCCCTCCATGCTCTGCCCGCTTTGTCCTTTCACAGTTGAGAAGTCACAGGTAGGCAGCTCAGTCTGGGGTTGGGGAGGCCCAGGTTATTAGGAAAGGAAAGAAAGAGAACGAATGAAGCCTATGACCCTCCTGCCCCTGCACACGTGCCACTAAAGGGGCTCAATGCCTCAAGGCTTCTGGTTGGGTATTTTAACCTCTTGAGACACACGTGACAGAGAGTGGGTATTCACAAAGCAAGAGGATGGAGAACTGTAGTTGCAAGAGCAGGCCTCATTGGGGAGGTCATGAGGGGCTTTGGTGGTGGCCTGTGCCTGCGCGGAGGCAGCTTGCTCTTATGCTGACCTTCACTTGGGTCCCCTTCTGTGTTAACCAAAGATGACAATTCATCCTGACAGGGCAGATCTGGCCCATCGTTGCTCCCATGAGGGTGGGGGTTTTGACTTTTCCTTGTAAAACTGGCACCCATCACCAAGGGCCAACTTGAGCTGGTCTGGTACTGGCACATGGGAGCCTAGTCCCACAGTCACCACCCCACCTTCCAGTGCTAAGTCTTAAGTCTTTACAGGCGTGTCTATTCCTGAAGAAACAAAGCCCCATAGCTGCCCAGCCCTGCTCTGCCCATCTGAGAGATATGCTGATTCGCCTAGTTAGAAAGGACAAGGCTAAGCCAGGTGAAGGCACTCTGGCCTGGGCGCACCTCCGGATGCTGTGAGAGATGGCGTGGGTTGGCTGCCGGGCCCTCCCTTTAGTCATTCGAGACATGGCTATTCAGGAGTCTGCTACAGTCCTGGTGGGTTGGAGTGAAGGGAGTGTCCAGAACCCTTATGGGAAGTTAGCTGGTGAAGATGTTTTGCAGATTGTAAGCTGACTCACTTTCTCCATTGACAAATCTCACCTCAGGTTTTAGTGTCTTTACCATGATTGCAGGGTGCTGTTCAACTGCCTTTTCCACCTTTCCCCTGACTTATTCTTCTGATTTGCATAATTAGTGCGGTGTTGTTGGCTAATTGTGTGTCCTGGCCACTCTGTATTTTAGATATATAGCTCTACAATTCAGCACCTGGTTCTACTCTGTTGTGTGTGTTTCTGTTGTTTTTCTGTGCTGGTGTTTTCTTCCTAACCAGATTTGGATTCTTCTAGGGCAGGAAATATCATATATACATATATTTGTGTGTGTGTGTATCCTGAAGAGTAGAGGAGAAGGAAAGGTAAGATAGAAAAAAGGGTCTCAAGCTTGGAAATTTGAAGTTATCTACAAATAAACTTAGACTCACACACAATTACAAGGATGACAGCATCTATGTCTACATCTTTATCTATATCTAAATATATTCTGTAATATATATATACACACACACACACACACCTCCTCACCCAAGGAAATGTTCGTTGGTCTTAGAGAGAAAGGGAGAGAAAGAGACAGAGAAACATCAGTGTGAGAGAAACATCAATTGGCTGCCTCCTGTAACTGCCTACCTGGGGGATCGAATCTAGGTCTGTGCCCTGATTGGGAATTGAACCCACAACATTTTGATGTATGGGACAATGCTCCAAACAACTGAGCCACCCAACCAGGGCACAAATTAATATTTTTATAAATCTTGTATTTATTTGATCTTATAAAATCTTATAAAATTAATATTTTTATAAATCTTGTATGATTGTGAAGAGCACAATCATATTGCTGCACTATTTTGGTTGAAAGCATTACTTTATTAAGTGTCAGCTTTGAGAAAAAGCCTGAATTGTGTTGCTCTGTTTTCACCCTTCTTCATCTTTTAATGTACCAGCCCCTGCCCCACGCTCTTTCCAGTGGCCCCAGCACCACCACATAGAGGTGCTGGGGCTGCCAGCTGCCTGATGGGTGCACCTCGGTCTCATTAACTGGTAGGTACTGAACAACTTACAGTTATTGACTTGGCTTTATGTGAAAAAAAAAAAAAAAAAAACAACTCTAGTGTCTCCTGGGTAAGTAGTGGATGAAGCTGACAGAGGACTGTGTTCAGTTCCTGAACACTTATCAAGTGACTATTGATAATTAACTGACAAGGATCTATTACAGCCACACCTTGCCACTTCAGAGTGTCAAAGGTACATATAACTAATATTTTCATGTTCATGTATAGTAGCAAGTAGGTAAACCAAGGTGTTTATAAGTAAGCTGAACTTTCAAGCAGATATTTCAAGTGATACAGTTGTCAGTTTACAAGGTGAAATGCTAATGGTTAAAGCTACTTGGTATTTTAATTTGACAATTGTTTTATAAATAAACCTGAAAGAAAGAAGCTGCCACAGTTCAAGAAGTCAGTGGGAGACAAATCCCATGTCTTAACATATTTTAATGAAGGGCTGCTTACCAGCTGCCTAATAAGGCAGGCTTTTGCATTTCCCCAGGAAGGGTGCTCTGCATGTACATAAAAAATGTCGTAGTTACATTTCTGACTCACACATCTTATGTAGGTGAGAGCAGAAAATGTCTCAAGACAAGAAGAGACTCGTGAGAGAATGGGAGGCCCTGTTCTAACACTTGGCAGTTTTAAAGCAGGTTAGCTCCTTTGAATCTCTCTTAGCTGTTAGTTATTAACATTAGCTATTGGTCTATATCCACCTTCTTTACTTTGCTGTTGAACTACTACATATTAATAATTGATCAAAAAATTAGCTCTCCTCAAAATAGCAGTGGGACACTGAAGATGGAATGAATCCCTGGCATCTCTGAGTAATTAAATACAACTTACACATGATTAAAAAGAAGAAGTGTGATCCTTTTTAATTTTTGTGATAACATATTACAAGAAAACAGCATTTCACTTTTACTTCTCTCTGCACCATTAACCCATATCCTCACTTATGGTTCTGAAAACTGTTAGTGTCAAATCACTTGGGGGGGAGGTAAAAAACAATTGTTATGTTCATAGAGTAAAAAAAACAGACTTCAACAATTTAATTGTTCCTTCACTTTCAAAGTAAAGACATCTCATAAAAATTTTACCTTTTGACTTGCTATTAAAATTGTTGCAAGCCTTTCCATTTTCTGCATTCTAGCCTTGTATCACACATAAAATATTTTTGGGCAGTTTGGGTGGCTAGGCACATCTCAGTTGCAAGCCAAGGGTAAATTAATACTGTGTCCTTGGCTTTACGGGATGAATATGCTCTTTTACGAATACTTAAGCAGACTCTGAAAAAAAAATCACATTTTCTCCAAATGTGTTTGTGTCAAAAGCACATTTCATCCAGAAATGAATACAAAGCTGTAACTCCCTAGGCAAACAGGTAGGGAACTTTCACTTTCATTGAATATAAAAATTAAATTCCATAAGCTATAGTGGTTTGCCAAAATGGAAACTCTGTATCTTTCTCTAATAACAAAATAGATTTCTATATTTTAGTTCGTGTTCCAAACTAAAGAGCTTTTGGAATAAGTTATAGAAAAACTAGACACCCATATTACGAGTTGCTTTAGTAAAAAAAAAAAAAATATAGACATAGGTTTGACAAGAGACTCTAGATCAATGATTCCCTGGTCAGAGGATTTGATAGACCACAGTAGGTTTTCATGATGTGCTAGTCTAGAATGTCCTGAATTTAAATTTGTCACTCTTTGGACACCGCAGATTACAGATCAGTTTTGCTCCTGGGGCTCCAGTCAGATGGGGATGTTCTCTGACTTGGATGTGAAGTCTTTGGTCTTAGAATTTAGAACTGGGTTTGTGTGTTAGCTATTCATCTAAACTTCTTAAACTGTTTCACAGCTGTTTCTACTTTGGGGGGTGGGGAACACATATTGGTGTGGAGAATTCTCTGATTTAATTTTATCCTTTAAAAAAAAATCTCTGCCAGGATGTTTTAAAAGGCACTTGCAATACTCAGAGGTTACAGTAGATGGCACTGGACAGATTTGTTTTTGTAAAATACACATCCTGGAAGGAGAGTGGAATAAAAATGGATCATCTTTTCTTACTAGCGTTGCTTGTCCTAACCTCATTAGTAGGCTAGGACAGAAACTTCTATCCATTTTTCCAAAAATTAAATGAAACAGAATAAAACAGAATATGTCAGAAAACACAGCTCCTAGTAAGGGTTAGGTAGTGCTATACGAAATGTTTGTTTTGTGTGTATGTTTCCATTCTCACTTGTGCACTGAACCCATGTAAAATGTACTTTTTTTTCTTTAGATCTCCCTCACAAAAGGTGACTTTCTCCCTCAGAAAGCCATTGTTGTATTTCATTCCCAGGGCAACAGACATATCACAGTGGCCTCAGGTGAAATGGTGCTATTACTGAAAGGACAGACATCCAGGCACTAAGAACAGTCCATTGCTCTGCTCTGCCTTTTTTGTATTCACAGCCCAGTGATCTCAGAAACTCCAAGCTGGTGGGATTTATCAGTAGTTGGGCTGCTTAAGAACTTTAGTTCATGCCAGAGAAGGCCCTCCTTTTATTAGACTTCCATTTCCCACTGCTCCTCTCTGATCTGAGGATGTTGGGTTCATGGGGTGCATGAGAAGCAATAACAACATTTGATTAGGTCTTAATAAAAATTATTTGTCTAATATATATACATATATGTATGTATATATACATACATATAAAATGCTTTGATGCCTAGTATGCTAAAGAGTCATAGATAACCATTTTTTAAAAATCCTCACCTGAGGATATATTTATTGATTTTAGAGAGAGAGGATGGGAGAAGGACATTGATGTGAGAGAGAAACAATTGGTTGCCTCCCATACATATCCCAACCAGGAATTGAATCCACAACCTAGGTACATGCCCTGATGGGGACTCGAACCCCTGACCTTTTGGTGTATGGGATAATGCTTCAACCAACTGGGCCACCCAGCCAGGATTTAGTGGATTATGCATTTAAAGAACCAGGTGAAGACTTTTATAATAAAAGGTATGGATTAGACTATTGTGCTTTGGGAAAGAGGAGGCAGTAAACATAATCCCCTTTATTGTTTCTTTATTGTCTTTGAAATAAATAAGTGATGAATTTAGACTATTCTCTTTTGTGATGGGGGCTCCTGTACACATTGTGCACCATTAGTGGGGATGGTCTTTGTCAATCTGGAGGATCATTTTATCATCTTCTCATCATCTGATGGGAAACATTTCATTTTTTTCTTATTGGCTACCTGACATTGCATACTAGATTATTAGGTCAATAGGCTTTGGAAAGACACAGTCCTTACAATTTACCAAAGGAAAAAAATAGACTTTTGTAAAGTAACATATTTGAATGACTAATTTAGGTTGTGTAACTGATACACAAAAACACATAAATATAAATGAAGGCATCTCCAGTTATAACCCAATGCAAAAGCCACTGTGTTAATTACTTATCTGCCACTACTTGATATCTTGAAATACACCACATACTTGGTGTTTATTTTATTCTATAACTCTATGGAAAAAGTATTTTTCATTCCATTCTATACATGTGGAAACTGAGTCTTAAGAATCAAGAAATTAAAAAAAAATGAGGTGACCGTTTTTGCTAATTTCTTTTGTGTCTTTTAAGAATTTCCTTGTACATATGAATGTGATATGACTTGAATCTATATGATTATAGATGACTTTTCTTTCCTCTCCTACTGAAATAGTAAAGCATTTTACACATTGTTCTACACCTTGCTTTTCTCATTTAATATATCTGGGAAACTGTTTATACAAGTAAATAAGGAACATCCTCATTCTTTCACATAGTTTATAGTATTTCTTTATATAATTATATAATTCAATTAAAATTCCTTATTGATAGCCATAACAGCACTATGGCTTCTGTTTCCACTTAGGAATAGAATGCAAAATACAATTATTTTTAAGGTAACAATAACAAAAACCCTGCTAAAAAGGAAAATCATACTTTTCTATGGCAATTACCAAAGAACAGCAGACAGAGTAAACTTCAATGAACTGAATTGTAGGAAGCAATGGTGATCAGAGAGTCACAGCTGCTTCCATATCTGGAGAAGTGCCTGGGAAGGTGGAGAAGCAGGCTTCTTATAAATAAAGAGATTTATAGAGTTGAGGATGAATCAGGCAAGATCTTAATAACAGTGTGGGTTGCCAAATATATTGGAATTTTAAAATGCTTCAAATACAAAAATAAATTGTTTGGCTCAACAATCACTACCACCCTGCCCCCCAGTTTTACTGCAAAAGTGGCAGTGTAGGCAAGGCTGAAAAACAGAGAACTGCACTATTTCATTGTGCTTGAATTTTGGAGTGGTGCTGGAATTGAAGGCAAGGTGAGCCAAAAACTACTTGATAGCTTTGTCTCGACCTCCTCTTAGATCAAATGCTGACAAGATAAAAAAGACCAGCCACTCTACTTGGGGGTATAGGAAACTGAGGATGGGCTGAAAGGCAAAGGGGAATTTCCTTGTTTCTCTTGGACAGCAGAGGTATACTCAGTTTACTAACACTACTCATCAGTCTCAGGTCAAGTTGATTCTTTTGATGAAATCTGAATGATCAAGTCCTCATTATAGCCATGTTTCAGACAAAAAGACTTGTACCCACTGGAAAAAAACAAAAAGACTAAACAGTACTGGTGATTCTCTCATATGCAATGTCTAGCACTGAGTAAAAAATTAGAAGACATGTGAGGAAACAGGAGAATGAGACCCACAATCAGGAGGAAATAATCAATAGAAGCAGACTCACAGGCAGGTTGAAAGGTTAAAAGGTGGAAAAAATACATATTGTTAAAGCCCAAATCATAAGGAAGCTAGAATGACTAGACTATAACATACAAAGTATGCTTCCAAACAAGAAGATTACCAGAATTCAAGAGACATTTCTTTTTTTTTAAGATTTTTATTTATTTTTTAGAGAGAGGGGAAGGGAGGGAGAATTAGAGGGAGAGAAACAGCAATGTATGGTTGTCTCTCACTTGCCCCATACTGGGGACCTGGCCCACAATCCAGGTATGTGCCTTGGCTAGGAATTGAACTGGTGACCCTTTGGTTCGCAGGCTGGCACTCAATTCACTGAACCATATCAGCCAGGGCTCAAGAGACGTTTCCAGCAGCAAAAGAATTATGTCATGAAAAAGATATCGGTCCAAATATTTGTAAATTAAACAAATAATCTGTGGGTAAAAGAAAAAATTGTAAGAGACACTTAAAATGAATGGAAAGAAAAACAGAAATACCAAAATTTGCAATATGCACCTGAAGTAGTGCTAAAAAGTAAATTTTTGCTTCAAGTGTATATACTAGAAAAAGAAGAAAGGTTTAAAATTGATTATCTATACTTTTACCATAGGAAGCTTGAAAAATTGAAACTCAATATATGTATAGGAAGGAAATAATAAAGATAAAAAATCAATGACCTAGAAACCAAATAATAGAGAAAATTAAATAAGGTCAAAGCTTAGTTCTTTGAAAATATTAATTAAATCTATACATTCCTTATCATCATCATTTTGGGCAGCTATAAAAAATACTATAGACTGATGGTTTAAACAATAGACATTTATTTTCTCACAGTTCCGGAGGATGGCGGTTTATGACCAGGGTCCAGGATCATGGTTGGGTCCTGGTAAGGACTCTCTTCCTGACTCAGATGGCTGCCTTCTTGCTGTGTCCCCAGATGGCAGAAAGAAAAAACAAGCTCTCTGTTGTCTCTTCCTTTAAGGGCACTAATCCCATTATTAGGGCCCCACTACCATGACTTCATCTAAACCTGATTACTTCTCAGAGGCCCCATCTCCAAATATCAGCACATTGGGAGTTAGGGCTTCAATATATGAATTAGGAGGGGGGCACAATTCAGTCGATAAAACTCTGAGCAAGATTAATTTTTTTAAAAGAGGTAAAAACATCATAATTGTCTGAAAAGAGGTAAAATTAAGGTGAGGAAGAGAAATATGTGGGGGGAAGTTTCCTGAACTCTGGGTTAGAGGTCAGTATTAACTCTTTCTCTAGATGTTTTGTAAAACCTTCTAAAAAGTGAAAAAACAATGGTAGTTTTGAGGTTCTAGTCACATGGAAATATTAAGACAGAGTAATATAGAAAACAAAAAAAAGAGAGAAGTATATACTTGATAACCATTTCTTCAGTGCTTACAAAAGGCTTTTTAAGAATATATATATTTTTTCCCTGGCTAGTGTGGTTCAGCTGGTTGGAGTGTCATCTCCTAACTGAATAGTTGTGGTTTTGACTCCTGGTTTGAGTGCGTATGGGAGGTGACCAATCAATTTTTCTCTCTCACATCCACGTTTCTGTCTCTTCCTTGTTCTCTTCCTTTCTCTTTCTGTAAAAGCAATTAAAAAAGAGAACATATATATTTTTTTAACTTAAAGAGACTTAAGACACTGAGTTAAAGGATTTGTCCAGGTGACTTCGACATCTGGCAACACATCAGTAGGGCACATTCTAGAAATTTCCCTCTCTCACTTCCAACCTAATACTTCTCAAAAAATGTTTTACCTTCAACTATTGTGCATGTTTACACTTTCAATTTTTAATTATATGACTTTTGAGCATCATTTTTATCTAGTGGCTATGTTACTAACATAATAAGCCACAGCTTTTGTTCATGTCAAACCATGCAGGACACTTTGTTTCCTTTCTTCCCACTTTCCTTCCGCCATGCCTAGGCCCTGGGGTGTAGTGTCTAAGGGCAGAAAATGAAGCAGGATTTTGGAAAATGCTGTCAAGAAGACCTGAGACTTCGTGTCTACGCTCTTCCATTTCCCCATCACTCTGAGGCAGTGTGACAGGGCAGAGGTTCAGTGACACCAAAATTTGAGGCTTTTGCTCTTTCCGTTGAAGTCTGTTTTCTCTTCTGAAAGATGTAACCCAGCACCTGGCTTACAGTAGACACTTGAGAAACCAGGGTCTTCAATTCACTTTGCATAAAGGTAGATGCAAAAGTTGGAAGAAGAAAAACATGGAGCCAGAAATCTACCTACTTCCATCCTCAGAGGGAAGGTGGGATCCAGACAGCTCCCTTCACTGAAATAATTGCACGCTGCCCTGACCTTGCCTTGTATCTGTACCTGTGGCTCTCTTGGTCCAGGAGGTATAGCTACTCTGACACAGAGCAAATGGGGACACTGGGTCCTCACCTTGTGATGGGCTTGGTTCCTGACCTTTTGTCTGTATCAGAGAGGATAAGGGAGAACATTTTGAAAGAAAGGAGAAAGAAGATAGCCACAGAAAAACAAAGCAAAGGAGCTGGCAGAAAAAGGAGTGAGGCCTGTGGCACCAAAGGAAGCAGAGATTGATAAGATAAGTAGGATAAAGACAGAAAGAAGATCCAGAAAGGAATTTATCAAAAGTCTTTAATGTGGTTTTATTTATTATGGGAGTGATGGGTGACTGTGGTGTGTTAAGAGAACTGCTTATCTGAAGCCTGACCACGGAGGTGGCCCTTCATGGGCATCAGAGGTGAAGGGCTGGACAGACCAGGGCCACCACAGGGAAGGGGGTGTGACTGACTGAGCCTGCCCCTTCCCCATATAGGACAATTTGCTGAAAGGACACACTCATGTTTTGAGTCCATAAGGCTGACAAGAGGTGAATCAATATAGTGTTTACACAACCATTTTTATCATCCTGTTGCTGAATGTGACACACTTTTACAGATACATTTCCAGAGTGGAAATATTTCAGAGATACAGCTATTTTCAAGGATCCTGCTTGAAATGCCAAACATCTGTTTCTGAAGACCAGTGTGAGGCCAGTGGGAGAAAATTTCTAGGTTCCCCCCACCCCTAGGCTGACTGAGTTAGACCCTCTGGTGTAGGCCCTAGGACAAGCAGGCTGAATGACTTCGCCAGTTGGTTCTTGGGCACACTGAGATTTGAAAAGTTTGCCTTATACCATGGGACCACGAAACAAGGCTGACTGTGTAAAAACCAACTCAGAAGTCTGTTAAAAATACAGATTCCTGGGCTGCGAGACCAGAGAGTCTGAATCAGCAGGTTTGGGAAACCACAATTTGTAGTCTGTATTAATTTAGTCCTTACAATTTCATACCTGGCCTTAGCACTATCTTAACAGATGTGTTTCAGAGGAGACTTAACATGTTGACCCTATTAATGTTAACTTCAGCTGATGGGCATCCACCTTGGCTGGGATTACAACTGTGGTGGACAGGGAGTAGGCACAATATGACAGAATTTCAAGTTCTAAGCATCTGGTAAGCAGGCTGGAGTATCTCTTTGGTCTTAGTGATGAACCCAGAGTTGGACATCCCCTTTTGGGAATGGAATCTAGACCCTTCAATGGTCATTTTTAGGGTTGAAGTTCAAGCAGAAACAATCAATTTTCTTTGAGTATGCCTTCCATTTTCTAAACATTGATAATCATTCAGGAGAGACTATCTCAAGTTATATTAACATGGTTTGAATTTGTATTCTACTCAAACCATGTTAATACAACCTAAATTAATAAGAGATTAGTAAGGGTAACAACATACAAAGAAGTAATTACTTACAACTTAGTGAGAAGTACAATTTAAAATACCACATTAGCCCTGGCTGGTGTGGCTCAGTGGATTGAGCGCTGGCCTGTGAACCAAGGAGTCGCCAGTTCAATTCCCAGTCAGGGCACATGCCTGGGTTGCAGACCAGGTCCCTACTGCAGGGTTTATGAGAGAAAGCTACACACTGATGTTTCTCTCCTTCTCTTTCTCCCTCCTTTCCCTCTCTCTAAAAATAAATAAATAAAATCTTTAAAAAAATAAAATAAAATACCACATTAATCCTGAGTCCATAAATATAAAGTTTATGTTAGCAGAAAAACTAGAAATATATTATTTTAGTGTCTATCTAATAAATCATACCCAGAAATGACTTAGATGAATAAGCACCTTAATGTTTCTGAGGTTCATTCATAATGGAATCTCTGAGGTCTATAGTATTATTATTTTTAAAAATATATATTATGATTATGCTATTACAGTTGTCCCATTTTTTTCTCCCCTTTATTCCTCTCTGCCCTGCACCCCACTCTTACCAGCATTCCCCCACCCCTGCCATTTACTTCATGTCTATGGTTCCTAAAAGTAAGTTCCTTGGCATCTACATTTCCTATACTATTCTTAACCGCCCCCTGTCCATTTTGTGCCTACCACTTATGCTTCTTATTTCCTGCACCTTATTCCCCACTCTCCCCTGTCCTCCTCCCCACTGATAACCCTCCATGTGATCTCCATTTCCATGATTCTGACCCTGTTCTAGTTGTTTGCTTAGTTTTTGTTTTAGGTTCAGTTGTTGATAGTTGTGACTTTGTTGTTATTTTACTGTTCGTATTTTTGATCATCTTCTTTTTCTTAGATAAGTCTCTTTAACATTTCATTAATAAGGCTTGGGTGATGATGAACTCCTTTAACTTGACCTTATCTGGGAAGCACTTATATCTGCCCTTCCATTCTAAATAATAGCTTTGCTGGATAGAAACAATCTTGGAGATGTAGGTTCCTGGCCTCGTCAAGACTTTGAATACCTTCTTCCCAGCCTCTTCTTACCTGCAAGGTTTCTTTTGAGAAATCAGTTGATAGTCTTATGGGACTCCTTGGTAGGTAACCCTCTCCTTTTCCCTTGCTGCTTTTAAGATTCTGTCCTTTAATCTTGGGTTAATGTAATTATGATGTGCCTTGGTGTGTGCTTCCCTGGGTTCAAACTTTTCTGGGACTCTGAGCTTCCTGGATTTCCTGGAAGTCTATTTCCTTTACCAGATTGGGGGGAGTTCTCCTTCATTATTTTTTCAAATAAGTTTTCAATTTCTTGCTCTTCCTCTTCTCCTTCTGGCACCCCTATGATTCAGATGTTGGAAAACTTAAAGTTTTCCCAGAGGTTCCTAAGCCTGTCCTCATTTTTTTTTTTTTTTTTTTTTTTTTTTTGGCATTCTTGTTTCTTCATTCTCTTCTGGTTGAATGTTTATTTCTGGTCCAAATCATTGATCTGAGCTCCAGTTTCCTTCCCTTCACTGTTGTTTCCCTGTACATTTTGCTTTATTTTACTTTGCATAGCCTTCACTTTTTCTTCCATTTTGTGACCATACTCAACCATTTCTGTGAGCATCTAGATTACCAGTGTTTTGAACCCTGCATCTGATAGGTGGGCTATCTCTTTATTGCTCAGTTCTTTCTTTGGAATTTTGATCTGTTCTTTCATTTGGGCCATATTTTTTGTCTCAGTGCACCTGTTACATTGTAAGTGGTGGAGCCTTTGGTTTTCACCAGGGTGGGGCAACCCACTTGGCTGTGTTGTGGTGCTGTATGCAGAGAAGGGGTCCAGGAGGGAATAATGATGAGTGCTTGGCTCTCAGTAGACTTTCAGCCACTTCCCCCACTACCCACAAGCAAATTTGGCCCTCTGGCGCTATTTCTGGGTGGGTGAGCTTGTGTACATTTTAGAGTCCTGTGGGCTCCTCCAGTGGACTCTCCTGTTTGGCTGGGAGTTTCTCCTGCTGCTGCACCCCCCACAGCTATTTACAGCCAGAGGTTTTGAGGCTTTCTTTTTTAGTGCTAGAACCCTGGTTTGTGCAGTCTGTCATGCTCCCCAGTTGTTCCTCCCAGTTTATCTGCATGCAAATGTGGGACCACCTGGTCCTCCAGTCTCCACCTTGCTGCACATCCTCTCCACCTTGGCTGCCAGTCTCCACCCCTCCTGCTGGTCTGGGTGAATATTTCTTCTTTAGCTCCTTGGTTGTCAGACTCCCATACAGTTCAATTTTCTGGCAGCTCTGGTTATTTTTTGTCTTTAAATCTGTTGTTGTCATTCTTTCTGTTGTGCCAGGAGGCAAAGTTTATCTATCTACACCTCCATCTTGGCCAGCTGTAGTATTATCTTTAAAAAGATTCTTGGCCACAATTTCACAATTAATTTAATTCCCCATCTTGGTGAGTTTTTCTCACTGCACTCTGATATCTGAATGATTTCAAGGCACTCTGTTGCTTCAATTTTTCCCCTCTTAAAATGACTTGAAAAGGCCTTGGCTGGCCATGCTGGGTTATTCCTCAGCATTCACCTAAGTACTCTAGCGGATGAGGAAACCATAGCAACAGCAGTGCTGGCAATAAGGGAAGTTACTCACAGGGCTTCATAAAGCTACCATCAGGTTCCCCTCAAGATGGGAAGCTAATGAGCCTTATTTTTGTCCCAATGGCTACGCAACAAAGTGAAAGGAAAAGGATTAGTATTCAAGACTCGGATTAATTCAACATATGTTTATTGGTGTTCTCTATGTAAAGAGACATGTTTAGGAGGTAAAGTGAAAGGGGCTGGCTCTCCTCTGTTCAGGAACCCCCACCATAATGCAGAGGGAGATGATCAATCAAGCGCAAATGCCCACAGAGTGACCTTGGGAAGGAAAGGAGGAGAGGGAGGTTCTGCCTAAGGTGAAGCAAGGAGAGTCTTGGAAATGAAAACTTTGAACTGGTCTAGAAAGACAGGCTGGGGGAGGGGCAGGCAGAGGGGACATTGCAGGCAGGAGATAGCCTAAGGTGGGGATAAGTGAACAGCCCTTAGAACAGTGAGAAATTTGGGAATGCATGCTAATGTCAGAGGGCTTGATGTTATACTCTCAGTTTATATAAAATACAAAGGATGAAAGAACATATTAAATAATATAATATATATGCAATCAGCAAAATCTATGCTGTGGGAAACTCTGGAGACAAATGACCCAGATTCTGAGAAAAAAAAAAGTTGTAAAAAAATTAAAAGCCCTGGCTGGCATAGCTCAGTGGATTGAGCTTGGGCTATGAACCAAAGTGTCACAGGTTCGATTCCCAGTTAGGGTTGCAGGCCATGACCCGCCAGCAACCACACAATGATGTTTTTCTCTCTCTCTCTCTCTATCTCCCTCCCTTCCCTCTCTAAAAATAAATAAATAAAATCTTTAAAACTTAAAAAAAATCTAATTTAAATTAAAAAGAAGTGGAGGGAAACAAATAGGTTAAAATGATTTAAGAGACACATCAACTGATTATAATATATGGATCTCACTGACTTCAAACTATTATTTAATTTTTTTTAATTTTGCAAATGGGAAGGAAGATGCTAGATGTACTTTTCCCTATACTTCTGGCTAGATGCAACTAAAACCCTGGAAATTATATAAAATATATATACACAAAAACAAATATAAGAAGACTGAAAGGTGGAGAAAACAAGGCAGGCCAGGTAGCCTGTTCTTTTTGCCTCATAAATCCCAAACTGAAGACGGCAACAATCCAAAACACCAATGGGTGCAGACAAAAAAAAAACCAACCCAATGACCCAAGAAAAGGCTTCTGTCTCCAGCCAAATGACCAGGAAAAGGGAAGCCTAGCAACTCAGAAAAGTGTTAGATGATAACTGCTCTACATCAGCTAAATATCATAGAAAAAAATATGCCTCACTTGACAACAGCAAAGGCCAAAAAGGGAACCTAGACTTCTACCTGTGAGCCCTGAGGCAACAAAGAACAAACAAAAAATACACCTACTAAGAAAGTCCCTGGTTTTAGCCAACTGGGCTCAAATGAAAAAAGCAGAAGCTTAGCAGCCATTTCCTGCACAGGGACCTTTTGCACTAAAGTTCCTGCCTGCACAGTGTCTCTGCCATCAGAGCCAGCTTCTATAAAGGTTTCCTGGAATGTTTTTCAACCAATAGGATTGAGGCTTCCCCACTCCATCCAATCAAAGTAGCTCTATTCTAACCAATCAGGACAGTGTCTTTTGGACCAATCAGACTATAAGGGTTTGTCATCCTTATTTCCATGAGTATGGACCAATTAGGAACCAGGGATGGGGACTTCTGTTCTTATAAGCCAGCTTCCCTCTGACTTGGAGAACCACACATCCCCTCTTCATGGAAGAGCTGAAACACCAAAGGTGTCTCCAGAGTAGGGTGGAGCAGACCAGAGTAGAGCAAAGCATGGAGCAGAGCTGTCTAGCCTGAGAGGGGCCTGGTCCCAGAGCTGTCCTATAGCTGTGCTGTTTTCACAGCCATGCTATAGCACAAATGAGCTGTTTTACCCTGAATAAAGTTTCCTTCTTCACCGCACCCCAAATTGGGGATTTCCATTGGCACTGAATTGGAACTAATAGCCATTGGTCGACCTACCTCAATGAAGTTTTCATGAGGTGGTGTCAGAGAAGGCCAAGGGAGAGTTGGGGCGTTCATCCCACTGGATGGTGACAAGGTCCCTGCACCCTGTGTTGTCAGTGGAGGCCATGTTGGGAGTATGCACCCCACCTCCATCTGGCACCTTTCCCTCTCCCCTAGGTTGGTGTCAGTGGAGTCCTGGTAGAAAGACAGGCCTTTTAGCATTGCCCACTAGTAATGAGCCTCCTTCCACCCACTAAAGTATCAGTGGGGACAGTGAAGTGTCACTGGGAGCTGAAACTCCCACCCCTGCCCAGCAGTCACAAGGAATTATCCTGATCTCAGATGTCAACAGGGGCCAAGTGAAAAACCTGGACTTTTACCTTCCCCTGACAGTAATGAGGTGGTGCCCACCCTTTCCCCCTCTGGAATGGTGTCACAGAGAGCCAGCTAAAACACACAATTTACATGAAATTCAGTGACTCATAACATACTACCCAAAATATCCAGAATCCAATCAGAAATCCCTTGTCATACAAAGGAGATTTCAAACTGAATGGAAAACTAAAATCAATAGATAATAAACCCAAGATGACAGAAATGTTAGAATAATCTGACAAAGATTTTTTAAAATTCATGAGAAAAATACCTCAATGAGCAATTACAAACCTATTTGAAGCAAATGAAAAAATAGAATCTGAGCAAGAAATAGAAGATATAAAGAAGAACCAAATGAAAATCTTGAAACTAAAAAATATAATAAAAAAAACTCAGTAGGTGGGCCCAACAGCAAATGGGTGAAAGAGGAAATAATTTGTAGGCTGAAACAACAAAAACACTTAATCTGAACAAGACAGAGAATATAGAATGAAAAAAAATGAACAGAGCCCCAGGGACCTCTATTTCTACAACAAAAGCCCAAATATCCCTGTCATTAGAGTCCCATAAGGAGAGGAGAACAAGGGCAGGACTAAAAAAGGTGCTCAAATAAATAAGGGCTGGAAACTTTCCAAATTTAGCCAGAGATATAAAGAAATTACAGAGATTTGAAGAAATTAAGCCCAAACAGGATAAGCCCTAAAAAATCATCCTAAGACACATCATAATTTTACTTGTGAAAACTAAAGTAAATAAAAAAAATCTTGAAAGCAGCTAGAAGAAAACAGAAAAAAAAAACACCCTTCTCTTTAGAGAAAACAATTCAAAATTATAGAGAATTTCTTGTCAGAAATCATGGATGCCAGAGAAGCAACATGATATTTTTTAAGTAAATGTAAAATTCTATTCCCCAAAATAGCATCCTTCATGAATGAAGAAGAAATCAAAGCATTTCCAGATGAAAGACTACTTAGAAAATTTGTTGCCAAGAGACCTCTCATTAAAAAAATGGGTAAAAGAAGTTCTTTTTGGGTAACAGAAAAGAAATGATTAGAAAAGGGATTTTAGAAGGGAAGGGAGGGAGAAAGGGAGGGAGGGAGGAAATGGTAAGTGAAAATATGGGTAAATACAGGCTTTTCTTCTCTTCTTGAATTTTCTAACTTATGTTTGACAATTGAAACATAATACTGTCTGATGCATTTCTAAATGTATGTATCAATAGAAGAAATGTTTAAGACAATTCTAAATAGAGGATGGTAAAGACATGGAAAAGGAGGTAAAGTTTCTATAGTTCACCCAAATTGGTAAAATGATAATATTAGCAGACTATGATAAGTTGTGTATATATAAAGTAATATCTGGAGCAAACACTGAAAAAGTTGAGAAAGATACACACAAAAACACTAAATAAATAAAAATGGTACTCTAAAAAACATTTAAACAAACAAAAGCAGGAAAGCAGGAAAAATAAAAACAGATAAAAAAAGAGATATGAACAGAAAACAAAAAATAAAATGGTAAATCAAGCCTTAAACTATGAACAGTTACATTATAAATGATATAAACACATCAACTAAAAAAATGATTGGCACGATGGATTTAAAAACATGACCCGATGATATACTGTCTATAAGAAATTCGCTTCAAATGTAATAACATAGACAGGTTGTAGGTTAATGGATAAAAAAAAGATATATCATGCAAGCATTAATCAAAGGGAAGCAGTAATGGCTTTATTGATATCAGATAAAGTAGATTTTGGAGCAAAGAAAATCACCAGAGAAGGACATCATGTCCTTCTCATAAAAAGAAGTCATAGCAATTAAAAATGTGTATGCACTAAATAACAGAACTGAAAAATGTGTGATGTAAACACTGATAAAACTGAAAGGAGACATAGACATATCCACAATTATAGCTGGATCCTTTAACACCTCTTGCTCAAGAAGGGATTAAACTAGAAGATAATCAGCAATGATATAGACAAAGTCAGCAACCCTGTCAACCAACAGGATCTAATTGACATTTATAGAATATTTCATTTGACAACAACAGAATATGTATTCTTTCCAAGTGCCCATTGAACATATACCAAGATAGACGATATTCTAGTTTATTTCAAAATGTACCCAGGGTTTGTTTTAATCAGGTAGGGTAAGATATGCAGACATAGATATGACTGTCATGAAGGAATAAGTTTTTAGTCACAGCCCTCTTACCAGGGTGTCCAACTTGTGGTGCACAGGCCGCATGCAGCCCAAGATGGTTGTGAATGCAGCCCAACACAAAGTCATAAAGAATGCAGCCCAACACAAAGTCATAAATTTACTTAAAACATTATGAGATTTTCTTGTGATTACAATTTGCAATGTATTTAATGTGTGGCCCAAGACAACTCTTCTTCTTCCAGTGTGGCACAGACATGCCAAAAGGTTGGATACTCCTGCTTAGAAGGAAGTACAACATGCCAGGCAGGGCCCACACAGGGAAACACCAGGGTCAGTCAAGAGGCAGAAGGAGTAAGAGGAAAATGTGGGCAAAAGTCTTTATTGCTTTATTGTGGTTCCTGGGAAAGGTAAGGCAAGATAAGTTAAACAGGCTTAGCACTGGCTAGTTTGAAACAGTTCAGCAAGTTGTCTGGTACCTGGTGCTGGGGTGGTTAGGGCAGGTGGATAGTGGCCAAGAATGTGAAAGCCCATGAGAGCCTGATAAATAAGTGGTTGGGTTGTGGACTTTGGATGGTTGTTGTGCACATGAAAGGTGCAATCACAGGTCAATCTGTTTGCTGTCTCCAGGAATTGGCCACAGGACAGGCAGTCCACCTAGGTTTAACGCAGATGTCAACACAGTGGAATAAAAAGATATGCTTGATACATGGGCCACAAGAACATCTCAACACATTTAAAATATTAAAATAGTAAAGAGCATGCTCTCTGATCACAATGGAATCACAGTAGACATCAATAACAGAAAAATAACAGGAAAGTCTCCAAACACTTGGAAATTAAGACATACATCTAAATAAACTGTTGGATTGAATGAAAGTGAAAAATTCATCATATCAAAATTTGTTGGACACAGCTACAGGATTGCTGATATGGAGATGTATGGCACTGAATTTATACATTGGAAAAGAGGAAAAGATGCAAATTAATAATCTAAGCCCCCATTTCAAGAATTTAGAAAAGAAGTGCAAAATAAACCCAAAGAAAACAGAAGGAAGAACATAATAATGGTAAGAACAGAAATTAAGTAAGTTGAAAACAGAAAAGGAATAGAGGAAATTGATGAAATGAGCTGGTTTGCTGAAGTGATCAATAAAATCTATGAAGCTCTAGGAAGACGAATAAAGGCAAAAAAGGGAGAAGACACAAATTATCAGTATTAGGAATCAAACAGGGGCTATCACTACAGGCCCTGCAGACATCCAAATGATAATAAGGAAATACTACCAACAATTCTATACTTTTCAAGTTTGCAATTTAGGTGAAATGGATCACTTCCTCAAGAAATAGAAGGTACCATAACCCATCCAATATGAAATACAAGGCAGGACCTAAAAAAACCTGAAATTTTCTTCTGGAGTGTGGGCCCCTGGTAGGACATAAAGGCTTCCCTGGCTAGGTGAGTGCTCTAGGAACCCATCTGTATCTGTGTACCAGCTGGTATTGTTGTGAGAGGCTGCATTTAGCTTCAGTGAATTTTTTTTTTAAGACTCTTTCAGCGTGTTTGCCCATTTCATAATGGGTGACTTACAAGTGCACCTGCCCACACGATGCTGAGTGTTCAGCAGTTTTTGATAAAAATGACATGACCCCATGCCCTACCCTCCCTGTTCACCCCATCTCACCCTGAATGACTGTTTTTGTTTCCCCAATGAAAAAAGTCCTCAAAGGAAAATATTTTGCTGATGTGGAAGAGATGAAACAAAAAATGGCAGAAGCAATAAAAGTCATCAAAAGTGATGTGTTCAGGGCATAGGTGGACACACTGTTCCTCCACACACAACCAAGATTAGAACAACAACAATTTAGAGGCAGAATTACACTGACAGAGAATTTATCTGAATGGAAGTCGGACAGCCAAGAAGTTGAAGTAGACCCGTTCATCCAGACCTGTAGGAGGGGCGGAGAGGAACAGCCAGGCATGGGTCACGGCGAGGAGAGCAGAGAGAGTTGGGTACATAAGGCAACTGGGGGCGCATAAGGCATCTGGGGCACACAAGATCGCAGTGGGTGGACCCTGAGTACGCAAGCGGCAGCTGGCAGACCCAGTGAGGCAGTGATTGTGGAGCAGGGCAGAGCATGCAACCCAGAATCCCAGAGAAGGGACTGAGGTCCCACGGAGAACGGAGCTACTGCCATTGTTCCCTCCCTCCCCCACCCCCACATACAAAGTCACAATCTAGTGACTGGGGTGCCCAGCCCTGATGAACACCTAAGGCTCCGCCCCTCACTGTAACAGCAGCAACCAGACCAAAAAAAAAAAAAAAAAGAGAGAGAGAGAGAGAGATATGTCTCAAACAGAAGAACAGATCAATGCCCCAGGACTCATCATTTTAAGCGACCAAGAGATAGCCAATCTATCAGATGCACAGTTCAAAACACTGGTGATCGGGAAGCTCACAGAATTGGTTGATTTTGGGTGCAAATTAGATGAAAAAAAATGCAGGTTACCATGAAAGAAATGAAGGAAAATGCACAGAGAACCAATAGTGATGGGAAGGAAACTGGGACTCAAAACAATAGAGTGGACCAGAAGGAAGAAAAAAAACAACCAAACAGGAAAGAATGGAGAAATAAGAATTCAAAAAAATGAGGAGAAGCTTAGGAACCTCCAGGACATCTTTAAACATTCCAACATCCGAATTATAGGGGTACCAGAAGGAGAAGAGGAAAAGCATCAGATTGAACACGTATTTGAACAAATAATAAAGGAGACCTTCCCCATTCTGGCAAAGGAAATAGACTTCCAGGAAACCCAGGAAGCTCAGAGAGTCCCAAAGAAGCTGGACCCAAGAAGAAACACACCAAGGCACATCATAATTACATTAGCCAAGGTAAAAATGAAGGAGAGAATCCTAGAAGCAGCAAGAGATAAGGGGACAGTAACCTACAAAGGAGTTCCCATCAGACTGTCAGCTGATTTCTCAAAAGAGACCTTACAGGCAAGAGGGGGCTGGAAAGAAGTATTCCAAGTCATGAAAGACAAGGACCTACATCCAAGATTACTCTATCCAGCAAAGCTTTCATTTAGAGTGGAAGGGCAGATCAAGTGCTTTTCAGATAAGGTCAAGTTAAAGGAGTTCATCATTACCAAGCCCTTATTTTATGAAATGTTAAAGGGACTTATCTAAGAAAGAAGATAAAGAACAAACATGTATAGTAAAGGACAGCAAACTCACAATTATTAACAACCACACCTAAAGCAAAACCAAAAGAAACTAAGCAAACAACTAGAACAGGAACAGAACCACAGAAATGGAGATCACATGGAGGATTAGCAACAGGGGAGTGGGAGGAGGAGAAAGGGGGAAAAGGTGCAGAGAATAAGTAGCATAGATTGTAGGTTGAAAAAATAGGGGGAGGGTAAGAATAGTATGGGAAATGTAGAAGCTAAAGAACTTATAGTATGACACATGGACATGACTAAAAGGGGGGATATGGGTGGGAGAGGGTGTACAGGGTGGAGGGGAGTGAAGGGGGAAATGGGACAACTGTAATAGCATAATCAATAAAATATTTTTAAAAAGTGATGTATTCAAAAACTGTTTTGAACAGTGGAAAAAAAGTCTCAATATGTGTATTGCATCAAATAGAGAGTACTTGAAAGGTGCCTGAAGTTTAAACGTGTAAGAACGAATACACAATTTTTTAATAAATAAATTCCATTTGGGGCGGTTCCACCTCATAGACAATTTGAATAGCCCTATTATGTATATTGAATATGTAAAAAAGAAATTCTCGCCCTGGCTGGTGTGGCTCAGTGGATTGAGTGCTGGCCTGCAAACCAAAGGGTTGCTGGTTCAATTCCCACTCAGGGCACATGCCTGGGTTGTAAGCCAGGCCCCCAGTGGAGGAGCACATGAGAGGCAACCACACATTGATATTTCTCTCCCTCTCTTTCCTCTCCCTTCCCTCCTCTCTGAAAATAAGTAAATAAAGCCTTGGCTGGCATGACTCAGTGGATTGAGAGCTCAGCGGCTGTGAACCAAAGTGTAGCAGGTTTGATTCCCAGTCAGGGTACATGCCTGGGTTGCAGGCCATGACCCCCAGCAACCGAAACACTGATGTTTTCTCTCTCTCTCTATCTCCCTCCCTTCCCTCTCTAAAAATAAATAAATAAATCTTTAAAAAATAAGTAAATAAAATCTTTAAAATGTTTAAAAAAATAAAATAAGAAATTCTCAAGAAGCAATGTAGGTCCAGGTAGTTTCACTGGGGAATTCTATCAAATGTTTAAGGAAGGATTACCATCTATTCCACATGATCTGTTTTAGAAAATACAAAACAAATAACACACTCATAGATACAAACAACAGGGTAGTGGTTACCAGAGTGGAAGTGGATGGGGGTGAATGAAGAAGAGGGTAAAGGGGGTAAAATATTTGGTGGCAGAAGACTAGACTTTGGGTGGTGAGTGCACAATAAAGTATAGAGATGCCCTATTATAAGGCTATACACCTGGAATTTATAATGTTATTGACCAGTGTTACCCCAATAGATTAATTAAAAACAGAAGAAAATAGGTGGTGAGAACACTTCCCGATTCATTTTGTGATGCTGGTGTTATCCTGATACCCAAACCAGACTAAGATAATACAAAAAAAGGGAAACTACAGACAAATACCCCCTGTGAACACAGATGTAAAATTCTTAATACATATGTACAAGTGGAATTTAGTAATATATAAAAAGAAATATATGCTGTGACCAAGTTATTGCAGGATTGCAAGCTGGTTCCATATTTGAAAACCAGTCAGTGTAATCCACCATATCAATGCACTAAAGGAGAGAAGTCACACAATCATATGAATTAATACAAAAAAATTTTCCATAAATTTAACACCCATGTATAACAAAACCCTTAGAAAAACAGGAATAGAGAAGAACTTCCTCAACTTGATAAAGAGCATCTACAAAAAACAAATGTTTAGCATTACACTTAATGATGAAAGATTTGAATGCTTTCCCCTTAAGACAGGAAACAACATCAAGATTTCTGCTTTTACCATTTTTATTCAACACAGTTTAGTGCTAGAAGTTATAGCTAGTGCAATATGGCAAGAAAGGAGATAAAAGATACAAAGTTCAAAAAGGAAGAACTAAAACTATCTCTGTTTGCAGATGATATAATTATTGTGCAGAAAATCCCAAGGAATCTACAAAAAATCTAGAACTAATAAGTGAGTTCAGCAAGATCACAGGACACAAGCAAATAAACAAAGAAATAACATTATTTTTCTATACTAGCAATAAATATGTAGACACTTGTATTTTATCGAATTAAATACAATATTATTTACAATTACTCAGGGAAAAGGAAATACTTAGAAGTAAATCTAACAAAACTTTTATGACTTGTACACTGAAAACTACACAGTGCTATTGAAAGAAATAGATGAAGGTATGAATAAATAGATATACTATGTGTATAGATAGGAAGATTTGATGTCATAAAGGTGTCAATGCTCCCCAAATGATATACATTTAATGCCACTCCTATAAAAAAAAAACCCTCAAGATGTTTTGTAGACACAGACAAGATTATTCTAATTTATATGGAGAGGCAAAGGAACTAGAATAGCTAAACAAATTTTAAAAAAGAATAAAGCAGGAAGAATCACTCCAGTAGATCTCGAGACTTACATAATACATCAGCCAAGGCTGTTTGATATTGGTGGAAGAATAGACACACAGAACAATAGAATGGAGCAGAGAACCCAGAAATGGCCACACACAAATGTGCCCAATTGATTTTTGACAAAGGTGAAAAAGCAAATCAGTGGAGAAAAGGCCATTTTAATCAAATGGTGCTGGACATCGAGGTCAAATAAATAAATAAACCTCAAAAGTCCCAGGCCTTTTACAAAAGTTAACACAAAATAGACTGCAGACTTAAGTGTAAAGTGTAAAAGCATACAGCTTTTAGGGAAACAACAAGAGATAATTTTCAGGACCCAGGGCTAGGCAAAGAGTTCTTACTTAGACTTGATACCAAACCACAATTCATAAAAGAAAAAAATGATAAATTGAACTTCATTAAAATGAAAAACTATTGCTCTGCAAAGGACCCTGTTAAGAAGATGAAGGGAAAAGCCACAGGGTGGAAAAAATAGTAACAAACCACACACTCTGTCTAAGGACTGTATCTAGAAATATAAATAACTCTTAAAACCCAACAGTAGAAAAACAATCTAATTAGAAAACTGGCAAAAAACATGAAGAGAATATAGAGATGGCAAATAAGCATATGAAAACCTAATGATGTTCAACTTAATTAGCCATTAGGGAAATGCAAATTTAAAATATCTAGCAGAATGGCTAAAATAAAAGATAGTGCTCATACCCAGTGCTGGTAAGGATGAAGAAAAACTGGGTTCTTCAGATCTGGGGGTAGGACTATGTGGGGACCCAAAAAAACAGAATTTATTTATTAAAAAATTGTGTATTTGTTCTTACATGTTTAAACTTCAGTCACCCTCCAAGTACTCTCTATTTGATGCAATACACACATTGAGACTTTTTTCCCACTGCTCAAAACAGTTTTTGAACATATCACTTTTGATGCCTTTTATTGCTTCTGCCATTTTTTGTTTCATCTCTTCCACATCAGCAAAATATTTCCCTTTGAGGACTTTTTTCATTTGGGGAAACAACAAATAGTCATTCAAGATGAGATGGGGTGGAATAGGGAGGGTGGGGCATGGGGTCATGTCATTTTTGGTCAAAAACTGCTGAACACTCAGCATGATGTTGGCAGGTGCACTTGTAAGTCACCCATTATGAAATGGGCAAACACGTTGAAAGAGTCTTCAAAAAAAAATTCACTGAAGCTGAATGTAGCCTCTTACAACAATGCCAGCTGGTACACAGATACAGATGGGTTCCTAAGAGCACTCACCTTGCTGGGGAAGCCTATACTACAAAGGGCAGGCCCTCCAGAAGATAATTTTGGGGTTGTTTTGGATCCCCCCTCATATGATGGTGCAGCTACTCTGGAAAACAACATGAAAGTTTCTTAAAAAATGAAATGTGCCCAGCAATTGGATTTCTGAAAATTTATCACAGAGAAACAAAGACTTGTGTCCACAGAGAAACCTGTATATCAATGAGCATATTTTTTGTGGAAGCCCCAAACTGGAAACAATTTCATGTTCTTCAATGGATGAAAGGTTAAACAAATTGTGTCACATCCATACCATGGAATATTACTCAGTAATAAAAAGAAATGACCCTTGGTGCATGCAGTGACCTGTATGAACCTCTAGAGAATTATGTTGAGAGGAAAATATCCGATCCATAAAATGATAGAAGTGATGAACAGATCAGTTGTTGCCAGGAGTTGAGGAGGTATGTGGTAGGTAAGGATGGGTTAGGAGGGGATGCTTAGGAGGGAAAGGGCAACATGAAGGGTTCTTATGGTGATGGCATGCTCAGTATCTTGACTGTACCAGGGTCAATATCCTGGTTGAGATCTTGTACTATCATTTTACAAGATGTTATCATTAGGAGAAACTGCAAACAGCACATGGGAACTCTGTGTTGTTTCTTACAGCAGCATGTGTATCTATAATTATCTCAAAATAACAAGTTTAATTCTTTTAAAAATGAGCATTTATAGGATAACTAGGGGAATTATGAACATGACTGAATTTTTTTAGTGGGTTGGTGGCATTGTGTTTTAGTTTTGAAAAGTTAGTCTATACCCCTAGAAGACCCAAATTGAAATATTTACAGATGTAATGCCTGGAATTTGCTTTTAAATAACCCAGATTGGGGAATGGGAAGGTGAGGTGAGAAAGTGAAAAGGTATAAATAGATGCTTGTTGGGGCTGGATAACAGGTGTGTGGGATTTCTTAACATTGCGTATTACATGTGTTCTCAAGCACAGAGCTGTGGGCATCAGTGCAATGGTGTAGTTAAGCCACTGACTTTGAGACGATTGGAACTGGTTTGAATCTTGTCTCTGCCGCTTATTAGTTACAGAATCTTGGGCAAGTTACCTAACCTCTCTGAGCCTCAATGTTCTCATCTGTAAAGTGGGGGTAATATCTCATAAGGGACAATGTCCAGTGAGGAAAGGAAAGATCTTCAGCACAAGGGACTGGGAGAGGGAGAGAAGCCAGTGTGGGAGCCCGAGGTGGAGGTGCAGGGGGAGATCCAAGTTAAGTTGGGCAGTGTCTCAGAATCTAGATAAAGATCTCAAGGAATTTTAAAATGATGACAACTGAGAAGAAGCCATTAGGTTTGTGCTCAGAGCATCATTGTACTGATAATGGCTTGGTTTCAGGGGGAATGTGGTGAGAGGCAGGTGGGAGAGAGTACTGGCAGCACATGTGGCCATACTCTCAGATCTTGAAGGGATGGTGCAGAGGCAGCTCCAGAGGTAAGGTGCATTTAGGGACGTTAGAGAGCAAAAAGGAGGGACTAGTAGGGCTGTCATGAGGGGACCAGGAGCCCCAAGAGCATGGTGGAAAGGAAGTCCCTTTTCTGTTTAGACTAGGGGTGCTACCAAAGCTATTTTATCCACCCTGATATTTTGCTCATTCCTGTTCACAGGCTTCATCTGATATCCATTCAAACAACCATTTAAAAAGAAAGAACATGGTAAGATAATCAGAAATTACCAGTGCTGACTAGATTTTTTAGTGTGATAGAATCATGAGACGGTCAAGTCATTATGTATATTCATTATTCATTAGGTGTCCCTATGCATAGTGTATGCTAATTATGTCAGTTGCATGGGTGTGTTTATTATTATTACTCCAGAGTGACCAGTCTGGGACTGATTCACCGACACCCACACTAAGGGCATCTGTGTTCAACCTGGAAATTCCTAGGGAGGAAGTTTTCTCCATCTATGGGAGTGAAGCTGTGGGTATTTTTCTCAACCACCATGGACTGAAGGACTTAGATAATGAGTCCTTTGAGGCAAGCTTTGTTAGAGAGCTGCTGAACACCTGAAAACTTCCCCAATGTCCTTCTATCCAGGTTGCACTGACCCAGAGGATATCCTCCATGTGCTAAAGCAGCAAACCCCTCTCTGAGTACAGGACTGAGTGGGTTGCTGAACTTGGTCTCTCATTTTATGTGAGAAGGCAAGAGCCTCCAATGAACTGAGGAGCAACTCCACCCACAGAACCACAGCTACCCCAGTGAGAGTAGCCCACTCACTTGTCATACCACTGGGAAAGACAGCATGGTGGCCCAAATGAGACAGAAATCCAGAATGCACAGGAAAGCTTAAGCAGTGGGGCTCATCTTTATTGAGGGGAGCTCACAACTCTGGTAAATGGGCTGGTTTTAAAAAGCTTCCCATTTCCATACAGCTCTGTCTACATTCAGAAAGCCATGAAACATATTGTACAATGAACACTTTCCACCCGAAAAGCATCATGATAGTTCATAAACTTGTCAATAGATAATGCAAAACACTATTTACAACAAGATACAGTAAGTTCAAAATTTAGATTCTGATGATATAATTCTAAAACTAACATTGTATGTTTTTCCAGGTAAGGAAGACTGGTCATTATAAAAATATATAAATTTAAAGTCAGAACTAAAACATTCAATCCTATAAAAATATCTTTTACTAATAAAAGTTTCAATTTCTAGATAAACATTCTTTTTCAAAACAGTGACAGTCTTAAATTCTCAAGAAATACCCACTATGTCAGATGGTTCATTTAAAAGACACGTGAAAGGAACTTCAAGGTTCACTTGTCAGCCTGTCTTAGTTTTCAGAGATGGACCACATATGTGATCATGCTGTATATTAGTGACACAGTTATTCTATAAGACATTAACTCCAGGATCTATCTATTATGAAAGACATTTTATAAAGACAAAGTCTCTAGCTTAGAGAGAGGGTCCTTAGGAGCAGACACCAATTTTGTTAGGATCCAGCTACATTGCACTTTGACATGTCTAACTGGGAAAACCAGTAGTTATATTTTGACCACTATCTGAAATCAGCTCATTCATTTCATTTTGCTTACTCTCCTTTAGGGCATGATTGGGGTGGTTTCTTTGTGTCTGGGCTCTTTTTGATCTGAAACACACTTTCAGCAGCAGGTAGCACAACTCCGCCACATTGAGTAGCATGCAAATCACTGAAGCAGAGATCATAAAAATGGTGAACACAGTTTTCTCTGTAGGTCTAGAGATAAAGCAGTCCACAAGGTTGGGACAAGGATCAATCCCACACTTCAACACCCAGGGCAGGTGGTACCCATTGTACAGGAAGTAAAACACATACATAAAGGAGGCTTCAAAGATGATTCGGAAAAAGATGCTGCTGGTGTACGTCCACCACAGGGCTCCCTCGATCCGAACCTTCTGCTTCTTAATGTCTTCCAAGTCTTTGAATTCATTTCTCTTCTCTCCTCGTCTGAATTTGCGGGCAGCCTCATGTCGGTAGTAGGCAACGTGCATTGCCACAAGTAGGGCAGGGGTGGAGACGAAGATGAGTTGCAGGGCCCACAGTCGGATGTGGGACACTGGGAAAAAGTGGTCATAGCACACATTTTTGCACCCTGGTTGCAGAGTGTTGCAGACAAAGTCTTCCTGCTCATCTCCCCAGACTTCCTGAGCAGCCACCACGAGGATCATGACACGAAAGATGAAGATGACAGTGATCCACACCTTCCCAATGCTGGTGGAGTGTTTGTTCACACCCCCGATGAAAGTGTGCAGGGTACCCCAATCCATTGTGTTGGTTTATTCCTAAACAGACAAAGATTAGCAAAGGAAAATTAATGGAAATTTCCTTTGAATCTTAAACAACAGTAATTATTTTTAAAACTGAAGCAAATTCCTGGCTGGCGTAGCTCAGTGGATTGAGCGCGGGCTGGGAACCAAAGTGTCCCAGGTTCGATTCCCAGCCAGGGTACATTCCTGGGTTGCAGGCCATAACCCCCAGCAACCGCACATTGATGTCTCTCTCTCCCTCCCTCTCTCCCTCTTTCCCTCCCTCTGTTCCCTCTCTAAAAAATAAATAAATAAATAAAATCTTAAAAAAAAAAACTGAAGCAAATTTTGCTTACTGCTGGTAGGAGACTTTCTGGTAAGGAGTGCCCAACCTAAAGAATTCAAAGGTTTTTGACCAGAGATAACATTTGGGGGGATTTAAGATCATCTTCATTCAACTGAATTCAGATTTTATAATAGATCGCTGTGTGACATGAATGCAGGAATTCAGGTGATTCAAATTCTTTCCCATTTCCTGTTGAATCACTGTGTGAATGCATATCACATTAGATTCTCTTTGTCCAGAGATCACAGAGGGTCCACAGAAGGTTTTAGTGATTAAATGACTTATCCAAGAAAAAAAAATCATTGGAATGAAATAATCTGGTTTACCTGGCAGACTAAGAAGGAAAAGTAAGAAACCAAATACTAACTGGTTTACTTTACAAAAGATATTTATATCTATTTCTAGCTTGAGTAACATTATTTGCTGTCATCATGGGCTCTTAGGAAACCAAAACCATACCTATGGAAAGATCCTCTTCCAAAAAAGAATCATAGCTTTCACTTGTTCCCCCTCAAACCAGGCAATGATGGCCTTCCCTTCCAGCAGATACCAACACACAGGAATTGCAATGAAAGACCCACACTACTGCAACACGGAGCCTCACTCTCTCTCAGCTCCCTGATTTAACATCCTGCAAGAAAAGGACTTCTTAATGTCCACAGAAACTTTTGCTATAATTCAAACAGATACCTTCTACATTGCCACACAAGACTAAAAAGTTGGTCAGCCATCTCCTTCCAAAAAAAAAAAAAGATGAATAATGAACAGTGATATTCTTCTGAAAGTGAAAGGCCTTCTCTCCTCAGAAGAATCAGCCCATACAATATGTCATACTCTTTTAGGGGAGGAGGGAGTCAACAAAGTCCTTTTGTCAACCCATCCTAGACCGCCTTGAACACACGTGGAGCACACTGTGGCCAACTGCTTCCTAAGCTGACCCCCTCACCTGCCATGGGTTTGCTAACAGTCACCATCAGACATAGTGTGTCTTAGTGTCAAAATAATGTTTCATATGACTCTCGTGTCATCAGTAAGTTAGCTGTCTTTCCACGGTTCATTTAATAACTCTACCCTAACATTTTACTTAAGGAGTATTTTTATCCCTTAGAAGGAACATCCTTACAAGCAGGATATTCATGCCATACAACAAGGATTCCTAAATGAAACTCAAGGTTAGGCAAGAAGAGTGATTAGCACACCTGCTCCCTGGGGGTCGATTTCTGAAGTGTTGCATTTGTGCATGTCACATTGAGAAAGACACTGGCAGGCTGATGACCCTCCAGAGTGTGTCCAGGTAGCAAAGCCTGGAAGGACTCTTGCAGGAGGGGATGCTGAGGGCTCTGGAGCAGTTCAGCCAGAGGACAGTCTGGAGGCACATGGCAGCGGGGGGATTGTTGGATGAAGAACTGAATCCAGAGAGCCAGGCTTTTTTTCCTTTTTCAATTACAGTTGACATTCAGTATTACTTTATATTAGTTTCAGGTGTATAGGGTAGTGGTTAGACATTTATATAATTTAAAAAGTGATTCCCCTGATAGGTCTAGTATCCAACTGGCACCATATATAGTTATTACAAATTATTGACTATATTCTCTTCTCTGTTTTATACTTTATATCCCCATGACTTGTTTATTTTATAACTGGAACTTTGTTGCCTCTTAATCTCCTTCATCTATTTTGACTGCCCCTCAACCTCTCTCTACTCTGGAAACCACCAGGCTGATCTCTGTATCTGTGAATCCACTTCTGTATTGTTTGTTCATTTGTTTTGTTCTTTATATTCCACATATAAGTAAAATCATATGATACTTGTCTTCCTCTGTCTGACTTATTTGAATTACCATAAATATCTTCTAGATCCATTTATGTTGTTGCAAATGGTAAGATTTCATTTTTTATGGCTGAGTAATATTCCATTGTAAATATATACCTCAACTTCTTTGTTCATTCATCTGTCAATAGACATTTAGGTTGTTTCCATATCTTGGCTTTTATAAATTAAAACTAGAATTACCTTATGATCCAGCAATTCCACTTCAAAGTATTTATCTGAAGAAATCCAATTCAAAAAGATATATGCACCCCTGTGTTCACTGCAGCATTATTTGCAATAACTAAGATTTGGGGGAGGCTTTGCTTTTTAAAAAAAGAAAAACAAAAACAAAAAGCTGAGGAAAATGAAATCATTACACGATGAAATAGGTACAACTCTTAGACATGAATTCTTTGAAGCTGTGGTTTCTCGTCCTTAAAACACTGGCTCAGAGGCTGTGTAACCATTGTCAGGGGTAACGCAGTGGGCTCACTGAGGAGGCATGATCTCAGGCTCTACAGTTAAGCCCTGCCTTCACACATCACTTATCTCATGGCCTAAGAGATGGTCAATGTTCACATTAAACTTTGATTTAAAAGATTCATTTTAGACAATATGGATTGTACAATTAATGTTTAGTTTCCTATGAAAGTCATTATAATACATTTTTCTACTCTGGAAGCCTTTCAAGATTTGTGGAGGTAGAATCATGTATCATGATGTTTCAACATATTTTACAGTGGCAGTTCCCCCTAGGAGGCCAATCCTGTTTATATGTAAAATGAGATATTCTCTAATTAACCAGTGAACATTTCCCCCTAAGAGTTTGGTTACTTAAGCGCCCAATGAACAAGTCTTCAATCTATCAAAGAAAAGTCACATTTTCTCAAAACCTCCAAAGTGCACAGAATTTAAACTCCCCACAAGTTTTTTTTTACTTTTTTTTTAAAAAAAGACTATTTCTCTCTGAGTTCTCTATCACCTGCCTGAACAATAGCACACCTGGTGTCACCTGTTACCTTTCCTACTAGGAAGCAAACCAATCAAGCTGCCTGAATGAGGCTGAAGCCAAGGGCTGAGGTCAGCAGGTAACAATTCCCCCACAAGAATATGGTCCTACTTTCTAGAAGCCGGATCCTTGACTTCTGCTCTTTGGAGCTTCTCCTTCTTAAAAAACAGGAACAACAGGGACAGTAGTAGTTTTATTTCTTTTTTACTTCTCTGGGTCCTTAAATCATACACTCTGAAGATGTTCTCCCAAAGTAGCAAAGATGAACAGAAAATAATCT
The DNA here is from genome assembly GCF_004126475.2 of Phyllostomus discolor. NCBI lineage: Eukaryota > Metazoa > Chordata > Mammalia > Chiroptera > Phyllostomidae > Phyllostomus > Phyllostomus discolor. The sequence goes on from NC_040904.2 coordinate 117,369,007, forward strand.
ATTCTATAGCACTTAGTGAGTTTGAAATCAGCAATTTATCTGCCCCTTTAAAGGAAGGAAAAGAAATGAAATGCCCAGATCACTATGAAAATGAGTGACCAAGACAATCCATTGGGCGAGAACAAATCACCTGACTAGAGGTATCTTTCTGCAGGATCTACCAAGGCCCTATTACCTATCATGAGAAATGATACGTATGAGAAATGACTGGAAAAGAAAGAGCTGTTTTCCAGAGTCGCATCACTCTCCTGCTCTCAGTGAATGTGTGCTAGTGTTTCTTACAGCGAAGCCTTCCCTTTCCATTCTTTTCCTCAGTCTCCATCATTGCTGAGGGCTTCCCAAGAAGCCAGGAATCTGTCCTGCATGTCACCCTCCAAGTGAATGCTAAGAGCAGGAGGAGAGCTGCTCACAGTGTTAGGAGGAGGGTCCGAGGGATGGCCCTGACACAATACTGTAGTCACAGGCAAGCCCTGCTGCCCTCTGGACACTCTGCCTGTTCCCAACAGGCTGTCAGAGAGCAGAAGATTCTGCAAGTTTAAAAGGAGGCCCTGACTGCACTTGGCCCGCCTGACCTGGCCCTGGGTGGGCAAGGCCACCCTGCTGGGGGAGCAGGGGTACCCCACTGACCCTCAGCCTCCTCCTGGGGTGAGCCTTCATAAACAGTGTGGTTATAGGATATTCGAAGGCCGAATACTCTTTGAGAACCACTTTCCAAACTACACCCACTGGGGGACCCTTGTCATTATATCAATGAACAAATATGTCTTCTCTTGTAGGCTTTAGATAGGCAGGGCAGCCACTAGGAGCAGCTTTTCCAGAAAAAAAAAAAAAGAAAATATTAACCCTCTCCCTGTAAATCAGAGAGGTTTAACTGACTCCTTTCTGTCTCTCTTTTAAGGAAAGAATAGATACACTTAGCTTCTATAGTTGTCAACATATGAGAATGTAGTCCCGTTCAAATGTACTAAGGTAAACTGTATTCGAATTTGCAGTACATCTAACTATCCACAGCGCATTCTTGGTACCAAAGCTCCAGTCCCAAATATTTACCTCTAAAAACAAGTCAACCATTGACCTTATTTCTGATGATACACACAGTATTATGAAGATAGACTGTTCCTCTCTTTCACAATTCAAAGAATTTAAGTCTATCAACGTTCTGCTTCAGTAATGAAATGTCTTGCTTGTTTTAAAATTTCTTATTTAAGAGCTTAATCATAACTAGTTTGCTTGATAATGGCATTTTGGTTACACTGATGACAGAACCAAAACTGAAGCCCTGAACACCAGTGTCACCCCAGCACACACCAGGATAACCCTTTCAAAGTCAGTCAGCAAATATTTGATAGACTGAAAACAGAACACACTCTTCACAATTTGCATGTTCGGTTGGAGAGTAGATAAGTTTGAATTGACAAAAGCAGTGATGACACACCTGAGCCTCACTCCCCAGCCTCCCGGCCTATCGGCCAGAGGAGAACCAGGGCACGGTTCCCTCTCCTCAGCACAGGTTTTCTCCTTCTGTACCATGTGATTGCCTAGAAGCCAACGTGACACCGTAATGACATGAATATAAACCATTGTGCGGCTTCTGGATGTAGGTGAGAATGTTACCTGTTGAGGGAAAAATAGTGATGTGGCCATTTTCCCTTAACTCCTCCCATGTGTCTACTGCATGACCTTGGTGGGTAGTTTTTCTTCATCCCCAGAACTGTTATGAGGAAAGTCTGCATACTGCCAGTTTCCTTATGCCCCGTAGTTCAAATCCACAATAAAATAAAAATAAAATCTTTAGTGTAGTTTTTTTTCCCTACCAAAATAATAATGGCACTACTACTCAAACCTCAAACCTCAAGCTCATTCCCAGAGCATTAAAGAAAAAAAGAAGTAAAGGGAGTTTGAGAAACTGGGTATGTTCCCTTACTCCCAAATCAGTCTTAAAAACCAAAACAACAACAACAACCAAAAAAAAAACACCCCTCAAATTCTCTCCTTAGTCTAGAAGAATCTCTATCTTTTGTCTCTAGAAATCTCAGGTCATCCAAGGGACAAGCTGATAGATGGTTTTTAAGTTAATGACTCAAAACTTCATCAACTGTCCTTTCATAGTAATGGGCAGTGACAAAATAGATTTAGGGTTTATGTATTTCTTCAAAATTATTCAATAAAAATAAAAATGTTTTTCTGTTTTTGGAGTCTAACTACAAAATAAACAGTTCATATAATTACATGTATTTCTTAATCCATTTAAGAACTCAAAGAGTTAAAAAGAATTTCTATTAATTGGTCTCTGTTTTTCAAACACTTAGATTTATCCAGAGTAAAATGACCCTGGGAATAAAAACAGAAAAGGCCACCTGGGGACTCACTCATTCTAATCGATCAAACAAATAAAACAGAAACCTTCCCATATGACAATGTCACTGTGGGAAGGATCATGCCCTCATGGACCAAGAAGCTTGGGTAGAACATTGCCTCCCCCTCCCCCCATACAAACCACTCATGGCTCATGGACTTATTTGACAGTGTCAGAGCTACATGGTGAGGGTTTGCAAGTTAGAATTTTCCTGTGACCCTGCTGAAATTGTTTAGTCAAACCTTCTAAAGTTCTGTTCTGCCCTAATGCTCTTACAATTCAGCAGAGGAAAAAGTTTAAAAAAAAAAAAAAAGACAGGGAGAGAAAGAGAGAGAGAACAAGACACTATTACCCAGAGCTGATTTTGTTTTATAATAAAACCACCAGTGAGACAGCTGGGTTGATGAGGGTCTTCTGGGTTTTAGACAACCCACCCAGTTATGTCACAGGCTGGAGTGTTGATATTCTGGCTCCATAACCCCCTCTCTCATCCTTGGCAAAGTTCAAATAACACCCCCAAAGTCTCAGCCAGATCCAGATCCAAATCCAAACAACGGACAAAGCTCTCCACAGGGGCAGTTCTGAACAGCATCCTGCATTCTAAGGAAGCTGCCCTGTGGCAGGACATTTTGTGTTAGATTGTGTTAGAACGGAGGCAAGAAAACACTTGTATGGCATCAAGGCCACTGAAAGAAGAGAACAACGGTGCATGGTTAAATTCAAGCAAGCACTAAATTCACAGCAAGGTTCCACTCAGGAGACAAGGAGGTTGCTGCCCCCGTGTCCCTGCAGTGGCTACTGGTCCCCAGCCCCTCCAGGTCTAAAGCTTCTTTCAGGCCACACTCACCTCAGACTCAGTCCTGCTCTCCAAGAAGGGAGAGCAGCCCAGTCAAAAAGGCACGCAATGGCGGGACTGACTGTTCTCCCAACAGGAAGTACCTTCTGGTGCCTCCACCTTTTAACTGAGATGTGTCACCAATGACAATTACTGTTGCCCAGTAATTGTATTATTGTCATCTGCGTTTCACAAGTTCCTCAGGTTCACATCACACAGCCATACGGGTCAGTTCTACGTGGACTTATGGACTGGCCAGGCGTCTCCTGGTTTTCTGTTCCCCAGATCTGAGCGGGACTTTGTCAGAAGACAAGCCCAAACGCAGCAAAGGAATTGGGGAAAGGGGCACCGGTCGCCATCCGGTCACGCAGTTTGATGCATTCATAAACTTGTTGTGCAGGTCAAAGGGGACCATCTGCGGTATAAGACAAACCAGTCTGTCCTGGTTCCTCCGGTGCTCAGGGGACCCGGGAGGATGCGGATCCTGGATGATAAGGTCGCGCGCTGACACCCACTCGGTGGCTATAGGGCCTGCATGGAGCGGTCGCCAGCCGGGCGACTGGGAGATGAGGGCAACAGGCTGCCGACCCTCCTCTGGGCTTCTCCCGGGATGGGCACTCCTTCACGGAGAGGCCGCAATCACTCCGCACCCAGTCCTGCTTACCTTCTCGCAGCGCTGTGGGTCTGGGCGCGGGTCCCGGTGCTGAGTTCCGGGCGTAGCTGCGCCCTCGCTGCGGCGGGTCGGGCGGACTGGCCGGTGTCTGCAACCTGCAGTCGGCCGGCCCCCCACCTGCGGCGCTTTTTAACCGCGCCCCACCCCGCCTCTGTCCCGACGCTCCTCAGAGCGCTGAGAGGCGAGCGCCGTGGCCAGCAAGGGCCCGCCCCAGGGCGCGGGGCGCAGGACAGGCCGCCCTCGGTGGGGGTGGGGGTGGGGAAGGAAGGGATGGGAGTGAGGTGTGCAGGGTTGGGGGTGCAAGACAGGCCTTCCTGTGGGTCATAGGGAACGCTGGACTGTTTGGGGGGTGCACGGGGCCCAGGATAAGACCCTCCGTTTGAGGAGCCAAGTGCACGGGGAGGGCAGTGCAGGGCAGGACTCTCGCCCTCCCCTCCGTCGGGGCACAGGGGGTGTAGGGTAGGTCCTCCCTAGAAGGCGCGGGGCACATCAGGCCGGCCTGGTCCCTGGCGTGAGGTGGCCCGTGTCTCCTGCTGAATGGCTCCTCACTCAGAACCCGGGTGCCTGGGAGAGAGGGCCTAGGTGAGTGGGCCCGCCCCCTGTGGAGAGGCTTCCAACCCAGGACCCTTTGGGATCAGGGTTAAGGACCGGCTGTGTTTTGCCAGGACACATTGTCCTTGTTTTCTGGACACTGCCAACCTCTTGTAGATCACGGGTATTCTTAAAAGGCCCTCTCCAGAAGAGCAGCCTGGAGGCACAGTGACTGGTGTTTTCTATTAATGAATAACCACTTAGAGGAGTTAAAGGGTTGTTTTTATGAGTTACCTCCATACTTTGAAGCCTCCCCCAGGGGAAGCAGAGTGGGCCTCCCTCAGCTCCCCCAACCACTACCAGAAGACCCTTGCCCTGCCCCTTCATAGATAGGGCTCTGGTGCCCAGAATGGGCATAGGGGCTTGGTGCAGGGGCTGGTGGGGTGGAAATGTGGGAAGCTATTTAGGGACCTGGCTTTACAGGTTCAGACCCATCCTTCTCTCACAAAATTGGTTGGTAATTAAAGGTGCCTTCTCCTAAACCATATGCTACTTGTTAGGCCATATTATTTCATGCGACAGGATTAGTGGTAGTTCTTAAGATGTCTTGTTAGGGTTGTGAAAGAAGGCCCGAGACTTCATGAAAATCCACCGTATGAAACGTTTCATTAGAGGAGAACAGGTTCTCGGCAAACTGCTTGAGTCAGGTCAGTTTAGAGCACTTTGGGGTGGCACCTGGAATGGCCTTTCAGGTAGGGGTAGAGAGATACAAAAACCTCTTTTAGGCTTTTTCATTAGACAGACCTACTGCCTTAATGTGGCCTGTGCCTTAACTGTTCAGCCAGCCTCAGGTTTGGCTGGTCCTCTCTGGGCCCCCTGCCCCATGTGGCATCTTTCCTGTCTTCTCCCCATCACTTTGCCCCCCAAACACTCCAGCCAGGCACATCTGTTTGCAAAGCAAAATAAGACCTTTTAAAAAGCAGACTATATTCTTCTCTGGGGATTTTAAACAGTTGAAATCTTTCTTTGCATTCCCACAGCACCAGGTGAAGTGCTTTGCACATAGTAGGTGCTGCTCTGTGAGTAATTGCATATTGATTGCAAAACTGAGCCAGCATAGCAGAAAATCCTGCAAACAACTTTGCTTCTGATGCAGGACTGTCCATGGCTTCATGCCTACAACTGGTGCCATGCAACACTGTCTTGAGCAGTGACATTCAGGACCAATGGACCTTGTTGCAGGACTCGTCCAGAAAAGAGCTTTGAATCAAAGTAGCTGTATTTGCTTGGGTATCCAAAAAGGGAATCTTCTCAACACTGCAAAAACATCTCTTTTCCTGTTCAGGTTATCAATACTAGTCCCATGCTGCTGGCTTCTTATTTTAATCACATGTTTCTCAACATTTAGTCCCAATATTCATTGTTCACTGTTCACTTCTCATCGGATGATCCTGTTGCAGCAGAAGTTAGATATGGACTATATGAAACTTACTGACATGTCGAGATCATGTAAAAACTGAAAAGCTAATTAAACGTTTTATGCTAATGATATTCAAAGGCATCTAGACTGTTAACTGCATTATTGACTTTGAGTGACAGACATGAAAAAACTTTCCAGAGGTGATTACTGTCCACTTACTGTTACATAATTCCGAAAACAAGACTTTTGTAGTCTTGGTTCTGATTGGTGACCTAGAATTCTTTTGATTGATATCTTCCCTCTGCATCTGAAGGATGATTCCTGAGTCCATACATTCAATCAGCACAAAATGTGTGAAGGGTGGATTTCCCATTGCCATACCAAGAAGTTTGAAGGGATGATGGTAAGATTCCCTTCTGGAAATCTATAAATTCTCAGTGCCTTTACATAAGGAATGAAGGAGACTCCACCTCTTCCCCCATTGGCATGGACACACACTCACAGAGTGTGACTCACAGTCCAAGATGGAAACACAGCACAGGGACTCTTCCTTGTAACTGACATAGTCCTGGACATATGGAAAGAAAGAAAACTGTATGCTCCCTTTAAACAAAGATGAACAAGTGTCTATTCATTCAACAACAGCAACAAAAAGCCTGTACTGAATAGGCCTGTAGGCTGGGCATGTGAAGCAGAGTGTTCCTGTCTTAAGTTTTCTAGTTGGATTTTCAAATCTGTGTGTAAAGGTCATATGAGATGCTTTGAAAAGCTAACACAACACTGCACAAGTTGGTGGGAATCAAGTTTTGTGGGTCTCGCTTGGGGGAGCCCAGAAACTCATTTTTATCAAGTACCCTAAGCTTTGCTGATATGGGTGGTCTGAGAACCAAACTTAGAAACATGTTAGTTATGGATGTTCTTTACTTTTTAACATTTTTAAAGTAAAAATACATATAACCTAAACTTACATATTTAACCAAAGGTGTTTGGTACGTTCACAATATTGTGTAGCCATCACCACTGTTTAGTTCTAGAACATTTTCAGCACCCCAAAAGGAAGCATGGTATCCATTAAGCAGTTACTCTCCATTTCCCAGCCCCTGGTTAACTACTGATCTGCTTTCTGCCTCTATGGATATTTCTATAAAAGGCATCATACATATGTGGCCTTTTGTGTCTGGCTTCTTTCCTTTATCATAATGTTTTCAAAGTTCATCATCCAATGTGTGTCAATACTTTGTTCCTTTTAATGGATGTATAAAATGTCACATGTTTATACTACATCTTGCTTATCCATTCATCTGTTGGTGGACACTTTTGTAGTCATGGTTGTGATTGGTGGAGTGAAACTCATTTGACTGATGAATTCTGAGGCATGTGGCAGCTGGGATTAATGTGCTATGTCCACATGACGGAGGAGACCAGCTGGCCTGGCTAGAGTGGGGGGCTTGCTTAGGGGAGGAGATGGGCAGAGCGGTCAGGCAGGGCCAGAGTGGAGCTGCTGTCAGTTAGGAAGAGGAATTTAGACTGGCTGAGAAATGAGGAGAGGGAGCACAACACCACTAGGTGACTGGATCTGGCAATTTTAATTAATCCATTGGCAGTTAGTGTGATGGGACTGCCTAATAGCCATTGTCATTTTGGGTGCCATCAGTAGAAGTTCCATGTCTCATGAAGGTGCATGCTTTTTCTTTGCTGTCAAAGTTGCCAGCTCCCGTGTAGGATGAGCTGACAGCTCTGGAGCCACTTCCCCCTGACTTTTCTAACTTCTAACTTCCTGAGTATTAATTTACTATCTAAGCAGGAAACACAAACAGCAAACAGAACAGTGAGTTTATATCAGAGGAGGAGTCTGCTAGAGGCTGAATGACCCGCAGGTACTGTCTGGATAGGGGTTGGACTATATGGTTTTCCTTTCCCAGGAAACACCAATGACATAGTTACCACTGGGGAGGGGAAAAGCTGAGTCAGACATTTGGTTGGTTCTGAGCCTGAATAACATAGAAGAGAATCATAGAAGAGAAGAGGGAGAGAGAAATGGGAGATTTTAAGGAATTACCTCATAATTACTCATTTTCTCTTTCTTTTTGCTGTGGCTGACCAATCGAATTTCTGCAGGGTCAGACATCAGGCTGGAGACCCAGGAAGAATTTATGTTGCAGCTCGAGTCCAAAGGTCATCTGCCAGCAGAAATCTGCACTCCCCTTTTGGGAGACATCAGTCTTTTCTCTGAAGTCTTCAACTGATGGGTGAGGCCCACCCAAATTATGGAGGTTAGTCTGCTTTACTCAAAGTCTACGATTTTAATTGGGAGTCACATCTAAAACATACCTTCACAGCAACAACTAAACTCATGTTTGGCCAAACATCCGAGTACCAGCCCAGCCAAGTGGGCACATAAAATTAACCATGACTGGTGGGTTCATTCTACTTCTTAGCTGATGATTCCTACCATGTGCAAAGCTTTGGGGACCACCAGGGTGGACAAGGTCACTTTTCCTTCAAGGGGCTTTCAGTGGAGCTGAGGAGCCAGTCAGTCGACAGCAAGCGCAGTGCCCATGAGGGCTGTGAAAGCGCAGCCTGAGCAAAAAGCACCACAGATTGGCCAAGGACATGAGAACACAACGAGGGTTTCAGAATAAAGAAGAGACTTATTAAGATCCTAATTTTGTGTGTAATATGCAAGTATAAATGAACTGCCACAAAATGTTAACAATTACCTGTTATCAGTTTTAAGTGATTTACAAGCAATTTTAATTCCCTCTAATGAATATGTGATACATTTATTGTAAGAAAAATAAAGATGAAAGAATGAACTAGAAGAAGCTAAGGATATTTGAGGTTATGACTTTTCTTCCTCTTTTTTAAAAAGAAAATAGCAAAGACCATTTGGAGGCATTGGTCTGTGAGTGCACATTCTGGAAAAGAGATCACCCCCTGACAAGGAGTCAGATTAACTAAAATGCCTCTTTTTAGAGCAATGGATTGTATCTTGTTTTGTTGTTTACTTTTTTCTTGACCTGTCTCCAAATCCTAAATCTCATGATATGACAGTTTCAGCATAAGGATATTACCAACAAAAGTTTTTTGAGTTGAGGGCATAGAGGTAGGAGTTAAAGAATTTAGCATTGAATATTAGAATGCATTGCAAATAAACTGACATGAATTGTGATAGTAAATTAAAAACAGACAACATATTTTAAGTGTGCCCTCAACTCTCCCTATTAGTTTCCAGGTGCATGCTTAAGATCACTTACTTCTACCTTCTCTTTCACAAGGTTGGGTTCCTTCCCTGTGAAAGACTTGAGATTCCTTTTACAGTTTGCAGGGTTTCTTCCATACAGTTTCAGTTCATTTGGGGGCAGCAGTACCTGGCTCTGGGGTCCCTAACTCAACTTGCGCCAAGTCTGATTTTTGTGTATTGTTTCAGAGATGGCTCTCTGAGTACTGGGTTAGATAAGAGAAAATGATGGGGAAAAAAGGCTCCACCTGGGGACAGAGAGGGAGGGAGAAGCTGGGTGACTAGAAACTTCCTGCTTCCTTAAACACTTCCTTAAAAGCTTCCAGCTCCAGAATGCCTTCTCTCTCTCTGCTTCTTGGCCAGATCCAGCCTTACTCCAAAATTGAGATGGTAATATTTATAATAATAGTAACAATAATATTCTTTTTTTAATCAAGGTATACTTGACATATAACATATTAGTGTCAGGTGCACAACATAACAATTTGATATCTGCATATATTTTGAAATGATCACCACCAGTCTAGATAACATTTATCATCACACAGTTACAAGTTTTTTCTTGTGATGAGAACTTTCAAGACTTACTTTCTTAGAAACTTTCAAATATGCAGTACAATATTATTAACTATAGTCAACTTGCTGTACATTACATTCCAGAACTATTTTATAACTAGAAGTTTATACCTTTCAACCCATTTCCCCCACCCCCCCCATAATAATAATGTTCTTATTATTTATGAATGAATATCATGAGCCAGGTGTTATCTTTACCTTCCAACACTTCCACAAGAACAGGGAAAACTGTCTTCATATTATAGGGAGACAACTGTGACTTAAAAGGCCTCCCAGCTGGTCAGTGCCAGGTAAAATTCAGACTGAATTTCATTCAGTTCCCTCCAGGCTACCGTCTTGAATGCTGCACCCCCTCTGCTCTTCCCATGCTGCTGTGGCCTAACCTTCCAGTGGTCACCAGTGTTCAGCATGCTCTCTGCCATCCCTACTGTGTTATCTTTAACAGTAACCACGGCCCTGGATTCTACTTGTTGACCAGTCCCTAGCAGGTTAAGTTACCACCTTCAAGATGCAAAGATGAAATGTGATGACACATGAAAGTCCTAACAGGACCCAGCACCTTGGCCAGTGCCCATGCTAATCCCTTTCTCCCTTTCCTTCTCTTTCCCCTCTATTTTTTCTCTTCCTCCTTTCTCTTCAGTTTCCTCCTGGATAAAGTGGGGATGTTTAAACCTTTGACAGAATTGCTGGGGTCTGAAATGAGACTATGTGTCCAAAAGGCCCAGCACAGTGCCCGGCATGGAATAAGGTCTCAGTGCTGTCCTACTCCATTCCAATATGACATTTCTCACTCACTCAACAAAAAACGTCGCAGGTGACAATCCATGTTTTTGTCACCTCCCCATCCCTAGTCCTGTCCTCTTTTGTTTTGCCAGGCTGTAATTTGATGATGCCACCACAATGTGTGTTTGGGTAGACAGTGTCCAATCTCAGTGGGTGGGGCTGTTTGAGGTTTGGTGGCACCTTTGTTTCTGGCTCCTTGTTGCGTCAGCCAGTGCTGGGCCCCTAGAGCTGTCTTTCTGGCTGCCCTTGCTGCCTGCCTGCTCTCTGTGTGCTCAAGCTGAAGCATGAAGATATTGCCGGGAGACTTGACAGATGTCCCAAGGATCACATGAGGGGTCAGCTGAGGAGAAGCTGGGAAGACTTTGGGAACATTCGGGAGTCTAGGTCTGAACAAGATCTCTGCCAGTTTAAAGATTTAGGTGGTTTAATATTAAGGGGAACATGTCTTGTCACAGTTAATCCTGCCCAACTCATCCTGTTCTTTTTATTCATTACTTCTACTACTTAGGATAGGATAAAGTAATTCCATCTGAGAAGTGAACTGAGAAAAAGATGGAGCAGTTTTTAGGGGCAGCTCTGTAGGGAGGTTAGGTATTAAGTTTGCCTGTTCTTATTTGGTTGGGTCTTTATTTTGTCACTTTATTTACTATGAAGTATTTTAATGTAAATATGTAGAAAGCTTCATCAGTTTAGTCTAATTCTTTCTCCCCCTTTCCATCCATTCTGAATTAGTCAAAAAGTTTCTAAAGTATTTAGAAAGAGATACAGCCATTGCTTTCAACAGTCTATTGCCAAGCAAGACTAACCAAACACATATTGCCTGGTACAAGTTCTTAGGAAATTGACACAAATATATCTGTAGCAATTGTTCTTAGACAAACAGATGCTTCTAAAAGATTGTAAGTTTGTTCTGTAGCTGATACTTCCTCAAATAGGTTTACACTGTTATACTTCACTCAGCAAACTTTTTTCTTTGTAAGTAGTGAAAAAGTACAATTTTAATCTATTTGGAATATCTGTCAATTAAAGTATTTTGAATTTGTGTGAGAACTAATGAGTTTTTAACCCATAGTTTTGTCTTCCTATTGGTAAAAGGTGTCGTCGTTTTGCATTCTGCTATATTCTATATGTTCTTCCATTTAAGCCAAATATCAAGAGGTAACTATTTCTGTGCATGGATTTGGGCAGCATGGAACTACCTGGGCAACCTGGACCCTCAGTTCCTCCTGTTTCTCTTATGTCCAGCCAGCAGCTCATTTCTTTCCTCCCAGATTCAGTGACTGATAATGCAGATCCATGTGTTGATGCACCCTCTTTCTATTTCTGGTATAGCTGGGAAGAGTTAGATAAAAGGACACTGGAAAATATTTAATATCGAATAACTAGTTTTCCATAGTCCATGAGGTTGGTTGGTTGGTTTTATGAAAGTTGATGACCTCAAAGTAGGGTTTATTCTCTTCCTCCATAAAGATTCCCCCTTCTCCTATTTTTTCCTTCCCTACTAACCCCACATACAGTAGAGATGGGAGGTCTCATCTAGGCAAGTCTCGTAGGGGTCCAGAGGAGGCTGGACATTTAGGTGTGTAAGGCAGGTTGGGGACAGTACCTGGCCCAGCAGCACTTCACAAATGTTCACTGAATGTATGAAATTCAATGTGTACATGAAAGGACAAATGGCATCCTAAAAGCCTTCTGGGAACTTCTGGTTTCTGGTCCAATGTGTAGAGACCTTGGGAGTCATCACTCTTGTTGGCAATAAGAAAAAAATTGAAAAAAAATGTATTCATAAACTGAAAATCAGCAACTCTTCTTAGATCTTCCAGAGGACTGAGGTCATAGGGAAGCCACTGTTCTGTTCTGAAAGTGGACAGAGAACTACAGACCAACCTACTTCCAGGAGACAATGGGCAGGGAAAGAATTCCACGTGTTTGGTGGGTTTCTCTACTTGGTATTTGGTCCTCCTACAGCCAAGGGAGCTGGACACATGAGGAGAGAGTGATGCTACCATTGCCTGAACAGACTGCTTCAGGTTCCCTGATGGCTATGGCTATGGATTTTAGAACTTAGGTAGATCACACCCATAGAGGTACCGAGAAATTTGTCAATATTTACTATGAGACAATGGGAAAAAGAAGACAGGACTGACCAGGCTGTATCTTGACAAGTCTGCTTCAATATAAAATAGAAATATTGTTACAGGGCTGGAAGCTGTAATTTTTTTGAGGTGTTGGCTTCTAGTGAACTCTAAGTTAATATGCTAGATTGCCAACCAGTTCATAAGCAGGCTGTGCAGGCCCAGACTACAGTTCCTGTTGTGGCCAGTGGAACTGTGAAGTTTGATGGAAATAGCACTTCTTCAGTCAGAACTTCCCACTGACTGCTCAGGCTACTCCTAACAACACTGTGTGGAAGATTGCAAGTGATTGCTTCTGTTTTCAAGGTTGTGCTAGTAGCTGAAGGGGGCGGAAGTCCGTTCTCCTTTTGGTCATTAGTTTCAGCAACAAGTTATGTGAATTGATTCATTTCACTGTGGAAGCATGATAAATTAGTATGTGCTGTAACTAAACACATACTTGTATTATACATATGTGTGTGTGTATAAAATTCCTGGCAGCACCTTCTCTAGCAACTGCCTGTTTGAGTTATTGCCTTTAAGAGCTTTAGTGCTAGTGTTTTGCATGACTTACATACATTTCACTAATGATGTTCTTATAGTACTATAAACACATGAACTCTGTATTAACATACTGTGAGCCCAGCCTATTGCAAAAATTCAGTCCTTTTATAATATTGTCTACAGGATATCAGCACAACATAACTGGGACAAAGTGGAGTATTGTTTTCTTATTAGGTTAATTCTGTGGTAGTGTTACAGAACAAACAAGGGGGGCCTGGGATGATATACTATTATTGAAAGAAGGCCCCAGGTCCATTATGTCCGCTGCCAGAGGAAAGATGTCTCTCATACCAGAGATTTGTGAAAAGGAAAGGAAATGTTTATTTAATGCTATACTAACTTAAAGTAGTGACCTAATGTCTTTACCAAAATCCCAAAGTCCCTTCAAACACCCACAAACAGACACAGTCCTTCCTTCCTTCCCCCTTTGCCCAGTCCAGAGTACCGTATCTCAGGAAAGGAAATAGAAGTCTATGGCTCAGGCAGTCCTCTAGTTCTTCTCAGTTAGTAATCCCTCTCGACTGGGAGACCTCCCTGGATTCTCGGCACCCTTGGCTGAGTCGCCGGGATCTCTGCTAAAACCAGGTGGTAGTTCCCCCTTCTAAAGCTGTGGGGTCCCCACTCTGCCAGGCCGCATGGTTCTCTCCTCCAGGGCTGCCGCGTGGTTCCCTCTCTCTGGGATGCGGGAGTCTCCATTCTGCTAAAGATGCGTGGTTCTCCTCCTCAATGGCCGCCAAATCTGGGTTTTAAATCCCCGCGGCCAATCTTCCTCTGCAGCCCCATTTCCGACTCCTCCCACACTCGGCTTCACATGCCAGAACTCGTATCCTTCCAGCTTTACTGGGCTGCCATCATGAGTCTGGGCAGGCGTGGCCCCATGTCCTGGAGCCAATCCTCTCTGAGCTCCCACGCAGGCACTGTAACTCAGGGGACCTGACCCCCAGTTATATCTGGGTGGGGAAGTTACTTCCATTCCCCTGCCTTAGAGCTGATCACAGCTACTTAACATATCTATGCAACCAGTCAAAGGTTATAGATATGCCAAACAACCACGCCAGAGCTTAGCTGCAAGGCTGTTGCTATGCTAAACAGCTCTCAATGGCCCTGCTCCATTTGTCCCTTCCCCCAACCCACACCCTGGGCGGGGGGATGGAGACATCCCAAAATCTCCTGGACACCTTAAGTTCTGGACCCCATTTCAAATGCCTATTTGGGCCCCGCCCCCCTTAGCTGCACCCTGTAACAGTAGAACATATACCTATTTTCAGTAAACACTGGTAATACAGTTTTGATATAAGGCTTTTCCAAATCAGATCAATGAAAGTATTAATAATTTTGGTTGCATAACAGCTCTGACATACTAGAATCACATGTAGTGATATTCAGTGGTCTTTTTTCATGTCATGTAATGTTATCTATGTTGATATGTCCTTATGAATTTATCCAGTATAGAGTTATAACATGTTCTTACTTGATACCTGAGTATTGCATATATTCAGTGACTTAAAAGCAAAACTTCTTAAAAAAATTTTTCTTGGCAGCTCTAGGTTTATAACTTTAGGTAATGAATAGTAGTGGGACTAATAGCTTTAATGGGAGAATTGGGAATAAGAACTACAGAGATCCAAGGTTGGCCAAAAGTTAGGAGAAATGGCTAAACAGTAAGTTTTTGTGTTTGTTTTCTACCTCCTAAAAATGTGGCCTACTTTTAGGGTTTAAGTCCTTAAGTATCATTGCCAAATGGTCATGAGTGTCACTTTTGTTCTAAAAATTATTTTTAAAGGTTTTTCCAATTCATCTCACACTTAACACAAATATATGTTTCAATTTATTCAAGAACTTATGAGGATAAAATGTCAGCAATAAACCTGCTCCTATAGCAGGGTCTGACAGGAAGGCGGGAAACAAAGCCATTGCTCCCTCTTTGGTATATCCTTAACTTCTAAGTCTTCTGCAGGAACCTCAGGCTAAAAGTCTCCTGTGGATGGACACCGGCCAGCAGTATCCATCTTGGCTGCGGATGTTCGTCAACACACAAGAAAAACATACACAGAGACAACCAGGTCCTGTGTGGGAATAGGAACAACAGGGCCACTCCTCACGTGGGGAGCACGCAGCTTGGCCACCCTCCTGGGTGGGGAGAGCGCCATTCCCCCTCCGGAGAGGCTTTTTATTGGTTTTGTTTGAATAAGAATTGAGGTAAAAGCTCATTACTCATTGCTAGGAAGTAAGGATCAAACAATAGATAACAAGGAAGTCTGAGGGCCTATTTTGAGTCAGGGTCAAAGAGCTGTAAAACTTTAAAGAACAAACTTACTTCTTCCTTGGACCCTTATCATTCAACTGAGAGCATTCTAAACAAAGCAGGTTTCACAGGAGTTCACATATTCTTTCCTAGGCCTGATCACCCGGGAAACCCGCCCTTTTCAGCACAGAGCTGCACCACCCTGTCATTGTTTCAGACTTAGGTGGAACAAGGGAACTAAGGCAACCAAGAGATAAGGAGGTTTTCTCCCAGACATTGAGGACTCAGGCTATGTCAAAGCCAAGGAGCGACGGTCCATCACCCCCTTTTGCTGTAGCCCCCAAAGTCCTTTCTTGGGGGCCTCCCACGTGATCGTGCCTGTCTTAGATTGTTTCCCCCTTGGGGAATCTTACCTGTCATTGGCTAACTGACCAAGCTTTGGGGTTCAGTTATAAATGAGGCAGCAGAAGCAGCGCTCCTGCTTATAGTCCAAGGCCACTCCCTCAGCCTTAGCCTTGGTGAGGGTTACAGCTTCTTATACTGTTGGGAACCGCCCTGACTGGTATCAGAAGCTGAAAGCCCCGCCTAGGCTAAGGCTAAGGGAACGCCCTTGGAACCGTAAGCCAGCAAGGAAGCAAAAGCTTATCTCCCTGGCAGGAATGCTGCTTCTGCTGCTTTATTCATAACTGAACCCCCCAAAGCTTGGTCAGTTAGCCAAAGATGGGTAAGATTCCCCACGGGGGGAACGACCTAAGCCAGGCACGATCACTTTGGGAGGCCCCCCAAAAGAAGGATTTGGGGGGCTGCAGCAAAAGGGGGTGATGGACCCTTGCTCCTTGGCTTTGACATAGCCTGAGTTCTCATCGTCTGGGAGAAAATCTCCTTATTGCCTTAGTTCCCGTGCTAAGCCTGAAACAATGACAGGGTGGTGCAGCTCTGTGCTGAAAAGGGCGGATTCCCCGGGTGATCAGGCCTAAGAAAGAGTATGTAAATTACTGTGAAACCTTCTTTGTTTAGAATGCTCTCAGTTGAATGAGAAGGGTCCAAGGAGGAAGTTAGTTTGCTCCTCAAAGTCTTACAGCTAGCTCTTTGACCCTGACTCAATAGACCAGCAGAGTTCCTTGTTTTCTATGGTTCCTTACTTCCCCCTGATAAGTACTGTACTTTACCTGAATTATTATGCAAAATGAGCCCAATAAAAGCAGGTATGGACTGTAAATCAGGGCGCTCCCCTCTAGGGGGGGTGGCCATTTCGTCCCTACTTCCCCAAAGAAACTAGTTTGTCTCTGTGCATGTTTGTTTGTTTCTCGCGTGTTTTTCAGCGAGTCATCCGCAGCGTTCCGTGGTCACTGCTGGCCGGTGACCCACACGCAACATTATACCAGGCAGGGCAGTTCCCAACAATCTCCTATGTATTATCCACCCCCAAAGTAAATGGTTTCTTCCTGTGTTTTACACTGTGACCTGCATTATCCTTTTTTCCTAACTACATTTAAAATTATTTGATTTTATGATCTGTTCTTTCATATGGCATCATGAGCAAATAGCTTTGTTTTAAAACATGTTCCAGTTATATGGCTAACTCTTTTTTTTTTTTTAATAAGAAAATAAAGAGTAGTGGATCTTCATTAGCCCATAAAATTCATTTTATGTCTCAACATTTAACGTCTAAGCCCCGGCTGGCATAGCTCAGTGGATTGAGCGTGGGCTACGAACCAAAGTGTCTCAGGTTCGATTCCCAGTCAGGGTACATGCCTGCATTGCAAGCCATGACCCCCAGCAACCGCACATTGATGTTTCTCTCTCTCTCTCTCTCTCTCTCTCTCTCTCTCTCTCCCTCCCTTCCCTCTCTAAAAATAAATAAATAAAATCTTTAAAAAAACATTTAACGTTTAAAGAAAAAGAAGTATAGCTTTGTTTTTTGGTTAAACTTTAAGTGTTTGTTTTGCATACTTGAATTTATTGTTTCCATGTTTTTAAGCTAGATGTGCCAGCTTTGTTTCTACACTGCAACTCAAAGTTAACATTTCTTATCACTCCATTTGAAAACCAGTAATTCAGAGAGGACTTTTGGCCAAGATGGAGGAATAGACAAACACACTTTCCATCCTCCCACAACCAAAAGGACAACAAATTTAAAAACAAAGAATAACTAGAATTGCCAGGAAATTGAACTGTATGGAAGTCTGACAACTAAGGAGTTAAAAAAAAAAAAACACATTTATACAGTCTGGTAGGAGGGGCAGAGATAGGCAGCTAGGGCAGAGAGGATGTGTGGCAAGGCAGTGGCTAGTGGACTAGGTGGTCCCACATTTGTGTGTGGGTAAACCAGAAGGAACAACTCAGGAGTGAGACAGACTGAGCAACCCAGGGTTCCAGTGTAGGGAAATAAAGCCTCAAGGACCTCTGACTGAAAAAGCCTGTGGGGGTTGAGGCAGTGGGAGAAACTCCCAGCCTCACAGGAGAGTTCACTGGAGAGACCCACAGGGTCCTAGAAGGTACACAAACTCACCCATCCAGGAATCAGCACCAGAAGGGCCCAATACGCTTGTGGGTAACAGAGGAAGTGACTGAAAGCCTGCCAAGAGTGGAGCGCTCACCATTATTCCCTCCTGGACGCCTCTCCCACATACAGCTCCACAACACAGCTATGTGGGTTCCCCCACCTTGGCAAACACCTAAGTCTCCACCCCTTACTATGTAATAGCCACACTGAGACAAATTATATATATATCCCAAATGAAAGAACAGATCAAAGCTTCAAAAATGGAACTAAGCAATGAAGATATAGTCAACCTATCAAATACAGAGTTCAAAACACTGGTAATCAGATGCTCACAGAAATGGTTTTGTATGATCACAAATTAGAGGCAAAAGTGAAGGCTATGCAAAGTGAAATAAAAGAAAATGTACTGGGAACCAACAGTGATGAAAATGAAACTGGGACTCAAATCAAAGATTTGGAGCAGGAGGGAAAAATAAACATTCAACCAGAACAGAATGAAGAAACCAGAATTCCAAAAAATGAGGAAAACTTTAAACATTCCAACATCTGAATCATGGGGGTGCCAGAAGGAGATGGCAAAGAGCAAGAAATTGAAAACTTATTTGAAAAAATAATGGAGAACTTCCCTAATCTGGCAAAGGAAGTAGACTTTTAGGAAGTCCAGGAAGCTCAGAGAATCCCAAAGAAATTGGACCCAGGAAAGCACACACCAAGATAAATCATAATTAAGTTATCCATGATTAAAGATAAGGAGTGAATCTTAAAAGCAGCAAGAGAAAAGGAGACAGTTACCTCCAAAGGAGTTCCCATAAGACTAGTAGATGATTTCCCAAAAGAAATCTTACAGGCAAAAAGGGGCTGGAAAAAAGTATGCCAAGTCATGAAAGGCAAGGACATACATCCAAGATTACTCTATCCAGCAAAGCTATCATTTAGACTGGAAGGGCAGATAATGTGATTCCCAGATAAGGTCAAGTTAAAGGAGTTCATCATCACCAAGTCCTTATTATATGAAATGCCAAAGGGGCTTATCTAAGAAAAAGAAGATTAAAAATATGAACAATAAAATGACAACAAACTCACAACTATCAACAACTGAACCTAAGAACAAAAGCAAAGTGTGCAAACAACTACAACAGGAACAGAACCAGAGAAATGGAGATCACATGGAGGGTTATCAGCTAGGAGGGGGAGGGAGGAGAATGGGGGAAAAAGCATGGGGAATAAGAAACATAAATGATAGTTACAAAATAGACAGGAGAGGTTAAGAATAGCATAGAACATTCAGAAGCCAAAGAACTTATATGTACAACCCATGCACATGAACTAACATAGGGGAATGTTGGTGGCGGGGGGAGGTGGGACTGGAATGCAATGTGGAGGGGAATAAAGGGGAGCAAAAGAGTGGGACAACTGTCATAGCATAATCAATAAAATATATTTTTTAAAAAGAAAATGAGTAATTTATTTACTCTTTCCTCAAACAAAATATTACATTTCTGATATATTGACAAAATAGAATTAAATTGAAGAAGAGGGTGGAATTGCAATTTAGACCACTCCTTATAGTACTAATCAAAACATATACTTTATTCAAAATGAACTTATTGTGATTTTGGATTGGCTTTAAAAATCACAGCCTTAGCAGCAATAATCAGAATGGACAAACACTGCCCTTTTCCTTGTGGAGAGCAGTGTCAAGTAAAAGCTGCGTATAACTAGCAATAAGTAAATTGAGCAGTTGTATGCTATTTATGAACTGAATGTTTTAAGACTTGTGTATAAACTGCTTTTTCCAAATTCCATATAACTTTTAAATGGCTGAAACTACTGTTGTGTACATTAGTCTGTATTTTTGACATATTTATCTAACTTCAAAAAAATAAAATTTGTCTTGACAAGTTTTTTCAAAAAACACAACAAAAACAGAAGTAGACAGAGAGGCAGATACAGAGAGTCACAACTCACCAAGAGCAGAAGCTGCTACTGGAACAAGGACTGTTCCTGTTACCTAACCCATCATGTCCAGTTTTCAACAAAAAATTACAAGACATCCTATAAAGGCACAAAACACAATTTGAGATACAAAGTAATTATCACAACCAGGCTCAAATGTGGCAGAAATTTTAGAATTAATGGTCTGAGAACTTAAATAACTGATTAATATGCTAAGGGCTCTCACAGAAAAAGTGGACATCATGCAAGAGCAGATGGCTACTGTAAGCATACAGCTGGATACCTTAGGAAAGAACTAAAGGGTATTTCTAGAGATGGAAAACACTGTACCAAACAGAGAATGAATGATTTTGGTGGGCTCATCAGTGGACTGGGTGTGGCACAGAAAGGAACCAGTGAGCTTGAACATATGTCAACAGAAACTTCCCAAACTAAACAACAAAGAGAAAAAATGGGAAAAAAATTTAAAGAACAAAATGTGCAAGAATGTAGAACAATCACAAACATTCTACCATATGTGTGACAGGTGTACTAGAAGGAGAAGAAAAAGAGAAAGGAATAAAAGAAATATTTGAAGCAATAAGGACTGAGAATTTCTCCAAGTTAATGAACACTAAACCACAGATGCAGAAAACCTAAAGAACAGAAAGAAGGATAAATACTGAAAACTGCACACTTATTTAGGCATATTATATTCAAGCTGTAGAAAATCAAAAACAAAGTGAGAATCTTTATTGAAACCAGAGAAAGAATGTTCACCTTGCTTGTAGAGGAACAAAAATGGGAACCATGTCAGACATCTTTTCAGAAATTGTGCAAGCAAGAAGAGAGTGGAGTAAAATATTTAAAGTATTGAATGAAAAAAACCTATCAACTGGAATTCTGTATCAGGTGAAATTATTCTTCAAAAGTGAAGAAAAAATATGAATACTATATGATTCCATTTATATGAGGTGTCTAGAGTAGTCAAATTCATAAGGACAGAAAGTAGAGTGGTTGTCCTGGAGAGGAGGAATGGAAAACTACTGTTTAATGAGGGCAGAATTTCAGTTTGAGAAGATAAAAATGTTCTGGATGTGGGTGATAGTGATTGGTGAACAAAATATGAATGCACTTAATGTCACTGAAAAGTAGATTAAGAATGGTTGAAATTATAAATTTTATGCTATGTATATTTTTTATTTTACACTAAAAAATAAAAAGTTTTTAAATGGAGAAAAAAAGAACAAAAAATGAAAGAGAAAGAAAGATGTTCTCAAACAAAAATTGATGGAATTTGTCACCAATAGACTTGCCTTGCAAGAAATGGTAAAAAGGAATTCTTCCCAGAGAAGGAAAATGATATAGGTTAGAAATTTGGTTCCAAATAAAGAAACAAAAAGCGTTAGAGAAGGCAACTGCTAAAAAAAATTAAAATAAAAAAATAAGTATAGTTGAGGAGAAAAAATGGAATCACATACAATGCTCAAGTAAAACCAAGTAAGACAGAAAAGGAGGGGAAGATCAAAAACAGAAACAAGGGCAATGAACAGAAAAGAGTTGCAAAGATAGTAGATATTAAACCAACTATACTAATAATGAATTAAAGCATGAATAATTTAAATATACTGTGAATGAAAAGGGGCCACACACTAAACCTGACAAGCTCAGGGGAGGCCTGCACTGTGGCCCTGCAAACTCAGAGACCTAAGCCACAGAGGATGGTCTGAAATGAAAACTTTCTAACTGAAGGCAGTTCAGGCTGGTCATCTTGTCCTAGGCCAGTATTTTCCCTGACAAAAGTCAGTGTTAGCCCTGGCCGGCGTAGCTCAGTGGATTGAGCATGGGCTGTGAACCAAAGCATCGCAGGTTCGATTCCCAGTCAGGGCACATGCCTGGGTTGCAGGCCACGGCCCCCAGAAACTGCACATTGATATTTCTTTCTCTCTCTCTTTCTCCCTCCCTTCCCTCTCTAAAAATAAATAAATAAAATCTTAATAAAAAAGTCAGTCTTTACCTTAAATGAGGCTGTCTATTCCCTTTCCTTTCCTTCCTTCCTTCCTTCCTTCCTGCATTCCTTCCTTCCTTCGTTCTTTTCTTCCTCCTTTCCTTCCTTTCTTTTTTTCTTTCTTTCTTTCTTTCTTTCTTTCTTTCTGTATCTATAACATACCTAATAACATACTTTTGCAATATCGAAGTAATTTCCTTTTCCCAACCTCCACCTCTCAAAGCACAACCACCAGAGCAGAGACCACAAATTCCCTCATTGTTATTATTATCACATTACTTGTTAACTGTTAACTACCCTATATCCAACTATGTAGAAGATGTGTGTGTGTGTATTCCTTTTAGTTTTTAATCCAGTCCCAGATACTTCCCCCATTTTGCTTTCTCCCACCCATCACCAGTGAATTTCATGTAACCCCTTTGTACCTCATCCTTCGATTGTAATAAAATAAGGTACAAACCTGCCATTCTCTGGAGCATTATCTCATCTGTTGAGATTGTGCTTCCCGGCAATTGTTGTCAGTTTGAGTCAAACAAACTCATAAAAATTCTTACAGGTTTGGATGGTTCTTATGTTGACAATACCTACCAAAAGACAGAGACTATCAGAGTTATCTCAAAAAACAGATTGTCTACAAGAAACCCACATTAAATATAAAGAGACAGATACTTACTTTTAATTTTTAAAGTAAAGAGGAAAAAATATACCATGCTAATACTAGTCAAAAGGAAGTTGAAATAGCTCTATTGGTTTCAGACAAAGTGGACTTCCTAGATCTAAATGTAAAATCCAAACTTTAAAACTTTTAGAAGATATTATAGGAGATAATCTAGAGGTAACCTTAGGCTAGTGATGACTTTTTAGATACAACACTAGAAGCACAATTCAGGAAAGAAAATATTGATTAGTTGGGCTACATTAAAATTAAACACTTCTGCACTATGGGAGATGCTGGTAAGAGAATAGAAAGCTAAGCCACAGATTGTGACAAAATATTTGCAAAACACATATCTAATGTAAGATTTGTACTCAAAATATACAAGACCTCTTTAAACTCAACAGTAAGAAAACAAACAACTCAATTTAAAAAATGAGCAAAAGATCTGAACAAGACTCCTCACCAAATAAGATATAGAGGTAGCCAATAAGCATATAAAAAGGTGTTTCACACCATATGTCCTTAAGAAAATGAAAATTAAAATAATAATGAGAGACCACTATATACGTATTAAAATAAATGGCTAAAGTCCAAAACCATGAAAAGACCAAATGCTGGCAGAGATGTGGAACAAGAGGAATTCTCATTCATTGCTGGTGGGAATCCCAAACGGTGCAGCCATCAGTTTGGTGGTTTCTTTCTTTCTTTTCTTTATTCTTTAATCCTCACCGAAGAATATATTTATTGATTTTAGAGAGAGGAAGTGGGAGGGAGAGAGAGAGAGAGATCCATCAATGTGAGAGAGAAACATTGATCAGCTGCCTCCTCCTGACTGGGGACTGAATTTACCACCTAGGTATATGCCCTGACTGAGGATCAAATCCACATCTTTTGCAGCACTGGCTATACTCCAACCAACTGAGTTACCTAGTTATGCCAGTTTGGCGATTTCTTATAAGGCTAGGTTTTTTACAGTCTTAACATACAATCCAGCTATTGCCCTCCTTAGTATAATATTTACTCAAAGGTGAAGTTTGGGCCTAGATGGAAGTGTAGGTAGAAATGCTTCACTTTCTCACACAACCAAAAGAAAGATACCAACCAATCTAAAAACAATAAACAACCAGAAGAGCCAGAAAATCAAACTGCATGGAACTCCTATAACCAAGGAGCTAAAGAAACATTCTCTCAGACTTGTAGGAGTGGCGGAGACGGGCAGAGAGGTTGTGTGGCCAGGCAGCAGACAGGTGAAGTGGGGCTGGCTGAACAGGAAACTAAAGACTCAAAAGGTAGCCGGAAACTACTGCAGGAGTTGCCACAGAGAGAGAAACTCCCAGTCTCACACAAGAGAGTTCATTGGAAAGTGGGGCTGGAGCAGAGTGATCCAGCAGCATTGTTCCCTCTCTGACCCCTCCTCCACAGACAGCACCCCAACACAGCAAAGAGAGTTGCCCCACCCTTTGGAATACCTAAGGCTCTGCCCCCAAACAACATAACAGGTGCACTGAGACAAAGAAATATGGCCCAAATGAAAGAACAGAGAAAAACTCCAGAAAAGAAGCTAAGTGATGAGGAGATAGACAACCTATCTGATGCAGAATTCAAAACATTGGTAATCAAGATGCTCACAGAAATGACTGAGCTTGGTCACAAAATGAAGGAATAAATGGAGGCTACTCAAAGTGAAATAAAACAAAATATACAGGGAACCAACAATGAAGGAAAGGAAACTGGGACTCAAATCAATGATTTGAAACAAAAGGAAGAAATAAACATCCAACTGGAACAGAATGAAGAAACAAGAATTCAAAAAAAAAATGAGGAGAGGATTTGAAACCTCTGGGACAACTTTAAACATTCCAACATCCAAATCATTGGAGTGCTAAAAGGAGAAGAATAAGAGCAAGAAGTCAGAAACTTATTTGAACAAATAATGAAGGAAAATTTCCCCAATCTGGTGAAAAAAATAGACTTCAAGGAAGCCCAGAGAGTCCCAAAGCTAAAGAAATTGTATCCAAGGAGGAGCACACCAAGGTACATCATAATTAAATTAACCAAGATTAAAAATGAAGAGAGAATCTTAAAAGCAGCAAGAGAAAATGAGAGGGTTACCTACCAAAGAGTTCCCATAAGACTGTCAGCTGACAGTCTTGAAAGAAACCTTACAGGCAAGAATGGGCTAGAAAGAAGTACTCAAAGTCAAAAAAGGCAAGGACCTACATTCAAGATTACTTTCTATCCAGCAAAGTTATCATTTAGAATGGAAGGGTAGATAAAGTGCTTCCTAGATAAAGTAAAGTTAAAGGAGTTCATCATTACCAAGCCCTTACTATACGAAATGTTAAAGGGACTTATCTAAGAAATAGCAAAAGATCAAAAACTATGAACAGTAAAATGACAAGAAACTCACAACTATCAAAAACGGAGCCTAAAAAGAAACAAAAATAAAACTAAACAAACAACTAGAACAGGAACAGAACCAGAGAAATGGAGATCACTTGAAGGATTTTCAGTGCAGAGCAGGAGGGAAAGAGTGGAGGGAAAGGTACAGACAATAAAAAGAATAATTGGTAGGCATAAAATAGACATTGAGAGGTTAAGAATGGTATAGAAGACAGAGATGTCAAAGAACTTACATGTACAACACATAGCCATGAACTAAAGGAGGAGAATGCTGCAGGGTTGGGGGGTGAAGGGCGGAGGGGTGACAAAGGGGAAAAATTGGGAAAACTGTAATTGCATAATCAATAAAATATACTTAAAAAAGATTTACTCAAAGGTGTTGAAAACCTGCACATGAATGTTTATAGTGGCTTTAATCATAATTACCAAAATCTGGAAGCAACCAAGATATCCTTTAGTAGGTGATGGATACACACATTGTAGCACATTCAGACAACAGAATATTACTCAGTGATAAAAAGAAATGAGCTCTCAGGCCATGAAAAGACATGCAGGAAGCTCACATGCATATCACTAAGTGACAAAAGCCAATTTGAAATCCTACTTACCATCTCATTTCAACTCCAGGACATTGTGGAAAAGGCAAAACTATGGAGACAGTAAAACCATCAGTGGTTGCCAGGAGTTTGAGGGGAAGAAAGAGGAAATGGGCAGAGCATGGGGGATTTTTAGGGCAGTGAAACTACTGTTTGACATTGTAATGGTGGATACCTGCCACTGTACATTTGTCAAACTCATAGAATGTACAACTCCAAAAGTGAACCCTAATGTAACTTATGAAATTTGGGGGATGATGATGTGTCAATGTAGGTTCATTGATTTTAGCAAATATTCCACACTAATGTAAGATGTTAATAACAAGAGCAACTGAGTGTGTAGCAGAGAGGTGGTACAGGAGAACTCTCTATACTTTCTGCTCATTTTTGCTGCAAACCTAAAACTGCTCTAAATAATAAAGTCTATTAATTGAAAAAATAGAAGCTCCAACTCTTTAGCTCAAAGTCTTGCATCAATTAACACAAGAGTATTCTGTAGTTAATAGCATTTACTTACAAACAAAATATTAAAATGTTTAAACAGTTTGTTCTCTTAATAAATGTGTTCTTTATTACATTGCTTCCTATAGTAACCTTTTCCCACTCATTTAACAAATACTTGAATATTTACTATGTGCCAGGCCTAACGCAGTACTGGGCCCATGTTGAATGAATGAATGAGTGAGTATATGAATGAGTGAGTGACACTAGCCCTGCTTGATGTTCAGCGCCCTCATTGTTTTTTTAAAAAAAATTTATTTATTTATTTATTTTAGACAGAAGGGAAGGGAGGGAGAAAGAGAGGGAAAGAAACATCAATGTGTGGTTGCTTCTCCCGTGGCCACCACTAGGGACCTGGCCTGCCACTTAGGCATGTGCCCTGACTGGAAATCGAACTGGCAACCCTTTGGTTCACAGCCCACGCTCAATCCACTGAGCTATACTAGCCAGGGCCCTCATTCTTTGCTCTACCTCCTTTCAGCTCTGCCTTTGCATCAAAGGCAGTTTTGCTGTCCACAAACAGGGATTTTCTTTGGCATTTCCAACATTGTAGCTAGTTAGAGGGTTTGGGAGCATCAGATTTTTATAGCAAATCAACAAAGAATAGGAAGCAAGCAGACTTTGAGATAGTGCATTTTAGAACTTCTCCATCACCTGTCATACTCCACATTTGCAGGTCTGGGTTTCTCAAAGCATTGCTTTCTGAGGAGCAAGGACCATTTGGGCAGAGTTATTTGTCTACTAAACAGTCACAACGTCATTCAAGAGAAAAGCTGAAAGCTAAGTCAGGTGATTTGCAGAATCAGACCTGACTTCAGCCTTTGGTTCAGTAAGCTAGACTTGCCAAGTTCCAACGGTGAGACTTTGACCCAAAGTCTAATCTAGTATGTGTTCTTAGGCTCCTGTGTCAAAGCCCCATAGTTAAACTCATCCAGGTAGATGAATTCTCAATCTTAACTGATGAAATGGGATTACATTCTATTTTTTCTTAAGTCTTTAACAAAAACTTTGCACAGCTATGTGGATCAACCACATCATCTTACTTCAGCTACTGGAAGAGTCAATATTTGTCTAAGTCTTAATGCTGATGACTCGGAATGCTCTCTTAACATGTTTCTGTCCCAGCTGGTTTCAGAAAAGCAGTTTAACATAAATCATTATATAACTAACATCCTTGTATTTGGGTGGCAGCAAATTGTAATATCCTTTCTACAAGATCATTACAGACTGGGAAGCCATCACTGACTGTATGGAAGGGTGAATAATACCCCATGACCAATGGGTAATGAAAAGTTTGATTCCATTTGTTTCTTTTGTGCCCATTTTCCAATACAGCTAGGAAATAGGAAGGCAGTGCGGGGAGACTTTAAAATTATAGTATTACTTATAATGATACATTTTATTACATATCAAGGAAAGGAGAGATGGGAGAAAGGAAAAGCACAGAGATGAGTAAAGATCATAAGTTGTTTGAGAATTTCTCCACATCCACCCTTCCCTTTGAGTTTTTTGTCACTCTCCCTGACACTGGCTCAAAACCTCATCATCCTTTGCTGCCTTCCCTTCTCCAGGCAGGCACCACACCAATTCTCCTGATTTCTCTCATATCTCTACTCTTTATCTTTTCGATGACTTTATTCAGATTCTTGTCACCTCTTCACTGGATGAATCTTTCATTCATTTCATTCACTCAACAAACATTGGCTGAGTATCTGCCAGCATGCAAGGCCCGGAAACACAAGTGTGAGTGACAGATCTGAGCCCTCTGTCATGAGACCTGCCATGGGAGCTGACAAGAAGGGTGACATGGAACACCTGTCCTGAGTATTATGAAAAGGGAAGTCTGGTGTTCTGAAAGTGGGTGAAGGCAAGTGACCCAGGTTGTGGGTTCAAGCACTGCATCCAGTGGCTGTGACATATGAGTTGAGACCTGAAGAGGAAAGTTTGGGGTGGTGGAGAGAATTTTCTAAACAGGCCTTGCCATGCCCCTCCACTCCTGACACCCAGAGTGCTTCTGCCTTGGACAGACAGTTCCACACCTCTTGGCATCTTATTCAGACCACGCACTTACTTTCTACCTTTACCTCCCACACACTGTGTTTGCAGATTCTGTTCCCATCACACACTGTTCCATAGGGCATTTTGCAGTTTTTGTACCCAGGTCTTTGTGCAAGTGGTTCCTTTCACTAGGATTTTGCTTTCTCCATCTTGAAAATTTATTCTTGTTCTTCAGGGCCCAGCTTAGAGGTTACTTTGATTAATTCTATAATTTTTTCCCTGACGTTCTATGTGTTACTCACAGAGACTGTTGTGCCATGTTATATTGATAGTTTATTTGCATGTTTTTAGGGTAAAAGATGGTTGAAGATAGAAAACTCATCATTACCTTTTCCAGTACCCAGCACCCAGTACCCAGTACCCAGCACCAGGTACCCAATACCCAGTACACAGCAGGTTTTCAGCAACTTTTTGTTAAATTGAATAAACACTCACTTAGGTAACCCAGTTAATGATTTTAAAAAAGATTCTTCTTTTATTAGGAAATCATCTCTGCAAAATTGCAACCTTCTGGGTATAATATTGCTGTAAATTTTTTATATGTAATTAAAAATTAATAGCCTATAATAGCTAGGACCTAAGTCCATGTAATTTAGTATGGTGTAAGAAGTGATCCTGAAATGTTTCCTAAACTTATGCCAGGTGAACAAGGTCAAGCCCTGCAGAGGTGCTGCAAGCATAATTAAGACAATGTAGTTGAAAAGGGAGCCCACACAAGCTTTATGTACTGGTACTTAGTAGTTAAAAATGACACTAAGGCAAAAAGTCTATTTTCCTGAACCCAAGTCTCACTGTAATTGTGATGGATAGTGAGCTCAACTCCTCCCTGCTGGAGAACCATGTGGGCTGTTGGTTTTGAGAACTGTCTCGAAAAGCCCCTCTGTCACACGATTCAGCAATGCAAGGAGGAGGCGGCCAACATTGTCTTTATGCTGTTAATTGTTCTGTGCTCTACGGTTTATGAAGTGCTTTCATGCACATTATCTTATTTGGAAACAGCTCTCTGAAGTAGGTGAGGTAGGTGTTTTCATTTTAAAGGCGAAGAAGCTATGGTTTCAGAAAGTTTCATTCATTTCTTCATTTGACAAATATTTATTGGATGTGGTTGGGCCAACACATGAAGTAAGGCACTTGCCTGGGCATGTATGCATATTCAGATCCAGCCTTCTGACTCCTCACCCATGCCATGCTCTTTCCACCACCCCACATGAATGAAATAAGCATCAGTGGAAATAGAATGTCGGAGTGGGCAAGAATAACTCAATTCTGTAAATTTTAGCTGTTAACATATCTGGGGTTCATTTCATACCTCACTTCTCCACTTAGACTCAAAGTTGAGCTTCAAATAAAGAGGCCTCTTCTGTCTGCCTTTCAGTATCCTTTGAAGTTTCCAGCACACATGGAATCTTTGGCATGATCCCATGAAATATTTCTGAGTTGAATTTTTTTCTATGCCAAAGCCCAGCCACCTAATTGAGCAACTTGAGGACTTACTTGCTTAGAAGTCTTTGGCTTTTGTTTACTGGACAATTGCTTTTTTTTTTTTTTTTTTGAATGAGTGGGCCATTGGATTAATAGCCAAGACTTGTATGTGAGATCCTGTGTGATATATAAACTGGATAATTTAGCCCTTTGATACAAGACATTTCCTCACACAACACCCACTGAAGTGTCTTCATGGAGCTAAATAAACAGAGACTCTCACAGCATCTGCCTGCTCAGAGTGCACAGAGTAGGAGCCTGAGCATGTGGGCTGGGCAATGGCAGTCTCTCCCTTGGTGGGAGTCCACAGTTCTGCCCACCCACCCCCAGGAGCTAGTCTCTCTGCCCTGGACGATGGGTCAGGAGGCAGAGACAAGCCTCATTGGCAGGTGAGGGAGTTGCCCTGACTTAGGGTTCTCCTTCCCCTTAAGAGACATCGACGTAGCTTCCAGGATCCCCATGGGGGTATGCTTCATAGCCAAGGGTGTAGCTTCCTGTCAGGTGGTTGCATGCTCCTGGTCCTGATGCAGTTATCAGTCAGATTGTCTCTACCACATAATGTTGGCTAATGACGTATAGTTATTCTGTTCTGTCTTTATCTGTTTCCAGAACACAGCCCAGAAGTTAACCACAGATCACATTCTTATACAGAAGGGAAAAATTTTGTTAACCCTTTGCCCACATCCCCATCAAGACCTAGATATTAATATTTCCTTTTTTTCAGATCTTAGGAATATCATAAGAACATATAAACATATTTGAAAGGTTTGAAAGAAAATTTAGATTAATGCTATGATTTTGCCACCATTATTCTTGATTAAGTTAAGCTTAGGACATATTGCCCACATCCTTGACATCCAGAGGTAAACCCTATTTTCTTCAGTGTGATGTAAATGGTGGTGCTTGGTGATACCAACAGAGCTGTCCATTATTCTTGTGCTGTCGTGTGTGTATCTGTCTTGCAAGAGCATACAGGGAGCTCTGCAGAGTCAGCAACAATGCAGATGGATGACAGGTTTGATGATGGTGTGCTGTGTCATGTAGGCACACCCAGTCACACAGCCCTGACCTGGAACCATCCTGGAAGAAGTGCTGCTTACCTGTTCTCACTCAAGTCTACCACCCAGGCAGGATCACAAGCCCTGGTGGGTTCACCCCACTCAGGCACATTTCTTAGCAATGTCTGAATGTAACTCAGGTCACTATCGGGGATCTATGGGAAAGTTGGAGTCCTGGTTATTGGGCATAAATGAACACTATAAGTTATTGTTGGGAAGAAAGGGGTGGGACAGAAGAGAAAGCCTATGATTATAGCAATGCAGAGAATGAAAAATGTTGAAAGGGAGATATAGATAAAAGACTACAGGGTTTTTAGTGCTGAGTGTATGAAGAACAGGTGATTTTCAAACAGGCTTAGTGAGAGGTAAATCAAGAAGCAGCAAGAAGTGAGGACTGCTTTGAGGTAACCCAATCATTGGGAAGTTTTGTGGTCATGGAGATAGTGTGAACAGGCCCCCCCCCCCCCCCCCCCCCCGCCAAGGGTCAGGAAGCTGATGAGGTGCCTTCCTCACAATACAATGGTTTTATCAAAGGAGTTTCT
Organism: Phyllostomus discolor; assembly: GCF_004126475.2. NCBI lineage: Eukaryota > Metazoa > Chordata > Mammalia > Chiroptera > Phyllostomidae > Phyllostomus > Phyllostomus discolor. The sequence continues at coordinate 117,400,092 of NC_040904.2, forward strand.
TCTTTAGCTTTGATGACCTACTGGGAGCAGATAAGTTGTGGCTGTGAGCTCTTTATAACCTACTGCACATGTTTACTTGGCGCTGTACCTCATAATGTAACTGTGATTCATGTCTTTAAACTCTTTGAGATGGGAGCAGCCGGTTGTACTAGAGTAGCTTCTTGTGTAACTATAAATTATAACATTTGGAGATAAAGATGCCACAAGTACCAGTTGTGCAGGGAGACACCAGACATAGTGCTTGGGCATATATTAAACATTACACACTGTTTTCACCCCAGAGATGATCATGTTTTCATGGGGAAGCCAGGAAGATCCAATCAATAGCTGTCTCAGCAAGGTTATTAGGTGGATGGTGATCACCTTTTGTAGTGGGAGGATGTGGAGTACATAGCGAGTTACAGCTTCCTAAAGGAGGTGAAATGTAAAATAAAGCAAAACTGGAACTTGACCAATCACAGGTGAGGAAGGTGTGCACAAGGAATGTAGGAAAGAACAGGGATATTAAATTTATGTCTGACTGCCACTATGACATACACCAGTTCTATGGGTTTAACCCTGTTTTCCAGTTTTTCACAAAGTCAGGTTGTCTTTGGCACATTTCTTTTAGTCCAGCTTAACGATAATATTATTCCACATCATTCTCACAGCCAGGAGTTGCCTGGAAGGACAGAAGGCCACCTACCCATCTTTTATTTCTGTCCTTCACAACTGTCCCAGAAGAACTGGGTAAACTTCTGGAGTGGTCCCCTCAACCCTGGTCCTTCCTGGCATAACTTTTGTCTCTGTTTCACTGACAGCGATTTATACAGATGTGATGGCATGTGGTTACTAGTGACTGTTGGAAATATTGCATACACTCCTACAGTTGAAGTCACACATTCTAAGGACTTCCAGACCAATTTCCCTTGTATATTCATTCATTGCTTTTGCATCTGTGTGCAAATCATGCACTATCAAGTGTATCTTCTAAGTTTGATTTTAGGCTTCACGAAAATCCTTGAAATAGAAGTTTTGATCTTCATTCCATAGACAGTCCAGGGTGCCCTAAGTACCCCTGGTGAGTGGTGTGCCTGAGAGGCACAGTAGTGCGTGGCTTATAGGTAGGACTCGGACTACAGTCATCATGCAGAGAGTTCCTCATCAGAATCCGCAGTCTGCCAAATTCTGGGCTCATGAGCTCCATAGCACTGCGTACAAGATTTGCTTCTATGTGCTCATGCACATTTTTCTAGGGAAAGTGTCTGTAGCATTAATGAGATTCTCTAAGACATCTATAGTCTCAGAGATGAGCAGTGTGTAATCATGCTCACCACCACAGCTCATATCTGTGTCTTTCCAATTGTTGACTCCTGGAGAATACCAACTCTTTCAGGTTTAAATTTCTGGTCTTTCTGATGTCTCTTAATGTAGTGTCAGGTTCCATTTGTCACATGACTAACTTTGCCCAGACAATTGACGTCTATGATGTTGGTTATAAAATGTTCCTGATTATGGTCCTTTTTTCCCCTCTGTTGTCTGTGATACAGTGTGGACCCAGATACTGATGAAGGAAGCACAATGTTTGAAAATAAAGATTGTAACCATAAAAGGCTACACTTGCTGGAGAATTTTTTATACTTGATTATAGTAGCTTCTCTGGAAAGCTGGCACTTTATTATACTTCTTACAATGTGCTGTGCACAGTAAGAACACAGCCTACCTCTGGGCTCTGTCCCTTTGAGGTGCCCCTCATTCTCAGCTGTCCTTGGGTGCTCACAGAACACCAGCTCTGTCTTGTCCCTGTCTGGACACTGAGAGCTTGACAATTACCCTGATGTTCCACAGCACAAGGTATGATTGCCTTACCGTCTCATCAAGAGAACTATGCCCTGGCAGATGGTGTCTGAGAGCTAATTACCTGAGACTCGTGAGAATAGCAAGGTAGGTGGCCAGCTGTGGGAGGGCGATAGGTGCAGAGAAAGTCTGAGGATGACAGAGCCAAGGAGTTAACTCTTTCTCAGCCATCTTGTAACACCGGAGGGTGTGATGGCAGCCTGGGCACAAGGAGTCACCTGGCTTCTTGCGGTTAACACAGACTTAGTTCAGATCCCCAGGGCCATTCTCTCTCCTCTTCTGTGATATGTTGAGCGACAATTCCAATGGATAATATGAACTGAAGAGGGAGAAACAGAAAAATATCTGAGTTTGCATTTATAACAAGTCAAATGTCTGTAGAACTTGGGAGGAGGATGGGGAAGTGAGTTAAGCTAGCAGATCTAAGTAATCCCAGATGCCTATGGTAGGTTGTCAGTTATCAGCGCCCTTTCCTTCCCTCTTTCCATCTTTATGAAAAGTCCCATTTGTTAGTTAACATAAACCCAAAGGAGCCCTCACTGGTGTGGCTCAGTGGGTTGGGCATTCCACAAACCTAAAGGTCACTGGTTCTATTCCCAGGAGGTCAAGGGCACATGGCCGGGGTTGAGGGCTGATAAAATTTTCTCTACCTCTTTTTCTCCTTTCCTTCCCCTCTCTCTAAAAATAAATAAATAAAATATGTTTTAAAGAGAGATAAACCCCAAAGAATACTGAGGCACTTGAGAGGTGATTGTGTGCTTCAGAGCTGCCCAAGTAGAAATTACAGTCAATGATGGAAACTGTTTTACAACTTTTCTCTCAGAGTTATCATTTACATTATCTGTTGCTGTGTAACAAACTACTCCAAAAACTGAGTGATTTAACAAATCAATGGTCCTCCTGGCCTAGTGACTCAGTTAGTTGGAGTGTCATCCTGTACACTGAAAGTTTGAGGGCTCAATTCCCAGTCAGGGCACATACCTAGGTTGTGGGTTTGATCCCCATTTGGGACATTTATAGAATCGATGTTTCTCTCACAGATCAATGTTTCTCCCTGCCTCTCTTCTCTCAAACTAAAATCAATAAACTTATTCTTGTGAGAATTTTAAACAAAGAAACCAGTGATTTATTATTTCTCATGACTCTGTGGGTTGGTAGGGCTCAGTGGGGTGGCATTTGCCCATCCCATGTGGGGTCTCCTATACAGCTTCCTTCTGCTGGGTGCTGGGCTGGGGCTGGTGTGTCCAGGATGACCACCTTTCCTTCATCACTGTCTCTGAACTTGGCAGAACTTGGCAGTGTAGCCTGAGTGTCTTACACATCAACTGATCCCCAGGTGAGTCCCAAAGTCAGCTCTGCCACATTCTGTTGGTCCCAGTGAGTCACAAGGGGAATCCATGGTCATGCAGCAGGGGTAGTAGAGCTTCCATCTTCAGTATATCAGTTGCCTACTTCAGAGCACGTGCTTTGACATTGAGAGCTTATTAAACACAGATACATAATTATCTTACATATTACATGGGGCAATTATACCCTCACTCCTGGGAGGACCACAGCTCCAAGAAGGAAAGGGACTTGGTCAGTGAAAGGAGGAGCTGATTTTGTCCCTTGACGCCTGAGCTCTGTGTCCTGCACGTGCCCTGGGACAAAGCTTCACCCAGAGGGAGGGGGTCTGAATTTTGGAACTCAGCATCAGGGCTGATAAAAAGGGAGGTGCTGACCTGGGTAAGTACTGCCTGGTCCAGTATGAAAGCAGCCACATGACCTTCTTGCCTGGCTCATAAATGACTTCTGAGTGTAACAAATGTAGCCCAAGGGGTGCAAGTCTCTGGTGAGTGTGATGAGCTGGAGGCCCATGTGGTGGCTTTCTGGGGTTGTGGAGCTGGCAAGCCAGGCTTGTCTGCCTCTAAATTTCCAGGTCTGTGTTGCACTGGTAAATTGCTGCCACTGGTTGGTTTGTAGTTATTTTGCTTTTCAAACTAAACCTCAGGAAAATTCTGGAAAAAAAGAAAGCTCTGAAATAAAAACCTTTTATCATTTTCATTTTTCTCTCTAAACAAGTGTCTCCAGTGTCTCTTCATTTGCTCGTGCTCCAGGTGCCCAGCTTCCCTGATCACCCCTGTCACTGTCACAGTGGACACAGATGTTTCCTTAGGTGACCCAGTTATTAATAACGTCCATTCCTACTTCCATCACAAGACTGCAGTGTTGTTTCCAGCGTTTGTTGTGCTCAGTGTTTTCCTCCTTATTTCATGCACATGGTTTTATTGTCTCCTTGTGACAATAATTCTCTCATGGGGCTGATTTTAGCCTCTCACTGCCTTAAGATCAGTTATTTTAAAACATTTTCTCACAATATTCTGTGTATTTTCTACAGCATAGAAGTTGTTATATGATTAGACAGCTTCTCATGTGTGACCTAGTGTGAAAAAATTTTAATAAGTACACAGACCATTCATTCACTGGGTTATACCAGTGACAAGATATACACAGTCCTATGGAACTTAGTATTTTGTAATCTGAAGTAATGAAGAGCCATTGCCTGAAATCTTGTGGTTTCTCAGAGTTTTCCGACAATAGTGAAAGTGTGGTTAATAGCTACTATTTGCTTTGCTTTAAGTAGGAGTTAGGAGTCGCAACAAGGAATGTCTCAATTTTAGACAATCAGATGCAATCAACTGCTGGGAATGCCAGGAGTGGGGGTAACAGAGGGCCAGCAGGGTTGAGAGTCAATGACAGTGTTTCAGTGGACTTTATCATGACTCCACTTCAATCTAGAAAGTCTCTGTTCTAATTTCATGCAAATCAATGGCAGGGTGATGGACAAGAGGTGATTGGACAGGGAAGGGGCAATCAGCACCAAGAAGGCAATGAAGTCTTTGCTACATCTTGGGACACCATGAGAGCTCCCAGCATGGGAGCTACTGGCCAATTTACTGGACACCCTTCCCTTCTGAGGGTCTTGATTGATCATTCCAGCAGACAGCCATCTCTCCCAACTTCTGTAGAACTTTCCATTACTCCTAAGGCACATGCCCCAACCTGCCCATTCTGTAGTTAGTTTTGTACCTTATCTATCCTAAATTTGATTATAAATTTCTTAGGCACAAGAATTCTTCCTTCTACCCATCTCTCTACTCACTGCCTGGAACTATGTCCGACTGTCATCTGGGTTTCAGTTGATCCAGGATAGCATTGATCCTTGGGAAATGTATTAAAAATTGTGTTGTATAACCAAATTTACCCATAGTGCATTCTTTTCATGACATTCATAATAACCACATGCTCTTGTATGTGGCTTGAAGTCTGAAGTCTTTTTCAATTCCGTATGAGTTTAGAATGGGATTCTTATATGTAAATAAGGAAGATGAATGTTGCAATAATAGAGAAGCTGATTATCACAATTTTACTAAGAGAACTTAACTAAAAACCTTCTTGATTTCTCCAAAGTCATGTGTTTTATAAGAGCATGTGAAAGGGAAAAACTGACAAGTGGCTGGGATCCATTCAGATAACTTACCCAAGTATTTCAGGTTACAAACCTTTTCTGTCTCTTAAGTTTTCCTAAATTCTTCTCTATCATTAAAACACCATTTAGAGTTAACTCTTTTCAAATATTTTATTTATTTATTATTAGAGAGGGAAGGGAGGGAGAAAGAGAGAGGGACAGAGAAACATCAATGTTCAGTTGCTGGGGGCCATGGCCTGCAATCCAGGCATGTGCCCTGACTGGGAATCGAACCTGCGATGCTTGGGTTCGCAGCCCACACTCAACCCACTGAGCTATGCCAGCCAGGGCTAGAGCTAACTTTTTAAGCCTTCAGAGGCCTTGAGTTTCAGACCATTATTAAGTATCCAGGGTCCAGGAGACTGCCATAAGCAGTAATGGTACTCCTGCAGGATTGTCACAGGTTCTACTGGACAGATCTTGTCCCATTTAAGATCAAATACTTGCTGTTTATACTGGTAAAACTACATTCCACAATTTAAATTTGTAAAATAGGGGATTTAATGGCATTTCACACAGTTTAACTGAATACTAGTGAAAATATTAACTATTTAAAATTGTTTTTACCAAAATGATAAATAGATAGTTTAAACATTCAAGAAGAACAAAGGCTTTTAAAGGAAATATTTATTTTATTTTATTTTATTTTAATTGTTGTTACAGTACAATTTTCTATCTTTTACTTCCATCCCAACCCACCCACCCAGCCCTTTCCTCCTCCCTCCCATTTCCACCTGCCTGTAGTTTTTATCCATGTGTCCTTTATACTTGTCCTGTAAACCCTTCCTTTTTTCCCCTGAATTTCCTCTGAAAGTCCCTCTCCTCTCCCCTCTGAACTCTGTCAGTCTGTTCTCTATTTCAGTGTCTTTGGTTATTAAAGGAAATATTTCAACTCTCTGCCCAACCCCTCTGCTTTTCCCCCATCCTTTGCCCCCAGAGGCGAACGATGGCTTTAATTTTGTAGAACTTTTTTTATAATTGCCCCTATATTTCTAAACAATGTGCTTATTATGCCCTTTATTGATTTATGGATTATGATTTAGACCTATCGACATTTTCATTAGGGTATTTGAAAAGTTTAGTTTTTATCTAACCCCCACTACTCCCACCCAACATACACATTCCTTCCCTTCACCTTCATAATGTAATAATGGCTCCTATTTTGTTAAATAAATATTGGTTATTTATGTTATTTTAACTATGTACATAATTACTTCCTAACTAAGTTGTGTTTTGCATTGATGTTTTTTCTGTCCCATCTTTTCCCCACCTATGGAGTAAACAATGACTGCGTTTTCCATTTGTATGTCTCTATTATTCAATACTGTTCCTACTTTTCCAAAAAATCTGTCACATACCCAGGAATCATTTTTTCAGATTCCCAGACCTGGTTCTGAATACTATCTGTTCCATTTGTTTCTTGGCATCTCCCTCCTGCCTACTGCTCCAGTCTGGACAGGGTCCTGGAGGATGGCTTCCAGCTGTCACCCCTGGGCATACTTTGCCTTACCCCTGATCAGAGCTTCTGCATTCAGGATTCCATGTCTTCTTCTTTCTTGGTTTATGCCCTTGTTTTGCTGATGTATATCTTCTAGTAGGTTCCTAAGAAAGGGAACATAGGAGGTAGGTAAATTTTTGTGTCCTCTGTGAAAAAAAATCTTTTTATTACCCCAAAGTTGGTCTTCTCCTTTCCTTTTCGTTTTCTTTATTCTTATGAGTTTATACCTTTTTTCTTCACAGTTGTTTAATTGACATTTATGATAGAAGTGGAGATAAATAAAGATGTTTAGGTTCAATTAACCAGAAGTTGCAATGTGTGGGTGTATATTTGTGTTTTATGAACTCACTGTCTCAGTCCCAGTTTTTATCCAGTAATTGTGCAACGTGTGCAGAGTAAGCCCATCTCTGTGCTTGACCCACTTCAAGACATGTGCTCACGTCTTGAACATCGACATGACAGTGCAGTTCTGAGAAATGATGAAATGAGAATCAGAGAAGTTGAGAAACTTTCCCAAGGCCACACAGTTCATGATCAGAAGAACTGAGATTTGAGCCCAAGCATGACTCAAAGACTGTTCTCTTTCCACCCTACAATGCAATAAGCAAACCCCAAGAGATTCCATGACTGGTGTGACTCAGCTGGTTGTGTATCCTCCCACAGAACAAAATGTCACTGGTTCAATTCCTAGTCAAGGCACATGCCTGGATTTTGGTCCAGGTCCCTTGTTAGGGATGTACAAGGAGTAACTGATCGATGTTTCTCTTGCACCTCAATGTTTCTCTCCCTTTTGTTCTCCCTCCCTTCCTCTAGCTCTAAAATAAATAAATAAATAAACAACTAAACAAACAAACAAATAAATAAATAATCTTATTACTCCCCCCCCAAGAGACAGGGCACATATCCCCATGTGCTAGAATGAACAATGGCTTCCTGGTGACTGGGAAGGGCTTCAAGGAAGAGATACAGAAAGATAAGTGGCAAGTGTAATTTCAGGTTGAGTGAGTCACAAGAGCAGGCAGAAGGTGCTGGCAATGCTGAGAAGCAGCAGGTGCCAGGAAGCATCTCTGCAAGAGATGGGCTATAAGATGAAAGAAGAAAGTGTTAGAATCCAGGCTTGGGAGTGGGCACCTCCTCCCTGTTACATACCTGACCTTAGGCAAGTTAGTTCCCTAAGAAAGGGCTTCATTTGTAAGATGAGAATGACAACAGCTTCTTTAGAACACTTGATAAATATAAAATATTCTTATTAGCCTGGAAAGGCCCATTGTGCTTATAAAAGACTTGGATAGCCAATCTGAGGAATTCATCCTATTTTTACAAGGAAAGGAGAAATAGAAAATACGTCTTAGATGGGAGTGGTGGTCCAGTTGGGTAAACCAGTCTGCTGACTGAGGTCTACCTCTGTGGTGTGGGTGGCAGCTGGCAGTGGCTCTGTAGTGTCTCCAGGGCAGCTGACAAGCATGGTGGTATCGAGCACTGTCCACGGAACAGTGTTTGTTCTCAGGGGGAGAGCAGTGGAAAATTTTGAGCTGCAGTTACAAACCATGTGCACGGAAACTGAAGATACCTGTTTAAAAGAAAAATCACAGTACTTTTTGAACTCAATGACAGCATGGGCCATTATCTGCTTTTCTCTCTTGCCAGCTCTAGAGTTTTCCTGGGATGTTATCAGAGCAAGTGTCAGAACAATGCTCACTCTGTTTTGTTTTTAACCTGAATTACAAATTACCCGCTAGCTGATGTAGGCCAGGCAAGGAAGCTTCTCCTGAATGCTGAACTTTTACAAAAATGTGGAGGCTTGGTGGTGTGTTAGTCTTTTTTATTCCTCTTCTTTTTCCTAATGAAGGTACTTTTTGTGTTCAGTTTTTGAGGACTACTGAAGATTGTTTGAGAACTTGACTGCTGTGCAGAGTAGTACTGACATTTTCTGCTGCCAACTGTTATTTATTATTCTTTTAAAAAAAATCAAACAAGCAAAAGCGATGCCTCTAAACCCAAAATAAAGCACAGAAACCCACGATTTTCCTTTAGTTCTTCCTGAGAAGCAAGACACTTTAGTCACCACTAAATTCTATTAAAACTGCATTTAAAGATATATTAAGATAGGCTTTATTTGATTATTTTTGCTGGGTGTGTTATGTTTCTCTTCCTGAAAGAAGATTCAAATTAAAACAAAGTTTTTGGGGGCCCTGTTTTATCCAGTTTATTTTTCAGGTGCCTGGCAGGGTATGTCTGACATGCTATGTCCCCAGCACACTCACTGTATATACTTCACCTACTCACCTCTTCACTTCGAGAATACTTTGCCCTTGACCTCTTGTCCTGCTTACTGGTGACATATGATCTATCACCTCTTTTCCACAACACAGTAGGCTTTTTGGGGACAGGGTTGTTCGGTCTCCAGTTTTGTAGCCTATGCTGAGCAAAACTGACGCCTGGCAGGAGACTGGAGTCTCTTTAAACATGAACAGAGCATCTGTGCTACAGGTGTCTGGTGACAATTGGTAGGAACGTGTAGCAGTATTGACAGCAGCTCTAGGAAGAGGAGTCAAGAAGTGACCTACCCAGGGGCGCAGGGACTCTGGGCCTGGCCCCATTACCCCGGGATCATCTGTTGCCCAACAGAGAGATGGCAGCTGTCTAGGTGTGTGAGAGTCCTGCTTAACTCTCTCTCATTCGTCTGCCGTTTCCTGAAGGGCAGGGTCTGTTCTTAATCATCTTTTTATCCCTACTTCTAGGATGTGATCAGTGAATGATGGAGAGAAGGAAGGAGGTAGGGAGGGTATAAGGTGTCTGGGTGTTTGCTATGGGGGCTTGTTCTGTGGGTTTCCAGATCTGAGCTCCCACTGGCCCTCAGTGTGTCTGTCCTTGGGAAGGAGTCACAGGGGGACACCCACACTAATATGCCCTGAAAACCCAGTTCCAGTCTCAGGGGCTATTTCAAAGTGGAAAACGGCAAAAACGTTTTTTTCTTTACTTTGTTGAAAAACAAGTTACTCCTTTTTTCAACTTTTATATACCAGGGCTAAAAATAGTATAAAAAAACATTTAAAAATCTATTTCAATGCATTCTATTGTTTCTTGAAAGAGGGTCATAAAGGACACAAGGACTCATGTGATTCGCTCATGAACACATCATGAGCTCTTTCAAAAGAAGGCTTTATTTAAGAAGAAATTAAGAAATGATGGCTCTAGTACAAATTATATTTAAATTTTTCATACAAATTTCATAGTTTGTCTCATCTCCACTGTGTCCATATGGTAACAAAAAGTCAGAGGAGCCTGTGTTTCAGAATGACTGTAGGCGGGACAGGAAAACAGCCCCCCCCCCCCCCCCCCCGCCCCCAGCCAAAGTATCTACTCACCAATGTCATCCTTGCAGCAGCCACAGGGGCCAGCGTTTGTGTGATGTACGCTGGGAATTGCCCAGGAAAGTTTAACTTGTGTGTTTGAAGCTCCAACACTCCAACTACCATCCTGACTTCTCTGCAGGTTTGAGAAACATGACCTCACCTTGATCATTGAACTCAGATGAAAATCTTTCAAAGATATTGGCCTGACTTTGAGGCATCAGGGACTGTGGAAGAAGATGCCTTACAGGGGCACTTTGCCATGAACTCATTTAACAGGTACCAGTGGCACAACTACCAGTTCCTATAATGTACATTCATATAGACTAATAAGTTTATAGCACTCTACATAAGTTAATTCCTATAAATGTGAATGAGTGGAAAGTCAAGTATAAAGAGAAGATACAAAATAACTGTAGCGCAAAGTGAATTGTATTACTCGCCATCACTGAATGAAGAGGGTTAAGTTTTTCAATCACTTTTGAAAATTGTATTTAATGTAAGTTATTCATTTATCCACAGAACACAGAAGAATAACCAGGTTCAGTCACTGAGAAACACTTGGTTCATTTAACACGGGAGGGGGCTCAAGCTGTCAAGTCAAGCCTGGCTAGTCCCTCAATTTTGAGAAGTCTGTGTCCAGGAAAGTTATATTTTCTGAAGGGCTCAGGGACATGAGTAGCAAGTGGGATCCCCAGCAGATGGTGGAGAGGCCCTTCCCCAAATCCCCAGAGATGTTACTTGTGTGAAGAAAGCTATGTTTGCAGAAGAGGGATTACAGCATCTTTCAATCTGCATTCTTTTTTTTAAAGATTTGATTTATTTATTTCTTAGAGAGGGAAGGGAGGGATAAAGAGAGAGAGAGAGATAAACATCAATGTGCAGTTGCTGGGGGTCATGGCCTGCAACCCAGGCATGTACCCTGACTGGGAATCAAATCTACGACACTTCAATCTGCATTCTTGAATCTACTCTCTCAATCTGTGTCTCCTCACTGGCTTAGGGACAAATGGAATGTCAAAATAAGCAATGTGTGCAGAGGGAAAAAGATAGTGGAAGAATTCAACACATTGTCTGACATGGGTGGTATGAATGGTGTCAGAAGCCACTGAATACCGGTGCATTCATGAGGAAGGCACCGACTTCTCATTGTGACTCTAGCGCCCTGACTTAGAATCCTTGGACTATTCATACAATATTTGCTCCGGCCTAAACCAGACTGAAAAATAATGTGATGTGCCTTATTTTTAGGCAGCTAAAGACAGAGACTCTTCTGGATGGCTGCACTGAAAATCACAGTGAGGGCTCCCTTCCCTAAAGTGCTAGTGGGAACTGTCTGGGCTTGTTGGCAAATTCCCTCTGTAGCTGGGACAGAAGCTTCCAGGGAACAGCCAGAGTCTGCGGGTTCTATTCTTCTGCAAATTTTTGGAAGCAATGGTGTGACTTTACAGCAGAATTGGCTTAGTGTCTGTGCCCATGACTGCAGGCACAACATCCCCTTCTTCTTCACTGATATAACTTGGATTTTAGCCTTGATCATTGACTCCTTGAATTAAAAATGACTTTTCCCAGGCTTCCTTGCTGCTGGGTGTGATGACTAGCTTCTGGACAAAAAAATGAAATGAATGTTTTGGGCAGGGCTTCCTGGAAGGCTCTCTGAAGAAGGCTGATTCAGCTGGCAGGTACACCTTTTTGATTTTTCCTTTTTCCTTTGTGCTGCTGCTTGAAATATGGACATGATGGTTGGTGCACAACAGCCATTTTAGGTCATAAGGTAACTTTGATGCTAAAAATCATGTACTAAGATGACAGGATAGAAAAATAGATGAAGCCTGGGCCACTGATGACTGCACAGCCACAAAAGAATTGGGGATTGCCTTCCTCTGGACTTCTTTTTAGTGAAAAACATAAACGTTTTATTTTGTGTGTGTGTGGGGGGGGTCCTCTCTTAAATGCAGATGACACTAATTTAATTAATTAAGGCTTTGTGACCAGTTTATCTTATCAGACCTCTACTTTTAATATTCAGTTGTGTGACCACATCCCTTACCCCTCCTCACTCTATTGCCTTTGTTTGCCTACCCCTCCCTTTTCTTTCCACATTCAGGTCCTGTGAGACTCCATCTCAGCAGCTCTCACTGACCAGTGCCAGCCATTCCCTTCACCCTCACCCTACTTGCTGCATCTCCACTGCTGAACTTCAGCCCTAGACTGACTCAGGCTCTTGCTTTTCTCATCTTCACACAGACTATTGTGAACTTTCAGAAAAAAAAACAAACATTCCTACCATCTTGTAGTCTAATGCTCTCCATGGCCCTTTCCATATGCCTCGTCAGCTCCCTCTTCTGTCCTCTCTGAACCTTCATAACCCTTCTCTAGCCAGTGACCACATGCCTCCCTTACTGGGAAGCTGCCCAGCTTCCTCTTTCCCTCAGCACCAGCTCCACAACCTGACCATCAGCTCCCTGGCTGGTGAAACAGGTGCATTCTTGATGTCTGGTGGAGAATGACCACCCTTTTCTCTAGTTGGCCCTCTCTCCTCCTATAGCCCTAATAGCCTTTCGCTCCAACTTTTATCTCCTCTGACGAGAATCCCCAGAAGCCCATAGCCATCTCTCCAAACTACACAGCCTCTTTCTCCCAGTGCTGCTTTACTTGAGAGAGTATTTTGCATGTGTATTCTTTTTCTTGTTTTTCATTTTCTTTCTAACCCATTGCAGCCTGACTTCAACCCCTCAATTCTATGGAAACTGTTCTTGCTAAGGCAACACATTTCTTCCTGGATATGAAATCCAGTGGGATACTTGCTGCCTTTTATTTTTTTACCTTCTCTGGCATTTGATGTGGGTTGGCAATTTGCTTTTTGAAGGCATTTCTTTCATGATTTATATGATAACACCTTTCTGTTATCACTCCCTCTTGGCAGAGCACATCCCCTCCTCTACATGGCTGCCTCCTACTCACCCAGACAGAGCACCGCCTCCTTAGGGGTGCCTGCCTTGACTGGCCTGTGAGCTGGGGTCCCCCTGCTGAGGGCGAGCCTGAGCTTGCTCCCACAGCCCCACAGCAACAGAGCCACCTGTATGCTCTCACTCCAGCTCATTCTTCCGTTCATCCGATTGTCCACTGTGTACCTGGCTATGAGCTGTTATTGCAGTGACTTATTGGCCTGGGCAATCATTTTCTTCTCTTTATTAATTAAAAAATTTACTCAGACATCAGTTAAATACAATTAAGTACAAGTTCAAATAACAGAGGAATGTGTAAGTCATAAGTGATAGTCCCGGGCAACGCCATCTCCAATCCCACCTCCCTCCCTGAAGTAATCTCTGTTGGCCATGACTCTCCTCCCAGGCTTTTCTGTGCACTCACATTCATGTTGACAAATGAGATCGTTTCAAGGTATATTAGGGTCACAACCTGTGTGCCACACCACAATGGGCCATGGTTTTCTCATTGGAGGACTGAGGTAACTAAGCCCTAAGGTCTTTATTTCTTGTCTCCCCAGGTAAATGGATGCCCAGGTATTTGGTGGGCCATTCTTTTCAATCATCCCACAAAAAGAATTATACTGTGTTTTCTAATTAAGAGCCTCTAGGAACAGTGTTCACAGTTTCACCTTATGCTGCCAGTTTACTGAATATGTTTATTCTCGTATATTTTTGGTTAGTGGCCTTGAATTCTCTCTCCAGACAATCATGTAATGCCCAAGTAATAAGACAAAAATAGAACTATAGCACATTTTTTTAATTAAAAAAAAGGCAGACTGCCACATGCAGTCCCTCAGGTGGATGTATCTAGGGATGATGAAGCTTCACTGCCCTACATTCTCCTGCAAACAGATCTTGTGAGTGCGTGTGGAGGACCTAGCTCGGCGGCATCTACCCCTGTGCTCTTTACTGAGAACAGTACTCCTATATCTATGGGGTAAATTTGCCCTCTTCATTGAGTGCAGCTTCAGGGCATGTGTGTGGAGCAGGTGGAAGGAGTAACACCAGAGCAACTGAATCCACTCTGGCCATCAATGGGTGACAGATAGCCCTCATATCCAGAAGTGTATATATATATATAATTTTGTTGTTCAAGTACAGTTGTCTTCATTTTCACCCCACCATGCCCCCTGTCCCACCCATCCCTACCTCCCATCCTTGAACCCACCCCCTTTGGCTTTGTCCATGTGTCCTTTATACATGTTTCTTGATGGTCCTACATATTTTTAAATTTTAAAAAATCTCAGAGAAATTCCAAAACTCTGAAAAACAGAAAAGGGAATTAATATAAAAGGCAATTATTTTTATTTTTATTGCTATTTTTAAGGGAAATAAGCTACCATTACATGTAATGGTGTATCTTTGTTTTACAATATGCCCATCAAGACAGGTTTTAATGTAATAATAGTTATTTGATGTTACTATTCTTTCTTTTCTTCATTAATAAAATAAGTTATGTTTATACCTTCCCAGTGTCATATCAGCTTGCCATTTCTAGAACAAGTAAAATTTTTAATGTGTTCATATATTATCTATTGATATTTGATTTTAAACTTTATTTTTTAAGGAAATTGACCTGTTTGGAGCACTTACAAATCTGAAGATCAAACTATATTTGTCTTGTGAAAGAAAGTTAACACTATACTTTTTTATAACAGGGAATTTCTGTTCTTTTGAAAACTCTTGTGCACTGTTGACAAGAATGTAAAAATGGTACAGGTACTATGGAGAACAATTCTTCAAGACATTAAAAATAGAACAACCATATGACCCTGCAATTCTACTTCTGGGTATTTATTCAAAAGAATTTAAAGGAGAATTTCTGAGAAATATTTGCACATCCATGTTTACAATAAAGAGGAGGTAGAAGCATCCCAAGTTTCTATTGACAGATAAGGGGGAAATCAAAATACAGTGGAATATTATCTGGTGTTAAAAAGTAATGATTTCCTGACAAATGATACAACATGGATGAGCCTGGAGGACATTTTACTAAGTGAAATGAGCCAGTCAAAAAAGACAAACACTTTCTTTTTGAATCCACTAAATTTCACTAACTGGGAAATTCATAGTAACAGAAAGTAGAATGGTAGTTGCCAGGGGCTGGGGGGAGGTGGGGGATGGGTTGCTGTTTAATGAATATAGAGTTTCAGTTTTGCCAGATGAAAAACTTCTGCAGATTTGTTGCACAATAATGTGAATATACATAACCCTACTGTACCATATAGTACTTAAAATGATTTAAAATTGTGGAATTTATGTGTTTTATAACCATAAGTTATAAAAAACATCTTCAGTGAAAATTCTTAGTGATATTAAGAGATTAAGTACCCTTTGGTCTTAACCACAGGTCCTCGTGGATCAAATTTACTGTCTTTGTATGTTAGTTAATTTAACATGGAATGTCAGGACTAGAAGGTTAGTACACTTACAGGGACACAGGCACACGTGAACACATACTGTGTGCAAAAAGGGAAGGAGGGAGGGAGGGAAAGGAGAAGGGAGGCACCAGGTTTTAGTCTTTGGCACGTGAACCCCTTTATTTTAGACAAGAAGTCTAAGTGACAAGTTCCTGCCAACGTTGTGGCACAAGCTTGTGGCAAATTTGAGACTCCCACCCTCCTGTCCTTGCTCAGGAGATCTTCAAGAGCTACGGAGCTGAGAGTGTAATGTGAACTCTGCAGTTACAACTTTACCTCTGCATCACCCCAGGTCTTTGCTAGTTTTGTAATGAATTTTGTTGAACTTGGTCTAGTTATGTTAACTGTTGTGCTTTCAGTTTCTGTAAAGTGGGGATAATAGTTTCTAACTCCACAAGGTGGTTTTGAAGATTAAATGAAATAATACTCCAAATGCAGCACCTGAATCTGAGTAAGCATTTCATAAATGCCAATCACTAGTATCACGATTATTATTATATTAAGTATGTCATTTCAACATCCAAGTGCATAAGGCAATATAAAATGCCTTGTATATAAGTAAAGCAATTTAATCCTTACAACAAAAGGGTTGATTCCCTTTTTTTACACTATGAGGAAACTGAGGTTAATAACTTACCCAGGGAATACAGCTAGCAAGTAGGTGGCTCTCTACCACACAATGGTGAGATCATGAACTTTGTTTCTTTGTTGCCTCCCTTTGCCATCTTCTTCTTTTCATAGGAAACACACCCTTGGATGTGCACTGTCCTTGAGTCTGTCCATGTCGTCATTCTACTGTATTTCTTCCTACTCTTTTTTCTGTGCATATCAGAAGTTACTCTGTGTTATAGTTCTTTATTCTTGTCTTTTAACATTGTAAGGTGAGCATACTTTTATACTGTAAAATGTTTTTTAAAATATCATTTTTAGTGGATGAATGGTATTTGATTTTATGACTATAGCCCAATTTGTTTAGCCATTCCTCTAACTTTAGGCAAACTGAATGTTTTTAATATGTCACTATTATAAGTAAATACAGTGATTTTCCAGAGACATATTTATACATATCTCTCATCAGTTCTCAGATCAAAAGCAGACTTGCCAGGTCAATACACGGCATCTGCCTTAGAACTGCTCTTTCCTGACTTAAAAGAGAAACACCCTCGAATCTGCTCAAAGTGACCCTTCCCAGAGGTGAGGTCTGGGTGCTCTTCTTGTACCTTCTTCACCTGCACTCACCCTTCATCTCTGTGGCTTGTCAGAGCCTGTCTCTGTCTTTACAATTTAAAAACTAACAATAAACTACTTGGCAGTTCCTTGGATATTCTCCTGTGGGCAACATTTTGTCTTTAAAAATCTTTGCTATAATGATTTTCCTTGGCAGAATATTTTTGAATTATCAGTCTGGCTTCCTTATTTTGGCCTTTTAAACTTGCTCTTGCTTCCCATTCCTGGTTGTTCTTGCTTCATCCTCAGTTGCATTTCTTTTCAGATGTTTTGGGGCAGCTGTGACGTTTCTACATTCCTGACTGCGTTCTGCTGCAATTTGTTTTTCAGACGTGCTTCTTTGGGTTATTACAATACCAGAATGATATTACTACTTTGACTCTTTTATTCTCATTGAAAGTTTTAAATATTTTAAGTTTGGCCATTTTAGTTTAAAATTTTATTTTTGGAAAATATTTCTGTGAAAGAAATAAGTACATTATATTAAAAATTAATCCTTCACACAAATTAACTGAAAAGTAAAGTTGCTCTATAATCTTAGTCCCCAAAAGATAACCATGCAGAATTGGTGTATACTCCTCCAGAAATTCACTCTAGACATGCAAATCCATTATTTTGTTTCTTTTTGAAAAAAACACTGGGCTGCATAATGCATACTGCACTTACTCTAACTGGTTAGCTTAGTGTCATTGTCCATGTTACTGAATGTGGACACCCATCATTCTTTTTTTTTAAATTTTTACTTTCTTTTTTTTAAAGATTTTATTTATTTATCTCTAGAGAGAGAAGGGAGGGAGAGAGAGAGACACACACACACACATCAATGTGTGGTTGCTGGGGGTCATGGCCTGCAACCCAGGAATGTACCCTGGCTGGGAATCGAACCTGCGACACTTTGGTTCGCAGCCCGCGCTCAATCCACTGAGCTACGCCAGCCAGGGCTTCCATCATTCTTTTTATAGGTGCATAGTTTGTCACTCTATGCACATATCCTACATTTTTGGAAATAATTCCACATTAATAAACATTTGTTTCTTTTTTTTTTCATTACAAATGATGTTTCAGTAACTATTCAAACACACACACACATCCTTTTGAAGTTTTACCAGAATGCCTATTTCCAAAAGATAAATGTTTACAACTTGATTAATATTTCAAATTGTTCTTCTAAATGATAGCACTAATTTTTTGCCTCAGACTCTGATCATTATCTGCTCTTTTCCTCAGGCCTTCCCTTCATCTGATTATTAGCTCTTTTAATCTAGATTAATGTGATAAATGAAAAACAATGTGTTGTTTTAATTTGTGCTTTTTTGAATTCTAGTAAGATAGATCTTTTTCCAAATGTTAATTGACCATTTGTATTGTCCACTATGTATTCATTCTGGATAAGGGTTCTTTGTACAGTACTGATGTGACAAATATCTTCACTTACTCTGTGGCTTGCTTTTTCACTCTCTTAATGGTGTTTTTTGATGAACCAAAGTCTTAATTCAGATTTTAACTAACTTGCTTAAATTAAGTAATTTAAGAATGAAATAATCATTAAAATAATCCAATTTATTAATTTTTTTCTTTATGGCTCATAGTGTTGGTGTTTTTTTTGCCTTTCACACATAAAACTACAGTTAAAACAGGATGATTTTGCTTATGGTGTGAAGTAAGGGTAAAAATTCATTTTTTTCCATATAAATAGCCAATCGATTACCATTTATTAAAAAAAAAGTCCTTTCCTCGCAGCTCTGTTTGTTTACAGTGCTGCCTTGGTCATAAGCCAAAATTCATATAGACTGCCTTCTTTTTGGCTATCTTCTGTTCTGTTGTGCACCTGATCCACCCTGTGCCAGTACCACAACTGGTAGAGCAAGTCCTCCCAGGTTATTCTTATTCAAGAGTATCTTGGTTATTCTTGATCCCTTGCACTTCCATATAAATTTTAGAATCAGCTTTTCAATTTCCCTAAAAATTGAAATATTTGGGATTGCATTGTGTTACTTTGAGGACAATTGACATTGTTATATTGACCCTTTCTATTAAGAACCTGGTGTGTCCCTCCATTTATTTAGGACTTTTCTTCACTTCCTCTCAATGATGTTTGACAGTGTCTTGAACAGTATTTGTAAAAAGGTCTTGAACAGCTTTTGTTAGATCCAGTCCCAGGAACAGTCCAGTCATATTTTTAGGCAGATTTGCCCACTTGCTGATGTGGTGTTTTCATGGTGGTTTGTGGTCATGTGGACAATGGCAAAAAATTTGTCACTCCCATTGCCAGCTGAGGTCAAATGAGGTAACATGCTGCCTGTTTGCCTTAACTCTGTAAACAAGTGTCCTTTTTCAGCCCTGGCTGGCATAGCTCAGTGGACGGAGCGCGGGCTGGGAACCAAAGTGTCCCAGGTTCAATTCCCAGCCAGCGTACATTTCTGGGTTGCAGGCCATAACCCCCAGCAACCGCACATTGATGTTTCTCCCTATCTCCCGCCTTCCCCTCCCTAAAAATAAATAAATAAAATCTTAAAAAAAAAAAAAAACAAGTGTCCTTTTCAAAGTCTATTTAGTGCCACATTTCTCACATTTTGCATATTTTATGGGGAGAGGGGGCAGTGCTCTCTAGTGTTTCTAAATACAAAGCTATAATGTAGAGAAAATCCATGTGTTAGATGAGCTCCGTTCAGGAATGAGTTATAGAGCTGTTGGCTGGGAGTTCAATGTTAATAAAACTACAATATGCATATTAATTAGGTGTCTTTAAACAGTAACATAGATAAAACAGGTTATGTACTGATTCACTGATGAAAATGTGACCAGAGACTCAAAAGAACCTAATGCTTTATTCCCCCAGGAGCAATGAGTCAGCAGTCACAAACTCAATGTTTGTAGTGACTTTATAGGACAAAACTCTTGTAAAAACAGAGAATCAACAGATATTTTATACTATTTTAAATGTTATCTTTTGAAATTTTCAATTTAAAATATTTTTTTACTTGCAGTAAGAAATCAATTAATTTTGTCCTGGCTGGTATAGCTCAGTGGACTGAGTGCTGGCCTGTGAACCAAAAGGTCACCAGTTCGATTCCCAGTCAAGGCACATGCCTGGGTTGCAGGCCAGATCCCCAGTAGGGGCTGTGTGAGAGGCAGCCAACTGATGTTTCTCTCATACACTGATGTTTCTCTTCCTCTCTTCTTCCCTTCCCCGCTCTCTAAAAATAAATAAATAAAATCTTTTAAAAAATCAATTAATTTTTTATAACTGTACTATGTTTTATTAAAAATATTCAGCTAAGAGACTGCATTTGAAAGTTACTGATAGCTAACTTTATAACAATTCTAAAAAATGTAAAGTATTTAGTTATTCCTTTAAAAATATATACTTTATAATATTATTTTTCAAAATGATATGTTTGGAAAGATAAAATTTTATCAGTCTTATTTTTAAATGGAAGTCAAACTTTCTAATATATCATTATCCTGAGACCAATTAAAAAGGAATGCCAATACTAACATGGTAATATTTTGTAAACTAATGATATAATGAATAGTTTAGAAAACTGACACGTAACTATAGCAAAAAAATAAAAACCCATAAAAAACACTAATGAATATTAGGGTTGTCAGTGATGTGGGCTGTGAAAGAATTCACAAAGGGAAGAAAGTGTAGAGAATAAAGTTTTTATTCACTTTTCAAGAAAGGAGAGGAGCATGGTGTGGACAAATATACCAGCATTGATGGGTGGGGCTTTGAGCTTTTATTGGATTATAATTGGATTATCCTATTTTTCCTTAAAAACTGAGTCAACTGTCATTTTTCTGGAAAGTGTCCCTTGGCCTTTGCTCACTACCATCAGGCTAATTTAGATGTTGTTTCTCTGAGCTCTCAAAACATCCAGTGCAAACTTCAAGCTATTTTAATCTCCATTACACACTAGGCTTCTTGGGGGCAAAGATTATGCATTATTCAAATTTGTCTTCCAAATGCCTGTCATATACATACATGTGCATATATAATTAGTAATTAGTTATTTAATATTGAATGAATAGATAAATAATTAAGAGAAATGCTAAAGAGGATTACACTGAAGCTCCTAACCTTGGGTGACTGGGTGCTGGAGTTAGGGAAAAAATAAAAGCAATGGCCCATAATAACTTCAAAACAAGAATTTAAGAAAGTTTCCTAGAAAAAAAATCACAGATAGAAAGGTTTACCCAGATTCCACTATTGATTACATATTCTAACTACACACCCATATTCAGGTAGTTTAGTACAAATATTTTAATAAATACTCTCATAGTTAATGGTTGGTTATGATAGTAATCAATAGTCATTGGGTAAAGAGAGGGTGAATTTCCCAGGTCAATGGCTTTCAAATTATCTCCCATCTTGATGATTCTAAAGAAATACCTCCAAAGTCAGTAGGACATGGTAATGAACTCCAGATCACTGACTCCAGTTGTTATCAAAGTCCTGCTTTTGTTTCAGTTTGAAAAATTTTATAGCTTAAAAAATTAAAGTTGGAGCACCATTGCCTTAGATCAAGTAGTCAACACAGCCCATGTCTGTCTGTGATGTGTCACCTTCTTCAAAATGTGTTTCCCCTAGGGTATTCTTTAATCAGATCATTTTCTTTGGCATTTGATGCTGTCTATGGTTAGAATCCACTCCTGTCCTACTTTCTTTAATTTTTGCCATGTTCTGTAAACTACCATTAGTTCTGATGGTTCTCTGGAGGTCTGTCATGGGCATATGGTCTTCAACCAACTTTTTGTTTTACTGTGAAATTCCAATAATTCCCACTTTATTACACATAATTAGATCTTTAAAATTGTGGCCATTCCCTAAAGACGCCAACCAATATTATGACAAACTCAGGAGAGAACTCATCTCCTTCTTAAGAACTTCTTTTCTTTCAGCTAAAAATTTCCCATATCCTTAACCCAATCACTCTCAGTAAACATTTTGGTGATTCAAACAACTCTTAAAACACCTTCACTAACCAACAGGCACTGAACCACCTCCATTCAGAGTTCTTTGCAGTGAAAGTCCTTCTCAATGAATAATGTGTCAGCAGTTAATAGTCCTTTCATTTATACTCTTCATTTTTGCTTCTTTATGGTGTTCATAGTATAGCATGAAATTATGAGACTTGTAAAAAACAGAAACACTACCAATTGGATTCCAGTCAGGTTTAACTTATTATAATTTATTTATTTTTATTTTTTAAGATCTATCTATCTATCTATCTATTTATTTATTTCGAGGGGAAGGGAGGGAGAAAGAGAGAAAGAGAAGCATCAATATGTGGTTGCCTCTCATGTGCCGCTGACTGGGAACCTGGCATGCACCCTAGGCATGTGCCCTGACAGGGAATTGAACCAACGACCCTTTGCCTTGCAGGCCAGCACTCAATCCACTGAGCCACAACAGCCAGGGCTAACTCATTGTAATTTAAATGCAACTATGATCAACTCATAGTGTCTTTAATCCATAGTGTCTAATTCTGAGTGGTAAGGAAGGCAGGTATTTAACCTTTAAGGAAAGTGAAAAAGATGGGAAGAATTGGGAGGGGTAAAGAATCAGGAACTCCTAACAAAGAGGAAGAGTAGGTTCAGTGGGTGTAGCATGTGGGAGAGGTAGAAGTCAAGTAAGTTCTGGTCAGGAGAGGCTAACAGGAAGATTCCAGAGGTGGAACAGGTCTAAGGGATGACAAGATCAAAGATGTGACAGTGCTGGTGGGTGGCTGGTGGGTGAGGTGACAGTCAGTGGAGCTGAAGAGATGTCAGCTTGTGAGGCAACTACCAATAACAGAAATGAAAGATGGAAAGTCATTATAGATCCTATAGGCACAACTTGTCAAGATCTGTGGGATCCTGTGAAAGCAGTGCTTAGAGAAAAATGTATAGCTTTGAATGCATATGTTATAAAAGAAGACAGGTATAAAATCAATTACCTAAGCTTCCTCCTCAGGAAACTAGAGGAAGAAGAGCAATTAAATCTGAAGTAGACAGAAGAAAAGAAATAACAATTAGGGCAGAAATCAATGAAACTGAAAACAAAAAATCAGAAAAGAAAATCAACAAAACCAAGAGTTGGTACTTTGAAAAGATCAATAAATCAATTAGCCTATAGCCAGGCTAATTAAGAAAAAAGAGCAGACACAAAAATTACTAATAATTAAAGTGAAATAATAATTACATACAAAAGTGGAGACATCACTAAAAATCCGAAGGTCACCAAAAGGATAATCAAGGAATACTATGAACAACCCTATGTCCATAAATTTGATAACCTACGTGAAATGGACCAATTCTTTAAAAGACACAACCTGCCAGAACTCACACAAGGTTGAATTTTTAACAAAATTGAATCAATATTTAACAAAACACCAGGAGGCCCAGGAGAGCTCACTGATAAATTCTACCAGGCATTTAAGACAGAAATTATACAAATTCCCTACCATCTTTTCCCAAAGACAGAAGCACAGGGTATACTTCCTAACTCACTCTATGAGGCCATCATTACCTTAATGACAAAACCAAATAGACACTAAAAGAAAAAAAAACTATGGGGCAATATCTCTCATGAATATAAATGCGAACATCTTCAACAAATATTAGCAAATCAAATCCAACAATATATAAAAAGGTAATACACCACAACCAAGTTAGATTCATCCTAGGTATTTAAGATTGGTTCAACATTTGAAATCAGTTGATGTTATTTCATCACATCAATAGGCTAAAAAGAAAAATCACATGATCATATCAATAGATGCAAAAACAGCATTTGCCAAAATCCCATACCCATTCATGATTAAAAGCCATCAGAAAACTGAAAATAGAGGAGAACCTCCTCAATTAAAAAAGAACAACTACAAAAAACTCATCCTAATATCATCCTTACTGGTGAGAAACTGGAAGCTTTCCCACTAACATCAGGAACAGGGCAAAAGTGATGTCTCTCACCACTGCTTTTCACCATCATATGAAAGCCCTAACTAATGCAATAAGACAAGAAAAATAAATAAGGGATGAGCAGATGGGAAAGGGAGAAATAAAACTGTCTTTGTTTGCAAATGACATGATTATCCATGTAGAAAATCCCAATGGGCAAAAAATTCCTAGAAGTAATAATAGCAAGATTGCAGGATACAAAGTTAAATTTTGCAGGTTACAAAAGAACCTCTTTCTTATATGCCAGCAATGAATAAGTGGAATTTAAAATGAAAAAACAGCCCTAGGTGGTATGGCTCGGTGGATTCAGTGCCAGACTGCGAACCAAAGGGTCACCGGTTTGATTCTCAGTTGTGCACATGCCAGGGTTGCAGACCAGGTCCCCACTGGAGGGCACTTGAGAGGCAACCACACACTGATGTTTCTCTCCCTCTCTTTCTCCCTCCCTTCCCCTCTCTAAAAATGAATAAATAAAATCTTTTAAAAAATAAAGTGAAAAAATTATATATCAGCTCTCAAAAATTATATACTTAGGTAATCTAACAAAATCTATATGAGAAAAACTACAAAGCACTGATGAAAGAAATCAAAGAAGACATAAATGAGGAATAAATGAGGAGAGTTTCCATGTTTATAGAGAAAAAACTCAATATTGTCAAGATGTCAGCTCCACTTAACTCGATCAATGCAATCCCAGTCAAAATCACAGCAAGTTAATTTGTGGACACCAACAAACATGTTCTAAAGTTTATATAGAGAGACAAAAGACCTAAATAGTCTACATAGTGTTCAAGGGAAAGAACAAAGTCAGAGGACTGATGCTATGTCACCCCAAGACTTACTATAAAGTTATAGTAATCAAGACAGTGTGATATTTGCAAAATAACAGACAAATAGATCAGTGGACAGAATAGAGGCCAGAAATAGACCAACATAAATATAGTCAATTGATCTTTGACAAAGGAGCAAAGGGAATACCATGTAGAAATGACAGTCATTGCAACAAACAGTATTGGAACAACTGGGCATCCACATGCAAAATAATAAATCTAGACGCTGACCTTACACCCTTCATAACAATTAACTCAAAATGGACCATAAACCTAAATGTATAATGAGAAACTATAAAACTCCTAGCAGATGACATAGGAGATAATCTAGATGACCTAGGATTTGGTGACTTCTTTTTAGATACAACACCAAAGGGACAATCCATTAAAGAAATAACTAATAAGCTGGATTTTATTAAAATAAAAAGTTCTCTTTTGTGAAAGACATTGTCAGAATAAAAACAGAGGCCAGACTGGGAGAAAATATTTGCAAATAAAGGAAGGCTCTCCAAATTATACAAAAACTCTTAAAATTTAATAATAAGAGAAGGCAATTCAAGACAACACTGTAGAAAAATCCAGAACTCACCTTCTCCCATGACACAACAAATGCATAACTACATATGGAAAAATTCCTTGTGGAGAACCTGAGAGCTAGCTGAACAGCTGCTCCACAATAAAGCACTAAAGGGCCTGTTAAGATGGGTGGGTGAAACAGAGGCATGATCTTGCCAAAAGCCTCACCCCTGGCACAGCAACCCATCATTGGGAGGAGCCTGAAAAACAAAGGAAAAAGTATATAAACAGAGCTTCTTCCTAAGGAGCAGGGGGTTTGTACCCCACACCAGCCAAAGACCTTACCAGATACCTCATGCAAGAAGATATAGATGCAAATAAGCACATGAAAGATGCCGTTCTTCATAAGTCGTCAGGGAAATGCATATCAAAACTGAGATACCGCTACATAATATCAGAATGGCCAAAATTCGGAACACTGACAACACTAAGTGCTGGAGAGGATGTGGGGCAACAGGAACTCCCACTCATTACAGGTGGAAAGGCAAAATGGTGCAGCCACTTTCGAAGACAGTTTCATGGTTTCTTACAAAACCAAACATAGCTTTACCATAGGATACAGCAGTTTTGCTCCTTGGAATTTACCCAAAGGAGGTGAAAATTTATGTCCACACAAAAACCTGGATACAGATGTTTATAGCACCTTTATTCATAATTGTCAAAACTTGGAAGCAACTGATATATCCTTCTGTAAGTGAATGGTAGATAAACTGTGGCACATCCAGACAATGAAATATTATTCAGCAGCAAAAAGAAATAAGCTATGAAGCCAATCTGAAAATGCTATTTACTGTATGATTCCAACCATACCACATCCAGGAAAAGACAAATGTATGGAAACAGTATAAAAGATCAGTGGTTGTCAGGGGTTGGGGCAGGAAGAGATGAATAGGTGCAACACACAGGGTTTTAGGGCAGTTAAATTGCTCTGTGTGGTCCTATAATAGTGGATACAGGTTCATCAGACATTTGTCCAAAATCAGAGAATGTACAGAACCAAGAGTGCACCCTAATGTAAATTATGGACTTTGGATGATACTGATGTGATGGGTCAATGTAGATTCATCAGTTGTAACCAATTCATCACTCTGGTGATAGACACTGATAACTGGGGAGGGCTATCATTTATACAGGCAGGAGGTATATATGAGGAATCTCTGTATCTGCTTAATTTTTCTTTGAACCTAAAACTGCTCTAAAAAATGAAGTATATTGAAAACTTTTTAAAGCTCCAGAATAAGAAGGCCAGCACCAGCCAAGCACCCCAGGTCAGGCAAAACTCCCTGCTGAGGGCAGGTATCCAAAGGTGAGGTCTCTGTGCTGTGCCCACGCCAACCCTGTGGGGAAACTGTTGTGGGGCCTGTGTGGATGGACTCCATTCATCTGAAGTGATGGAAAAATCTAGGAAGTCAGATGACTTTCCAAAGATGGCCCAGATGGAAATGGAAAAATCAAGCAAGAAGAAGGCCCCTCTCCTGTTAGTTGCCTGGTGAGGGCAGCCTCATGATTTCCAAACAACATCTAGCCCAGTGATAGGTTTGAAATAAATTTTGAGGGTCACAACCAGAATTTTCTACATAACTAGAATAAAATCGAGCTGAAATAGAATGCATGGTATGGTTTTATATACTTATTGTTCTAGATGCTTTTGTGTGCATGTGTCATGGGTCACAATATAAATTATTTTTTACTGTAGATCACAGTCAGAAAGGGTTGAAAAACAATGCAGGACAAGGTGATGCTGGCATGAGGTGATTGGAAGATTGTTAGGCTCAGAAGTCAGGTTTGCTTCTCTTTAGGATACTAGTTTTATGCAGTTGCATATTTCTTCTGCTTTGCTTTTGTCTGTCGCAATCACTGTTTAAATCTGCCCCACAAGTCAGGAGCATGTAGGCCAAGGTCTGAGCAGTGCTTCTGTGCTCATTACACATGTTAATTAGAGGAGTGAAGTAGGGTGTTGAAAGGTGGACAGCTTGTAGTGCCTGCTAAACAGCATACCTTCACACTGTCCACGAGAGGTAGAAAGTCCTAAATGGCCATCATCACCCCAACATTAGTTGCCACCCACACCTCCCTCACCCATCCCGGAGGCTGCTGATGACTTCAGAATGAAGTCACTTGGACGCTAGAAGAAATAGAAGGATTCTGTTCTCACCTGTTGAAGGCCTGTTTGTGGCCTCATTACTATACTGAGCAGGGCCAGGTCTTGATTACAAGGTGAGGTGGTCTAAACCCCAGGTTTTGTGTTTGTCTCCATCCAGTTGTCTGTATGACCCCTGCAAGGCAGATCATTCAATGAAATTTGTTTTCTGAGATTACCACATATGGATGGTGGCCATTCTCTCTTATACACGGTGAAAATCCCCAAGATCGAGTTTAGGACATGATATAAAAGATGTTCCCCAGAGTTAGTACACCACATTATTACATGATCCATCTGCTTATATTCACTTGAATTTCCCCAGTGTGAATTAAAACAATTAATGTGATTCAAAAATTTCTTTTATTACCAAATGCCAGAAGTCACCTAAAACTGATTTCTCTTCTGAGTTCTCCTGCTAAGAATACATCTTCTTAAGCAGTATCACCTTTATAAGTTTTAGTGGACACTCCAGTGGAGGCAGAGAAAGAGGAAAAAAGAAAAACACTATTTAATCCTTGAATATTAAGGATTAAACCCAAAAATGAAAGCTACCAACAAGGTAGGAAGTGGAATGTAGGTACAAATAGCAGGAAAAGACAATGCAAGAGAAAGATAAAGTAAAAGATATTTTCTTCACTTAAATTATCATTTAAAACATCACAAAAAGAAGTCTCCCCTTATCATGGGGCTCCATAAGGCTGGCTCGGCATTCAGTAGAGTAAAGGCTGAGAAGCGGATTTGGGACAAGAAAGAAAAACCCTTCATGTTCTGATGTGGGAACTCCATCCCCAAAGCAGAAAGTTGATAAAAAATCGTTCTAAAAAATCGAAAGTTGAAAAAAAGATTTCTGATTCATTGAAAAGTTTGTAAAATTTGTTAGTGATTTTAGAGCAAAATTTCAGTGATTTTATTTTGTGCAGTGGCTAGCAGTGGTAATTTACTGAGTTGTTAACTAACGTGTGAAAATTTAAAATGCACTAAAAGACATTATCAGGAAAGTGAAAATACAGCCTTCTGGATGGGAGACACTTTTGGAAATCATCTATCTAATAATGGCTTAATAAACAGAACCTATAAAGAACTACAACTCAACCACAAAATACAAACAAACCAATTAAAAAATTGGCAAAGGACTTGAATAGATATTTCTCCAAAGAACACATACAAGTGCTCTCAGCATATGCAAACATGCTCAGCATCACCAGGCATTAGGGAAATGCAAATCACAGCCACAAAGAGATACCACTTCATACTCATTAAAACAGTTGTGTTGCTGAGGAGGTGGAGAAATTGAAGCCCCTCCGCAGTGCCGGTGGGAATGTAAAATGCTGCAGCTGCTGTGGAAAACAGTGGCAGCTCCTCAAAGAGTTAAACACAGAATTACCACAGAACCCAGCAATTCCACTCCTAGGGATACACACCTAAAAGAACTGAAAACAGGGACTTGAGTATTTAACACATACTTGTACATGAATGTTTCTGGCACACTATCCACTATAACCAACACATGGAAACAATCCGAGTGTCGATTTACAGGTGAATCGGTGAACAAACTGTGGTAACAATGGAGTATTGTTCAACCCTAATAAAGAATGGTGCTCAAACAAACGCTACAACAGAAATGGGCGTTAAAAAATATGCCAAGTGAAATAATCCAGACCAAAAAAAGACAAATATTGTGTGAGTTCACTTATGAGTTACCTAGAATAGGCAAATTCACAGAGACAGAATGTAGAATGGTGGTTGGCAGGGGCTGTGGGAGAGGTGAGAACAGAGAGGTAGGGTGTATTATGGTCATTGAGTTTCTGTTTGGGGTGATGAAAATGTTTTAGAAATAGAAAATAGGATGGTTGTACAACATTATGAATGTACTTAATGCAACTCACTGAATTGTAAATGTAAAACTAGTTAAAATAGCAAATTTTATGTTAAATAAATAAATAAATAAATATATATATATATATATACACACACCACAGTGTTAATAGTTAATAACAAAATATTCCAAAAACGGCTGAATTGTATACTTTATATGGGCTAATTGTTTGGTATGCAAATTATATCTCAAAAAAGCTGCTTTTAGAAAAAAATGAGAAAGCAGACATTGTGCAAAATAACGGCAGGCTCTTGCTGAGTCTTGTAATGTGGGGCCTGTTCCACCAGAAGAGTGTCTGAGGCTGGGGCATGTTGGCCCCGTTGTGCAAAGCAGGCCTGATGTGTGTCCCTGGGGACTTTCTCGTTTCTAGAGTTGTATTTACTTTCACAGATACTGCTGAATTCAGCAGAATTTTCTACATTCATTTGTATTTTGCTTGGTATTCACTTTCTTACAAAAATGGACCATCCAGACTAAGAAAACAAAAGGTCCAATTACTACTCTTCATTTCACCCCAAAGCAAAACAAAATTAGTTTCCAATTTTTTTAAAAATAGAAAGCAGTGTAGGTCCTGTATTACCTCCTCTTCCATAAAACAAGTGTTTCCCTGGCTGGCGTAGCTCATTGAATTGAGTGTGGGCTGTGAACCAAAGGGTTGCAGGTTGGACTCCCAGTCAGGGCACAGGCCTGGGTTGCAGGCCAGGTCCCCAGTAGGGGGCATATGAGAGGCAACCCCATGTTGATGTCCCTCTCCCTCTCTGTCTCCCTCCCTTCCCCTCTCTCTAAAAATAGAAATAAAAATAAATAAAATCTTTTTAAAAAAGTGTTTAAGATGCCCCCCAAAAGTTGCTTTTCACAACTTTCTCCAAGGGCAAGAGATTTTACCTTCAAGGTGCTGGTGTCAAAGTCAATGCCACTCTCAGTTGGGTTTGGGGACATATCCAGGCACTGGTCCCAAGACTTTTCCCTCTTACCAGAATGAGGTTTCCATAACATCTGCAGCAGAATTCTCTAGGGTGCCTGTATTCTGGGGGTGACATCAGAAGTCTGCAATTCTAACTAGTGCCCCTCTGATTTTAGGCAGAGATGAGAACCACTAATGTGAATGCTTTTGCTTTTCATCTACTCTGAGACGGTGCAGGCTTGACTACAGAAGTGACATGATGGGCACAACATCACCAGTCCCCACTGGCTGCAGTGTCTTTCCTGTCCCATCTGTCTTGCTTCTGCTCCGTCACTTTTGGTTGCTGATCTGCTCTAATTGTACCAACTTGAGGGGGCCAAAGCCCTGCTGTGCTCTTGCCCTGACCTTGGGCACCAAACATCTCTGGCATCAGCTTATACCAGGGGACCAGGGGTGTCAAACTCATTTTCACTGGGGGCCACATCAGCCTCGAGGTTGCCTTCAAAGGGCTGAATGTAATTTTAGGACTGTATAAATGTAACTACTCCTTAACTAGGGACAAGGAGCTTGGCACTGCCACTGGCTGGGAACAAGGTGACTGGCCAGATAAAACATGGTGGAAGGCTGGACTCGGTCCATGGGGCCTTGTGTTTGCCACCTGTGGCTGAGACCATACTCTGTCTCCTGCCAGACTTCTCCTACTGACAGGACAGCTAACTTGACTGAGAAAGTCAGGAGGATTTTAAATGAGATGGTTTACTCTTCCTTAATACCCAGGCCTGAGATGTTCTCACATTCTTTTAACAGCATGACTAAGGGTCTGGTTCAGTTTCCTCCTCCTGAAATGAGTTCTCTAGACCCCACACCAGGACCGTGCAGCGGGGTGTGAGACCCAAGGAACACTAACCACCTCTGAGCTTCCTTCCTTCCTTCCTTCCTTCCTTCCTTCCTTCCTTCCTTCCTTCCTTCCTTCCTTCCTTCCTCCCTCCCTCCCTTCTTTTCTTTTTCTTTTTATTGTTGTGCTATCATAGTTGTCCCAATTCCCTCCCAACCCCCACCCCATTGCTCTCCCCTGCCCCGCCCACCCCCCCTGAGCTTTCTTAGTGAGACAAAGCTGAGGGAGTGTCCTGTGTCTTATTCATCCTCCCACCTTGCTCCAGAGCTACTCTTTAAGGGGAGACTTTTTTTCCTGCACACCACACCTTTACCAGGTTGTCGTATTCTCTTCCCAGAATGATATTTCTCCATCATTTTTTAAAAAGGAGAGTTAATTATAAGTGTGTGGTGGAAAGGAGCAACCTTGCTAGAAATAAGTGCTGCCTGAGTCGGATGCTTTTCTTACTATTGGGTATGAAACCTCCTCCAGCCCCTTTTAAATATAATTACACTGTAGTAGAAATGCCTGATTCATTCCATTTTTTATTTTAAAACAAAAATGCTAAAAACAAAGAAACAAAAACCCACCACTACCTCAGAGCATTCTATTAAACAATGCCATTATTTCTTTTATTCTCCATATTTTATAATGAAAATTTTGTAAATGTTCATTTAGTAATAGTGAAGATTATCACCACAAGTCTTCCTTTCTCAATACGTCTTAGAACGGCTTAGAAAAGGGCAGCTTCCTGAGCAGAAACGCTAAACACTTAGGCCTCACTTTACATAAATGACCACAAATACTGAAAACCATGAAAGTATTGGATCAACATTCCCAATAACACACTGGGGACTCTGTAGAGCTATGCAATGACGTGGGTTCCAATACACCCAGGTCAGATAGCCCACAAGAGAAATACAGAAAAAGTGAGCATGGGTATCTTCTCACCCAATCCAGTATCTCATCAATATTTATTTTATCCATATTATTTCATCAATAGTCAGTTTAAAAATATTTATGAGGCAAAAATGGATGGTTATCTTTTTACTATCTAGTTTTTAACATATTTAGAGCTGACAGGAGTGGGCAACTCACCATGTGCTGGGGGAGTTGGCAGCCCCTTCCTCTAGCCCATTGCGGGTGGCGCGATGGCCCCACAGTGACATCTATAAGTGCACGTGTGGGAGCATTTGCACTGGGGGCAGGTCCAGTCATGGAACAGACTCCTGAAGGGCCTGGGCATGGCAGTGGCGGTTCCTGCTGCCACCTTGCCACAGCTAACATGACAGCCTGCTCCTCAGAGCCAGCCAGGAACAGAGACTGCTAACCAATGTGGTATGCATTTTCCGTTTTTTCTTCTGGTCTTTCCTGGGCAATGTGCTGCGGGAATCTATTTGTAGGACATGAACCTACAAAATTTCTACAGAGGTTGTTGCTTACAAGTCAAAGGATTTTAATGGAAGAACATTTCATTGACATTTATATTTGTAACTAATTGCCTCGTGTGTGTGCGTGTATGTGTGTGTGTGTTTGTTGTGCCTCTTACAGGAAAACAGCGAAGGACAATGTGTCAGACAGGTGAAGGCAACTGCAGCAAATACATCAGTCTGCGCAGCGCAGAAAAGCTGCTCTGCGACAACATCCGGTCCTAATCCTGCACTCAGAAAACCTGTCAAGAGATCACCCGACATTTCCAAGGTTTTGATTGCTGCCTAGAGAACAAGCTACCCCTATATGTCAGTTGGAGAAGCCCAGGGGCAGTGTGTCCCACAGAGAGCGGGACGCTCACTCCCACAGCTACCACTTTCTAGCTGGGTGGCCTTATGTGAGTTACTTCATTTCTCTGAGCCTTGGGTTTCTCACCTTTAATTGGTGGTAATTATAACTGCCCTGCCCACCTCTGGGTGTTGTTGTGAAAGAGTGTTTCAAAGGGTAAGTCACAATACCAGTGGGAGCTTTTATTATTATTACTCATCTTAATAATGACATTGCCAGGCAGGCAAGGCACAGAGTTAGTTACTTTATGAAAGAGGAGAGAGCCTCAGGGATCTTAAACCTGGTGTCACAAGCTGTCTCCGGGAGAAGCACAACTAGAACTCAGGTGTCCTGTTACTTGGTTCAGTGCTGCTCTCCTTATAATATAACCAGGCAAAGAAAATATACCTGACCCTCAACTGGCATTTTGTTTCTGTTTGATAATTTAAATGTAACAGCTGGATGTAATGATTACATCTTTTTCTCTCCTTAACATGGATATAAGGTTTGAAGCAATGTGCTCAATTTCCTCCCATAGTAGCTTTCCCATTGAAACTATATATAGCGGTGTTTGCAGCCGCCGTCGCTCTCTAACGCCAGCACCTCCTCCAGCTCGCCGAGCTCCAGCCGAAGGAGAAGGGGGGTAAGTAAAGAGGTCCCTATACCATGGCTCGTACAAAGCAGACTGCCCGCAAATCGACCGGTGGTAAAGCACCGAGGAAGCAACTGGCAACCAAAGCCGCTCGCAAGAGTGCGCCCTCTACTGGAGGGGTGAAGAAACCTCATCGTTACAGGCCTGGTACTGTGGCACTTCGTGAAATTAGACGCTATCAGAAGTCCACTGAACTTCTGATCCACAAACTTCCCTTCCAGCGTCTGGTGCGAGAAATTGCTCAGGACTTCAAAACAGATCTGCGCTTCCAGAGTGCAGCTATTGGTGCTTTGCAGGAGGCAAGTGAAGCCTATCTGGTTGGCCTTTTTGAAGACACCAACCTGTGTGCTATCCATGCCAAACGTGTAACAATTATGCCAAAAGACATCCAGCTAGCACACCGCATATGTGGAGAACGTGCTTAAGAATCCACGATGATGGGAAACATTTCATTCTTTAAAAAAAAAAATTCCCTTCTTCCTGTTATTGGAAGTTCTGAACGTTAGATATTTTTTTTCCATGGGGTCAAAAAGGTACCTAAGTATATGATTGCAAGTGGAAAATAGGGGACAGAAATCAGGTATTGGCCGTTTTTCCATTTTCATTTGTGTGTGAATTTTTTTAATATAAATGCGGGGACATAAAGCATTAATGCAAGTCAAGGTGTTTCAGTGAACAAGTTTCAAGCAGTTCAACTTTATAACAATATAAATAAACCTGTTAAATTTTTCTGGACAATGCCAGCATTTGGATTTTTTTAAAACAAGTAAATTTCTTATTGATGGCAACTAAATGGTGTTTGTAGCATTTTTATCATACAGTAGATTCCATCCATTCACTATACTTTTCTAACTGAGTTGTCCCACATGCAAGTATGTTTTTAATGTTGTCTGTCTTCTGTGCTGTTCCTGTAAGTTTGCTATTAAAATACATTAAACTATAAAAAAAAAGAAACTATATATAGCCTTGTTCTCTAAAGAAACTCTTTTTAAAGATTATATTTATTTATTTTAGAGAGAGGGGGAGGGAGAGAGAGAGGAGGAGTGAAACATCAATCAGTTGCCTCTCTTACACCCCTAACCAGGGACATGGCCCACACCCCAGGCGTGTGCGCTGATCAGAAATTGAACTGGTGACCTTTCAGTTTTGTAGGATGACACTCAACCCACAGAGCCATACTGGTCAGGGCTCTATAGTGATTCTTATAGCACATAAGAAACAGGAAACGCAGGATGACTGGCAGTGGGGTGCAGCCACTAATTATATTAACTTTGTAAACTTCCTTTTGAGAAATATTTCTAAAGACCCTGGGATAAGCTAGGTCATAAATTATCTATCTATCTATCTGAATTTTGATCCAGCCCATGCTGAGTGAAAAAACGCCTATGGTTTATGAAATTCATCTCTAGCTGGACCAACAGGGATGAGTCATTTATCTGGGTGTAATGCCTGATATGTAGTAAGTTCTCTACAACTAGTTGTTGAATAAATTAGTTACTCAGTAGAGCTGGGTCTCATTAGCCTAAAAAGGATGTGGATGTGGAACTGGAAGTCAGAGGCCTAGATCCATTCCTAGCTCTGCCACTTAGTAGCAGTGAGGTCCTGGTGGCATCTGGGTTTCCTTCTTCTGTAAGTGGTAAGGGCTGGACGAGATCAGGATGGCAAAGAGGTTTTCATTCCAATGCCATTTGCAGTCCATGGGTGGAAACTGGTGGAAGTGCTGGTTAAGGATTCTAAGGCTCCGGTCAGTCTGAGGGAGGCATGGCCAGCTGGGACTATAGGGACGATCTTGGGATTGAACACAGGGGGAGGCAGGAGCACAGACATCCACCATCACTGGACTGAGTCATCACCTTGTAGTTTTATGAATCTACAACAAACAAGGGTGCCTGGATATGGCAGAAACTGTATTTTAGAATGAACTCAGATAGCTCTTTGTCATTTCTGCATTTAATGTTAAAAGGTTCTTTTCCTAAGGTTCTGAGATGCAAGAAATAAAGAATTAAAGAACTACATTGGGACACAACCAGGTTCATGGTTAAGAAAGTTCTCTGCAAGTTCTCCCCAAACCTCTAAAAGGGAAGGCAGTTCACACTCAAAGCAGTATTGTCTCTCCCGATTTATGGAGAGGGGATCTGAGGCATAAAAGGTAGAATTATCTCCCTTCGGTCATCTGTAGATCATGTCACTCACTCATGCTTTCCTTCCTAGTGAAAGCGAGTTCTAGCTAACCCAGGACACAAGCCCTCCTCAGCACCTCACCACATTCATTCTCGTCATTCTTCGCGGACTCCTCACCCTGGCTTCAGGGATGGGCTTGCTGTTGCCTCATGAAAGAAAGGCCATGCTTCTCCCTCTCACTCTTGAGACTCTCACCCCTTTGACATTTGTTTCTGCCCAAGGGCTTAGGGGAATCAAACCCACAGCTTCTTAACTGTCTCTACTCTCTGTTCCTTTATGCCACAACTTAGAGCAGGGGTCCCCCAACCTCCAGTCCGAGGACTGGACCAATAGTGTTCTGGGCCTGTTAGGAACCAGGCCTCCCAGCAGCAGGTGAGCTTGAATGTAATGCACTTGACTCATCCTGAAACCATCTACCCCTCCCCCGGGTCCGTGGAAAAACTCTCTTCCATGAAACCATTCCTTGGTCCCCAAAAGGTTGGGGGCCACTGACTAAGTGGACCATCTGCTAAGGATGTTGGTAGATACTCATTAGCCGCACTCAATATCAAGCCAATGCTATGGTCCTGGGAGGGATTTGTCCCTTGGAGCAGAACCACATTTTGGAATGTGCAGACTCAAAGATAACATTCCTAGAAGCCCCAACATCACACAGCAGGAATAACACAGGCCTGGAGTGGGAGCTGGATTTCAATCTCAGTTTTACTATTTATTAGCTACATGAGTTGGTCCCCTGAGTAAATGGGAAAAATAAGGACAGTTGTGAAAGAAAGGACAGAATTATATGAAGTACCTGTTACAATGCCCATGCAGCAAGGGGAGCCAAAAAGTGCTTATTTCTTCTTCCATTAAAAAAAGGAAATGACATCACAAAATAACTTTTAAATGTCACCCACCAAAATGTCCCAAAGTTACAAACACTTGGAGCATTCATGATTGTGTGTGTGTTGTTCTTGTTTAGTAGGCCAGTCTATAGCTATCTTAGACAGAAGATTCCAAAGCTTGGACCTGGCCAAGAAACTAGGTGGAAGGGCAGAGGAAAAGCTGGCAAAGAGGAAATCATTTTAAATAAATTACCCTAAATGTAAACCAGTATGCTAAACAGGAAGTGACTCATGTAGGCCAGAAGTGTTGCAAGAAACTACTTCAATTGTTTAACTCCATTGAGTTGTCATCAGAGGAAACAAGGGCATTTTGTAACCAGGAGCAGGAAGACAGGATGAGCGCTGAGGTGTGGCAGCCCTTTGAGCAGCAAAGTGATTGTTCTGAAGAGTCAGGCTATTCTTCTGGTGTAAACCTGTCTGTCTTGCCAGAGGGACCAGGGCCATCTGTCCTGAGAGATACATCCACAAGAGTGTGAGGGGTGAGTGTAGGACCTCAAACCCCCGTCTAAGCCCCCAGTCATTCTGGGTCTGGGGGTAAGGCTGAGCTCTATGAGGAGGGATGGAAAGAAGCCGCTGCCCTGGCTCCCAGCCACTTCATCTCTTGATGCTGTTTCCTCGTCTGTGCTTAGACTGGGTGGACGAGAGGACCCTCCTTCATGGAGGTTTTGTGGGTTTCCACTAACCCCACCTGCCGAGTGACCAAGTTACTAGCTGCAGATGTCCTAGTCTCTTAGCTCCTTTTGAACACAAAACACCTGGGGCTCAGAATCCTTAAGTCATGATTCTATGTGCTTTACACTGAGAGGGTTCTCAGTAAAAGCTGACCTTGTAACAGAAAGACATGCAGCCCGATAGGCAAACAGACACAATTATCTTTGTTTAGAAAAGCTATAATGAGCACATGCCTGCCAAGGTACTGTGGGCAGGTGCTTCCACAGCTCAGTGGTGGGGATTAGCTGAGTAGTGGAGAGGTGCATCCTGGAAACGTCCTGGGCGTTCTCTGGAAAGCAATGTGATATGTGCATCCAGAGCCATCACAGCCTCCTACCCTTGGCTCAGTGATTCCACCTTCTGAATCTATCACAGGCAACAACAGGACTTTTGACAAAGATTCAGCAGAAAGAGCTCAGCACAGTCACACTGTTTTCCAGTGTATGTCAGTGTGCCAACAAGTGTGTGTCCATCACTGCTGATCTGTGACCTGTGTGTACTACTTAAGGGCTCTGTGCAGAGGCAGGACAATGGAGAGGCTAAGGTTTCACTTACTCTCTGAGCAAGAACCTGGGGCATCTCTATGTGGGGCATTGGCAGGGGGGAGGGTACTGCAGGCGGCACAACTTGGTCTCTGCTCTCACAGAGCTTCACGGTTAAGGGGAGAGAGTCATGACTTGGGCACTCTCATGCCTGTGATATGCACTGTGATGGGTGGCAGGACACAGGGGTCTAAGCTAGGCCAGGGAACAGGGACAGGTCGGATGTGCCCAGGCAGTGGGGATAGGAGAGGCAACAACCTATTATACAAGAGCAACAGTGGGGAGAGAGCAGAAAGGACAGCTGGTGGCTCCGTGAGGTTAGTCCAATGATTGCTTAGGTGTCTAAGGACACCTTCCACTACCTCTACACTGCCACTAACGCAACAAGTATAGACACAAGTCTCTTTGTCAGATGATATGTCCCATGTCTAAGAATGCTCTTGCAGAGATCCAGACAAGTCCTTGGAGGTAGCAGCCTAGGAGAGAAGAAAATAGTGTTGACTAAGCTGAGTTCTAGGCACATGAAGCAGACCTGAAAGTGCCATGTCCTGGGCCAGACCAGCATCGGGGACATTGTGACTGGGGACCAGGAGACCTGGACAATCCAGGGAATCATATGGGATGGGGGAGTCCTGGCAGAGAGGAATGGACCCCTCCCTAAAACCTGTGCTTGCCTCCTGTGTTTTCTCTACTCCTGGTTCCTTTTTCTTCCTCATTGTACTAACAGTTACATAACACAAATCTTACCATTTTAAGTGTGCAGTTCAATGGCACTAAGCACATTCAAATAATTGTGCAACCATCATCACCCTCCATCTCTAGAACTTTTTCACCAGCTTCTTTTAAAAAGATCTTCCTGTCTTTTTCTTTCTCCTTGCTAGGCACTCAACAATTGTAATAAATTTGTCTAAAATTGAATTGTTGAATGTACTGAACAAAATTATTTGCAATCCTTCATTTCAAAGTCTGTCAAAAATCCCACCAGTGGATTCATTGTCAGTTACTTTTCACTTGCAACTGGTCCTTGGTTGACAGTTTTTCTCACCTGGAACAAGGACCAGCCTGATGCTAAATGTAAATATAGCCACTGGAGGGTGGACATTTAGCAACTAGACCCTCTGTGCTCAAAAAAGACACTCAGATAACACAACTCCCGTGTAGACAAGGATTTCCTTGACAAGACACAGATTCCCCGGCATATTAAATGGGCAGATGGTGGGCCATATCCAGAAGACACATTTCACTCCTTCTTGCACACCCATGTCCACTGGCTGTGAAAAACCACTGGGCTTATGGATGAACACACAGATGGACTCGGTGTATGCACTGAGAACTGTCTTCCAAATGACAAGTCAGTTATTACAACACCATTAACTGTCTAATCCAGAGATTTTCAAACTTTTTCATCTCATGGCACACATAAGCTAATTACTAAAATTCTGTGACACACCAAAAATACATTATATATTTTTGCCAATTTGAAAAAACAATAGATACAATTTTGATAGATTCACACCAGGTGGCTATTGTATTGTCTGTTGCTATTTTTTTGTAAATTCTCACCTGAGGGTATATTTATTGATGAGAGAAAGACAGAAGGGGTGAGAGAGAGAGAGACAGAGAAACATCAGTGCATCAGTGTGAGAGAGAAACATCCACTGGTTTCCTCTCATGCATGCCCCAACCAGGGATTAAATCCACAATCTAGATATGTGCCCTGACTGGGAGTTGAACCTGCAAACTTTTGGTACATGGGACAATGCTACAACCAAGTGAGCCATCTTGCCAGGGCTGTTGTCATTTTTTTATTTTACAGTCTAGGGGAAAAAAGGTCAGTGCCCCTGACTAAATAGTTAGGTACTGCGTGTTTTAAAAATTCTTGCGGCATAGCAGTTGAAAATCACTGGTCTAAGTTATTGCAATAACTGAATTACCATAAATCCCAAATTTTGTTTCTAAATTTCCTGCTCTGGTCTCTTGATCTAGCTAGTCCAACATGACCACTATATGTTTTACTATTATAGTTTTATAATATGACTGAAATATTATTCTTCACTTAAAACTTTGGCTTGGATATTCTTATGTTTACTTATACAGGTGGCATTTCAATTAGCCCTGGCTGGTGTGGCTCAGTGGATCAGGTGCCAGCCTGAGAATCAGAAGGTCATTGGTTCGATTTCTGGTCTAGGGCACATACCTGCGTTGTGGGCCAGGTCCCCAGTAGGAGGAGTGTGAGAAGCAACCACACATTGGTGCTTCTCTCTGTCTCGTTTTCCCTCCCTAAAAAATAAATAAACAAAATCTTTTAAAAGTTTATAGGTTAATTTGGGATGTTTATATTTTACAAAATTAAACATTTTCATTTAGGAACATGGAATATGGCTCTCTACTTAGTCTTCTTAAAGTTAACCAAGATAGACATGACATTTACAATATAGTAAGAAGATTAACAATTAAAAAATAATTTTAATAAAATGTGATGAGTGTCCCTAGGGAAAGTGCTAAAAATGTCCACAGGACTTTGCAAATCAAATCACCAAGTCACTGCATGATCACAAATCCATCATTAAGTACGCTCACTCACACCCACACATACATACACTCACACATGTCACGCAGTGCCCACCGGTGCACTTGTCTGTTCTAGTTCCTCAGTTTGGAATGCTGCCCTCACCCCCAATCCTCTTGTTTGCCCAGTTGTTGTCTATACAGTGATTCTTGTCCTACTGGGTTATTACTTTGGTGCTTCTCTCATTTCCCAGCACCCAGGTCAGGATGCCCTGTTGAGGTCTATCTCTGTCCATTGTGTTTCCACCGAGGCACATACTTTGGACCCCAGCCACGCTTCCATGTGTTCTCACCCCACTATTGTGGAGGAGTCCTCCGAGAGGTGCCCAGTGCTTAGCCCAGTCCAGAGGCTTTCATAAGTGCTTACTGTCCTGGGCTAGAGGCTGTAGACAAATCTTGCAAGGAGGCTACCGCATGCAGTGCTTTCTTTTTGTCTCCCCCACCTTCTCTACCAGTGAAAGCTCCATGAGACTCAGGTTTGCAGGTCAGCAAACACTTCATTTCCCCTGGCCAGTGTTATCGTTGGCAGAGCATGGACGAGTCAGCAGTCCCTGGTGGAGAAATGGAATAAATGTAAGTGGGGGCCAGGTGACAGGGGGTTTCTAGAGAAAGTGTGTATTTTAACACAACCTAGGCCCAGACACTCATACTCCACTTTCTTCCAGAAATGCTTCCTTTGAACTTCATCAAGTCTGCTAATAACAAGAAGAGCATAGAATAGGCTGGCCCTGCCTTTCTCTCGGCAGGTGCACAGCAAGGTCCCTTTATCTCTGATGGGCAGGCCCAGGCATCAGGGAGAGAGACGCTGCTGTGGGCCCATCCAAATATTAGCTGTGGATACTTTCCTACTTTGAAAACATGAGACACTGTGCACTCAGAGCCTTGCCTTCCAGAGAACACAATTGCATCTGTTTTTCTTCTTCCAATGGAGTGAGGCTTAACACTGGCCATAACTTTATCTTCACATTGCCCAGGGTTTGCCAAGTCAGGGCTTTTGCCTGCTGCTCTTCAGGCAACGAGTGCTGTCCAGTGATCTTCTCTGCCTGGGCCCCAACAGCAGGAGATAAACCAGAGACACAGGAGAATGTCCTGAGGATCCATAGGAACCTCTGCAAACCTCTGATAAACTTCATTAAATCTGTTGGGAAAACTGGTCCTAAACTAATGTTAAACGAACCAGTGTTACCTCCTGCACCTGGTACTGAGATGGTTCCAAGATCCAGCTATAATCTGTAACCAAGATCAATATTTTTCATGCCACTATCTGATCATACAAGGAAGGTCAGTTTACCAACTAGAAAGATGTTGCACAATGGGGCAACACTGAGTCATGGCTTTGTAAAGAACCAGATCCAGTGGGAGCTAGACTGTGGCCTGTCAGGTTTGACTGTCATTTTTCAAGGGTAGATTTTAAAGCCAAATTGACAAGCATTTTGGGAAAAGTTAGGCTCCCATTCAATTGGTGTATAGTCTTAATTGAGTGTTATGCCATTTGATCGGCATTGCTGTGGCATGAGGTCACAGGGAGCGGCAGGCATAGTCAGTGCCTGTCAGCACCAGCCCTGAACCAGGTTTTAACCAGGGCGAGTCTGGGTGCTTTTACCTACTGGAACAGTGAGTTGAGAAATTGCATTTTGAATCATAAAAACCTCCATAATCAACCCACATTACCATCAACTGATGAATGCACAAATAAAATATGACTTCTCCATATAATATAATATTATTTGGCCATAAAAAGAAATGAAGTTCTGATCCATGCTACAACATGAATGACGATTGGAAATATGATACTTAGTGACAAAAGTCAGGCCTCAAAGGTCACATAGTGTGTGCTTTCATTTGTATGAAATGTCTAGAACAGGCAAATGCACAGACATAGAGCAGACCAATGGAGCCAGGGATGTGGACAGGGAGAATGAGAGTGGCTGTTAATGGCTTTGGGGCCTCTATATGGAGGGATAAAAATGTCCTAAAATATATTATGGTGACAGTTGCCCAAATCTGTGACTATACTAAGAACCATTGAATATTACACTCTAAATGGGTGAATTGTATGGTATGCGAACTATATTTCATTAGTTCAGAGCCAGCCCATACCATCCGGCTGCACCAGTGAGGAGCTGACATCTGGGCTGTACCCAGTGCAGCCACCCATGGCTTACACTCCCAAACTAATGAAATATAGTTCACATACCATACAATTGGGTATGTTTTTTAATTTTAAAAACTTTTACAGTTTATAAAAATAAAATAAAAACTTATACAGTTTTTATTCTCTATATGGACCCACTTAAAACCCTGTTTAATGTAATTAAGTGATATCTTTTTATAATTTAAATTTTATATTTTTTTTCTTTCAGAGAGAGGGGAAGAGAGGGAGAAAGAGAGGAAAACATCAATCAGTTACCTCTCGTTCTCCTCTTCCAGAGACCAAATCCAGAACTTAGGCATATGTGCTCTGACTGCAAATTGAACCCTCGACCTTTCGTTTTGCAGGATGACCTCAGCCAACTGAGTTACACCAGCCAGGATTCAAGTGACATCTTTTTAAATAAAATTTTTGGTTTTAGTTTGCAAATGATCTTACCATTATGTCTCAGGACTTACTCTTGGTCAGAAGTGGGGTGTTGGATATGGTCAAAGATGTGGGGTCCCAGAAAGTCACATCATTGTGTACCTTTCCCCAGAAGTCAAAGGGCATGAGAAAGAACAGCCAATGGCCTGCACTCTCAGCAGAGGGAAGCCCTGGCCTTGGTTCCTGCAGAGCCAGCCCATACCATCCGGCTGCACCAGTGAGGAGCTGACATCTGGGCTGTACCCAGTGCAGCACCCATGGCTTACACTCCTCAGGAATACCAGTGTACTCAACACAGCAACTCTTGTTTGAGACTTGAGGTTCTGGCGGAAGCAAAGAATATTTTAATGTCATGCTGAGAGTCACAGAGGGTTACTAACATGACCCCCTTTAAAAGTGACCATTTCCTACCTGGCCTTCCCTCACACTTCCACGACCTCCAACACAACCCTTATTCTCAGTCATTGACTAGATTCCCTGTCACCCCACCTCCAATCAGTCGATCCTCTGATGTCTGCCATTACTTTCATTCTTCCTGTCATAGCCAGTGCCATGTCCTGTCTCTAGGCAGAGAATCCATCCTTCCAACATCCTCATGGGCCTTTTGTTTGCAGTAAACATACCCCCCTCTCTCTTCTGCATTGATTCTGTCTCCTCAGGGCCATTCCTAATATGCTCCAGTATATAGTCCCTCCTTTATCTTTAAACTCCCCTTGATTCCAGTCCTTTATCTCCTCTACCTCATCTCTCTGTCTCCTTCACAGATAGTCTCAAAAGAACTGCTTGTAATCACTGTTCCCACTTCTCCTCTCCCACTCTTGACATATCCAGTCGTGATTTCTCTGTTCTTATTTTATTTGGCCTTTTGGTATTACTTGGTATTGTTCACTGCTC
Source organism: Phyllostomus discolor (assembly GCF_004126475.2). Classification (NCBI taxonomy): domain Eukaryota; kingdom Metazoa; phylum Chordata; class Mammalia; order Chiroptera; family Phyllostomidae; genus Phyllostomus; species Phyllostomus discolor. Next base: position 117,443,840 of record NC_040904.2, read on the forward strand.
TCTCTTTCTTGTCACACTCTTTCCTCTTTGTTTCTGTGACATCACACCCTCCTAGTTTTCATTTTTCCCTACTTACCACTCTTTTTGGCCTCTGCTTTCTTTCCTTTCTGGATCTGACTTATAAATGCTAGAATGTTCCTGGGTTTGACCTGAGCCCCCCCTAGGACTTCATTATATATACTCTCATTGTTGGCAGGTAAGTAAACTTTCTCCATAATCTAGGGGCTTGTGTTTTAATATTCATATGGAGATAGGCTACGAGGCAGTGGGCCCAAATAAGACATGATGTTAAAATTATATGTGGTCATATCTGAGAATATTCAAAGGACTATATCCTCAGTGAAAAGGTTGACTAGAAAAATATACAAAGGAAAATGATGAAAAAGCTTTCTTGGTCTGGGAGTCTGAAAGACCTCAAAATAAGTGTGTTTTAAATGATGAAGGATAGAAATAACTGAAAGTGAAACAAATAAGCAAGTTTCCTTTGTCAACAAAAAGGACAGATTTTTAAAAGACTCAAATAGAACTTCTAGAAATTAAAACCATTGTCATTAAAATGAAAACCTTTCAAATGAATTAAATAATGAATTAGGTACAGATGAAGAGATAACTACTGAATTGGAAGATAAACCAAAAGAAATTACTCAGAAAGTATTGTGTCATGGCTACAGAGTTTCTGTTTCAGAAGATAGAGAAGTTCTGGAGCTAGATAGAGGTGATGGTTGCACAACAATGTGAATGAACTTAATGCCACTGAACTGTACACTTTAAAATTCTTAAAATGGCTAATTTTTTAAATGGCAAAAAATTTAAAGGTAATCATTAAAAGAATAAAATAAATGATTTTCAAACCAGTAAAAGGAAATAAAAAGGGAATAAAATAGGTCCTAAAAAATGAAAAAGAGAGAAAAAAGGAGCAAAGAAGAGACACAGTAAGAAGAGATAAGAAGGTACAAATAAATCCAAATATATCAGCAATGGCAATAAATCTAAACTGACCAAACTCACCAGTGAAACACAGAGATTCTAAGTCTATGCACTTACTCTATGTATTCTAATTACTTTCATATTTATGTCTCTAGGCAACACTGTGTAATAGACTTCTAATTTAGGTTACTACTTCACATTGCCTTTTAAAAGAATATTAAGCATCTCAAATATAACAGGGACAAAAGTCTTAATTTCTTCCCCAAATATGTTCCCTAGTTTTGCCCCTCAGTTTTACTCCTCTGAGTAAATACCTTCTCTGTCCATTCAGTTCTCAAGCCAAAAACCCGAGTCATCCTTGGTTCTTCTCATTTTTTCATCATTCCTCCTCATCCAAGCCATCAGTCAGCCTTGTCATGTCACCTCTCAAACCCTGGGCAATCTGTTTCTCTCCACCTCCGTTGCTGTAGTCTGAGTCCAAGTCCTCCATAATTTCTCTGACCAATTCCTCTGCCTACCTCCTGATGTTTCCCTTGTCTGTCTACAAACTATTTTCTTTAGGGAAGACCAATTTTTTTTAAGTTATAAAATACTTATATTATCAATATTATATACATTATATTTTACTTGTGAAGCTTAGTAAAATTACACTTGTGATCCTACTACCTAACAGAAATATTAGCAGAATGTTCTTGCAAAAATTAAACCTGAATGTTACCCCTTACCTAAAATCTAACAGCTTCTCACTGCACCTAGAACACAATCTTAACTCCTTAATTCCTGAACTCCTTTCAGACTCCTTTCTTCTTTCCTGACCATGTTCCAGTCACACCGACCTTCTTTCTGCTCCTAGAATATGCCCCAGGGCCTTTGCACTCCCTGCTCCTTATCTTGGGAGGGTTGGCTTTTTGTATCATTCAGATCTCAGTTCAAATATAACTCTTCCCAAGAGGCCTGCTCTGACCACCTTATTATCTAAACAGCATTTTTAGTTGCTACCCTGATTCTTGTTTTATTTTCTTCAGAGCACTTACCACTATCCAAAAGTATCTAATTCATTTTGTTTTTTTCTCCCTTCCTTGTATAAGCTCTAGAGACCTTGCTCATCTTGTTATTTCCAAGTTCATCCCCAGTGCCTAGGGCACAGTAGATGCTCAACAAACATTTGTTGAGTAAATATGCAAACAAACACACCTGAAATAAGTTATTTTGTGGTTAACAGTCCTTTGTTAGATTTTTCTTTAAGCTCTTTGTTGTTGAGCCCACATTATTCTCATGAATATTTCATCACAGTGATTAACCCTAGAAACTTTGAGAGCCTTACAGACAGCATATTATTCCAGCACTCCCAAATCTAGCATGGCTTGGAGCAAATTCAGGCCTGTAACTGAAGTCTAAAGTCTCATTCTGGAGGGAGATCAGCCAGGGCCATATGCTCTCTAGTAAGTGGCTTCTGGGAAGCTGGTCTAGTCCTGAGCATTTCTCCTGATTTCTCTAATAGATTTAGCCATATTGTAAAATTTTAGATTATTCTGTGTGCATTCTTGTGTCTATTAATAAGCCACACTTGGATAAACCTTTGTGCTCCTACACTTGCACAAACCAAAGGTGGTTTTAGATTATGAAAGTATCTCACATTACCTGTCACTTTAATAATCCTCTCCAGTGGCCTCTCCCATAAATTCACTTCTGTACTGAACACCAACCAAATACACACTGGGCTTCGTATTGGGAATGACACCATACTGATTCTCACACTTTCCGTGCATAATGCTGACATGTGAGGTCTGGTTAAAAATGCAAATTTCTGAGATCCAGCCCCAGTTCGGCAAGTTTTAGGTAGGGGCAGGATTTGCACTTTTAAATTCACACTACCTCCACTGCCAATTTCACTTGGACAAACACCCAAAGGGAATTTGCTGATATCTGTGCGTGTGCGGGAACACAGCTGAACCTAGTGTCCTGTGTGAAAGCCCTCACCACCCAGCACCACCCCTGCAGAGAGGCAGGCTTTGCCTGAACAGTGCACATCGGGGCTCCTTTGTCAGCATCCTTGTTTACACAAAGGATCCACTCTACCTAGCTTTTTGTTTCTAAAAATATTAAGTGGCTACATCTTGTCAGAGGGGTGTTGTTTTTTTTTTAATTAATAGACTCTGTTAGAGCAGTTTCAAGTTTACTGAAAAATTGAGCAGAAAATGCAGAGAGCCATCTATGCCACTCCCCTCCTGCATGTTTTCCCTTGATACTTGCATTAGGGCAGTGACTTTGTTATCATTGATCAGCCAATATTGACAGCTTATTATTCACTGAAGTCCATAGTTTAAATTAGGGTTCCTCTTGGCGGTGTATATTCTGTGGGTTTTGACAAATGTATAATGACACATACCCACTATTACATGGACATTTGGGTGTTTCTACTTTTATCTATTATGAATAATGCTGTGATGAACGTTTGTTTACAAGTTTTTGTATGTTTTCTCTTCTTTTAGGTGTATGAAGGAGTAGAATTGCAGGTCAACTTTTTAAATTAGTGGAGCACTGCTGTGGATATGTCACCCTCCTGTCACATGCGTGATTACAGCCCTGTGGTCTGGAAGTGTGCCCCTATCTCTTCCACACTCTGAATGGAGCAACCAGCTGTGCACTGACCAGGGACATAGAGACAGTGAGACAAAGCCTCTTCCCTCTTCAACTCCCATTCCATGTTCCCCCTGGTTCATCCCCCATCCTTGCCTCAGTTCAAACCCATAGTGTCCCAGGCATCTTCTAACTAGTCACCTGCCCACCATTTTGCCTTCCTTAAGTCCATCCAGACATCAGGGTGACCTAACTATAAAGCCAGCTAATGTAGCCCTGTCACCCTTCTGCCTTTAAACCCATCATGGAGTGGGTCACCTCTAGGGTAAAGCCCACTGAGGCTCACACAGGCCAGCGATGATGTGATGCTCACCTGCCTCTCCAGCTGCATCTGGGGCCTGGCACCCCAAGCTTGAGCCCCACCTACACGGTGCTGCCTACACATCTTGCAAGTCCTTGCTGTTCCAAGCTCAGTGGAGTCCTTCCCGTCTAATCACCCATAGCGTGTCTAGTGCCCACTACGGGCCAGATGCTGGGATTCCACAGTCAACAGCACATCCTCCCTTCACTTCCTTTCTTCCTGAGATCATCCTCCTTCCAGTGGCTCCTATTTACACATACAGTCCCACTCCCTTTCTGGAACCTTCCATGAACCCTCAATTCATTTGCTCCCTCTCATAGGGCTGTTGCAGGAGAACAGGAGATGGAGTTGGGGTCAAACCCCACTTGGTCTTATTAACTGAGACTTCAGTAAGTGACGTAACTTTTGAGTGACAGTTGCCACTCAGCTGCAGATGCATGGGGTGCTGGATACAGAGGTGATGCTGGGCCAGGTGTGGCACAGTGCTGCAGCATCTCAGGATGCTTTTGCAAGCTAACCCTTACATTTACCATTACTTGAACATAAAACATGCTAATTTTTCTGGTGGAATTATCACACTGTATTACTGTTTGTTTACATGTTCCTTCTTCCCTACTAATCTAAGAGATTCTGGAGGGCAGTGACTGTTCAGTATGATTAACTCCGGAATCCCTCATTCTAGCACATTACTTGAAAGTAATTCATGGGTTTACCTTCCATGGGTTATTTTAATTACCTCTAAGAGGCAGATATGGGAATTACACTACACTGGGCAGCACAATGGTCTCCTGGTAGCAAGTAAGATGATCCCAATGCACAGAGAAGGAATTTGAGTGACTGGCAGGTGGGCCACACCCCGACGCCTGTGGTGGTGACCTTCAGCACCTGCTGTCATAAAGAGGTCTGTTTTCACAATGGTCTCCTCTCCTCTAGTGAGTCTTCAGACCTCCTCTCTACACTGACCAGAGTGTACTCAGGCCTGCTTGTCCCCTCTGATGACAGGTGCAGGGCTTCTTCACAGCCAGCTGACCTCTTCATCAGGCTGGTAATCAAGAGGAGGGAGCCTGGGTCCTGGTCCAGCTTCTGACTTCATACTGGTGTCTTTTGCAAAGCCTCTGCTATCAGGCGGAGTCCTCAAGTTGTACTGCACAGTAGAATCACCCTGAGGTCTTAAAAATTACTGGATGCTCCCACTCTGGAGGCTGTCAGGGGTTTTGGAACTCCCCAGGGTTTTGTTGTTGTTGTTGTTGTTGTTGTTGTTTTGTTTTGTTTAGCAATGCTTAGCCAGATTGGGAACCTGGGAGCTAAGCTCACAGAGCAAAGAGCATCTGTAGAAGTTGCCTTCCTCTGGACGTGTGGGTCACAGACAGCACCAGCCACTGTGGCCTCCCAGGAAGGGCGTGGAGGGCACCTGTCATAATACCCAGAGCAGAAGGGTGGCAGTCACTGCACAAACCCTTAAACAGAGAGATTACTGTTTGGTGGTGAGGTTAGATTTTTCCATTATCAAATGTTACTGTTTGAAAAGCAAGCAAACAAACAAAATGGGGAAAAGGTGAGATTTTAAAAAGTAAGATGAAATTTTCCTCCAGCTTCCTCCCCTTGTTCCTACCTTGTATCTACCTGAGCTGGCAGCTCACTTTTCTTCTACTAATGCTCCTATTTTGTGGGACACCAGAAGGAAGAGGTGGTCCCTGACTCAAGGGAGCTTCTAGCCTAAGAGTAGAGACAGACTCCCAGCAACAATCAATTAATTCTACACTGTCTGGGAGGTGGGAACAAGGCACTATGGAGCAGAGGGGGAAGGAAGTTAATCTTTGTGAGACCCACTGCTCCCACATCAGTGAGGCCATGCACCAGGAGCTGTGTGTGTGTGCTGAGCCACAGAGAGGAAGAATGCCAGATGTCCCCCCACCCCACCCCTCCAGCCCTGTGTTCAGAAGCCAACTGTCCCCCATAGTCCCGGGCAGATCAGTCTGTGCTTTGATAATGAAACTGTGGGAAAGCTTTATTTCTTCGGTGATTAATTTAGATGCAGAAGATAGAGTTGATTATCAGACAGAGAGAGGCTTCCCCACTCTCCTACACGGTTGCCTCCTATCATTGTGTTGGCCCAAACCAGCCATGAGACACTAGAGTGGGAGGGTTATTTCTCTGGTTCTACACAAGTTCCTGGTTACACACCTGAGAGGCTGTCTGGGCAGCTGCAGTTCTGGCCAACCATTGTGAGGTCCCAGGTCCATCATGAACTCAGAAGCAATCATGACAAAACCGCTTCTCTTTCCCAAGGGATCAGTGTGTTCTGTGTCTCACCTTGTGTGTATCCTCCATTGTTGAAGACACTCACTGCCATTCCGAAAGGGTAAGGTAAGATCTCAGCTGCAGAGAGAAAATCCACTGCAGCCTCGTTTCAGCAGGAAGAGATTTACTCTAGGATATGCAACAGTTCACAGTATTAGGTAAGGGTTGAGGAAACAGAGTCAAGGCTCAGAGATGACTCCTAAGGCCACAGCTCAGAACCAGACCCCCAAACAGGCAGCTGCCTCTGCTCAAATCTGGAAGTACCAGCCCCGAACTCTGGACAGATCATATCATTGGGACTTGCAGCTGCTATGGGTGTCTGAGGGCCCAGCTGTCCACTTCCTCCCAGCCACTGGCTGTGCTAAGCTGTGCTAAGAAAGCAGCCCAACCCTGGGCCTGCTGTAGCAGAGAGGGCCCCACAGCCGCCTGGACTTTTGAGGGTGTCAGATCAACTGAACACAAATCCCAAACTGTAACAAGACTGGAAATAAGGGTCTCACATTCAGTTTCCACTATGGAGGGCGATGAGAGAATGAATGCCCAATACCAGGCTGTATCTCAACACAGGCCCCTGTGAACTGGAGTAGACAAAGATACTCAGACCTGGCCCCAGACTTTGTGACCCAAGAAATACTGTGTTGCCATGACTCCTTCTCCAGTCCTTGGTCTGGCAGGTGGCTTTTTCTCCTTCTGTCACACAATCTGTAAAACAGGACATCTGTATCCTGCTGCTGTCATGTACCAACCTGATTCCCTCCCGCTTCTCTGTCATTTTGTCCCATCCAGCCTCAAAGTACAGCAGAAGTCTTCAGTGAAGACTCTGACAACTCTGTGCTCCTGAGGTCTCTGTCCCCAGGTGCTATGCTCTCTGGTCTCCTTCATACCTCTCAGAGTGTATGTCCTGTCAGTGGTGAGGCCTCTGATGGCCCTTCATTCACTGCCTGTGTGACTATCCTGGATCTCCAGTTAGAGTGAGGACTCCTGTGGATGGAACTTATATTCCTAACAACTGAGCACTGAAAACAGGAAAGTCACTTGACTCCTATCCTCAGCAAGCCTGTACCTACATCATACATGGGGAGACTCCTGCAGCCTGGCTCCTCTGTGCATGGGGTTGGGCCCAACATGGAAAGAGCTTATGTACAGGAAAGACACTGTGGTCTCTACTGTGACAGCCACTGATTGGACCTGCTCTTAGTCCTAATCACCCTGCAAAGGAACCTGAAAATATGAACAAGAACTTGTGCCTTGAATCACTTTTCAGGTTCCAAGGCCCTATGGAAACAGGACAGTTTGCCTGTCTCGGTGAACAGCTGAAGTGGAACACAAAGACAGGAAGCAGAGATGAGATACCTGATGTGTGGTCTGGGCTTCTTCACTGAAGAAATTAATAACACTTGGTACAAATACAAACCCTTCTGCAAAACAAACCAAGTTGGGTAAGAGAGCCCACCCTCAAGACTTGGAAGCCAAGTTCTCTTTTCCTTCCTCTCCAGGGAGGTCCCAACTGCAGCCACAAAAGATGGAAATGTTCCTGATGCTCATAAAAGCAAAGGGCCCGATGGGCTTTAGTCCTTTCATTTTATGTTCCAACCATGTAGATGGTTCAGCCATGCAAGAGGGTGAATTGTGGGTTCAGATAGGAGAGCAGAGAAGATATTCTCCTCCCCCACTGAAGGCAAATTGGTTTTGGATGAGTTCTGTGCATGTATCTCAAACATAAACCCCAATTAACTCAACAACCCTTAAATCTGCTCTGCATTTTCAACAGAAAATGTTTTCCCCAGAAGCACTGATGTGGGGTTGCTTAGGAAAGGACAACTGAAACATGCAGGATAAAAATTCACAGAGCCACTGAAAGTGTATCTAACATAATGGCTGAAGTTTGAGATCACCTGTTCCTCAGTCTGGATTCTCAGTGCAATTTCCATAAGCCCTTTCTCCACCCTTCTCCTCACTGATTTGTATTTACTAGACCAAAGTGTGATTCATCATGAATTTGAACTAGAACATGCCCTGGCTTGTGTGGCTCAGTGGATTGAGTGCCAGCCTGTGAACCAAAGCATTGCCAGTTCGGTTCCCAATCAGGGAGCGTGTTTAGGTTGTGGGCCAGGTCCCCAGTGAGGGGCATGTGAGAGGCAACCACACATTGAACTAGAACAGCCAACTTTTAAAAATCTGTTTCTATTTCTTGTTCATTCCTGCCTTTTCTAGGCAAATTCTCCATTGTAGTAAATATCAATGTTATTTCCATGCCCCATATGTGATTAATTGCAGCAAAATGCTATGAAAGGCCATGTTAGTGGCTTTAAATATTAAAATCTAAAGGGGAGGCAGTGACCAGAAAGTGGTTGTCAACAATTTTTGGATGGCCATTCTAAGAAATTACTCTGACTCAGGAGATGACACTTTTCAAAAGAAGTGATAAGGGAGTCTTGATGACCCATTCACTCAGTTCTGGGGTTTGGGGTATAAGAGTGATCCTTGAGTACATATAGAGTTTGATGGTTTTAAATAGGTGTTTCATACCAAAAACACAGGCCTGTGGATGCTGATGGAACTTTAGGACACAGAGTGCCCAATGCAGGGTTCAAATTGAGTCCTCGGCTGCCTGTGGCAGTTGCAGCTCTCTGACTGGCTGAAGGACTTGGTATGAAAGGAGAAAGTGGACAGTATTCCATTGGAATGCATTTTCATTTTTCATCAAGGTCATGTCCTTCTTTGCCTTCCCAGCTGAAGCCTCACCCCAAAAGGGAGTTCATACTCATTTTAATGTGGGTGCTTTCACAGCAGTTAGAGAAAAGACAGAAGCCTTAAAGCAAGGATGATACAAATCTTCAGCTGCCTTAGCATGAAAGGAGTTAATTCCCTGGCCAACACATGAGATAGAAAAACCAGACATTGACTTGTATTACAGAATTGTGTGTGTTGAAACTTTTGCTTGAATTACACTGTATTTTCTATTTAAAACAGTGTCTTCAAATAGAAAATATCTATACAGGGTTTCAGCCAAGATGGAGGCATAGCCAAAAATGCTTTGCTTCCTTACACAACCAAAAGAAAGATAACAACTAATTGAAAAACAAAGACCTGTCAAAACACCAAGACCTGTCAAAAAATCATTTGCATAGACATCCAACAATGAAGGAATTAAAAAAAACATTCATCGAGACTGGTGATACACAGATAAACCTAGAGGAATTACGGAGAAGCAAAACAGACTGAGAAACCAAGGGCTGCAGCATGGGAAAATAAAGACTCAAAAGCCCTGGCTATAACAAAATGGTAGGGGTTGTGGTAGCAGGAGAAACTCCCAGTCTCACAGGAGAGATCACTGGAGAGGCCCACAGTGTCCTGGAATACACACACACACACACCCACATGTGAATCAGAACCTGCAAGGGCAAAATCTGTTTGTGGGATGCAGGAGAAGTGATGAAAAGTGGGAGAAGAGTGGCATTGTTCCCTCTCTGTCGCCTCCCTGAAAGAGAGCACCACAACACAGCAAAGAGGTTGCCCTGCCCTGGTGAATACCTAAGGCTCCATCCCTTACCATGCACTAGGTGCACTGACACAAAGAAATATAGCCCAAATGAAAGAGCAGATCAAAACTCCAGAAAAAGAGCTAAGTGACAAGGAGATAGACAACCTGTCTAATGCAAACTTCAAAACACTGATAATCAGGATACTCACAGAAATGATTGGGCTCAGTCACAAAATGAAGGAAGAAATGAAGGCTACACAAAGTGAAATAAAACAAAATATACAGGGAACTAACAGTGAAGAGAAGGAAACCAGGACTCAAATCAATGATTTGGAACAAAAGGAAGACATAAGCATCCAACCCAAACAGAGTGAAAAAACAAGAATGCAAAAAAATGAGGAGAGGCTTAGGAATCTCTGGGACAACTTTAAGTGCTATAATATCTGAATCAGGGGTGCCAGAAGGAGAATAAGAGCAAGATATTGAAAACTTACTTGAACAAATAATGAAGGAAAACTTCCCCAGTCTGGCAAAGGAAATAGACTTGCAGGAAGTCCAGGAAGCTCAGTGAGTCCCAAAGAAATTGGACCCAAGGAGGAACAGGTCAAGACACATCATAATTAAGTTACCCAAGATTAAAGATAAAGAGAGAATCTTAAAAGCAGCAAGAGAAAAGGAGACAGTTAGACCTACAAAGGAGTTCCCATAAGGCTATCAGCTGATTTCTCAAAAGAAATCTTACAGGCAAGAAGGGACTGGAAAGAAGTACTCCAAGTCATGAAAGGCAAGGACCTATATCCAAGATTACTCTCTACCCAGTAAAGCTATCATTTAGAATGGAAAGGCAGATGAAGTGCTCCCCAGTAAGGTCATGTTAAAGGAGTTCATCATCACCAAGCCCTTATTATATGAAATGTTAAAGGCACTTACCAAAGAAAATGAAGATGATCACAACTATGAACAGCAGAATGACAACACACTCACAACTATCAACAACTGACCCTAAAAACAACAACAACAAGAACAACAACAACAACCAAGCAAACTACTAGAACAGGAACAAAACCATAGAAATGGAGATCACATGGAGGGTTTTCAGTGGGGTGGGGGAGGGGAGAGTGGGGGGAAAGGTACAGGGAATGAGAAGCATAATAGGTACTTATTCCCTGTACTTCTTACTCCCTTTGTACCTGTGTTCCTCTGTCTCACTGTTTTTCTCTTAAAGCAATCCCTTTAGCATATCTTGCAGTGCTGGTTAGGAGGAGGTATATTCTTTTAGCCTTCTTTTGTCCAGGAAGCTCCTTATTTTGCCTAATATTTTAATTAAGAGCCTTGCTGGGTAGAGTAGTCTTGGTTGCAGACCTTTGCTTTTAATTCCAGTAAAGAAATAAATAAAATAAAATAAAATAAAATAAAATAAAATAAAATAAAATAAAATAAAATAAAATAATATCAAATAAAATAATATCAAATAATATGAAATAATATCAAATAAAATCATAACAAATCAAATCAAATCAAATAAGCATAATAGGCAGGCTCAAAATAACAGGTGGAGGTTAAGGATACTATAGAAAATGAAGAAGCCAAGAACTTTATGTCCAACCCATGAACATGAACTAAGCGGGGTTGGGGGAAATACTGGAGAGTGGGATGGGTGGTACAGAGAGGAAGAAGATAAAGGGAAGCAAAAAATGGGACAACTGTAATAGCATAATCAATAAAATATACTTTTTTCTCTTATTTATATATTTGTTTGTTTATTTTTATTTTAATCATTGTTCCAGTACAGTTTTCAGCCTTTTACTCCAATTTCAGCCAACCAACCCATCCCTCCCCACCTGCCTCCCATTTCCACACCTCCCTAATTTTTGTCCATGTGTCTTTTATATTTGTTCCTGTAAACCCTTCCCATTGTCCCCTGAAATTCCCTCTTCCCTCCCCTCTGGTCACTGTCAGTCTGTCCTCTATTTCAGTGTCTTTGACTATATTTTGCTTGTTTCTTTGTTTTGTTATTTAGGTTCCTGTTAAAGGTGATATCATGTGGTATTTGTCTTTCACTGCCTGGCTTATTTCACTTAGCATAATGCTTTCCAGGTCCATCCATGCTGTTGCAAAGGGTAGAAGCTCCTTCTTTCTTTCTGCTGCATAGAATTCCATTGTATAAATGTACCATAGTTTTTTGATCCATTCTTACTGATGGGCACCTAGGTTGCTTCCAGCACTTGGCTATTGTGAATTGTGCTGCTATGAACATTGGGGTGCAAAGGTTCTTTTGGATTGCTGTTTCAGGGTTCTTAATATATAATCCCAGCAGTGGAATTCCTGGGTCAAAGGTAGATTCATTTTTAGTTTTCTGAGGAAGTTCCATACTGTTTTCCATAGTGGTTGTACTAGTCTGTAGTCCCACCAACAATGCACCAGGGTCCCCTTTTCTCCACAGCCTCTCCAACAGTTGTTTGTTGCTTTGTTTATGATTGCCATTCTGACTGGTGGGAGGTGGTATCTCATTGTGGTTTTAATTTGCATCTCTCTGATGGCTAGCGATGCTGAGCATTCTTTCACATGTCTCTGGGCCCTCTGTATGTCCTTCTTGGAGAAGTGTCTGTTCAGGTCCTTTGCCAATGTTTTAATTGAGTCGTTTGTTTTCCTGGTGTGGAGTCATGTGAGTTCTTTATATATTTTGGAGATTAACCCTTGTCTGAGGTATCATTGGCAAATATATTTTCCCATATGGTTGGTTCTCTTTTGATTTTAATGCTGTTTTCTTCAGTCATGCAGAAGCTTTTTAATTCGATGAGGTCCCATTTGTTTATTCTGTCCTTTATGTCCCCTGCTTTAGGGGACATATCCATGAAGATGTTGCTGTGTGGAATGTCTAAGATTTTCCTGTTGATGTTTTTTTTCCTCTAGGACTTTTATAGTGTCACAACTTATATTTAAATCTTTTATCCACCTTGAATTTATTTTTGTGTATGGTGTAACTTGATGGTCAAGTTTCATTTTTTACATGTAGCTGTCCAGTTCTCCCAATGCCATTTGTTGAAGACGCTATTTTTACTCCATTCTATGTTGCTGCTCCCTTTGTCAAATATTAATTGACCATAGAGACTCTGGTTTATTTCTGGGCTCTCTGTTCTATTCCATTCTTCTATGTATCTGTTCTTATGCCAGTACCAGGCTGTTTTGATTACAGTGGTCTTGTAATACAGTTTGATATCATGTATTGCAATCCCTCCTATTTTGCTCTTCTTTCTCAAAATTGCTGCAGCTACTCAGGGTCATTTATGGTTCCACATAAATTTTTGAGATGTTTGTTCTATATCTGTGAAATATGTCATTGGTATTTTATAGGGATTACAATCTATAAATTGCTTTGGCTAGTATGGACATTTTGATGATGTTAATTCTTCCAATCCATAAACATGGTACATGCCTCCATTTGTTTGTGTCTTCCTTAATTCCTTTCTTCAGTGTTGTGTAGTTTTCTGAGTACAGGTCTTTTACCTCATTGGTTAGGGTTATCCCTAAGTACTTTATTTTTCTTGTTGCTATATCAAATGGGTTTTTCCCCCTGATTTCTGTTTCTGATATTTCATTGGTGGTGTACAAAAATACACTTGATTTCTCAATATTGACTTTGTATCCCACTCTTTTGCCAAATTCATTTATTAGGTCAAGTAGTCTTTTGGTGGAGACTATAGGATCAATATTACTTCTTACTATTCTTATCTAACCACCCTCTGTCAATTTTATGCCTATCAATTATGCTTCTCATTCCCTGTACCTTTCCCCCCAGTCTCCCCTCCCCCACCCCACTGAAAACCCTCCATGTGATCTCCATTTCTATGGTTTTGTTCCTGTTCTAGTAGTTTGCTTGGTTGTTGTTGTTGTTCTTGTTGTTGTTGTTTTTAGGGTCAGTTGTTGATAGTTGTGAGTGTGTTGTCATTCTGCTGTTCATAGTTGTGATCATCTTCATTTTCTTTGGTAAGTGCCTTTAACATTTCATATAATAAGGGCTTGGTGATGATGAACTCCTTTAACATGACCTTACTGGGGAGCACTTCATCTGCCTTTCCATTCTAAATGATAGCTTTACTGGGTAGAGAGTAATCTTGGATATAGGTCCTTGCCTTTCATGACTTGGAGTACTTCTTTCCAGTCCCTTCTTGCCTGTAAGATTTCTTTTGAGAAATCAGCTGATAGCCTTATGGGAACTCCTTTGTAGGTCTGTCTCCTTTTCTCTTGCTGCTTTTAAGATTCTCTCTTTATCTTTAATCTTGGGTAACTTAATTATGATGTGTCTTGACCTGTTCCTCCTTGGGTCCAATTTCTTTGGGACTCACTGAGCTTCCTGGACTTCCTGCAAGTCTATTTCCTTTGCCAGACTGGGGAAGTTTTCCTTCATTATTTGTTCAAGTAAGTTTTCAATATCTTGCTCTTATTCTCCTTCTGGCACCCCTGATTCAGATATTATAGCACTTAAAGTTGTCCCAGAGGTTCCTAAGCCTCTCCTCATTTTTTTGCATTCTTGTTTTTTCACTCTGTTTGGGTTGGATGCTTATGTCTTCCTTTTGTTCCAAATCATTGATTTGAGTCCTGGTTTCCTTCTCTTCACTGTTAGTTCCCTGTATATTTTGTTTTATTTCACTTTGTGTAGCCTTCATTTCTTCCTTCATTTTGTGACTGAGCCCAATCATTTCTGTGAGTATCCTGATTATCAGTGTTTTGAAGTTTGCATTAGACAGGTTGTCTATCTCCTTGTCACTTAGCTCTTTTTCTGGAGTTTTGATCTGCTCTTTCATTTGGGCTATATTTCTTTGTGTCAGTGCACCTAGTGCATGGTAAGGGATGGAGCCTTAGGTATTCACCAGGGCAGGGCAACCTCTTTGCTGTGTTGTGGTGCTCTCTTTCAGGGAGGCGACAGAGAGGGAACAATGCAGCTGGCTTGCTCCACTCTAGCATCCTTTCCAATGAACTCTCCTGTGAGACTGGGAGTTTCTCCTACCATGGCATGCCCTGCAGTATTTTACCATTAGTTTTGAGTCTTTAGTTTCCTGTTCAGTGAGCCCTGCTTCGCCTCCAAAGTCCACCACTCCACTATGTGTCTTCTCTGCTCAGCTGCCAGTCTCCCATTTTCACCTCTCCTGCAAATCTGGGTGAATGTTTCTTGATTCCTTGGCTGTGGGAGTTCCATTCAATTATATTTCCTGGCACTTCAGTTGTTTATTGTTTTTGAGTTGGCATTGTCTCTAGTTTGGTTGTGTGAGGAAGGAAAGCATTTCTACCTATGCTTCCATCTTACTGGAACTTCCTCAATCCAGGAGTTTTTTGATGATTACTTCAGTTTCACTAGTTGTTATCAATCTGTTCAGGTTTTCTGCTTCTCCCAATTTTGGAATATTATCTTTTTTCCAGAAATTTGTCCATTTCACCCAGGTTATCACATTTTTTGCCATATAGTTTTTTCTTACAATTCTTCATGTTTCTGTGGTATCAGTTGCAATTTTTCCTCTTCCATTTCTGATCTTACTTATTTGGAACTCTTCCTTTTTTTCTTGATGAAACTGGTTAAAGGCTTGTTGATTGTGTTTATCTTTTCAAAGAATCAGCTCCTGGATTTATTGATCCTTTGAATTGTTCTTTTAGTCTCTATGTCATTTAATTCTGCTCTGATCTTGATCATTTCCTTCCTTCTACTCATTTTGGGTTTTGTTTGTTGTCGTTTCTCCAGTTTTTGTAGATATAAGGTTAGGTTCTTTATTTGAAATTTTTCTATCTTTTTTAGGCCTGTATTGCTATGAACTTCCCTCTCAAGACTGTTTTTGCTGCATCCCATTGGGTTTGAACTGCTGTATGTTCATTTTCATTTGTTTCCAGAAACTTTTTTATTTCTTTCTTGATCTCATTCTTAACCTATTTATTGTTTAATAGCATGCTGTTTAATCTCTATGAGTTTGAGTGTTTTTGAGTTTATTCCTTGAGTTTTGAGTTTGGTTTCTAGTTTCAAGATCTTGTGGTCTGACAAAAGGCTTGATGTGTCTTCAATTTTATTGAATTTTTTGAGGTTTGTTTTGTGTCCTATCATGTGGACTATCTTTGAAAATGTTCCATATGCATTTGAGAAGAATGTATATTTTGCTTCTTCAGAGTAAAAGGTTCTATATATATGAGTTAAGTCCATTTGATCTAATGCATCATTCAGTTTCACAATATCTTTGTTGATGTTTTGTTTGGAAGATCTATCCATTGTTGACAGTGTAGTGTTAAAATCCCCTACTATAATTGCGTTGTTGTCTATATCTTTCATGAGGTCCTCCAAGATTTTTCTTATGTATTTGGGTGCTTCTATGTTGGATGCATATATGTGTACAGTATTTATGTCTTCCTGATGGATTCTTCTCTTGAGTATTGTAAAGTGTCCATGTCTCTTTTTATGACCTTTGTTTTGAAGTCTATTTTGTCTGATACAAGACTGTTAGTCCAGCTTTATTTCCTGTCTGTTTGCTTGGAATATTTTTTTCCAACCCTTCACTTTCAGTCTGTGTAGGTCTTTTGTCCTGAGGTGGGTCTCTTGTGGGCCATATGTGTGGATCATGCTTTCTTATCCATTCAGCTATTGTATGTCTTTTGATTGCAACATTTAATCCATTTATGTTTAAGGTTATTATTGATAGGTACTTATTCATTGCCATTTTTGTATCTCTGTTCCCTTCTCTCTCTCTCTTTCTCCTTCTTCTTCTTCTTCTTCTTCTTCTTCTTCTTCCTCTTCCCCTTCCTCTCCTCCTCCTCCTCCCCCCCCTCCCCCCCCCCCCCTCCCCCCCCCCCCCCCCCCCCCCCCCCCCCCCCCCCCTCCCCCTCCTCCTTCCTCTTCTTCTTCTTCTTCTTCTTCTTCTTCCCTTTCCTTAGAGCAGTCCCTTTAGCATCTCTTGGAGAGCTGGTTGGTGGACGTGTATTCTTTTAGACTTCTTTAGTCCAGGAAGCTCCTTGTTTGGCCTTCTATCTTGATTGAGAGCCTTGCTGGATAAAGTAGCCTTGGTTGCAGGCCTCTGGTTCTCATTACTTGGAATATTTCTTGCCATTCTCTTCTGGCTTGGAGTGTTTCCATTGAGAAGCCAGCTGCTAGCCTTATTGGGGCCCCCTTGTATGTTACTTCCTGTTTCTCCCTTGCTGCCTTTAAGATTCTCTCTTTGTCTTGAAATTTTGCCATTTTAATTATGACGTGTCTTGAAGTGAGCCTCTTTGGGTTCCTCTTGACTGGGACTCTCTGTGTTTCCTGGATTTGTGTGACTTTTTCTCTCATCAAATTAGGGAAATTTTCCATCATTAGTTTTTCAAATAGGTTTTCTATCTCTTGCTCTTCTCCTTCTCCTTCTAGTATACCTATTATACAGATATTATTATGTTTCATATTGTCTTGCATTTCTCTTAATCCCTCTTCATTCTTTCTGAGCCTCTTTTCCTTTTCTTGCTCTTTCTGGGTGTTTTTTTCTACTTTGTCCTCCAATTTGCTGATCCAATCTTCTGCTTCATTGATCCTGCTTTTTGTTCCTTCTACTGTGTTCTTCAGTTCAGAAACTGTATTCTTCATTTCCTCTTGGCCCTTGTTGATAGTTTCTATTTCCTTTTTCATGTTGATATAGTTTGCAGTGAGTTTGTTGTAGCTTCCCTGTAGTTTCTGGTAGCTCATTGTGAGCTCATTGAGCTTTCTGATAATCATTATTTTGAACTCCATATCTGATAGTTGACTTGCCTCTATTTCATTTAGTACTCTTTCTGAGGATTGTTCTTTTCCTTTCAATTGGGAGTTATTTGTTTATCATCTCATTATTTGTGGGACTCTTCTTGTTTGCTTCTGCTTCTTAAATTTATCTGTTTTGACTCTCTGACTTTGTGGTGTGAACTTCTATGGTAGGAGACCTGTGAGATTCATAGGTGCAGTCTCCTTGGTCTCCTGAACTTGATTCTTTTGGGATGCTCCTTATACCATTTATGATTCTTCTCTGGATGTAATTGGGTTTTGGTTGTTGAGTCGTTCTTTGGAGGACCCTTCCCTCCAGTGGTTGAATGAGGGTTACTCCATCCACCATGTCTTATATGCTGTTGTGCAGGTGCTGCCAGAACAAAACCATAAAGATCAGGAAACAAACCCACATCTGCAAAAATAACTCCCTCTCCATCCTGCAACTTCACTATCAACAGCAAATGAACCAGTATTAATAAGGGCGTAAAGCACCCTGGCTGGTGTAGCTCAGTGGATTGAGTGCAGGCCTAAAAACCAAAGGGTCACCAGTTCAATTCCTAGTCGGGGCACAGGCATGTGTTGTGGGCCAGGTCCCCAGTACGGGGTGTGTGGGAGGCAAGCACGCATTGATGTTTCCATCTCTTTCTCCTTTATTTCTCCTCTGTCTAAAAATAAATAAATAAATTCTTTTTAAAAGTAAGGGTGCAAAGATATTAAGACTACTATATGAAAGGAGGGAAATAAGCTATGTTATAAAATCTAGTTACTTAATATGCACAAACTTGCTGGACAAGAAATGAATGTTAAAAAGCTATGCAGGAAAGAAAATATCACAAATCATGGAGAAGACCACAGTGAATTTTGTCTCTATAGTCTCTAGTATTTACCACTGCTTTTTCTTTCTGGATTCACCTCTGGTGATATCAGATGTTTACTCATCTGGCTGAGTCAGCCAGTTTGAGTCTTCCAGGGATCTACTGTCTATGGCTGTCTCCTTCAGTTGTTAATCTAGTCACTCTGCACTGAGCAGTCAGGGTTAAGCACTGTGGGACAGGGCAGAATTCCTCCTTGTGTCACAGCCATTGTTTCCTCTCAGGCTGCTGCCACTCAGAGGGGAGTGGTCTGCCTTAGCAGGACAGTTGCTGAGGTATGGGGGATGATTCAGCACCAGGATCCCAGCAGCTACTCTCTCTGTTCTCTTCCCAAAGCCTCTATGTCCCCAGTCTCTCTTCAAGCATCTCTAGTCCACCCTGCCCCACCTTTGCCAGGGATCCTGTCTCTGGCTGGCTCCTTTGGTTGTTAATCTAGTCACTCTGTACTCAGCAGTCAGGTTTAAGCAGCACTGGGCCAGGGAAGAGTCTCTCCAGGGGTTGAGGCTATTATTTTCTCTCAGGCTGCTGCTGCTCAGGGGAGTGGTCTGCCTGAGCACAATGGCTGCTGCTATATGGGGGATGACCCAGCACCAGAGTTGCAGTGGCTACTCTCTAAGTTCTCTCTCTAAAGCTTCCATCCCCAGTCTCTCCTCAGGAGTCTCTAGCCCACTCTGCCCCCATCTTTGCTGGAGCGCAGGGTAAGTGGCTGCAAATGAAAATTTGTATGTTGGCCCTTTAAATGGCTCTTTGCATTTCTAGCCATCTGTCTGTGGCAGAGAGCAGCCCTGTTGCTTTTTACTGCTGGTTGTTATCTGTGTATTTCTTGGGCTCTGGTACTCTAGGCTGGCGGTCCCAGCTTAGAGTTTAGACCCCACTCGTCTCAGGCGGGTCCAACCAGCCACTCAATATTCCTCTGGCACTGCTGCCTGTGGGTGCCCAGCCAGCTTTCTCAAGTTTCCACCGTACTCCTTAGCAGTCAGCTTTTGCTGAGGCTAATTCTTCTGTCTGTCTGAGGTTATAAGGCTTCTTTCTCACTACTGTTCAGTTGTTTGTTTCAGGTGATTTCTGCACAATTTAGTTGTAATTCCAGATTAGTCCTTGGAGGAGGTTAGTGTGACTTCCATTCACTCCTCTGCCATCTTACTAATTCACAAACAATTTTTTTAAAAGAAAGAATTAAGAATATCAAACAATTATCTTGATTATGTCCCAGTGAGATCAGAAAAAAAAACGCACCCTGCTGTCTGTTCACCTGTCTTTCTCTACCCTTTTACCATTAGCAGTCAATTCAGAAAGGGTGTAATATTTTTAAATTTCATTTTATTATATCACCAAGCCTCATAAATCATCCCAAAGATAAATATGGCTAGAAATTATGAAAAGGTGACTTGGCAAGGAAATTCTTAGGTAGCTTAAGAGATAACTG
The DNA here is from genome assembly GCF_004126475.2 of Phyllostomus discolor. Lineage (NCBI taxonomy): Eukaryota > Metazoa > Chordata > Mammalia > Chiroptera > Phyllostomidae > Phyllostomus > Phyllostomus discolor. The sequence goes on from NC_040904.2 coordinate 117,463,535, forward strand.
GCTGTGGCAGTGACAGCCTTAGCTGCAGAAAGACCTGCTTGCCTCCAGTTCAGACATGTTTGTGCACTGTGGACAAGAACATCTCCATTCTATTTTCTCTTTTCTCTCTCTCTTTTAAAAAGATTATTTATTTATTTTTAGAAATAGGGGAAGGGAGGGAGAAAGAAAGGGAGAGAAACATTGATGTGTGATAGAAACATTGATCAGTTGCCTCTTGCACATGCCCCACCTGGGGACAAGGCCCACAACCTGGGGGTGTGTGCCCTGACCAGGGAGCAAACAGGCAGCCTTTTGGTTTGCAGAACAATGCCCAATCAACTGAGCCACACAGACCAGGGCTCATTTTTTTTTTCTTTTTAACCCTCACCCAAGGATATGTGTATTGATTTTATTTTATATTTTACAATATTTACTACTTTATTATTCTAATACTATTTAATAAGTATGAAATGATGTGTGAAGTGAAAACCTTCAAGTACAGCATACAATGGCAAGAAACACATAATAGGACATTCACCATTCCCATAACATCAGAGAAGGTTTAATCCTACATGGACTGGTTTCTTCATTACCAACACAGTCGTATAAAAAAAAAAGGTCTTCATGTAAGAATGAAAACTACCTTTATTTTATCAGATTCTTAAAAGGTTCATAAGACAAGAAGGCAGACAGGAAAGAGGAACAAAAGCTACAAAATTTGGAATAAAAATTGTATTTTCTTATGCAATAAGTCAAAGAAATTACCACAAAGAAGCAAAATAGGTCCAAGGAAGTATTAAAAAGTTAAACTGCAAGCAATCCTTGACTGATATAAGGCAAAAAGGGACAATCTTGGATATAATGATATTTAGAAAGATACAAAAAGCTATGCACTGTTAGAAAATAATGACAGGGATGTATCCAGAAAATACTGAAAATAAATGGGTAGGTTCATTTTGAGAAGGAATAAAAAGAGTCTCAGAAGGAAACCTGAAAGCCAGCCAGTTTATTGATTTTAGAGAGAGAGGAAGGGAGAGAAAAACAGTGACATGAGAGAGAAATATGAATTGGTTGCCTCCATGTGTGCCCTGACTGGAAAGGGAACCCACAACCAAGGTATGTGCCCAGACCAGGAATAGGATCTACAACCTTTTGTTGCACAGGATGATGCTTTAACAAACTAAGCCACTTAGCCACGGCCCTCTACCATTTTCCTCCAGCCACTACCATCCTACCAGGAAAACCACCAAGCAAATGGACCATGCACATTCCAATGAACAGGTGTGAGGATCAATGAATGTAATGTCATTGACAAGAAAGAAATAATAAAAATCAAATTTCCAAGTCCTGATGGCCAACTTGAAATAAAAACAACCCCATTATTTATTTCCCAGTGAAAAATTTACCTTCAGCTATGCAATCATATACTTATTGGAGGTCTTTGATAATATGTACCAAGATTTATAAAGTCCCTGTCTATTGACTACCTAAATTCTTTTGTCATAATTTATTCTAAATAAACAATTGGAGATTTATTGTACTTAGCTTTATGTACAAAATGTTCTATGCAGAGTAATTTATAATGGTAAAAATATTGATACCATTCTAACTATTGTACAATAGCAAAAACTCAAATAAATTATGGTAATATGATGGAATATTATTCATTTGAAACTAAAGCTTTCAGTCTTCCCCTCTAACCTTATCCTCCCAAGTGTACCATGGTAAGAAGCACAGTGTTTACATTGTAGGTCTGAAGGCAGACTGCTTACATTCAAATCCTAGTTCTGATATATTCTTGTGTGACCATGGAACATTCAATGATCTAAGCTTCAGTTTTCTTGTAAGTAAAGAATAAGGCTACCACAGAATACATAGGAATAACTAGTGAAAAGTGCTGAAAGGGCTCAATAAATATTTCAGATGTTAACTTGGTACACACTTTTGTAATATTGATTATCACAGAAGTCACCTAGGGACTTTTAGAAAGCAGTGAAGCTTGGGTTCCACACCCAGAAGTTCTAATGCAATTGGTCTGGGATGTGGACTCAATGTCCATGTTTTTTAAAGCTCAGGTGGGTTCTGATTCTAGTCTCAGAAAAATAGTTTATATTAGACTAAACATCCTGCTAATAACAACTGTAAACTCTGGTCAGAACATAAACACCAACAGTATGAAGGCACCAAGAGCCCACCACAAGAGGCAGAACCCTCTTCCCAGAAATGAGATGCTCACCTCACCAGCTTGTTCCTTGAGGAGACACTCCAGTTGCCTAAAAACAAAAACAAAGCAAAATAGGTGGTCTTGTAGAAAGTGGCTACAAAAAAAAAGAGCCAGAAATTGAAGAGAAACATCCCCAAACACAGGATGAGTTGAGGGAGGTCCAGAATATGAGTGTCAAATCCCCCTGAGATCCTCAATAACTCATAAACTGAGCATGTGCGTGAGGAGACGCCCAGGAGCCCATTAGAAAGCACCAACTTGGGGGTCAAAGAGCTGCACCTGAGCAGGTACTGAGTTCAAGTCCCACTTAGTTAGACAGGGCTCAGCCAAATCCTGAAAATCTAGACAGACCACATCTTAAGAGTAAGAACCATATCCCAAGATTAAAGGCTATGTCCCAGGACAGTGACAAAGCCAAAAATCAAGTTTTCACAGGAGCAAAGTGATCCACCAGTAACTTCAATGCCTTCCAGAACAAAACTCAACACATTTCAGAGAAAGACAGTATAATTCAGTCTCTAAAATATACCATTCACAATTCTCAAAGCAGTAAATTTTTAAAAGACACTAAACAATGAAAAAAATGTGGCCCATAATTAAGATAATGAAGTAGCTAATTTACCTATTTAATTTAACAGATGAGCAATTTAAAACAGCTATCATAAATATGTTTAAGGATTTACAGAAAAGATGGAAAGAGGGGCAAAGAGGTAGGGAATCTCAGCAGAGAAACAGAACCTTTAAAAAGAAAATAAATGGAAATTCTAGAATTAAAAAGTACAGTGCTGAAATTAAAATTATATCAGATAGCCTTCATTAAAGACTTTACATAGCTGAAAAAAGTATCATGAACTTGAAAACATGTCACTAGAAATTACTCACTTTCTGGGGCACAGAGACAAAAAGACTCCTGTGGAAGGATAGCAAATGTCTAAGACTCATGCAGTTGGAGCCCAGTAGGAAAGGACAGAGAAATGGAGCAAAAGAATTATTTAATGAGGAGATAGCCATTTTATTTCCAAAATTAATATAAGACAACCCACAAACACAAAAAGCTCAGCAAACTCCAAGGATAATAAATACAAAAGAACATAACAGAGTCAAATTCTTGAAAAATAAAAGCAAAGAGAAAATCCTTGGATAAAACACTAACTAGAAAAAAGATACATATTATATTCAGGAGAATGACAAAAATAATGGTGGCTAATATTGCAACAGAAGGAATAGGAGTTACAAGACAACTGAAAAACATCTTCAAAGTGCTGGGAGGAATATGCAGCCTAGAAATCTTTGCAGAGCAAAAATCTCTTCTGAAAATGTAGGTGAGCTAATGACATTACCAGAAAAACAAAAACCCAGAAAATTAATGGTTAGGAAATCCTATTATATGCAGAGCTAAAGCAGGTCTGCTGGCTGAAAACAGAGATCAGATGTAAACCTGAATCTGAAGAATGAAAATCACCACAAATGGTAAATCTATGGGTACATATAAAAGGCTATTTTTCTTAAGTTCCTTAAAAGTATATTGTCCATAAATTCAGAAATATTAAAAAATTATTTATTGTATGATTTATATATAAGTAGAAGTAAAATGTATGACAATATAGCATAAAGGTTTAGGGATGTAAATAAAATTATAATGTTAAAAGATTCTTGCATTGGATGTAAATATTAATGTTGGACTGTGATAAATTGATAATATATAGTACAATCTCTAGAGTAACCACTAAAATACGTTAAACAAAGATCTTTACCTTTAAAGTCAATTAAGGAGATAAAATACAGGGTCCAGCACAAATAATGCCCCCTTTTTATTACAAAATCATAAGTATGTAATTTTGTAACATAATAATATCACACTCAAGCAGAACTTATGAAATTTTAGGTGGAATGTTCAAATGAAAACCATAAATTATTACATCCATATTACCTGACCAACCACACTCAAGCAGGCATCACTTCTGCTGGATCTTGTGGAATACTAAAAATTACTTTTTGAGTAAATCAAAGGAAGGCAGGTTGTTTCCAGCGATTGGCTATTGTAAAATATAACCAGAGACACTGAAATTAAGAACAAACTGACAGTAACCAGAGGGGAGGTGGGAGGGGATAATGGGGGATGGGAAGGAAAGGGAGAAGGGTTGTCAAGGAACATGTATAAAGGACACATGGACAAAAACCAAAGGGGGTAGGATCAAGAGTGGAGGTGGGGGTGGCTAGGGTGGGCAGGAGTGGTGGGGGGAAAATGGAGACAACTACATTTGAACAATAAAAAACATATAAAAAGAAGGCAGGAAAGGAAGAACAAACAGGTAGAACTAGAACAAATAGAGGACAAACAGAGGAAAGTAGACTGAACTTCAGCCTTATCACTCATATTAAATGGAAATGATCTGAATGTCCACATGTAGCCACAACGAAATCACAATGAAGTCACTTTTCCATCTCATCGTGCTGGCATGCATAGTGAAAAAACTGGACAAATCATGTAACAAGCCCTGCCTGCTAGATAACTATTAAAGCAGTCTTTTGCAGAGAGGCCTTTATTTTAGTTCATCTGGTAACTTTACCTCAAGCCCATAATTTAAATCATCTCCTTAGATAACTCAGCCTCTGCTTGGATGACTCAGGTAAGAGAATCTTCTTTTGGGTTTCTGTCCAGGTATGTCATGTAGAGTATGGAGTGGCAGCTGACAAACTTGTGTCCTTGTGGGGCAGGGATCCAGCAGTATACTGTCCAGGAGTGTGGCTGGCCTGGTCCCATCCTCATGTGTTCTGTGACTCTCCTGTTAGTGTTTAAGATTAATAAAAATTATAGCATATTGTTTATCTACTGGTCTTGTGGTCTCCCTACCAACCAGGGTCTCTTCTCAAGCACTTCTGCTGCCATCCTCCTCTGAGTTTCCATTAGAGAAGCAAGAAGAGTCTTGTCATATCTATCTGGTTGAATAACTGAGTGAATGACTGAGTAAGCAAGCCAAAGAATATGCTCAAATGTAATGATAATCTACAAAAAGAACATAAAACTAAAAATTGTGCATAGACCATTATTTCAGTTTCTAAAAGAAAAGTACAGTCTGATCCAAGATGGCAGAGGGGTAAGCGAAACTGCACTAACCTCCTCCAGGACTGATCTGGAATTACAACTAAATTTTGGAGAAATCATCTTGAAAAACCAATTGAACACTAGCTTTCAAGAGCCTTACAACCATGGACAGACAGAAGAAAACAGGGTGGATATTTCAGCAGCTGGGGGGCTTCCCCCTGAGAAGTGTGAGGTCTAAACCCCAAGCAGAGCTCACCCGCCTGCAGCCAGAGCTGGAAAGGAACCCAGATAACATCCAGCCATGAAAAGGAGCAGGGGCTCTGTCAGCCAGCTAGAGACAGCTAGAGATGCAGAGAGCCTTTTAAAGGGCCAAAGCTCAAAATTTTCCTTGCAGCCATTTACCCTGGGTGCTGACAAAGGCAGGGCGGAGTGAACTGGAGATACTTGAGGAGGGTCTGGGGTTGGTGGCTGTAGGAAGAGAACTGAGGAAATAGCTACCAGGATCCTGGTGAGGAGTCATCCTCCATAGTGTAGGAGCCATCTCTCTCAGGCAGAGCACTCCTCTAGGAATGGCATCAGTCTGAGAGAAAGCAATAGCCACACCTGCAGGAATTACTCTGCCTCACCCAGTGGTGCTTAAGCCTGACTGCTCACTACAGATTGATTAGATTAACAACTAATTGGTTAATGGTTGATTAGTTTAACATCTTAACATCTAGGTGGAAAATACAAAGAAGGAGCCAAAAAAGAAAAACAAAGAAATAGACTCCAAATGAAATAACAAGAAAATTTTCCAAAAGAACTAGATGAAATAGAAGTAAGCAATTTATCAGATAGGGGGTTTAGAGTAATGATTATAAGGACATTCAACAGCCTGAAAAAAAAAAAGACATTAAAACCATTAAAAAGAACCAGTCAGAAATAAAGAATACAATATCTGAAATAAACAATACACTGGAAGGAATAAACAGTAGGTTAGATGAAGTAGGGATTGAATCAGTGTTTTGGAAGACAAGGTAAAAAAATAATCAGGCAGAGCAGCAAAAAGAAAAAAGAATTTTAAACCATGAGAAGAACTTAAGAAACGTCTTGGACTACAAGAAGTATAGCAACATATGCATCATAGGAGTAGGAGAAGAAGAGAGTGAGTGAGGGCCTGAGAACCTGTTTGAAGCAATAATAATCTAAAAGTTTGCTAATCTGGTGAAGGAAAAAGTCTCACACAAGTTCAGGAAGCTCAGAGAGTCTCAAACAAGTTGGATGCAAAAAGGCTAACACTAAAATACATCATAATTAAAATGACAAGGCTTAAAGATAAGGAGAGAATCCTAAAAGCTGCAAGAGAAAAGCAGGTAGTTACCTACGATGGAGCACCAATTATATTGTCATCTGATTACTCATCAGAAACATTTCAGGCCAGAAGGGAGTGGCATGAAATATTCAAGGTGATGAAAAGTAAGGACCTACAGCCAAAGCTACTTTACCCAGCGAGGCTATCATTTAGAGTCCAAGGAGAATTAAGGAGCTTCTCAGACAAGAAAAAGCTAAATGAGTTTGTTAACATCAAACCAATACTGCAACAAATGTTAAAGGGCTTGCTTTAAGAAGACGGAGAAAAAGAGAAAGAAAAAAAAAAAACAGAATAAAACAGTCTAACAATAAAATGGAACTACATACTTATCTATCAATAATCACCCTAAATGTAAATGGCTTAACTGCTCCAGCCAAAAGACAGAGGGTAGCTGAATGGATAAGAAAACAAGACCCATATATTTACTGCCTCCAAGAGACCCATCTCAGATTGAAAGATACACACAGACTAAAAGTAAAGGGTTGAAAAAAGATATTTCAAGAAAATGGAAAAGAAAAAAACCTGGGGTAGCAGTATTTATATCTGACAAAATACACTTGAAAACCAAGGTTATAGTAAGAGATAAAGAAGGACACTACATAATGACAAAGGGAACAATCCAACGAGAGGATATAATCCTAATAAACATTTATACATCCAACATAGGAGCACCTAAATATGTAAAGCAAATCTTGATGAACGTAAGAGGGGAGACTGAACAGAAATACAGTCATTTTAACGCCTCATTGACTTCAACAGATATATCTTTCAGGTAGAAAATCAACAAGGAGACAGCAGCCTTAAATGACACACTAGATCAAATGGATTTAATTGATATCTTCATAGCATTTCACCCCAAAGTAGCAGACCATATATACTTTTCGAGTACACATGGAACATTTTCTACAGACCACATGCTAGGACACAAAACAAGTCTCAACAAATTTAAGATTGAAATCATATCAAACATCTTTTATAACCACAATGCTATGAAACTATAAATCAATTATAGGAAGAACACTGAAAAACACACAAAGATATGGAAGGTAAATAACATGTTATTAAATAAGGGGTGGGTCAACAATGAGATCAAGGGAGAAATCAAAAGATACCTTGAAATGAATGAAAATGAGGACAAAACAATCCAAAACCTGTGGACACTGGGAAAGCAATCCTACAAGGGAAATTCACAGTATTACAGGCCTATCAAAACACACACACACACACACACACACAAGAAAAAGCTCAAATAAACAATTTAACTTCACATTTAAAGGAACTTGAAAAGGAACAACAAACAGCCCAATGTGAGTAGAAGGAGGGAAATAAAGATCAGAGCAGAATTAAACAAAATAGAGTCTAAAAAAATGATGCAAAAGATCAATGAACCCAAGAGCTTGTTCTTTCAAAAGATAAGACTGACTCCTTTAACCAGATTCAGTAGGAAAAAAAGGGACAGAGCCCAAATAAATAAAATCAGAAATGAACTAGGAGAAATAAAAACTGACACCAAAGAAATACAAAGGATTATAAGATAATATTATGAAAAATTATTATGAACAGCTATTGGACAACCGGAGCAAAATAAATAAATTCCTAGAAACATACAATCTTCCAAAACTAAATCAAAAAGAAACAGAGAATCTGAATAGATAGATTACACCTTATGAAATTGAAGCAGTAATCAAAAAACTCCCAACAAACAAAAGCCCTGGACCAGATGGCTTCACAGGTGATTTTTACCAAACATTTTGAGAACTAACATTGCTCCTTCTCAAAGTATTTCATAAAATTCAGGAGAAGGGAAGGCTCCCAAACTAATTTTATGAGGCCAGCATTATCCTAATTCTAAAACCAGATAAAGACACTACAAAGGAAGAAAATTATTGGCCAATATAACTGATGAACAGAGATGCTAAAATCCTCAACAAAATACTAGTAAACTGAATACAGCAATGCATCAAAAAGATCACACATCATGATCAAGCGTGATTTATTTTGGGAATGTAGTGATGGTACAACATTTGCAAGTCAATAAATGTGATATCCAACATAAACAAAATGAAGGATAAAAACCACATGATTTTATCAATGGATGCAGAAAAAGCTATTGATACAATCCAGCACCCATTAATTATAAAAACTCTCAGCAAAGTGGTAACAGAGGGAACATACCTAAACATAATAAAGGCCATATATGATAAACCCACTGCCGGCATCATACTCAATGGTCAAAAACTACAAGTGTTCCCCTTAAGATCAGGAACAAGACAAGGATCTCTGCTTTCAATTCTCTTATTCAACATAATACTAAAAGTCCTTGCCACAGCAATCAGACAAGAAGAAGACATAAAAGGCATCCAAATTAGAAAGAAAGAAGTAAAACTGTCTTTATTTGCAGGTGACATGAAACTGTACATAGGGAACCCCCAAAATTCCACCAAGAAACTACTAGAACTGGTAAACAAATTCAGCAAAGTAGCAGAATACAAAATTAATATCCAGAAATCAGTTGTATTTTTATATGTCAATAATGAACTAACAGAAAGGGAAATTAAGAAAACAGTCCCATTCACAATTGCTTCAAAAAGAATAATATACCTAAGGATAAACATAACCAAAGATGTAAAAGACCTGTACTTGGAAAATTATAAGATACTGAAGAAAGAAATTTAAGAAGATACAAATAAGTAGAATCAGATACCATGATCACGGATAGGAGGAATTAACATTAAAATGTCCATACTACCCATAGCAATCTATAGATTCAATGTAATTCCTATCAAGATTCCAATGATGTATTTCACAGAACTAGAAAAAATATTTCAAAAATTTATGTGGAACCACCAAAGGCCACACATAGCCACAGCAATCCTGAAAAAGAAGAACAAAGTTGGAGGAATCATGCTACTTAATGTCAAACTATATTATAAGGCCATGGTAATCAAATAGCATGGTACTAGCATAAAAACAGACATCTAGATCAATGGAACCAAATACAGAGCCCAAAAATAAACTTACACCTTTATAGTCAATTAATATTTGACAGAGGTAGCAAGCATATACAATGTATTAAAGATAGTTTATTCAATAAATGGTGTTGGGAAAGTTGGACAGATGCATTCAGAAATATGAAACCAGCCCACCTTCTTACACCACACACAAGAATAAATTCAAAACAGATCAAAGACTTAAATGTTAGCTCCAAAACCATAAAAAATCTTAGGAGAAAACCATAGGCAGCAAAATCTCAAATATTAATCATAGAAATTTTTTATTGGACAAATCTCCCCAGGCAAGGGAAACAAAAGAAAAAAAATAAACAAATGGGACTTCGTCAAACTAAAAAGTTTTTACACAGCAAAGGAAATCATCAACAAAATAAAAAGACAACCCACAGAATAGAACATATTCACTGATACATTTAATAAGGGGTTAACATCTAAAATTTATAAAGTATACAAAACTCAACACCAAGAAACAAACAACCCAATTAAAAAATGGGCGAAGGACCTAAATAGACACTTCTCCAAGGAGGATATATAGATGGCCAAAAAACATATGAAAAGATGCTCAACATCACTAATCATCAGAGAAATGAAAATAAAAACCACAATGAGATACCATCTCACACTGGTCAGAGTGGCCATCATCAATAAATCATAAAACAATAAATGCTGGTGAGGATGTAGAGAAAGCGGAACCCTTTTGCACTGTTGGTGGGAATGCAGACTGGTGCAATCACTATGGAAAGCAGTATGGAGATAGCTCCAAAAATTAAAAAAGGATCTGCCTTTTTACCCAGCAACCCCACTTCTGGGAATATCCAAAGTAACCCAAAACACTAATTTAAAAGAATATAAGTACCCCTATGTTCATTGTAGGATTATTTTCAATCGCCAAGATATGCGAGCAGTACAAGTGTCCATCAATAGATGAGTGGATAAAACAATTATGGGACATTTACACAATGGAATTCGACTTGGTCATAAAAAAGAAGAAAATTTTATACTTTGCAGTGGTATGGATGGACCTGGAGAACATTATGCTGTTAAATAAGTCAGTCAGAAAAGGAAACATATCATATGATTTCACTCATATGTGAATCTAACGAACTAACCGAACTAATAAACAAAACAGATAGACTCATAGATAAAGAACAGATGACAGCTAGTGTGAGCAAGGAAAGTTAGGGGGTGAAGGGACTGAGCAAAAGGAAAAAGGATTCAGAAATGGACAACAGTGTGGAGTTTGTTGGGGGGCAGGGCATGTAAGGGGACTAAATGGTAATGGAAAAATATATGATAAAGATCTTTTAAAAAGTGCATATATGTTTGTGTATAATACACACATATTCACACAAAGACACACACACATAAAGGCCAGTAAGAAACAAACCATATAAACACTGGTTATTTGGGATAGTGAAACTTTGTGATTTTTTTTTCATTTATGCTGTCCTTTATACTTTTCATACTTTCCTGTACAAAAAAAAAAAAGTTTCTCCTTCATAGGCATGGTGCTATGCATTTCTTCCTGGAAGACTAAGCTTTGGAGAGTGAATGGTCCCATCAAGCTCAGTTCCTATCATACTTTCATGTGGTTGAGTGCCAATTATATGTAAGTGAACCCCAGCATCCTTTAGGAAGTTTGTGTAGTGACAGGGCACAGGATACCACGTGTAGGTGTAATTTCCTTTGCAATTTTGCTCACTAAGACACACTGTTCATTCTATAGTCACAATGATGCCCCAGTAGGAGGGGCAGAGGTACAGAATGGGTGGTCCCACTATCTTGTGTGGTGGTTTAAAATTGGGAGGGATATCTTGATGTAGAGTTCCCCTGAGGACTGAGGGGCCCCAGCCCCACACCAGGTCCCCGAACCCAGCATTTCAGTGCCAGGAAGAAAGTCCCCATGACTTCTGGCTGTGAAAACCAGTGGGGAGTGTGGCTGAGTGAGACGGAGGACTACTGGAGTCACAGATGATCCCCTCATAGGGCCCGTGCACACACTTACTCAGACTCACTCACTCTGAGCCACAGCACTGCAGCAGCAGCTTCAAAGGCACCAGAGACATATGGGGAGAAACTGAATTGTCTGGCATCAGTGAAAGAGATGGAGGGGCATCTTTCTCCCAGACAGAAAGTCAGACAAAGGCCACTGTTCCTTTTTTGAGCTTTTCCCCACAGAGTCAGTAGGCAGGTATCATATCTGAGTCTCCATTAACCTAACACTGTTCTTCCCATCTAGGTGATTCACTGAAATCCCACCTCACCCTACTTGTGGGCCCAACCTAAGCTGTTTCCACTGCCTTTTCCATACAGAGAGCCTGTCTTGGTTGATGCTTTGAGCTTCCTTAAAATCTCTCAAACAAGCAACATCTGGCCCATTCCTCTCTCTAAGTGGCCCCAGGCCTGGCACTAGTGACAGCTGGCCTTAGTTCACAGCTTAGCTTCTCCTGGGTACCTCCAAGCCCATCACTGGTAGCAGCCACCAGCAGATATCCTTGTAGCTCATGCTGGGTGAACCTGGGCAGGGCACAGATGGTGATTGGCCTTGGCCTGCACCTTCCAGGAGGCCCCAGAGCCAGCACACTTACTGAACAACTTTAAACCATGTTGAAGCACCACCCAAACTCCTCCACAAGGGACACACTCAAGGGGAAAATTCAGGAGGCACCAAAGCCCTGCTGAAGTAAGTCCTATTCTGTGCTTTGGCCCCCCCGCCCCAACAGTTGATCCAGCATGGTAATTGGAGGTTGGTGGTCAGAGGTCACAGCTAGTCCATGCAGCCAACTGGCCTTGAAGAGTAAATCTCTCCTTTTGAGGTGCCAATAGCAATCAAAGCTCAACTACAACAGCAGGGTGTGTACAGCCCATACAGAGTGGGAGGATGCTGTACCTTGAGTGCCCAGCTAGGATGATCAGGGTGGCTGTGCCATTGGGCCCTACAGAACACCTACTTAAATAACGCCTCTGTAGCAAGCCTGGGAGAATGTAGCAGCTCTACCTAATACATGGAAACAAATAGGGAGGCAGCCAAAATGAGGAGACAAAGAAACAAACAAAAGAACAGAACAAAACTCCAGAAAAAGCACTAAATAAAATGGAGACAAGCAATCTACTAGATGCAGAGTTCAAAACACTGGTGATAAGGATGCTCAATGAACTTAGGAAAAGAGTAAATGAACTTAGAACTTCAACAAAGAGATAGGAAACATTAAAAATAGAGATAGAGAATGGGATGGGGAAGATGGTGGCAAGGTAGGTGGGAGCGGAGCCCAGTTCTTCCTGTGCTGAGCTGGAACACCTAGCTGATCTTCTGAGGAACAGAGTGAACCAGAGAAATCCCAGCTTATATGAAATTTGGAGGCAAAAAATTGCAGAGGATATCAAAAAAATAAATCGTGAGGTGATTGTGCTGGGACAGGAAGGTCCTTGGGATATGCACAGAGACCAAGGCTGCTGCGGCCCCCAGTCCAGCATCCTGCCTCAGGGTACAGGGAAGAGAGTTAGATCACCAGCTCCCTCTCCTACCAAGAGCAGGGAGGGCAGCCCAGCGCCAGGAGGGACCTGGATGCTGGAAGTCGCTATGGGGAATACAGATAAAGAGGGAGACACCCACAGGCAGTACAAATCTGTTGGGACTGTGGATGCTGGCACCAGAGAAACTGAGGAGCCAGGAAACACCTGGAGAAGGGAGGAGTTGGGCCGTGTCGGACGCTGACTCTGATAGTCTCCAGACAGGCTGGGAAGTTGGGCTGTGTGAAAAGCTGGGTGATTATTAAGAACAGTGGGCAGCTGCTTTGTGAGGAACTCTCAGTAGTGGCTGGCACACCTCAAGGGAGATTTTACCTGTGTGCCTAGAGGCTGACAGTATAGCTGAGCAGAACCACATGCGCCAGGCCTGTCTCGAGCTCCATGCCTGAGATTGACTCATGCTGGGCGCCCAGAAATTGAGTAGCTGAATTAAGCCTGACAACTCACAGAGGACCTGGAATGGCAGAGAATGGGAAATTGTGACCCAGACCTGGTCCCCATCCTCTTAAAACCGTAAGAAGGGAGAGAAGCGAAGCACAGCCCCCTCTTCCTGTGGCATCTAGGAAGACCAGTAGAACTCACTGAACAAGTTTAAAGTCAGCAGGAGGCTTATTTTTTTTCTTTTTGGAATGACCCTTTTTTTCCTTTTTTTTTTCTTCCCCCAAGTGAGACAATAAGACGTGGAGTTACGAAGGGTCCAGAGACAGATCAAAAGGGGAACACAAGGCTAACCTCCGAGAAAGTGAGAAACTGAGACAAATGTCACTTTGCTATCCCATAGAGCTGGCATTTTATTGTTTATGTGTATTTTTATTATCTTTTCATTATTTTTACCATTTTTATTTTATTGGTATTTTTTATTTATCTTCCTTAAGTTTAGTTTCCCTCATTTTATTTCTCTGTTTAATTGCATGGTTTGTCTGGTTTTCCTTATTCTCTCTTTATTGTATTTTAATTTTTCTCTTTCACCTCACCCATGTTCCAATAACACACAACTCTTGATCAGGTACTTTCTATTCTGGTTATCCAAATCATATATTTCTTGTCATATTATTGTTATTCCAGTATTATTGTAAATAATTGTTGTTCTACACAATTGTACATACTACACAGCAATCCTCCCTGATCTTAGCACACTTCACTTCAGTCCTGAGCATTATTATTATTGTGGCTAACTCTATTACCTCTCACACTACACCTACTTTCTATCCTTTACTCTCACTATATCTCATCATCTAACCTTGCACAAGTGCTCTGTTTTCTGGATTCAGTTCACAATCATCCTCCCTTCTAACAAGAGTCTTACCTCTCTTCCACCTTTTATAAAAAGTGGCTAGATGGGTAAAAGATCACAGTTAAATGCTATACTTATCCAAAGAATCTCCTATCTCTTCTCTACTTGCTGATACTTTAAATCCCACAAAATAGTCTCCCTCTGTCTTAATCCATTTTGCTTACCTGCTGCCACTGATCACATACAAGAATAGGTGGGAGCTGCAAACATCAGTATACCTGCTGGAGGAGAGAAACCACCAACAAAGGAACCACCAAAAGGTAAACACCCAAGTACAACAAGAGAGCCCACACAAACAGAGAAAGGGCAAACCTAGAGTGTCCAGACAAAGAGAGAAAAATGACCAACCACTGAACCCCAAGGATTTCCTACCATAGAAGTACGCCCTACAAAGCAAAACATCAGGAAGTGCAATAACAACAACAACAAAAAAGGGCCACCTAAAATGGGGAGACAAAAAAGAACATGCAATCAAAAGGAATGGAAGACTCCCCACTAAAAGAGGTCAACAAAATGGAGGTTACTAAACTACCAGATATGGAATTCAAAATAATGGTTATAAACATGCTCAAGGAACTCACAGACAATTACAAGGAACTGAGTGAGAACTACATCAGCATGAGAAAGGAAATAGAAACTATGAACAAAAACCAGGAAGAAATGAACAATAAAATGTTAGAAATAAAAAACACATTGCAAGGAATTACAAGCAGGCTGGATGAAGCAGAGGATCAAATCAGAGAGCTGGAGAAAAAGGTAGAAAAAAAACACCCAGAAGAAGTAAGAAAAGTAAAAGACTCAGAAAGCATGAAGAGGGATTAAGAGAAATGCAAGACAATATGAAACATAATAATATCCGTATAATAGGGATACTAGAAGGAGAAGAGCAAGGGATAGAAAACCTATTTTAAAAACCCTAATTTGATGAGAGAAAAAGTCACACAAATCCAGGAAACACAGAGAGTCCCAGTCAAGAGGAACCCAAAGAGGCTCATTTCAAGACACATAATTAAAATGACAAAATTTCAAGACAAAGAGAGAATCTTAAAGGCAGCAAGGGAGAAACAGGAAGTAACATACAAGGGAGCCCCAATAAGGCTAGCAGCTGACTTCTCAATGGAAACACTCCAAGCCAGAAGAGAATGGCAAGAAATATTCCAAGTAATGAGAACCAGAGGCCTGCAATCAAGGCTACTTTACCCAGCAAGGCTCTCAATCAAGACAGAAGGCCAAACAAGGATCTTCCCAGACTAAAGAAGTCTAAAAGAATACACGTCCACCAAACCAGCTCTGTAAGAGATGCTAAAGGGTCTGCTTTAACAAAAGGAAGGAAAAGAATGAGAGAGAGGGGAACACAGGTATGAAAAAATGCCAATGAACAAGTACTTATCAATAATAACCTTAAATGTAAATGGATTAAATGTTCCAATCAAAAGACATAGAATAGCTGAATGGATAAGAAAGCATGGTCTGCACACACACTGCCTACAAGAGACCCACCTCAGGACAAAAGACCTACACACACTAAAAGTGAAGGGCTGGAAACAAATTTTCGAAGCAAATAAATGGACAAGAAAAAAAAGCCAGAGTAGCAA